>NW_022681458.1:80294474-81641974 GCF_009764315.1 Trachypithecus francoisi | reverse complement strand
ACAGAAATTTATACCATCACAAAGAAAGGGGAAGAACTCCTAAAGTTTAAGGAATGTCCATCATAATTAATGAATGGTAGAAGAACAGAAGCTAGCCAAGAACATCAAGAGCAAGAAGTGATTTGACCAAAGAAGAAACTGGAGTCCAAATGATGAAGTTAATAGAATTTAAGAGAGAGGAGAACTTCAAGGCGGGGTCATTAATATCAAGTAGTTTAAATTCTAAAAATGTATTATCAAGGGGGAGCTGATTATAATCTTGACACAATCTTGTACACCATAATCCTAAATGTTGAAATCCTGAAAGATCAAAATCCCTAAAGTCTAAAATCCCAGAAATGTATTTCAGGAAAAAATAATTTTAAAAGTTCTTTAAAAGATATTTCACACTTTAAAAGGGGGGGTTTATTTCAGAAACATATCACAACAGAATATTTCATAGGCTACTTCACACAATAATATAGGCAATAATAATGTACATATTGTTGCAAACATAAATACTCTCATACACTAACAACAATCACACAGGTATAACAGTTATGAGCAAACCATATGCATAAATAGAATAAAAAAGGAAATGTATAAAAAGGGAAACACATAAATACATGGCAACTTGGTTAGTAATTGTGTGCACTCAGGTTTATAACTACAGTCATTGGAAATACTGTGATGACAACTGCGTAGATCAAAACCCACAATGGGTCACACTACACAAGCAGTTGCCCAAACAGCTAAGATCTCTAGAAATTTTATGCCTTTCACAAATCCAGATGTACAAAAAGCACATCTCTTCATTTATTAAGGAAGTGTCAATGTTTTTACACACGCACAATGCTTATACACAAAGGCCGCGTTGTATGCAGAGACCAAATTGCCAGGAGATGGTGGCTCATGCCTGTAATCCCAGCACTTTGGGAAGCTGAGGTGGGAAGATCATTTGAGGTCAGGAGTTCAAGACCAGCCTGGACAACATGGTGAAACCCCATCTCTACTGAAAAAAAAAAAAAAAAAAAAAAAATTGCCAGGCGTGGTGTCACATGCCTGTAATCCCAGCTACTCAGGAGGCTGAGGCAGGAGAATCACTCCCAGGAGGCAGAGGCTACAGTAACCCGAGATCGCACCACTGCACTCCAGCCTGGGCAACAGCTGTCTCAAAAAAAAGAGTAATCGGTAGTAAATACAAATGTTTCAAGACGTTTGAGGATAAAATCCAAAAGCCAATATCAGAGGAGGAAATAGAGTCAAAAGAAAGACGACATGTTTAGGTCATTTATTTAGTGCCTACATTGTGCTGGCTGACAAGATCCAGAGATGATTAAAACTTGATCCTTACTCTCAAGCAGTATACAATTTAGTGGAGAAAACAGAAATGTAAATACATTGCTCAACCTGAAGCCAGGTAGCCAGCAGACTATGGAAGCAAAGAGGAGCATTAGCCTGGTGGCCTGGTCTGGGGAAAGGGGAGGTGATGGGGCTGAAGGGCCTCTGGAACAGATGATACCTATTGACTCTGAAGGGAGAACTAGAAGCTGGGCTGGCATATTTAAACAAAGGTGTAGGGAAGAAAAGTACCACATATGTTTTCTGCAAAGACAAAGAATCTTACCGGAGGGAAAACATTGATAAGAGAGAAAGTAAGAATGGCAGCTTGTTTCTGAGTGAGGTGGGAAAGGATGAAATCAGACAGGCCAGTAAAGGTATTAGCCTTTTTTAGGAAGATACAAGAGAGAAAGAGACAAAAATTGATGAAGAAACAGGGCAATAGTCAAGTAGCAAAGAAAATGGCTGAAGGAACAAGGTGTTTTTCCTTTTTCCTTTTTATAAAATGGAAGGTCAACCACCTGCTCAGAGCAGAGTCAGGGCCAGGAAGGGCAGGGAAGCGATGGTTACTAGATGAACAGTCTTTCATTCTTTTAAAATAGAAGCATTGATTTAAATCATAGGTAGTCTGGGGCACTGTCTCTTTCTAATGTATCTATTGTGAGAGCCAGGAGGTGCAAAGCTTGGGCTCTGGAGACAGATTGCCTGCGACTGTTTTGTCTGTGTCACATATTAAGGATGAGATGCAAGTGGTTTTATGATGTAAATAAGCTCTCTGCACCTGTGTCTGCTCATCTGTAAATCAGACAAATAGTATCTAAGTCCTAGGTTTGCTATAAGGAATAAGAGAACTCATACATGTAGAATGCTGAAAACAGTGCCCAGCACATAAGAGGTACACAAAAAGCTTTAGCTCTTAGCATTACTAGACCACTGCTAGCCACTAGAACTTTCTGAGATGATGGACATTCCACTGTGTTGTCTAATACAGCATTCACCAGCCACATGTTGCTATTGAGCACAGGAACTGTGGCTAGCGTAACTGAAATTTTCATTTTTATTCATTTAAATTCAAAAAGCCATATACAGCTGGGCAGAAGACGGAGCAATCTTTTTTTTTTTTTTTTTTTTTTAAGTTCCAGGATACAAGTACAGGACGTGCAGGTCTGTTACATAGGTAAATGTGTGCCATGGTGGCTTGCTGCACCTATCAACCCATCACCTAGGTATAAAGCCCTGCATGAATTAGTTATTTATTATGATACTCCTCCCCCACCAGCCCCTACAAAAGGTCCCAGTGTATGTTGTTCCCCTCCCTGTGTCTATGTGTTCTCATTGTTCGCTCCTGCTTATAAGTGAGAACATACAATTTTGGTGTTCTGTTCCTGTATTAGTTTGCTGAGGATAATGGCTTCCAGCTTCTTCTTTGTAGAAAGTAAAAGTTCCTCTTTAATGTTTCCCTTCTTGTTAAAGAATAAGTCATAAGTGTTAGAAATAATAGTTTCTTTTAAAGACTAACTTTATGCTAGACATGCTCACAGGCAGATAGTACATTCTATGACCTTGTACTTTAATCAAGATATCTGTGCTGGACATGCTCACAGGCATGTCCCAACTCGCAGCCTATGTCCCTTCCTTATTTGGGAATGTTATTACTCTTCTAAGTATTTTCATAAGCAACTTCCTCCTTTCCTTTGATCTTCTCTGCCATTTTCTCTTTAGGAAAAGTTTTAAACCTTTAACCAACCAGGAGCAGCCTAGACTGTGAGGTCCAATTCCAGCCAATGGAATCAGGACACAGCAGTAGGGTCCGGATGCATCAGACATAAATATTTTTACCCTCTTTGTTCAGTGTGCTCTCGTGGCAAGACTGTTGGTGAACAGCACCCTTTCTGCAGAAGTAAAGGTTGCCTTGCTGAGAGATCCTTTGTCTCCATGCTGACTTTTTTTGGTGACACCGATTATCTGCTTCTAACATCTGTGTTTCTGCAAAGGACATGCTCTCATTCCTTTTTGTGGCTGTATAGTATTCCGTGGTGTATAAGTAACACATTTTCTTTATCCAGTCTATCATTGATGGGCATTTGGGTTGATTCCATGTCTTTGCTATCGTGAATAGTGTCGCAATGAACATACGTGTCCACGTATCTTTATAATAGAATGATTTATATTCCTTTGGGTATATACCCAATAATGAGATTGCTGAGTCAAATGGTATTTCTGGTTCTAGATCCCTGAGGAATTGCCACACTGTCTTTCACAATGGTTGAACTAATTTACACTCCCACCAACAGTGTAAAAGCATTCCTATTTCTCCACAGTCTCGCCAGCATCTGTTTCTTGACTTTTTAATAATTTCCATTCTGACTGGCATAAGATGGTATCTCACTGTGGTTTCGATTTACATTTCTCTAATGATCAGGGATGTTGAGCTCTTTTCATATGTTTGTCAGAGCAACCACTTTAAACAGGGTTTTATTGGTATACAAAAAGGCTCAGGGTTCTATCCCCCAACAACGCTGGCCCTGAAGTGCTGTAGAATAGGCCCAACCAATTAAAGGTAGAGCTATAACTCTTAGGACACAGCTTTATTTTGTTGGTGCTGATGATCAAAGATAACATGGAGAAAAAATGTGCTCACAACTCCTGTACCTCCAGGGGAGGTTTCAGTAGCCAGTAGGATATTTGTTAGATACACAAGAAGCAAGTGGCATCTCCCCAAGAGAACAGAACAGAGATTCAACCAACTTTCTGCTGAAGTGGGCCATTAAGAAGATGACTGGAGTTCTAAGTGAAACAAGGAGCTGCCAGCCAAATGGTTTCTTGAACCCTGTTAATGTGTGATGACAAAGGAGTAATTTCACATCAGAGACACCAAAAAGCCAGTATCATAGCCTGTGCAACAATACGAAATTCAGATGGTCTACAGTATTGCTAAAACACAAAGGGAGAGGTGAGGAAGGTTATCCATGAATAATGCATTTCCTTTTGTGGAAGCAGGAGGAAAAGAAACAAATGGATCATTAATGGGCTTAATGCGATTAGGCTTCACGGTGGGGCAGGGGCCAGCAGAAGCTCTTGCCAGCAACATCACCAGCAGAGGAGACTGCTGTGAAGTGGTGGGGCGGGGAGGGGGGCAAGAGTTGGTGGTAACATTATTTTGGAGTTGCTGCTTTTTCTTCCCAGTATCCAAAGCCTCTTCTTGAATTCAAGATTAGTTGCATTATCTGTTTTTTGTGGGGAGGTTTGTTTGTTTATTTGTTTGTTTGTTTTGAGATGGAGTTTCGCTCTTGTTGCCCAGGCTGGAGTGCAATGGTGCGATCTCAGCTCACCACAACCTCCACATCCCGGGTTCAAGCGATTCTCCTGCCTCAGCCTCCCAAGTAGCTGAGATTACAGGCATGCACCACCACTCCCAGCTGATTTTGTATTTTTAGTAGAAACAGGGTTTCTCCATGTTGGTTAGGCTGGTCTCAAACCCTAACCTCAGGTAATTCACCTGCCTCAGTCTCCCAAAGTGCTGGGATTACAGGCGTGAACCACTGTACCCAGCCTGTTATCTCTGTTTCTAGAGCAAAATAGCCCAGTGGTGAAAACATCATTTTCCTGAGAATATATGAAAAGGTATTATCACATTTGAAAAGCTTAATTAATATGATAATGTGGAGAAATTAAGGATAAAGCAACCTAAAAAAACAGGAATTAAGTAAAGAATAAAACATTCTTGAACATTGCCAAGAAAATAGACATAAAAAAGTTGCAAGTTGTAGCTTGCTTTATGCAATAACGCACTTTGCTATAAAGTAGCATACCTTGATCTTTTCAAAATCAGACATTTGAAACTTACTAATAGATTTCCCTATTTAGAAGCATTCTGTGTATATATATGAAAAAAATTCCTTTATGGTGTAAATAATCTATCTAATCATGATCCCATTGCAGGAATTTCTCTTTCTGTTCCATGGAATAGTTGCAGACTCTGCAGTCCAGCAGACCTAGGTTCCAACTAACCTCTGCTTCGTATTGATTTTGTGACTTTGGGGGAGTTACTTTACCTTGATGAGCCTCTAGTTCCATAACAGTAAAATGGCAACAATATATACAGAATGTCATAGAACTCTTTGCCTATAGAAAATACTTAAGGGTGCCTGAATAATAGTCAAGGCTTAAAAAATGTTACTGACTCCTTCAGGAAGGGGTCAGGGTATGCATTCTCCTAAGAGGAATCAGATTCCACAAACGTTCAACATGCCAAGGGCCAACTTGACTCTGGTTTAGACACAGAAACCAAGAACACTTAGCGCTAGGAATCCTTCTCCCAGGGAACAACACTTATCTTGGTGGCTCTTTTAGGTATTAAGGATAAATCAGAGAAGATTTGGGTGACCAGGAATAAAGAAGCAGCTACTACATCAGTCTCCAGATAAAACCCTAACTCCAAGGAATTTTCCATGAGGCTATTACGACCCGGGCTCCAGCTGGCACTAAATTGTGACCCACCCTGACTCCATCTACCATCCCAACCCCCAGTGCCAGGCTACTGCCACAGGCCTTGCATTCTCAACTGGTCAGCTAAACTTACTGTTCACATCTAGAACAAGGAATGCTGCCTAGTCCATCAGATGTGAGGGTTTGATTTTCAAATATCATCTTTCCTAACATTGAACAATGTGTGTTTGTACTATAGCAAAAGAAATACGAGTGTGTTTTGGAAAAGCAAACTGCTAGCCTCATCTGAGGCAGGCAATGGGGACAGACATAGTCAGTGTTGGCAATGAGTGGCATAGGGGTTTGGCATAGGTCAGAGGTTGGACACAGCGTGGAACAAGAAGTTGCCCTGGAGTTAGTCAAGCCAAGTTAGAATGGCCTGACACCAGAGCAGACAGAGGCCAGAGGTCAGGCACTGGTTCATCAAGGAGGGAGAGCTCCAGGCAGAGACAGTCCTGTTTGTGTTCTAGGTTTTTATTAGCGAAATTGACCTGGAAGCTTGTAACTTCTAGACTTCTAACTTCAGAGCTTCGTAATTCCAGTAGTAGCTCAGACTCCTCTTGGAGGAGAGTCTCTAGATTCTAGAGAAACCATAGTCTTTGTATGCCAGCTGTAGAATTCATGAAATTGGAAAGCATCCTTATGCTCCTATGAATATCTGGTTCCATTTAATAGGAAGAACAATTGTCTAGCCTGACTGAAGCCCTCAAAGAAACACTATATCTTCATGAAATCATATCCTCATTATCCTTAGAAAATTTATGAGAATTCAAATTTTCCCCTCTCCTCTTTTCCCCTTTCTCCTCTTCTTTAAGGCAGGAAGTTAGCATCAGGCTAAAATCCTAAAACATTTAGAGAATAGGCTATTAGAAGGATGCTGCAAACTGGCTTATTGATGCAAACTGATGGTCGGGATAAATACGGGGATTGTTTGAAAAAGATACAGATCTCGAACATACAAGACCTCTGTAACTCAGCCCTCACGTATCTGTGGCCATGACACACATGCCACAATGGCATGTCCAGATTTTAGGGTCTGGCCTTAACAAACAAGCACAATGTCAGTGGTGTGGATGCAGGGGAGAAATTCTACTGGCCATTGTCTTGATCCTTAAGGATAAAACCCAGTGTTATCATGAGTTTCACTAAGGATAGCTCTATTGTAGTAAAGTGAATTGTATCACTTTGAAAGTGGAATTCACTTAGAGACATATATATATATTTACAATCATCTAGGAACTGTATCCCATTTCTAATCAGTGCTTCAGTATTCTTCACAAGCATCCACAGGAATCCCTATCTCCTGCACAAAACCAATGAACAAGACACTAAACATTCTAAGACTTCTCTCACTCTCCACTTTTATTTAGAAAACTAACAAGAATTTGAGTCCTATGTTGACCCAACAATGAGTTATATGATGGGGCAGAACACACTCATATCTCCTTTTCTTGAAATCCTTGTGGAAAATGCATCTAATGTTACAGATGGCTTACCAACCTCATAAACAAGACCTGAGAATTTCTAAAACTCTTCAGTTCCTTTAAGAAGCCCACATTCCTGTGAAATACAAATAGCTACAGAGACATGCCCTGAACCAAAACTTTATTTCCATTTCAAGGAAACTGACTCAAAATATCACTCTGAAATGTAGAGGTAAGAAAAATAGCAACCCAGATGTTCCATTTTCCGCTCAGCTGTGAATGCTTGCAGCAGGTCTTGCTAATCCTGAGTGCAGGTGAGAGCCGAATTATAATAATGGAAAACACCTGTTGACTCAAACCGCCTATACTCTAACTTTGACACACTGGCCCCAGGTGGGCCTTTATCACAAAGCACTGGCTCTTGTTTGTTAATAGAACAGCATCATGAACAGATACGGTCAGAGTAATTTCCAAGAAAGGATTACAATTAAAGCCTCTGGACTATTCCAAGGGTGTCTGTAATGGTTAATATTGAGTGTCAACTTGACTGGATTGAAGAATGCAAAGTATTGTTCCAAGGTGTGTCTGTGATGGTGTTGCCAAAGGAGATTAACATTTGTTTTGAGTCAGTGGACTAGAAGGAGGAGACCCACCTTCATTCTGGGAGGGCACTATCTAATCAGCTGCCAGAGCAGCTACAATAAAGCAGACCAGAGAACGTGGAAGGACTAGATTTGCTGCGTCTTCCAGCCTTTATCTTTCTCCCATGCTGGATGCTTCCTGCCCTCAGTCATCAGACTCCAAGTTCTTCAGCTTTTGGACTCTTGGACTTGGACCAGTGTTTGCCAGGGGCTCTCGGACCTTTGGCCACACACTGAAGGCTGCGCTGTCAGCTTCCCTACTTTTGAGGTTTTGGGATTTGGACTGACCCACCACTGGCTTCCTTGCTCCTCAACTTGCAGATGGCCTATTGTGTGACTTTACCTTGTGATAATGGGAGTCAATCCTCCTTAATAAACTCCCTCTCATATATAGATCTATCTTACTAGTTCTGTCCCTCTAGAGAAGCCTAATACAGTGTCTCTCTGATATTCCACCATCTCTGTACCCTAATAAATTCTCCTTTCCACTTCTTCCAAAGCTTACCTCTTTTCTCTTATTTTGTCTAGGATTTAAAGTGAAATTTGTGGGGAAGAGGAAGCTACAGCTCATATTTCAAGGACTTGGAGCTGGAAGAAGACATTCACTGTTTCCCACCCTTTTCCCCAGCAAAAAACAATCTCTATCTACCTCCCAGACCCTATTTATTGTATTTATTATCTGTGATGCACTTCACACACTATATGTAGTAGAGTTCCCTAAGATTCCCTTTAATTCATTTTAATAACCCATTTATTGAGCACTTATTATGACAAATCAATATATTAAAATGTTTCTTTCCACATGTGGTTTTGTGGAACACACACGAAATATGAAAGACCTGCTGTCTGAACACTCTCATCTCTGGGCCATAAGAACTCAAACAGCCGCGGCCGGGCGCGGTGGCTCAAGCCTGTAATCCCAGCACTTTGGGAGGCCGAGACGGGCGGATCACGAGGTCAGGAGATCGAGACCATCCTGGCTAACACTGTGAAACCCCGTCTCTACTAAAAATAAAATACAAAAAACTAGCCGGGCGAGGTGGCGGCGCCTGTAGTCCCAGCTACTCGGGAGGCTGAGGCAGGAGAATGGCGGGAACCCGGGAGGCGGAACTTGCAGTGAGCTGAGATCAGGCCACTGCACTCCAGTCCGGGCGACAGAGCGAGACTCCGTCTCAAAAAAAAAAAAAAAAAAAAAAGAACTCAAACAGCCGCAAGAGCAATCAACAATTCCTTGTTCACTACTCACTTGCAAAACCTGTTTTAGAAATGAAACGGGATAATCTATCCAGCTGATAATCTAAAGTGAGTTATGTACCTTTTAGCACAGTCTGGCCCAATGTCCCCCTTCTTACATTTCTTGGCGTTGGTTGGTTTTGTTCGTTTCTTGTGGGGTTTTTATTTTTATTTTTTTTGCCATTTTCTTTTCTCCTTTAAAATAATAGACATGGTAATTCATTTGTGATGCACTGAGAATCTTAATCTGGCACCAGCATTACTGGTAAATTGCTTCCTTTCAGCATGAGATAGGGCAGCTTACACTTGCTGCAATGTACAAGACAGCCATTTCCATGCCTATACACAATAACAAGCTAAAGCTCACATTTTTAAACATAACATCTATGTTTCTTTCTCAGAAAACAAGTGAAAACATGATGGTGGCCGGGCGCGGTGGCTCAAGCCTGGGAGGCCGAGACGGGCGGATCACGAGGTCAGGAGATCGAGACCATCCTGGCTAACACGGTGAAACCCCGTCTCTACTAAAAAAATACAAAAATCTAGCTGGGCGAGGTGGCGGGCGCCTGTAGTCCCAGCTACTTGGGAGGCTGAGGCAGGAGAATGGCGTAAACCCGGGAGGCGGAGCTTGCAGTGAGCTGAGATCCGGCCACTGCATTCCAGCCCGGGCGACAGAGCGAGACTCCGTCTCAAAAAAAAAAAAAAAAAAAAAAAAAAAGAAAACATGATGGTTTATTTTGGATGTGGAGGAGAAAGAATTCCAACAAACCACCATAGCAAAACACCCCAGTTAGCTTAAATATTTTGGAGGATTTGGGGTGGGGAGAGGGGATTACAGAAGAGAACTAATTACCTGTTTACTATCTCAGCATCAAATTATAACAATTCACTAACTGAATCCAAGAATCACTGAATTCTAATTGACCTAGGATGCTGGGCAATGAAAAAAGGCCAGGACTGCTATATTCAATGTTATGAGAATACATCATAATTTGTCATATTGTCTTTTTTCTTCCTTAATTTTCTAATAAGAACACCTCTAGTTCAGCAATTTCTTTAGGGCCACTTAATGTTCTCACATAGGGGGCTTGGCTGTTGCAGTGTTTCTTGGTCAATGGGAGATTGATTGTACCAGCCAGCCCCAGAAGTCTGGACCTCCCTTGCTCTGTACCCATTTGCCATGTGGTGTTACTCAGGTGAAAAAGCAGCCAAGTCTCTCATTTAGAGCTAACTTCCGTAGCCTAACAAAAGACAAATCTCCTATTAATCAAGAGCAGCACAGTCTTTGAGTTGAAGATGCTAACAGCTGTGCCAATACAAAGGAAAATATTTTCTGCATTATCTGCCTAATGTAAAAGCTGTGTCACATCTGTGCACAGGGCCGACTGCTAGAGTGCACTGCGTTTTTAGCAAGGCAGCCAGAATTCCAACAGGAATATGCCATTCAACGGGCAAATGCAGCAGAGCTCTTATATCATCTCGAATTTTCCCAAGAAGCTGATATTTCCAAATATGTAAGAGGTACACCTTCAGCCCTTTCTACTTGTCATTTTTGATGTTTTGATTCTGGCTACCAAATCCACAAATAAACCAGCAAAAATCGCAATTGCTATGATCTCCCTTCACTTTGGCTTGCCTATTCTTAGCATTACTAACTTTAACGCTGCCAGACAGAAAGCCGTTGACTTTCCCTCTGAGATAGACAATGGTTTAACATGTAATCACTGGCCCCTCTTCTTCTCAGTTCGATGTTTATTGCTAGCCTGGTGGCACACCCCAGACTCACTGTACCGGTTCTTAGTCTGAAAAGCAGGCATCAGTCTTCACATTTCCAAGAGAAATGCCCCCTCTTGTGGTATTTGCTGAATACTGCAGTCCTCATTTCCAGCAACAGAGCTGTGACACCCCACTTCCCACACATAGACATGTGGGGATACTAGGAACTCCAGCCCACCCAGTATTGAAAATGTTGAGCTTTTTGCTGTGAGAGCTGAATCCTCTCTAACTGCATCAGGCTTTCAGATATAGATTGAACTGTATGAAAGTGCCAACAGTCAACCCTTTTTGACCTATAAAGCAGCAATTTCATACAGTTCAGTGTAAGCTGGGGAGGGAACTTCTTAGCTGAGCCCTATGAATGGCAGCCAAGAGTGGAAATCTTTTCTACTCTAGTAACTACATTAAGGCACAATAAGGTAGAAAGGGAGTTCAGTATATTATCTCTATAATAAATAAATATTTTTCAAGCCCTATATGGTAGACACTTTGCCAAGTTATGAACATAACCTTCTTAGGTTTCTTGTTCAATTGGCAGTTGATTATAAGGGCAAACTTAGAAAGTTGGACTTTCTAGATTTGTCATTTATTAGGGACCACTGGTAAAATAATGGCAAAACTATTTCTACCCCAGCACAAGCAGCTAGTTCTCTGAACAGGTTTATTTGTCTCAATGTAAATAAAGTAATGCAAAATGGGATGCTGTAGTTCCTTCTGTAGATGTAATTATTTTGTAAGTATCCTATTTATTTGTTTTTAATATGAGACAATAGTGTGATTATGCCAACTCATCATTTTCAGCAATGTTAATTCATCATGCTAGCAAATTCTAAAAATAAAATTTTAATTATGTAATATTTAAAATCATTGATGTCAAATGGGAATAAACATCTGCAACCTCATATCAGAGACGCCTTATAATAAATAAACAGTTCCTAGAAATCAATAAGAAAAATCAACTCAGTATTGCAAAGAATGTTATTAGATGATTCACACATTTTTTTAAAAATGATTTTAAACACAGGCAAGATGGTTGACTTCACTCAAAATTAGAGCTATGAAAACTTAACTGACATTAAAATATTATATTTACCTTTCAGTCTGGCAAATTTAAAACTTTGTTGACACCCTCTTGGCAAGGTTATGAAGAAACAGTCACTCACAACATTTCTACTGTAAGTATAAATTGACACACTTCCTAGAAAGTACAATTTAACAAACTAACCACATCACAAATACATACACTCTAGGACTCAGCAAATTTCATGTCTAGGAACATACCCTGCAAGTTTTCTTATAAACATATATGATGTCTGCAAAATGGTAACTGCAGAATTACTTGTACTAGCACAAAATTGCAAACAACCTACAAGTTAGTCAATAAGAATACAGTTAAATAAAGTACATCCATATAATGGAATATGATCCAGCTGTTAAGGAAAAAAAAAAAAAAACACGTAGGAAGCTCTCCATGTACCAGTGCAGAACATTTCCAAGATAAATTATTTGGAGAAAAAAATAAAGGTATGGAACAATATGCATAATATGGTGCTTTTTAGTTACAGCAGGAGAGATAATATATACTTTTTCTTTTTTTTTTTTCTTTTCTTTTTTTTTTTTTGACAGAGTCTCATTCTGTTGCCCAGGTTGGAGTGCAGTGGTGTGATCTCAGCTCACTGCAACCTCCACCTCCTAGGTTCAAGCGATCCTCATGCCTCAGCCTCCCTAGAAGCTGGGATTATATGTGCACACCACCATGCTCAACTAATTTTTGTATTTTTTAGTAGAGACAGGGTTTTGCCAAGTTGGCCAGGCTGGTCTCAAACTCCTGACCGCAGGTGATCTGCCTGTCTCAGCCTCCCAAAGTGCTGGGATTATAGGCATGAGCCACCAAGCCCAGCCTAATGTATCTATTAATATCTATTATCTAATATTAATATACCTGTTATCTAAGAATAATATGCTTTATAAACATAAAGAAACTTTAGAAAAATACCCATGAAAGTAATAACATTGGTCCATGGAAATAGACCAGATTGTGGAAAGAAAACGTGTCACTGCATTCTTATGTGGGGCTGGAGGAGAGGGGAAACACATGGAAATAGCACATAGACATTAAATGTAATAGAATCATTTATGTCAGTAGATTTTTAAAAATCCCTCTTGTATCTTCAACAGATTTAATGAATTGTGTGTTGATGTGTAGGAAGAGTGTAAGTAAAACTGTTTAAGGCTTCCTTAACATTATTCCTTCATGCTGAAACTCTTGTCTGGCCCCAAACAAGCTAAGGGTGTGGATTCTCAGCTCACCAGCAGTAACAGAATTCAAAACCCAGTGGAGCACCTGACCCCAAGATAAGAGCTCTGCTTAGTGCCCAACTTTTCTTCAAGACCTCAGGCCACTTTTAGCTTGACAGCAGATGTCCAACAGCCGGCAAATGAGCCAGTGTTGCTTGTTTCCATGTGAAATAAGTTTAACTAATACTTAAATAATTTAAAAGACAAGCAGTTTTCAGTCCTTTGGAGCCCTTTTCTTTCTGCTACTGTCAATATTCATGCATTAATTCATAACTCTGAGCACCTACGATACATTGCTTGCTGCTCTAGAAGCACCAGGTGGACAACTCAAGAGTGCCCCCAAAACACCGCAGCTTGAATGACATATTCCAGGGTCAAGACTTAGCCGTGGGACTATTTCACTCCTTGTTATTGACCTCCAAGAAGTTGAAATTTAGTGATTCACAGCTTAAGGCGGAGAGCATAAATAAGCCCACGCACAAACCCAGAAAGAAATCGAGTTAAAGGAGAGGACATAAGATTGTTGAGCTTGGCAAAGTGGTAAGTGGTGCATGAGTCTTTCGCCCCTAAAAACAGTGGATTTAAGTACACACATGCATATACACCACTGACTAGATGTGTGACTGGGGCAGTCATTTCACTTTCCAACATTCCACATCTGTTCCCTAAAAGGTGAGAGAGCTTGAGTTAGATCAATGCTTCCCAACCTTTTTCTGTGATCACACCACTACAGAGCCTTTTTAGACTCTTTTCCCATATCACCCTCCATCATAAAATATCAATGCCACAGTTAAACTGTACAGCTGAATATGTACTGTATGTATATCTGCACTTTATACATAAAGTTTTTTTTTTTTATCTCCCAAGAGAATGCATCAATTATATCCACAAGAAGGATCTACAAGATTTCTTCTTACTTTAAAACCAGGAGGATGATGCAGTGTTGTGAAGAATAAGAGCATGTACTTAGGTAACAGATGGATCTAAGTCCAAATCCTAACTCCACCTCTTGCTTATCACATGACCTTGAATATGCTATTTAACTTCTCTGATACTAAGTATCTTCATGTGTAAAACTGGTGGAATGATACCTTTCATAAAGGGTTGTCATAAACATCAACTGAGGCAAAGTGGGTAAAGCCCGGCACACTGAACCTGGCACACTAAGCAATCAGTAATTGGTAACTTTTCACTTGGTTTATTTAAAATAAATCTATACCTTATATCTGTATATCTAAAAAGTTAAACACTGATCACAATATATGCAATAACTATAATCAATAAGTCAACAACCTATAATGTACTTTCATTTGTACCTGTAATGTAGCCCCAAATGCCAGCTTCTATCATGACTTCAAGACCGAGATTAAATGTCACCTGCTTCAATGAAATTTTCCTCAGTTTCACTGAATGCAGATCTCTCCATCCTGTCAGCACCCATGGTATATACTCTGTTTATATCACTAGGGAGTCAAACATATTCCACTTTATAATTTATATTGATCTTAAGTGTCTTAAGTATAGGAAATCTGTTTTACTCCTCTTTGCTGCACACACACACACACACACACACACACTCAACATAACAGATTTTCAGTAACTATTTGCTAGACCAATGAATTCGTGGTAAAAAGTTGAATCCCAAAGATCAAACGTCACATTAGTACATTAACAACAAAAGGAAAAAGATAGTCTTATATTAACATCTGTGTTAACATAATGACCTATAAGAGAAATTAAAATATAGGTAGAATTTTTTAAACTTTAAATGCTGAACATGAATCCCAAGTAAAAGCTCATCTTCCCATATCATAGAGGTTGATGTAAAATCCTTCTGATAATAGTCAGTTTATGAGACATATAAAATTTTTAAGAGGCTATTCCAGGGAAGGTAAGAATGCCCCTAATACAAATCAAACTTGACTTCTATGAAAAGTGTACAGCGTGTCTGTGTATCAGCCAGAAGAGTATTCTGGATCTCTACTCTATCACTGTTACCACTGGTCATTCTTTGTCATGCTCTTGTCTCAGCTGGGGAAATTCAGTGATAAGAGAAATGCATACGTCAAATGTAATAGCAGAAAGCAAAGAGAAGCCAGAAAGAGAGAGTAACTATGTGAAGCATTTGTGTTTTAGACCCTATGATGTTTTAAGCATATACCTAACGCTTTTTACACATGCTGAATAACCAGGCTAATTAAAAAGCCCATACAGCTCTTGTTAAAATCTGTTCAAATTTTTTGGAGCACCTGTTATAACAGAATGCCCACAGACTTGATAGTTTAGAGCCAAGACACCTGCTACCTTATGTCTCACAGTATGTTCAGTTTTATACTGTTAGCAAAAAAATAAATACTTTTTGACATTTAGCAATCTTATACAAGAGATATGAAATTATCAGGAAGGAATGATAGTTTAACCCCTCTTGTACTGCTCTGGAAAACCACACCCTTTCTTCTCTAGAAGGAAATGGATTTCTAATTTTGTCCCATGAAGTTACTACGGCTTCTCTAAACATCTCTAATTATGCAAGGTTTTCTAAAGAGTACAAGTATCTTCTTGGAAGCTTAAAGCATTTTCTAGTCTAAATAAGTTCTCAGTGAGCTAACTTAGACACATGCATTTAAGTGATGGCCAATTTACAAATTAGCTTTTCAGTGAGCCCTTTAACAAAGCACGTGACTGTTTTGACTTAGTCAACTGTTTATGAAATCCCTAGTCAGGTTTGATGTGATTAATCCTGGTGATGTTTTTAACAGAACTTTACTTGAAAATGCATTCACTTTTGAAGAACTATTATTATAATGTTCTCTAGTTAGGAATTTTCAGCGTCCAGACATATAAGTAGGAACATTTGAATATCTCTTTTAGAGTCAATTATATGGTTAATAAACAAGTCTTTTAAGAATGACATTAAAATGGTTTTCAAGATATGTACTTTCTAAACAGCTGCCATTTCACCCATAGTATTTCAGTCCCTTGAGGTCTGAAACGATGCCTCATTTGACTGTGTTAGCTCAAAGTTGGACAAGTAAGGGAACAAATATTTCACAAATATTTCACCTTGGTTAAAAATAGTCTTTAATTTTATTGTCACAGTTTAAAATTTAATTTATGCCAATAACATTTCTATAACAAAATCTGCCTTTGATCTAGCCATTCCACATCTAGGATTATGTCTACTGTAAAGTCACACATATATAGAAATAAATATAAGAATATAACTTTCAGGATTGTCTATATAGAAAAATATTTGAAACAACATAAATATCTATTGATAGGGACCTGGGTAAATAAATTATAATAGATCAAAATAATGTAATGCTATGTTGTTGTTAAGTGAATAAAGCAGCTTTGTATATAGTGATATGAAACAATCTCTAAGACATACTGTTAAATGAAAAACATAAAGTATAAGAGCAAACAAATAACCAAACCACACACACACACACACACGAAAACTATAGCAGCTGTAATCTGTATCTCATGTCTGTAATCTCAGTACTTTGGGAGGCTGGGCTGGGTAGATCACTTGATGTCAGTTCTAGACCATCCTGGCCAACATGGTGAAACTCTGTCTCTACTAAAAATACAAAAATTAGCCAGGCATGGTGGGGTGCACCTGTAATCCCAGCTACTCCGGGGACTGAGGCAGGAGAACTTCTTGAACCTGGGAGGCGGAGGTTGCAGTGAGCCAAGATTGTGCCACTGCACTCTAGCCTAGGTGACAGAATGAGACTCTGTCTCAAAAAAAAAAAAGAAAAGAAAAGAAAAGAAAATTATAGCAACATTGACTATCCTTGGGAGGAAACACAATAAATTGGTAACAGTGGTTATATCCAAAGGGGAAATTCGAAGATTAGGGGACAGGGATAGGAGAAATACCTGTTTTTCACTAAAAAACTATTTTGTAATTTTAGTTATTTGTACTATGTATACATATTACCTACCAAAATATTTTAAGATGTTAATTATAATAATGTATTAAATTTGGGAGGAAAGAAAAAATGAGATGTATTATGGGCATAGTTTAATGTAACATAATATTGTAAAAGTACTTCAAAATTTCCAGACTGTTACTTGGTTAACTCTAAATCAGTATTTAACAATATAAATCACAATTTAATGTCTAATTATCATGATGAAAACAGCTTTTGAATGTTGAATGTGTATAGCTGTATTCAAATACAAGCTGTTTTGACTTTTAACCAACATACCAGAACTGGGAGTGATTTTATTGCATAATCAGAAAACAAACTGGAATATATTTTAAGATGTTTTTTAAAGATAATGGGAGGCATTTTTAAATGTTCAAGAGAAATGATGTTTTAATTCCTGTACATTTATCAGAAGGGAAATTCTATTTGTGTTGGGCACCAGAGAATGTAAAGCTCAGCATGTACCTTGTCATTTTGTGATGGAAGCATCCCAAATCTGTTATTCCTGGGGCCCATTTCCTAAAATGGATAAGAATCGATTATGTGACTGCTCCCAGCCTTGCAACTGAGGAACAATAATATGGTACATAGCCCTATAAATCCCCACCCTGGTGGTCAGGACCTATTCTGGGAAATAATTTGAAGCAGATGACTTCCTTTCAGACATCCTTTCTCCCCTTCTTCAGAGGAGATTCTAGTCTTTCAAAAATAACTTTTCCATCCTCAAGAGCTCTGCATCAGCCAGCCCCCAAAACCATCAGATGAACAGACTAAATGATGCTGTACTTAATGTTTATATGCATTTTAAAAGAGAACAAAATTATGCCTAGAATTCACATAAGGAGTAAATTCTAACAAAGAAATAACAGGCTTCAGTAGGTAGAGAGTGGATGAGGGAGACTGACACTGAGGCAGACTGAGACCAACAATCACACCACATCAGCCTGCCAGTCTTCTTGGGTAATGCTGGATTCACTTTAGAAACCCACATTACTGCTTTGTGCAAGCAGTAATGGCATGCCAGTCATTAGCAATGCTTACCATATACTTCTGGTTCTCCCCTTTCTGGACCATGATAGGGTTCTATTTCCTGGTTCCTTTGTCAGGTGGGGCCACATGACTACCCCAGCCAGTGTTTGGGGAAATGGGTGATGTATGACACTTCTGAGCCAGAGCATTTACTTACTCTAGGCCAGTGTGAGAGCCTACAGAGCTATCTTTCCTCTGCCATGAAGACCAGCAAGAGTCCATAGCAGGTGCTCTGTTGAGAGCATCCTAGAGGAGGAGCAAGAAATAAACCTTTGTTGTTTTAAGTTATTAACACCTGGGGGTTATTTGTTACCACAATATAAACCAGCCTCTCCTTACTGATACATATGGGAGATACAGTATACATACATGCACAAGTGACTAAGAACTCCACAGTTACAAAGGTAGCAAATGACTGCTAAGTTATCACAACTGTAAGTTTGACCTTTTCATTCTTTCTAGTTTTATAAAAATTTCGAATACCTGCCTGGAAGGTGGTCAATTACACAATTTGGAGACGGAGGAAATGAGACGCAATGTCTCTCTTTCTCTTTCTCCCTCCCTCCCTCCCTTTTACAGTTTGATGAGGAATTATCAGTAAGAAAAAAAAAACTGAAAAGTGGATATCTAAACAATTTAGCAACAGATATTTTATTAAATTGCTATATAGAAAACAGTCTATTCATCAGAAAAGTTTATATAATTCCATGACACTTTAAATTCCTCAGTTTGTCACATTGACGCTACAGAGGAGGTCACATAGTAAATTGTTATAGTTGGAGAAAATCTCAGAAAAACTGAATTTGATTCTTAGAATATCACCATCTCATATTTCAATAGCACTTTCCAATTTGAAGAGTACGTTCTTGAATATCACCTTTCCCAGGCTCATTGTTTGTCTTGCACATGGCTCCTCTTCATGTGTATATACTGTACAACAACACTGTACATTTTCTGGGACAAGTTCTCTTACTTCCATACTATTGGAATGAAAACTGAAGTTCAGTGAGTCCAAGTGATTAACACAAGACATTATGAGCAGTAAGTGAAAAGGTCAAGATTCAAAATCAGATTTTCTTACTAAGTTCAGGGAATTCACTCACTGTTCCATGGAAATAGAAACCACTGAAAAAAAAGACCCAGAGGAGTATCAGCCTATGGTCAGGGAAAGCTTCCCAGAAAAGGTGACACCTGTGTAGAAGCCTGTCACTGCCCTGCCAGGTGTCTTTGTACTAATCAGTGATTATCTTTGTATCTTCAGTGTGGTGCTTAACACATGTTGAATGAATGAGCAAATGTATTGAATGAGTAAAGATGTCATTTTTGTTTTTTTAAGTTCCGGGATACATATGCAGAACGTGCAGATTTGTTACATAGGTACATGTGTGCCATAGTGGTTTGCTGCACCCATCAATCCATCATCTAGGTTTTAAGCCCCACATGCATTAGGTATTTGTCCTAAATGTTCTCCTTCCTCTTACCCCCCAGTCCCCAACAGGCCTCAGTTTTTGTTCCCCTCTCTGTGTCCATGTGTTTTCATTGTGCAACTCCCACTTATGAGTGAGAACATGCAGTGCTTGGTTTTCTGTTCCTGTGTTAGTTTGCTGAGGATTATGGCTTCGAGCTTCATCCATGTCCCTGCAAAAGACATGATCTCATTCCTTTTTATGGCTGCATAGTATTCCATGGTGTATATGTACCACATTTTCTGTATCTAGTCTATCATTGATGGGCATTTGGGTTGGTTCCAAGTCTTTGCTATTGTAAATAGTGCTGCAATAAATGTATGTGTGCATGTGTCTTTATAGTAGAATGATTTACATTTCTTTGGGTATATACCCAGTAATGGGATTGCTGGATTGCTGGGTCAAATGGTATTTCTGGTTCTAGATCCTTGAGGAATCGCCACACACTCTTCCACAATGGTTGAACTGATTTACATTCCCACCAACAGTGTAAAAGCATTCCTATTTCTCCACAGCCTCGCCAGCATCATTTCTTGAAATTTTAGTAATCACCATTCTGACTGGCATGAGATGGTATCTCATTGTGGTTTTGATTTGCATTTCTCTAATGATCAGTGATGTTGAGCTTTTTTTCACGTTTGTTGCCTGCATAAACGTCTTCTTTTGAGAAGTGTCTGTTCATATCCTTTGCCCACTTTGTGATGGGATTTTTTTCTTGTAAACTTGTTTAAATTCCTTGTAGATTCTGGATATTAGTCATTTGTCAGATGGGTAGATTGCAAAAGTTTTCTCCCATTCTATAGGCTGCCTGTTCACTCTGATGATAGTTTCTTTTGCTATGCAGAAGCTCTTTAGTTTAATTAGATCCCATCTGTCAATTTTGGCTTTTATTGCAATTGCTCTTGACATTTTCATCATGAAGCCCTTGCCCATGCCTATGTCCTAAATGGTATTGCCTAAGTTTTCTTCTAGGGTGTTTATGGTTTGGTGTTTTACATTTAAGTCTTTAATCCATCTTGAGTTAATTTTTGTATAAGGTATGGGGAAGGGGTCCAGTTTCAGCTTTCTGCATATAGCTAGCCAGTTTTCCCAGCACCATTTATTAAGTAGGGAGTCCTTTCCCCAGTGCTTATTTTTGTCAGGTTTGTCAAACGTTTGCACAAAATCAATGTGCAAAAATCACAAGCATTCCCATATAGCAACAATAGACAAACAGGAAGTGAAATCATGAATGAACTCCCATTCACAGTTGCTAGGAGAATAAAATACCTAGGCATACAGCTAACAAGGGATGTGAAGGACCTCTTCAAGAAGAACTTCCACTGCTCAGGGATATGAGAGAGGCCCCAACAAATGGGAAAAATTCCATGCTCGTGGATAGGAAGAATCAATATCGTGAAAATGGCCATACTGCCCAAAGAATTTATATATTCAATGTTATTCCCATCAAATTACTATTGAAATTCTTCACAGAATTAGAAAAACTACTTTAAATTTCATATGGAATCAAAAAAAAGCACGTATAGCCAAGACAACCCTAAGCAAAAAGAACAAAGCTGGAGGCATCACACTACCTGACTTCAAACTATACTATGAGGTTACAGTAACCAAAACAGAATGGTGCTGGTACCAAAATAGACATATAGACCAATGGAACAGAACAGAGACCTCAGAAATAACACTACACATCTGCAAGATGATATTTTTAGATATGCAGTCATCCTTGTTATCTGCAGGAGATTGGTTCTATGCCAACTCCCACCCCCTCCCCAGGATACCAAAATCCACAGATGCTGAAGTCCCTTATATAACAGGGTGCAGTATTTGCATATAACCTACCTACATCCCTCTGTATACTTTAAATTATCTCCAGATTAATTATAATACATAATACAATGTAAATGCATTATAAATAGTTACACAATCCTGAACTCACAATCCCAGGTCTTGAACCCTCACATTTGCAGGACCAAGGGCAACAATACAAATGGGAGTCCACATACCATATGTCCACTTGTTTTAAAAGTATAAAGCAAGCTGCTAGTGATTACATAAAAGATATTCTATTCTCCTACCTTGACAAACACATCTTTATAATGATAAAAAATTAAAGTGTGTGAAAAGCTATGATTTTTATATATAGTAATTGAAATTAAGCAAAATATCAAAAAGAAATGAATTTAATTGTATCATGCATGTCTGTTCATAGGTTAGTAATGTTTTGATGACTAGTAAAATACATATAATTCATAATTTATTATATATTATTCCATAAAACATTCTGTCTTGCTTTAATTTCCATAGCATCACAAATGTTGTTATAACTAAGATTTTCACATTATTTGTGCTTTATTGATAAGAATGCCAAATTAGACAAACTTTCTTGAGTCACTGTTGTTTTTAAGTAAATTTTTATTAATTCCTGTTTGAAGAAACTTGGCTCTGCTGAGGCAATAGGGGCAGGAATTGTCAAGTTATTAATTCAATAGATTCAGAAATGAGTAAGACATACATGTCTTGCTCAGATATTGTAACAGGGATATATTGATAAATTACAGAAAATATTGCTTGACCATATGTATAACTATTGCCTATACTGCAACTTTTATCATCTCTTAAAGCAATATGTAGATCTACTCATGTGAAAAATCAATATCTCTTACATGCTTCAAAAATTTTAAACTAAACCCTATATATATATACACACAAATCTGAGTAATATAAACTAATCCTACAGAATTTCTACAGCTTTGTGCAACTGTTTCAAATACTGCACTAATTTATGAGTACCTCTAGAACCACAAATTGGAACAACAAGCAAGAAAATAGACATTCAGCACTGGGATACTTCACCATAACAAGAATCTATTTCATGCATGTTAATTAAGAGGGAGAATTTAACAAGTTAGATATTTAAATTTTCATGTACCTCAGTGTTTCCACTGCTCCTGGATTCCAAGTAGTGTGCGTCTTCCATATCAATAGTGTTTCAACCCATACACTTTCATGCCATTTGAACAGGTGACTTTTGTTTTGAGGCCATCAAGCAGATTTGAAGAAGGATTTATCTGTGGCCTGAATGGTGTTTGTCCCGAGATTGAATTTTTAGGATTACCAAGTGACAGAGGCACCCATGTGTTCTTTAATGAATTCATTTTACGTGTGATACAACAGGACTTCTAAAGTGTAGGACCTGGACAGAGACTCCTCTTTCCTGGGCTAAGAGCTGTATTCATTGCAGCAATGCAGAGGAGCATTCCAAAAGGAATTAAGTCACTTATGTAAATTCTTCAGGAGAGATTTTGCCAGCCCCCTTTTCACCTTACCTCCTGTTCATCATTAATTATGCATGGTTGAGAAGATGTAAGAAAAACAAAATGGTATTATTTAGCACAAGCTTGTCCAATCCACAGCCTTCATCCCGCATGCAGCCCAGGATGGCTTTGAATGTGGCCCAACACAAATTCATACTTTCTTAAAACATTATGTGATTTTGGGGGATTTTTTGTTGTTGCTATTCTCAACTACCATTACTATTAGTGTATTTTGTGTGTGGCCCAAGACAATTCTTCCAATGTGACCCAGGAAAGCTAAAAGATTGGACACCCCTGATTTAGCATATCTTATGAGAATGAGAATTCAAGAGAATTGAGAATTGAGAATTCAAGCATTGATAGAAGCACTTTATGTGCGTTAACATATTTTATCTTGACAACAACCAAGGAGATAAATAATCTTATTATTCCTTTTTTTTTAATGAGAAAATTGAGACAAAGGTTACGGTTACACAACGTGCCTCAGGTCACAGAGCTGGGAAGCAGTGGAGCTGCTAGGACAGAAATTAGTCAATGATTCTTTTATTCCATGACTTCTTCCTTCTTTAGGTCTTACTTTTGATTTGCTTTTTGATTAAATATTTTCTCAAAACAGTGCACGTAGAGGAGAGTAAAGCAATGTGTTAAAACTGCTTGGGTTCTAATCCTGACTCTACACTTGCCAACTGGGTATCCTTAGCAGTCACACTCTGTAAAGCAGAGAGTCATAATACTAATCTCATAGTGTTAATGTGAGAAATAAATCATGTAATAATATACAGCATTTTAAATTTTAGGTGCCATGTAAATGTTTGCTTTTGTTGTTGTTCTGTTATTATGTATGGTTTATTTTCTAAGCTGCACAATATAGAAAAAATGGTGCCTTCCTTAGAGCTCTGTTGTGAGGTAGTTGAGTTAAAATATGAAAGACAAAACAATGCCAGGCCAGGCATGGTGGTTCCTGCCTGTAATCTCAGCACTTTGGGAGGCTGAGGTGATCACCTGAAGTCAGGAGTTTGAGTCCAGCCTGGGCAACATGGCAAAATCCCATCTCTACTAAAAATACAAAAATTAGCCGGGCATGGTGGCAGCCGTCTGTAATCCCAGCTACTCGGGAGGCTGAGGCAGGAGAGTTTCTTTAACTTGGGAGGCAGAGGTTGTAGTGAGCCAAGATTGCGCCACTGCACTCCAGCCTGGGTGACAGAGCTCCATCTCAAAACAAACAAACAAACAAAACTGTGTATGTCTGTGTGCCAGTGGGCTCATTCCAACATTTTGCCCCAGCACACCGAGGCGTGAGGCTCACTTCCAGAAGTAGCAGGGGCTACTGGGATATTTTGAGAGTATTTAAACAGTGAGCAGGAGGAAGAGATAAGGGGAGAAAGTAGAGAATTAAACATGAGAGAGAACGAAAGAACAATGAAAAGTGTGAAGCCTTGGAAGCACTGTGAGAAATGGAATTCAAAGAGTTATTAAGGAACTAACCTCAGGAAGGAAAAGGAGCACATATTCATGTGTAATACAGGGTAACAAAGAATGACTAGTGAGAATGAAGATGTTTACAGATTAGTTGGCAGAATTGGGGAAAATTTCTCTCTGGTGACCACAATTTTCCCCATAAAATAGGAAGTGAAGTCATCTGTTGGACACAGCGAGATCCACGTTTTGAAGAAGAGAACAGAGGAAGTTTGAAATAGTAGCTGCAGAGAAGGGAAGAGATAATGGGACAGGCTCGAAGACCTAAATGACTTTACAATGGTTCAGAACACATGATGTGGCTGTGTGGTTTCCTTCAACACTGCTCAGAAATATTGTATGAGTTCAGGGAAAACAGCTGGGTTGGGGTTTTGCAAGGCTGTCACTATGGAAGGAAATACAGGTTTAAAGATATTGGCAAAACAAAGGATGAAGTGATAAACCACAATGTCTAGACTCAGTTGAGAAGGAAGACGATGGGGGAGTTGGGAGCAAAAAGTGGGGTTTATTTGGGGACGTGGGTGACATTGAAGGATTGGGTGGCAATAGCCAAATGTGAAGGTCACAAGGCAGTATAACTATGGTCAGAGATTTCCCAACAGTACAGATTTGAATGTAATATTTCAGAAGGTAACAGTTCTGGATCATGACAGCATCAGGGTGCTGCCCTGGGAGGAGAGGCTGAAGAGAGACAAAGTGAAGGTCCCTAGAGATGAGAAAATAAACTGAGAGGCCAAGCAATTGGATGGTATATTAGTTTGCTAGGGCTTCCCAAGTGCCACAGACTGGGTGGCTTAAACAACCGAAATTCATTTCCTCACGGTTGTGGAGGCTGGCACTCTGAGATCAAGGCGTGAGCAGAGTCTGTTTCTTTGGAGGCCTGTCTGGGCTTGTAGGTAGCCGTATTCTCCCTGTGCCTTCAAGTGTTCTATCTTCTGTGTGTGTCTGTGAACCAATCTCCTCTTACAAGGACATGGGTCCTATTGGATTGGGGCCAATCCCCAAAGACTTCATTTAACCTTCATTACCTCTTTAAAGACCCCATCTCCAAATATAGTCACATCCTGGGGCACTAGAACTTAAGACTTCAACATATGAATGGGGATGGAGCAGAAAACACAATTTAGCCCACAACAGAATGGTCATTCAGGAAGAGACAGAGGGCACCCAGAATGGTGGTAAAATGGTAAAATAGAGATGATGAGGGGAAATGAGGTACCAAACTCTTCCGTGTTTAAGGTGACTAATTAGCTTGTTGCTGTTTCATAGAGTTTGTGTCTTCTTGCATATTATTTAGGATTCCAAGCCATTTTTTTCTGCAGTATTTTTTTCATAGACCCATAACCCATGTCAGTTTTTTTGCTGTAGTATTATTTTTTGTCTTTTACCATAGACAGGGATTGTGGCTTGTACAACCCTATCCATTCAGCTTAATGTGAGCCCCTCATTGACTGTGTAGCTGGAAATCTGGCTAGAATGAAGAGTCCCTGGACAGACATTCGTCGTATATGACAGCATAAGACTGACAGAGAACCCACTCTCACTCCACCCCACTCTCACTCCATGGCTAGATTCTCTGACACACTGAACATAGAGCATAAAACAAAGCTGCAATCTACAATGCACACACATACTCCTAGACTTCTTAGAACCTTCCCATTTTCTACCCTTGTCATAATAAAAATGTCTACCACTTATTGAACAAAGCATTGTATAAGGTACTATGCTTTATGTTGTACATTCACTATCTCATTTAATACTAACGGCAACCCTAGAGAAGGGAATTGAGTAGAGACAGGTTAAATAACCAACTCAGAGTCACCTAGCTAGTAAGTGGCAAGTCTGATTCTTAAGTACTACATTCAACTACAGTGCTTTATTTGTGCAGACCAAATCTCCCCAGATGCAATGGCATGCCACCAATCCCATTCCCTTCCAGGGTGTTTATGAATTGATGTGAAAAGTGGGAGTGAACAACAGTATACCCAAAAAGTACTTCTTACGCCATCCATTTTTTTCTTGATTGTTCTAAACCCTGGACCAATCAACAAGGCTCAGTGGAGAAATACTTGGCTTTTTACCTTCTTTCAGCTTAGCTGTCCTGTTATATTTCAGGAGGCAATGATTAGTTAAGTTAAAAATTGTTTTTCCTCAATCTGTTTTCATTTCCTTGTAGAAATGGAAAAAAATTTTTATAGGTTTTAGCAATAGATTATCTGTCAGTTTTAGTTTCAGCATGAGGTAATGTGAAGTTTGCCTTTTACCAATATTTCATAAACATTTTAGTGGGCGAGTGGGAGAAATTGAATCAGTGGCTGCCAATACATGCCATTTTATTATAGGATTTTCACCCTTTATGTTTTTTATACTTCTTTCTTTCTCTCATGATGGTGCTTTCTATTATCTCGGAAAACCATTTGGGTCATTGACAATTTAGTGTTTGAAGTTGCTGAGCTAATGTTGGGAGGGACATTAACGTTAAGTCATAATGAGAATCCACCTACCCATTTATCAAGTAGGTTTTTCCTCTTTGTAGACACTTTGGGCTGTGGTGGTTGAGACTAGAAGGATTAAGGCAGAATACAGGAGATAATTTATTACTATGAAAATTTTCCAACTCTGCTCAACTTGGGTTCAGATTAATAACTAACTCATGAGACACAAAGACTTCATTTAACTCCAAATTTACTTTGTTTTTAGAAAGGATCAAAAAGTAACAGCAGAGTATGTAAAGTAACAGTATAGTAGAGGTCTCCCAACTCCTAGGGACAGCTTCTAATGTCCAAATCCCACACACTTGGGAAGTGCATGGTCATAATGACAGATGAAGCTGAGTAGACATAGAATCTCTCAGCTCAAGGAAGCCATATGTCTCAGTCTGTTTTTTGCTGCTGTTATACCACAAACTGGGTAATATAAAAGACGTTTGTTTGGTTTATGGTTCTGGAGACCAGGAAGTCCAAGACTGAGGGGCCATATCTGGTGAAGACCTTCTTGCTGCATTGTAACAGCAGAAAGCATCATATGGTGAGAGGAGTGACAGCACTCAAGACAGAGGAAAAGGGGGACAGACTCTCACAATCACAAACCTATTGCTGAAATAATGTTGTTAATTATAGGTGCATGCCACCACACCCTGCTAATTTTTTTGTATTTTTAGTAGAGACAGGGTTTCACCATGCTGGCCAGGCTGGTCTCGAACTCCTGACCTCGAATTCCTGATCCACTTGCCTAAGCCTCCCAAAGTGCTGGGATTACAGATGTGAGCCACCACACCCAGCCCTAATCACCTCTATACACTATCACAACGACAACTGAATATCAACATTAGTTTTAGAGGGAACACTCAAACCATAGCATCATCAGTCCTGGCATACCTTCACCTTTCATACCTAGCTAGCTGTGCAGCTGCATCTCATCAATACTTTTACTTACTACTTGATAAACAATGTTAACAATAAGGTACAGGTGCTAGGTTTCACAGACAGTAGAATTTGCATTTATTTTAGATCTGGCATAGGGAAACTTTTTTCTGATGAAAATATATTTTTATTTATAATACTTTAACATCTAGGGAATTGCATAAGATGATTTTTTGTTTTTATTTTTCTTTAATTTTACTTTAAGCTCTGGGATACATGCACAGAACGTGCAGGTTTGTTACATAGGTACACATGTGCCATGGTGATTTACTACACCTATCAAGCGTCATCTAGGTTTTAAATCCCACATGCATTAGGTATCTGTCCTAATGCTCTCCACACTGTCTTCCACAATAGTTGAAGTAATTTACATTCCCACCAACAGTGTAAAAGCGTTCCTATTTCTCCACATCCTTACTGGTATCTATTGTTTCCTGACTTATTTTTAGATTTTTTTTTTTATTATACTTTAAGTTCTGGGATACACGTGCAGAACATGGAGGTTTGTTACATAGGTATACACATGCCATGGTGGTTCGCTGCGCCCATCAACCCATCATATACATTAGGTATTTCTCCTAATGTTACCCCTCACCTAGCCGCTCCCACCCCCAACAGGCCCCAGTGTGTGATGTTCCCCTCCCTGTGTCCATGTGTTCTCATTGTTCAGCTCCCACTTATGAGAACATGCAGTGTTTGGTTTTCTGTTCTTGCGATAGTTTGCTGAGAATGATGGTTTCTAGCTTCATCCATATCCCTGCAAAGGACATGAACTCATCCTTTTTTGTGGCTGCATAGTATTCCATGGTGTATATGTGCCACATTTTCTTTATCCAGTCCATCAACAGACATTTGGGTTGGTTCCAAGTCTTTGCTACTGTGAAGAGTACTGCAGTAAACATACGTGTGCATGTGTCTTTATAGTAGAATGATTTATAATCCTTTGGGTATATACACAGTAATGGGATGGCTGGGTCAAATGGTATTCCTAGTTCTAGATCCTTGAGGAATCACCACACTGTCTTCCACAATGGTTGAACTAATTTATACTCCCACCCACACTGTAAAAGTGTTCCTATTTCTCCACATCCTCTCCAGCATCTGTTGTTTCCTAACTTTTAATGATTGCCATTCTAACTGGCATAAGACGGTAGCTCATAGTGGTTTTGATTTGCATTTCTCTAATGGCCAGTGATGATGAGCTTTTTTTCATATGTTTGTTGGCTGCATAAATGACTTCTTTTGAGAAGTGTCTATTCATATCCTTTGCCCATTTTTTGATGGGGTTGTTTTATTCTTGTAAATTTGTTTAAGTTCCTTGTAGATTCTGGATATTAGCCCTTTGTCAGATAAATAGATTGCAAAAATTTTCTCCCATTCTGTAGGTTGTCATGGGGAAACTTTTAACAGTTCCTTGAGTTGTGTTGTAAGTAGCATAAGACGAAGGGCCAAATCCTCAGGTATCCTGAGGCAAAAACAGATTTTAACCCTTTCTTTCAGCCTGCAAAGCCAACGATAAAAATGAACTACAAAAATGAATAAGTTCATTTAATTTACAAGGAGCACTTTTAATTTTTCAAAAGACAGGTGGTACCTTTTTAAAAAATGGGGAAAGGGGAATTTCAATTCCTGAAATTTCATTTTCTTTTCTGTAAAAACAAGTAAGTATTTCTCTGTAACTCAAAACACTGTTTCATTTTACCTAGTGTTCTATCCAGTGAACTCACAGAAATGTAATAATTTGAATAATGTTTGGGAGATCTAACTGATCCGGAAAACCTATCAAAACTCAGATACATACATTCATTGATAACTCATTTCTGCTATTTCATTGATACTATACAAAGGAAGATATTGCCCATGATATGGATTATTTTATTTCCATATGCATGTAATGTGGGTATGTGCAATGTACCTTATGTTGTTTAATCTATAAAGTATGTAATAGCTTTATTTTATATCCTCTTATCCCCCCCAACCATCTGTTATAGTTATTTGGCCTGAAAAATAAATAATTAAAAATTTATGCACATATATAAATAAATCTATAACCTAAATTAAAAAAAAAATCATTGGGAAAACTTTATTATGCCCTTTAAAATCCTTAGTATTTTGACACATTTCATTGCTAAAATAAAACTTTTAATTTAAGCTAAGAAAACTAATTGGTATCACATACTAAAAGTTATTGTAAGTTGCTGAAAGTGTTAGTTCTGGGAATAGCATTTTTACATTTTTCGTATTGATTTGCCTTTGAGACAAACTGCAACAAGAAAGCAGGTGATAAGCCTTTGTTAATGCCTCTGAGAGAAAATGCTGTAGCTACAGACTACTGTTGATAAACAGATTTTGAATTAATTAGTTCTACATAATTACATGAGCCATCAAGTCTCTGAAACCAAATGTACTTGGTCTTACATTGTTTTATATGTAAAGAAGAAAAGGAAAAACTTTGTTTTAAAATTTACCTCTTCCAGGGTCTAATTTTTTACAGGTTTAATTTTTTAAAGCAATGATTGAAATATTTAAATGGCATATGTTCAAGGCATATTCAATATTTATTCTTAGATTTACAAAATTAGATAAGAAGAGCTTTGCTTTTTGTAAGCTGTTACCATTAGTGACAGAACTGGGACTCAGAGCACGCGATTATTCCTGCCTCATACTTCATCAAAGTCGTATTTTGTTGCCAGAAGATGCCAAAGTGAACATCTTCCAAAAAATAGCCTGATGCTAAAAGGGCAGGCTTTCAATAAGATACTTTTAATAGTTTTGCCCACACTATTAAACTTTTAATAGTTTTATTGCTGTTTACAATAGCAACAAAAAAAATTTTGAAGAAAAGCAGAGAAAAAAATCTTAAAAAGAAATTGGGAAAAACTAGAAATATTTTTGCGAGACATAAAAGAAGCCTTAATAAATGGAGTGATACATAAATAAACATAAGAAGATTCAATATTATAGAATTGTGAATTATTACCAAGTCAATATATATATTTAATACAACTGAATCGAAAGCTCAATTATTATTTTTGGAGTTTGGGACAATTTTTAAAGAAATTATCTAGGGAAAAAACATGAGGATAAGAAAAGTATTCAAAAGAAAATTTATGTAAAACAACTTGCTGTATTAGAAATTGACATATTGTAAAGCTATTATAATTTTCAAAAAGTGATACTAATGTAAGAACAGGCAGAAAGATCAATGAAACAGACTAGATGGCCCAAAGACCAGCATAAATTAAAATTTACCCTAAGGACATAATCCAAGTTTTGTACCCAGAAATATTCATCCTAATATTTCCTTATAATAAAAGTGTTAAGAAACCCCTAAAAGAGTCAACCAAGGTGAGTGGTTAAACAATGATGACACATGTAGGGGATAGAATATTATACAACCATTTAAAAGCACAGTTTGGAAAAATAATTGCATGGAAATATGTTTTTGAAAAAATATTAAGTGAAAAACACATGAGTCAAAGCTATGCATATACTTACATATTTTATATTGTGTATCTTTATATTTTTATTTTTAAAAGATTGAAAGGAAATACATCAAAGTATTAAAATTAGTTATCAGTGCATAACGAAACTATGCATTACTTTTTACAGTTTTTACATTTGTTTGTATTTTCTAATTTTTCTATAACTGTTAGCTTCTGAGAGACTTTGTCTACCCATACCTCAATAAATAAAAGGGATATATTAAGAAAAAATTTTAAGCTGGTTTATTTTATTTTTGTAGTTAATTTACGGGTTATCTAACTTTGTTGATACTGACGACTTCAGCAACTTAAGATGCAGTCAGGTTTCTCTGACTGCATTTGGAATTCTCAAATTCCAAAATATCAAATGCCATTTTTCTTTTAGGTACTGCATAAGCCACCAAAAAGGGCAACAAGAGCATATAAATAAGTTATATATGAAGGTAAGGCAAGAATAACTTGCTGTTCCAGGTCTGACTGTTGTACAATTATATTATGCTTAGCGTTATACTTCCCAATGGAAGAAAGCCTACTTTCTTATACCAGGAGAATAGTTATCAGTAGAACAAGGCCTATTTCTAATATATCTTTTTATCATTTTACAGGTATTTGGTTACAATTCACAGAGATCCCCAACTCAAATTTACTTCAACAATGGGAAAATTGATTATCCTACATAAGAAGTCTGGAGCTTGGGTGGGCTCCAAGAGGTATAATCAACGGTTATGCCAAAATGGGCCCAAGTCCTTTCCACCTCTCCATTCAGCCATTGTTCATGTGTTGGCTTTATTCCCAGGCTGGTTCCCTTCATGGGAACAAAAACAGTGGTTTTTGTCATAAAAATGCCAAGAGAAAACGAACCATCTCTTCCTGTATCTCTTTCTTAGAAGCAAGGAAATCTTTCACAGAAACCCTCATCAGACTACTCCTCAAACCTTGGCCAGAGCTGAGTCATGTGGCCCTTCTTAAACCAACTGCAGGCAAGGGGGAGCAGATTAACATAATTGTCATAGACAAATCAGGCTTGGGGTCAGCTTCCCCTGAAACACTTGGAGGATGGATATATGCATACAATCTGGTTCTGCTGTGAAAAGGATTGGCAGACTGGGGTGAGGTGGGGCAGTGCATATGGCATGAATGTTGGGTGAGCAATCCTTTCTGTTCCAGTTCTCCATGTTGTTAATGATATGGAAAGAGAAAAGATTCTTTTTTAAGTAGTAACACACTGTGATAGATGCTAATGATATCAGAGTGGACAGAACTAAATCTCTCTCCTCCAGGAGCTAACAGTTTTAAGACAGAAGATACACAAGTAAACAGGCAACTACAACATAAAATGTTACATCCTGGTGCCAGGGAAGTTCCTTGAATGCGGCACTTAATTGGCCTTGATTCCCAAAGGAGGCAACATACAACTGGGGCCCAGAAAGATGACGAGTCAGTAATTGACAGGATAGCATATCTGGAGAACCAGCAAGCTTTCAGGTTGGAGGTGAAAACAGGATAGAGATCATATATGGCCCTGAAGGCCATGCCAAGGAGCTTATATTATCCTGAAGGCAATGGGACTCCAATAAAGGTTTATAAATAAGGAAGTAATATAATCTGATTTCCTTTTTAGAGCATTTATTCTATCTTCAGAATGGAGAATGGATTGGAGGGGGTCAAGCCTAGATTTAGAGAGAAGACAGATATTTTCACAGTAACCCAGGCTAGAAATACACAAATTAGAAGATGATTCAAAGTTCATGACTTAGGCAACTAAATGGATTCTGGTACTATACACGAAGTTTAGTTTGGGACATTGTGAGTTTGAATTGCTTAAGGGACACCTAAGTGGAAATATGCTGTAAATAGAACTCTTTGATTAGGCTTCTTATGATCATAAACATTATTAAATTGCTACCTAAATATTCTCCAGAAAATCTCAGCAAATAATATTAGTCATTGCCAAATTATCCAAGCAGTTTTTTCTTTCTAGCTCTGACATGATTTGAGTGATATGATGAGAAAAGTCATAGCAAATGTTTTACATGCTGACAAGTTAAACTAATAGATATTTTTAGATGTTGTGTAAGAAAAGAGCTCTGGGCTAAAAATGATGCTGACATTTTAAGGCTCTCCATAAACTTCAGAAATGTGTAGCCTTAGACACGAAGCCTAGTAGTTTAGAAGTGATGCTTAGCATCTAACCCATGCTTTTTCAACTTTGCTTTCTGTCGTGAATTGCCATTTATTATGACCATCTTTCAATATCTTTAAATAGTCTTCAAGAACATGGTTTTTAATGGTTGAATTATTTTCTATCATATTGTGTAATGGAAATGGTATTTTACTGAGCAAACTTCCTTTCTGTGACAATTCAGGCAATTTCTAATTTTTTATAATATAAATGCTGATTGAACATCACTAAACATAAATACTATACAAACATGTTTTAATATTTTCATTTTTCCCAATCAGCTTTGTTAAACTTTGGGATTGACTAAGAGGTTCTTTCTCTTATTCTGAAACTGCAGCCATCTCAGAGGAAGCCTTGATTTGGTACTAGAGAACCAGGTTCTAGTCTTAGTTTTTTGTTTTTTTTTTTTTTTTAAACAAACTCACAGTATTGATTATGGCCTATTTAACTTCCCTGGCCCTTTGTTTTCTCTGTCCAAATAACAAGGTTTTACTAAATAGATCTCTATAGTCCCATTTACTAAGTAGAACAGCAACAACAAACATTTTGCAAACAGTCTAAAGATCTCAGTAAATAAGGTTGTAAAATCTGATCTAAGAATATGTCATGGTGGTCTTTTCAAAGCTTTCTTTTTTGACAAGCTAGCATCCTTCCCATGCATGCAGATAGATTCTGAGGCTTAGACAGGGTAGACCCTGGAGGTAGTGGGGTGGCAAGCTACCTAGGTGATCAGGTATAAATAGACCCCTAATTCTCTACCCCCACCTCATTTATTCCACCATTATAGCTTTATTGCTTACAGCTTGATTTGCTAATAATTCTAGAAGATAAATCATAATCTCAGCCTTCAAGAGGTTAGTCCTCTAGTTGGAGTAGGAATCCTGGGTCCACATACACTACTCTGGATATAAAAAGGCAAGAACCCTTTGGAAATGGTCACAAGACAAGGTCTGTCAAGATGCAAGAAAATTAAATGGTAAAAAAGTCACTTGACTTCATTTATTCCCCTTTTATTTCACCATCACTTACGGGCAATCAAAAGTGAGTTTTAGCCATTTTTCTTCTTGCCAGATTTTTAAAACCTTTCATTAATCCCCCATTTAAATCATAAGAGGCAATATATCTGCTGAGCAAAATATCTCAGCTATGTTTGATTAATACATTTTGTATAAGACATCTTTTTCATCTGGAAAAAGAAAAGCAAAGTATTAGTAACACACACACAAATGATTAAGTGAAGTCCCAAATTATCTTACAGATAATAGGGTACTATGGGTATCTCTGATTCCTAAGGACCTTTGCCTTGCCCACTATTTACTTATTATAAGCCAGCAGATTTACAATCACCAAGTATCTTGTGACTCTCATGACAGAACACAGCACTGCAACAAGGATTTGAGGTGAAGGGCAGGCAAGCACCATCATGCCAAGGCCAGCCAGGGTAGGTCCCACAGGAACCTGACCCTGGGATATTACTACATCTCAAATGTATACTACTCAACTCTTAAACCTTGAAAGGTTGTTGAAATATTTGAAATATTAGTGCAAGGTTAAAACCAAGTATTTTTACTTTCTCAGAGAAGGTGAATTGCAACATATTTACCCAAACAGACTCAATTTAGGTCACAGGCAGTGGTTCGCAGCCTTGGCTGTCCATTAGAATCACCTGGAGAGCTTTTAAAACTCCCAAAGCCTACGCAGCATTCCTAACCAATTAAATCAGTATTTCTAAGAGTAGGAACCGGGCATCAGGATTTTTTAAGGCTTCGCAGGAGATTCCAATATATAGCCAAGGCTGCAATTCACTGATAAAAGATTTAACTCAGGTAATATACCTTTGGGCTTATTGTGCTTATTTGACCAACACTGGGGCTTATTGTGTTTATCTGACCAACATAGAGCCAGAACTTATAGAAACCATTGACGAAATGACTCCCTCCAGAGACACCTAACTCTTTTGGCTCTCACCTTCTTCCTAGGCTATCAGTCATGGTGTTTGTCATATCCCAACCTGAATCCGCAACTCCCTGCTTGAGAGTCCTGAGGCTATCCCAAGGGTTCTGACGTACCTCATAACATCTCTTGTTTTTTCTCAGCCTACTGTCAAACCACTTAGCTCAGAATTCCCAGAGGCCCCAAAACTCTCACTTCCCTCTGAAACACTAATGTCAGCTAAGGTTGATGCGTGTACGTTGGTGTGAATCTTCTGAGTACTTTTGGTTTTACAAAGCCTTTAGGAAAGTCTAGGGCCTGACAGCATCAAGGCATGGCTATGGGGTCGGGGGAATGAGGAAGAATCTCTAGAACCCCCTCAATTTTCAGCTCCTCTCCTTCCTCTATTCTTTAATATGTATAATTAACATTTTCTGTTTTATATATCTTATATAAGGTGCCACAAAAACAGTTTCAAAGTGCTAAAATGATTTCCTGGACAAAAAGGCAAGCACCCACTCTAACCTGCCCACTTAGTCACCTACACCTTTCTCCTTGGATGTAGATAGGTGTCACAATTGAAAAATAGCAGATTTGAATTGTCCTGTTAGGAGTTTTTTCGTGACCAATTTATAAACATTCAGTATGATTTCGGCATAACTGGCCTCTCAAATTCAAAGCCAGAATTTTAAAAATGTTGCAGGTTGTTTTTTAAGTTAGAATGACTACAGCTACACCTACATATTTAGGAAGTAGATAAATGTTATTTGTGTGCTGCAATTGTGATGAGCATATTGAATACAATGATTGTCAAGCAAAATTTCCATGTGCAATTTCAGACAACAGACTCCAAAATGTGACCATATATCATCACCCCTTTTCTACTGCATTATGACAAAACAGGTAGTTGAAAATCATGTTTTATTCCTGTCTATCTCAGACAATAGGAATCTTAGTAAAAAATCTGTTTCGTTTAAAGAACAGCTTCAGTTTTCTCAGAGTCACTGAACCCAGATTGGTCATTTAAACTCAGCAGCTTTCTATTTCTATCTGGTCTTTCATTTTCTAGCTGTGTTTACAGGCTAGAATTGGGTTGCTGCCATTGGGTCTTCCCACTTCATCCCTTAGTTCTGTATACTGTATGTATCCTGAGTCATCTAGCAATATAAGGCCACATTGGTCCAGTTCCTGACAACTTACCTATTATGCCTGTGTGCTGAATTGTATTATCTTAGGGAATCCGTGAGCTTCCATGATTATGACTTGATAAAATTACAGCTCAGTTCAGATCTCAACAACATGGAAAGAGGTTTGCAGGGTTTGTTTACAAGTGAGGATGCCATATGCTCCTCTAAGAAAAAATATGCTAATTACCAAGGAAGAAATGAGGTAAGAACACATGCAATTGCTGCAGACCTACTAAGTAAACAAGCAAGATACTTTCTGTGCAATGGGAATAAATGTGGTGAATCCATCCCCTGGTGTTTTTATGTTCAGCTGACTCTACACAGAAAAGACTGAAGGGCAAGAAAAGGCATTTTCTCATAGTTATGCATTATATGTGTAGATTGACATATTTCATATTTGAGGTTCAAACTGGCCCAAAGTCTTATGGGGGTCCTTGTTTATATATAAGGTTATAAAGCAAGATATTAAGTATTTAAAGTTGTATACAATAATAACCTGAACTCAGTAATTACAACTACCAAAGTAAAGTAGGTTTTTCTTCTGCTTTACTTCATGCTTCTTGAACTTGCTGCTCTCCTCCCAGGTTTCATCTTCACACCAGCACTTGTTGCTGGGGGGAAATGTTAAGTTCAGTCAATCACTTGTCTGCAAAATAACTGCAGGTGTTTGAATTCAGCTCTTCAGGGTTTTTTCTTCCCTCTAGCTGGTTTGTGATTATAGATAAAGCTTTAAGGAAAGAGAAAAAATAAAAAAGAAACCATACAGCTTTTTTACCCAACAACACATTGCCAAGAAATGCTGGTGCAGAGAGTGGTGCCTCAAAGCAGAGCTTGTATACCAAGACACCTTCCTCCATGCCGTACACACTACCCACGTCTCCCCCCTTTTCAAACACAGGCATCCACACGGAACTTCCTCAAGAAGAAAACTCAAGCAGTATGTCTAATTACCCATTTATAACTTGATATCCCCACAAGTTAGGATCTGTACTGGCAATCTATAACAAGGGCCAGTCACAGCAACATTGTAAAGCAGGCAAACAGGCAAGTCAATTTTGCCTCTGTTTTATTGACAGAACTAAAATGAGGAAGAGATAGGCTAGCCTTTAGCAAACGACCCTTTGATGAGGTCAAAACATCTGGGAGTCAACTCCACTTCTAGTCACTTTAGCCAAACATTACAAGAACTCCAAAGGGGCAAACACTTGACATTTAGCCATGGGATCTCCCAGCAGACATAGAGCTCTCCCAATCACCTTAGATCTCCATAATTTATCTACCAAGGACTTAGGAAGATGTACAACTTTGGAACCACATAGTTCAAATCCTACTAGTTATATAGGACACATGTAAGTCCCAGCCTCAGTTTGTCTTTAAAATGGAGATGATCATTTTCCAACAGCAGCATAATTATTTGAGGGGTATTTTCTTATCATTTATTTACCTCTGCCCAGAGAGATAATATCTCACTCACTAAGCTCTCTTCCTCCAAGATGGTGAGTGTTGGAAAGAGCAAACACTGTCATTATGTTGGCAAATTCAACATGAGCATACGGGGTCTCGTGCACTAAAAATTTTGGTAGGCTCAGTGACACAGTAAAAACAAACAAACAAACAAAAAACACGGAAGTAGATAACTGTGGCAGAACAAGACTCAGTTTTCTATGACAACAGAGTGAAGCCTTAAGGGCCGCCATAAGGCCATCCCTCACTGCTATCTGACATTAGGACATATTAATTCACAGTTCTGGGCTACTTTGACCTTGTGGGGTCCTTACTCTGCCCAGAGAGTGACACCCCCAAGCTTCAGGCATACCTCTATTCTCTGGTTAGATAGTAAAACAAAGCAAAAGTGACTTTAAACAAATTCAACTTATCATTCATGACAAGCCTCAAATCTGCCTGGATTTTGTGGTCAGATTGACAAGAAATTATATATCACTTTTGAGGCATTAGGTATTCAAACAAAAAAGAAATGTGGAAGCAGAGAATCACTCTCCATGAAACTCTCTATCCCGGTGACTAAGAGAGTGATTCTATAATTGTCCCTTCTACATATGAAAAATGTGGCAGAAATGAAGAGGTCAAAAAGAGGCTGGCTATTCACTAGACTAAGTTGTGCTTACTTGTGCTATTTGCCACTGTATTTCCTGTGCATACCACAGTGCCTGGCACATAGTAGATGTGCAATAAGTATTGTTGAATGAACTAATTAACTAATGATTAAATGAACAAGCTGTCATAGTGTCATAGTCTGTTCAGGATGCTATAACAAAATACCATAAACAGGGTGGCTTATACACAATGAATATTTATTCCTCCCAGTCCTGGAGGATGGAAGCCCAAGATTAAGGCACCAACAGGTTCAGTGTCTGGTGAGGGCTGTTGCTTAAAGACGGCACCTTCTTGTTACATTCTCACATGGAGGAAGAGCAAGGCAGCTCTCTGGGGCCCCTTTTATAAGGCCGCTAATCCTATTATGAGGGCTATATCCTTAGGACCCAATCACTTCCCAAAGGTCCCACTTCTTAATATTGTCACTTGGGGATTAGGTTTCAATGTATAAATTTTGTAGGGACATAAACATTCAGACCATAGCACATCAGTTTCTCTCTTCTAATCTGGGGGAGGTGGTGGTGGAGCGGGATACTACTAGCATTGAAACAAGAGTCTAAGGAAAGGATGCTGGACATCCTGGTTCCACATTTCTTTTTCCAGTTTGAATACCTAATGCCTCAAAAATGAGGTATAGTTTTTTTGTCAAGTAAAATATATATCTACATTATGGCCCAGCAATTCCTCTAAGTATTTGCCCAAGTGAAATGAAAATGCATGTCCACAAAAAGGCTTCTGCAGGAATACCCATAGCTGTTTTTATGCAAAAACGTTCACAGGAATTCTATTAAAGACCAGATTTATGTAGCATTTGCCAATTTCCATGATACAAATACTCCCATCATGGTCAATTTCAAACTGCTACTGTGATGTCACTGAATGTAGAGTTGGAAAGGCATGAACTATTGCAAATGGACTCTAGCTGGATGGGACTCAAAATCATTATGTTGAGCAAAAGAAACCAGAGTACACCTTGTATTATTTCTTTTGTATAAAATGTAAGACATGATATTGCACAAAACAGAAGTATGTTCCTATTTTTATTGCTGAGTAGTATTCCTTTGTATGAGTATACCACCATATGTTTACCCATTCACCTGCTGATGAACATTTGGCTTCATTCCAGTTTTCAACTATTTTAAATGGAAGTACTATGAAAAAAATTTTCAGAATTGGAGCAAGTAGCACATCTGTGTGATGGAGGCAGTGATGGCTTCCCCATGCTATAGATTTTGTATGTGAAACTGAAGCCTTCAAGAGTCACTAATGTTGTTAGGAGCTACCACAACGAACCAGGGTTGCCTCCCCCATACTGAGCTGTTTTACTTAGGTCATCTCATCACAGTGAAACAGAAGTTTTAAGCCAAAAGCTTCTATTCTGCCTTAATTTCCCAATACAGATAGTGCTAAACAGTATTCCAACGATACCTCACGAGTTCCAGACCTCTGTCAAAGATGAGATTTTTTGCTGTCTATGATCTTCTGGACTGACATTCTTGGTTTACTCTTCCTACTCGAGGAGGCATTTGCTCCCAGGATACCCCAAGCTTTAAGGTAGCAAGTGGGCAACTGCTTCAAATGGAGAAAGATTCCATCTCCTTTAGTCACCTCTTCTGAAGCAGAAATCAGGAGACTGCAGAGGTCTTGCATTATTTAAGCCAAGATGCCTGGGTGTCGTGGTTCACATCTGTAGACCCAGCCACTGGGGAGCTAAGGCAGGAGGATCATTTGAGCCCAGGAGCTCTAGAGTGCAATGAGCTATGATTGCACTACTGGCATTTCAGCCTGGGAAACAGAGTGACACCTCCATCTCTAAAAAAACAATAATGATACCAAGATGCATGGTAATATCCAATTTCAAATTTCTTGACTTACTCATTGCACTAAAAATCAACTTTCTCTCTATTTTCTAACAGAATCATTAGAGAGTTAACCAGCATAATTTCTTGATAATGAGGGACTTTTCATGATCCTTGTGCAAGCATTCCGTGATTCCTTCCATTGCTGCCATATGTGTAATCTGTCTTTGGGAAAGAGACTTACAAATACATCCCTGGTACCTCACAGTTGTGGTCGGTCACAGTTTATTAGCCCCAAAATATGTCAACAGTCTTTAAAATGTACATGCTCTATGACCCATTAATTTTACTTTCAGCATTTTATCCAAAGTACAAAATTAGTAAGTCAAAGTAATATATACATACATAAATTCTAATTAAAACTTGAAAACAATTTAAATGTACAATAAAAAATAGTTTATTCATATGATGATTATACAACTTTTGAAGATCATGTTTTCAAAGAACAGTTAATGATATAGGAATATGTGCCAAAATAAATGTATGGTATTTATTTAAATATTTACAGAGTATTTATAAATGTATAGAATCTTTATTTAAAATATCAACATATAAATTCAAATTTCCCCTAGGTCCCACTGGCTTGTTTGTAAGGAAGGCCATTAAATCCAAGGGATCATTATCATTAGCTGTTAACTACAAGATTACAGTCTCAAACTTCCTTCTGCTTGAATATCTCTTTGGAAGTCCCCAAAAGGTACATGAGTTCTCCAAGATGAAAAATGTAGGCAAATCCCAGAATGAGGTAAGTGTATGTGCCATCAGACCTTACCCCTGCAATCAGCCTGGAACTCCTGCTCCCACCCAAAAAATCAGGCCCTGTGGATGGGAAGGAAACAGAGGAACAGGACAGGGCAATCACCTTATAGAAAATGGGCAGAAATTGCGCACGTGACTTCTGCTTATGTTTCATTGGTGAGAACTTTGTCACGTAACCACAGCAAGCCTCAAGGGAACATGGGAAATTTAGTTTTCAGTTGAATTGCCCTGTGTCCAGGAAGAAAAGCACAGTGAATTTTGGGGACAACCAGTAGTCTGTCACATCTCATTTGGACAGATTTTTTTTTTTTTTTTTTTTTTAATGCAGGAAGGAAATACTGTGGCTATCTCTAAGTTAATAGGAGACTTTTTCCTCTACACTTTTTGAATTCCCTAAACTTTGTGCAGTGGCCATCTATTTCCTTCATAACAAGTTGAAACATTATTAATTTTTTTAAAGACTAGAAATAAATACTCTAAAATGTTATCAGCAGTTATCTTTGGAAGATAAGACTCCATGTAACTTTTTTTCATTTTCTTTTCTTATATTTGCTGAATTTTTATAATTTATTTGAAATTTTAGAAAGTAGTTCACCAAATGTCTTAGTTCCTGCAGGGACAGGTAGAAATATTGTTATGGCCTATATTTGGGTTTCACACATGGTCACAATTACAGTGTACTTCTGTCAGAGCCCTCTGTTTTCTTTGTTTTAAAATAGAAAGTAAGCCTGTTTATATATGACTCGCAGTAAGATGATGAACGACACAAAATTCTTCAACCTGCCCCCCACAGCAACCATTTTAAGTAACTCATCTGTTCAACTTCAGAATGGAAGCTGTAATCAGCTGCTAACTAGTTCTCCTAGCAAGTTACTGCACTCCCTGGCTCCATAAAAGTTTCTCACCTTACTGCTGAGGTGTCCTCTGGGAACACGACTGTCCTCCCATCCTCACACTTAGCCTATATTACATTCAAGTGGGTTTATCTCACTGAAGTGAGCCTACCCCCACCATGATTTCAAGCTCAAGGTATTAACTTTCCTGGTATATTTACATTTCATTGGGACATTTTGGAGACCTGAAGAAATCAATTTTGAATGGTTAAACCATAGAAACTGAAAGAGTGAGAAACTAAAATATCTTGGAAGAAACAGAACTCTCTCAATAACATGTTAATCCTACCATAAATATAACACCTCACTCATAAGGAAAGCTCTGTAGAGAAGCACAGAGATAAATCAATTAAAGCAAGCTTTTTTGGAAAAAAAAAAAAAAAAGTAGGCAGCAGGCCTGGCATGGTGGCTCAAGCCTATAATTCCAGCTTTGGGAGGCCGAGGCGGGCACATTAAGAGGTCAGGAGATCAAGACCAGCCTGGCCAACATAGTGAAACCTCATCTCTACTAAAAATACAAAACATTAGCTCGGCATGGTGGCAGGCGCCTGTAATCCTAGCTACTTGGGAGGCTGAGGCAGGAGAATCGCTTGAACTCAGGAGGCAGAGGTTGCAACGAGCCAAGATTGCACCATTGCATACCAGCCCACGCGACAATGTGAGAGTCTGTCTCAAAAAAAAAAAAAAAAAAAAAGGTAGGCACCAGTACTCTGGAAAACGCTACAAAATGTTTAAATGCTTTTCCTATCTTTCCCTTTTCTTACCCGTCCTTTTGTCTATCTTTCCACTCCTGTGATACTCAGAACCTGAACATCACACAGAATGAAAGTAGCATTATAAAAACAAGTAATATAGAAACATCATTTTTCAGTATTTACAAGCACAAAAACCACCTTCACTTTTTCAGGGGACCAATGATATGACTTGGTTCACACTGTGGCATTTTACCTATGATTCCCACCAAATTATTTAGTTGAAATGGGAGTGTTTATTTATTTAAGCACATTTATCAAAATCACTCTGAATAAGGGATACTGACATTCTGGATGACTGGTGTACACCTTCGTGAGAAACAGCCCAGATTGACTCTTCTCACTGACCTTCAACATCATGATTTGGTGGGAGGAAGAAAATGACAAAGAGAATGACAGAAAGGAATAGAGGTCTATTTTACTTCTCAGATTACATTAAGATTCCAAAATGTCTTGTTTGTTTCTCACACACCTACGAATCTTCCCGAAACCTACAGCCTGCTTTACTCTTTGTAATTTATTTTCTCATTCAGTTGTTCTCCTGATACTACAGTTCTTTTAGACTTCAAAATATTCTAATTGCTTAATCACCCCTCCTGGCATAGTCCTTATTTCCTTCAGTGTTCTTTCTTTCTCCCATGAGAAACACAGAGTACATCGATTCCTGCCAGCTGTTCTGCATCTCCAATTGTGAAGTCTGAGACAAAGAATTAGCTTGGTCTGATTACATTTGTCAGTCAAATTACCCTGGGATTTTGTATTTATAACCACTATTTCATTTATAATTTAAAAAGAGAGGCCAGGCACAGTGGCTTACGCCTGGAATCCCAGCACTTTGGGAGGCCAAGACGGGTGGATCACGAGGTCAGGAGATCGAGACCATCCTGGCTAACACAGTGAAACCACATCTCTACTAAAAATACAAAAAAAAAAAAAAAAAAAATAGCAACCCCATCTCTACTAAAAATACAAAAAAAAAAAAAAAAAAAACAAATTAGTTGGGCGTGGCGGAGGGCACCTGTAGTCCCAGCTACTGGGGAGGCTGAGGCAGGAGAATGGCGTGAACCTGGGAGGCGGAGCTTGTAGTGAGCCAAGATCGCACCACTGCACTCCAGCCTGGGTGACAGAGCGAGATATGTCTCAAAAAGAAAAAAAAAAAGAAAACTTTCATTTCCTTACTTCGAGATTCCAATTTCCTGACATAGACTATCATTTATGAAATACAATAGACAATCAAAACATAGGTAGATAATTCACTTATTTAAGAAAAAGAGGAGGAAGAGGAGGTGGAGGAGGCACTTTTCTGAAGCACGTAGTAACTCAGGGATTTGTAGAATAATCCAAAGACTATCGATGTCTTTCTAGACATAGCTTTTTTTTTTTTAATCCCCAACCCTATATAATCTCCAGACCCTAAGCCTTTTTGGCATTCTGAATTAATAATTTATATAATGCTTTTATCCACACCAGTAATGCTGGTCTAAGTAAGGCTACATGTAGTGGTCTCAGCTATTCAGGAGCCTGAGGTGGGAGGATTGGTTGAGCCCAGGAGTTCAAGGCCTGTGAGTACTGCACTCCAGCCCAGGTGACATAGCGAGATTTGTTAAAAATAAAAATTAAAAAAAAAATTCAGCCAGATGTGGTGGCTCACACCTGTAATCCCAGCACTTTGGGAGGCTTCCACAGTAGGATCACTTCAGCCCAGAAGTTCAAGATCAGCCTGGGCAACACAAGAGAGACCCTGTCTCTACAAAAATAAAAATAAAAAATTAGACGTGGTGGCACACACTTGTAATCCCAGCTACTCAGGAGGCTGGGGTGGGAGGATTGCTGAAGCTCAGGAAATCAAAGCTACAGTGAGCCCTGATAGCACCACTGCATTCCAGCCTGGATAGCAGAATGAAACCCTGTCTCAAAAAACGACAGCAACAACAAAACAAACAAAAAAGTAAATATTCAAAGAGCTTTTGTTGCAGTCTATGTTTAGCTTAAACTGACATACCAGGTCACTGCCAATTCTTGACTGAACTAGGCAACCTTTCCTTCTACCAGTGGGTCTTCCAGAAGATAATGTCACATCCAGAATGCAGTATCTGATGGTTATAAAGCATACTTGTTTTAGTAGAGCTCACTTTTATTGTCTACCAAAAAGAGAGCTGTCCCTACCGGTTGGTTCCAAGACAGCAAAATGGCAGAGAATTAAACCATGGAACAAATCAGCCATTTAAGCAATGTGCTCCTTTCTAAAATGAAAATATCATCACTATTTGTTTTGTCATGGAGAGGAAGGGCATTTTTTAAAAAATTATTATTATACTTTAAGTTCTGGGATACGTGTGCAGAACGTGCAGGTTTGTTACACAGGTATACGTGTGCCATGGTGGTTTGCTGCACCCATGAACCCGTCATCTACATTAGGTATTTCTCCTAATGCTATCCCTCACCTAGCCCCCCACCCACTAACAGGTCCTGGTGTGTGATGTTCTCCTCCCTGTGTCCATGCATTCTCATTATTCAACTCCCACTTAGGAGTGAGAACATGCGATGTTTGGTTTTCTGTTTCTGTGTTAGTTTGCTGAGAATGATGGTTTCCAGCTGCATCCATGTCCCTGCAAAGGACATGAACTCATCCTTTTTTATAGCTGCATAGTATTCCATGGTGTATATGTACCACATTTTCTTTATCCAGTCTATCATTGATGGACATTTGGGTTGGTTCCAAGTCTTTGCTATTGTGAAGAGTGCTGCAATAAACATACATATGCATGTGTCTTTATAGTAGAATGAGTTATAATCATTTGGGTATATACCCAGTAATGGGATTGCTGGGTCAAATGGTATTTCTGGTTCTAGATCCTTGAGAAATTGCCACACTTTCTTCCACAATGGTTGAACTAATTTACACTCCCACCAACAGTGTAAAAGTGTTCCTATTTCTCCACATACTCTCCAGCATCTGTTGTTTCCTGACTTTTTAATGATTGCCATTCTATCTGGTATGAGATGGTATCTCATCGTGGTTTTGATTTGCATTTCTCTGATGGCCCGTGATGATGAGCTTTTTTTCCTATGTTTGGCCACATAAATGTCTTCTTTTGAGAAGTGTCTGTTCATATCATTCGCCCACTTTTTGATGCTTTTTTTCTTGTATATTTGTTTAAGTTCTTTGTAGATTCTGGATATTAGCTCTTTGTCAGATGGATAGGTTGCAAAAATTTTCTCCTATTCTGTAGGTTGCCTGTTCACTCTGATGATAGTTTCTTTTGCTGTGCAGAAACTCTTTAGTTTAATTAGATATCATTTGTCAATTTTGGCTTTTGTTGCCATTACTTTTGGTGTTTTAGTCATGAAATCTTTGCCCATGCCTATGTCCTAAGTGGTACTGCGTAGGTTTTCTTCTAGGGTTTTTATGGTTTTAGGTGTTACATTTAAGTCTTTAATCTATCTTGAGTTAATTTTTGGATAAGGTATAAGGAAGGGGTCCAGTTTCAGTTTTCTTCATATGGCTAGTCAGTTTTACCAACACCGTTTATTAAATAGGGAATCCTTTCCCCATTTGTTTTTGTCAGGTTTGTCAAAGATCAGATGGTTGTACACCTGTGGCATTATTTCTGAGGCCTCTGTTCTGTTCCATTGGTTTATATCTCTGTTTTGGTACCAGTACCATGTTGTTTAGGTTACTGTAGCCTTGTAGTATATTTTGAAGTCAGGTAGCGTGATGCCTCCAGCTTTGTTCTTTTTGCTTAGGATTGTCTTAGCTATATGGGATCTTTTTTGGTTCCATATGAAATTTAAGGTAGTTTTTGCTAATTCTGTGAAAAATGTCAATGGTAGCTTGATGGGGATAGCACTGAATCTATAAATTACTTGGGGCAGTATGGCCATTTTCATGATATTGACTCTTCCTGTCCATGAGCATGGAATATTTTTCCATTTGTTTATGTCCTCTCTGATTTCCTTAAGCAGTGGTTTGTAGTTCTCCTTGAAGAGGTTTTTCACATCCCTTGTAAGTTGTATCCTAGGCATTTTATTCTCTTTGTAGCAATGTGAATGGGCGTTCACTCATGATTTGGTTGTTTGTCTATTATTGGAATGCTTGTGACTTTTGCACATTGATTTTGTATCCTGAGACTTTGCTGAAGTTGCTTATCAGCTTAAGGAGATCTGGGGCTGAGATGATGGGGTTTTCTAAATATACAATCATGTCATCTGCAAACAGAGACAATTTGACTTCCTCTCAGGAAGAGCATTCTTGATGTAATTTTGTAAATCTATTAAATAATGATAAATTGTTCATCAAGGCTGAGATGTTTCTTTTTAAACGAGCTCTATGAAATCAGAATACAGAACATGTAGAGGAAATTTAGTTGCTACTGCCATCTGGAAGGCAAACTAGGGAGGTCAAAGAAAATCTAAGGCCTGGAGAGATGTCGATGAGCTGACAGGATGAATACCTGCTCCTTTTTCAAAAGCTGTCGATTTTCTTAACAACTAGTAATTCTGGACGTTTTTTTGGATCCTTCATTGATTATTATTTATAACAGTATATGATAAAAAAATATAAATATGCAGACAGGTTTTGAACAGTGAATTTCAGAAGGAAATGTCAAATTTTTAAAGTAAATCTAAACAGGGAATATAAATGGGATAATTCATTTTGACATCCAAAAGTAGTTTCACATTATGAAATAACATAAAATCTACATTTGCCTTCATGTAATAAATGCTTCCCAGATTTGCATGGCCCTAATACAATAAGATTAAGAATATTCTATCATTGTTTATCCTTTGTGATCAGTTGTTTATCCTGTGTTAAACAAATATTGTGGGAAGAATAGATTGGAACAGGCTTCAAAACTATTCCTTGGATGCTCATCAACAGAAACACAGAGAGACAGCAGAGCTCAGAACTTGGACAGATAAAAATCTAACAGGAAAACCAAAAGTAAACTGACTAGAATTTTAAATCTTCAACAATGAAGAGAGTCGTGGGATTACTGGTATAAATGCAAACCTGATGCTGCAGAAAATAACTTTGAATTTTTGTTTCCAAAAAATAAATATATCAACTTGTCTTTCCAAGGAGATCCTTAATGATACATGTGCCAGGGTAATGTATGCATGTATATATATAATGTGTGTATTTTATATATAGTCTTTCTTGAAAAAAGCAAGAGAAAAAAAAAAGCATGAAGAACATATAACATATGGCATTCCCTATCGCCTCAGCTGGTGTTTGCCATTTCCTGCTTGTAACTTTCTTAATTTTACATCTCCTCAATTTCAATATACTAGACATTTTAATCAGATTTGCAAGTTGGCCTTCCATTTCTTCACTTGCAGCCCCTGCTCCTATTAATCTTTTCAATTATGTAAGTAGGCCTATTCGATTTAAAGAAGAGCTAATAATTACAATGCCTAGGGTGTCTTCATGAATAATCAATAATGTGCTCATTGTGATGTGGCTGTCTGGGTAAGCTATGTTCTGATGCAAGAGGCAATAGAATTCAAAACTATTCTAATATTTTAATCAAATATTATAGGATTGATATATATATATGATATTTGGGAGAGCAAAAATCAGTGAGGGGCATAGAGGCATCCTATGAGGGGGGAAACAAACAAAAACAAAACAACCTTAACTTTGAGTCACTCAAGCATTGCCCCCCAAAGCTGGGCCTGTTTTTCTTAACTTCTATGCCCCGCCCACATCCAGGCTGCATATGAAGCAGTTCTCTTTAGGAAAGTCAGGAAAACAAAACTGGTCATTAACCCTCAGGCAAGTAGACTGAATATCTTTCCCAAAGCAATTAATTAGGATTCCAGCATGTTAGGATCTTATCCTTTGCTGGCAAAACCTCCCTCACTAATTCCAAAGTCAAAAGTGGAAACAAAACAAAACGAAACAAAAAAGTGAAAGCACCTCCACAGATTCTAAAATAAATGCATATTTGTTCTCAACTAGAAACCGGTTGCTGGGAAATGCTGGCAACTCAGGATGATCTCCCATTCCAAGCTTCTCACTGTCATCCTAAGAATGCTGTGGTCCTAAGAGTTCTTGTAGTTTGCTTCAGCAATAAACTCTGTGCCTTTAGACACCCCAAGGAGTTTTCCAGGTAAATGCAAAGAGTAACTTACCCAAAACACAATCTTTCACACTCTAGAAGCAATGCCTAAGGTTAGGTAGTACCATTTAAGAAACTAATGTGACCAGCCAGAACTCAATGTTGACATCTGAGATGTTAGGGTATGCGTGAGGGCTACTTTTCTAAAAGTTTACATACATATGCAGGATTCCATCCATTTTCTCCATCACATTTTCACTAATTAACATGGTTATTAAAGAGCTGGACTTCATATTATCCTAAATTTCCTGGCACATGTAATTGCAAACTCACTCCAAAACTTTCCTTTTATACCTCCCACCAGGTTGCCTAATGGTGCTACTTATAGACATTTCTCACTATGAAAGTAATCAGGTTTCAATGAAACTCTTTAAAATACTTTAGAGGAATCCATAAAATTTGAGAAGAGGGAGATAAGAGAGAAAATTATACATACTCTAGGCAGCCAATTTTGATGTGGTAACATTGATAGTCATTTTCTATTCATCACCTAGCTCTTAATATAAAACTTTGTAAGTCAAAACATAAGTTCACAAATACAGAACCAGGACCCCAGTAAAAAATAAAAATCAGAAGACAATCAGGCAATATAGCCATAGGGAGGAAAAAAACACTATGATCAGAAGCAGAGAACTATAATATTGTCCTTTCCTTACCCTTGAGCCAATAGCCTAAAATGTACAATCATAGAAGAAATTTTTATTTCATACACATGAAAATGGCTAGTACCTATTGCTCATCCACATTTTCCATGTATCAAACAGCACAGACATACAGGAAAACTAAAACTCTCTTTGATGCTCATAAATATTCAGTTAAATTTTTTAAAAATTTACTTATAAAAAAAGAGCAGTTGTTACCTTATGTCTATGTAAAATTAATTTCTCTACAAAATAAAATCAACAAACTCTAAATTAAAACATCTCAGGATCTCACATGGATCAGAGTTCCAAAACTGGTAGCTGTAGTTAAGACTAGAGGTGTCAGAACAAAATTTTAAGTCAAGAGAATCTTTGAATCTGTATGAAATCATGTCTAAATAATGCTAAATATAAGAATTTACATTAACAAATGAAACAAGCACAAAGATAAAAATTGCACAGTTAGGGAAGGTCAAAATTTAAGCCTGCCTTCCATAAAATTTAACATTTTCATTCCTTGCCCTATGCCTTACCCTAGCCTAGAGAATTAATAGGAAACTAAGACTTAAGGCAATTAGGTACCACCATCTGTAAATCACCCAGAAAATGATTGAGAGTGCAGTATCAAAAGACTTACAAGAAGTAAACTCTCATGATGAGAATGTACAGCATTCTGGGAAAAAAAAAAAAGCAGTGAAGCCAGATGTCAAAATATGTATTTAGTGACTCATAAAATTTCATTGCCCCAGAGTGAAAAAAAGAAATACCACAGTTAGGCAACACTTTCAGCAGATGCCCCTAAAATACTTCTAACTTTAAAATAGTTCTTCAAATCTTCTTGAAGTGCTTCCTATTCATTTATATTTCTCTTATTTTATTGATGTTTTTCTTACCACTGTCCTACAGGATTAGGAGTGAATCCAGGAGTAGAAGAAATTGAGAAAAACTGAATGTCAAGTTCACTATGCCCTGCTTAGCCTCATCCAACTCAAACTTGCTATCCATGTAGTCAGATGGGGTAAGCTGGGGGATAAAATGAGAAATGGAAATGGATCCATTTTAATCATATTCCTCTACTCCATCTTTGTGAAAAGCAGTCTACAAGATACCCCTCTTACATTTAATGTTTTAACATTATTTTTAAAATCTCAAAAGGAAAATAACACTGAGTATTTCACACAGGAGAAACTGAAGAAAACTCCAGGCATGAAGACTTTACACTCAGGTAAAAGAGAGGAACAAAGGCCAAATCTGTCCACAGTGACATTTTGTTAGCTGGTGTGCCTTTCAACAGAGTTTCATTCTCCAGTTTGCTACAATCCCCACCACTACTTATTATATTGTACAAGCTGCTTCACACTTCACATTCACCTTTCCTATTAGTTCCTGTATGCATTGCAGACTTTGACCCCTGCAAGTGAAGATTTATCTTCATCCACTCTTACAAACTCAGCTTTGGCAGAGGTCTTTAAAGTCCATCCTCTAGAACAACCATCCATTTGATAATTAGATTCTCTAATACATTTCTGGCTAGCTTTTTGCACGTCAGTAACACCAGAAGAACTTAAAAATAAATAAATAAAAAGACGCCTGAGCCCCGTCCCTGACCTACTGAATTAAAATATCGAAGGATGCAGGGGGTGGGAGCTAAGTATCTATGCAGGTGAATCTGATGAGCAGCTAGGGGTTACAAACTATTTATTATATCCAATCATGAAGAACTCACAGTTTTTGGATAACAATGTAAGGAAGTTCTTTCCGCAGGCAAATCTTAGTGCTCAGACTAGAGACAGAGAAGAGTTACCTGCCTCTCAGCCCTGGGGTGGTTTGACAGTGTATCAGAGAGCCTTGTCAAAACTCGGAAGGGTTTGTTAGAGAAACGAGACTTCACTTCTTCCACTGCCTGCCATATGTTTCATTCCCTGCTGGCTTGATTCTGAGAACATTTTCCATATCTGTGTCCATGTGAAAGCTAAAGCTACCTATTCAGGTGTTGCAGCTGTCACCAACAATATCCTGGTGATGGGATGAAATAGATTTTGCTTCAGAAACTATGAAAAGAAAGTCGGTGTGCAGAAATGACACATTATGAAATGATGAAGTACAACATCTGGCTCAGAAGTGAGTCAGACAGGTGCCATTAATGAGACAAACAGGAAGCTTCTTTATTAAAAGCAAAGTTAAATTTTGAGGCCATTTTGGACTCTTTCTATACAGGTCTATTAACCAATTCAGTCGAAATATCATTACAGTGGATTTGACCAGATGTTTGGCTGCATTAGCTGAAATGGCTGGTTATTACAGCAAAGATTCATCCCACATAATTGCCCATAGGAATTTAATAGCCATAGGTTAAAAAATACATCATTATTGGGCCAGGCACAGTGGCTCACACCTGTAATCCCAGCACTTTGGGAGGCCGAGATGGGTGGTTCACGAGGTCAGGAGTTCAAGACCAGCCTGGTCAAGATGCTGAAACTCCCGTCTCTACTAAAAATATAAAAATTAGCTGGGCATGGTGGCACACACCTGTAATCCCAGCTACTCGGGAGGCCGAGCCAGGATAATCGCTTGAACCCAGACAGCAGAGGTTGCAGTGAGCCAAGATCATGCCACTGCACTCCAGCCTGGGCGACAGAGCAAGACTCTGTCCCAAAAAAAAAAAAAAAATCATTATTATACCAGGTCAAAATTGTACAATAGTTTACACCTTTCAAAGCACTCGCTCACAAATAATCTCATGGAAACTTTAAAGAAACCTGTTTGTCAGGTGATAATAAACCCATATAACAGATGAAGAAACAGAGACTCCTGTCCCATGACTTGCCCAAACTTATTCAAGTAGGATAACAGCTGCAGAGACCCCAGATTCTCCAAATCTAAGGTCAAGGCTCAAGCTCTGAGGATCTTCAGGTTTTTAAACTACAAGAGGAAGTTTTAAGAAACAAAGAAAAACTTTAACCAATATAAACCTAACCATGATTCTGGAAAACCTGGGGCCGAACAGGAAGAAATGTAGGAAAGAAAGACAATGTGAGAAACATCTAGCCCTGGATGCCAAGGCTGCAGACTTGCTAGTTTTCAGACTGAATCCTAACGTACTGCTGGTACATACACATCTGCAAGCTATTCCCAGGCCCATCAAGAGCTCCCTGTCAAAGTCACAGGTGTAGGGTGGAAAACAGAAGAATGAAACCACCTTATGGCTGTGCAGCACTTTAATCATCTACACAAAAGAGATAAGACACATTTCCCTGCCAGGTAAATATTGGCTAAGGAATACTGAAGCACAGGAATATTTTGAGAAAGAACATACGAAATGTAGGTGAAAGGACTTTCTGAACATCAGCCCCCACGGTGCTGACGATCAATCATGATAGGGGTGGAACCAAGAGGTCCACAATAGGTATTCTACACAGTAAAATAATAATAATAATAACTTTGAAAACATAGTGCATAATGCATTATTTGATTCTGCCATATTTGGTTCAGCATGCAAAGTTAAGTCATGGTAAAATGAGGAAGAATATCTCTTAAATATCAGGAAGATCTTTATGCCTTAAATGAGTAAACCCCTGAACCATGAGTCTGAGACAAGAAGAAATGGACAGTGAAAAGAACAGTGCCTTTTCCATTAAAATGTGTAAGGATGAAATTAAAAGTAGAATGACTCCCTCTTCCTTTGTAATTACTTGCTTATTTAGGACATTTTATTAAAACTCTGCTATGAAGTCATTAGCAGATTGTAAATCTTTGGTCATGAATCACATAATTTCATTTCTTTTCAGTCTCTAAATGTTATTAGTTTATCAATGTTGATTTTAAGGATGATGGAATTTGACCCAAAATATTATGTATCCCTGTACTTACATGTCTTAATAGGACATATATGTGTGTGTAATCTGAAATATATATGTGTATAATTAATTTGCTTTTCCTAAAGTCACATATATATATGGCTTTAGAAAATATATAGGATAATATATAAAATAATATAGGATAAAAATATATAGGATAATATGATAGGATATTAATGTGTGTGTCATATATAGATACACATATATATCCTATATTATCTTATGTACTTTCTAAAGCCATATATATGTGGTTTTAGGAAAAGCTAATTTAATTATATACATATATATTCCAGCTTAAGAAAAAGCTAATAAAGTTCAAAATAATAAAATGAACCGGGCGCGGTGGCTCACGCCTGTAATCCTAGCACTTTAGGAGGCTGAGGCAGGCGGATCACGAGGTCAGGAGATCGAGACCATCCTGGCTAACATGGTGAAACCCCGTCTCCACTAAAAATACAAAAAAATTAGCCGGGCATGGTGGCAGGCGCCTGGAGTCCCAGCTACTCAGGAGGCTGAGGCAGGAGAATGGCGTGAACCCGAGAGGCGGAGCTTGCAGTGAGCGGAGACCGCCGCCACTGCACTCCAGCCTGGGCTACAGAGCAAGACTCCGTCTCATTAAAAAATAATAATAATAAAACAAACAACTAGACATAATTATTTACCTCCATTAATTCAGCAAATATTTATCATGTACCTATCTTGTGTCAGAAACTATGTAAGATAAAAGGATGTGAAGATGTGTAACACAGGGCCCTTCCCTCAAGAGACTGACTATGAGAGGAAGAGGAAGGCTTAAGTACTACGAGGAAGAAAAGGTATTCAGAGTATGGTAGAGAGCACAAACTAGTAGTCAAAACTCATGTAAGTAGCCTTATATACTGCACTAAGAAATCTGGACTTTTTATTGTAGGCCACAGGAGCCATTGAAAAGTTTTAAGCATTAATTATCAAAATCACATTTTGTAAATAGCAGCACTCTAGCAATAAGGAACAAGACAGCTTGAATGGATCAAGATCAGACATGGGGAAACGAAACAGAAGCCTACTGAGAGAGTTCACATGAAAAATGATCAGGGCTTAAACTAAAACTGCAGCAAGGAAGATGGAAGTGGGGATGGAGTGGAGAGCAGGATTGAGTGGATTCATATATTGCTTTGGGAGTATCTCCCTTTATAATAAGTCCTAAACTAGGGAATTAATCACCTTTTGAGTCAGTAGGACAATAGTCTAAACAAGTTATTTTGATTTGCAAATTCCAGGCTTTACTTGTGAAGCGAAATTTTACTTTTCATGAACTAGGCAGAGAAAACTGAAGCATAGAGCTTTACAAGGAACCACAGTGCAGGAGAGATAAGACTATTAGATATAGGAATTTCCTGACTCAAGAAAGGAAGACCTTTTCACAAGGTGGCAGGAGATGTCAGCAAAAGAAGAAAAGAAAAACAGGCAAAGAATTTGGATAGACATTACTCCAAAGAAGATATACAAATAGCTAACAAGCATATGGAAAGATGTTCAACATTACCACTCATCAGAGAAATGCAAATCAAAAGCACAATGAGATATCACCTCAAACTCATTATGATGGTCATTATATTAAAAAAAAAAAAACAGAAAATCACATGCATTGGCAAGGATGTGAACAAATTGGAACACTTGCGCACTATTGGTAGGGTTGTAAAATGGTGCAACTACTATGGAAAATAATATGGCAATATCTTTAAAAATTAAAAATAGAGTTATCATATGACCCAGCGATTCTACTAGGGGCATATATCTAAAAGAATTTGAAGCAGAGTCTTGAAGAGATACTTGTATATATTCATGTTCATGGTGTTATTCACACAGCCAAGAGGTGGAAGTAAACCAAATGCCCATCCACAGATGAAAGGAATAAAAAAAAGTGATGTGTGTGTGTGTTTATACACACACAATGAAATATTATTCAACCTTGAAAAGGAAGGAAATTCTGTCACATGCTACAACATGAATAAAACTTGAGGACATTAAGTGAAATAAGCCACAAAAAGACGAATACTCTATTATTCCACTTATATGAGGTATCTAGAATAATCAAATTTATAGAATCAGAAAGTACAGTGGTAGTTTCCAGGAAATGGAGAGAGGAAGAAAAGAGGAGTTGTTTAATGGTATAAAGTGTTACATTTGCTACATGAAAAGAGTTTTGGAGATATTGTTTCACAACAATGAATATACTTAACACTGCTGAACTCCCTACTTAAAAATGGTTAAGATAGCAAAAATAACTAAATAAATGAAAGAGAGAGAAAGACAGAGAGAAAGATGGAAAAAGACAAAAGGAAGGAAGGAAGGGAGGAAGGGAGGGAGGGAAAGAAAGAAAGAAAAAAGAAATAAAGAGAAAGAGAGAAAAAGAAAGAAAGAAAGAAAGAAAGAAAGAAAGAAAGAAAGAAAGAAAGAAAGAAGGAAAGAAAAAGAGAAAGAAGAGAAAAGAAAGAAAGAAAGAGAAAGAGAGAGAGAGAGGGAGGGAGGGAAGGAGAGGGAGGGAGGGAGGTGAGAGGAGGGTGGAGGAGAGGGAGGTGAGGGGAGGTGGGCATGAGATCAGATCAAATGTACTCACTTCTCCCTTACCTCCTTAGGGTTAAACTTCAGATGGGTTGTGTGGTAGAAACACACAAACTGGTTGATGGCAGCAGGATCCCAAAACAGGAACCTTTCTCTTGGTCAGGCTGTAAGCTTCTCAGAGAAATCCCACAGTCATTATGGGGCTTCACCTGACATGGCACTTGAGCAATAGAGGAGAAGTAACTAAAGAAGGTGCCCAACAGGTGGGCCTAAGAGAGCTCCCTGTTCCGTAGGGCCAGCATGTGACTTGGGTAGTCACAGAAGATAGTTCAGGGTGCCAACTGTCAAGCTCATGAGAGGTTTACCAAGATCATGGATGAGATAACTCTTCAGCAGAGGACCACAAAGCCAACGCTAAGTCAGGGATCACAGCCAGACCCCAGAAGATTTATCTCACTACAACTATTAAAGTGAGAGCCAAGCTAGCAAAGAAGAATAGTTTCCATTATAGTCCCAGGCCCAAGGGCACTTCAGAAACTCATTCAACAAGAACCCAGGCATCCCTCACAAGAACAGACATCCCTCTCGCATTGCCAAAAGGCTAGTTAGTATCCCCTCTCACCTCTAGCTGCCACCTTGAGAAGGAGGGGCAAAGGAAGACACACAGAAGGCGAAAGGGGGAGAATCCAGGTTTTGCCTTGCCTGAAGTTTATACAATTTATAGAACCCTCTTTAGGAAAAAGAATACAAAATTATAAATAGAAAATTGCTGGGGCCCCTCCCAGGCCTTGAAAGGGTCCTGGGCAAATGAGGGACCCTGAAGTATAAGATTCCCATAAACTTGCCTCTGGGAAGAGACCCTGGAAAACTGAGTAATTACTGAAAAGAGACTGTTTTGAACCTGCAGAGGTAAGGGTATGCGTCATTGACATAGCCAGTGTACACTGCCATCAGTGGGAATGAAGTCTCCAGAGTACAATGAAATTGGTTGTAGAAAATAAAGTGAAAATAGGAGTCATAGTGTGTAAATTCCTACCACCTGCTACATTTTCTATGTTCAGAGATTTAAAAGTCACTTTGCAAATTGCTCAAAAAGGAACAAGCTGCTGGAAGTCAAATTTGAGTTTTATTGCTATGTGAGTTTAACCTGATGCATGCCCATAACAACAGGGAGGTAAACTGCTGAAAAGTAATAAATGTGAAGATGATTAGGATCACCAGATATCTGGCTTCCCATGGAGATTTTTCACTTGTCCTGGAATTGCTTTACATACACTGAGTTAAAAGCTACTCTATGACAGTGGGTTCTCAGAGGAACATGAGATCCTCCCTTTTCCAACTATATAGCTGTGTGAGGATGGATTTTTTAAAAGTGTACACTTCAACCGAAACAACGTTTCATGACAGATTGAATGCAGGAGCAGACATGCAAATCCAGCTGTCTTCTATGAAGCCAGACAGCAAAGAGATTTGCAAAAATGTAACACAGTGTCGCTCTCCTCACTAGTTGGTTCTGTTTTAAAAAATAATTAAATATAAATCTATAATATGTAAATATATATGTTGCTTAATAGTAATAAAACTTTATGTTAATAGTAATAAAACCATCACACTATTTTTCAATAAATATATATGTTAAAATTTCTCTAATTTCAAATACAGTATATCTTAATATAATCCATATAAACAGCTGTTAAGAGTGTAAGGTATCCTGAGACCAGAAAGTTTGAGAACCATGGCTCTATAAGAACCAAAGGGTGTGCTGAATAGCAAGCTTTATTCCAAAGGAATTAATAATTAAATATTGTTCTCCTTTTACAGCATGTGAGACCCAGTAGAGATTAAGAAACACATAAATATCACAAATATCATTTTATCAACAACTTTAGGCCCCAGTTGTTCAACGTCACCCTCTCAAAAGTCTTCTCTGATCACCCTGTCCAAAAGGGCCTTTTTCAGTTCCTCTCTCTCTCTCCTCCCTAATCCTATTTATTCTATAAGATAAAAATCCCTAATTATCTTCTTTCTTTGTTTTTTTTTTTTTATGTGTTTATTTTCTGTAGTCCCATTCTTTTCTTGCTTATTATCTATGTCTCCCCTTGAACATCGGTTCCATGAAGACAGGGACCTAGGATGTCTTGTTAAATGATCTGTCCCCAGCTGCCAGATAAAGATCTCACACATAGTAAGAGCTTAATTGATATTTGTTGACTGAATTCTATTAAATACTTGTTTCCAAAATTATAATGATAAGCAAAACTGAGAAATCTAGAAAATACTTTAAAATGTGATATTTGCCCTTCTTTTCTGATGTGCTAAACGTTTCTCAAATATGAAAGGACCCACTGTTCTCCCTATGATTTTTCATGTGGAACACCATGGTCTTGCCCACAGCCAAGTCTATTTGGGCCCCCAACTAGGAATGTTTCCATTAGTGGAAGATAACACCCAACTGCAGACTCCGAGGAAACCTGCTGGAGTGCATCTGAGACTGACAGAACTTTGTAACATATTTGTCTCTGACCAGATTTCCTGCTGCTTTTTATCTAAATTTGTTCTAATGACAGTAGCTCAGCCTCAGATTTGGCCAGCATATCAAAGTTTCACACATAAACACATATCTCCTCACACACATGCCCACACACACATACATATATATAAACACACACGCGCGCGCACACACACACATATATATATATGACTGACACTGACTGTGATAAACATATATTTCAATCAAAAGGATAAATGCAGCCGGGTGCAGTGGCTCACACCTGTAATCCCAGCACTTTGGGAGACCGAGGCGGGCGGATCATGAGATCAGGAGTTCAAGACCAGCCTGGCCAACGTGGTGAAACCCCATCTCTACTAAAAAATACAAAAATTAGCCAGACATGGTGGCAAACTCCTGTAGTTCCAGCTACTTGGGAGGCTGAGGCAGGAGAATTGCTTGAATCCGGGAGGCGGAGGTTGCAATGAACTGAGATCGGGCCACTGCACTCCAGCCTGGGCAATAGAGTGAGACTCCGTCTTGGGTGGGGATAAAAAGAAAAAAAAGGACAAATGCGTGCTGGGGAAAGGACTTCTAAGTGTTTCATCCAGGCAAAGGACATTTGTTATGCATTTATAAAGAACATAAGAGTGTTATGTCCCCTTAAAAAGAGGATCTAATCTTTTCCCACAAGTAGCTTATCGACGGTGCTGTTTAGGTCATTAAATTACATCTGGGACCATGTCTGAATAGAGTTGAACAGTGTAGCTGCTAAAATGATGTACTATAGTTATAGCACTTGGTATACATCTTATATTTCCCCTGGCTAACAGTATATAACCTTGCTTAAATCACTAAACTCTGTACCATGGTGCTTCTATTTGTAAAACATAGATAATAATACCTGTCCCAGGCACTCACCCTAAAAGGATATCGTGAGAATAGATGAGATTAGTGATGGCAAAGCTCTTTGTTTGAAATGTGCTATCTAAATCTCAAGTACTATTATTAGGGCTCTCTGCAATTTCCCAGCTAATGGATTATGCAACAGATGGGCCCTAGAAGATGTTTGATATTATTGATATTTCCCATAATTTTTTTTCTTTTTCCCACCTCTCTTATTTATTATTTATTAAAATTCTAGCTCTGATCTACATAACAAGAAAAAGCAGAAGGCTTCTGTGTTTGGGTTGAATTTGCCAAGATCATCTTATCCAGACAGTTTTAAAATTATTACTTCTATGCATTTGTAAATGCGTTGAGGTCTTCCCAGTAGGAACAACTGACACAGTTGGATTAAGCAGTTACCCAATGTGCCAGGATTTGATGCAGGCTAATAGATGAATTCTAAGTTCCTTTCCTTTCCTTTCTTCTAAAAATGTCCTCTTTTTTGGTGTTCATGAACTAAAATGGAAAGAAAACAATTTGAAAGCCTCATCTATACTAAAAATGTTTCTCTGGGAGGTACAGCATGAACATTATAGACTAAACTAGCAGAGTAGCATTAACTACTGACCAGAGATATACTAGTCATTTACAGTTTGACAGAGGGAGATCAGAAAGGCTCAAAATGCAGGCACTAGCTGCCAAGAGACAGAAGACTGATGGAGGGTTAGATCTGGAAGGTGGAGGTGTTACAGCAGGGATAGGAAAAGTTTCTAAAAGCCTGATTCATAGACCTAACACAGTGACAGTCTCGGGCCCGGCAGCCTCCACCTGCTTGCTTTCTGCTTATAATCACCTCTGGCCAAGCCAATTCCATTTTGAGTGTGATTTAGTCATCTTCCTTTTAATGCAAGTTATTTCAACAGTTAACTCACTGCCATAATGCAGCTTACAATTGGAAAAATGTACCTAAGATTTGAGAGGAATGCCAGCAAGGTATTTTTCCTGGTTCCAATTTGGTTTAATCTAGTTACCTAGAAGATGTCACTTCTTATGAAGCAACTATCCAATACAATAAGCAGTCTGCTGCTGGGCAGAATATGAGAGAAAGGAACAGGTTGTGCCTGTTTATTGCTGCTTGGTGTTGTTCCCAAATAAATGGATGCTAATTGAGAGGGAGTGTGGCTTCATATTTTATGACACCCTGGGTATATGGTAAGAAGTCTCAGGAGAGCTGCTTTAAATTAAAGCTAATGTTAAACTCTGCTTAATTAGCATTGCTGTAGCAGGTTTCACTTTTCCCTGTGAGAGGAAGAATGTGCTATGTTACAGTTTTCCTGTTGCAAAATACTAAACTATATGATGGAGGTGAAGAAGTGATTTGGGAGCTGAATGACTTTCTGGCAAGGGAGAACCAGATAGGATGGCATTTTACTAATTAAGAAGAGTGGTGTATTAACCAGACGGGAAAATACAGAGTGGAACAATGGATCGAAGTCCTCAGAATGACACCATTACTTTGGAAACTATTATAAATCAGCTGGGGTTGGGGGCCCTATAATCAACTCCCAATAAAAAATGAGTCAGTCACTCCTGAACATTCTGTGATAAAAAGCACTAAAAATGCTCTGAGCCAAAATGCCTGAATTCCATATAGTTCATCCATATGAAATGGAAGTATAAAAGAATAGCAGAGATGGGGCCGGGCGCGGTGGCTCACGCCTGTAATCTCAACACTTTGAAAGGCCAAGGCAGGTGGATCACCTGAGGTCGGGAGTTTGAGACCAGCCTTACCAACATGGAGAAACCCCATCTCTACTAACATACAAAATTAGCTGGGTGTGGTGGTGCATGCCTGTAATGTTAGCTACTCGGGAGGCTGAGGCAAAAGAATCTCTTGAACGCTGGAAGCGGAAGTTTTGGTGAACCAAGATCGTGCCATTGCACTCCAGCCTGGGCAACAACAGCGAAACTCTGTCTCAAAAAAAAAAAAAAAAAGAATAGCAGAGATGGGAATAGCCTCTACTTTTGCCAAATATCATTGTCTATCAGCACACCAATTGCTCTACCACTGGCCTCTTAATCTCGTGCTCCGACGCTTGCTTTTGCTTTCCTCCCATTTATACATAAACTGTGCAGTCTTTATGCAATAGATCACGTTCCTTTCTTGAGTGTCAAAGGAAGAGATGCCATGCTGGCTGCCAGTCACCCAATCTGGTGGCAACTTCATCTACAGCAGACTGGAAGCATAAGAATAGTTGTTTCTGGTGAGGTCAGCAAACATGCATCTCTAGCCATTGCATAAAGTATAACAGACCAGAGGAGTTTTCACAGGCTGATACAACAAGTTGACCAGAGAAATTCGAGCTTGTAGTTATCTTACAAATGGTTTGCTAAGTGAACTGTCCTGTTCACTGGCTCGGGAGAAAAATTCCAAGGCTGAACAGTATTTAGCTACTTACCTCTGCCAAAGAGGGCTATTATCATTTCAGAATAAAGAGATGATTATTCAGCTCTCTGACGCAAGTCAAAACACACTCACATCTCCTGCTCACAGAAGCCAGCATAAAATGGGTATTGAGCTGGGGGAACAGGTGTGTTTGTGCTTGGAGAAAGCAGCGAGGGATATGAAAATGACTTAGCAGCTGGTGGAAAGGAAGATTGAAGTTGTGCCAGGCAAAGGGTGTTTTTTCCCCTAATTATGCAAAAGCCTTAATTTCATTGATCATGTTGTTCTCTTCTTTCTCCATCTAAATAATATGAAATCTATGTAACAACTCTTTTGGGAAGTCAAAAACATTGCCAGGGATGCTTATTAAGGGAATGAGGGTCAAGAAATACTCTCTAGTGGATAACCTTGCTATTTTCTCAGGGTTTGTGAAGCATAGTAACTTTAATTAGATAAAAGATAAAAGATGTAATAAAATGAGATGTAGTTATTCAAGCTGAAAAAAAAAATATGTCAATAGAAAGAGTAACCTCTGAAAACAAGACCCAGGAAATCTGGAAGGCTTTCATATTTGTAGTTATTCAATTGTTGGTATTATCTTATTTGATAAAAATTTATCAAGCATGTATTTTGTGCCAGGCACTGAGCTACGTTTTTAGAATACAAAGATTAAAAATGTAGTTTCTGCCTTCTACAATGGCTCACAATCTAGGGACGAAAAATATCTCACCCTCACTCAGTTGGGGCAGCGGCATGGATAAATTTCATTTTAACTAAAAAGCTTAGACTGTCCTTTCATTTCAGGTGCAAATTAAATTTTAGAAGTTGAATCTTAGTTTAATTTTTCTGATGGTATGTGAGAAACTTGGTAAATGATTTTAATTGAGGACAAGAACCTTTCTCACCCATGTATGACCATGTGTCATGACCCAGGTCTGTGTCTCCCCCTTTCCTTGCTCTGTGATCTTATAAGTAGCCCTACATTTAACCTAGATAAGCTCATCTTTCCCAAATCCAAAAGAAGATGGAAAATAACAGAATGAGAATACCCCAACATTCACACAAAAAAGAACAACTGCTTGAAAATGTGTTAGTGACATCACTGTCCTTTGAGTTGGTTGTCTCTCATTCCAGGAAGGAGCATGTGCCAAGCGACCAAAGAGTTGAGGCTACCTTCTGACTCTACAGCTTGTGGTTGTGAACCAACATTACACATCTCCCCATACTGTCAGAAACTGTATCAGCAGTCCTCAGAGCTGGAAACAGCAGTCACAGAATGAGGTTCCATGTCTCTCTGTTTGACTTATAAAATGTCAATCATTGTGTGGTCTCAGATACATTGACTTGCTCACTGTTTGGTAACATTGCAATGACAATGTGTTTTAAATATATGCTGGAAGGACAATTTAAACACTTGACAGCAGTGAGAGTCAAGACAGACCATATTTTCTGTTCTGAATCTAGTATGCAAGAGAATCTGCACATACTGCCAGTGTTTTATTGTCATTTACATAGTCTTCAATTGTAAAAGTGTTGCTTAAGCAGGCATTTTGCTGGTTAGTTTTACCTTGAGAGCCTGATACGGGGAGGAAGGGTTACTAGTTGAAGAGAACTAAGAGGGCTAAAGCCTAAGAGACCAACTTAAAGGTTTTCTATTTGTATTGCTCACCCTCTGTGCATACCACCTCTTTCCTTAACTCCCCTCTAACGCCCAGGCTACTGTCTTAGAACTTGCACCCTTAAAACAATCCATGTAACACTCCAAAAATGTTCACCCATTTTTATTAGGGAAAGGATTCAAGAAGAATATAAAGAAGGAAAAGATATAAAACACAGTGTAGCTGGATGATTTATTGAAATATTTAACTGTGCTTTATTCTCAAATTATTTTTCTTCTTCAGACCATTTCCAGAAAAAGAGCCAAAATCCTTTGGACTTCTTTGCTCCAGGATGTGTTTCCCTCCTGATTTTGTTTTTCAAAAAGCATAAGCTTCTTGAAGGTATTATGTTATGTGTAAAATGAGAAGTTGTCCTAGCAGAGAGAGAGGACTTCCCCTCATCTGGAAAGAGAGCAAGGAGCCTGGAAACTCACTTCCCTGCCTGGGTGGAACCTCAGCAGAGATGCCCGTGCCAAATCAGCACAGAAGCACAGAATCAGCTACTTCAAGGCACCACACTGGCTTAGACAAAGAGCAGATCAGAAGTGACCATAAAGGACCATACTGGCTCTGCCCTCATTTTCGGGGCAAAATGCAAACCTCTAGATTGAAGGAAAAGGAGAACAAGGACAAAAATTATATTTCCTGCCAGCTCAGTAACTTTAAGAACATTCCTTATCCACACAAATTTGTAACTCCAAGTTCAATAGCTTCAATTAGATGAACCACCTTTGTCAGCAGTTATTTTACTCAAAACGGGTTATCTGTTTCTCCCCCAGGGCGTGTGTGGTTGTCACTGCTTCTCTGGCTGCACTTTATAGGGTAGTACAGATTTCTCCAAGTACCCTGAATTACTGCCAGAAGACTTAGACTCTATTATTTGGGTCTTGTTCACTTTTACAGTTTTTAATTGAACACCATTTTGTGATTGTCAAGAACTGTGAAGGCTGTGAGATTTTACTCCATTGATTAGCTAACAAGCTAGCCTGCCACAGATTCATGGAGGCTGGCTGATGACGTAAGACTCTTGGGTCAAAGACAATGGACTTTATTACTGATGGCACAGCAAGCAGCATAAGTACCATATTTTTCCCTTGTCCCCAGGTCCCACAGAAGCAATGCAGATTGGCTCAGATGAATGCCTGCACGTGCAGTGGTTTGCATTTCAGGAAAGGGACTTTGAATTTAGGGAGCTTGAATCTTTTATACTGGACAGCCAGCATGCCCTGCCTTTACACCAAAGGGAGACGCTATCTCTGTCTTCAAAGACTGTTTGCTGTACAAACTTCATCAAAGACATTCTTGGGCAAGAGACAGTCGATGTCTCTGCTCCTAAGATATGCAGAAATGTGACAGATCCGTGGAAAAGTTCTCCCAGCAGTGCTAAGCCTGCTGTAGCACTTACAAAAGTTAAAGAAGTATGACCTTAGCCCTCCAGAATTCAGTAGAAGATCAACTAGCTGATGTGGAACTATAAGCAAAACATTTCACTTTTCAGTGCTTTTTTTTTCTGTAATTACAAAATAGGAATGATATCTGCCCACTCACTGCTTATTTTGAGAAATAAAGGAAAAAGAACAGTCTGACAAATGCTTTGAGTTTCATGATGGACACTAAAATAGGAGAACATCATACAAAAATATACTGGGTCCTATTCACACTTTTATTCTCTAATGACTTTGGGGAAAGTATGACAAATTTACAGATATTTTATTCTGATAAGGTGGAAATACCTTTTTTTTGTAAGTGCTGAATATGAGTTTAAACCCTTAGTAAGCTAACTAAATATGTTTAAACACTATTTTTATTGAAACCGCTGTTTAGATTTCTTATCAAATAGGTTTGCTGTATCTTTACCACATCACTTTGTAGCTGGAGAAGAGTATAGATCTATGATTCTTGAGTCCTTACATCTTCTCCAGTCTTCTCATCATCTCAAACACGCAGCTGGCAAGTTCTTCTACACTTTGTCTTCCACCTCAGGGGTAGGAGCTCTCTTCTTCGTTCTCCTGGTCTTAACTTCCTCTTCGCTGCCTGAGTTTTGACATAAAGTCAAACTAGACTTTCTGCTTGTAGGCACAAGAACAATTAGATTTTACAAGCTGCCTTAAAAAGTTATCCTAAATGCAATTAAAGATATTCCAGCATTCTGTGGTTAATTTGACTAACATTGTGCTAAATGATATCCTAAATATCGGTAAAGACAGTGCTTACCTACCTGTGCTATATAAACCCCTATGTGAGAATGCCTCAGCCAGTACCCAAGATCTAGTTAATCAGAACATCTGAAGATAGAGCTCAGAAATATGCATTTTAACAAGTACCACAGGTGATTCTTATAGCCACTAAGTTTTGAGAACAGCTCCTTTGAAATTGTCACCAATAGAATTTCAATAATTATGTTATCTTATAAATTGTCTCATAAAATATAAGACACAAGCATAAACCATTTATTAAAAGGCAAACAAGCAAGAGGTATAATATATATTTTAGTTAAATAGGATAATTTCTAAAGAAAATGTCTCTCTTAATGATACACACAGTTTAATTTCATTTATCAAAAGGCAAGAAGTCTAAAAGAATTCTTGAATTAAATATCCAACAATAAAAAAACAGTTAAAGTACAATGTATCAACTCATGAAATATTTTTCAGCTTTTATAAATTATCACTAAAACAACCATTAAGCAATATGAAAATATGCATTAGAAAATAGAAAAAAATGTAGAGTACAAAATTGCGTGTACATGATTGCAACTAATATCTTCTGTATTGGAAAAAAAACGACAAGAGAAAATGTCAGAGTTGTCAGATTACGGGAAAGTCGTCTGTATTTTTTCTACAATTGAGCTAAAGAGATAGACTGTGACAGAGCTTGGAAATCCTAATTGCAGGCTCTGCCTAACAATTCTACTAAGTAAATTAGCAACATTATTTTGTAAGTATTATGAAACAAGAGAATAGGTGAAGGTGACTCATTCTGTTTACTTTGATTTCTCATGGGGCTTAGATTTCACTTTAATACATTATGAATACATTATGATCTTTTTGTTTCCTATCATCTTCCCACTAATATGTAACCTCTTTTCATCAAGACTTCTTAATTCACTAGAAATCACATTCTCTCCCTCTACCCTTAATGGCCTCAGGTACCTGCATTTTCCCTCCCTGGAAATCCACGGGTCACCTGGCCAAACTAGAATTCACAATAAATTTTGCTTTGAGTGCAAAAGTTACCAACTGGCCTATCGGAATTGAATATATTTGTTTTTTATTGTAGTTGTTCTTAGGGTTTCAAGTTAGGAAGAGATAATTTTTTCCTTCTACCTTGTAAACGTATGATATAGAGGCTCTCAAGATGAAATACTCTTCTTAAACCACCTTTATTTTATGAACAGCACTGTATCTTGTGTCAGGAACATCATGAAATGTTCAGGAGGTGCACCACACACAGCAGCTCAGGCAAGAGATTGAGGACCAGCCAACATTCAGCCCAAACTCTCCTCACTCAGATCTGTTCTTTTGTTAACATAAAAGCTAGAAGACAGAACAAATCAGCTGTAAGTCTGCCTATTTTAAAGCTCCTTCATTGCATGATTTCACCTCATCAAAAATGCCTGCCAGGAGCAGCTTCAACATAACAGATGACTTGTCAATACAGAATTGTTCCCTTTTCTTGTGCTTTTTTGACTGTACTAAGAGAAACAAAGGTGCTGGATCAGACCCTGCCAAGACCACTGCCAGTATTCAGTTTTTTCAGTGCACATAGCCAGCTGAACAGAGTATGGCTTGTATTTCCGTGACTTACAGAGAACAGTCTTCAGCTCTAACATCTGCCCTACCCAAGAACAGCCCCAAGGAAGCTCAGTAACAGTGATGCTGGTGTCTCTGGAAATGGCACAGCGTTGGAATAAGAGATGTAAGTTGACACTATTTAGCTACAATAAGTTCTATTTATAAGCTTTTAACTTCAAAACTAATACATGTAGGTATCTAGGACAGTTGTGTATCTAACAAATCATAAATATTATCATCATTCTTACTACTCTTATATAAATTCTGAGTAAAGAGGAAATCAGTCAAACATTAAGCTGGAGGTGGGAAGGACCCAAAATAATGCACTGAGTAAGTTTCCAACTAGTTACAAAACTGTATTTTCCACTTAGCTAATCCTTACCAGATTAATGAGTGCTCACGCTATGCTTAGTATTGAAACCATAACTTGTGACAGTCACGTGCCAATACAGCTGTCCCAAACCAACACAGGACTGCTTCTGTTGCAGAATCCATCTTACAACTATTATCAATTCACTGATTTTTTAATAGAATTACTCATTTCTAGTACATTTTCTAGTTCAGCCCCAGCAAAACTACAGCTTTGATTTTGGTTATTCAATATTTAGCACCCATTTTGTGGAGTTGCCATCAAAAAAAAAAAAAAAAATTCTCCTGAGCTCAGCTTTAGTGATTCAAGTAGTCTTGAATACACCAGATCATACGGAAGAGGAAGTCCCAGTATAAATTTTTGACAACAGTCTGTTTTATTCAGTCCCATCAATAAATCAGAAATAAACAGGGTCTTAGGAATCCATCATGTTAACTATTGAAGACTTAACTAATCTCTAAATTAGAATGTAGTAGCTGTATGGGTGGGAAGATTTCTTTCCTTGCCTATTGCAAGGTTCATGGCTAACATTTCTATAACAAAAGACAGTTTAACAAGAGAAAAGCATACAATTTATTTTACAAAAGGTTTATGTGACACCAGAGGCTTCTGAAATGAAGAACCAAAGACCTAGGGAAAACTGTGTATTTCTGTGGACAGTCATGCAGAAATGATTGGAGGACAAAAGGGTATGAGCTAATGGTAAAAAACTGGGGGAAACTCCACAAGGCCTATTTATGCAGATTCTTCTTGACCTTTCTGTGTGACATTCCTTCCCTGGAGGTATAGGTCAGGACACCTGTCACATGAGGATCTTATTACCTACTTTCAGGAGAGGGAGGTCAGAATTCTTTGATGGCTAGCTCTCAGGGGAGAAACATGGGAAGAAGTCAGAGAACTACCTTATTCCTTCAGCTGTTTTCTCAATTCCTATGGTGCTATACTTTGGGGTATGTGTTCTGACCCCCAACAGAGCCTACAATTTTATTCCATTTCTGTACCTGAGTCTAACACATATCAAGGTTCAAGCACCATGCATCTCTGGCTTTTCTTGGGTACCTCCAGACCTGGGCCAGTCTGACCCTTCACCTATACTTCCAAAGACTGCCAGGCCAGGACCAGCAACTAAAGGGAATCTGGGAGCTGGGTCAGCATTTGGCTCTTCAGCTCCACAGGGAGAGAAGAAGCGTATCACAGGGTGGGAATAGTTGAAGAATTACCAAAAAGAGAATGATAGGAGATGAGAAGTAAAGGGAAATAGAGTTCATGGCCATGGCCCACTGTCATGATGTAAGGCACAGCTGTAGACCTTCAGCTAAAATGTGTTTCATAAGTAAATTGTTCCTTCTTAAATAATTAGCAGCCATCTATTGTGTGTGAGACACATCTTTATGGCTATAAACATGCTAGGCCAGGCATGGTGGTTCATGCCTGTAATCCCACTTCTTTAGGAATCCAAGGTGGAAAGATTGCTCAAGTCCATGAGTTTGAAACCAGCCTGAACAACATAGCAAGACTCTATATCAACACACCATTGTTTAAAATAGCTGTGCGTGGTGGTGCACACTTGTAGTCCCACTTGCCTGGAAAGCTGAGGCAAGAGGATGGCTTGAGCCCCAGAATTCAAGGCTGCAGTGAGCCATGATCATGCCACTGCATTCCAGCCTGGGTGACAGAGTGAGACCCTACTGAAAAAAAGAAAAAAATAAAGAAGGAGAGAAAGAAAGATGCTATAGCAGGCTCCTCTGTTCTCTGGAGAGCACAGCATGTGTGCCATAGAAAGACCATAGGCTCTGAAGAACGGCACACCTGAGTTCAAAAACTGTATCTGTTATTTACCACCTGTGTCCAAGTTACTCAGTCTCTGAGCCTGCTTGATCTTTTGAAAAAATATCTAAAGGGTAGTTGTGAAAATGACATGAGAAAACCTAGCCTGGCCCAGAATAGCCACCCAATAAAAGTTAGCTTCTTGATACTTTCCTTCATAGGAATTTGCAAACTAGGTGTCAAGGTAATAAAAAATAATCTCCACACTTCCAAGATTAGCCTTTTGTGGAGCCGCTCCACTTCAAGGCAGTCTAATTAACACTTACTCTTCACCTTCACCCATGCATTCATCAGTTTCAACAACGGTTAAATCGCTAGCAAGAGGTCGCAGAGCAGATCCAGGCCTCTTGAGTTTTAATCCCAATTTATACTTCTGAGTATCTGCTTGTGACAGGACATTTAAATAAGATGAAAACAAATACTTTATTTGTGGTTTAAAATACCTTCAAATCCATACTCCCCCTCATCATTCCAAATTCTAACATAATTAAATAAAATTTCTAATTAAATGCTTACTCCAATTTTTGTACTAATTTATATGGCATATATTTATGCTATAGTAGAGCTGCTTTTTTATGGATTGTAAAGACTATTTTTCCCTTTCAGGTCTTTAAAGCAATAACATTTCAGGGTTTACAATGGAGACCACATATAACCATCAACTGAGGACATTTTTAAATTACTGATGCTTGGGACAGACCTCAGTACAATTAAATCAGAATCTCTATGGGTAGCACCTAGGCACTGGGAGGTGGGGCATTTGTAAAGCTCTCTGGGTGATTTTAATGACCAGCCTGAGGGACGTAGGATGAGGGAGATTTGACTACATTTTCCCCTCTTATTTACCATGTCAGAGTTTCCCACTGTACTCCCCACTGATTCTTCTGAGTCCCAACTCCAGCCAAAACACTGGATGGGATTATGGAAGAACCACATCATCCCTTCCCAAGAAGGAGTGCTGTGAGTTTGCCATGCCTTTCCAGGCACATCTCAGCAGCATTTCCTATTAAGCAGCTGTTCCTTTCAACCTTCCTGATGTCTTAACCTGGCCCTGTGTACCCTACCTGCCCTGGGCTCGTCTCCTAATCTTGCCCTTAGATTGTTCCCATTGTGGGGTCATAATAGACTTTGTTCTGTTTGCTAGCCCTTTTGGTCCTGGTTTTCCTCCACAAAAGAAACAGATGTCCATAAGAATCACCTGAGGATCTTGCTAAAATGTAGGTTCTGATTCAGAAATGCAGGGGCAGGACCCTGAGATTCTGCATTTCTAACAATGGCCCAGATGATGCTGACGTCTCCAACCTTCTGATCACACTTAAATAGCAAGGATATCCATGGTCTTTTTCACCTCTAATTGTGGGCAGAATAGACTTCAACTGTTTGAAGTTCTTTTTTCTTTTGTGAGACATTCTTTGTTTACCATTTCTGATATATTTGATGTTGAGTCTTTGGATGAAAGTATATCCCATAATTAAAGCATTGCTCCTATGGAAAAACACAATCCATTTATGATAACCCACTTTTATATTCAGTGCATAGGAAGCACCATGGTGAAGAGAGAGACTTTCTGGATAAACTGAGTCTGGGGTTTGATGCCATTTTTGCCCCACCCTCTATTCGTCATCCTTCAAAGAACATGGTCTCTTGCTAATTACGTTTCCTGTTCCTTTCCCCATTGTTGTATCACTGGATAGTGTGTGGCTTCCATCAGAACTTCCAAAATGTTTGGATTTTATGAAGTAGGTAATATTTTCAAAAACAATTTGGGGACTGATATAAGATCGCTAATCTTAATTAGCTAAGCAAAGATATAAAAACAAACAACTACCATCCATTAACAGTGTTGTTTTATTTTTTAAAAGCACATGTTAATACCAAAACTTAACTAGGAGGGAACTAATCTCAGAATAAAAAACAGTTCTTTAAAAGTGAATAAATTTAGCTTTAAAGGAAAAATCACTACACTAGCCTTATCCTTCTCATTTCACCTGGTCTGATGAAAACTTCATCATAAAAAATAGTCTATACACTCCACTTTAGGTACTACAGTAGGCTTAAGTAACAGGAGAAACTTTTGATGATATTTTCTTCATCAATAACAAAGACTAGGGTCTTTGTGAAGAGAATGAATTACAGAGAATGAATCTGGTTTGAAAGTCAGTACCAACCTAAACCACTTCCAAGTTTATCATCCTTTCCATGCTCTGTGCAGTAGACACGAGCTGTTCTTAGAAGGCTGATTTCTATTTGACTCATCCCAGCTTCCTTCTCCTACCTTCTGGTCCATATAGATAGGTTCTGTGATGTCCTAGTTATGGCAATCCTCTTTCCTGTGTATTGAGGAAATGCCAGCCCTAAACAAGAGAGCTTTGTTTTTTCAGTTTTTCCAGAATATAAATGTTTGATTCCCACCAAGTTGCCGCTGATTGCTTTACATGGTGTGGGCTGCATTTATGAGCAGCCCACACAGGATAAGTACAAAAGAGAAAGAAGTTCCTGAGTCCCTGTCAGGATTTAATTTTGTAATCACTTTTAAGAAGTTGTGTTGGATTTGTAGAGAAAGCAAAACTGTTTTCCTATGCTTTGAAACTGGCATCAATGACAAGAAAGAAGAAACCAAAGAAAATGCTTTTGAAATTAGAGAAATAAAAACTTCTGAAATCTTTACGAGCAGGCAAGCTGTGAAAGCAGTGGCAGGGTGCTTCCTGCTGAGTCATGAAATGGAATGATTCATAGTCAAGCAATTCAAGGCCACAGACAACAGAACTCAAGCAAGGGAGTAGCAGGAATCAAGCCCAGATTGTAAATCCAGGATTGGAAACATAATTGAAATCAGGAGTAAAGCAGAAATATCACAGGAACACAGGCTGTTTGAGTCTGGTGAACATGCCAAAATTAGAAACATGGTAGAACAGAATTAGGTCATTATTTGAGGATCAGGAACACAGATCAGAGATAGATGGATGCTAAGTGAACCCCCTTGATTCAGACTTCCTGGTAGAGAAGGCCTAAGAGACCTTAAGTAGATCTCTTGGAAATCTCTGTCAGCCCTACCTACAAAATTACTCCCATTTACCCAATCTATCCACTCACCTGTCTGGGAGCCACCCTGAAAGAATGATGAACATCCCTGAGATTAATTCTACACACCAAACTGGTCCAACCATATCGACTGAAGCAATACTTTGAGAAAACAAGTCCACAAATCAAACTGTCTTGTTTTGTTTAGATATAACCTGAATCTAAATATTTTTTTTTCTTTTGAGACGGAGTCTCGCTCTGTCACCTAGACTGGAGTTCCCCCGGCGCAATCTTGGCTCACTGCAAGTTCCACCTCCCGGGTTCATGCCATTCTATTGCCTCAGCCTCCCGAGTAGCTGGGACTACAGGCACCTGCCACCACGCCCGGCTAATTTTTTGTATTTTTAGTAGAGACGGGGTTTCACTGTGTTAGCCAGGACGGTCTCGATCTCCTGATCTCGTGATCCGCCCACCTCGGCCTCCCAAAGTGCTGGGATTACAGGCATGAGCCACCATGCCCGGCCTGATTCTAAACTTTGACTTTAAATTGTCTCAGTAGTAAAATTACTGATGCATATAGCAGTATATATAGGTTTTTTTCTGTTACTTCTGATTTTCATCAGAAACCCTAGAACAGAGAAGATTAAGAACCCAAATTATGAATTTAAGAAGCCACCCAAACAGCTGATCTAGAAATTCAAATAGCACAGATAAAAGGCAGTGGTGAGTAAAGAAATTAAGTGGCTTTCTGCATATATCATGCTTAGTTCATCCAATGTTATGGGCTAAAGTGAGTCCCATCAAATTCGTGTGTTCAATCCCTAACCCCCATAACCTCAGAAAGTGTTTTGGGAAATAGAACTTTTAAAGAGATGATCAAGTTAAAACGGGGCCACTAGGGTAGGCTGTAATGTAATCAGACTGGTGTCTTTATAAGAAGAGGAAATTTAGTCACACACAATCATAAGAGACCTGCCTGTACAGGGGAACCACCCAGTGAAAGAGCAGAAGAGAGCAGCTAACTGCAGGCCAAGGAGACAGGCCTGGAATGGGTTCGTTCCTCATGGCCTTTAAAGGGAATCAACCTTGCCAGCAATTTAATTTTGAACCTCCAGGCTCCAGAACTGTGAGAAAATAAACTTCTGTACATACCCTGATCAGTGGTATTTTGTTATGGCAGCGCCAGCAGATAGCACATCAAATAAACCGGTTAATGGACAGGAAAAAAGATTCTGCTACTTATGAGTTTAAGGGCTCTATATCTTATAGCTGCACAAACTTTCTGAACCATACCCCTATCAAATTTTAAATTAACCTAAAAAGTCAATTTAGAATTCTGTGTCTTTTATAAAGTTTTAACATCTTTCAAGAAGAGGAAATAAACTTTCATATCTTCAAATGTTCTCTCACATAAAGTCTGAAGTATTGTAGCCTGTTACTACATCTCATCATGTCAGAAATAGAAACAATTTTTCTTCCTAAAGTAAACTTTCCTCATTAACATAAACATATGTTCAGACAAGAGTATATTCAAGGTTTTAACCATGTTTCTGTGGATAGAAAATAAGAGAGAATACTCTGAGAGCTCATTAACATGGTTTGATACCATTTGTCAAAAGTTTCAAGAAAGAATGTTGATTAAAATACAGGGAGTCAGTTAAAGTCCTCTTCTCAGCCTCTTGGGGTAATTTACCACCTTCAATCATCTTAAAGTTTAATAGCCAATAATAGTATAATAGTTCTCATTCACGAGGTAGTTATATTTTAACTGGGGTCAAAGTATTATATTACAAACAAAGATCTAACCTATTTCAGACATCATTCAAGGAAGATTTGAGAAGCCCCAAGATGTTGGTGGGGACCACACCTGTAAAGACATTTTATAGTTAACATCTGCTTCACTGACCTTCATATAATGTAGGTAATATACTTAAACAAAGCTACTGCTGAATGTTGACATAACAGGGTATAATGAAAACTTATTCCCTGCATTCAAAAGTGTGCCAGCTAAGTATGTATTGCATCCCAGCTTCAAAGCCACCTTTTATTGGCTGCTCAGCAAAAATGAAGCTGGAATATTGAAATATTTCTTCTTTGCAGTGACAACAGTGTCAAGCTTTGTCAGTATATGGAGGTGGAGAACCACTACAAGATGAATAAGGCTTCTCTTCCTGGTTCTGGTGTTTTCTATTTTCTTCTTGTTCCTATCTCATGGCTGCCAACTGTGCATGTAAGGTTGCTCTAGTGACACCCCATCAAGTTGCAGTGGCATACATACTGATGGCTCCTCATCAAATTGCAGTGGCATTCCTATTGACAGCCTCCCAGTGAATCTCACAGGTGTCCCAAAAGTCAGCTTCCCAGCCTTGGCACACATGCAGTTTGGAGGGGTGGTTTACTCATTGCTCAGCATCTGTGGACCAGTTCTGGGCTGGGCAACCAAGCACATTTCTCTGGAATCGTGGTCTACAACCACACCTTTTCCACTGTGGTCTGAATTCTGGCCTTAGGAAGGAGGTTCTCTTTCCCACATTTGTTCCTTCTTTGGATAACCTCCCTGAGTCCCAGATATCCTTTTGTGTTATCTTTACTCCTTTATAGATCAGCACCTGGTATAGTTAATAGTTATTTATATTAACTTTTCCCTGTTCAAATTACTATCTGATTTCTGTCTCCTGATTGAACCTTGACTGGTATAAGAGGGGTTGGGGAAAAAGGCCTTCATTCCTAAGGAATAAACTTTCAAAGCACTTATTTAAAAACCCAAAGTATGCAAAGAACCAGAAAGATAATGTGCCCTTCTGCCAGAGTAATCTATTTCAAACGACTCTACTATCCTGATTACAACAAATGACATAGAAAAAAACCAGTGAGCATTCAAATCCAAGAAAGATAGTTTCTTATATTAAACCCTCAATCAAAAAATCAAATAAAACAAAACCCTGAAACTAAAAATTCAAACTGAAATATACAAGGGACTTAATCAACTGTTAATTTTCAGTGTTGTACCCAAATGAATATGTTCTGTGTTCAGTTTTAAAATTATCTGGAGGGAACAGGGAAAAGAAGCCTGACTAGCTAGACTTTATACATCTGTTTTCCGCAAAAATATTATCTCAAACCAAGCCAGGTGCAGGGACACATGCCTGTAGTCCCATCTACCCAGGAGGCTAAATAGGGGATTGCTTGAGTCCAGGAGTTCAAGGCTGCAATAAGCTATGATCATACCTGATAATGGTCACTGCACTGCAGCCCAGAGTTTATGGATTATCCTTTCCATCTGACCCTCTATTCACTTCTCCTCTCTTATTTCTTTCTCACTGTCATTGGGTCTTAGAGGTTAGATAGGTTAACATTTGTTATCTTCCTCATTTATAGAGAATTACAAGTATGAACTATTAATCCTGCTAATATTAGAAATTGTATCAGTACTAATAGAGAGACCTCCATCTCAAAAAGCCACACACACACACACCCACACACATAATCACAAAATAAGCCAAAACAGGTCATGTTGGAAATGCAAGATCTGCAGTCATGATACTTTGAATATGGTATTCAGAGTCCCACGCTTAGAGTGGTAATGATTGAGAGTCATGATACCTGTCTCACAGGATTGCTGTAAAGATTAATACTTAGAGCAGTGTTTGACATAGAGAAAATCTCCATAAAGGCTATTTGTTGTGGTTATTGTTGTATTCATGACTCCTTTTTGACCATATAGAGTATTATAGCAAGAAGATTTCAATTGCTAGTAATGGAAAATCCAACTCAAACTAGCTTAAACAATACGAGGGAACCTTGGGGATTACATAATTCAAAAGTCAAGAGGTGGAAGGAGCTTTAAAGTTGTTTGATTCAGTGGCTCAGCAATATTATTAAAGACCCATGTTTTGACCAGGCACAGGGCCTCACATCTGTAATCCCAGCACTTTGGGAGGCCGAGGTAGATGGATCACTTGAGGCTAGGAGTTCAAGCCCATCCTGGACAACATGGTGAAACCCCATCTCTACTAAAAATACAAACATTAGCTGGGCACAATGGCATGCACCTGTATCCCAGTTACTCAGGAGGCGGAGGCATGAGAATTGCTTGGACCCAGGAAGCAGAGGTTGCAGTGACCTGAGATCATGACACTGCCCTCCAGCCTGAGTGACAGAGTGAGATTGTGTCTCAAAAGTAAATAAATAAATGTGTGTATATATATATATATATTTTTTTTTTTTTTTTTTTTTTTTTCTTTTTTGAGACGGAGTCTCGCTGTGTCCCCAGGCTGGAGTGCAGTGGCACAATCTCGGCTCACAGCAACCTCTGCCTCCCGGGTTCAAGCAATTCTCCTGCCTCAGCCTCCCGAGTAGCTGGGACTACAGGCGAGCGCCACCACTCCCAGCTAATTTTTCTACTTTTTAGTAGAGATGAGGTTTTACCATGTTGGCCAGGCTGGTCTCAATCTCTTGATCTTGTGATCCGCCTGCCTCAGCCTCCCAAAGTGCTGGGATTACAGGTGTGAGCCACCACGCCCGGCCTAAAATTTTTTAAAACCCCATTTTTTCCCCATCTCTCTTTTTGGCCATTTCGTGATGATGGTTTTATTCTGTAGTTGAAGCCCCTGTAGCGTTAGGCTGATTGTCAGCTTAAATAATGAGGGCTGTGCTTCACTTTTACTTTCAGCTCTGTAATCCAAGCAAGAGTGCTGGTATTCACCAATGTTAAGACTGGCTCATGTCATGCACTCCACCCTCAGCCAATAACAAAGGTCGGGGAAATATAATGTACTGACTGGTTTGAGCCAGTCCTAGCCTACCCATGGACAGTGGGTGGAGTTTGCTTTCCAAACAGTACATAGGCTACAAGGGGAAAAAGGAAAAAGCAATACAGAAGTTGCATAGACAAACAAAAATGATCTGGCTTAAATAATTTCTATCTAGTTTTCCTGCAAAACTTGTATGAATTCACATTATAATTTGTTTTCTTTTTGAGATGGAGTCTTGCTCTGTCGCCCAGGCTGGAGTGCAATGGTGTGATCTCGTCTCACTGCACCTTCTGGGTTCAAGAGATGCTCCTGCCTCAGCCTCCCGAGTAGTTGGGATTACAGGCGCCTGCCACCATGCCCGGCTAATTTTTGTATTTTTTAGTAGACACAGGGTTTCACCATGTTGGTTAGGCTGGCCTCGAACTCCTGACCTCAGGTGATCCACTCACCTCCGCCTCCCAAAGTGGTGGGATTATAGGCGTGAGCAACCACACCCAGCCAATTCACATTTTAATTTTACAGAGACAATGAAGAAAAACACATCAATGAATAAAAAAGAACAACAAAGAAACTCTTTTACATAATCTTACCATGTGCTCATGGTTCTAAATCCTTTACACGTACTAATTCGTTCAATTCTCAAAACTACCATAAGTTTGACAAGACATTTGTCAAAGGTGAAGTCAGCATTTGGAACGCAAGCATTACGGCTCCAGCACCTATTTGCCTAACTCCTCTGCAAAGAGATGGGTGTTACTTCTGACATGCTGCAGAAAGTGCCACTGGGCTTGGTTCTATGGCTCCCTCTCCCAAGAGGTCATCAGCATATTGCAACTGATGAATAAAGAGTTAAAGTATAAATAAATGACATTAGAAAGAGGTGTTTCTACTAAGTTTTTTTCCCTCTAAACAATATTTTAAAATCTGAAACCCAATGACAAGAGAAGAATAAAACACACAAGTTCTTTCACCAATTGAATAATTAGAAAAAGTTCATCAATTCCATCCCACTCAGCTTCCAAACCATAACAGCATCTTCAGATTATAATGCCAAAGGTGATCAAGTACTTTGAAGCCAGGATCTCTAATGCCAGTGAAAAAAATTGCCACAATTATGAGTCAGCTGTTTGATATTTAGAAAATCAACTAATCTCTTTGGGTCTGTTTCCTGTTCTTTGAAGTCATTTAACTTAAAAATATCTTTTAAAAATAGCATGTCTACGCACAGAATTACCTCTACACTTTTAGAACTACCTCAATCTTTCCTCCTTAAATAATAGCTTGTGATTTTACTTGAAACCCATGTTTATTGGATATTTTATCATGGCTCTGGCATCCCACCAAATATGATCAAATTAAAAAGGAATTAAACTGGTAAACCAAGGAATAAATAACACACAAGAAACTTTGAAATCTCTCTGCAAGCTTCAGCTAGTTAATCCTCCCAAACATCCCCCTGGAGTCATGCTAAACAGTTTTCAAAGGTCAGCTCTCATTGAGAGTCTGACTTATTTTATTGAAGTCATAGAAAAACTCAGAGTTTATGGATTATTCTTTCCATCTCTCCCTCTATTCTCTTCTCCTCTTTGATTTCTTCTTTCTCACCACCATTGTGTCTTAGAGGTTACAGACAGGCTAACATTTTTTATCTTTCTCATTTATAGATAATTACAAGTATGAGCTATTATTAATCCTACTAATACTAGTAATTGTATCAGTACTAAATTACTGTGTTCTCATATAGAAAATTATTGATGACAGGCATCTCATAGTAATTTCGATTTCATAAATTTATAATTCCAAAAAAATATATTTCAGGTAATGCAAATTTGTTTTCTACAATTTATATATTCCTTACCTCTTTGAGGGGAGTTCAGTAATTTCTATTTTATCCTAATATCAAAACCACTTTTCTGGGTTTCTCAATTTAGAAAGAAAATGCCTGTGAGGTTCATTCTTTTGGCTGGTGTTTCTCATCAACTTTAGAAAAAAGAAATCCCAGTGCATAGATAAAAATAGAAAGGTTATTTGGTAATAAACTAAATGTATTGCTATATTGGCCAATAAAACAGAAAGTAGAATGTATAATATCTAAAACAAATTCTTCAATGGTGAGATGCCTCATTTTCTGATTAAATTCTGTCAGCTTACAGAGACTTTTTATGGAAACTTAAATAGTTCACCTTGTACCCTGTAGAAAGTATCATGTACTTTTTTATGAGACATAGTAAGCTATACATAACAGATTAGAAAGAAAAAAATGGAAAGATGAGTAAAACTGCAGAAACAAATGTGCATTATCATCTTCCTTGACTGATGGTATTGAATCTCCTCCCAGGTGGCCCTATTTTTCTAAATTTGCATTTGAAAAGAGACAGCAAGGTTAATTTGCTCCTCCACTTCTCAACAAGAGCACCTGTGTTAGTCCGTTTGCATACTGCATGAAGAACTGCCCTAGACTGGGTAATTTCTAAAGGAAAGAGGTTTAATTGACTTACAGTTCAGCATGGTTGGGGAGGCCTCAGAAAACGTGCAATCATGGTAGAAGGTGAAGGGGAAACAAAGCGCCTTCTTCGCCAGGCTGCAGGAATGTGGCGTGCCAAGCGAAGAGGGAAGAGCCCCTTATAAAACCACTGTATCTCGTGAGAACTAACTATCACGAGAACAGCATGGGGGAAATCCCCTCCCACCATGATTCAACTGCCTTCACCTGGTCTCTTCCTTGACACATGGGGATTATGGGGACACAAAGCCCAACCATATCAGCACCCCTTCTGCATCACTCTCCTTTTCCCTTCCCATCCTCCTGCCATCTTCAATTATGCTATTCTTAACATGCCCATCCCAAGACCCAGGTAAGTATCGAGCAGGAACTGACGGTGGTATATTCTCAGTTAAGTTCTTGTCAGCCTGGAAGCTTCCACAACTAGGCATAAGAAGAAATCAACCCGGGCTCAGTGGCTCACGCCTGTAATCCCAGCAGTTTGGGAGGCCGAGGAGGGCGGATCAAGAGGTCAGGAGATTGAGACCGCCCTGGCTAACACGGTAAAACTCCGTCTCTACTAAAAAATACAAAAAATTAGACGGGCATGGTGTTACGTGCCTGTAGTCCCAGCTACTCGGGAGGCTGAGGCAGGAGAATCACTTGAACCCGGGAGGTGGAGGTTGCAGTGAGCCGAGATCGCGCCTTTGCACTTCAGCCTGGTGACAGAGCGAGACTCCGTCTCAAAAATAAATAAATAAATAAGAAATCGAAAGTGGTAGAGAATGCATCTGAATTTTTTTCCACCTCCGTTAAAATGTCATGTATCAATGAGTGACAGAATCTTCACCAGATAAAGTGTACTGTATTGGGCAATCGCAGGTGCATTAAAAGTTGTTAAAAGGATGGACTTTGGAGACAGACACCTCAGTTTCCACTTACTATTTAATAGCTATGTGTACTTGGTCAAGCCAGTTTGCTTCCTTATGCCTCAGTTTTGAAACTACAAGAGTACTTCCTTTATAGGGTATTATAAGGATTAAATAAACTGATACATGTGACATACTTAGAATTGTGCCAGGACCACAGTAAATTATATACAGGTATTAGTCATTATTAACCCATCTGAGATTTTAATCTCTTCTACATTCCCAAACAATGGTCATTCATCATGTGTCTCCTTTCTCCCGAGAAAGAAGGAACTCATTACCTCTTGAAGTGGCCTATCTCGTTTTCTGACTATTGGAATGTTCATTTTCCTATAACAAGCCAATTTTTTTTTGTTTTTTTCTTATAGTTCTGGCTCACTGGTCTGAGGCCTTTCTTGGAGCTACATAAATGAATTTGATATTTGAATACAGTTCTCTCCTTCTCAGTTTCTCTAAGCTAAACATCCTCCATTCCTGCAATCATACACATGTAATATGGATCAGTATTTAATAGTTTGTCTGTGGTCTTAAAAGAGTGGTACCCAGAAAGATGGGTCAGAAAGCAGAACTAATGCATCCCTCATTCCAGAGGGAATTCTAAGGTCCTATTACTTTGGGGATATTTTTAGAATTCCCATATTATCACCCCAAGTAAAACTCAAGTCAGTTTTGTGTGACTGCTACTAACTTGCAGCTCATCAACCCTTTCCGTGATTATGCCATTCCTTTCTAGTTTTTGTTCATTTGTGGGATGGTGGTAGGAAGGGGAGTAGTAACTAACAACTTTATAATTATTCCTATTGAATTTCATTTTGGCATCAGCCTATTACTTGAGTTTGTCAAGAGTTTCTTTTTAATTTTTAATCTATCGATCTTTGTTTTATCACATATCACTAAGTTTCCTCTTTCTTTTGGTAGCCAAAAATACAAACCTATCATATAAAGGGGAGGACAGAGTGCTGGGGAATCCAGGGTCCCACTTTTATTCTTGTTCTCAAAAATAATGTGCCTAAGTTGCAGAGAAAAAGAAACACTTATACACTGTTGATGGAAGTGTAAATTAGTTCAACCATTGTGGAAAGCAGTGTGACGATTCCTCAAAGACCTAAAAACAGAACTACCATTTGACCCAGCAATCCCAACACTAGGTATGTACCCAAAGGAATATGAATTGCTCTATCATAAAGATACATGCACGTGTATGTTCACTGCAGTACTATTTACAATAGTAAAGACATGGAATCAACCTAAATGCCTATCAATGGTAGACTGGATAAAGAAAATGTGGCACATATACACCATGGAGTATTATGCAACCATAAAAAAGAACGAGATCATGTTATTTGCAGGAACATGGATGGAGCTAGAGGCCATTATCCTTAGCAAAGTGACACAGAAACAGAAGCAAATACCGCATGTTCTCACTTATAAGTGGGAGCCAAATGATTACACGTGGACATATAGAGGTGAACAACGCACACTGGAGGGAGAAGATCAGGAAAAATAATGAATGGATACTAGGCTTAATACCTGGGTGACAAAATAATCTGTTCAACAAGCCTGCACGACACAAGTTTATCCTGAACTTAAAAGTTAAAGAAAATTAAAAAGAATATGATCAAGCTACTTCTTAACTACTTAGCCTGTGTACCTCACAGATTTATTTTTTAAGGCTAGATGCTAAGTACACTCAAATTGTGTCTATCTATCATCAAGACTATAAGCTGGGTGCAGTGACTCACACCTGTAATCTCAACCTTTTGGGAGGCCAAGGTTGATTGCTTGAGCCCAGAAGTTCAAGACCAGTCTGGGCAACATAGTGAGATCTCAACTCTACAAAAAAATTTAAAAAGAAAACTAGCTGGGAGTGGTGGTGCCCACCTGTAGTCCCAGCTAGTCAGGAGGCTGAGGTGGGAGGATTGCTTGAGCCCAGAAGTTCAAGGCTGCAGTGGGCTATGATTGTAACACTGCACTCCAGTCAGGAGCAACAGACTGAGACCCCATCTCAAAAAAAAAAAAAAAAGAAAGAAAGAAGGAAAAAAAAGTAAAGATTATAAATAATTCCTACTAAAAAAGCTATGGAAACAAGCAAAAAAACACAAGCTTAGTCTAAAAAAAAAAATCAGAATGGATTTATTGAGACTATGGAGAAGGGTATGAAATAAATTTTTAACCCTTGAGTTTCTTGTTTGTTTAATCCCTGGGTATCTAGGCATCTCTTCATGCGTAGCTCGAGCTCTGAGAACTGCCTCTCTGCCCACATAGCCAGCACTTCGTATGCATCGCTGCTCTTAACTTTGTCAATGAGCAGAGTTAAACATTTGCACGTCTATCTCCTCCTGGAGAACATGAGCTCCTCAAGAGCAAAAAAAGCATTTTAAGAACTTCTGCACCCAGCATGGAGCCTAACACATAGTAGATAATATTATATACTATAATAAATACAGTTGATCCTTGAACAAAATGGGTTTGAACTGTGTGGGTTCACTTATATGTGATTCTATTTCAATAAAAGTTACACCAAGTGTGCCTACCTCCCCTGCCTCCCCTTTCACCTTCTCCTTCTCTTTCACTCCTCAAACCACTGATAAAGCAAGACCTTCTCATCTTCCTCCTTCTCCTCAGCCTACTCAATGTGAAGACAACAAGGATGAAGATCTTCATGATGATCCATTTCCACTTAATGAATAGCAAATATATTTTATCTTCCTTATGATTTTTAAATACATTTTCTTTCCTCTAGTTTATTGTTAGAATACAGTATATAACACATATACAAAATATTCATAATCCATTTTATATTATAGGTAAGATGCATTAGTGGTTAAGTTTTGGAGGAGTCAAAAGTTATACGAGGAGGGTTGATGCAACTGTGATTGACCAAGCATGCTAATTAAATGTCCCTACGGGTATAAGGCCAATCATCAACTTAGGTAACAGCTTAAGTATATGAATTGTAAAGAGTAAGGACATTTTCCCTATGCTATCCCACTCCCTACATCCACTATATCCCTTTCATCCATTCACTGTGACCAGAAGTTTCATTAAATGGTGATACCTTTAATTCTACAACTCAACCTAAAATGCAAATATCCTCTATGGAGAAGCAAAACTTCGGCATAAATTTTCATTGAATTGTAAATAAATCATATAGTTTACTCTGTCCAGTGCATAATTTATAGAGGTTGGGGTGGTCGTGGAAAAAGAGTATCTATCATCCCGGCAGGTCTCAAATTCCCTTAGCGTCAGCCCCACTGTGGCCATGGGCCAATAAAATCCTGAAGCATCAGCCCACCAACAAGTAGAGCCTAGAAAACACTGCTGTTTTCACACATACTGTGCCTAGAGCATGAATTCACCCTGTAGGTGTCCATGTGATCATCTGAACCAAGTTTCTCAATCAAACACCCACCCCATGCAGCCTGGCTACCTAACTGGCTACTTGGCCAGAGTCTCAGGCACCTGGGTCTCCCTCTGAAGGAGGGAACCTATTCCTAAATCCTAGTTAGCAATTAAGAGACCTGGCTTTCTTGCTCTCCACTCTCTCTAAAAAAGACTTTCCGGGATTATTCTTAGGGAGGCCTTTCGACCAGACCTGCCCTGAGAACCCTGCTGCCCCAGGGCAGTGATGTCCGCATTCTTTGACTAGTAACTCCCCTCAGCCATTCTTCTCCGCCTGAATAGGAACCTGACTTTTGCCTCCCACCCTCTAACTTGGGCTTGGAGACGCTCATCCCACTCCTGCCCTGGTCATTATACCCTAACCGTTGCCAATCCTGGCTTAGTACCAGTTTGCTTCCTCCTCTGAAGGAATTTCTGCATTTTTGTCAGTCCTGGTCACATGATTTATGACTAAGAGAAAGAAAAAGGCAGGGAGTGGGGAAATAGGAAAAGGAACTATTAGAGACAGCAAATATTAAAACTTCCATCTGCCTCATGTATTTTGCCTAGTCTAGAACTGGTCAGTGGCATAGGTTTTAAATTTCATGTACTCAGAATTTCCTCAAAAAGCTTCTCTAACTGTAGCTTCTCTGTCTTGGCCGTAGGACCCTCTCTCAAACAATGCCCCACCAGATTGAGCCTAACACACCCAGGAGTAGCCAGTTCTGCAGGAGGCTGGGTGTCAGCTAAGCTCAAATGCCAAAGTAAATAGAGGAGGGAGGGGCACAGGATGAAGAGACCAAAGAGGCATTTCCCAGCCTAGACAGGAGGACTGCTTTTTTTAAAAGCTGTATTTTTAAAACCCTGCTCATTCAAAACTGTAAATTCTTAAGAAGTAAGTTTGCCTTTCACTAGTGGCTATCTTACTTTTTTGTTGGTTTCTTTTGCCATATTTACAGCACTGGATAGGTTGGTTTTATTTTTCTATTGCACATAAGAGCATTTAATATTTAACATTTCATCAGTGAGATAGTTATAAAACCCGTAGTTCTGAAAGAAATGTAATGCTTCATTGTATGTTTGATGAGTAAGTAGAAGCCTTTTAATCATAAGTTTATTCGGCATTTTAGATACTTTTGAAATTATTTTTTATGGAATAATTTCATCATAAGTAGCATATCTCAGGTTTATTTAACATATAATTTAAGAGAGGGCAGTGTTTCAAAGTGGAAAACAAACTAGACTAAGAATCAGAAGTTTTAAATTCTAGACCTTTTAGTAACTGTTGAAGTTTAGGTAAAACCTCAGACTTCTCATCTATAGAATGCAGGAGGTGAAAAAGGAGACTGCTTAATTGACACAGTTTTTATCCAGCTTAATAACTTTATTTGCCAAGAGTGTAGTGCAGTAAAAAAAGAAATGCACTTGGATTCAAAAGACTCAGATGTAAATCTAAGCGCTGCTTCTAACTTTACTTGTGACATTGAGCATTTACCTTCTCCTGTTTCCCTCATCTGTAATAAAAAGAAAATGAAACAGATGTTGTCTAAGGTCATTTCCAGCTCTAAAATTTTATATCAAAGAAAAATGTCTGTGGTACACATGGTGTCTTCCGTTTGCATGTAAAATGTGATGTTTTGCTCTAAGTAACCTAAGAGAAATACATGTATTTGTAAAGCATTTCCTGAGTTTGCTGGAACACACATTTATCCCGCAAACAGTGAACCTTAAGTTCTTAAGGCAGAAAAGCTGTCTTAAGAGCCTTGTTTGCTTCATCTCTCTTCTGAGTACCTAAGCTCAGGCTCTGCAACTGAGCTTAAACCTTATTACTACAAAGCTTCTTCCAAGTGACTTCTGTAGGCCATAAAGACAACTATAATCAAATTTGGTTTTTACCTCCTGTTTATAAATATGCTTCTTAGGTCAAAAAGCCACTTATCAAATAAACTGAACTTTTAAATTTTCTTACATAAAACGCTTAATCCAAAAATATTTTTGTATTTACAATTCCTGGGTTTTTGTTGTTGTTGTTGTTGTTGTTGTTGTTGCTGCTGCTGCTGCTGCTGTTAAAATGCCTTAACTATTCACACAAAGTATCTTTGCTTCAAAAGGAAGTCAGAACTACAGTCACGAGTGGTTTACAGAATATTTTCTGATAGTCTTTGCTTCATTTCAGTATCGTGCCATGATTGGCTGTTGCTAGCTACAAATAAGGAAGTCTTCAAGTTGGGGGATTTCTCAGTGGAAGTTCCCACTTCAACAGAAGGGAGAGCTCTGGACAGTTTGAGCAGCATTGATAGAGCCTGTGGAAAACACTTTCCGACTGTGCAACTGTTTACATCTTTACAGAGGAATATTCTACAAAGGAAGACTTGTAACCTGGAGAAGAGGTAATCTAATTTCAATAGTTCCTACTGATTCTCAACCTAGCAAGGTGGTCTGGATGTCTTAAACTGAAGTGTTGCAGATATGTTACCCTCTTTCTCTTGCTATGTGAGTAATTTATGACATGATTCAATAATGCCTTTGTAGTCAATATCATAGTTAGAAATTTGGCCTTCAAAAAATGGCTGGATGTGGTGGGTCATGCCTATAATCCTAGCACTTTGGGAGGCCGAAGTGGGAGGATCACTTGAGCCCAGGAGCTTGAGACCAGCCTGGGCAACATAGTGAGACCCCATCTCTATTTAATTAATAAATAAATAGGGTCCCTAGCCAAGACCAAGGTAAATTTTTTTAAAATTTTCAATTTCTTTCTAACTTTTAAGATAGAATTTATGTCTCTACCTGAATGATATTTTTTTAAGTTTATATCTGGAATGAGAGCTTTCTCCAATGAATGATTTTTATAACATAATGTTGATATTTATGCTGAAAGATATTTGGCTTAAGTTGTTCATAACTTACTAGGCTGAAAAGTGTTAAAGTAAAAGTATATTCATACTTTTTTGGTTATCTTTTTAAAAATCGATCCTGGCCTGATCCAGTGTGTCTATTCAAACATTAACTCAAGGCTGGGCGTGGTGGTTCACTCCTGTAATCCCAGCACTTTGGGAGGCTGAGGCCAGCAGATCACCTGAGGTCAGGAGTTGGAGACCAGCCTGGCCAACATGATGAAACCCCGTCTCTACTGAAAATACAAAAATTGGCCGGGCGTGGTGGTGCATGCCTGTAATCCCAGCCACTCAGGAGGCTAAGCCAGGAGAATCACTTGAACCCAGGAGGCAGAGGTTGCAGTGAGCTAAGACGGTGCCATTGCCTAGGCAACAAGGGCAAAACTCCATCTGAAAATAAATAATAATAATAATTAACTCAAGTTTAGTATTTTTTCTCATCTCATAAAAAGCACATGATAGTGAATATTTCATTACACTAAAGTATTAATCTTATAGACAGTGCTGCATCTCCTTGGACCATTTAAACTTACACAGTTATAGTAATCTAGTCTTATTCTATTACCAATTAGCCCTTATATTTTCACAACCAAAAATGAATATTAAATACCATGTAATATTTCATAAAGTTATTTTCTTAAGAATAATCATAGGAAAAATGACAGCTCAAAAAGATTAAAAGTCAAGAATTATTATCACTATTGTTAAATTATTATAATAGCTGTGATATTCAAGCTTGTAAGTGGCAGAACCAGGGCTTAACTATAAATTCATATCACCTCTTTATCCATGGCTTTCTGTTACTACTGGTCTACCTTCTTATAATATTAAAATAATATTTGAGAGATGTCATATCCCAAAACATGGAGACTCTTATGATAGAAAATGGAAGATGACTTGGCCATGTTCACACTGCAACCAAGTCATTTTTAGAAACCAAGTCATTTTCTTCTCACTCACCCACTCCCATATCCTCACTCCCTTCAGGATACACTTCCACGTGCACACAGCTAGGGAGCACTAGTGTGCCTCCAAGCAGTTAGCTTCAGAGCCAGAAGAAGATGTGGGGTTGTATACCCAGTCTAACCTGTCTGAGGTTCTGCCCGGCAGCCAACTGGGGCTCTACAGCAATGTCTAGTTACTTCTTTCAAACACTTATGGCATTGAGTCATAGAGATAACTAACTAGATGATTAAAAATAAATAAAGCTCCCCTGAAAAAGTTCTGATTAGAATTTCATGAAACTTATGCACTAATTTGAGTAAAGTGATCATCCTTATAGCATAGAAACTTCCTGCCTGAATGTTCTAATAATGTGTCTCTAATGTATTAAGGCCTCAGTAGAATACATTTATCATTAAATGTATTCCAGTATATTTTGTTTTGTCTTCTTGTGTGTGTAGTAAAGGTACTTGATAAGGATATTCTTTCCACTATATTTTCTAACTAATTATTGCTGGCTTCTTAATTTCACAATTTTATCTTTCATCTAGCAATTTTATTGATCCCTCATTTTTCCTAAATTACTTTAGGTAACTCACATGTGATGCCTGGACAGAAAAAAATACAATCATGTATTATCCTTTTTTTTCCTCACCACATTGGCCAGAATTTCTGGAACAGTGTTTAATAACAGAGAAGAGAGCAGTCAACCTTGTCTTGTTTCTGATCTCAGTGGGAATTTCCCTAGTGGTTAACATTAAGAATGAGGTTGGCTGTTGGTTTGAGATAAGTACATTTATCATAAAAACCAAATAATTGCCAAGTACCTTGTTTACTAAAGGCTTACTTAAATAAAAACAAAATGGAGACTTCATGTTAAACTATACTCAATGTTTTTTTGGTATTATTAGAGACAACTGTATGGTTTTTCTACTTCAAACTGTGTAGTAGTCTGCTGTTACACAAGACAGTCATTGCATTTTTAAAAACTCCATGTCATCAAAAATCATGATATTAAAATGATTGTTTTGGTAATAAAGGTAGATTTATAGTTATAAGCTATGTTTTGTTGTTGCTCCAATTAAAATAATAAATTGGTAGTTCAAAATAAACCAACCAAACCTACACATTTCCTCTTTTTCTCTTCAATCCACATGCTTAGACACCTCTTCTCTATTATTTTGGCTTCACAATTCTGTTCACAACTCAAACTAACAGAAGAAGAATGAAAACAATGTGACATAAGCCAAGGAACGCTATCCAGGCAGAGCAACCAAATAAACAAAGCAGCTGTTCCTATGCTTTGTGCAAAAAGCCTTCTTCCTATTATGACAGTGCTAGCTGCAGACCACAATTCAGTTACAACTGTGGTAAGCAAAATGTGTGTCCAAATTGATTAATTTTATATCCAACTTATATTAAGAAAATGTATGCTAAAGAGAAATGTTTGAAATTTGCTGAGAATTTTTAATATTCATATTCACAACTAGAAGTTTAGTGTGCATTTTTGTTTTTATAATCATAAGTCTGTAAAAATTAGTCTGTATTTTTATTTTCTAGAACACATCACTGATAGGTTTCAGTATTAAACTGAGACTAGTTTAATAAAGTAAAATGATAAAAATACCAAAATGTTCCAGGTTCTAAAGAAAATTCAATAGGAGTTATCTGTTCCTTGAAATGTTTAAAGAAGAAATCCATAATACTGTTGGGCCTTGGCATCCCCTTTTGAAAATAATTCTTTAAATGCTATTACAATGTCTTCTATTGTTATTGATCTATTTGGGGTTTATGCTATTTTTCATGCAGCTTAGTTTATTTGCTTTTGCTTAGCAATGATTCTTTTTAAAAATTTTTCAAATATATTGGCATACATGGTATCATCTTGAACTTTTTAAAATCATATCCGTAACTATGTGGATAACCCTTTTTCATGATGCATTTTGTCCATTTGTTTTCTGTCTCTTTTTTTTTCTGATTGGCTGTCACAGAACTAATCTCTTGGATCTATTCCTTCTATAGTTAGCTCTTCGTAAAATTGTTTTTGCTTTATCTTTATTAATATGTTCTCAATGCCTTTTTTAGACTATTTTACTTTTCTCTTTTCTAAGTTTGTGAGTTGAATTCTTAGTTAATTTATTGTTATTCTTTCTTCTTTTATAATGAAAATATTTAAGGCTAGGAGTTTTTTAGTACTATTTTAACATCTTACAACTTTTGATATATTGCTTTCACATTTCACTGTCTTACAGTTTTTAATTGAAGTTTTATTTCCTCTTTGATCAGATTTATTTAGGATAGTGAAGGGTTTTTTTAGTGAATAGTCTTTTTAAAACCATTTTAGATTTAGAGAAAATTTGAGTGAACACTACAGATAATTCACATATACCACCCTTTCTACCCCCACCACTCACAGCATCCCCTATTATTAACAACTTGCATTAGTATGGTACATTTGTTACAATTTATGAACCAATATGGGTACATTATTATTAACTCAAGTCCATAGTTTATTCAGGTTTTCTTATTTTTTCCCTTTTTAAAACTGAGGTGAAATTCATATAACACAAAACTAATCATTTTTAAATGAACAATTCAGTGGCATTCAGTACACTGACAATGTTATGTAACCACCACCTCTATTTAGTTTCAAAACATTTTTACCACCCCAAAAGGAAACAGTGTACTATTAAGCAATTGTTCACATTTCTCACTCCCCTCAGCCCCTGGCAACCACAAATCCACATTTTGTCTCTGGATGTATCTATTCTGAATATTTCATATAAGTGAAACCAGACAGTGTGACTTTCTTTTTTTTACTATTATTTTACTTTAAGTTCTGGGATACAAGTGCAGAACGTGTAGGTTTGTTACATATGTATACATGTGCCCTGATGGTTTGTTGCACCTATCAACCTGTCATCTAGGTTTTAAGCCCCACATGCATTAGCTATTTATCCCTCCTTCCTCTCGCCCCTCAACCCTGACTAGCCCCAGTGTATGTTGTTCCCCTCCCTGTGTCCATGTGTTCTCATTGTTCACCTCACACTCATGAGTGAGAACATGTGATGTTTGGTTTTCTGTTCTTGTGTTAATTTGTTGAGGATGATGGCTTTGAGCTTCATCCATGTCCCTGCAAAGAACATGATCTCATTCTTTTTATGGCTGCATAGTATTCCAGGTATATATGTACCACATTTTCTTTATTCTGTCTATCACTGATGGGCATTTGGATTGGTTCCATGTCTTTGCTATTGTAAATAGTGCTGCACTAAACATATGTGTGCATGTGTCTTTATAGTAGAATGATGTATATTCCTTTGGCTATATACCCATTAATAGGATTGCTGGATCAAATGGTATTTCTCGTTCTAGATCCTTGAGGAATCACCACACTCTCTTCCACAATAGTTGAACTAATTTACATTTCCACCAACAGTGTAAAAACGTTCCTATTTCTCCAAAGCCTCATCAGCATCTATTGTTTCTTGTTTTTAATAATCGCCTTTCCGACTGGCATGAGATGGTATCTCATTTTGGTTTTGATTTGCATTTCTCTAATGATCAATGATGTTGAGCTTTTTTCCTGTGTTTGTTGGTTGCATAAATGTCTTCTTTTGAGAAGTGTCTGTTCATATCCTTTGCCCACTCTTTGATAGGGTTTTTTTTTCTTGTAAATTTGTTTAAGTTCCTTGTAGATTCTGGATATTATACCTTTTTCAGATGGGTAGATTGCAAAAATTTTCTTCCATTCTGTAGGTTGATGCTCACTCTAATGATAGTTTCTTTTGCTGTGCAGAAACTCTTTAGTTTAATTAGATCCCATTTGTCAATTTCGGCTTTTGTTGCAGTTGCTTTTGGCATTTTCATCGTGAAGTCTTTGCCCATGCCTATGTCCTGAATGGTCTTACCTAGGTTTTCTTCCAGGGATTTTATGGTTTTAGGTCTTATGTTTAAGTCTTTAATCCATCTTTAGTTAATTTTTGTATAAAGTGTAAGGAAGGGGTCCAGTTTCAGTTTTCTGCATATGGCTAGCAACTTTTCCCGACACCATTTATTAAATGGGAAATCCTTTCCCCATTGTTTGTTTTTGTCCAGTTTGTCAAAGATCAGATGGTTGTAAATGTGTGGTGATATTTCTGAGGTCTCTGTTCTGCTCCATCGGTCTATATGTCTGTTTTTGTACCAGTACCATGCTGTTTTGGTTACTGTAGCCTTATAGTATATTTTGAAGTCAGGTAACATGATGCCTCCAGCTTTGTTCTTTTTGCTTAGGGTTGTCTTGGCTATATGGGCTCTTTTGGGGTTTTAATATGAAATATAAAGTAGTTTTTTCTAATTCTGTGAAAAATGTCAGTGGTAGTTTGATGGAAATAGCATTGAATCTATAAATTACTTTAGGCAGTATGGCCATTTTCTTGATGTTGATTCTTCCTATCCATGAGCATGGAATGTTTTTCCATTTGTTTGTATCCTCTCTTATTTCCTTGAGCAGTAGTTTGTAGTTCTCTTTGAAGAGGTCCTTCATGTCTCTGGTTAACTGTATTCCTAGGTATTTTATTCTCTTTGTAGCAGTTGTGAATGAGAGTTCATTCATGATTTTGCTCTCTGTTTGTCTATTATTGGTGTATAGGAATGCTTGTGATTTTTGCACACTGATTTTGTATCCTGAGACTTTGCTGAAGTTGCTTATTAGCTTATGGAGTTTGGGGGCTGAGATTATGGGGTTTTCTAAATATAGACTCATATCATCTGTAAACAGAGACAATTTGATTTCTTCTCTTCCTATTTGAATATGCTTTATTTCTTTCTCTTGTCTGATTGCCCTGGCCAGAACTTCAAATACTATGTTGAATAGGAGTGGTGAGAGAGGGCATCCTTGTCTTGTGATGGTTTTCAAAGGAAATGCTTACAGCTTTTGCCCATTTCGCATGACATTGGCTGTGGGTTTGTCATAAATAGCTCTTATTATTTTGAGCTATGTTCCATCAATGCCCAGTTTCTTGAGAGTTTTTAACATGAAGGGATGTTGAATTTTATTGAAGGTCTATTCTGCTTCATTTGAGATAATCACACGGTTTTTGTCATTGGTTCTATTTATGCGATGGATTACATTTATTGATTTGTGTATGTTGAACCAACTCTGTGTCCCAGGGATGAAGCCGATTTGATCTTGGTGGATAAGCTTTTTGATGTGCTGTTGGATTCGGTTTTCCAGTACTTTATTGAGGATTTTTGCATTAATGTTCATCAGAGACATTGGCCTGAAGTTTCTTTTTTTGTTGTGTCTCTGCCAGGTTTTGGTATCAGTATGATGCTGGCCTCATAAAATGAGTTAGGGAGGAGTCCCTCCTTTTCAATTGTTTGAATAGTTTCAGAAGGAATGGTACAAGCTCCTCTTCGTACCTCTGGTAGAATTCATCCATGAATCCATCTGGTCCTGGGCTTTTTTTGGTTGGTAGGGTATTAATTACGGCCCCAATTTCAGAACTTGTTATTGGTCTATTCAAGTATCAACTTCTTTCTGGTTTAGTCTTGGGAGGGTGTATGTGTCCAGGAATTTATCCATTTCTTCTAGATTTTCTAGCTTATTTGCATAGAGGTATTTATAGTATTTGCTGATAGTAGTTTGCATTTCTGTGAGGTCAGAGGTGATATTCCCTTTATCTATTTTTATTGTGTCTATTTGAGTCTTCTCTCATTTCTTTTTTATTAGTCTAGCTAGCCATCTATTTTGTTAATTTTTTCAAAAAACCAGCTCCTGGATTCATTGAGTTTTTGAAACGTTTTTTGGTGTCTCTATCTTCTTCAGTTCTGCTCTGAACTTAGTTATTTCTTGTCTTCTCCTAGGTTTTGGATTTGTTTGCTCTTGCTTCTCTAGCTTTTTTAATTGTGATGTTAGGGTGTCAATTTGAGTTCTAGCTTTCTAATGTGGGCATTTAGTGCTATAAACTTCCCTCTTAACACTGCTTTAGCTGTGTCCCAGAGATTCTGGGACATCTCATTGTTCTCATTGGTTTCAAATAACTTCTTGATTTCTGCCTTAATTTCATTATTTACCTAGGAGTCATTCAGGAGCATGTTGTTCAATGTCCATGTAGTTGTGTGATTTTGAGTGAGTTTCTTAATCCTGATTTCTAATTTGATTGCACTCTGGTCTGAGAGACTGTTATAATTTCAGTTCTTTTGCATTTGCTGAGGAATATTTTACTTCCAATTATGTGGTCTATTTTAGAATAAGTGCCATGTGGCACTAAGAAGAATGTCTATTCTGTTGATTTGGGGTGGAGAGTTTTGTACATGTCTGTTAGATCCATTTGATCCAGAGCTGAGTTCAAATCCTGAATATCCTTGTTAATTTTCTGTCTCGTTGATCTAATATTGACAGTGTGGTATTAAAGTCTCCCAGTATTATTGTGTGGAAGTCTAAGTCTCTTTGCAGGTGTCCAAGAACTTGTTTTATGAATCTGGTTGCTCCTGTATCAATTTTTGGTCTCATTGATCTGTCTAATATTGACAGTGGGGTGTTAAAGTGTCCCACTATTATTGTGTGGGAGTCTAAATCTCTTTGTAGGTCTCTAAGAACTTGCTTTATGAATCTGGATGCTTCTGTATTAGGTGCATATATATTTAGGACAGGTAGCTCTTCTTGTTGCATTGATCCCTTTACCATTATGCAATGCCCTTCTTTGTCTTTTTTGATCTTTGTTGGTTTAATTTCTGTTTTGTTAGGGACTAGGATTGCAACCCCTGCTTCTTCTTCTTCTTCTTTTTTTTCTTTCCATTTGCTTGGTAAATATTCCTCCATCCCTTTATTTTGAGCCTATGTGTGTCTTCGCATGTGAGATAGGTCTCCCTAATATAGCACAGTGATGAGTCTTGACTCTTTATCCAATTTGCCAGTCTGTGTCTTTTAATTGGGGCATTTAGCCCATTTACATCTAAGGTTAATAATGTTATATGTGAATTTGATCCTGTCATCATGATGCTATCTGGTTATTTTGCACACTAAGTGATGCAGTTTTTTCATAGTGTCATTGGTCTTGGTTGATGTTTATATTTTGGTGTGTTTTTGCAGTGGCTGATACCAGTTTTTCCTTTCCATAGTTGGTACTTCCTTCAGGAGCTCTTGCAAGACAGGCCAGGTAGTGATGAAATCCCTCAGCATTTGATGGTCTGGAAAGGATTTTATTTCTCCTTCTCTTATAAAGTTTAGTTTGGCTGGATATGAAACTTTGGGCTGAAAATTATTTTCTTTAAAATATTGGCCCCCACTCTCTTCTGGCTTATAGAGTTTCTGCTGAGAGGTCCACTGTTAGTCTGATGGGCTTCCTTTTGTAGGTTACCTGGCCTTACTCCCCGGCTGCCCTTAACATTTTTTTCCTTCATTTTAACCTTGGAGAATCTGATGATTGTGTCTTGGAGTTGATCTTCTAGTGGAGTATCTTAGTGGTGTTCTCTGTATTTCCTGAATTTGAATGTTGGCCTGTCTTGCTAGGTTGGGGAAGTTCTCCTGGATAATATCCTGAAGTGTGTTTTCCAACTTGGTTCCATTCTCCCTATCTTTCTCGGGTACCCCAATCAATCATAGGTTAGGTCTTTTTACATAGTCCCATATTTCTCAGAGGTTTTGTTCGTTCCTTTTCATTCTTTGTTCTCTAATCGTGTCTTCATGCCTGATTTCAGCAAGATGATCTTCAAACTCTGATATCCTTTGTTCTGCTTGGTCGACTCAGCTATTGATACTTGTGTATGCTTCACAAAGTTTCATGGTGTGTTTTTCAGCTCCATCAGGTAATTTATATTCCTCTCTAAACTGGTTATTCTATTTAGCAGCTCCTATAGCCTTTTATCAAGGTTCTTAGCTTCTTTGCATTGGGTTAGAACATGCTCCTTTAGCTCAGTGGAGTTTATTACCCACCTTCTGAAGCCTACTTCTGTCAATTTGTCCATCTCATCCTCTGTCCAGTTCTGTGCCCTTGCTAGAAAGGTGTTGCGATCATTTGGAGGAGAAGAGGCACTCTGACCTTTTGGGTTTTCAGAGTTTTTTTGTTCTTTCTCATCTTCACGAGTTTGTCTAGTTTCGATATTTGAGGCTGCTGACCCTTGGATGGGGTTTTTGTGGGGGATTTTTTTGTTGATGCTGTTGTTGTTGCTGTCTGTTTGTTTGTTTGTTTGTTTTTCTTTCAAAGGTCAAGTCCCTCTTCTGTAGGGCTGCTGCAGTTTGCTGGGGATTCACTACAGGCCTTATTCATCTGGTGTTTGCTCTCGCGCCTGGAGGCGTCGCTTGAGGAGGCTAGCGAACAGAAAAGATGGGTGCCTGCTTCTTCCTCTGGGATCTCTGACTTCGAGGGGCACCAACCCGATGGCAGTAGGAATGCTCCTACATAGGGTGTCTGACAACCCCTATTGGAGGGTCTCACCCAGTTGGGTGGCATGGGGAGCAAGACCTGTTTAATGAAACACTTTGTCCCTTGGTGGAGGGGGTGTGCTTTGCTGGGAAGGGAACCCACTCATCTGGGCTGCCTAGATTCCTCAGAATTAGCAGGAGGAAAGACTAAGTCTGCTGGTCCATGGAGACTGCAGCCACCCCTCCCGCTAGGGGCTCAGCCCCAGGGGGATCAGAGTTCTGTCCCTGAATCCCTGGTTGGAGTTGTTGGAGTTCCTGCAGGGAGGCCCCGCCCAGTAAGGAGGGATGGGTCAGGGTCAGGCCTGAAGAGGGTCTGGCCGCAGTTTGCCACAGCTGGTGTGTTGGGGTGTGGGAGATACCGCTTGGGACCAAGCCATCCAGCCTCCCTGGCTCCAGCAGAGGAAAAGTGCAGCCTGGAGCTATAGAGATGGCTGTCGCCCTTCCCCAACCCTGGGAATTTAGTGTGTTAGGTGGCTATCAGTTCCAGTATTGGCTACCATCTCTCCCCCAAGGAGCTCAGACAGCTTAGACAGCAGACAGCTGCAGCTGTGGTGCTGACCGCCCCCTGCCCCCGGGAACTTAGCAGGCTTAAGCAGATTCTAGCTAAGCGGCTGTTGAGAATCTGTGCGACTCCGTGGTTGGGACCCTAGGCCCTGGTGGTGTGGGTTCACTAGTGGCATCTTCTGATCTGTGGGTTGCACAGTTCCATGAAAAAAGCACGGTTTCCCAGGTTGGGTAGCACACTCACTCACTGCCTCCCTTGGCTATGGGCTGGGGGCTTCCCTGCCCCATGTCGCTCTCAGATGGGCCACTGCACCATAATTGTCTTCCTTCCTCTCAGAGGGTCACACCAGCTGCCTGGTCAGTTCTGATGACAGAACCTAGATACCTCAGTTGCCAGTGAAGGATTTGCATGCTGTTATAGTTCTTTTTGATGGGAGCCTCCAATCGCTGCTGCTTCTAGTCGGCCATCTTGGCCTCACCTGTGACTTTCCTAAACTGGCATTTTTTACTTAGCACAGTGGTTTTGAGTTTCATCCACGTTGTAGCGTATATCAGTACTTCATTTCTTTTTATGGCTGAATAATATTGTATTATATGTATATACCACAAATTATTTATCCATTCATCTGTTGATGGATAGGGTATTTGGTCTGTCTTCACTTTTGGACTATTGTAAATCATGCTGTTATGAACATGTATTTACATGTATTTGTTTCAGTACCTGTTTTCAGTTCTTTTCAGTATATACCTGGCAGTGGAATTCTGGGGTCATATGGTAATTCTATGTTTAGTATTTTAAGGAACTGGCAAATTATTTTCCATAGTGGTTGAACTATTTTACACTCCACCCAGCAATGTATAAGACTTCCAAATTCTCCACATCCTCCTCCACACTTGTTATTTTCTATTTGGGTTCTTATTACAGTGAATGTGAAGTGGTAATTCATTGTAGTTCTGATTTGCATTTCCCTAAAGACTAATAATGTCAAGCATTTTTTCATGTGTTTGTTGACCGTGTATAGATCCTCTTTAGATAAATGTCTATTCAAGTCAGTTACCCATGTTTTCATTGGTTTGTTTGTCTTTTTGTTGTTGAGTCATAAGAGTTTTTTTTAATATATTCTAGATTCTAGGCCCTTATCAGATATGTGATTTGCTAATATTTTCTCCCTTTCTATAGACTGTCTTTTCAGTGTCTTGACATCTTTCAATGTATAAAAGTTTTAAAAATTTTTTATTAAGTCAAATTTATTTGTTTTCTTGTTTGTTATTTTTGTATCATATCTAAAATCCATTGTCAAATCCAAGGTCATGATGACTTACCCACTTGTGTTTGTCTAAGGGTGCTATTATGGTTTTATCTCTTATATTTAGGGGATTGATCAACTGGGAGTTAATTTTTGTATGTAGTGTGAGGTAGGGGTCCACCTTCTTTCTTTTGCATGTGGTTATCAGTTGTCCCAGCATCATTTGTTGGAGAGACTATTTTTTCTCCATTAAATGGTCTTGGCACCCTTATAAGGGTTTATTTTTGGACTCTCAGTTCTATTCTTTTGGTCCATGTGTGTATTTTTATGCTAGTGCCAGGCTGTTTTGATTACTATAGCTTTGTAGTAAGTGTTGAAAATGGGAAGTGTGAGTCTTCCAACTTTGTTTTTCCTTTGCAATATTCTTCTGGCTACACTTGCAATTTAATATGAATTTGAGAATCAGTTTTTCCATTTCCGAAAAAAAAAAAAAAATAGGCCATTGAAATTTCAGTAGCAATTGCATTGAATCTGGAGCTCAATTTGTAGAGTATTGCCATCTTAATAATATTAAGTCTTCCAATCCATGGACATGGGATGTCTTTCTACTTACTTACGTCTTCTATAATTTCTTTCAGAAATATTTTGTAGTTTTCAGTCTATAACTATTTTATCTCTTTGGTTAAGTTTATTCCTAGGCATTTTATTTTTTTGGATGCCACTGTAAATAGAATTTTCTTAATTTCCTTTGAAGAGGGTTCATTGGCAATGTATAGAAACAACTGATTTTTGAGTGTTTTTATTATACCCTATAACTTTGCTAAATTCATTTATTAGCTCTAGTAGCTTTCTCGTGAATACTTTGGGAGTTTTCATATATCGGATAATATCATCTAAGGATAGAAATAGTTTTACCTCTTCCTTTCCAATTTGGATGACTTTTATTTCTTTTTCTTGTCTAATTGCACTGGCTACTATTTCCTGGACAGTGTTAAATAGCAGTGGTGAAAGAAAGTGTCCTTGTCTTGTTCCTAATCCTAGGCAGAAAGCTTTCAGTATTTCACCATCTGATATGTTGTTACCTGTGGATTTTTCATAAACGCTCTTTATTATGGTAAGGAAGTTCCCTTCTAATCCTAGTTTTCTGAGGAATCATGAAAGGGTGTTGGTTTTTTTCAAATGCCTTTTTGCATCAGTGGAGATAATCATGCGTTTTTTGTTGTTGTTGTTGTTTTCTTTCTTTCTTTCTTTCTTTCTTTCTTTTTTCATTTTTCTATGATGTGCATTGCCTGGAATGATTTTCTTATGTTGAACCACCCTTGCATTACAGTGATAAATCACACTTGATCATGATGTATAATACACTTAATAGGCTGTTGGATTTATTTTGCTAGTATTTTGTTGAGAATTTTTGCATCTATATTCACAAGGAATATTGGTTTTTAGCTTTCTTTTTTATCACATCTTTGTCTGGCTTTGGTATAAAGGCAATGCTAGCCCCATAGAATGAGTTAGTAAGTATCCTTTCCACCCCTGTTTTTTATCTAGCGGTTTGAGAATTTGGTGTTATTGAAGTGCATGGTAGAATTCACCAGTGAAGCCATCTGGTCCTGATGGCTTCTTAGTGGGGAGATTTTTGGTTATTGATTCAATCTCTGTATTATTAGAAGTCTGTTCAGATTTCCTATTTCCTCTTTACTTAGATTTACTAGTTTGTGTGTTTTTAGGAATCTGTGCAGTTCATCTAGGTTATCTAATTTGTTGATCTACAACTGTTCCATAACCTAATATTTATAATACTTTGTATTTCTATTTGGTTGTCGCTAATGTCCTCACTTTCATTTTTGATTTTAGTTATTTATTTCTTCTTCCTCTTTTTCTAATCCATTTAGATAAAGTTTTGTCAATTTTATTGATCTTTTCCAAGAACCAACTTTTAGTTTCATTGATTATCTCGACTGTGTTTCTCTTCTCTATTTCATTTATCTCTGCTCTAATCTTAAATTTCATCCTTGCTAGCTTTAGATTTAGTTTGTTCTTCCTTTTCCAGTTCCTTGAGGCATAAAAGTTAAATTATTCATTTCAAATCTTCCTTTTTTCTTGTTTTTTAGATGGAGTCTCACTCCAATCTCTGCCTCTCAGGTTCGAGCAATTCTCCTGCCTCAGCCTCCCAAACAGTCAGGATAACAGGCACATGCATACCACCACACCCAGCTAATTTTTGTATGTTTAGTAGAGCCCAGGTTTCACCATTTTAGCCAGGCTGGTCTCAAACTCCTGACCTCAAGTGATCTGCTTGTCTCGACCTCCCAAAGTCCTGGGATTACAGGCATGAGCCAGCATGCCTGGCTCTCAGATCTTTTTTAATATGAACATTTATGGCTATTACTTTCCCTCTGAGCACTGTTTTCACTGCATCTCGTATATTTTGATACGTTGCAATTTTGTTTCTATTCTTCTCCAAGTAAATCTAATTTTCCTATGATTTATCCTTGTGACTTACTGGTTGTTTAAGAATGTGTTGCTTAATTTGCACATATTTGTAAATTTTTTAGTTTTCCTTGTATTAACTTCTAGTTTCATTCCATTTTGGTTGGAGAAGATACTTTGTATGATTTCAATCTTTTTAGATATATTAAGACTTTTTGTGGCCTAACATTTGGTCTATCCTGGGGAAGATTCCATATCCACTTGAGAAGAATGTATATTCAGCTTTTGTTGGGTGGAATGTATATTCAGCTTTTGTTCTGCTAGGTCTAGTTGGTTTATGCTGTTTTTCAAGTTGTCTATTTTCTTTTGGGTCATCTGTTTTTCTATTTATTATGAAAAGTGGCATAATGTAGTCTCCGGTGACTATTGTAGTACTATTTCTCCCTTCCAGTCTGTCAATGTCTCTTTCATATATTTTTGGGTCCTGTTGTTTGATGGATATATGTGTATAATTGCTATATCTTCTTGATGAATTACCTTTTTGTCAATATATAATATCCTTCTTTGTCTCCTGTAACAGGTTTTTACTTAAAGTCTATTTTCTCTAACATTAGTATAGCCACACAATCTCTCTTGTGGTTACTACTTGCATGAAAAAATATTTTTCCATAATTTCACTTTAATCTCTTGGTCTTTGCATCTAAAGTAAGTCCTTTGCAGATAGCATATGGTTTGATCATTCGATCACGTTGTATTATCCATTCTGCCAAGCTCTGCCTTTTGACTGAAGAGGTTAATACACGTACATTTAAAGTAATCACTGACATGGATGGTCTTACTTCTGCCATTTTGCTATTTGATTTCTGTATGTTCTATACCATTTCTCTGTTTTTCACTTCCTCCAATACTGTCTTATTTTGTATTTAGCTTATTATTAGTGGTATACCATTTTATTCCCTTTTCATTTTCTTTTGTGATTTTTAAAAAATATTTTCTTAGTCATTGCCATGTGAATTACAATTAACAACCTAAATTTATAACAACCTAATTTTAACTGATACCAACTTAGTTTCAGTAACATACAAAAACTCTACTACTTAGCAGCTTAATCACCCCTTACATGTTGTTGTCACAAATTATATATTTATAAGTTGTGTGCCAGATTTATAATTATTTTTAAGCATTTGTCTTTTAAATCATATAGGAAATAAAAAGAGGAGTTACAAACCAAAATACAATTATCCTAGCTTTAATATATTTACCTATGTAGTGGTCTTTACTGAAGTTCTTTATTTCTTTGTATGGCCTCAAATTATCTTCTAGTAGTCATCCTGAAGGACTCCCTTTATCATTTCTGTAGGGTAAGTCTACTAACAACAAGCTCCTTCGGCTTTCCTTTATCTCAAAATGTCTTAATTTTCTTCTTTTTTTTATACTTTAAGTTCTAGGGTACATGTGCACAACGTGCAGGTTTGTTACATATGTATGCATGTGCCATGTTGGTGTGTTGCACCCATTAACTCGTCATTTACATTAGGTATATCTCCTAATGCTATCCCTCCTCCCTCCCCCCACCCCACAATAGGCCCTGCTGTGTGATGTTCCCCTTCCTGTGTCCAAGTGATCTCATTGTTCAATTCCCACCTATGAGTGAGAACATACGGTGTTTGGTTTTTTGTCCTTGTGATAGTTTGCTGAGAATGATGGTTTCCAGCTGCATCCATGTCCCTACAAAGGACACGAACTCATCCTTTTTTATGGCTGCATAGTATTCCATGGTGTATATGTGCCACATTTTCTTAATCCAGTCTGTCAATGATGGACATTTGGGTTGATTCCAAGTCTTTGCTATTGTGAATAGTGCTGCAATAAGCATACATGTGCATGTGTCTTTATAGTAGCATGATTTATAATCCTTTGGATATATACCCAGTAATGGGATGGCTGGGTCAAATGGTATTTCTTGTTCTAGATCCTTGAGGAATCGCCACACTGTTTTCCACAATGGTTGAACTAGTTTACAGTCCCACCAACAGTGTAAGTGTTCCTGTTTCTCCACATCCTCTCAGCACCTGTTGTTTCCTGACTTTTTAATGATTGCCATTCTAACTGGTGTGAGATGGTATCTCATTGTGGTTTTGATTTGCATTTCTCTGATGGCGAGTGATAAACATTTTTTCATGTGTCTGTTGGCTGCATAAATCTCTTCTTTTCAGAAGTGTCTGTTCATAACCTTTGCCCACTTTTTGATGGGGTTGTTTTTTTCTTGTAAATTTGTTTGAGTTCTTTGTAGGTTCTGGATATTAGCCCTTTGTCAGCTGAGTAGATTGCAAAAATTTTCTTCCATTCTGTAGGTTGCCTCCTGTTCACTCTGATGGTAGTTTCTTTTGCTGTGCAGAAGCTCTTTAGTTTAATTAGATCCCATTTGTCAATTTTGGCTTTTGTTGCCGTTGCTTTTGGTGTTTTAGACATGAAGTCCTTTCCCATGCCTATGTCCTGAATGATATTGCCTAGGTTTTTTTCTAGCATTTTTATGGTTTTAGGTCTAACATTTAAGTCTCTAAACCATCTTGAATTAATTTTTGCATAAGGAGTTAGGAAGGATCCAGTTTCAGCTTTCTACTTACAGCTAGTCAGTTTTCCCAGCATTATTTATTAAATAGGGAATCCTTTCCCCATTTCTTGTTTTTGTCAGGTTTGTCAAAGATCAGATGGTTGTAGATGTGTGGTATTATTTCTGAGGGCTCTGTTCTGTTCCATTGGTCTATATCTCTGTTTTGGTACCAGTACCATGCTGTTTTGGTTACTGTAGCCTTCTAGTATGGTTTGCAGTCAGGTAGCGTGATGCCTCCAGCTTTGTTCTTTTGGGTTAGGACTGTCTTGGCTATGTGGGCTCTTTTTGGGTTCCATATGAACTTTAAAGTAGTTTTTTCCAATTCTGTGAAGAAAGTCATTGGTAGCTTAATGGGGATGGCATTGAATCTATAAATTACCTTGGGCAGTATGGCCATTTTCACAATATTGATTCTTCCTATCCATGAGCATGGAATGTTCTTCCATTTGTTTGTGTCCTCTTTGATTTCACTGAGCAGTGGTTTGTAGTTCTCCTTGAAGAGGTCCTTTACATCCCTTGTAAGTTGGATTCCTAGATATTTTATTCTCTTTGAAGCAATGGCGAATGGGAGTTCATTCATGATTTGGCTCTCTGTTTGTCTGTTATTGGTGTATAAGACTGTTTGTGACTTTTGCACATTGATTTTGTATCCTGAGACTTTGCTGAAGTTGCTTATCAGCTTAAGGAGATTTTGGGCTGAGATGCTGGGGTTTTGTAAATATACAATCATGTCACCTGCAAACAGGGAAAATTTGACTTCTTCTTTTCCTAATTGAATACCCTTGGATTTATTTCTCTTGCCTGATTGCCCTGGCCAGAACTTCCAACACTGTGTTGAATAGGAGTGGTGAGAGAGGGCATCCCTGTCTTGTGCCAGTTTTCAAAGGGAATGCTTCCGGTTTTTGCCCATTCAGTATGATATTGGCTGTAGGTTTGTCATAAATAGCTCTTATTATTTTGAGATACGTTCCATCAATACCAAATTTATTGAGAGTTTTTAGCATGAAGGGCTGTTGAATTTTGTCAAGGGCCTTTTCTGCATCTATTGAGATAATCATGTGGTTTTTGTCTTTGGTTCTGTTTATATGCTGGATTACGTTTATTGATTTGTGTATGTTGAACCAGCCTTGCTTCCCAGGAATGAAGCCCACTTGATCATGGTGGATAAGCTTTTTGATGTGCTGCTGGATTCGGTTTGCCAGTATTTTATTGAGGATTTTTGCCTCGATGTTCATCAGGGATATTGGTCTAAAATTCTCTTTTTTTGTTGTGTCTCTGCCAGGCTTTGGTATCAGGATGATGTTAGCTTCAAAAAATGAGGATTCCCTCTTTTTCTACTGATTGGAAGAGTGTTTCAGAAGGAATGGTACCAGCTCCTCCTTGTACCTCTGGTAGAATTTGGCTGTGAATCTGTCTAGTCCTGTATTATTTTTTGTTGGTAGGCTATTAATTATTGCCTCAATTTCAGAGCCTGCTATTGGTCTATTCAGGGATTCAACTTCTTCCTGGTTGGTTTAGTCTTGGGAGAGTGTATGTGTCCAGGAATTTATCCATTTCTTCTAGCTTTTCTAGTTGATTTGCATAGAGGTGTTTATAGTATTCTTGGATGGTACTTTGTATTTCTGTGGGATCAGTGGTGATATCCCGTTTATCATTTTTTATTGTTTCTATTTGATTCTTCTCTCTTTTCTCCTTTATTAGTCTTGCTAGCAGTCTATCAATTTTGTTGATCTTTTCAAAAAACCAGCTCCTGGAGTCATTGATTTTTTGAAGGGTTTTGTGTATGTCTCTATCTTCTTCAGTTCTGCTCTGATCTTAGTTATTTCTTGCCTTCTGCTAGCTTTTGAATGTGTTTGCTCTTGCTTCTCTAGTTCTTTTCATTGTGATGTTAGGGTGTCAATTTTAGATCTTTCCTACTTTCTCTTGTGGGCATTTAGTGCTATAAATTTCCCTCTACACACTGCTTTAAATGTGTCTCAGAGATTCTGGTATGTTGTATCTTTGTTCTCATTGGTTTCAAAGAACATCTTCATTTCTGCTTTCATTTTGTTATGTACCCAGTGGTCATTCAGGAGTAGGTTGTTCAGTTTCCATGTAGTTGAGTGGTTTTGATTGAGTTTCTTAGGCCTGAGTTCTAGTTTGATTGCACTGTGGTCTGAGAGACAGTTTGTTATAATTTCTGTTCTTTTACATTTGCTGAGGAGTGCTTTACTTCCAACTATGTGGTCAATTTTGGAATAAATGCAATGTGGTGCTGAGAAGAATGTATATTCTGTTGATTTGGGGTGATGAGTTCTGTGGATGTTTATTAGTTCCTTGGTGCAGAGTTGGTGCACCGCTTGGTGCAGAGTTGAGTTCAATTCCTGGATATCCTTGTTAACTTTCTGTCCCGTTGATCTGTCTAATGTTGGCAGTGGGGTGTTAAAGTCTCCCACTATTATTGTGTGGGAGTCTAAGTCTCTTTGTAAGTCTCTGAGGACTTGCTTTATGAATCTGGGTGCTCCTGTATTGGGTGCCTATATATTTAGGACAGTTACTTCTTCTTGTTGAATTGATGCCTTTACCATTATGTAATGGCCTTCTTTGTCTCTTTTGATCTTTGTTGGTTTAAAATCTGTTGTATCAGAGACTAGGATTGCAACCCTGCCTTTTTTTGTTTTCCATTTGCTTGGAAGATCTTCCTCCATCCCTTTATTTTGAGCCTATGTGTGTCTTTCCATGTTTAGTGCTTCCTTCAGGGTCTCTTGTAGGGCAGGCCTGGTGGTGACAAAATCTCTCGGCATTTGCTTGTCTGTAAAGGATTTTATTTCTCCTTCACTTATGAAACTTTGTTTGGCTGGATATGAAATTCTGGGTTGAAAATTCTTTTCTTTAAGAATGTTGAATATTGGCCCCCACTCTCTTCTGGCTTGGAGAGTTTCCAACTCGAGATCTGCTGTTAGTCTGATGGGCTTCCCTTTGTGGGTAACCCGACCTTTCTCTCTGGCTGCCCTTAACATTTTTTCTTTCATTTCAACTTTGGTGAATCTGACAATTACGTGTCTTGGAGTTGCTCTTCTCGAGGCGTATCTTTGTGGCATTCTCTGTATTTCCTGAATTTGAATGTTGGCCTGCCTTGCTAGGTTGGGGAAGTTCTCCTGGATAATATCCTGCAGAGTGTTTTCCAACTTGGTTCCATTCTCCCTGTCACTTTCAAGTATACCAATCAGACATAGATTCAGTCTTTTCACATAATCCCATATCTCTTGGAGGCTTTGTTCATTTCTTTTTACTCTTTTTTCTCTAAACTTCTCACTTCGTTTCATTCATTTGATCTTCAATAACTGATACTCTTTCTTCCAGTTGATTGAGTTGATTATTGAAGCTTGTGCATTTGTCACATAGTTCTCGTGTCATGGTTTTCATCTCTATCAGGTCGTTTATGGACTTCTCTGTATTGGTTATTCTAGTTATCCATTCATCAAATCCTTTTCAAGGTTTTTAGTTTCTTTGCACTGAGTTCATAGTTCCTCCTTTAGCTCTGAGAAGTTTGATCGACTGAAGCCTTCTTCTCTCAACTCGTCAAAGTCATTCTCTGTCCAGCTTTGTTCCATTGCTGGCGTGGAGCTATGTTCCTTTGGAGGGGGAGAGGCACTCTGATTGTTTGAATTTCCAGCCTTTCTGCACTGCTTTTTCCCCATCTTTGTGGTTTTGTCTACCTTTGGTCTTTGATGATGGTGATGTACAGATGGGGTTTTGGTGTGGATGTCCTTTCTGTTTGTGAGTTTTCCTCCTGACAGTCAGGACCCTCAGCTGCAGGTCTGTTGGAGTTTCCTTGAGGTCCACTCCAGACCCTGTTTGCCTGGGTATCAGCAGCAAAGGCTGCAGAAGAGAGAATATTGCTGAACAGCAAGTGTTGCTGTCTGCTTGTTGCTCTGGAAGCTTCGTGTCAGAGGTGTACCCAGCTGTGTGAGGTGTGACGTGTCAGTCTGCTCCTAGTGGGGGATGTCTCCCAGTTAGGCTACTCGGGGGTCAGGGACCCACTTGAGCAGGCAGTCTGTCTGTTCTCAGATCTCACCCTCTGTGCTGGGAGAATCACTAATCTCTTCAAAGGTCAGTTGGAAATGCAGAAATCACCTGCCTTCTGTGTCACTCACGTTGGGAGCTAGAGGCTGGAGCTGTTCCTATTCAGCCATCTTGGGCACCCATTTCTTCTTTATTTTTGAAGGATAGTCTTGCCATTTATAGAATTGTTGGTTTACACTTTTTTTCTAGCACTTTATATATGTCATTCTACTATTTTCTGGCCTTCATAGTTTCAAAGCAAAATTGGCTGTTAATCTTATTGATGATTCCTTGCACATAATGTGTCACTTGTTTCTTGCTGTTTTCAATATTATCTCTTCATCTTCAGTTCAAAAACTGCCTGAAAAGTTGAGAGTATCTGTACAATGAAATAATATATGAACAGGACCTGACCTGCAGAAGGACCTCAATAAATACTGGGTAATATAAATGATTCCTGCTATTTAGTGGGTGATTCAACATGCATTTGATTTTTAATTTAAATAATTAGCCATAATTATCACTTAAAATATCTTTAAAAATTCACACTGAGAAAGTCTAGATGTTGGACTTACTAGAAAAAGACTTTCAGTCAATTGTGTTAAATATGCCCAAAGAACTAAAGGATAATCTGATTATAATTTGCTTCAGTGTGGATTTCTTTGAGTTCATTCTACTTAGAGTTCATTGAGCAACTTGAATAAGCTGGTTCAGACTTTTAGCAAATTGGGAAGTTTTCAGCCATTATTTCTTGAAATATTTTTTCTGCTTCATGTCTCTCATTTTTCCTTTAAGATTCCCACAATGTATATTAGGTAAGCTTGATGTTAATTATCTTATCACATTCTCTGACTCTTTCTTCTGCTTGCTGAAATCTGCTATTAAACCCCTATAATTAGTTTTCTATTTGTTATTGTACCATTCAGCTCCAGAATTTCTATTTGGTTCTGTTTTATAATTTATATCACTTTTCTATACTCTCCTTTTGTTCATAAATCATTTTCCTGATTTCTTTTAGTTCTTTGTCCATGGTTTTCTTTAGCTCTTTGGGCATATTTAAGGCAACTGATTGAAAGTCTTTTGTAGTAAGTTCAATATATAGATCTTCTCAGTATGAACTTTTAAAGACATTTTAAGAGATAATTATGACTTTTCATTTAAATTAAAAATCAGGCTGGGTATGATCCCAGTTCACACCTATAATCTCAGCACTTTGGGAAGCAGAGGCAGGTGGATTTCTTGAGCTCAGGAGTTTAATACCAGCCTGGGCAACATGGCGAAACCCTGTCTCTACAAAAAATACAAAAATTAGCCAGGCATGATGGTGCACGTCTGTAGTCCCAGCTACTCAGGAACATAAAATGGGAGAATCACATCAGCCCAGGAAGTCAAGGCTGCAGTGAGCCAAGATCATGCACGGCACTCCAGCCTGGGTGACAGAGCAAGACCCTGTCTCAAAAAAAAAAAAAATCAACTGCATGTAGAACCACCTACTCAGTTCCAGGAATTTTCTATATTACCCAATATTTACTGCAGTCCTCCTGTAGGCCAGGTCTTGTTCATATATTATTTTGTTGGACAAGTACACTGACCTTTGACAGGAGAAGAAACTGAGGCACAGGATTAGTAAAGTCATATGATTAGTAAATGGCAATACCAACATATGAACAAGGCAACTTTAACAGAGAACTCTCACTTATAGTCATCATGCTTTAGCTTCTCTCAGCTGTAGTTTGCCTTTGTGGGGGCAATGATAACCTAGGACTCTGCCTAGTGAGTGTAAGTTTCTTTAACATCAGTCATAATGGCCACCCTAAGGTTAAAAACATCCAAATATGTATCTTGAAATTTCAAGCATAATGCACGTCATAAAGAGGAAAGGACACGGTGAAATAGAAGCCCACAGCTGAGCCGACAGTCACCCTAGAAAGGAAATCAAGTGTGGCCTAGCTTAGAATCAGATCTTTCAGTAGAGGACTCAACAGACCAGGTAAAATATGAGCAAAACATGTTCTAGGCTGAGGAAAGCAGCAAATACCTGAAAAGGACAAAAAAGTGATCACTTAAGGTATTAAAAGAAGCCCAAAATCCGCAGGAAGAAGCAGGATAAGTCTGGAGAGTTAGGAAGACGCCTCATTCCAGGATTAAGAGTTTGGGTTTTATCCTAAAGGTGAGGGGTAGACATTTAACGGTTGTAGGTGGTAAAGAAACATAACAACATAGAATCTGACAAGGGAGAAAGTGAGGCAAACAATTAGGAGGCTAGCATGGTAACTATGAGTTGATGGTAGTTTGAACAAGGGGTAGGAATGGAGATAGATAGTGGTAATAGGGACATAGAGTGTAAGCATGCAAGAAATACTGCAGAGGAGTACTCACATGATGTACCTGATTGGGTGACTGATTGAATGTTGGGAATTAAGATGTTTAAATCTTTATTATGTGGACAATGTTTTCATTTCTTTCTTCCTCTATTAACATAAAAATTAAGCGTATACTTTTTTTTCTGATACAGTCTCACTCTTTTGCCCAGGCTAGAGTGCAGTGGTGCCATCTCAGCTCACTGCAACCTCCGCCTCCCAGGTGCAAATGATTCTTGTGCCTCAGCCTCCTGAGTAGCCGGGATTACAGACATGTACCACAACACTTGGCTAATTTTTGTACTTTTAGTAGAGACGAATTTTCTTCATGTTGGCCAGGCTGGTCTTGAACTCCTGGCCTCAAGTGATACGCCTGCCTTGGCCTCCCAAAGTGATGAGATTACAGGTGTGAGTCACCATGCACAGCCAAAAACAAGCATACACTTTTAAATTCTACTTGTAGTTATTTATCTTCACAGTAAAAAAACTAAAATGATACATCTTCAATTATTATACTTAGAATGAGATCCTGTAATTTTCTTATTTCTATATATAGATGAGAAAATGAGTAAAATAGCAGAACACATTTACTTCCTGCCACCTCTCTCCCACCCACTTGTGTATTTGTTGCTGTAATCAGAAAGTTGTGACCATATTATCATTATTAAATTATTTATTAGGTAATAATTTGTATCTTATGTGTCAAAAATTTCATTTTTCCATTGCTTTGTAATTGCAACATGTTTTTAATGGATCTATGTTTAAATTATTTCAAATGTTTTCTAATATTTATTTTATATCAAAATTTCACCTTTCTTGAGTTTTTAATTTTGACTCCTTCTTGAATAAGGGAAGTATATCTTCAATTGTTTGAGAAAATGGGTGATATGATGTTTGAAACTTGAGGTATCTGAAAATGTCTTTGTTTTCCTTTTCTTGAATAAATGATAACTTGAGTAGGCAGACGCTATAGGTCAAATCTTCCCCAGGCAACTGTAGATGTTATTCTATTCAGTTTTTGAAGTTTAATGCTGAAAACAAGTTTTTCTTTTCTTTTTTTTTTTTTTTGAGGCAGAGTCTCGCTCTGTCGCCCGGACTGGAGTGCAGTGGCCGGATCTCAGCTCACTGCAAGCTCTGCCTCCCGGGTTCACGCCATTCTCCTGCCTCAGCCTCCCGAGGAGCTGGGACTACAGGCGCCCGCCACCTCGCCCGGCTAGTTTTTGTATTTTTTTTTTAGTAGAGACGGGGTTTCACCGTGTTAGCCAGGATGGTCTCGATCTCCTGACCTCGTGATCCGCCCGTCTCGGCCTTCCAAAGGGATTACAGGCTTGAGCCACCGCGCCCGGCCAAGTTTTTCTTTTTTTGCAATTAATCAATTTTTTTTTTTGCCACCTGGATTTTTGTTGAACTTTTTTCATACCTTAGATACCAGAAGCCTTCCGTCGCCCTCTCAAGACTGGACTATGGCCTTTCCAATGTGTTTTCAGAGTACCATATATTACCCCTAATGTAAAATCATGATACCACATTGTATAATAATTGCCTGATTCTTGTATGTATGTCACCCACTAGACACCAGTTCTTTTAAGGTAGGACTGTGTCTTAGTGATCTTTCTATCCCTAATTCTTTTTCTTTTTTTTTTTTTTGAGACGGAGTCTCACTCTGTCACCCAGGCTGGAACGCAGTGGCCTGATCTCAGCTCACTGCAAGCTCCGCCTCCCGGGTTCACACCATTCTCCTGCCTCAGCCTCCCAAGTAGCTGGGACTACAGGCGCCCGCCAACGCGCCCGGCTAGTTTTTTGTATTTTTTAGTAGAGACAAGGTTTCACCATGTTAGCCAGGATGGTCTTGATCTCCTGACCTCGTGATCCGCCCGCCTCGGCCTCCCAAAGTGCTGGGATTACAGGCTTGAGCCACCGCACCCGGCCTCTATCCCTAATTCTTAGCACATAGCAAATATTACCAAAATATTCACTGACTAATGAGTTGATAGAGCATTTAATATTGAAATTTTTAACAAGATAGATCATTAATATATTTCAAAACACATTGAGTCCTTTTCATTTTTAGGAAGTATTGTATTGGTTCAAAGTATTACTTCAGATAGCTTCTGATGTATCTGTGGTTGCTGTCTCTGTTCTATTTACCCCAATCTCTTCTTCAGGAAGAAGCTGGGGCATAATCTTTCTACCCTTTCCTTTAATGGTTGTCACCTATTTATACTTTCCATTCATATTTTGGAAGAGTTTTTCAAGCTTTTACTCTAATCATTGATTTATTATTCTGCAATACTGATTCCATCTTTGATTATGTCCAAATTACATGTGAATTGCCATTGCATGTTGTTCTGTGTCCTTACAGCCTTAACTTATCCAACTTTGGTTTTATTTCACCTTGTCTCTAGTTCTCTCCTTATCTTAGTCTAATAGCTTATCATATATTTCATCTCTTTTTGCACAGAAAATACAAAGCAGATTCTCTCCATATACTTCTGCTTCTAGTAAATCATTTTCCAAAGTATTCACTTTCTTTGCATTTTGAAGACTCTCTTTCAGAAAGCATAATCTTTTCAAAGGGGTGCTTTCTTTTGTAGTTACTTGTTCCAAGCCTTGCATCAACCTTACTACCTGAATGTGTGGATTTTGGTTCTTGGCTCTTCTCATTTTCTGTCTGATGCTATTAGTTCTTCAGCGTAGATGTTGAGCTGGAAGACATATAGACATGCACAGTCAACAGCTAACCTTTTGGCTTGAAGCTGACATTTATCAACTTTGTCACTGCAGGTCTTGGGCTGAGGTAAGATTCTTTACCTTTAATAGGTAGTTACTTTACTATAAAGATAAGAATTCCTAGTTAATCAGAAACAATGATTTGTCTTTTTCTTCATAAGAACCACATATGAAAAACTAAACCCCCAGAGAAACAAACACCCAGTTCTGTCTGCCCAACCCCTTTCATTATTAGTTTCCCAAGCTTGGATACAGAGCATCACACCTATCTACTCCCTTTGGGTTATTGCTGGTATTCTCCATAGCTCCAAATGGGTCACAGAGAGAGAAACTAATGGGAGAGATTAGGGCAAAGAGGTGTAAAATACTTCTTAGCCATCACGCATAACAGTTAAGTTACTTGTAGGGGCGGTGAGGCTGGTAGCTTCCTTACTATCCTTCCATACCAACACCTTTGCTTGCCTTCCAACAAAAAAGTACATGTCCATTTCAGCTTCACACTTCTTGCAATAAGTGCAATATCCTATCAAATTCTGGAACTAGGGTGCTTGTCAACAGGGTTATAGCTGCTCTTATGGTACTTTTCTGTGAGTTAGAAAAAGCACCTATCTGAGAAGACACAGGCTGAAGGAGGCAAGGCTTTGCAAGTGAGCACAGCCTGCTCAACCATACACAGTGGCCCTCATTGTCAATCTGTATTCCAAGGCCATTGTGAGTTCTCATGTTTTTCTGATTTTTCATAAGCATTTATGTTGGAGAGTCTGCAATATAAACAGCCAGTCCAGATGTCATCGTAAATCAGAAGTCAACCAGATTCCATTAATAGTGATATTTCACATCAAAGATTTGACTGAGAACATACCTGACATTCCAAGTCATAGTAAGTGTTTATATTGGCAGGTTTCCTTGTCCTTAGATTTATATTCAGAATTCTCAATAAATTATTAAGCAGTTTTAAAACTAGGATTCAAAATATTTTTAAGACACAGTCTCTCTCTGTTGCCCAGGCTGCAGTGCAGTGGCATGATCTCGGCTCACTGAAATCTCTGCCTTCTGGGTTCAAGTAATCTGCCTGCCTCAGCCTCCTGTAAAGCTGGGAGTATAGGTGTGCACCACCACACCTGGCTAATTTTTGTATTTTTAGCAGAAACGGGTTTTCACCATGTTGGCCAGGCTGGTCCCAAACTCCTGACCTTAAGTGATCAGTCCGCCTTGGCCTCCCGAAGTGCTGGGATGACAGGCGTGAGCCACTGCACCCGTCCAGGTTCTAAAATATCTTTCAAAGGCCCGCAATTCCCCCATTTTCTTTTAATAATTAATTAATTATGATTATTATTATTAAATAGAGATGTGGTCTCACTATGTTGCCCAGGCTGGTCTCAAATTCCTGAGCTCAAGTGATCCTCTGCCCTTGGCCTCCCAAAGTGTTAGGATTATATGTGTGAGCACCACACCTGGCCAGTTCCCCATTTTCATGCCATCATACCCAACCTCCAATGCTCACTAACTTGAGGTATATAATAATATGAGTGAAGGAAAATTGTAATAAAATTATGTCATTATTTTAAAAGATTATTCCTCAAATAAATATCTCAACTTAATTTCTAACCTTCATAAAACATATTGTATGCGAATTCTTAAAAAATCATCATTATAGGAAAAGGAAAATGTTTGATACCATTTTAGCATTGTTTAGAAAGTAATTAGGCCGGGCGCGGTGGCTCAAGCCTGTAATCCCAGCACTTTGGGAGGCCGAGACGGGCGGATCACGAGGTCAGGAGATCGAGACCATCTGGCTAACACGGTGAAACCCCATCTCTACTAAAAATGCAAAAAACTAGCCGGGCGAGGTGGTGGGGGCCTGTAGTCCCAGCTACTCCGGAGGCTGAAGCAGGAGAATGGCGTGAACCTGGGAGGCGGAGCTTGCAGTGAGCTGAGATCCGGCCACTGCACTCCAGCCCGGGCGACAGAGCAAGACTCCGTCTCAAAAAAAAAAAAAAGAAAGAAAGTAATTCTACCAGCATTTATGCATATTTCACATATAGGGGTATTATGCAGCCACTTCTCTTCAAGACTACAACATCATGGAAGTGGAAAGAGAAAAACATATATTTAAGAAATGTGTATATCTAGCTTATTTCCTTATTCAAAGTTTTTATCACCTCCATATTTCAAAATGCCTATGCATTCAGCTTTAGATTCTGAGTATATTACTAAATTCCACTATTTCAATCAGAAATCTTCAAACCAGCTTATTTAATTCACTCAAGCAGTGCTGAATAAACTAGACTTCATCAAAATTAAGAATTTCTGCTTTGCAAAAGATATTATCAAGAGAGTAAAAAGACAAGCCACAAACAAGGAGAAAATTTTTGCAAAAGACATATCTGATAAAGGACTGTTATCAAAAAATACAAAGAATATTTAAAACTCAACATTTGGAAAACAACCTGATTAAAAAATGGGCCAAAGGCCTTTACCTCCCCAAAGAAGATAACCAGATGGTAAATAAATAGCCATATGAAAAGATCCTCCACATCATATGTCATCAGGGAAATGCAAATTAAAACAACAATGAAATACCACACACATCTGTTAGAACGGCCCAAATCCAGAACACTTACAACACCAAATGCTGGCAAAGATTTGGAGCAACAGGAACTCTTATTCATTCCTGGTGGGAATGCAAAATGGTAGCCACTTTGGAAGACAATTTGGCAATTGCTTACAAAACTAAACATTCTCTTACCTTATGATCCAGCAATCATACTACTTGGTATTTATCCAAAGGAGATGAAAACTATGTCTGCACAAAAAAACCTGCACACAGATATTTATAACAGCTTTTATCATCACACTGGGGTGAGGGATGTTGATAATGGGGAAGGGCTATGCTTGTGTGGGGTCAGAAAGTATATGGAAAATCTCTGGACATTCCTTTCCATTTTGCTGTGAATCTAAAACTGCTCTCAAAAAAAGTTTAAATAATTTTTTAAAGCAGTACTGTATTGTCATGTTTAACTCACTTACTTATTACAAGAAAACTATTCAACTAGTAAAAACGTTATATATAAGAAGCTTCTGTTTGTTAAAAAGATTGTTTCAAACATATTTAGACTTTGACTTTTAAAAGTATACAGCAACATTCAAGATAGCTAGACAGAATGCACTGCACCTTGGCAGGTTTTTAAATTCCTGGACTTACTGGCCTAAGGAAAGATGTGTAAACATCCATGATTCAGAACTACAGGGAGAAATTGGGGCGGCCAGAACCTCATCCTCTTGTCCTAAAGGGAAAAGATATCTTGCTTGCGGTATCTAAGATTTGAATCTTAGAGAATATTCATGCATGGCTAGGAATTGGAATAATGGAGAAGTCTTAATTCATGGGGAATTTTCTAATGAAGTTCCACCTCCATTTCCAGCCATTCTTCTTTAACAAATACATTTAGCGAAAAATACTACTAGTTGGGGAGAAACCAAATGGGTATGTGTAAATGTAGTGTCTCTCAGAGTGTGGACTTTAACCACCTTTAATTACATACATTTACGAGGATCTGTTGAAAATGCAGGTTCCTGGGCTTCACCCCAGTTGCTCGGAAATGAAAACTGTAGGAGTCGGTTGGTGAAACTACATTTTGTTTCTCAGGTGATTCTTGTGTACTCTAACTCATATATAGGGTGATGTTATTTATTTAGTGGTTATTTATTTACCGGTTATTTATCATTTGGCAAAAATATCCAGCAAAGACCCGCAAGTGACCTTTACACTTGACATAGGATTCCCTTCCGCGGCTGACGCTTTTTTTTTTTTTTTTTCCTAAGAGGCGGGGAGTTGGCTGGGCGGGGCGGGGCGGGGAAGAACAGCCCTGGGCTGGGCCGGGCAGGGGGGAAGGGCCCTGGCCTTGTCGGGTGGAAGGTGAAGAGTTAATGGCTCCGCGCGCAGGCACTGCCCTCTGAACTGGAACAAAAAGCAACTTCCGGTTGGAGTCACTCGGCCAGGCGCCGGCGACCTGACGGGAGAGGGAGTGTAGCCGAAACCGTGAACTGTGTGAGTAAGAAACTTTGCGAAATGGTGTGTCCGAATCCATCAAGCACCGCGTCGGAGAATTTGTCTGCGTAAGCGAGAGGGACGCGCTGACAGTAGGGGCGCCGCAGGGAGAGAAGCCGAGGAGCAGCAGAGACAAAACAATTTGCAGTTTGGGGAGGGGTTTTGTGCGGGAGAAACCACGCGAGTTCTTCCCCTGGAGCGGACTCCTTGGCTGGGGGTTTCCGGGCCCGCGATGTCAGCATAGCATCATCGGCCCCTGCCCCAACGGCTTCATGGGAGGGACTCGTCCCAGCTGCTTTGCCCGGGAAATGGGGGTGGCAGGGCCTGCGGTGTCGAGGTGAGCAGTGGACCCGCCAGGAACATCCCCGACTTCCCTTCGAGAGAGGGACTGCCTCCTAGAATCAAGTAGTAGTCTTTCGAAAACTTAATTGGTTCTTTCTGTTGTTTTCCCAAGGTGGTTGCACAATTCCGCTCTGCCTTCCAGTGGGGTGTCATCATAGCCTGGTCAGTGAGAAGTTGGGTAACTTCCCAGAGGGTCACGGAGGGAGTGGGTGGCCAAGGCAAGAAGAACAGAAGCCAACTTCGCCCACAGTGGGAACCCAGGCGTTAGGTGGAGTCCCCACGCCGGTATAAACTGACTAGCAACGAGTTACAGGCAAAAAAGCTGTGCTTGTCAAGAAGTAGAAAGAGGGGGAGGATAATCAGAGAAGAGCTGTGCTTTTATTATGCTAAGCAGCCTTGCTCTGTAAAATGGTGTTTATCTCACCTCACAGGACATGCTTTTGACAAGTTATAATAAGGGAGAGATGGTAGTAAAGGAAGTGAAGAAGCGACGTGAAATTGAAGGAAAAGGAAATGACCTGCCTCCTTACCGCGATTGGAATACACAAACGAGAGGTAGCAGAGAAGCAAGCAGTGTATTCTGTTAAAAATTCTTGTGTCCTCATTTGAGAGAGGAGGGATCCTCAAATAATACAACTTTGTGTAAAGCAGGAAGTGAAATCCTTCTCAGTCCTCTCCCCAGTTGTAATCCAAGCCTTCCACATCTTTCCTGTATGTGCATAATCATGTTATTTTGCTTTCTTACATAGTTTATGTAAGAGATTATGCATACTGTTCTATAATCTGTTTCAGATTAAATACATATATATGGTGAAAGTCTTGCCATATGTAGCTCTATTTTATTGTAATGTCGGCGTGGTATTGCATTGTGTAGATGTACCAAATTGTAATTAACTATCACTTACTATGTCCTGTCCCTATATATTGCCCAATATTCTTCAAAATTATCTATTTATCATTAGAATACAGATTCTTTGTGAAATATATGGCAAATATTTTCAAGAATTATCAATGCTTTGGTTTAAAATGCGCAGGCTTTTTATCTCAGGAAAGAAGGTAGTCCCCAGTCAAAAATTCTTAAAATCTTCTCCTATATTACCTGTTAATTCTCTTTTTACGATTTACTCATTAAAACATCCTAAAATGATTTTTGTATACTAAGATAAGGATTTTTTTTTCTTTGTTTTTATGACTGGTCAGTCATTTTTCCTGAAATCATTTGTTGAAATCATTTCTCTCCCAACTGACTAGAAATACTTCCTTAATATAGTAAATTCTTATGTGTGTATGCATCTTTTCTTTAGACTCATCTGTTGCTTTGATCTTTTTGTCTCTTCCTTTAAAAATACCAATCTGCTTTGATATTACATTTTCTACTAATTCATAGGACAAGTCCTTCTTCATTTTTCCTTTTCAAAATTTTCTTGAATGTAATTGCATTATCTTTGAGATAAAATTTAACATAAACTGTTCATATTTCATTAAAATACTCTGTTGGGGATTTAACCATTTTCTTATATTTTGTGACTGGTATGTAGATGAGTGTTTATGTATCTGGCCAACTTTCTAAATTTATTAGTTTTAATAAATTGTTTCACTTGAATTTTCTAGGAAAACAATCATCTAATTATAATTATCTTATATCTTTCTTTCTTTGCTTTAGTGAATTGCTGGCTTCCCCAGAATAGTGGTAAATAGTAACAGTGGTTCTGGCCATCCTTTATCTTCTTAGTTTGGGGATTTTTTTACTATGTCATCATTAAATATGAAGTTACTATTAATTTCTAATAAATTCTATTAGGGAAGTTTCCTTTAATATTTCTAGCTCATTATGATTTTTACAGAGAAGTGTTTGGATTGTATCCAAAGTCATTTTTGCAACTGGGGATTGGGGAGTGTCTGTTGTATTAGATAGCACTTTGAGAACAATTTTAAATAATAGATATTAGGTGTTCATTTGGTGTGTATATATATTTCTTGTTGTGTTAAGATAATGTCTCTTCATTACTTCTTAATATTTTTATCAGGAATGGAAGTTGGATTTTGTCAAATGACTTTTTGACATCCATCATAACCATTTATAGGTACTTTTCATCTTTGACCTAATAGGATAGTGAATTATTTTAGTATATTTCCAGTTTGTGAACCAATCTTACACATGGTCATGGTATAATATTTAAGTATATATTGGTTCCTTTGGTAACATTTTTATTTAAAATCAATAATTGAGATTCATTTTATACTCACCTTTTTCTGTTACTTTTGCTAGGTTTTGATACCAAGGTTGTGCTGGTTCCTAAAAAGAACTGGGCAGAGTTCTTCTTCCTCTGCTCTGATGTAGTTTAAATAGCCTAAGAACTCTGTTCTTTGAAGATCTGAAAGAATTCACTCATGAAACCATCTGGGTCTGATATTGTTCAGCAACAATAAGACAGCCACAATCCTCAGCAAAATGGTTCAGAACAAACAAAAACTCCTTTGTGTAAATACAATTGAATGAAAGAGTCTGAGACACCAGTAATGTCAAGAACTAAGAGCACCTGCTGTACTGATGCTGGTTATTTCCCCCCAACACAACAACTTTTTTTTCATGGGCAAGGAAAAATGCTGTAGGTAGGCTGAGGCTGTTAAGTAAAATGTCTTGCTGTTCTTTCTCTTCCCTTCTCCAGTTATGTTACAGAAGCAAGGGTATTGCTTTTACATGGGCAAGTTTTGTCTATGCCCTGAAAGAAACCAAGAGTGAAACTCAACTGGGAAAGCATCAGTTTCACTTTGTTGTCACTAGTTTCCCAATTTTGCCGGGAAATTTCTTACTTTAAAGGTAATAACCAAGCTGACATTTTACTGTAGCCAAATCCTACAGAGGGTTTCAAAATGAGTGGGTGAAAAAATATACAAGCTTAACATACTTATACTTATTTAATATGAAGTGAAAAACATTAGCACAGTTCAGGTATGCGCATGGTATGTGCACGCACATGGAGCAGTGCTGTCATCTAACAAAAGCCCACCTTTTTACTTGACTAATGGTTTACTGTTAATACATAGATAATAGTGTAAGTAATTGATAGACTTTTATAAATGATTATTTCAAATGCTTTTTGATCACCTTCAAGAATGACCTGAGACAGGTAATGTAATTTAGCAATTTGCATCTATGAACTGTGGAGGATACCTACAGACACTCAAGTGTTATTTACAGTAGGATGCAGGCATTATGTGAATGCTTGGGTATTATATTTCCATTTATGGGCTCTTATAGCAAAAATAATTGGGGACTTGTCCTATGATGAAGAAAGACTGTGTGTTTTTTAAAACCATACCTGTTGTCCAAAAGCAAATGGTAAATAAAAATAGCCTGTTGACATAAAGCTTTGCTATTTCAATGCTATGCATTAGCTGATTGACTGTTACTGTTTATCCTTTTTGTTTCCTAACACCTTATAAGCATAAAATATTACTGTTTAATTGAAGTTCGTTTGTGTTCAGTTATGTAAAGCCTAGTCTTAGTTTCTATTTCCTGTAGGATTTATGCTGTGGCTGCCATTTCCCACCTGCTATCTCCTGTGCTTGCTGCCATGGTTTTGAATCATAAATACAGGGAAAGAGGAGGCTATTATTTAGATATGTAACAAAAATATCTTTATAGTTCAGAACCAAGATTATGTTTACCTTCAGGAAGGGATAACAGAATATGAAATGAACTACCTTTTCAGTGAGTGGTTAATTAATTTTCAAAGTCTTTTGAACTAAGTGCAGTATTTGGCCACTGTTCAAATAAGTTGAGGGTTAACTGGTACCAAGCCCTCTGCAACTGAAAACAGGCTTTGGGACCTATGTAGTACATGTGTCACATTTTCCAATTCCTAATCTGTAAAAGCTTTTTAAATTGTGGTAAAATTCACACAACATAAAATTTACCATCTTAACCTTTTTAAAGTATATGGTTCAATAATGTTAAGTGCATTCACATTGCTGTGCAACCAAGAAAAACATTTTTAAAGGGACTTATTTTTCTTAAGGAAAAGAGTTTGGGAAGTAAATGATGGCAATTGTTTGTCTCATGGAAAATTTCCTGGACTGTAACTTTTTACCTTCAGAGATATATTCTCTATAAATGGTAATTATCGGTAGTAAGTTATGAGAGTAAACAGTTTGAGTACTAATGATCTATAATAGCTTTTACTTAACACCAATACTTTTTCTTTGCAAAAAGAAGGGTCTACTGAAAATAGGTTGCTAACATTGAAAACAAAGTATTTTAAGTCATTGCAGTAAGGAATTACTGGAAATTGAGTAGACAAAGAAAATTAATATGAGTTCCATTTTGATGGTTACTTAGCAAGTTGAAGTTATGGGAGTCTTTGAAATATTTGCAGTAGAATGAAGTATGGAGAATTGTTCTACTGAACAGCAAAACAACCCAATCAGGTAATAATTTTGCCAGAGAGTGACTTGCTATAAGGGACAGAAGTTAGAGACTTAATTCTTTCAGAATAAAGGATTTTTTTTTTATTGCTTGAAGAAAGGTTTTTGGAATCAGCAAATCAACTGTTACTGTGAGAGATTTAAGTGGTTTTACTATTCATAACCGTTTATCATATGGCATTTACTGGAATGTGATTTCATAACCTCAAGTATTTGGAATCCTAAAAGGAGAAATGCCTTTCCCTTTATATTGTTGTTTCTCAACCTTTAAAAATCCATATTTCCTTTCTGATAAACATTAAAATCTCATAAATCCTAAAGGATTGTAATACGTGTTCCTTCCCATACAGTCCTACTCCTCCTCTACACCTTACTGACTATAGACTTTCTCTTCTAGTTCCCTCATCTGTGAATATTATGCACAGTCCTTCTTTATATGACTTATGCAATAGATTTTTAATATTAACTATTTTAAAATTGTATATCCTTCTTCCCCCATCTTCAGATTCTAACATTGCTCCTACTCAGAGGAGAGGACACCCCTTTAAGATTACTCAGTTGAGTACAGCCCACTGAGCAGTGCCATGTCTACGTTCACCTCAGAGGAGGAGAACATCACATGCCTACTTTCCCTTTTGGTGTTACACTGTTTAGTTGTGCACTTAAACCCATAACATTTGATAAATAGTCTCAGAGAAAGAAGTATTACTGGAGAAAAAAAGGAAGTAAGGCAAAACTGAGACTCATGGGTGTGGTCTTTGACAGTGAAATCTTTTAGCTCTTGCAAGATCACATAGAAAATTTCACCAAGTTCTAACATCCAGCAAAATGGAGAACATGTACAGGGGAGCTTTGGGTTTAACCAGTGAGATTGTCTTGTTTATCCTGTTGCATTTAGCCTGCCAGCTTATGGAAAAATACAAAATTCAAATTCTAACACTGCTGGATTTATGACATTTAAGTTTTCTATTATATCAACTGCCTGGATGGAGCACAGAAACAGTGTAGTACGGTATGCTATGAGTATATTCATGCCCAAAGTTTACAACGTGGAAGGAGAATAGAAATGCAGGAAGTTAGTTGGGGAATTAGCTGCTTGTGTTATATAACTCCTTAAAAGTGGAAAATGATCATAAGTAACTGTGAGTAGTGACAGTTCTCTTCCATTTCCTTTCTTCAGCTAAGGAAAACACAGTTAATATTTTTGAGTGTCTTTAAAGTTAATCTTCCTAACCATCCAAAAGAGAGTATGTCTTGTTTATGTGTATATGCCATGTTGTTGACTGATTGTTTTGCTTTTTACTCCTGATGTGTTTTGTGGGTGAGGAGGCAAACATACAACTAAGATACAGAAAAGACAGGATGTAGTGGGGCACAGTGGCTTGACGCCTATAATCTCAAGTACTCAGAAAGCTGAGGTAGAAGGATTGCTTGAGGCGAGGAGTCCAAGCTGCAGTGGGCTATCATATTCTAGCCTGGGGGGACAGATTGAAGCTCTGTCTCAAAAAAACAAAAAGCCAAACAAAACAAAAACACAGAATGTATCTTTCATTCACTGATTCACCTCTTTATATGCTACAGTGGCAACTTTTCTGAAACAGAATATGAACTCTTATTCATAGCCCAAGGGGTTGGGAAAGGCTGGTGTCTTTCTTTTCTAGGGCAAAGTGGAAGGGGTAGCAGTTAATCAAGGTGATTTCCTTTCCCCATCCTGAAACTGCTTTAGATTTGAGTTGGTCTCTCACCACAAGTGTGAACTCTGGCAGAACATTTACCCAGAAACAGAATAGGCTCAGCAGTCGGGGAAACCCAGCAGAGGGCCCTTGCCTGCCTCCCAAATTACTCACACTTATCTCTACCACCTACAAAAAAAGTAGACCTTACTAAAGAATTACTAATCATCCTGGGGCCAAGATGGCGAAAATATTACCTTTAAGCCTTTGATTTTCTTCAAACGTGGAATCCCAATGTATATATACATAACTGATCAAAGCTCAGATGTTCTGGTTGAACAGGCAGTTAGAGGTGGAACATCATTTGGCTTATACGCTTTCAGCCTCAGTGCAGCTCCAATAGTCCCTTGATTACTACTTTCTTTATCCAGGATTGGTCGGCTGTCATTTGGCAGCATAATAATGGCTGCCAAAGACAACAGACTTAAGATATTGTATCTATTATCAAACTAAAGAAACTGAGGCAAATTTAATATAGGGAGTTTATTCGGGTAAAGGTTGAGGACAGCTGCCTTGGACACACTTCCAGGTTGCCTTGGGGAGTGCTCCATTCGGCCCTTGTTGCAACCAGGTTTTTAAAGGCAAAAGAGGACAAGGAATGGGCTGATGCTAAGTTATTTGATAGGAATTCTCACTGGTTTATAGAAATAACATTGATTAGTGATTATACATTGTTGAACTATATGGTATGAGTTTTGGTATCTAATGTATAGCATTTTATGGCTGCTTGGCATCACATAGTAGGTAGCTTCAAGAGGGTCATTTAGTTCACAGGGGAGAGTGATGTGTGACTGCTGTCACACACTCACATTTCAGTGCCTCTCTGGGCCTGATAATTAAAAGGTGTTTGCACTCCTCACATTAAAAGTTTTTATTTCTCACTGTGAGATAAGGAGGGGAGTTCATTTTAAAAGGGGTGGAGGAATAAGGAGAATTAGAGAACCAGTACAGAAGATTCAACACCCAGATAGAAGTCCCAGACAGGAATACAAAAAGAAAGAAATTGCCCCAAAAAATTTTCAAGAAAATTTCCAAGAACTGAAGGAGGAATTTCCAGGTTGAAAGGGCCCACCAAGCACCTATTGCTATGATATAGTCCATGGCCAGGTATGGTCCGCAAATTTCAGAATCCTAGGGACAAAGAGAAATACTTTTCAAAGAGAAAAAAATCGGTTAAGGCTAGGCACGGTGGCTCATGCCTGTAACCCAAGCACTTTGGGAAGCCGAGGCAGGCAGATCACCTGAGGCTGGGAGTTCAAGACCAGCCTGGCTAACATGGTGAAACCCCATCTACTAAAAATACAAAAATTAGCTGGGTGTGGTGGCACGCGCCTGTAATCCCAGCTACTAGGGAGGCTGAGGCACAAGAATTGCTTGAATCCTAGAGGTGGAGGTTGCAGTGAGCCGAGATCACGCCATTGCACTCCAGCCTCAAGCAGCAGAGTGAGAATTATTCAAGATCAGGAATCAAAATGGATCTGATCCTCAACAAAAATAAACAGAAGCTAGAAGATAGCATAGCAAAGCTTTCAGAATTCTGAGGAAAAATTACTTCCAACCTAGAACTCTTAATCTAGCCAAACTATCAGTTAAGTCAGAGGGTAAAGATATTTTAGTTATGCAAAGCCTCAAAAAATTTACTTCTCAAACACTTTCTTAGGAAGCTGCTAGAAGATCTGTGTCACCACATGGGGATGTAAAACAAGGAAAGATTTAGGAGACTGAAAATGAGGGATTCAATTAGAGAAAGAGATGGACAAAGGGTATCCCCAAATTCAAGGTTAAGAAGGTCCCAAGATGAAGGCTTTCCATCAGGCATAGAGAGCAACTAGTCTAGATTGGAGCAAACCAGAAAGCTTACAGAGTGATTCCTCTAAAGAGATAGAATACCTGAAGTGTCTCAATGTGTTGAGGAGTTGTATTAGTGATAATAGGAAACAAAGCAAACAAAAATTTTCAGGGAAAAAAATTTTCAGGAAAGGAAAAGCATCCATGGTATATTATATTGTTCAGCAGTGAATAGCATTACATAGTAATAAGAAAGTAAAAGCTGAATGCTAATCTAATGAAAAATTAGAAATAACTGTATTGGGGAAATTGGGAGAATAGGAGGTAGGGAATGTTTAAAGAGAACTGAATCCTAATTTTCCATGATGGGGAGACAAAAACTGAAAAATCAGTGGTGGCCATGTTACATGTTATTTAGAGATACAGAGATAAATACAAAAAATAATTAGTCAAAAGAATTGTTGCCAAGGTGAAGCAGGAAATAGGAAGGGGAAAGCAGAGAACTACCATTTTTCTTGTAGAACTGCTCAACTCATTAAGATACAGGTATGCGTAGCTCTGATTAAAATAAAAACTAAATTAGAGGGGAGAGAGCTAGAGATTGTGCTGTAGCAACAGAGACCTAGATTTATCTGGTTCTTCTATTTTCTAATTCTGTGCCTTATGCAACTTATTTACCCTTTTGAAGCTCAGTTTTGGAGTTCAGTTTCCTCCTCTGTAAAGGGAAGACAATATATGCTTCTGCAGAGGGAAGATTAAAAATGAGTTAGTTTTATGTAAAGCACCTGCAAATAGATACTTGTTCCTACCCCAACCCCAGTGCTTCCCATGATCAAATAGGGAACTACCTTATTCATTGTTGGGATGATTGCCATTCAAACAGAAGACTGAGATTGTCCTTCTGATCCATGACTCTTTGTACGTCTTTGAATTAAAGGCATGTCTTTGAGATCTATCTTGTCTTTCAACTGTCTGTAGATAGTTTGAGAATTTAAATAAAATTAGGATGATTAGATTATTGATGGGGGAACATCAAGTTAAAAGTGTCATTGCTACTTAGTGGGAGATGGGCTATGGTCAGTCAAATTTCTCAACAAGAACTTCAATGCAAATGCCATTAATAGAGAAAACATTTGTCATACAAGTTGATGAGTTGTGGAAGTTTTATGGAACCAAGATCAATAAAGTGCTGTTGCTCTGGGCCATCTGCCAAAGTATCAAAATACCATTATTTATTTATTTATTTGAGAAAGTCTTCTACCTTAGCAACTGCTATTTTTGTTCCTAAATTCTATATATTTCTTATAGAATAATTAAAAAAGCAGATCACTATGGGAAAAAAGGCAACTTTATGAAAGCCTGTTTCCCTTTGTTGGTGCATATTTGTGTAGTGTTTTATAGTGCTTTCCAAACTATGACTTGACCCTGTATGGCAGTAATTTTAAATTTATCTTACATCTCCCCCCTGTACAAAACTAGATCCAGGAGTCTTGGACAGGGTTTGGTAATGTATTTTTTAAAACCACCGTGGATGATTCTAATGTGCTGACAGGTTGTGAACCAATGTCCTATAACCTGACTCTACCCCAAGATTCTAAATTGGGAGAGATGGGGGAACAGAGGTACATAGAAAGGTTAAATGACTTGTTTACTCTCACCCATCACCAAGCCTGTCTAGACTGGACATGTATTGTGTACTTCAACTCTGATTTTATCTTCAGTTGACTAGGCTTTTTAATTTAGAGAATCTAATCTAAATTGCCTTAACAGAGAAATTAGTACCTTTTACACAAGATGTGGTATAGTTAAAAATTTGGTTTGCAATCTTTATTTTATAGTGTCTTTTATTTTTTTCCAGAGACAAAAGGAAGTGAAACAGCAAATCTGAATTTCTAATCAACTATTGCTTCCCCACAGTAGGGTGGCACAGCAAGTGTTAAGATTTAGTAGGTCTGAATATTCATATTTGAGGTAAACTGGTGTGGCCTTGAAAAGGGTAGAAAGTTGGGTAATTTTGGCACAGATGCAAGTTTGAAAGGTTGGTCTGTTGGGCTGCCCAGGGATTTTTGTAGGCTTCTCTTCAGGAATATTCAACAGTCTGAAGGAGAGAACTTGTTGCATGGTACTGGATTAAAAATATTAGATCTGGTTTTAAGCTAATATTTTAAAGTAATACCCTAAACATCTTCGGAATAACTGAAAATGGAGATCTGGAAATCTCTGAAACCTTATTTATTTTTTTATTCAAGTTCTCACAATTACTTCTAATAAAACAAGTTGTGACTTGCAAATCCAACAGCCTGTAGGTGTCCTCAGGGAAATTAAAAACAAGGGATATGAAGAGCTGTAGAGCCCTGTGCCAGTGGTTAAGAGCACAGAGTAAAGCTTTATAATTATGTAGGTTTTTGCCTGTTCCTATTTATCATTGGTAATGTTCTCAAGGCTAAATGGCTGCTCAGCTATTTTAAATTGTGATTTAAAGAGAATTTAGGCCCTTTTGTGAAAAGGTCCTCTATCTCTTGAAATTTCAACTCTTTTTTCATAGAAGAACTCTCTTCCTCCATAGTGGTTTTTTCTGATACAGTAAATGACTCGGATAATGGAGGGGCAGCCAACCCGTTAGCTCATAAGATTTTAACTACTTCTCTTTCAAAACAATTTTACCATTTATGAATCTTGTGCAGCCTGTGACTTCTCTTACATTATTGTCTTGTGTTTTAGGGGACCTTTTTGAGATTACTGAAAATTTTTTTTTTCAAACTTTTCTGGTTAAGACCAGAAGATAGATACAAACTCTACCACTCTTTTGAAAAATCATTAGTACTACCTTATTATTTATTTATAAATCTGGTAGAGTAGAAGATACTTAAGGAAAATCTTGCATTCAAATACTCTGCCAGAGTTGTTTTTCCTGTTATTTAACAGAGTATAAAGGTTAACAAAGCAGAGTATTAGATAACATTTCTACATCTTTTATTAATAGTCTTTTTACATAAAATAACAGACATAAAGTGTCATACACTATTTTATGCATTTTCTAGTTTTCCTTCTGACCTCCTTCAAATAAATAATAAGTGGGCCTGTCCTCTTTTTTGGTTAATATTTGATAGGAAAAACATGTACATCTTGTGCTGTAAGGTGGTGCAATAATGCGTATTGCTTTTCTCTATTGTTTTCTTTTCAAAAATGTAGGGTTTTTTCTGCTTTTTTTTTTTTTTTTTTTTTTTTTTTTTTTTTGGTAAAACGATTTTGGCCTAATTGGCCATCCAAGGATGTACTAGTATCAGGGGACATTAAAAACAAGTCTTCAAGAATACAAACAATAGGGAAGGCATAGTTAGTCTTCATTTTTTCCTATAGATAATTATACAGTTGTTGCTTTTTTCCTCTTTATTATGATGTCTTTTCTAGCACTGTTGTCCAAAATTGGATTCAGTATCTTCCCTCTCCTGAAAATTTTCTTTCTGTCTCTTTATGTCTGGCTATCACCACTTTCTACTGGATGCTTTGAAAAATACTGGCTGGTGAACCATCCCAAGGCACTGTGCTAATTAGAATGTAGATTCCGAGGTCCCATTTCAGGCCAACTGATTTGCAGTCACAGGTACCTGAATTGCTGCCCTCTTGTCTATTGTGCACATCCAGTCGGCCATCAAATCCTGTTAATTCTACTCTTGAAATGTCTGTTGAATCCACTCATCTTTATTTCCCCTGCTCTAGTTCAAACCCTCATCTTTTACCTGGAATACAGCAATAGTTGCCTGTGGTGTAGCCTCACTTTGTCTCCCTTACTAGTTTGTAGTCTGTGCTGTTATCTGTTCTGTCTTTCTAAAATATGTCTATCATCTCCTTGCAAACCTCTCATTACTCCTTGTGTCAACATGTTAAGGACTAAATTTCTTAGAGTGACATTCGAGGTCTGCTATAGTCTAGCCATAACTGAGTCTGCTGCATGTGGTTTATGCGGTCAGTGTACTCTACAGCTCTATGGGATGCCATTCCAATCACGGTCTTTACGTATGGTCTTCCCTAGGATTTTTGTAGTATAGCACAGTCATATGTGCTGACCCTGACTGTAGCTTATTTTGGCACCCTCACCTCTGTATCATCTCTGCACACATGCTAGACTTGCGTAAACAGAATACTCACTCCCATCACTAAATGCACCATACTAACGACTCCTCAGGGCCTCTGCTCTTTCAGAATGAATGTACTTTCCCCATTCATTCTCTACTTGTTGAAACTCTTCTCATCTTTCGGGAGCCGGTTTAAGTGTCAGGTCCTCTGTGAAGCCTTCCACAATCCTTCTTATTTTAATTCTTCCTTCTATTGAGCCTTTATCTTGTTTATACCTTTTGCTTAACAGTTTTCTTCTTCTTTTTAGGTAAAACTTTGAATGAAATGCATAAATCTCTAGTGAACCATTGGGTGAGGTCCTACAAATGATTATACCTGTGCTACCCAGACCTCTATGAAGATGTGCCCAGACCTTTTTTTTTAAACATTTATAATTGACCTTTTGGCTAATTATTTTCATGTGTGTCTGCCTCACTCAATTATAAGCTTTAATTGGAGAAAAAGGCAAAGACCATGACTGTTTCTCTTTCCCAGGGGGAAAAGGAGTGCCTACTGTGTGTTCAACACTGAACCAGTCTTGAACGTTGTACCAATCAGGATACAGCTCAGTTAGTTCCTCCTTTAGAGACCCACAAAGCAGTAGTTAAACAAGTGTTGCCTGCATCACAGTGTTCCAGGTGGCTTGTCACCATGACATTCCATCCAACTGGGAAAGAGAAAAAGGTGAAAGGGAAAACTTGTTATGGAAGTTACACCCATTTGCCAATGACTAGCACATAGTCACTTGACCACACGAGCTAAAAATCAGAAGTATTAGTACTATAAGAGAAGGGGAGAATGGATATTGAAGAACAAATAACATCTTTTATATATTGTCTTACTTAAGTTTTACTTTTTAACTGTATATATGGTCTCAATTTTTATTGTAACCCTACAAACTATGTATGATATGCAAACTGATGTTCAGAGTTCAGTAAATGGCTAGGAAATTGCAGATCTTGGGTCTGAATTTAAAGCCTGTATTTTTTTTTCACTCTACTTAGTAAAGTGTTTAGGAGGAAATATATAAACGTTATTGAATAAACAAAAGTCACAGTAATTTTCACAGTATTATTTGTAATCACATATTTTTCATATCACATATTTTTACAGCATCATATCATCTCTTTACTTCCAGGACACACTATATAACTTTACTCCTTGCTTCTCACCATTCTGAAATGAAATGCCCTAGCAACTGGTTTGCAATCAAGGCTTAATTTGTAACATAAATTAAGACAAAGCACCTACTCTTTTTAAATATATGATATCATTTATGAGCAAAAGTTTTTGTGCTCTGTATAGTTTGGTAATGCTATACAATTATAAAGTTAAAGGAAACTCTATTATCCAAACTCTTTGTCTTAATAACAAAGAAAATCAAGGCTACAGAACTTGCCTTTTCTTTCATTTCCACCCCTACTTGCTCTCAGGCATGGTGGGAAAAGCTTTAGCCTGATCTGTCATATTTATAGTAACCGTCATTGTTATGCTTAAGAATTGTCTCAGGTTTGTATGGTTGTCCTGATTAGGACAATCAACCTGAGCAGTGCATAAGAAATGCATATAATCCTGGGCCTGTTTTAGTAAAGAATTGATATTATTTAATATTAAAAACATCCTTATCGCAATGGGAAACCTGTTTGAAAAAGGATGACTGCCATTTGATAATTAAATAAAAGGAATGGGTAAGATCATTCCCACCTATATTTCAAAATCCTATTCAAATACCACCTACCTCTCAAGCCTTTCCTAAACTTCATAAATAGATGAACTTTCCTCTCCAAACTCTATAGCCTTTTGGATATCTTAGAATAGTCACCTACTGTATGCTTCAAGTTACAGTTAATGGTACCTTCATGGGAGGAGATTTCATGTCTGTTTTGTTCTCACGGCATCAGTGGTATCCAGCACACTTCTGCTCATAGTTGGCACAAAATATTTTATCAAATAAGCATATTAACCATAACACCCTTGGAGAGCACTTTGCAGCTGGCTTTAATGAACAATCCTTGAACTAAGAATTTTAAAGATTTAATCTAGTTCATAACACAGCTTTATAGCTATAGATAAATCATTTAAGCATTCTGAGCCTTATCAGTCAAACAGGAATATTAATATGTAATAGGAAATGAAGAATTGGTGAAAATATTTTGTGAAAGAAACATAACTTTAAGATAGTACTATATCTGAATCCCTTGCTGTTCCCCATATGGTGCCTTCACATGATAAGCCAGCAAATACTTTGTTCTAATTGAATGGTAATGGGATATATTTTATTAAAATCAAAGCTTTGTTAGGGCTGGGAAGCTTTACCAAAGGAAGGGAAAATTATCTTTCTTGCTCATGCTGCCTCTCCTACTCCAGGACAGTTTCATTATTGAACCAAGGGATCAATGAAAGAGGAAGCAGGGATTTTCCTGGTGTTTCTTCATGGACAGGCACACCATGGTCAATCACTGGGCTGGAGAGGTGGGACAAGAACCTGCTGCCCTCAGTTTTGCTTGTCTGAACCACTGGTCTGGGTAGGAAAAAAGGAATTACTGCTAGAGGGACAACAGTGGGTAAATGAGAGTATCCACGCTCCAGAAGAATTGCAGGGGACAAGATTGGGATGGTGATTTGCATTGAGCTAACCCTGCTACCTTCTGGGATTTCAGAATTTTTTTCTCATGTAGTGGAAGGAAACCAGCAAACCAAATCCAGAAATAAAGCGAAACCCTAATTACGAGAGTGTTTTCAAGGGAGAGGTTGCTGTAGTAGTCTCCTGGGTTTGAAGAATGAGCTTAACCATGAGATTTAGGTGTGAGCATGTTTACTATAAATATAAAGCATTCTCCTGGAGTCTGGCAAATATTGCGGAAGGGGTACTGAAATGTAATTGAAATGTAGCTGCCTCTTAAATTAATTTTATACTTAACAAATGCTAAAAATAAATAAATGAAACAAGTGGCTTTAAAGTTTAGGGTGTTAATATTTGAAATCTGTCCATTTTAATTAGCTGAGTCCCAGAGACTTTCCTTTTACTCTGGTTGGTGTTGCTGATCTAACACCTAATTCCCTTCTTGGTTGTGAAATAGGCATTAAAAGTATCATTTACTTATTTGTATCAACCTGGAACTTATTTCTTCAGCATACATTCTTATTTCAGGAAATAGGACGCATCTGTGTGGAATTTACTCAGTAGCTCCTCTCTTAGTGACATTTGTGTAATCTAATGATCTAATGCAAGGACCTGAAGTGATGGCTCCACATGATTTACCTGCATATGATGCAGCTATTTTTAGTGCTGCATTTCCATTTTTAAAAACAAGAATGCATCTTGTTGATGGAACAGACATGCATTTTTAACTCATAAACTCAAGAACTGTAGAACAAGAAAGTTTCTTAAAAATTGAGTCCAAACACCTTTTTGTACTGAAGAAAAGGAAACTTTGGTCCCAGAAGATTTAGTGGCCGTTAACTAAGGGTCAGTCAGTAATAGAACAAAGCAAGGAACTAGATGAATTTCCAGTTCAAGGCCCTTATTTGTCCCAGATCTGAAAGTACAGGTGTGGTTTACATTGACAATTTTTCATGACATGCAGTTTTTTAAGGCTTTTTAACTTAGCCACTTAGCTACTTAAAACCTCTAACTTCTGTATTAGTATATTATAGTATATTATAGTCCCTGTGACTGCCTATACTTATTCTTTCCTCATTGCATATTTATTTTTAATCTCATATATTTTTTGTAAGTAGCCTTAGTATGTTTCTGAATGAAGCAGTGTCTAAAATACTCAAAATGGTGCTTTTTATTAATGCTAATTGCTTATGTTTCCATATTGTCTATGTCTGGGCAGAGATCCTAGCAATGTTAATTATCCTAACAAGATTTCAACTTTTTCATCTGTCAGAGATAGCAGTAGAAACCAACTTCCTAAGTGGGATGCATAGAGTTGCCATTTCTTCAGTTTTTCAGAAAGTAATGACATTGTTATCCAAAACCCTGGAATTGTTTTTATTGAACCTGGTAAATTACTTAAAATGTATTTAGTATCTTAAAATGAAAAACTTTGGCTGAAAGATTACTTGCATGTGGGTATTTAAAAGAACATTGTGATTTATGATCAGTTGATTTTTGGCAAGGGTGCCAAGGCTATTCAGTGGGAAAAGAATAACCCTTTCAACAAATAGTGCCAGGACAATCGGCTAACCTCATGCAGAAGAATGAATCTGGACCCCTACCTCACACCTTATACAACATTAACCCACTATGGATCAAATACTTTAATATAAATTATACACTTATTAAAAAGAAACAGTTGAAAATCTTCATGACCCTAGATGAGGCAATAGTTCCTTAGATATGACACCAATAGTACAAACCACAAAAGAAAAAAATAGGTAAATTGGACTATATTAAAATAAAAGACATTGTGTGTCAGAGGACACTATCAAGAAGTAAAAAGGCATCTACAGAATGGGAGAAAATACTTACAAATCGTATTGGATAACAGTCTAGTTTCTAGAAAATATAAAGAACTTTTAAAATTTAACAATAAAAAGAGAAATAGCCCACTTACTACAAGTGGACACAGGGTTTGAATGGATACATTGCCAGAGATACACAAATGGCCAATAAGCTCATGGAAAGATGCTCATCATTAGGGAACTGCAAATCAAAACTTTGATAGGGTACGCCTTCACACCCACTAGGATGGCTGTAATTTTTTTTTTTTTTTTGAGACGGAGTCTTGCTCTGTCACCCAGGCTGGAGTGCGGTGGCCGGATCTCAGCTCACTGCAAGCTCTGCCTCCCGGGTTCACGCCATTCTCCTGCCTCAGCCTCCCGAGTAGCTGGGACTACAGGCGCCCGCCACCTCGCCCGGCTAGTTTTTTGTATTTGTAGTAGAGATGGGGTTTCACCGTGTTAGCCAGGATGGTCTCGATCTCCTGACCTCGTGATCCGCCCGTCTCGGCCTCCCAAAGTGCTGGGATTACAGGCTTGAGCCACCGCGCCCGGCCATGGCTGTAATTTTTTAAATGGACTATAAGAAGTATTGGTGTGGATGTGGAGAAATTGGAACCCTCATACATTGCTAGTGGAAATGTAGAATGGTACAGCTTCTGTGGAAACTGGCAGTTCCTCAAAAAGTTAAACATAGAATTACCATATGACTCAGCAGTTTCACTTCTAGGTGTATATCTGAAAATACTGAAAACATGTTCATACAAAAATGTATACACAAATGTGCACAGTAGCCTTATTCATAGTAGCCAAAAGGTGGAAACAACTCAAATGTCCATCAACTGAGGAATAAACAACATGTTGCATATCCATACAATGGAATATTATTTAGCCATAAAAAGGAGTCAAGTACTGTTACATGCTACATCATGGATGAACCTCAGAAACATTATTCTTTCTGAAAGAAGCCAGACACGAAAAGCATGTATTGTATTATTCTATTTATATGCAGTGTCAAAAATAGGTAAATTCATAGAGACAAAAAAAAAAAGATTAATGGTTACCAGGAGATGGGGGAAGAGGAGGATTAGGACTAACTTAATAGGTATGGACTGTTTTCGGGAGGGTGATTAAAATGTTCCAGAATTAGATGATGGTGATGATTGATTAATGAATATTCTAAAAATTACCAAACGGTACACTTTAAAATAGTGGATTTTATACTATATGAATTGTATCTCAATTGAAAATGTGAAAATTTTAAAAGTGTGCCTAAAGATATAACAAAAGATGTTAGGACAGATTAGAGACTGAAATTTTGAAGAATTTTCAGAAATATGAAATAACTTGGTACCCAATATAAGTGATAGAGAACTTTGTCTAGTCTGTGGCTTTTAGAGGATTAACAGAAAGGTCCTGTGTTGTGGTTTTTACAGTTGGACAGGAAGAATCGTAGTCATTAGTCTGCTCAGAGCAAAGGAATGGCATTAAGAGATGTTATGCAAACTGAGATTATAAAACCAAATTACCTCCACTGAGCAAATCACCGGTATTCAGAAACAGCAGGGAAGTTAGAAAACTAATAGGTATTGGGGGTAGGACTGAAGGGATGTGATTTTTCTTTTTAAATGTATAATGCAACAGCAACTCTCCCTAGATTTTGTGCTAAAATAAGAACATTTTCACACATTTTAATTGCTCTGTGATAACAACAGTGTGAACTCCATCCACAAACATTTATTATCTATTTAATTTTGCTCTAATTTCAGTGTAGCAAGAATTCACATCGTAAGTGGGAATAAGAGTCCATTTAGTAAAACGAAATCCCTTCCCACATTGCTGATCTTATTGTACATTTCCATAATAAAGAATTTAAAATGGCCTTTTATATTTTCTCATTTTTAGGTTAAGTTTATAGATTACTATTCTCAAAGTAGCATCTTCCTAAACTGGAACCCCACTTGTTCCTTGAACATTAGAATAAGAATATTTAAAAATTGTAGAACTTAAGGTTTCATAAGATTTCTAGTCAGGATTTTAGATGAGACTTATGTTTAGTATTTGGTGCTATAATGTTTGTGGTAAACCTTATAGAACTATCTTTAAGGTGCGTTTTTAAAATGAGATTTATGTAACTTAGTAATTATCTAAATTGTTCTCATTATTTTGCAGACCTATCATTTACTCCATCCTTTATAGTGATGCTACAGGACGAAGAGGAATGGATAAAAACATTGGCGAGCAACTCAATAAAGCATATGAAGCCTTCCGGCAGGCATGCATGGATAGAGATTCTGCAGTGAAAGAATTACAGCAAAAGGTGTGTGGTTCTGGTTTTGAAAGTTATTCTTTATCTTGGTACATGGAATTTTAGAGCCTTTTGCATCAAAAATGTTATATTGTCAGAAATCGTCAGCTATAATTACAGAAATGCAGGTATATATTAATGGATGAAATTTGAGGTTTTGGTTGTTGTTTTTTTAAAAATATTGCCACCCATAGGAAGAGTTGATTTGATGGGCTCCTTTTCAGGTGATTGTGGAAGATTGTGAATGTTGTCTTCCATAAATAATTTTAAAATATCAGTATTTATAAATAAGGAGGAAATAACTATAAAAACAGTTTTATGACAAAGTTAGAAGTATCACTGTCTCTGTTTGTTTGGTTTTGGTAGTTTTTACGTTGTTATTTGGCTGGCAGGGAAACTTCAAATCTTAAAGTATTCAAGAACAAAATTTGTTATTAATTTATAATACTCTTCCATTCTTTATAACAGTTAAAAGTAGACTATTTCAGTGAAATCTTTAATGACTTACTAAAAGTTTCAGCTTTTAAAATTATCCCTGTACACATAACATTTCTTTTTAGTACTTTTAGTTTCAGAAGAAAGTAAATCGGAGGAAAGACATATCCAGGCAAAACTTACTTAACCTCGTAGTTCTTAAGCACATGTCTGTTACTGGTTCATGATGAGATTTTCACTGATCTGCAGCAAAATGAGAAAAATAAGGCTAATTATTAAACTTCTCCTAATGCTACATTTATTTCATTTAAAATTCTGCCTTCTATTCTGATATTATGCTTCATGTTTCCATATGGTCAAAGAGCAGAATTTTATTAACATATACTTTTGTGAAATATGATGATAGGATCCTCTCCTTGTTTATTATCTTTACATAGTAGTGTTTCAGAAGTCTCCGATTTCACCTGCACGTCCTGTGATTCCCCAGAAAGATTCGTACAACTCAACATTCAATCATACTCATAGCTAAGATTCATTACAGTGACATAGTAAAGATACATAGCCAGATTATTAATGGAAAAAGACATCAGGAGGAGTCTAGAGGAATCCATGTTTTTCATCCTTCCCTATACACCTGTCCTTCAACTTAAAATTCAGTAATGTGTGCAGTACATCAGGAACTCCATTTTAGTTTCAGAGTTCGGGTTTTTATTTTTTTAATTGAGGATTGATCACATTGGCACCCTCTTGTCAACCAAAATTCCAGACTCTCTCAAAGGAAACGTGTTCATCGTAAATCTCATTGTACGATCTTAAGTGGGCTGGCACAGCAGGCACAACATTATCATTTAGGAAAGGTTTTCAAAAGACAGGTTCCCAGATGCCAGCCGTATTAGTCCATTCTCACACTGCTATAAAGAACGACTTGATGGCCATGTGTGGTGGTTTGCGCCTGTAGTCCCAGCACTTTGGGAGGCTGAGGTAGGCGGATCACCTGAGGTTAGAGGTTTGAGAACAGCCTGACCAGTATGGTGAAACCCCATCTCTATTGAAAATACAAAATTAGCCGGGCATGGTGGCAAGTGCCTGTAATCCCAGCTGCTCGGGAGGCTAAGGCAGGAGAATCACTTGAACCTGGAGGCAGAAGTTGCAGTGAGCTGAGATTGCTCCATTGCACTCCAGCCTGGGCAACAAGAATGAAACTCCATCTCAAAAAAAAAAAAAGAACTACCTGAGACTGGGTAATTTATGAAGAAAAGAGGTTTAATTGACCTACAGTTCCACAAGCTTAACAGGCAGCATGACTGGGAGGCCTCAGGAAACTTACAATCATGGCAGAAGGCGAAGGAGAACCAAGCACCTTCTTCACAAGGTGGCAGGAGAGAGAGAGAGAGAGAGAGCAAGGTGGGGGAAGTGCCACACACTTTTAGCATCAAATCTCATGAGAACTCACTCACTGTCACAAGAATAGCATGGGGAAAATCCACCTCCATGATCCGGTCACTTCCCACCAGGTCCCTCCCCCAACATTGGGAATTGCAATTCAGCATGAGATTTGGGTGGGTACACAGAGCCAAACCACATCACTAGCCAAGGGTAAACTTGCACCTAAACTTTTCTGAAGATAACAGCCTCAGGCCTGCTATGTTAAATTACTTCTGCACAGGCAGTTGAAAGTGAGGGATCTTATGTTGGTTTTCTCAATTAACAAAAAAATTACTAGCCTGTGAAACTCTGAAGTCTAATACGCTAATATTTTGGAAAAACTCTCGAACTTTGTTTTTCCTCTATCTCACACCACAATAATCATCAACATAGAAAAAGAGAAAAGGAGAAGGTCAGAGAATTGAAGTATAGAATTTGGATTTTTTTTTCCCTTTCAGGTTTAAGGCATAACCATTTTTATTAAAAAACAAAAACAAAAACTCTCAGCATTTATTCTTCTTATTTTGTGATTAGGTTCATTAAGAAAACTTGACATTTGTGACCAAATATGTGTGTGTTTCTCCCCCCCATATTAAGGAGTGGACACCAGCTAGATGTCCTCCAATTCAGTTTCAACACCATCCACTCAGAGATAGCATCAGATCCCACAAGTAAAGGGCTCACTCCCACAAGACCACCCTCTCCCCTCCCCAAGTTGCAAGTCCCGGCCTCCAGAACTTCTAACCGACTAGTTTCCAGTTGGAGTTCCCACAACCCCCTCTTTGCGTTTGATTAATTTGCTAGAGTGGCTCACAGAACTCAGGGGAACCAATACTTACTTTTACCAGTTTATTTTGAAGGATATTTTACAGGATATTAACGTCCAAATGAAGAGACATAGGGTGAGGTCTGAAAGGGTCCCAAGTACGGGAGCTTCTGCTTTTGTGGAGTTGGAGTGCACTACCCTCCCAACACGTGGATGAGTTCTTCATCTTTCTGTCAGCTTCCACATGTTCAGCTCCCCAGAAGTTCCCTGAACCCTGTCCTTTGGGGCTTCTATGGAGACTTCATTGGTTGTCCATGATTGAAGTATGGACAACCAGTTCAAAATGTGATTGCACAAAAAGGGTATGATCTAAATCCAGCAAGTCCTGTCTGTTCAGATTCTTCTTGGTCATTCTGTGCAGCATTCCTTCCTCCAGAGTATGCAGCAGGACCCTCTCTGGAATGAAGGTCTGATGACCCATAGTCTAAATATTAGAGTCCTGTTTTCAGCAAGTGAGAGGAGGGCAGGAGAAGGTTAGAGAGAGAGAAAGACTGTTTCCTGAGGCCTGCTTCCAAGGCCTGAAGGACCACAACATTGTAACAAAAGACTGTAACAAGAGTTGTGGGAGTTATGAGCTAGGAACCATGGAAAAAAACCTAATCATAATGCGACAGCTAGCCATGCAATTATTAACTTCTTCCTTAAATACAGGAACGACACAATTTCCTTCTCCTTTCTAGTTGATAAATCTATAAAACTAGCTGTCATTCATAACTCCCTCCATTCTTCAGAAATCATCGTTATTCTTTGTGTGGCTCCTCTTGGTTTACAAAAAATACTCCATTATGGAATACTTATGAATACTTTTGGACTGTAAGTCTTCATTAGGGGTGGATAGGAGGAAAGAGTGCACAGTATGAGAGAGGGCTTTCTAAAATTATTGAACTGAAGTTTAGAATTTGATTTTTTTTTTCAGTTCAGGTTTAAGACATAACTACTTTTGTAGAAAACAAAAAACTCAGTGTTTGTTCTTCTTAGAGTCATTAAGAAACCATGACAATTCTATATTTCTTCTAGACGAGTATTAAGATATCTTTTGGATAAGACAGAAACAGGAATTCCTGTTAGCTCCTATTCTTTTTCCACTAGCCATTGGTAAGCAGTTGAGAGTTGAACCCCTTATCTGCTGTGAAAGAAGCCTTTGCTCACATTAGCATATATTCCAAAGAAGGAAAAGGGAAAATTTTTTACATTTAGTTTTCAAAGCTAATATTTGTTAAGTACTCAAGAATGGATGAAGAAAAAATGTAGAATATATATTGTTATATGTTAAATTCAAAATATTCTGGTAGATTTCTTTAAGAAACATTTATTGAGTACCTCCTAAGTACTGGGCCCTTAATGAAGTTTTGAGAATACTGAAATAAATAAATTATCATTTATATCGTTAAGAAACTTTAAAAAGTTCAAATAAATCATAAATAAAATAGATATTTTACTATATAATAGAATAAAAAAGAAAAGAAGATGGTAGTTATTACTATAGTGTATGATGTGCTACAGTAGAGATCAGTATAGGAAAATACATGAGCACAGAGAAGAGACACTTGGTCTGTGAGAATCAGGTAATAAGCTCAATGTGAGTCCATACTTGAGCTAAGATTAGGAAGAGTTTAGCAAACTGGGGAAGAAGCAGGAGGAGCACTATATATTTAGAAAAACTCAGAAGTGAGTGTATGATATATTTCATGTACCACAAGGAATTGTATAGCTTCAAAGAGAATGATGGGACGTTCCAGGAAAAGAACCTGTAAAGATAGATTAGTATGGCTAAGTAGTTTGTACTATATCCTCTTTCAGTCAAAAGTTCCTGAAGGATTAATATCTGCTTTGGAATAGTCTTCTTGACAGTGGGATAGAGATAGTATACAGAGCAATGTGAAATTGAGCTCAACAAATATAAATTAAGAACCTATTTCATACTAAGCAAAGTTCTAAGAGCAAACAATACAATATAACTGGCAACTATCCAGTTGTACTTTATGCACTTTAATATATGTATTGATATAAAATTATGTAGTTATATGATACATAAAATATATATTAATATACATACATACTAAGTGTATACACATATATGTTATACCTGAATTTTTTAAAAAAGTGAATGGCAGTCATTTCAAGCAATCAAAATGAGGACATAAATTAAGCATTAGAGGTGAATTGGGGAAAATATTTAAGGTTTATTTAGGAGACAAAATGGAAAACAGGGGCACCTGAATACAGGCCACATCTGAGGCCTGGTACCCTCTCAGATGGTGTCCTGGTGTCTGGAATAGATTACTGGATTAATGGTGGTGCTGATGACTGAAACAAAGGATGGATAAGAGGGTACAAATTTGGGGTGGGGAAATAAGATCTATAATTAGATTTTAGTTAATATTTTTAGTTACCTGTGAGGCTTACAGGTAAAAATGCCAATGAATGGTTGTAAATGTGAATCTAGGCCTAGAAAAAGTTCTGAATTGGAAAATGTAGATATGGAAGTAATGGATTTTGTTGTATCCTTAAATGTGGATAACATCTTCCAGTTAAGAGTGCATAGACTGAAGGAATATTTGAAGGATAGAAGTGGGAGAGGGAGAAGGAAGGGGAGAAGATCAGTCACTTGGCCTCTGGAGATTCAGAACATAGGTTAAGCAATTTGAGAGGCATAGGAAGAGAACTTGGAGAATACCAATATTTTAAAGAATAGGCATAGAGAGGGAAAAATCATTAAGGAAACTAATAAAAACCACTCTACAAGGTAAGAAACAAATGATAGAAAAAGAGTGTAATATCATAGAAGCCATTAGAAAAGAGCCTCAAGAAGGAAGCACTAGTTAGCAGTACCAGATATCCAAGAAATCTAGTAAGATGACAGCTGGCGAAGCCAGTTGCATTTGGCTATGTGGAGGTTACTGACATTTTTGAAGGCAGTTAAGTCAAGTGGGGAGGGCAGATTGTAGTAGGTTGAGGAGAATTAGGGAATGAAGAAGTAAAGACAATATAAACCATGCGGTTAAAAGCTTAACTGTGCAGAAGAGAAATAGAGTGATAACTAGTGAGATTTTGTGTTTTGTTTTCTTTTGTTGGATAAATGAAACAATGTGAAAGCGTAATAACACAGCAGAGAGAGAGGAGAAAGCTTGAACATAGAGTGAAAAAATAATTGATGCCTTTCTACAATCACGTTACACAACAGCCAGAGTGATCCTTTTAAAAAGAAATATTTAAATGTTAATTATATCAGTCTCCAACCCAAAATGTTTCAGTGATTTCTATAAAATATAAGCCAAAGTTATGAACAAAATTAGCTGGACATGGTGGTATATGCCTGTAGTCCCAGCTACCCAGTAGGCTGAGGTGGGAGAATTGCTTGAGCCCAGTGATCCTGGGAAGTTGAGGGAGATTGAGGCTGCAGTGAGCTGAGATCACACCACTGCACTCCACTCTGGGTGACAGAGCGAGACCCTGGCTCAAAAAAAGAAAAACAACCAAAGTCCTTCCTATGGACTACTAAGGCAGAGCCTAATCTAGCCCTTATGAGACATTCCATTTATCTCCTACCACTCTATTCTCTCACAGCCTTTCTACCACATGGGCTTCCTGTTGTTTTTCAAATATATTCCTATTTCAGAACCTTTGCATTTACTATCCCAGTTGGTTGGAGTGGTTTTTCTTTGGATATTTTCATGGTTTTCTCCCTTATTGTTTTCCTCCCTTATTGCTTTCAAGGACAGTCTCTTCAATAAACAGTGCTAGGAAAACTAGATAACCATATGCAGAAGAATGAAAGTAGACCCCATTTCTCACCATATATAAAAATCAAATCAAAATGAATTAAAGATTATATATAAGACCTGAAACTATGAAACTACTAGAAGAAAACATTGGGGAAATGCTTTAGGACATCGGTGTGGGCAAAGATATTTTGGGTAAGATCTCAAAGGCACAGGCAACAAAATTAGACAGATGGGATTATATCAAGCTAATATTACACAACAAAAGATACAGTCAACAAAGTACAGAGACAGCCTACAGAGTGGGATAAAATATTTGCAAACTGTCTGACAAAGGCTTAATAAGCAGGCGACATAATAACTCAATTCAATAGTGAAACAGCAAAAACAAATCAATTTTGAAATGGGCAAAAGATCTGAATAGACATTTCTCAAAAGAAGGCATGCAAATGGCCACAGGCATTTTAAAAAATGCTTACCGTACTAATCATTAGGAAAATGGAAATCAAAACCACAATTTGATATCATCTCACCCCAGTTAAAAATCGTTTTCTTGATTAAAAAATTGGACAAAAAAAAACAGATGCTGGCAAAGAGGTGGAAAAGGGAGAACACTCATATAGTTGTTAATAACCAAAAGAGAGCAAGAGTGAATATACTAAAATCAGACAAAACAGATTTTAAATCAAAAATTGTTCCAAGCCAGCCATGGTGGCTCACACCTGTAATCCCATCAGTTTGGGAGGCTGTGGCAGGTGGGTCGTTAGAGCACAGGAGTTTAAGAATAGCCTGGGTCAACATGACAAAATCCCATCTCTACAAAAGAAAAAAAACAAAAACAAAGAAAACAGGTCTGGTGGTGTGCTCCTGTAGTCGCAGCTTCTCAGGAGACTGAGACAGGTGGATTGGTTGAGCCCCAGAGAGGGAGGCTGCAGTGAGCCATGTTTGCACCACTGCACTACAGCCTGGATGACAGAGCAAGACCCTGTCTCAAAAATAAAAGAACAAAACAACAAAAACTACTACAAGAGACAGGAAAGGGACATTATATAATGATAACAGGGTCAGTTTATGAAGCAAATATTAACAGTTATATATGCATCATACATCAGAGCTCCAAAGTATATGAAGCAAGCATTGACACTATTGAAGGAAGAAACATTACAGCTTTATGATAATAGTAGGAGAATTAAAGTATTATACTTTAAACACTTTAAATAATGGATAGAGCAACTAGACAAAGATCTATATGGAAATAGAGGATTTGAACAACATTGTAGAGCAGTTGGACCTAGCAGACATATGTAAAATATCCCAGCAACAACAGAATACACATTTGCTCAAGGGCACATGGAACATTCTCTGGGAGAGACCATATATTTAATGGCCTGGGAGAGGCCATTAAAAATGACTTAATAAATTTAAAAAGATTGAAATCATGCTAAGTATATTTTCTAATCACAATGAAATGAAACTAGAAATTAGCAAAAGGAAAAGTGGGAAATTCACAAATATGTACAAATTAAATAACACTCTTAAACAACCAGTGGGTCAAAAAAGAAATCACAAGGGAAATTAGAATATATATTGAGATAAATGAAAGTGTAAATACAAAGTACCAAAACTTCTAGGATGCAGTAAAAGCAGTTAATAGAGAAATGTTTAGCTGTAAATGTGTATATTAAAGAAGAGAGATCTCAAATCAGTAACTTAACTTTATGCCTGAAGAAACTAGAGAAATAACAAATTAAACCCAAAACTAGCATAAAGAAGAAAATAATAAAAATGGAAACAAATATAAATAAAAAACAGAAAAACAATAAAAATCAACAAAAACAAGTGTTGACTATTTGAAAAGATCAAGAAAAGATCAAGAACAAACCTTTAGTTAGCTTACTAAAAAAAGAGGGAAGACAAATAACTAATATAAGAAAATGAGGACATTATTACCAAGTTTACAAAAGTTAAAAATATCATAAAAGAGTGCTATGAACAATTGTATGCCAACAGATGGGATAAGCTAGTAAAACATCCTAGGAACATACAAACTACTAAGAATGAATGATGAAGAAAATGAAAATCTGAATAGACCTTTAACTAGTAAGGAGATTGAATCAGTAATCAAAAACTTCCCAACAAAGAAAAGCCTGGGATGAGACAGCTTCACCAGTGAATTCTGCCAAACATTTAAAGCAGAATTAATACCAATCCTCTCAGTCTCTTCCATAAACTTGAACAGTATGTAACACTCCCTTACTCATTCTATGAGGCTAGCATTACCCTAATACCAAAGACACTGTTAGAAAAGAAGACTACAGACTAATATCCCCTATGAATATTTGCTATGGTTTGAGTGTTTGTCCCCTCCAAAACTCATGTTGAAATTTAATTGCCAGTATAACAATATTAAGATGTGGGACCTTTAAGAGATGATTAGGCCATGAGGGCTCTGCCCCCATGGACATAGTTAATGCTGCTCCAAAATGGTCAGTTTGACTCCTACTGCCCTTTCTCTTTGCCCTTCAGCCACATGATACCTTCCACTATGTGGAAGATGCTAGTGTCTTGATTTTGGACTTGCCAGATACTGGTGTCTTGGTTTTGGCCTTCCCAGCCTCCAGAACTGTGAAGAAATAAATTTCTGTTCTTTATAATTTACCCAACCTCAGGTATTCTGTTATAGCAGCACAAAACAGACTAAGACAATATTGATGCAAAAAATCCTCAACAAAACACTAGCAAATCGAATTCAACAGCATATTAAAATAATTACATACCATGACAAAGTGAGACTTATTCCTATAATGCAGTAATGGTTCAGCATACAAAATTAGTCATGATATACCATGCAATATACCACGTTAACAGGATTGAAAAGAAAAAACATGATCATCTCAACTGATTCAGAAAAAGCATTTGATAAAATTCAAATTTTATCAAATTTTAGGATTTTAAAAAACACCCAACAAACTAAGAATGGAAGGAAACGAACTCAACAAAATAAAGATCATCCAACACAGGAAAAACCCACAACTAACATCATACTCCAGAGTGAAAGACTGAAAGCTTTTTGTCTACGATTGAAATAAGTCAAGGATATACTTCTATTCACCATAGTACTGGAAGTCCTAGACAGAGCAGTTAAGGAAGAAAAAGAAATAAAAGGCGTCAAATTGGATAGGAAGAAATAAAATTATCTCTGTAAACAACATGATATTAAGTATAGAAAGCCCTAAAGATTCCACACCCAAAAAAAATCCCACCTGTTGGAACTAATAAACAAATTCAGTAAAGTTACAAAATAAACATGCAAAAATCAGTTGTGTTTCGATAATTAACAACAAGCCATTTAAAGAAGACACAAATATATGGAAACAAATCACATTTTCATGAATTGGACCCTTGCCTTTCTCCATGTTCAAAAATTAAAACAGATCAAAGACCCAAATGCAAGAGGTAAAAACCATAAAGACTTAGAAGAAATCATAGGGGGGAAAGGTTTATGACATTGGATTTGGCGGTGACTTGGCTATGACACCAAAAACACAGGCAACTAAGGAAAAAATGGTTAAGTTGGACTTCATCAAAATTAAAACTTTTGTGTGTCAAAGGACACTATCAACAGAGTGAAAAGGCAACCCACAGAATAAGAGAAAATATTTACAAATCATATTTGGTAAGAAATTGATATCTAGAATATATAAAGAACTACAGCTCAACAACAACAAAACCTGGATTTAAAATGGGCAAGGGACTTTAGAGATTTCTCCAAGAAGTTATACAGATGGCCAATAAGCATATGAAAAGATGCTCAGCATCCCTATTCATTAGTAAAAACACAGTGAGATGCTACTTCACACCCATTGATGTGGCTGTTATTCAAAAAAGCAAAGTAAGTGTTGTCAAGGATGTGTAGAAATTAGAACCCTTATGCATTGCTAATAGGAATGTAAAATAATGCAGCCATTGTGGAAAATGATATGACAATTCTTTAAAAGCTTAAACATAGAATTACCATGTGATTCAGCAATCCTACTACTCTGGTTACATACCCAGAAGAAGTGCTAGCAAAGACTCAATTGGATATTTGTACATTCAGATTCAGAACAGCATTATTCACATTAGGCAAAAGGTGGAAACAACCCAAGTGTTCTTAAGCAGATGAATGGATAACCATGAGGTGGTATATACACACAGCATAGTAGTATTTAGCCTTAAAATGGAAAGAAAATTTTACATGTGCTACTAAGTATTACCTTGGAGATGTTATACTAAGTTAAATAAGTCAGTCACAAAAGCACAAATATTATATGATTAAACTTATGTGAGACACTAAGAATAGTCAAATTGATAAAGACAGAAAGTAGAAGGGTAGTTGCCAACAGTTGAGAGGGAGGAAGGAATGAGGAGTTAGTGCTTAATGGATACAGAGTTTCAGTTAGGAAGGATCAAAAAAGTTCTGGAGGTGAATGGTGGTGATGGCTGCACAACAATGTGAATTATTTGATACATATTTTAACATTTTTAAAAACTCTGTTACAAAAAAAAGAATTGGCCTGGCCTAGATTATCTTAGTAGCCATGTTTTATTGCTATTCAACTGTCACTCATCAGTTTATATAAACTCACCAGCCTTTTACCACTCAGCTGTCTATACTCCAAGTCAGTTCTTCTTTCAGTGTTTCTTCCAGTTCACTGCAATTTGAGACTCAGAAGCTTTTCTTTGAGAAGTTAGTATGCTGTATCCATTAAGGAGCATTCTGTTCAGGAAAGACATCCAAGCATTCCAAATTGATAAGGGAGGTAAAGACAAAACAGATAAGTGATTTTTAAAATATTATTGGCTTAAATTACAAAAGCACCACATTTTTTTTTTTTAAGTAAACAAGATGTGCAGAATATAAAGTGATAGTCCTCTCCCTCACTCCCTAGGGCTGTCCATTGTTAGTAATTGGGTATATATCCTTTCAGAGTATGTGCATCATATTTTTTCAAAAATGGAATCATTCTAATCTGAAAAAGGTTTTAAGTATTTTAATGTCATCATCTTCTCCATTGTCATCACTAAGATTTATTGAAGTTTGTTTGCCAGAGAGCTTTACAGTTATTTAATCCTTGTATAAATCTTTTTTTTTTTTTTTTTTTGAGACGGAGTCTCGCTCTGTCGCCCAGGCTGGAGTGCAGCGGCCGGATCTCAGCTCACTGCAAGCTCCGCCTCCCGGGTTCACGCCATTCTCCTGCCTCAGCCTCCCGGGTAGCTGGGACTACAGGCGCCGACACCTCGCCCGGCTAGTTTTTTGTAGTTTTTAGTAGAGACGGGGTTTCACCGTGTTAGCCAGGATGGTCTCGATCTCCTGACCTCGTGATCCACCCGTCTCAGCCTCCCAAAGTGCTGGGATTACAGGCTTGAGCCACCGCGCCCGGCATAAATCTTAAGAGGAAGTATTATTTTCATTTTTTGAATGAGGAAAATTAAGTGCAGAGAGATGAAGTAACTTGACCACAACCACATAGCTACTAAGTTAGTAGAATTAGTAGACCTAGAATTTGAAAAAAATGTTTGACCACAAACTTCTTGTCTATAACTTCTCTGCCAAAAATTGTCAATAGTCTTTCAGATTTGCACATATAAACCTACCTCATGTCATGAATACCTGACAACACCTTGTACTACACCTCCTTCTTAAAACACTGTTTTTCTTTTTTTTTTTTTTGAGATGGAGTATCATTCTGTTGCCCAGGCTGGAGTGCAGTGGCACTCGCTTGGCTCACCTCTGCCTCCTGGGTTCAAGTGATACTCCTGCCTAAGCCTCCTGAGTAGCTGGGATTACAGGCATCTGCCACCACGCCCAGCTAATTTTTTTATTTTTAGTAGAGACAACATTTCACCATGTTGGCCAGGCTGGTCTCGAGCTCCTGACCTCAAGTGATCTGCCCACCTCAACCTCCCAAAGTGCTGGGATTACAGATGTGAGCCACTGCGCCCAGCCCTTACTTTCTATTCTTATATGAACCTTCTCATTTTTTCCTGTGGCTTGAAATATCTGTGACAATGAACTTCTAAATTTACATTCCTAGTCCAGACCTGCCCTCTGAACTGTAGACCCATATGTCTCACTGCTACTTGGAAGGAACATTAAACTGAATATCCAGACCTGAACTTGCATATTCACCATTTTTTCTCACCTGTACCATTGCAGGAGAGTAATGAGTTTAATAAGCTGCTGTGTGAAATAATACTACCTTTTATTTACACTAAATTTACTTCACATAAATTTCAAAGGATAATCTCTCCTCCTACTACTAGTGTCCTGCTATTGATCATGAAGTATATTTATTTTACCTGGCCCCTAAATAGTGTTTTTCTCCTTTAGTTCTAGACCAAATTTTCCATTGTTATGCCTAGGCTCTCTTGCCGCCATGCTGTTAAATTGTTTTTTTAGAACCTCCAGTCTTAAAACATGGCTCTTTTTAGCTTATCCTCTGGTACAGCCCTCATTCTAGACCATACTAAAATACCAGACAATTTCAGATACATAGAAGCAGTGCACTAATCTCAGAAACACAGAAGCAGTCTTCTTCCCTTCAACATTTAAATTCATATTACTTCATAAATCAGAAAGGAAAATTAACATTTAATGAATGAACATATTCTACAAGTGTTACAGCCCTACAAAAGTATGCATTGTTAGCTTTATTTTCAAACGAAGAAACTGAGACTCAGAAATGTTGATTTTCCAATCTACATTGCAAAATCTATGCTGAAACTAGGTTTATCAGACCAAAGACCATATTCGTTATACTAACCTAGCTAAGTCATAGCTCATTCCAGATTTTCAAACTGTTTTCTTCCCATTGCTATGAATAACTTAATATAGTCTCCTCTCTTCTTGGATGAATCCTTTCTTTGTGACTTATACATCTCTTTTTACCAAAAGAGGCTAGAGTATAATATTTAATATTTCCTTTACTCATCCTTCAATTTATCATGTGCCAGGGACATCATATGTGCTAGCAATTAAAAGATAGATAAAACAGAGCATGCACTTAAAGGGTTCACAGTCAAATACTGCTTATTCCATTTCTGGGCATGTGTAAGCATTCATACATACCCACACTAAGAGGTCTTCTGTTCATTCTAAAGTAGAGGAATCTTTTAATCACAATAGCCTCTGACCAGACAACTTTTAATATGCTTACAGAATAAGACAAAAGATTATTATGGCGAATATAGGGTGGTAGAGTTGGTTTGGCCCCTGAATTGGTTATTATGTAGGATAAGCTGTTACAAAGAGACTAAGAAATACAGTGTGTAAATATAGAAGTTGACTTTTGTCTCTGCTTGGCACAAAGACTCATGTGAGTAATCCCAGCACTTTGAGAGGCTAAGGCAGGAAAATTGCTTGAGCCCAAGAGTTCAAGACCAGCCTGGGCAATATAGTGAGACCCTGTCTTAATTTAAAAAAATAAAAAATAAAAAAATAAAAGTTATCTCTTTTGTAGCAGTCCACAGGAGAATAGAACAGGGCTAGTAAGGCAGCTTACTGTTCTTTTTTTTTTTTTTTGAGACGGAGTTTGACTCTGTCGCCCAGGCTGGAGTGCAGTGGCCGGATCTCAGCTCACTGCAAGCTCCGCCTCCCAGGTTTACGCCATTCTCTTGCCTCAGCCTCCCAAGTAGCTGGGACTACAGGTGCCCGCCACCGCACTCGGCTAGTTTTTTTGTACTTTTTAGTAGAGACGGGGTTTCACCGTGTTAGCCAGGATGGTCTCGATCTCCTGACCTTGTGATCCGCCCGTCTTGGCCTCCCAAAGTGCTGGGATTACAGGCTTGAGTCACCACGCCCGGCCAGCTCTACGGTTCTTAAAATATGGTTTCCCTCTCTGAAATCACAGTGGCTGCTCTCCTTATTTCCTTGCCAATGAGAAGGGGAAGAGAAGTGAAGAGCAGACAGCTTTCTTTTAATGATGTTGTCCAAAATTTGTGCAGATTATTTCTGTTCACACCCTCTAGCCAGAACTTAGTCACATGATCACATGTAGTAGTGAAGAAGGCTAGTAAATATATCCTCTAGCTGGGTGACCATGTGCCCTGTTAAAACTCTATATTACTAAAAGAAAGAAAGAAAATGGATATGGGGAATAATTAGCAGTCCTTGCCACATCTTTTGGCTCACTAGTCTAGAATTGCTTGGAGAGTTTCAGGTATCACAAGACTCCATAATATGGAATTAAATATTTAATCAGTTTATTACTCATACCAAGTTACTTGTCATCAATTTCTGCCACTGTTCTATGGGAGAAATTTCTATTGCTTCTTTGACCATCTTTCCAGGAGAAGAATAATAAAATAATTAAAACATCTGAAAATGTTAAAACTGATTGCTACAAGTCAGATTACCATAATCATAAATGATTAGGTTATAGAAAACCTGCAGCTGGCCTCTCCTGCTTGTCCCAAGATTCTTTGCGTTGTGTAATCAGAAAATAGAAGTCCCTTTGTTGAGAAAAGAAATTTGAAATGGAATTTTTCTCTTCTTGCCCCTCTTGATTAAAAGAGAAAAACTGACAAAGTCTTACATAGAAGGAAGCAATATCCTTAGTTATAAAATGATTCAGATGCTATGTTATATTAATTGCTTTTTCTTTGTACTGAGAAGAAAAGTGAAGGGTACATAATATTTAAAACCATCCAATTTGCTAAGCTTATTGACTAGCCAGTAAGGCTGAGGAGAAGGCCTAAAATAAGAGTAAATTTGACTGTGCCTTGTCTTTTTATCATAAATTACAGATCTTCTCTAACGTTTTTCTGACAATAAATGTTAAGCGATCAGGACTGTTTTGTTGTCAGATTGCTTTATTCAGGAGCTAGTCTTGACCCATGTGAAATGTAAAGCTTTAACCTAAGGCTTATGTTACCTCTAAAAGCTTGTAAAACATATTTTAAAGGATTGCAAAAGGCATAAAATACCTTTATCATAGGTACTACGTTAAAAAAAATCCTTCATTTTCACATAAGATGTAAATGGCCTCATTATGGTTTACCACTCTTTTTTTTTCCCCAACAACATATATACTCTATCCAAAGTGTTGACGGGGTAAAGTGGTTCATTCTGTTTTTTTCCTAATGAAGCTACTGGTATTACAATAAAGGTGCTCCAGGTGGTTTCTGATCAAAGCTTTATTTCTTTGTTTTACATTGTCAGTACTTTGCCAGTAGATTCATTTTCCACATTATCAGAATGAAAAATATTTGTATCCTTTCTTCCAAGGTTTTACTTCCAGAAATATGTCCTGTTAAAACTTGTAGTCAGGTATGTAGGATATGTATTCAAGGAGATTGGTTAATAAAGAATTAATGATATTCATTCAAAAATATATTGAGCACCTACTGTGTATCCGGAACTGTACTAAGTACTAAATCTATAGTGATAAGCAAACAGACATGCTTGCTTCCTGCTTCATGGAATGGTGTGCACAGTCTAGTAAAGCAGAGACTAATCAAACAATCTCACAAATATAGCTTGAAACTCTGATCAAAGTATCAAGAAGAAAGGTAAATTGCTATTAGAAAGTCTGTTGGGGACTTGACCTAATCCAGCAGGTCAGAGATTATCGTTATATAATGATTTTTGAAAGGGTAGGTTTGGAGGGCTTTTTAAGTACAAGGACCTGCATTATAAAGACCCATTGACCTAAAAGAACTTAAAGTATAAGGGAAATAGTGCAATGAGAAGAGTCAGAGGCTCTTAGTAGGGACTTGGAGACCATATTAAGGACTTTTGGTTCTTTATTCTAGAAGTGTAAGAAGCCATTTAAGGTTTTTTGGGGGACAAGGGTGAGGGGTAGAAAAAAAAGTATGGAGTAATATGATTACATGTGCATTTTGCAAAGAACACAATGGCTGCTAGAGAATAGTTAGGCTATTGCAGCAGTCCATTAAGGTTGTGGTAATAGATTTAAGAGATATTAATATTTAAGATTAAACTTGATACTTGGGGCCAGGCGCAGTGGCTTATACCTGTAATAGCACTTTGGGAGGCCCAGGCAGATGGATCACTTGAGGTCAGGAGTTCAAGACCAGCCTGGCCAACATGGTGAAACCCTGTCTGTACTAAAAATACAAAAATTAGCCAGGCATGATGGTGGGCACCTGTAATCCCAGCTATTCGGGAGCCCGAGGCAGGAGAAGCAGTTGAACCCAGGAAGTGGAGGTTGCATTGAGCCTAGATCACGCCACTGTACTCCAGCGAGCAAGACAGAGCTCTAAAAGAGCAAGACTCCATCTCAAAAAGATAAATAAATAAATAAATAAATAAATAAAAAAGATTGATGCTTGGTAATGGATTGGCTATAGAACAAATAGATGTCAAAGATGGTCACAGCTTTCTGTATTGATAAGAGCACCGTGTACCAAGAAAAGGAATACTAGCAAAGAACCAGACTTTTCGGCGGTGGAGAGGAGAGATGAGAGGGAGTGGTAATGGGGGGAAATCATCAGGTTTGAATATTTGAAGCGCTTTCCCCGGAACAGTTGACCACATAGATCTATAGCTTAGAAGAGAGATCTAATCTAGAAGAAAAATTTGAGCTACTGGCATGGATGAGATTACCTAGGAAGAGAATATATAGCAAGAGAGGGCCTCATGTGAGCTAGAGGTACTCATAAGATGTGGCATAGTGGTTAGTTAGGGGCTTGGGCTTTGTATTCAGGCAAGCCTAGATTCAAATCTTAGCTCTACTATCTACTGGGAAAGCTTAATAGTTAAGATTAAAATTGATACTTGGGGGCCGGGTGCGGTGGCTCACGCCTGTAATCCCAGCACTATGGCAGGCTGAGGCAGGAGGATCACTTGAGGTCAGGAGTTCAAGACCAGCCTGGCCAACATGGCGAAATCCTGTTTCTTCTAAAAATACAAAAATTAGCCAGGTATGATGCGGGGGAGGGGGGCGCCTGTAATCCCAACTACTTGGGAGACTGAGGCAGGAGAATCGCTTGAACCCGGGAAGTGGAGGTTGCAATGAGCCTAGGCAGATTATTTTGTACCTCTTTAAGACTCAATTTTCTCATCTGTAAAATGTGGGAAATAGTCTCCTAGGATGGTTGGTTTAAGGATTAAATGAGATAAAGAAAATAAAACTGATTTTGGTACATAGTATTTAATGAAATTATCACATGATGATAATGTGTTGCTGAGTTGAAAAATTTGGTTGCAGAATAGTTCTCATTTGTAAAAAAGTGTGATACATATACACATATGTATACAGGAGTTCTGAAAGGGTATATACCAAAATGTCAGTAGTAGTTACCCTTGAGGAAAAATGGAAGGCAAAGTAAGGGAGGATCCTGCCACGTTTTACTTTGTACATATCTGTACGTACTTGTACATTATTTTTGTTGTGTTGGTGGTAGTGGTCATTTTGTTATTTGAATTTTTTGACAAAGGTGTGTGATTTTTATAACTTTTAATAGCCATTAATCTTTAATCATTTAGTCCATTTTGTCTCTTTGTAAACTTTGAACAACCAGGGCTTGGTTTTTTGTTTTGTTTTGTTTGCTTGACAGGAATGTTTTTGATTCAATGGAGATGCCATACTGATTTCTCATAAACACCTGAGTCCTAGGTTACAATGAACTAGAAAAAAGACAGAGATCTGGCTTCGGTGATAACCAGAGTTTTTGTTCATAAACATACATACTATATGCTCTGTGTCTTAGTCCATTTGCACTCTATAACAAAACACCTTATACCAGGTAATTTATAAATAATAGAAATTTATTTCTCACAGTTTTAGAGGCTGAGAAGTCCAAGATCAAGGCTCCAGCAGGCTTGGTGTCTGGTGAGGGCCCAGTCTCTGTTTCCAAGATGGCACCTCATTGCTGCATCATCTAGTGGAGATGAACAGTGTATTCTAATATGGCAGAAGGGATGGAGGGCAAAAAGGACTGAACTCTGTGTGAAGCCCCTTTTATAAAGGCCTTAATCTTACTCATATGGGAGCAGCCCTTATAACTTAATACCTCCTAAAAGGCCCCACTTCTTAATACCATCAAAATGGGGATTACGTTTCAACATGAATTTTGGTGGGGACACACATTCAGATCATAGCATTTCACCCCTGGCTCCCCCAGATTTATATCCTGCACACATACAAAATATATGAGATACATGTACATGATACATATTTATTCCATCCCAAAAGCCCCAAAATGACTTACCTTGTTCCAGCATCAACTTTAAACTCTAAAGTTTTCATCTAAACATTATCTAAATCAGATATGGAAATGAGACTCAAAGTACAATTCATCCAGAGACAAATTCCTCTCCAGCTGTGAGCCTATGAAATTATACAGTTATATGCTTCCAAAAGACAATAGTGGGACAGACATAGGATAGACATTCCCACTCCAATATGGAACAACAGGAAAGAACAAAGGGCTAACAGGTTCTAACCACATCCAAACACCTCAAATAAACAACAACAACAAACCCAGTAGGGCCAACATTAAACCCTGAAGCTTGAATATAGTCTTTAACTCCCATTTCTCATTTTCTGGACACACTGGAGTGAAAGTTGGGCCCCCAAGGCTCTAGGCAACCCTACTCCATCACATTGTTGGCTGCATTTCTTGGTGTTGGAGTTGCATGCCTTTGGGTCTCCCAGCCTGGAGTTGCACCCTGGTGGCTCTACTGGTCTGAGGTCTTGGGGTGGCCCTGCCTGGGCAACTCCAATAGGAATTGCCCTGATGGTGACTCTCTGCATTGGCCTCACTCCCGCGGCTTTGGATATTATGTAGATATCTTGCTCATTGTTAAAAGACAGGAACTAACATTTCCAACGAGCATATTGCAAGACAAATACTTTATATATTCTGTCTCTTTCAATCCTTCAGGTAAATGTAATTTTCATTTAAAGAGGAAGAAACCAAAGGCTCAAAGAGACAAGTAAATTAATCAGGACCGAAACACAGGATTGTAAAATAAAAATAGTTTGTCACAGTTTACCACTTGGCATGCTGAGAAATTGGTGGCAACACTGTCACCTAAAAGTAGATAATTAGATTGGAAATCTGATCTGTCAAATTGCAGGTCTTCTAGATAAGTCTTGGTACTGGAGGATGGGAACGTACAGGGCTTATAACCTAGTAGGCAGAAAACGATTGAAGAAAGACCTGTGTAAGCCAGGATCTCTGGGTTGCTGATCCTATTTGATCTCATACTTTTTAGAGAAAACTCAAAATTGAAGTTGATTCTTAGCCTACCAAAATTTCAAGATATATTTTAATTAGATTGTGTCTAAATAAATTAGTTTATATCTAAAGTACTATGTATTAGGATACTTAATATTTAATTATCTTCCTTCATGAACTGTGGAGCTTCCTATGGAGAGCATTTGTGGTAGCCATGCAAATCCTTCCATAAATCTTTCATTCTCTTTGTTAACCTTGGAATAATTTGAAAAGTTTTAAAATTGGGACTATTTCATTTTTTTTCAATCCACTCAACATTTATTAAATTCCTTAATAAATCATTGGAGGAAAGCAGTGATATTTTTTAGAATATTGAAATTAGTTATTGAGGAGGAGAAGAAATGTTTGACTTAGAGTATTATAGATGACTTAAGGGCACTTAAACTTTTTTTTCCCTAGGTAAGAAATAAGTGCCTTGGAAAATACAAAAAAAAAAAAAAAAGTTCAATACCAGCAATAGGGAAAAATTCAATTTATGAAACTCTATTTTAATATTTATGATACTCACAAAAACTTAAACAGGTATCTACACAAAATTATAGGAAATATGCTGCCTTAGTTTTGAAGAGGAAATATTGAAATTTTGCCTGGATAAAAGGGTAATTTTTAAAATAAACTTTTTTTTTTTGCTTATCATAATCCAGAGTATGGGCAACCATTTTTAATAAATTTAGGATGTGTGCTATATTTGATCACCAGTGTTTTAAGTTTTACTTTTGAACACTAAGAAAGAATACAAAGTTAACCTTATAGGCCAGGCGGGGTGGCTCATGTCTGTAACCCCAGCACTTTGGGAGGCCAAGGTGGGAGGATCACTTGAGCCCAGGAGTTTGAGACCAGCCTGGGCAACATAGCAAGACCCTGTCTCTATATAAATAATATAGTAATAAATAAAATAAAATAAAAAACAAAGTACCTTATAGCACAAGTACCTAAGTACCTGTTTACCTATTTAGGTGCTGGTAGACCACTTGTTTTGCTAGTCTTTGAAACTGGAAGGAGTGTCAAATGCACAGAAGCCAAAGTCATCTTGGCCAGATGGTGTTTGATACAGATGGATGGTTAGTTGTCATGCAGATCTCCTAGTTGGTAACTTGTTGCTGCCATCTGACTCAAAGAATCATTCACACACACTGGCTGTCAAAAGCATCTTCTCTTCTGTCTGTTTTAGCTGTCATGTCTGTGCTCTGTACAGAAGTGTTGACAAGACATTGCTGTTGTACATTTTCAATGTGGTTGTTAGTGAGTTTTCTGTTTTGTGGGGTCTTTGATAGTGCTAGAATGTACTTGCTTTGTAATTGTGTTTAAAAAAAAATACTATGACGGTACAGCAATAATCTGACCTTGTAAATGGACTTTACAGGTTTTAAGTTTAGGCAGATATGTTCTGTGAACAAAAGCATTTAATAAAAGGAAAAAAAAAAAGACTAGTTTCGTTTAGTTTCCAAACAGCAAATAAACCAAATTCTACTGGTTGTTAACCAGTTTGATGTAATATTTCCTTTTGGACTTTCCGTCTGATAGTCTGTGGTCAAAATCTTTATACTCTTTTCTGAATATACATTTTCTCAAATTACTACCTTTTTTCTAATGATATAAGCTTCCCTTTTTTTCCAAAAAAAATCTTCAAACATTACCTATCTTTTGCATCCGTTTTCTCAAACTTAATATCCCTTTGTTGTATTTACCTACTGACCTTGTTTCTGTTTTTACTGTTTCCCTTAGAGAAATATAAGCAAAGGCATTCCTCCATTCCTCCAGATCATTTCTGAAAGCATATCTGTTCCTCTGATATTTCTTTTTTGTTTTTTTTTAAGTGAAAGTAAGTTTATTAAGAAAGTAAAGGAATAAAAGAATGACAACTCTAGAGGCAGAGCAGCAGCATGGGATGCTTAACTGTGATATTTCTTTAACAATTTAATTAGTTTGTTTATTCAACTAATATTTACCGAGCATCCCAATATGTGCCAGGCACTCTGTAATACTCTGGAGATATCAGGAGGAAATACTCTCTACCCTTGAGAAGTTCAGTCTAGAGGGAAATCAGACATTAGACAATTAGACTAGAACATTATAACTGCTAAATGTAAGTATATGAAAAGTGTAGGAGGAAAACATGGGCACTTGCTGTTCTATTTCCCCTCTTATACTTCCAGAGTGTTGGTTTTTAAAATTATTGTAGACTTTGCTCAACCTTTATAATACTTTATTAAGTAGCTTAAGAAGTAGTTAAAACTTCAACTTGAAATAGCCATTGATTCATTAATTTTTCCTAGCTTTTGAATACATTTTCAGGATTATTTATTATACTATCTTATATGCAGATGTGCTAAAATATGTTTTTTAAACCAGAGAATAGAAGATAAAAATTAACTGGCAGAAGCTTTCTGAGTTGGTTTCAAAAGAAAATATATGGTTTCTTCATTAAGTTGGGAGAAAAAAACATGGAGACTTGAATAACATAGACATTTATTCTGGACCTGTCTCTAACTTGCTAAGTTTTTGGACTGGTTACTTAATCTCTGGACTGTATAATGTATATACCTATCAAAATAAAGTGAAAAAATAGGTACTTATTGATTGATGTTTGTGAAGAACTTTGAGTTCTTGGAGAAAGCTTTAATTAATGCAGAAATATATAGAGAAGACTCTAACTTGTTTCCTGATTTTTCAGCCCTGGTGGTGCTGTGTAGCCCAAGTCAATCAATATTTAGAATTTGCTGTAGATTTTTGGGTCCTTCAGTCAGCTTACGACACTGTTTCTAGGGGGTTGGGTGTGAATTTATACAGAAATAAGATGTCTTATCCTGGGAAGCCAGGCCCTAGACTAGACTTGGGTATCAGTGATCATTTCTGAGACATATTCATTGGACATACACTTCAGGTAGACCCACATGATTCATTCTTCTGTTCACAATAATAAAATGTAGTTGGAATCTGTATTTTCTTTTTTAATTTTTCAGTGAACATATACTGAACACCTCCTATGTATGAGTTACTTAATCTATATGAATTCTATGGGGAATGTGAAACTATGTAAGACTGCCTTTAGGCAGTGTGCAAAGACAGTGCACTACATGGGTTGCTTATCAGCTTTGTCAGTTATTCATATTTGAACGGTATTACTTATAAAAGTTCACCTTTTATTTGGGAAAATGTATTTAGCTTTCGTTTCTTTTTTTTTTGAGACGGAGTCTCACTCTGTTGCCCAGGCTGGAGTGCAGTGGCGCTAACTCGGCTCACTGCAAGTGCCGCCTCTCAGGTTCACACCATTCTCCTGCCTCAGCCTCCCGAGTAGCTGGGACTACAGGCGCCTGCCACCACACCTGGCCAATTTTTTGTATTTTTAGTGGAGACAGGGTTTCACTGTGTTAACCAGGATGGTCTCGATCTCCTGACCTCGTGATCCGCCCACCTCAGCCTCCCAAGCTTTAATTTCTTAAGCTAATTTATATTTGCTAATCGATGAACAGCTGTGTAATTTATTAAAATTTTTAAGTTTATTGGTCTCTGAAAATAATAGAGCTTCACTAATTTTGAACTTTAAGAATCAGTTTAAAGTCAAATAGTATCTACTGAATATCATTCTGAGATTATTAGAACTTCATTTTCATTTTATATTTCAAGGAATTTGCAACTTAGACATTATTTATCCCTCCAGGGATAGAAATTGGTTTAAAAAAAAAGTTCTCTGTTACTGTTTGGTGATACGTTTTTAAGACTGTACTAATTTGGTAATTGTGATACAACAGTTTCAAATTTGCTTGAAGGTTTGCAGCATCTGTATTCCTCAGTACAAACTTGTGTCTTATTTCATTGCTTTATTTTCACAGTCATTGCAATAAAATAGCAAAATGAATGGATTAACAATATAAGGGAAACTATGGCATTTAAGATAGACACCAAAGGTCAACCATGGTGTTCTCTTAATTTCTTAAAACTTAGCAGAGAAGTTTCTGGTCATTATAATTTTATAATTTGTATTTGTTCCTTTGATTTTTATCAACACTTCCTTAGTGTTTGTGTGCCCTAAAAATAAATTTGGAAGTGTGTTTATTTGAAAGACACAAAATCTTAATTTTTTAAGTTAGTGTGTATTTTTAAAAAATCACTTTAATATAGTATTTGTTGTTTCATTTGTGCTTTTTTTTTATTAAGGAATAAATGCTAAATTACAGTTTTGATCCTTACTGAAGGATCAGGAAATCGTAGATTGAATCCTTGACTGATATGTGTTTAAATAAGATAATCTTTTTTTTTTTTTTTCCTGAGACGGAGTCTTGCTCAGTCTACCAGGCTGGAGTACAGTGGTGCGATCTCGGCTCACTGCAAGCTCCACCTCCCAGGTTCGTGCCATTCTCCTGCCTCAGCCTCCCAAGTAGCTGGGACTACAGGCGCCCACCACTATGCCTGGCTAATTTTTTTTGTATCTTTACTAGAGATGTGGTTTCTCCGTGTTAGCTAGGATGGTCTCGATCTCCTGACCTCATGATCCACCTGCCTCGGCCTCCCAAAGTGCTGGGACTACAGGTGTGAGCCACCACGCCCAGCCAAATAAGATAATCTTTAAAACTTTTACGGTGCTTTAAGTGTCTTCAATCACTGATGTTTGTAACAATTACAAGTACATTCCTGGAGCCAGTTTGTATCTCATAAATCACAATACCTGCAAAATGACAATGTGGGCAACTCGTATCTATTTATATTATTAATGGATGGTAAATAATGTGTTCATGTCTGTCAGTAAATATCACGCTAACTGGTTTTTATGTCAGCAGACTGAGAACTATGAGCAGAGAATACGTGAACAACAGGAACAGCTGTCCCTTCAACAAACTATTATTGACAAGCTAAAATCACAGTTACTTCTTGTGAATTCCACTCAAGGTATGTGCATGTTAATTTTTTATGTATTTCTAGAACCTCTTGGTGAAAAGAAAGGTGTAAGTTGAGTTCTTCTGTTGTATTCCTTCGTTGTTTCTCCATAGTTTTGATATTATAACTGTGGTACAGTTATATGTTACATTTATTTAAATGAACACTTACAGGATATGGGAAAGTGGACTTTCACCTATACTATACTATACTATACTATACTATACTATACTATACTATACTATATGGTGGAACTCTAAGTTTATAAAACTTTCTAAAAAGCAATTTGCCAGTAAATAGCAGCAAAAGCTTTTGAAAACATCTATGCCTTTTGAACCAAAAACTCAAGTCCTAAGACTATATCATGAGAAAACATTTGTTCAGGTAGTCAAAAATATATATGCAAGGATGTGTATTACAGTATAATTTCTAATCATGGAAAGCTAGAAACAAATATTCAGTAGTTACAGTGATCTATATGAATAGCTATGTGGCCAAGAAAAGTGATAATAGGTATTAACTTGTAAGAATATGTTGATGATATATAGCAAAATGAACAAAGCAGGATACGTAAATAAGTGTTATTTTCATTTATGCAGAAAAAGGTGATTCTTGTGTGAATTTATATGTTTAGGAAAAGAAGTATTAACTGGAATAATTCACAGGTGATAAAAATTTGGGTAGCATTTACTTTTTACTCTTTTTGGCTGTCTGTTTTTTCTAATTTTCCTATGATAAGCATGGAGTCATAATACAAATAATTATCTCAAATAAGAAATGCATACCTGAAAATCCGACTTATATAAAAGTTGAATTGTTGCTAACAGGGGCAAAGAGCATATTTCTAGTTTTCTAAATTCTGTATATTTACATACTGCTGACTTTTGGAGAGCAGGGGTTTTGTATGTTTAGTGGGAAGGAAAAAATGTAAATGGACAACTTGTCAAAGTAACTGTTACCTAAAGAATTTTCTAAAACTCCTACCTTAAAATCTATTCTCTTTACGGTTTTGAGTTTGTATTATTTTTGCTTTTTCAGGTGGTACCAAAAATAAGGGTTTTCTGCTAATATCCAAGAGGTTTTTGTCTTGCAGATGGCAGTTATGGCTGTGTTCCTCTGCTTGAAGACAGTGAAACAAGGAAGAATAATTTGACTGTTGATCAGCCACATAATAAAGTGATTTCAGGAATAGCAAAGGAAAAACTACCAAAGGTAGACATTGCTTCTGCAGAAAGCAACATTCAAATGCTGATGCGTAACATAGCTTCCTCATTTTATTTTTCTGAAGTGATCTACCACGGGAATTCCAAACAGAAGTTCTATATATATAAATATGTGACTTAAATATTTCTGAATAGAAGAACTATTTTCAAGTAAAATAAAGGCTAAGGTTTTGTATTTCCTACTAACCTTTTTTCTACATCACAAGCATTTCAACAAAGAAAAGATTTAACAAAGAAATAGGACTGGACACAGTGACTCACTCCTGTAATTCAAACACTTTGGGAGGTGAAGGAGGGAGGTTCACTTGAGCTCAACAGTTTGAGACCAGCCTGGGCCACATAGGGGGGACCCCTATCTCTATAAAAAATTTAAAAATTAGCCACTCAGGATGGCACATGCCTGTAGTCCCAGCTACTGTAGGCCGAGGTGGGAGGATTGCTTGGGCCTGAGAGATCAAGGCTGCTACAGTGACCCATGATCATGACACTGCATTCCAGCTTGGGCAACAGAGTGAGACCCTGTCTCTAAATAATTAATTAAAAGCCACATCCACATACATATGTACATATATGTGGGTGGGTGTGTGTGTATATAAATAAATAAAAGATTAAAATCAGGTAAATAATAAGACAGATTAGAAAATAGCTTTCTAGCTTTTTCTTCAATTGTCTGTGCTTAGTTTAAAAAAAAACAAATCCACCCAACTAGCTTAAGCAAAACTTTGTTGAAGTAATACAGAAAGAAATAATACATATCCGCAAGGAGACATATACAAGGACGTTCATGCCATAGGTTAGAAACAACCTAAATATACACCCATAACAGAATAGTTGATCTTTAGAAACTCTTTAGAAAAATTAAAATATACTAAATATATATTAATTTGCCTAAATTTCAGTAGCAGTGTTGAGTAAAGATGGCAATTACAAAATGATAAAATGGGAATACTTTATATAGTTTGTTGTTGTTGGTTTTATTTTGTTTTGTTTTTGTTTTTGTTTTTTTGAAGATGAAGTCTTGCTCTGTCACCCAGGCTGGAGTGCAGTGGCATGATCTCTGCTCACTGCAACCTCCGCCTCCCAGGGTCAAGCAATTCTACAGGCACATGCTGCCACGCCTGGCTAATTAGGATACTTTATGTAGTTTTTAAAACATAACGTTAATGTTTGTGGAAACGCAAATATGTAATAAAAGTATAAAAACCTGGACAGGAAGGGCACACATCTTCTTTAGAAAAACGATCACTTCCAGAATTGGGGAGAAAAGAGACTGATATCTGAGAAAGGAATAATGAGGGCTTCAGCAGTTATATCTGCAACTTTTTTTTTTTTTTAATAGAAGAGAGCTAAGCAGGTATGCAAAAATGTTAACACTTGTTAACTCGGTAGTATATATGTATATTATATTGTTCTCCATGTTTTCATAAGTCATTGAAATTTTGTAAGTTTGAAAAGGATATCTTTAATGAGATGAGTTGGCTTTTAGTGGGATGATACATATTTTGAATAAAATAAGAACTCTTAGCAAATAAGGTTTCTTAACATCAACAACAACAATTAAATCAAGAGTGCTGTATTTATTTCTTTCCTTCTAAATAAAGTAGGAGATTTTCACTTTGTCAGGGTTATTCAGTTACTGATTGCATAACTAAGACTATCTTATTATTTAACATCAAATCTGAGAAATCCAATTTCGAGAGCTTTTTTCTATAAATAAAAGTTTTACAATAAGAAGTTATTTTGGTACCCGTTATTACATATATTTTTATTTGAAACCATTCTTTGAGTCATTCAGTTTTCTTCACCCCCATTCGATTTTTCATGTATCTAAAAATGCTGATAAACACTGAAACCATGGCATTGAAATATACTAGGTTTATTTTGCAAAAGAGGAAATTGAGAAACAATGATTCTGACTTTTTGGAATACAATTTAGTTACTAGGCCTATTGTAGTGCATTATAAAATTGTAGAGTTACTATACTGACATAAATTTAGTGCTTAAATAAATAATATTTCTAATCTTCCTGTTTCAGTGTCTTCCAAATGCCATTACTTTACCACAAATTTAATAATAATTTATAGCATTCCTTTGAAAGTAATAGGACATCTCCAGTTTAAACTATGTAGAAGGTAGTTTTGAAAATAAAACTTTGGTTAGAACAAAAGGGATGATGTGAAAAGCTCTAAGATATAGTAATAGTTTTTTTTAATTTGGATAATTTGTTATTTATGAAAGTTTTAGAGTTTATTTTCAGTCAATAAGTATCAAAAACAGACCTTCAACAGAAATCTCTTTAAAAATTATATTTGTTTAAATTCTGTAGGCTAATTATTTTATCTGTGAAATATATATCTGGATACCTGGGATGAAATTAAGTTTAAGTAACAGAAATCATTTCAGAGATAGCCTGTGTGCAAAGAATTAATAATATTACATCAATTGTAACTATATTTTTGGGCAGATGGTAAGAGGAAAGGCTCCAAGTAAGGAATAAATCTAACTTCAGTGAGTTCTCTTAATTATCTTTACTAATAGGGGAAAGATTTATGTTATAGCCACATTTTTATACTTTGAATAGCTCATCGACTCAGTTTTCTTTGTAACTATTTAATAAAAATTAAAATTAACTGTCTTGTATTTCAGCTTCCTCTTCTTTTATATATCTCTAGCCAAAGTGCTAATGAGCACTAAACGTATAAGGGATTAAAGAAAAGAGAAAATATATTCTAAAAGAATGGATATATTAGATTTATTGAATATTTGAGAGTTGTCTGTATGCTTAGTGTAAAAAATTAGGCCTGGGCCGGGCGTGGTGGCTCAAGCCTGTAATCCCAGCACTTTGGGAGGCCGAGACGGGTGGATCACGAGGTCAGGAGATCGAGACCATCCTGGCTAACACGGTGAAACCCCGTCTCTACTAAAAAAAATACAAAAAACTAGCCGAGCGAGGTGGCAGGCGCCTGTAGTCCCAGCTACTTGGGAGGCTGAGGCAGGAGAATTGCGGGAACCCGGGAGGCGGAGCTTGCAGTGAGCTGAGATCCGGCCACTGCACTCCAGCCTGGGCGACAGAGCGAGACTCTGTCTCAAAAAAAAAAAAAAAAAAAAAAAAAAAAAATTAGGCCTATGTTAGAAAAAATACTGGCCCATCAAGCAATGAAAATTAAAATATGTTCCACTGGCCTATGTGTTGGTCTATACTTAGTGAGTTATAATTCACCTTTAGCTAATACGGGGGAAACTTTTCCTAAAGAACTCTGAATATGTAGCTACATTCAAGCTTCTTCCACTATGGAAAAAATCCATGTTGGTTGGTTGCAGTTTTTTAAGAGTATGCACCCACGTGGATGAGAACTAGAAGGCATTATAGAGAAATGGTTAAGGTGATGGTGTGATTCTTTTTTATTCTGTTTTTAGTATACTTTAATATTATTGGTCTTCTGCAAAACTAATCTGTTTCTAGAAATCACATTCCCAGTCAGTTGGCCTAGCTTCTATAATGAATTAGTAAGTTAATAGAAATGCTTTGAACCAGTAACAGAAGGCAGCCACTACGAGCCACCCACAGTCCTTTCCTCCTCCTGTTTGGTCCGTGGTTTGAGAATTTGTTTTCTTTAGACTATTTGTTTTGTTTAGGACTTTGTTTTGTCAGGATGTTTGAGAAGAGAAAGGTGGACATTTTAGCAAATAGCCATTCTGGCTGCGTTGGAAAAAGAGACATGAAGTAGAGGAAAGAGGGATATTTGAAGGGGGAAGAGGCCCTTTTAGAAAATTTTACTTAAGAGACATGAAATTTATAGTTCAATCTCTATTCATGTTATTCCTACACACAGAAAGCATGCAAAAATCCTTTGACTTCTAAAGGGACAGAAAGACGTAAAGACAAAGCCTCTATCATTAGATGACCCTTAGTGCTCTGCTTGAGACAGTGGGGAAGGAAATACTCAGTTTAATGGAAAACCTTAGTTTTGTCTTTTGTACACCACAGTAATTTGCACAGTCTTTTGTATTATCTCTCATATTATTCCAGACTTACCCCAAAACTTAGGGCTTAAAACAACAAATGTATCTGAGTTTCTGTGAGTCAGAAATTCTGGAGTGACTTACCTGGGTGACCCTGACTCAGGGTCTCTTATGTTGAAGTCAGGATGTGGACGAGGACTGCAGTCATCCGAAGGCTTAACTGGTTGGAGGATCCACTTCCAAGATGGGTCACTCACATGACTGTTGGCCAGAGACCTTTCCACATGAGCCTGTCTACCCAAACTGACAGCTAACTTCACTCGAAGTAAGGCATCTGAGAGAGAGAAATGTGCCCTCTGTGACTTAGTCTCAAAGTCACATTCCTTCACTTCCACTTAATTTTGTTCATTAGAAGCAAGTCACTAAGTAGTGGGGCAAGAAATTAAGTTGCACTCCTTGAAGGGATGAGTATCAAAGTTTCATAGATATATTTTAAAAGCAACACAGGTATTGTAGATTGTGGTGTACAGAAGAGGATGTGAAAGATCAAGAGACAAGGAGACTGATACTTAATTTAATTTACCTTACAACAAATATTGATGAAAGGTAAGGGAACTTAATATTCACTTAATAGTGAATTTAACTTCCTGAATCATGTGATTATTAATCTTAAAGGGAAAAAATATCATAGCCTATCATCTTAAGAACAATTTCAAAAATTCTAATATGAATATATTTTCCAGAGGATAATAATAGCAATGCTTAGAGAACTAAGAAATTGTTGCATATTACTGATTCTTTTTTATAATGTTAAAAACTGAAAATGCAGATAGGAAATCAGATAACAAAAATGCACACAATTATTCTTGACAAAGACTATTCATCTCTTGTTTACAGAACACCATTGTCAGTAACTTATGTCCATGTTAGCAGTTACTATTTAAATAACAAGTTTTGTATTTGTGTAACAAATATAAAGGTATTCTATAAAAATACAAAACTATAAATTATCAGTTTAATTCACTTTTTTAAGAACCAGGATTGTAATGTACTGTGTCACTTTTAAAATCTCAGAAATGAGATTTTTGTAATTTGCTTCTGCAAGATAGTTTGGTTGCCAAACTAAATACTATCTTGAGTGTCTAGGTTTTGACAGAAATTGTTTGCCCTCATCTTTCTATGCCACTTTTTGTTCCTGTGGCGAATTATACAAAATTCTCAGTGGTTTGATGAAAGAAAATATGTAGAAAGCAATAATATAGAAGACAAAAAATTTGATGATATTGGTAAATTACTTTTCATCATTTATCCAATAATTCTGAATTCATGATGTATACTTAAGACTGCCAACCACTGGAGAGCAAAGAGATGTTTTTCCCTGTCTTCCGGCTTAAAGTCTTGATTTAATAATTAACATTATTGAATGTTGAAAAGTTATTTGAGATTCTAGGATCCAAAATATAAAGTAAACATGGTATGAGTTCACTAATTAAATAGAGTTTATGTGTTCTCATGTCTATATATTTCTAATTTATTCTTTATACATGTCTTTATGTTTCATCTGAGTTAAAAACTCAGGTATATGACGAGTGCAGTTGTTACTGAAAGATGTCAGTTAAACAGTTTGCAGATTTCAAATATAGCTATCATTGTGATTAGATCAGCAGATACAGTAGCTTTGAGGAACAAGAAAGATGTTTTAGGTTTAGAACAGTATAAACAGTGATATAGCTGTGGAGCTGGCAATTGCAAGCAGTAAGATGTGCTGTACTGGACAATTGCAAGTAAATATAGAAGCTCTGACATGTTTCAAGAGAGCTGTTGTCTAAAAAGTCATTTGTCAGTCACTTATACAAGAAGTAGTTATTGAACTCCTATTTGCCAAGCCTTGCTGGTTATTAACAGAAATACAAAAAACAAAACACAAAACAGCAATAGTATTGTAAGTTATAGATAACATCTATCCCCTTTAAGGAGCTATAGTCTGGTTGAGGAAATGATGATTTGGAGACCTACAGCAATTAGCAAGCATTATAAAATAATGTAAAGTCCTAATTATATAACAAAATGAAACCCAGTCTCTACTGAAACTACAAAAATTAGCCGGGTGTGGTGGCAGGCACCTGTAATTCCAGCCACTTGGGAGGCCAAAGCAGGAGAATTGCTTGAACCCGGGAGGCGGAGGTTACAGTGAGCTGAGATCGTGCACTCCAGCCTAGGTGACAAGCGAAACTCTGTCTGAAAAAAAAAAAAAAAAAAGAAATTCTAACTGTAATTTTATGGCACTGATAAAACATATAGGGCCTTAATTTAATTTAAAAATTAAAATTCTCAGCTTAAGGGCTTGATCAAGGGCCCACAATTTAGGTTCCAGTACAGAAAAGAAGACAAGTTCTTACTTGGCCTTTATCTTGGTTATGTGTGCATAGATAAGTAAAGTTAAATTTTCTACAAGATTTTGATGGAAAAAGGATAATTTTTAGACAAGAGCCAGAATTATTCTAGGTCACTTGGGAGAACATTATGTAAACTGAAAGTGAAAGCTAAAACTGAAGGTTTTGAATGAGCCATTTCATTTACCATAACCATTTTTAGGTGACATAATCGTGGCTACAGAGGAGAAAGTGCTTGCTACCTTTTTCTTAGTTTATTCTATAGACAGTCCTTCAGTGAGTGGCATTTACGCATGGTTTGCCCCTTCAATTATGTATAGCAGTTTTGGCAGGCAGTACATGAACTTGAACTCTGTTCTGCTTTCTGATCTTCTGTAGCTAATAAAATCCTAATCTCACAGGTCTAGGTCTTAGATGGCATCCCCATCCTTATACTGTTTATATCTTATATACACTGGACTTCAAGGGCAGTGCCCACTTAGGGATCATCTGAGTTTTGGGCCCCATAGCTTCTCTCAACACTCCAGACACTTTCTGTTGCAACTCTCTTAAACCACATTTGTTTGTTAAGTTGCTATATATTGTCCAAGTAAGTAAAAGCTTTAAAATGGTTTATAGGTAAATGATAAACATGTTTTTCATCATTTGAACAAAAGCTAAAAATTAGGCCGTTAGTCAACATATTTAACTACTAAGTGATTTCTATGGAAAAGTCACATCTCATTTACATCATCTAAACACATAGCACCTCTTCTAAGAGAGGAACTTGAAATACATTTAACTGCATTTGTTTGTTACTCAACTTTTTAAAAATTTGCCCCTGAATTCCTTTAATGTTTAATCTTTTCTTTCCATCTTTTATCATACAGAAATGGTGATTATGCACACTGTACAATGGCACAGGCCAATCTAGGCTGGGGCTTAGAGAATTGGAGAAAAACGTGTTTGTGTGTAGTACCTCAGGTAATCCTTACCTTGCAATCCAGAGCAAATGTACTGCTTCTCCTGGTTTTCTTTCTAGAAACTGCATTATATATACCCTATTTTTATATCTAATGCTTCTATATTACTCCTCTTTGGAGACCAGCCTTTTTTATAGACTTCCTGGTAGAATATCAATTAGAAAGGAAAACAACTATCCTCAACCAATTTATTCATTAAAGTTCGGTTTTCTCTGAAGTGTCATACTACACAAACTGTTTGTTTTTTTTTTTGAGACAGGGTCTCACTCTGTCACCCAGACCGGAGTGCAGTGGTGCCATCTTGGCTCACTGCAACCTCCGCCTCCTAGGCTCAAGTGAATCTCCTGCCTCAGCCTCCCGAATAGCTGGGATTACAAGCATGCACCACCACACCTGGCTAATTTTTGTATTTTTAGTAGAGACGGGGTTTCACTATGTTGGCCAGGCTAGTCCCGAACTCCTGATCTCAAATGATCCACCCGCCTCGGACTCCTATAGTGATGGGATTACAGGTGTGTGCCACTGTGGCTGGCCAATACACAAACTCTTAAGAAAAAAATATTGATATCCAAAACGTTTTAATAATTACATTGAAATTTTCTATTGCAGAAACTTTGTTTCCAAATCTAAATTATTAATTCTTCCTAACTCTTTCCTGCTCTGGGTTTGTGTTTTTGAATTCAGTACATCATCTTACAGTTTTTGCTTTTGTTAAAATACTGGAAATAATTTTGAGGAAGAAAAGAAAATAAGAAGTGATATGTCAACCTTCTAAATTCTCTTTCCTAACTTAGAAGCAAATTTGAATGTCTCTAGTATGGCTTTTCTCTCCTTATTTCCCCTTCTCATCCTTTTTTTTCACACTTCCCTTTATTTAAAACTCATCTTCAAAGCACACACAATAGAGTCGACAGAGTCTATCCAGCCCTAATTTCTCTTGGCCAAGACATGAAAGGCTGTTCTCTCAACCTCGATAGGTAAGGAATAGCCCCCTGTCCACCTCCATCGTAGTCTGTGTTGCTATAAAGGAATACCTGAGGCTGGGTGATTTATAAAGAAAAAAGGTTTATTTGGCTCATGATTCTGATATCTGTAAAAGTTCAAGATTGGACATCTGCATCTGGCAGGGGCCACAGGCTGCTTCCACTCATGGCAGAAGGCAAAGAGGAGCCAGCATTGCAGAGATCCCATGGTGAGAAAGGAAGCAAGAGAGAGAGGGGAGGTGACAGATTCTTTTTAACAACCAGTTTTCTCAGGAGCTAAAAGAGTAAGAACTCACTCACCTGCTATCCTTACCCCCACAGCCCCCAGGATTTCTGTATTCGTGAGGGATCTGCCCCCATGACCCAGACCCCTCTCATTAGGCCACCTCCAACATTGGGGATCAAATTTCAAAATCTGATTTGGAGGCAACAAATATCCAAACTATAGCACCCACAAACCATCTACTTTATCTTATTATAACCCGTCATCCTGAAAGTTGTCAAAATCTGACTGGGCACAGTGGCTTACGCCTGTAATCCCAACACTTTGGAAGGCCAAGATGGGTGGATCACTTGAAGTCAGGAGTTTGAGACCAGCCTGCCCAATGTAATGAAACCCTGTCTCTACTAAGAATAGAAAAATTAGCCAGGCATGATGGTGGGTGCCTGTAATCCCAGCTACTCTGGAGGCTGAGGCAGTTGAATTGCTTGAACCCAGGAGGTGGAGGTTGCATGAGCCAAGATCACAGCCTGGGCAAGAGTGAGACTCTGTCTCAAAAAAAAAAAAAAAAAAAAAAAAAATTCTCTAAATCTGTTTTGAAGGTATTTTTTTTTTCTGTGTTATGAAGTGCTTCTACATTCAATCTGCTGTGATTTTTTTTTTTTTTGGTTGAATTATATGATGAAAATTTAGCCTCAAAATAGATATTGTAGTTGAAAAGGGGAAGAGTATTTTAATAGCCTTTTTAGCAATTGTGGATAGTCTTTGATACTGCACTAAAATTTGGTAGTGTCTTAAAATGTTAGCTGCAATATGGAATCTGAAATCATATCAGTGAACTTTACATTAAAAGCTGTTGGTCTATCTTGTACTTTGAATATGTCTTTTACTAATGTGTGATTGTTACATCATGAATCATTTGGAAAATATTGGTTCACTAAGTTGTGTAGATCTTGCAAATGTTGACCTATTATATAATATTTTAAAATCACATTTAACATCATCACTGATCACATCAGAAAAACTTTTAAGTATTGGGCATCTGTCAAGCTTACTATGACAGGTACAGGTTTTCCAAAATTTTAGTTTTCACTTGGAAGCTCAAATTTTATCATTGGCAACAAATCTTGTCAGTTGCTTTCCTTAACATGACAGGCTAACTTCATTTGGTTTTGAGAAAATGTCTGAATAACCATAGCTTGTGTGTCAGTCATTCTTTCAAGCAAAAATGGCATTCCATTAGAAAAGTAACTGGTTTACTTGGAACTCAAATAGTTGCACAAGTACTTTTCCCCAAGACAATAATTGTACTTCAGTATGCAGCAGAAGTCCTTGTGTGTATACTTCCCATTTTGTCACACAAAATATTAAAAATATGTTGAGATCAAGTTTCAGTAAAATTAATCATTTTACTGCCTTATTAAGGACATTCTTAGTTGAAACTGCCTTTTTTTTTTTTTGCTGTTTTTTTCCTGAGTGTGTGACATTGAAGAATACAGTGACAACAGTTTGATATGGCCTTAGTCATACTCGGGCACCAGCAGTTTTACTCACCATTGTTTTTGCATAATCAGCCTAAATGCCAACACAGTAAAAAATGCAAATATTAATAATATCTTAATTGTGACAGTAGTTGATTTCAATTATGTCATTATGTCAGGGTCTGGGATTTCATTTTATTCTACTTACAAGCTAATAAGTTAGCCAGTTACTGTTTCATGAGTACTGGAGAAAAACAGAAAAGTGAATCAGAGAAAAAGGACTTTATTATTTACAGTACAACGAGTAGCCAAGAACATCTTATTTTCATTAGTCCCACCTAGGAGGTAACACAGATAAACACAGATGATGCTTATACATGCAATGGTTACATTGAAGGAGAGGCATATTGAGCTTGGGGAACCCACCATTTTATAGCAGGCGGTAAGCATGCCTGCTCTTTGTCCAAAAGGGAGATATTACCTAGTCTTTCAAATTTGCTCTCTGCAAACACAAGCCTGAGAAAAGCCCCAGGTAAAGAACAGTGAGATTCTTGTATTCCTGACATGAACAGCAAAAATGTGCCCGAATGCTCAGGGGCCATGGCAGATTACATCTCCCAACATTGTATCCCTTGAAAGGTACTTGGGACCCTTAAGGATCCTGGACCATATTTTGGGAACCACTGGTTTAACCATATTATAATATCCTGTTAGAAAAAAAATCATATTGCCTTTTTCTCAGTAAGTTACTTTTCATCCTACTGAAAAAAATGTCATGTTCTAAGAATACTCTAGCATCTCCTCAGGAATGTTTACTTGTACATGGAGGTCCTAGTGCTTCCTCATCAGTTCTTTTCACATACATTGGATAGTCAATTGTTTTACATCTTCATACTTTAAATCATGATGCTTGTGAATTAATCTATATTAAATCTAGAGCAGACTCTGAATTTTGACTCTAAGTTGTTAAAAGATAGTTTGATAGTAGATATCTGCATTTTCTAGTATGTTCCATAAAACCCTAGGACTATGAAGTGCTGCATACTAGGTACTCTGGTAATTTTTAAAGGCGCAAGACTGTATCTAGGATATGAAATCAATACTAAGAAAACCACTTAGCTTTGTTTAAGTACAGGATCTTCAGCTAACTCTCTTCCCGGTATTGTATTTTAACATCCTCTCACTGGATTCGTAGTTCCTTCCAAGATACTGCTAGATTTTGAGGGTAGAGGAGGGAAAGAGTCACCTAATTTTTCATTTGCACCTATACACTCCGAGCTTCTCTGTTGCTTGGTTAAGCAGTGTCTTACTATGTTATGAAAGCTGACTTATTCCCTGAAAGATTTGTTTTCTTTGCCAGTTAGTCATCTTTCTATACTTATGCTCTAAGCTATATATCTTAGAATCCTAATAAAACTGTTGTATAGCAGTTTCCACACATTCTGCATTGTCATTAACCTGTGGTTTTTGTCTCCCTCCCTGATAAGTCCCTTTTGGAAATGAATAATTTTAAGATGAGCATCTTTTGTTGTCTCCTTCCTATTATGTTTGTCAATAGTAGTGTGATTTTTGCATTTAAGCTTAGTTTCCTCTAAGTAATTCCATATTTGATGGATTTACTCATTGTTATTTCTACTCCTAATTTCTCTTGACTATTTAACATTAAAGACAGCATGTTTCCCTCTACATTTTATCTTAATAATACTATAGGGAGCCACTGACTTGTCTGTATTCTCTAGAAGTTACATCTGGACCATATGTCTGCTAAATGGCCAAATGGCCACAGTGAATCTCCTTGCTTTCCTTCTTGCTTCTGCTCATTGAACATTCTTTCTTGCCTTCTCTTTTTTATCTATTCTGCAGCCTGAGACTACTCACTTCTGTCCTCAGCTCTTCTCATCTTATCCTGAGCCGTGAGCATAAAGTGATAACTTTTTGATAAAGCTGAATCTAAAATCCTTCTTCCTACTCTTTTTCTTTTTGATAAATGTTAATTCCCCTTTGACGTGAAGAAGATACTAGGTCTTGGTAGTTTGTTTATTTTTTGCTAAATTCTTTATTGGCCAAAAAAAAAAAAAAGGTGGTGAGGCCCCCAGTTTTGAATTTTACTACTCAGGAAAGACCTAACCTCAGTTTCTTTAGAGTTTCTCCTGCCCTAAGATTTTTTTGATGCTAACAGAAAAGAAGAAAAGTTCTTATTTGCCTTTTTCTTGGTTATGTGTACATAGATACGTAAAGTTAAATTTTCTACAATATTTTGATGGAAAAAGGATAATCTCTAGACAAGAGCCAAAATTATTCTAGGTCACTTGGGAGAACATTATGTAAACTGAAAGTGAAAGCTAAAACAGTTTTGAATGAGCCATTTCATTTACCATAACCTTTTTTAGGTGACATAATCATGACTTCAGAGGAGAAAGTGCTTCCTATCTTTCTCTTACCTTATAGACAGAGTGCTGCTGTAAACATTTTGTATACAGGTTTCTGTGTGAACATAAATTTTGAAGTGCCCAGGAGTGCATTCATTGGGTCCTATAGTACTTACATGTTTGGAGTTTTTGTTTAAGAAATGGACAAAATGGGCCGGGCGCGGTGGCTCAAGCCTGTAATCCCAGCACTTTGGGAGGCGAGACGGGCGGATCACGAGGTCAGGAGATCGAGACCATCCTGGCTAACACGTGAAACCCCGTCTCTACTAAAAAAAATACAAAAAATTAGCCGGGCGAGATGGCGGGCGCCTGTAGTCCCAGCTACTTGGGAGGCTGAGGCGAGAGAATGGCCTAAACCCGGGAGGCGGAGCTTGCAGTGAGCTGAGATCCGGCCACTGCACTCCAGCCTGGGCGACAGAGCGAGACTCCGTCTCAACAAAAAAAAAAAAAAAAAAAAAAAAAAAAAGAAATGGACAAAATGTTTTCTAGAGTGGTGAAGGGTATTGGTAGTTTTGTTTTTACAGGCAGTGAACTTGATTAGCTCAGGGTAACTGTCACTCCTATGGAGAGAGGCAGCTCCAATCTCAGTTCAATCCTTAGAGCTTTAGCTACAAAGCTTTTAGTCTCGCCCAACTTTGGGACTGCCAGAGACTTGAGCTGAATTGAAACTCAGAATTTAAGGTTCTCAAATTCTCTAGGGCTCCTTTCCCTCACTCTCCGGTGACCATGGTTATGATCTCATTCTCCTTCTTGGTTCTTCCAGCCAGAATGTTAGTGGGCTTTTTTGTTGGAATTTCAGCTACTACTGTGCCTCTGCTGCAGTGTGGCCATCATCAGGACAAAACCATAGAAAACTGGGAATGCACTCTAAGCCAATTACTTACTACACATTTTTGACTCTCCTCCAATATATGCAAAGTTCGGTCTTCAATGTTTTCAAGTAGTTGGGGTGTGTGTGTGTGTGTGTGTGTGTATGTGTGTGTGTGTGTTGCCCAAAGTTTATAACTGTTATTTGCAGAAGAATGGTTTGTTAGGTGCTCACTCCTACACTATGGAATCTTAACTCCTAAAGTCTAGTTTTTTGGTTTTTTCTGGCTGAGTATGGTCAGGATGTGGTCCAAAAATCACCCAACATATAAAGAACCCAGAAAATGTGACCCAGTTATAAGAGAACAGACACCAACCCTAAGATGATTCAGACACTGAAATTACCAGACAAGGACTTTATCAGCTACTATAACTATACTCAGTCTTTTATTAAAAGATAGCTGGGGAGGCAGGAAGGGAGTTAAGCTTTCCAGAGAGGATAGAATTACCGGTAGGGTACTCTACCCATTGTCATGCTTTGTCAAATGCTTAACTTCTATGCCAAGTTTGAGAAATACTATGAAATTTTGTCAAAGAAAGTACTGCCAAATTTGCCTATGTTAACAAGTGACTCGTTTAGCAAAACTTGAGTAAATCTATCTTAAGTTATTTTTGGATGTACATTTCTATTTGTACGATACATCCTTGAGAACACAGCAAAAAAAAAGGCTATACCAAAGGTTTCCCCTCCCATCCTGGGCAATATTTAAGCATCAAAACGTGGCCTGTAACTGCTTCTCAGTGATAAATATGTATTTTTATTGTATGACAGGAAGATTTTAGAATCTTAAAATTAGTTTGCCTTGGTGCAATATGTAAATGTAACCATTCTTTATCTCCAGCCCTATGCTGGATAACTGTACCACTTAGCTTCTCCAGCAGCCAAGCATTATGGCTAAGTAGTTAAAGCTACTGGGGCAGAAAGGCTTGTGTTCCAGTCACAGCTACTCCGTCTGCCAAACTATATACAAATTATTTGATCTCTTCAAAGCAAATTTTAAAATCATAATTAAGTACATAATTCAGAAGATTTTGTGGCTTGCCAGGTGCAGTGGCGTGCACCTGTAGTCCTAGCTACTTCAGAGGCTGCAGTAGGAAGACTGCTTGAGTCCAGAAATTTGACTCTAGTCTGCTCAACATTGCAAGACCTCCATCTCAAAATAAGCAGATTTTGTGATTTAAGTTAAATAAGTAATACATGCAAATTGCTTAAATAATAGCTATTTTCAAGAAGATAGCTTCTGTTCTTCATGGTGTAGTGGTATAACACTAAATTTGTGGTTAAAGGATTTTTCCAAATCAGTTGATTTTTTCTTTTTTGAGACGGGTTCTTGCTGTGTTGCCCAGGCTGGTCTCAGACTCCTCCCTCTCAACCTCCCTAGTAGTTGGGATTAGAGGAGCATGCCACCATGCGCAGCACGGATCAGTTCATTTTAAGTGTAGTATTTGGGGAAAGAGTGAAAGGAGTGTGAGAAATCTTAATTAAATTGGTCACTGAAGTTATGCAGTTTCCGTTTGGCATTAAAAAAGCATCTCCACAAATATTTCTTCCCTTTAAAAAAATAAATTCAGAAAGATATATGCAAAAGGTACCTAATACAAAGTGAAAGACTTAGAAGACAGATAGTGGAAAAGTATTCATCTCATTCTACAAATTAACTTGGATAGAATTGAAATTACAGTAATTGTGGCAGTACTGGTAAAGGATTTTACCTTTTCTGAAACAATATGTTTTATTGTAGCATTGAATCAGTAGAGATTGTGGGGATGGGTTATGTTAAACCACAACCCAATAAAGAACTTGGAAGTAATTAGGGTGTTTAATTTTATTTTTATATTGTTTATTTTCTTGCCACTTCCTTCAGAACTCTGGGATGGATCCCATTTTACCCTGGAGTTGTTCCCACACTGGCAGTGGGTTTGCCTAGCACACTGTATCACACAGAACAGACAAGGCTCCTAGGATTTGTGTTTCTCTTGCTTTGCTAGATTTTCAGGAATGTTAATGAGAGTGAGAGAACCATAGATTTTATATGGCTATAAGTTCTTTTAGATTAAATACAATATTATATTTTTTTTAGCTTTTGTCTTCAAACTTTTATGTTACTGTTCTTTTATGTTTATTCTTATCAAATATCTTTTTGTAATTTTTTTCTGGTCCTGTTTTATACCTTAATCTTTTTCTGTCTCCGCCCTTTTTTTACTTTCTCCCTAATTCAGCTGTATCCAGTGCTTGACTTCACCATAACATCTTTTGTCTCAGTATATGTAGACAAAATATACCATATTTCATATGGTAATGAAATACTCAACCTCAGTTCCTCCTTTTAACATTTCATTCTTAGATCTCAAAAATCTAAGTGACAAATGAATCTTTATTTTCAGTTTTTTTCCTACTACTTACTTTTCCTTTTTCTGTAATGAATTTTATCAAGCTAACATTTATACCTATTCCATAGTTTTATATTCCCTCTACCAATCCATCCCATCCCACCTTGGCTTATTTCTTAGTTTATATTGATCCAAGTAAGGATTCTTGTTTCTGCTTAAAAAGCGTATTTCTGTTTAGCCTCATCCAGAAACAAAATAAAACGTTGACTACACTCAGTTGCCTGAGCTAGCTAAAAATAAATATTCCTTTGCATGCAAGGATCCTAACTAAAGTTTAAAGGAAGTCTTTGATATGAACACTGGAGTAAAGTGAAATATGTATCATTGAAAACGTACCTTCTTCACTTAATAGAAGCCTTTTAAAGTTTGGGTTTCATACATACATATGAGAGAATATACCTCTTGTTAAAGAGTTTAGTCAGAATTATCTTTAAAAATTCCATAACTCAGCTGGGTGCGGTGGCTCACGCCTGTAATCCCAGCACTTTCGGAGGCCGAGGCGGGCAGATCACCTGAGGTCAGGAGTTCGAAACCAGCCTGACCAGTATGCCGAAACCCTGTCTCTACTAAATATACAAAAATTACCCAGGCATGGTGGCGGGCTCCTGTAATCTCAGCTACTGAGGAGGCTGAGGCAGGAGAATCGCTTGAACCCAGAAGATGGAGGTTGCAGTGAGCCAAGATCATGCCACTGCACTCCAGCCAGGGCAACAAAAGTGAGACTCTGTCTCAAAAAAAGAAAACAAAAATTCCATAACTCAATTTTATTTTACTGACTTTAATTGCTTAAAATTTTTAAGAAAAAAATATGGTTTTGAATGATAATTTTTATTTCCTTTCTATCTTTCCAATTTTTTATAAAAGGAATAAAACAATGTCACTTTTAGTATCAACTGTAACAAAAGCAAGTGTTAAGGAAAACATACATTTCTTTGAGAGGTTGATATCTAACATCCCAGAATGCGAAACAAAAACATTTTTCATTATTTTTGCATCAAGAATAAAGCCTGGTTTGGACTAATGAAATATTAACCACTTTTTTTCTCCTTCTTAAATATCACTGCATATTCAACTGTCCCCTGAACATATATTTTTGATATAATACCCATCTATGAGAAGCTTAAATTGACTTACACTAAATCAAAATTCTCCCAATTCACATAAGAAATTTAAGGAAACATTTTACATCTTCCAACTGTTTCAGATGTGTTTATCTTAATGGATTTAGTTGAATGACTTACCCAGCGACATACTGGAAGTGTATATGAAAAGTATGATGTGTAAAACTCTTATTTCAGCATTCATTCCACAAGTTCAGCATTTCCAAACTAGTACTTGGAACAGTTTATGATGTTAAGTATTTTAAGTTTTAGTACCTCAAAATAAATTCATTTTTTGAATGATTTAATGCTTAAAATCTCCTAAAATATAATGTTCAAAATTCCCTTGCTTTCTTATTTGAAGTTATAACTTCGTCTTCCTGCAGTACAGAGCCCACTTGGATTATATTTGAGAATCGAAAGAAAAATACAAGTTATCCTTACTGTCTGAGATGCTCAACAAACTGATTAATCTTTATTAAGATCATGCACTGAAAAAGTCTGAGTTTCCGGAAAAGTGTTGAATTGCCATTGATTATACTAATCCTAAATCCTTTGAAAAAGTAATGATTGTTTTCAGAAAGTTGTATCAGACTGCTATAATGGAAAATAGCATTAACATGTTATGCCCCATTCTAAATAAACCCAACTTCAAAATGTCTGTCAGAAAACTGTTTAGCTTTCTTTTTTTCTAAGTAACATTTTAAGAGGTCCCTTTCTGAAAATTTTTCTTGGGTACTGGGAACTCAGAATTTTCATTTGAAATATATTAACAGGTTTATTTGGCATGAATGATAAAAGGTGCAGTGTATTGCCTAGTACAACCACTAATATTTTTTTCAATAACAATAAAAACAAAAATAATAGTAAGCAGAGCTGTGTTTCTAACCCCGAAGAAGCTGAAGACCTTAGTTTAGATACTTCATAGGAATTCCTTAAGGAGTCCTCCTTCACCTCCTGCCAATACACCCAAGGAATCTTTTCTTGATAAATTCACCCACATTAGTTATCAAATCTAAACATCACAGATTAGCATCAATTATTTACCAAGTGAGACAAAGGTTTGTCATTTTTTTCTTATCTTTTCCTTCAGTCCTCTTCATCCCCATTAGTTTTTAATACTTCTTTAATCTCAGAAGCAATCATTCCTAGTTTATGTCAAAGTCAGGACTTTGGAATTTGGAGCACTATCTTTACCACTTTCTGTAACTATCTCCAGTTTTAGCCTAAAACTACAGAGCATTACTTTTTTTTTTTTTTTTTTTTTTGAGACAGAGTCTTGCTATGTCACCCAGACTGGAGTGCAGTGGTACAATCTTGGCTCACTATAAGGAGGTCATTCTATTTAATCACTTATTTTATGGTTTGTTTGACCATATTAAATTGTCAAATATAAGTATTCTTTCTTCTTCTCCTCCTCCTCCTCCTCCTCCCCCTCCCCCTCCCCCTCCCCCTCCTCCTCCCCCTCCCCCTCCTCCTCCCCCTCCCCCTCCCCATCCTCCTCCCCCTCCCCCTCCTCCTCCCCCTCCCCCTCCTCCTCCCCCTCCCCCTCCTCCTCCCCCTCTCCAAGACAGTCTCACTCTGTTGCCCAGGCTGGAGTGCAGTGGTGCCATCTCAGCTCACTGCAAGCTCCGCCTCCCGGGTTCATGCCATTCTCCTGCCTCAGCCTCCCAAGTAGCTGGGGCTACAGGCACCTGCCACCTCACCTGGCTAATTTTGTGTATTTTTAGTAGAGACGGGGTTTCACCATGTTAGCCAGGATGGTCTCAATCTCCTGACCTCGTGATCCACCCACCTCGGTCTCCCAAAGTGCTGGGATTACAGGCATGAGCCACCGTGCCAGGCCAAGTATTCTCCTAATATACCTCTTCTCTGATTTTGTTGATATAGACTTAATGATAAAATCTTTGAAAAGTTTGTTTCATATTTGTGGTATTCTGACTGGCTGGCTAGCTGTAAAATGTTGCCTTTCTTCCTAGTCCACACTAAAATCCATTGAGTGTTCTCATTGCACAAAACACCATAGAAAAACCTTGTCTACCACTTTAAAAAAAAAAAACTGTGAATGTGAAAATATCTTCTGATATGACTGCATTATAAAGCTCAGTACAGCAGTTTTAATCCAGAAGAATATATGACCTGAATATTTGTCAAACACATGATATGCAGGCAGCAACAAAATAATCTTTATTTTATTTTGGCCTGACAATATAATGTATAAAATCACAAATTGTTTGTACTGGCAAGATTTTATTTTACTAATTTTGAGATACTATAAAAATAATACTCTATATATATTTAAAGCATTTATTTAGAAAAAAACTGGGAAATAAATTGGAGAAGATATTAATTTTAAGAAAAACAAACTGAAATCAAGTCTTCGTCTTAGAGAACAAATAAGACTGAAGAAATTGAAAGAAATATTTTGAAAAGCAAGAGTGAAGTACTTAAGTGATAAGACACAATGAAGTAAAGTCTTCCATTTTTAGTAGCTATAATGACCTTAATTAAATAAAATCTAAATGTCACTAAAGATAGATATCCCCTGGTTTGGATTTGAAATTTAAGAACTATACAATTTTGGATGAATTATAACTTATGATTTGGTATTAGGATTCTTCAGATCTCTGGACTTGTCAGTTTATAAGCTTTAGAAAGTACACAACACTTTCTAGGTATGGTGTAAAATTTTTTAAATATTTAAGCCATAGAATACATTATTACAACATGTTCTTTAATGTTGATTTTTAAATGTCAGAATAGATGTAATACCAGTGTAAGCCACAGGGTGGGAGTGAAAGGCAAGAACAGGCAAGAACTTGTGTTGAAGCAGCTTAAATATATAATTGCACCATTTTATAAACCTTTTAAATGCTTGTTGAATTATAAGGAGCTGTAGCTTGGTTTTCTTTCTTCCTTTAATACAGCTGCATTCTTCAGCAAAGAATCTATAACAAAAGACAAACACATTAATTTAAATATATAGGCCATTTTTACTGAATATCAAAAGAAGTAAACACATACATTTTATTTCCCCTAAGTTTCTGGGCATATGAAGTGCTTGGTGAACAGAGCAGCAATTTTGATCAATAGTTGAATTTGAGAAATTTCTTAAATTACCAGTACTGGAAATAGTAATTGAAGTTGCCAGAAATATTTCATCTCTTCAGACTTTCCTCCTTCACTTTCCTTTTTCATTGATTTTTCTCATTTAAAGAAAAAAACCAATTGTATATTACATATAGGTCTATAAGCTGTCTCAAATTATTTTTCAATAGGAAAGGTAAATAAATTTTCCTTTGTGTTTTCTCTTTACTCGATCTCATTTGAATTTGGAAGCAATTTAAAGTAGTAATAGTAATCATTTTGTATCTTTAAGGTAAGAAGACAAGAGGTTTCTTCTCCTAGAAAAGAAACTTCAGCAAGGAGTCTTGGCAGTCCTTTGCTCCATGAAAGGTAGTTCTACATCCTTTTTTTGCCAACTCTTAAAAATTATCAATACTGAAATATATTTTATATATTTTTTTAAGCTTTAACAATTGCAAAAAAATAGCTTTTTAGAATAAGTGGAAGTGACCATCCCCAGAGTCCTACATGTTAAAAATGACCTAAATAAGTCATGCAGTTAATAGCAGAGCTGGATCTAAAACTTGAATTCTCTAAAGCTCTACTATTTCAATAGACCAAGGGTTAAGGCTATATTTCTTTATATGGATGGATCCTAATGTGAACTTTACCAAAATGAGGAATATTTAATATTCTATTTAAGATGTTTGCAGAGAACAAAAGTCAATGCATTGAAATTTCTAATGTGAGAATAAGACAGCCAGCATTAGTGTATATATGAATAAGTAGATATGCTAGACTATACTATATTTATGTATTAAAACTTTTAATTTATCACTTACTTTGTGCCTGGCCCTCTACAAACACAAGCTGGTTTTTGGGATATTGTCTAGGAATTAAAATTTTTTTTTTAACTTTTAAATATTTTGTGGCACATAAAATGGTACTACACAAGTTTGATTATTTAAAAAACTTGGAAATTATAGCTTTACATTTTAAAATGTTGATTTTTATTTTTTAGGGGTAATATAGAGAAGACTTTCTGGGATCTGAAAGAAGAATTTCATAGAATATGTATGCTAGCAAAAGCACAGAAAGACCACTTAAGCAAACTTAATATACCAGACACTGCAACTGGTAAGATTTAATTTAATTTACAGTAATATTGATTTGATTGATTGAAATTGATTTCTTTTTGAATGTGAAAATATTCCTGAATGCCTATTAATTGTGTAGCATCTGTAATTTACCCCTCATCCACGTATATTTGAATGTGTACATGCTGTGTAAGTTCTGTAGTGTATTACATATGTATTTATTGGTTTTTTTCTCTTTGTTGTATATGGTACTATATAGATTGAATTGAAAGACATAATTACTAATTATCTTAATGAGAAATCCCACCTTAAAAAATAAAAAATAAATATGGACTATATCCCTGAAAGTTTTCAGTTGTTGTTTGGGGGACTTATTAAACATTAACTCTTATGTGAATAAGCGACCTTGAAGCCACACTACCATATTATATGAGCTAAGTAAAATTATAACATCAGGTTTGTTTGTAACTTCTGCCTGAAAGTTCATTACATACACTATGGATAGATGTTTTTTTCTGTTTTTTTTTTTTTTTTTTTTTTTAAATTAAACACAGGATCTTGCTATGTTGTCCAGACTGGAGTACAGTGGCTATTCACAGGTGTGATGGTGCACTACAGCCTTGAACCCCTGGGCTCAAGAATTCTTTGAACTCATTTGGTTCAAGAATAAAAATGTGACACTCAAATTTCCTGAGTGCTAGTCCTGTTTAATGCACAAAATATACATTTAGTATAAAATACAACTTAGAAGGAACGTTTGTTTTACACATGTGTTATAGTATGTTTTATAAATGCTCCACCCTTTCCTAAAACCTCAGACTGGCTTCCTGGTGTTTGCTTCAGTAGTTCTACATGAATAGCAAAATACAAGGGATTGGCAAGGCAACCAAACACTTCTGCAAACAAAAGGAAGGTAAACTGATCATTTATAATGATAAATTCTCCTTTACCCTTGTGATTTGAGCTATTCTGCAGACAATTCCCAAGGGATGTGATTTACAGTTTTCACTCTGAGAGATGTAGTCTTGCTGACTAACACCCCTTTAATTAAAGATCACTTTCCATTTCTTGCAGCTCTTACATCTAGGCTATTTAAAATAATTTTATAGTGTAAATTCACTTTTTGCTACTACTACTATTTTATTTTCAGAAAAGTTACACAATGTGGTATTACAGAAGCAAAACAATCTTTGTAGATAGACATAATTTGTTTCTTTCTCTCCCTTCTCCCACCTCCCCAAAAACAACTCTTTTCTTCACCTGAATTTTTGTCATTTTCATGAGAAATTGATCTTTTGTATGGACTAAAGTCACTAGGTACCTCTGAAGTAAGTGAATTATTTCTGTTTAAAATATGCTAGCTATGGAGATGTAGTACCTAGAATTCATAAACATGCTTTTTTGAACATCAACATCTTTTCAAGGCATTGTAATGGTGATATACTCTTTGTTACACAGAAAACTTACCTCATTATCAGTGGCTTAATACTTTGACCATTTTTAAATTGCACAGGTCTAAATCTGAGTATGTATCTGTCAACTAGAACACTGAGTGTTTAACTTCAATTTCTTCTCCACTAAAACTGCTTCCTGATGCTTTATTTTTATGCTTTATATTAACAGTGTCACAAATAATAAATATATTATTCTCAAAATATTTTGTGCTACAGACTCTAGTGAAGTTTTGCTGGGGTCCAAAGAGAAACCAAAATAAATATTATGCTCTGACAGTAGTATATCAAAAGGAGAAAGGAAAAAATATTTTTTGAAAAGATGCCTATTCATGGTTTCCAAGTATGTATGCTATACTGTATAAAAATATAGAAGAACTATTTCAAATATGATTTGCATAATATATCTGGGAAAAGGTATGTGTATTGTCCCTGTGTTATTTTGTATTAAAGTTTGATGTTTGCTTTTAAATAACCAGATGATTCATTTGAAGATACTGAGTTAGTAGAATTTTTACATTTTCTTTTTATTATTACTTTGTTTTTTCTACTCATCTACATATGGCAATAGACTTGAGAAATGACAAACATAAAATGTATGTTTATCCATAGCTTCAAATAAACTACTGTTTGGTTCAGAAAGGAGTGTCCAATTTCAGTAGAGATTAGGAAAGAAGAATATAGGATTATGGGTAACAAACATCCATGAGAAGGGTGACAAACAACCATGAGGTCTTTTTCTTTTGTCAATATACAAAGTAATTATACTGAGAAGTAACTAAATGGATAGCCTATATTTAAAATTTAGAAATCTAAAAATGTTTCCCATTTTACTTTTTCCTTGCAAAACTAAGTATTCTTAAAATAGACAAAATAGAAAAGCTATTTGCTCACCTGATCATGTTTCTCAATATGGTGTCAGGATAACAAGTGCTTTCATGCATCTCTTTTGAGTTTTAAGTTGTCTCAGCTTAGATTTCTAGAAGCATTAGAAATCTAAGGTTTAAATTTTTTAATAGATATTAACTCTCACTGCTTGAGCAGATTAACTCAGATTATTTTAATGTGGCTGAGTTTTATGCCAGCTAGCTTTGCTGAAAGAAAATATCTGTTTTTTTAGAGCTGTTTGATTTCTCCACATTTTGTTCAAAGCTGAGATAGATCAACTGCTGGAAAAATAATTCAAAGCACATTTCTGTCAATTTGGGGACTTCTCTCTATATCTAGAAACCAACATGTTCAATTTAGCATAATGGTTCAGAGCACAAATCTAGAGTTAGGTCGCCTGGGTTCCAGTGGCAGATCTGCCACTTACTATTATAGTTGTGTGGCCTTTGAATTAACCTCTCCAACCAGTTGCTTCACATGTGAAGTGGGGATAATAATAGTGCCTACTTCAGGATTACTTTAAGTATTATATGAATTAATGTACATACAATTATTATAATAGTGCTTGCCATGTGGAAGTGCTATTAATGTTAATAGTCATTGCCATTAGCAGCAGCAGCAGATTCTTCAGCATTTACCTTGTTGTTCTTGTGAAGATCATTTGATAAGTCTCTCCTCTTCGGGTGTTACAGAATCTGATTACCTCAACAGTTGATTTTCTTGATTTGTTATTTGCAAGTAGCAAAGTCATCTACAAAAACAGTACTGTTTCCTTGACTTTCCTACCACTTTCAAGTCTACTTTCAGGAAGAATGACTACTCGAGAGTTAATGGACTTTAAGAACCTCAGAGGCTAAAGAAATCCAGCTAAACAATTAAGCTTGGTCACAATTACTATAGCACTTCTAGTCACAGAATATCTGGTAAATGTTGATTATTATAGTAGGCTCTGTAAGGGAGAGATTACAGATTCATTCAGAATTAGTTTGTTAGGGGCATACTACATGCCAGACACTGGGCAGGGGTCTGGAGTTAGAGGGAAACAAAACATAGTTTAAGACCTCAAAAAACCTACTTTAATGGGAGAAAGAGAGTTATACTTGGAAATACAGTCATGTGCCAAATGACATTTTCAGTCAACAACAGATTGCATATACAATCATGGCCCCATATGATTATAATGGGGCTTAAAAGTTCATATCAGCCCAGGCACAGTGGCTCATGCCTATAATCCCAGCACTTTGGGAGGCTGAGCTGGGCAGATCACCTGAGGTTGGGAGTTCGAGACCAGCCTGACCAACATGGAGAAACCCCGTCTCTACTGAAAATATAAAATTAGCCAGGCATGGTGACTCATGTCCGTAATCCCAGCTACTCTGGAGGCTGAGGCAGGAGAATCACTTGAACCTGGGAGGTGGAGGTTGCAGTGAGCCGAGATCACGCCATTGCACTCCATCCAGCTTGGGCAACAAGAGCAAAGCTCTGTCTCAAAAAAAAAAAAAAAGGTTCATATCACCCTAGTGACATTGTAGGTAGCTGTTGTTACATTGTAGCACACTTTTTTTTTTTTGTAAATTTAGTGTAACCTAAGTGTTCATAAAGTCTACAGTGATGTACAGTAATACTAGGCCTTCACATTCACTCACCATTCACTCACTGACTCAGAGCAACCTCCAGTCCTGCAAATTCCATTCATGGTAAGTGCTCTATATAGGCGTACCCATTTTTTATCTTTTATGCCATATTTTTACTGTACCTTTTCAGTGTTGAAATACACAGATACCATTGTGTTACCTACAGTATTCAGTACAGTAACATGTTGTATAGGTTTGTAGCGTAAGAACAATAGGCTATACCATATAGTGTAGGTGTGTAGTAGACGATACTGTCTAGGTTTCTGTAAGTACACTCTGTGATGTTTGCACAATGACAAAATTGCCTAAGAATACATTTCTCAAAATGTGCCATTGTTAAGCGACACATAACTATATAACAGAGTGTTTCAGTCCTCAGGGCATCCAAGAGTCATGGGAGAGTCATCCAGAGAAACTTATGTCCGCGCCAAGATATGAAGGACAAATAAGAGTTGGGCAAAGCGTGATGGGAGGGGACACTTCAGGCAGTCTGCACAGCATGTGCAAAGGTGCAAAGACAAGAGAGTGTGGCTATTTTGGGGAACTATACGAAGTTCATTATAGCCAGAGTATGGAGTGAAAGATGAGCATGGAGAGATGACCAGGGGCCAGTAATGAACAGTCGATAAGCCTTTTCTGAGATTTGAGGGGCTTGTAGAGCCATCAAAAGATTTTATTAGGAAGGTAACGTGTTCAGATTAGTATTTTAGAAAAACTACTCTGAGAACGAGGGATGGAGGGGAAGTTGCAATGAAGACAACAGATTGGATATGAGACAAATTTAGAGGCAAGGAAGCAGTTTAAAGGCTGTTATAATAATCCAGTAAGAAAGGATGGTATGAAGAGAGGTATAAAGAGAGGGAGTAAGTATACAACAAGATGAACCAAAGACATTGGTTGCATTATACTACACATATCCAAACAGAAAAAAATATATTATATTTGAATGTGCTGTGGCAAAAGACAGAGAGGTGTCATGAGACTGCCAAGACCAAAGGAATATAAAGGAACTGACATTTGTTAAGTGCCTACTAACCTGTACAGACACTTTGTATACCTTGTGTTCTGTATACCCTGTCTACCTAAATTTGCATCATTGGTAATGTCTCCACTTGTGAATGTTCAACAGTGCTGATGACAATCCTTAAAATACATGCATTACCAACTTCGGTGCCTTCTTTAAGGGACATTGTGGAGTTTAATTTGGCTTTTTCTAGTGTCTCAGAATCATCAAGATGGAGAGTACTTTGATTATTGTTTTTTTGTGTTGAGCACTCATTAGCCCTGTATTAGACTGTAGTGTTTTCTAAGTTCTTGTATCAGCTTTTTTGTCTTTCCTGTCTTTTCCTATGCTTTTAGTTCCTGTTGATATCTATGTCTGCCTTTAGCAACTCATATTCCCTTTTAATTTGCTGTTTCAAACCAGCTATGAGCTAGGGAAATACCATCAGGTTTGTTAGAATAAATCTAAAATGACAATAAGAATAAAATTCACGTATCTATGAACCTTGTGGCTCTAATTCTGGCTCCTCAGAAGCTCTACTTTCTTTCTGGCTTTTGACTGTGTCCTAGAAAGCTGGATTTGTTGGATAAGTGGCTCTAGTTAAATGAGCTACAGAGGCTATTTCATCTACCAGATATTTACCTGTTATTTACAGAGGTCTTTTTTAAAAAAAAATATAAGATAAGAAAATAATCTATTCATCCGCAGTTTTCTTAACATGCATCACAATGTTTCATCCTTCCTTTGCCTTCACTGTCTTCCTTTTCCCAACTCCTGCAACCACCAGTCTTCACATGGATTATTGAGAGCAGACAGTGGCTAAACTGATTAGTGATATACTTAGTTAGACAGTGACAATAATAAATGACCTAATTTTAGATATACCTAGTAAGATTTTCCCTTTTAACAACTTATTTGTCTAAGCAAACACAGTTATAGCTTCCGTTACTGACAAAAATGTTTAAATGTATACACTACAAGCAAATGTTTTTAAGCTTGGAGCAGTGTAACTGAACAAGATGCAAAGCTTACAGCAAAAGACCTAGGAAAAGACAAAGTAGTTAAATTGCAACTAATAAGCTGTGTTTCAGTTCACCCGCTGGAGACTGCTAACATTCTGTGTAAGATGGTAGCAAATTTTAAAATCCCAGTTGTCTTCATTTGCTATAAAAACCAATAGAAAAATAATAATAATAATCTGTCCAAAGCTGATTGAACAGATTTTTTTTTTTTTAATGATTTGAATGTGACTGTTTCTCTTTTGTGTTCTCCCTGCAGAAACACAGTGCTCTGTGCCTATACAGTGTACGGATAAAACAGATAAACAAGAGGCGCTGTTTAAGCCTCAGGCTAAAGATGATATAAATAGAGGTGCACCATCCATCACATGTGTCACACCAAGAGGACTGTGCAGAGATGAGGAAGACACCTCTTTTGAATCACTTTCTAAATTCAATGTCAAGTTTCCACCTATGGACAATGACTCGACTTTCTTACATAGCACTCCAGAGAGACCCGGCATCCTTAGTCCTGCCACGTCTGAGGCAATGTGCCAAGAGAAATTTAATACGGAGTTCAGAGACAACCCAGGGAACTTTGTTAAAACAGAAGAAACTTTATTTGAAATTCAGGGAATTGACCCAATAGCTTCTGCTATACAAAACCTTAAAACAACTGACAAAACAAAGCCCTCAAATCTTGTAAACACTTGTATCAGGACAACTCTGGATAGAGCTGCATGTTTGCCACCTGGAGACCATAATGCATTATATGTAAATACCTTCCCACTTCTGGACCCATCTGATGCACCTTTTCCCTCACTCGATTCCCCGGGAAAAGCTATCCGAGGACCACAGCAGGTAACTGTTTTGCGTTAACAAATATATTATTATGTGTGAACACACATTTTGCCATACATGCACAGATATGCATCTCTTTTACGTTATCAGACATCCTTTTTAAACTACTGACTAGCCAAAGTTAGGGGTTTCAGAAAAACAAGTCCTATAATAAATGACATGAAATTAGAAAAGCTGAATATGGTAAAACTGTTGTAAAGTACCTTAGAATTTATGTCATTTAAAAATTCATGTTAAGCCTTTTCCATATCTATTGTGGTGTCACTTTCTTAGTTCCTTATTCAAAGCTTGTTTACTCAGGATTAATGAGATTATTACATTTCATAGTGTGAAACAAATGCTGTTTTATTTAATAGTTTGTGTATATCATATTCATCTTTATAAGAATTCACGATCTTAAGTAAATAATTGCATCTTACATTCCTATTTATCAACATAAGTGAACTATCTTTCAATGAATACTTCTACTATATCCTCAGTTATATAGTACATAGATCTGTAGGGTTTAGTTTTGGTTTTGTTTGCTAATCTGGAAATGAACATGTAGCCTAGTATATTTTTAAAATAGTCTCTGCATGTGTATGATATCAGATATTTTATTTAATGTTTCTAAATCTCACAGACTTATATCCCCCAAACCACTCCTGCCCTCCCTTTTAGATTTAAGTTCTATCACAGAATGATTCTTTTAGTTAAAAAAAAGTTTAATGTCTGAAAGCAAATGAAAACTATAAAATTTTTACAAAAAACAGAAACTTACGAAAATAGATTGATGTAAATGTCTATGTAACTTGCAAACATTTGTCTGATTTCTCTTTGCCTTGAGTTTTTTTTTTTTTTAAAGTTGTTAATACCCTTTTGCTTTAAGTACACTTATAGGTTATAGACAAATCAGCATGCAAAGAAGGCAGTTGTCAAGCTGTGGTATATTTTAGTAGTGGGAAAAACTAGGCATGGCTGACAATAAGTTTTAATTATAACCTCACTTATGTTCTTGTTCATTATACTTTATTTCACGTCATAGTCTCTGTTATAGTTGCTACTAAATGAAACAAATTAAACAATTTCATTTATTGCAAGTAGAATTCCTGTGGAGCTGTGAAGTGCATCAGTTCTAATGCTTGTTACTTTTTTCTCTATTATATGTCTTGCTTGTTCTTTTACTAGTCTGTGCATTCATGTTTCAGTAGATGGCACCCTGCATTGTACATTTGCTTTCTATACTACAGCAAGGGAAACAGCTGGTATGTGATTACAACTTGATGGAAAAGTATTCAGCTTAAAAAATTCAGGAGAATTAGTGTTGAGTTGTCACAAGACATGGGGCATAAGGTTAGATAATTGATATTTTGGCAGAAAAAGCAAAGAAATTAGTTTGTTTTGAAGACCATGTTACAGTTTAGGATGGAAAGAATACTTCTTAAAGTGAGTTTTTTAAAAAACATTTTAAGCTATTTTATTTGTATTAATAAAGCTGGTATTATACAAGCTAGTATAAGTACACAATTCCTGAGTTGGGCCAGGTACGGTGGTTCATGCCTATAATCCCAGCACTTTGGGACGCTGAGGCAGGAGGATTGACTGAGCCTAGGAATTTGAGACCAGCCTGGGCAACATAGTGAGACCTTGTCTCTACAAATACGTATAGATATATAGATATTTGTAGCTGGTTGTGGTGGCATGCGCCTATTGTCTCCAGCTACTTTGGAAGCTGAGGTGGGAGGATTGCTTGAGCTAGGTAGTTCGAGGTTGCAGTGAGCTGTGATGGTGCCATCACACTTCAGCCTGGGTGACAGAGCAAGACCCTGTCTCAAAATAATAATAATAATAATTTTTTTTTAATCCTGAGTTGTTCGTATAGATAGTAACAAAGAGAAGTGAAATTTTTGACTGCATATTTTAAAATTTTACTTTATATCAATCATTACTACTAAACATCTATTTTATATATTCAGCTATCATAACCAAGACTAAAGTGTATCAGATTATTATTGTTCTATGTGATTTTCTTTTTTACTTTGCTGAGTCAGTGAGTGGGATCCCAACTAAATTCTATGAAGAGATCAAATCTGAACTAAAAGTTCTTAATAGAGAAAAATGAATATGGACTTAATAGGTAAATTAGGAGCAGAAGATTGGCTTACCAAATTTAGAAGCTAAATTGCTTTTGATTTAATTTCTTGCTATTTTATATAAATAAGGACTATCTTTAATAATCTTTTATTTCTGGCCATATCAATTTCCCATTACAGTGATTTGTACTTTTTTGTTTAAAACTGAAAACATTAAAATTAGAATCAAGTTAACTCTAACTAGATTTTTGCTTGTATGCTCACAATTTTTACTACTTTTACCAAAGAAGTTTTTCCAAAGAAAGTTATTTTACCCTAAATTTTATAACATTTGTTTTAAATATTACTATTTTTGTAATAAAATTGACATTTCTTATGAAAGGAATTGAGTCAGCATTATTATATGTCCTCCATACTGATATTTGAATGTATCTGGGTGCCTAGACAGACGTTGTATATTTACACCAATTGTACACAGCTGTCCATTAAACTGTTTATAAGAAGACAGTGATGTCGTGAAACCCAAATGCTTCCATCAGTAATATACTGTTTATGTAAATGATTGGTTAACCAGAATGAAAGAAGTTAGGGGAAATAACAGTAACACTTGTCAGGTGCTAGACTAGGCTGTGTGACTTTAAAAACATATTAGTAATAGGAGGATAAGGGGTCTCTTTAAATTTGACTTTATTAGGTGATTCTTCTTAAAATATCAGAATTTAGCTGTGTCAGAGTAATTTACCTCTGTCCACATAAGAAAGAAATTTTTAAAAATAATTTGTTTTACACAATTCAAGGAAATATTTTCCAGTTAACAAACATCTATTGTGTAGCTATTATTAAGCCAAATGCTATTTCTTGTTCTTCTAGAAGTTTAAAAAAGAAAAGAATAAATGCAGTTATGAAAGGGTATTTATGTGCTGGTTATAGTGGAGGTGGTTCTGTTAGATTATGACTTGCCATAATTCTTTAACCAGGCAGCTATTGACAAGTTTCACTTTATTCAGCCACAAGAATGAGTAAGGCCAAACTACCTATTATATAACAGAAGCAAAGTAAGAAGTCAAAACACTGCATATGTTAGATTTTGTTGAATGATTAAGTATGTATTTGCATTTTTAAAAACAAATAAAAGATAACTGATTGGTGAAATTTGTTCAGTAGTTTAAAAGGAAAATTTTCTTTTTAAAAATCAAAATAACGCTGATTCATGTATGATGTATTCACTGTACTTGCTTATAAACAATAGTGAAATTGATTTTGAGTAAGACGCAATGCACACACACATCATATCTTGTGTACTGTGTAATAAAGCCCCTATAAGTTAAGGTTTTTATTGTAAAAAAGAAAAGATAGAATTTAATTTAAAAGACCAGAGTATTAACTATTGTTCCAAAACTACTCCTGTTGTGATCATTGGGTATTAAAAATTGCATGCTAAAGCTGCAATCTTTTTAAATACGACAAAATGCATGAGTGTGTGTCCCAAGTGACTTTTAATCAAAGTTTAGTTGTCCCCTTTATGAAACCAAGAATTGAGTCATGTCCTCATGCTAACTTCATGGAAAAGTAATTTGCTTTTATATTAGGGAATTAAATATATATGCTCATACATAACTCATTCAAAAATTCAAATTTGAAGTCCAGTGCTATTTGAATTTAAACATAAGTAACAGAGATATTTTTGTTTGTTTCCTGCAGCCCATTTGGAAGCCCTTTCCTAATCAAGACGGTGACTCGGTGGTACTAAGTGGCACAGACTCAGAGCTGCATATACCTCGAGTATGTGAATTCTGTCAAGCAGTTTTCCCACCATCCATTACATCCAGAGGGGATTTCCTTCGGCATCTTAATTCACACTTCAATGGAGAGACTTAAGACACATTTGAAAACAGATATACCAAGTTCTATGTGATGATTTGGGGTTTGTAATACTATAAATACTTGATTGTAAACTAAATTCAAGATCATTTATAGGAAAATCTAGTTTCACAGCTATTTGAATTGTTTTCTTGATTTACTGTATAACTCTTTCATTTTTTTAAACGATCATTCTATTCTTTCAAGGAGAAATAAGCCTAAAAGAAGAAAAACAAAAAAAAATCTGCATAAAACTGTAATCCTTTGTATTCATGTTTACAGTGCTATTACTATAATTCAAAATTATATATGTGACTTAGTTATATAATCATAATTTATGTTTATTTCAGATATCTAAGTTTATTGCTTGGATTTCTAGTGAGAGCTGTTGAATTTGGTGATGTCAAATGTTTCTAGGGTTTTCTTAGTTTGTTTTTATTGAAAAATTTATTTATGCTATAGGTGATATTCTTTGAATAAACCTATAATAGAAAATAGCAGACAACATAAACATCTTTGTAAATATCAAACCTCATACATTTCTTGTCCAGTGATAAAACAACTGGTAGAATTATTTAAACACTTAAGATTTTTAAAATAATATACATGGCTTTAATTTTACTATGTGTATAGCGACATGATGAAATTAATTAAATATTAAGAGGTACTTATGTTGTGATCAGTAGTGTGTCCTTTGTTCCTGATATAAAAAAAAAAAAGGAAGGAATCACATTTTTAGGGAAGTTTATAAAATTCTTGTTTTCGTTTCAGTAACCTAGTAGAAAGGTGATGACCAGATTTGGTGACATTTATTAACAATTAGTGAATCCCTTTGAATTTTAGAATTATTTTTCAAACTAAACTTTCTAAAGAAACATTTGTTTTTAATGGGAGCAAATCTAAAACCCTGCAAGGACTATCCATATTTGTTAACTTAGATTAGAAATGTTCATATTCTTGTTGAGAAATTTGTTATTCATTGTTAGCAGCCTGATTGATAGCCACTGAAAGACATTTGAGAGAGTGGATACCAGATTCAGAAGGCTGCAAAATTTGTTTAAAATGAGACTTCCCTTTCATTTTTATTCCCTATGATTCTCGCCTTTTAGGTTTCTCTTTTCCCCTGATTCTTAAAAGTGTTTAAGGTGTGGCTTCCATTTTATGAAGTATGCATTGATTTGCAACCCTCAAAAATTTAAGCCTTCTTGAAGCAAGTGCTTTAAACTGGAGGGTGTGGGATGGGGGAATTTGAGCAGACCTCTGTGCCACAGTGAAGAACCTTAACTTGTGGAAGAATGAGAGTGGTGCCTCGACTTCTCCCGGTGCCAAGCACATCATATTGACATCTTCCTCACCAAGGTGACAGCAATTATTAGGTATTCACTGCGAAGGGTTCTGAGGCATGTACATCTTTCTTTCATTGCCACTAGGGCTGAATGGAAATGCCTAGACAATTATCCAAGTTTCTTCCCTTCCCCCACCTCCCGCCCACCCAGCCTCCCCTCCACACACACACACACACACACACACGCACACACAAAATTAAAAATAAAAACTTCCCATCGTGTACCAGCCAGAATATACCACTGTACCTATCTCGTGAAAGGGGATTCTTTTTTTCCCCTGTCCTTTTCTAGATGGGAAGACTTCCTCTCAACACAGTTGACGTCTACTAAGTGCTTGCTGACAACCACAGGAAAGTCTATGGCCCAGAAAGTGACTCAGAGTGTACTACTGACCTCCCTCCCCAGCCCATCCTTTCCCCGCCCCCACCACTTTTAGCAGGACTAGCAAACTCGGTTTTCTTTTGGGTTCCGGCGGCACCCTAAGCTCCACGTTGTGAGGGACAGAGACCCTTTGGGGCCACAGGAGAGGCGGCCTGGAGAGCAGCCCCCGCCCTGCTCTACGTAGGGAGTGCGGGCCACCGCTCTAAAGGTGGAGTGGGCACCCGCCAGGTCTCTCCCTCTGTCTCATGACTGAGTCGTGCAGGGGCTGCTGGCTTTTGGCATCTGCTAAGCGTGGCCGGGTAAGAACAGCTCCCAGGTAAAAAAGCTGCACACGCGAAACGCCGAGTCTGAAAAAACCACCCCCGCCGAGGCGAGGCAGTTGTGAGCGGGATGCCTGAGAAGTGGGAGGTGAATGTCCTCGGGAGGGCCCCCCCGGTGCAGCTTTCCCCGGAGGCTGAGGCTGCTGCCAGCGGGGACATCTGCTTTCTTACACTCCAGCCTGGCTCACCCCGCCCCCTCAGCCCCGGGTTGCGTGGTTATTTTACCAACACGGAGGGAGGGAGAACTCGAGGAGGTAGAAAAGGGGTGGATGGAAGCTTATAAGATTTTCTTCCCACTCCTCGTCCCCTCCTTTCTTCACATCTTTTAACCTTCAAGGTAAAGAGTTTAGGAAACAATAAGCGTGTCCGCCGGCTCGCAGACCCGTCTTTGGCTCGCCGACCCGCCTTTGGCTCGCCGGGGCTCTCGGGCGCGGGGCCTTGCCCCTCTCCATCCTCCCCAAGTCGGGCCGCGCTTCGGCGGTTCGGCTGGGCGCAGGGGCCCGCCGGGTGCGCCCAGCCTGTGGCGCCTCCTCTCCCCGGCTGCTGCCTCGACAGCTGCTTGTAGCTACAGTAATTAGACTGTCAGTGCTTGTTAGAGGAGAGAGGGGAAAACACGCTTCTGACAGCAGATTCCAAGACTCCCCAGTTTGTTAATTTCTAAGAGATCTTTAAAGCATTAATTGAGGTCTCCCCAACTCTCCCCTCCCGTCCCTCTCCGCAACTCCTCCCTTCCCAAAAATATCTTTAGGAGAAGTGAGTTCTCTCGGCGTGGAAGCAGTGTTTCCCGCAAAACTGCCAGCCCGCCCCCCGCTCACGCACAGACACCCAATTTCCCATATACAGATAAATGCACACATGTATACGCGGAAGGTTAACTCGGCGGAGGACTCGCCCAAATAGGCACCGGGATTGCATTTAAAATAATAAATAAATAAATAAATAAATAAACTAGGAAGGAAAGCGGGGGGAGGGAAGCAGAAGTCGGGAAGAAAAGAGAAAAGCAGCAGGCTGATTACGAGGTGTCAAAACTGCCAGGAGCAAGAAGGTGATAGCAATCAGGGGTGAGAAGAGTGCGGCATTCGTGCGGGGCAACTAATTATCCGTCTCATTTGAGAAGAGCAGCATTTGAGGCAGCAGCGTTCGCCTGCTGAACGGTGACAGATTGGCGCGGAGGAGAGGGGAGGTGTTAAAACAATGGAGCCCGGCGCGCGAGCGCTGCTGCATGCTAATCAGCCCTCCCTCCGCCTGCCTGCCGCGCTCCCTCCTTCCTCCCGGCCTCCCTCCTCCGCGCTCCCTCCTCCCGCCTGCGGCGCTCCCTCCTTTCCAGCGGGCCCCGCGCCGCCGCCGCCACCCGCTTCCTGCTCCCTCGCTTTCCCGCGCGTCCTTCCCGCCGCTGGCGAGTGGAACACAGCCACCGCCAGTGAGTCCCTAGCGGGCCGGGAGCCCCCGCACGGCCCTCCGAACCGGCCTGGCGGAGCGCAGGCCCGCGCGGGTTCGCCAGAGGGCTCGGTCGGCACCGCGCGCCCACTCCCCGGGGCGGTGGGGCGAGGACCCGCCCTCCAGGATCCACGTCTTGGGGAATAGGCCGAAGAGCCGCGTTCTCACGCCCACTCGCTTTCTGGTGAATCTGACGCGTCGGCCAGCGAGTGCGGGTGGGTCCAGGCGAATTCAGACAGGGCTAGGGACAGCCAAGGCTGGAAAGAGTGGCAGGGCCACAAAGGCCAAGAAGGGTTCCAGGACTGACCGCAGATCCCCTGCCCTGCCCCGCCCCAGCGAGGCCGCCACCCCGAGGCCTCCGGGCGCCCCCAACCCGCCCTGCAGCGGCCGCACCCCGCTGGCCTGCGGCGAGTCGGCGAGGTCAGCACCCCACTGCAACGCTTCCCGCGCTGCGGCCCTTAGACCCCTGAAGCCCCTCTTTCAGTAGAGCGACCGGTCCACGGTTTAAATGATCGCTGCGAAGACACATAAAGGGCCTTAACATTAGCCGTGCTTCCAAGGCCTGACCTCCTGACCCCAAGACTTTACTAAGGGGCCGTCTGCGCCTCGAGAGTTCCCTCAAAAGGCCGTGGTGGGGACAGAAGGTCCTGGAAAGAAGCGGGCCGCGCTCCCCCCTGCTGCGGAGACTGCGGGGTAGATGGGGGCAGGAGCAGATCCGGAGGCCCAGCTCCCCGCCTGGCCACTCTGTTCTATACTCTGGCCTGAGAGAAGCTGGTCAAAAACAGCAGTGCCCTGGCCGCCCCTCCGACGAAGAGTCCATTGGAACCCGAGTCTGCTGAAAGAAGCCTTTGGTACCTGTTGATGCAGGCGGGGACCTGAGATTTGATACAACCTCCTGTTACTTTTTGACCGTAAAAGCTGATTATTGCGCTTAAAAGACACTTTTATTCCTACCATTAAAATATTTTTACTGTTACGGTTTACATAAACTATCCTTATAAACATCATAAAACTTCCTTCCCCGTAAGCTGTGGATGGACCGCCAGAGTAACCAAATACCTGTGCAGTGTAATTGTTTCGTCTACTGACCCTTATCTTTGCATAACTTTATACACACCATTATTCCTTTTTAAAAAATCAATTTAAAATAAGGTTTGCTAAAGCTCAGTCGTATATACACAAAGGTTTCATTTATATTATTCTGCTTTGTAATATCATAAAAGTACACAAAAATGAAATTAAAATGAGTAAATTTTGTTATTTTTATACCATCCTCATTGATTCTAGTCATGTGAAAAACTATACAAGTGCACAGAGTGAATCATTTTTCCTTTTAGAATATGCCCAGGCATACCAATAGAGTGGCTGAATGCAAACTTCAGATCTACTAAAATCACACAAAATGATTTAAAGTTTTTAAGTTGAAAAATCTTAGAAGAGTTACATAAAGGATTTTGTGTAAGTACATGTTAATGCTTTCTGCTTTCCACTCTTTGGAAAACTACTAAGCAGGCCTCTGCCCTTGGCATATTATAGACTTTTCGGTGCTACAGTATTAGCTGGCATTTGGAAAATTCCCTTGTGTCTGAATCTGTTAAAATAGCAACCTATCTATCAGCAAAACAAATTTTAACTTTATATTTATTCATGTAAACATGGAGATTCAGATGTTCCATCAGCATCAAAATTAAGTAATTTATTAACTATTCACCAGCCTTTGCTTCATTCACCAATTCTATAGAAGTAATGTCTCTCTAAAGCTGTGAATCTATAGAGCTCAAATAAATGTAGTTCAATTCCATGTTGTTATGTATCTCACCAAATTATTTATTTTCCAATAACTTGGTTCTTATAGGCTTAGTGTAATTTCCTCTCAATATACAGACCTCACAAATTTGCATGACTGTTTTAACGGTGTATTTACAGATAAGTTTTTATTTGCACATAAGGACAAAAAGGTGAAGTGAAATTTGGTCCCAATGGAAACCTGTTAGGTTCCCTGAACATATGGCTCATTGGGCTGTTACTTCCTTTTTGAGATCATTTTCCAAGATTTTTTAATATATACATCAATTTGACACCAGTTATAAAGAAAATATATTGGCTTTGAAGATTCCTCCACCTGGGGCGTATCTCTTAATAACACACCATGTAGTCAGGTGTACCTCTGAATGTACAGGTTTCCAGTCTCTGAAAACAGGGCATAATTTGAAATCAGTCAGAGCTGCCAGTTGATTTACACTGTCTTTGAAATTAGGTAGTCTTTGGATTCTTAGAATGCCACGTTGATTTGATTTATACAGTTTAGGGGTGACTGACTAAAACTCTTTTTTGGAAGGCTGTGCATTTGGAATCCACAGTATTACAATGATTTCTCTCAGTAGATACAAGTGATGTAAGTCTCATTTGTTGAAAGTGGGTGGTGCCAGCTTAAGACTTAAGGGGAAAATCACAGCACTTTGAAAAAGATGTAAATGTTCAATTGGTATAAAAGGGGAAAAAATTGTGCTAAAACATGTGCCTATTTCCATTATGCTTAATTTACTATTCAAAACAAGTTTTTCCTAATAAGCTCTATTGTTTCTTTCTGTTTTGTAAAATTTAATATGTGTGAGACAAAAACCAGATTCAGAATGTGAATGAAGTCTGTTTAGCGAAAGATTGTAGGAGCTTACAGTTGAAGAAGGCCTCAAATTAAAAGAAACATCACCTGCTATCACCGAAAAAATACAAAGAAGCAAGTTTCTTGGGTCATTTCTAGAACCAGTTCCTAGATTGCCAACTTCCTCCATCCTCAGAGCTCCTCATGGATGAATTCACACACTTTAAAGTGCACCAAGCACTAGAATATTCAGAATGATTATGCCACGTTTATTTACTGCATAGCTGTAGCTTTCATCTTATTGTAGTCCCCTTTTTTCTGAAGTATCAATCCCATAATAGGACTGAAGGAAGTTCTCAAACATGTTATCCCCTTGTCTTGCCTTACAGGGTATGTCTGTCTCAAAGTCACTCACACATCTCCAGAGAATCTGCACCTGATTATGCAACCCTTTGACGTTTAACCCATCTCCCATGGTTGAATGTCCCCTTGGAATCTAGAAGGCCTGGATATCCTGGCACTTGCCCATGTGTCCTTTGTTGTTTAGAGCTTATTAGGAAAAACTTGTTTTGAATAATAAATTAAGCATAATGGATATTGTTAATGTCCTTTGGAAGGAGTGTACAAATAATGACTTCTCGCTTTAAAATAATTCAAGGAATAGTTGTTTTTAAAATAAGAAAATATTGGTCGGGCGTGGTGGCTGACACCTGTAATTCCAGCACTTTGGGAGGCCGAGGCAGGCAGATCACTTGAGGTCAGGAGTTCAAGACCAGCCTGACCAAGAGATGGAGAAACCCTGTCTCTACTAAAAATAAAAAATTAGCCGGGCATGGTGGCATATGCCTGTACTTCCAGCTACCAGGGAGGGTGAGGCAGGAGAATCGCTTGAACCTGGGAGGCGGAGGTTGCAGTGAGCCGAGATCGCACCATTGCATTCCAGCCTGGGCAACAAGAGTGAAACTCCGTCTCAAAAAAATAAATAAATAAATAAAATAAGAAAATATTAAAGACTGCCTAATTCAGCTTTCTTTTTGTGTGGACAAAACAAACAATAAAAAATACCCCACTGTATCTAAAGAGAATAAATGAGTCCCTCACACCTACTCAAATAGTTGGAACTCAACTCAAGCTCTCCTGTCTTTTTCAATCTATTGTTTTTTCCATGACCAACCCCTACCTCAAATAAAATAAAGTTTTTCACTGACTTTGTACTTTGTTTCAGAGGAAGCCTAAGTCCTACCCGAAGTCTTTTTACACAAAAGAATGAACCACAGAGAGAGGAGGGGGCCTGACATTACCTGACACTGGAGTGGGGTTTATATTTAAAGGTCGTCCGTCAGGTGAGGTGGCTCACGCCTGTAATCGTAGCACTTTGGGAAGCCAAGGCAGGCGGATCACCTGAGGTCAGGAGTTCGAGACTAGCCTGGCCAATGTGGTGAAACCCTGTCTCTACTAAAAATACAAAAATTAGCTGGGTGTGGTGGTGCATGCCTGTAGTCCCAGCTACTCGGGAGACCGAGGCAGGAGAATCGCTTGAACCTGGGAGGCAGAGGCTGCAGTGAGCTGAGATCGTGCCACTGCACTCCAGCCTGGGGGACAAAGCCAGCCTCCATCTTAATCAATCAATCAATGTTGTCAATTTATCACCACTCTAACAAGGGCCCCAGTCCATTTCTGCTTGGAGAAGAGGCACTTTAACCCACTGGGTGTTGAGCATATCTCTGGCCTGCTCCAATGAGGGAAGAGCAAGTCATGGAACATATTTTTGTAGACACAAACTAACATGAGAGAAGATAAAAAATGATTCGTACCTCTAGAGTATGGAGTTAAACTTACCATAACTGCCAAACCACAGTGCTAAGTTTTCTAACTGTGAATTCTAGGTTAGAGTTTGTCTGGGGGAAAAAAAATAGCTAACCAGCACGAACTGGAAGTGAGCTTATGTATTTTCTAAAACTATCGATCTGGAACTAAAACATTCTCTAAACCAACCAAATACTTCATTTGGCCTTTACTGTCTGGAGATGGCTGTGCAGCTCAGAAGGAGGTCTCGGCCTTATATTATCTTCCCCTGAGAGTGTTGGTGAATCAACTCTGAAAACAGCACTCATTAGACAAATAGTTTCTCCATTTGCAGCTGTTAAATAGCTCTACCCGCCAGTGATAAAGGGTCATCCTGTGTGGGTGTATTCAGACCACTTCAAGCAACTGGCTTAAAAGGAAGGCTAGCTCACTGGGGATCCAAAGTATCAGTAAGGGTGATAAAGCTTGCTTGAAAAAGCTCTCTCTAACTGGGGCTGGGGAAGCAATGCAAGCAGCAGGCTTCCTCCAGAAAGGCAGCCTTCTGACTCCTCACCCTCTCACACACACTTCAATATGCAAAGACCCACTGTTTTGTTGCGTTTTTCCTGAGGTTTTATCATTGACATTGCAAAAGCCTTTTCTTTCAGCATCTGCAAGACCCTATTTCATGAGATCTATTTCTAAGTTAAAGCCTTTCATACATTTCAAAGCAGACTTTGCCTTTAAAGTTCTCAACTCTTTTTTTCCAAAATAAACTAAATACCAATGAGTAACGTGGCTCTATAGTGAAGGTTTAGAAAAAATATACGCACTAATGCCGGCATGGGAACCACTGTAACTGACATTCCACTTGCAGACATGCTAGGGTACGCTCTCTTGGCCAGGGATGGAGGGTTTCTGTGGGCCAGACCCAGTCTGCCAACCTTAGGAAAGGAACCCGGCTCCATTTCCTAGTGAAGTGACAACAATGACTGCCACTTCCTCCTCAAATATAATGTAAGGACATTTCCAAGTCGCTTCAGTCATTTCTTCCTCCTCCACCCTACCATGTGCTTACAAAAGTATGCTGTAGGAGAAACTCAATTTCTTTTTCCAGGCAAGGTTCCATTAAACATGTCCCCAATAACCTGATTACATCAGACAATGAGCCTTCCTTCTTGTATGGTTTCTTCAGTAGAATATTTTTTAGTTAGAATTGACAGATTTAGCCAATAAAAATACAGGATGCCCAGTTAAATTTTTTGAATTTCAGGTAGATAACCATTTTTTTACTCTAAGAATGCTCCATGCACTATTTGGCAACCCTATTTTTAACATCACATTGACTATCTAGATATGGAGTTGAATCTTAGCAGATTCTCTCCTGGTTTGGGGCTGGGGAAGTGGTTAGGTGTGGAGTTAATATTTACTCTTTTTCCGTCCGGAATTTTCTTTCTTCCGTTCTCCTTCCGCAGGGAACGTCTCGGGGCTTCTTGAACATCTCTCAGCATTTACTGTACGCCCCCCTCCTCTCGCTTTTGCTGATAAAATGGTTGGTGTTGTGTTTAAAGTGTTTATAAAGTCTCCTCCGTGATAACGCGAGCATTTAAGAGAGAGAATTCGTGGCACACCGCTTCCTCCCCTTCAGAGTGCCCCGGCGTCTCTCTAGCCGCCGCCTCCAGGCGGGTGAGGAGGTGACACCTGAGAATTCCTCCCTCTCACCCCTGACCCTGCCGGAAAGGGAACCTGAGATGCCGGCATTGGGCCCCTGGGAAGCCAGGGAAAGAGGAAAGGAGAAAGCCAGGAGGGCTTTTAGGTCCCTTCCAGTGCCACACGGCGGGGCGTTGAGGGGCCGAGCGAGGCAGGCCCTTCCCTGAGGCCTGGACTGGAGGCCTCCTTCAGGCGCCGGCGATGGCCTGGGCCGCCTGCCGCCACTCAGGGGCCGCGCGCCTGGGCCCCAGGGCCCCTTTGCCGGCGGGAGGCCCGGGGGACCTACTGCTCTCGGCGCCCGGGGTAGGGGGAGGCCGGGAAACCTCGGCTTCCGGGCGAGAGGCACCCAGGCCCTTATCGGCCCCCCGGCCGTGGCCGCGCCGGGCCTCGCTTCAGCCGGGCAATTCTTCCCCTCATTTGTTGCATTGTTTGCATTAATATGAATATCTTGTTCTGTTTGTTTTGTCTCCTGAGAGCCAATAAAGCTGTGAGTTTTTTCTTTACACCAAATGCAGCTCTACGGGCGATCAATCAATGGGTAGTCTTCAGATAATCTGTGAGAGTGAGAAATCTAATAAAGCTAGCGACTAAAAAAGGAAAACAAAATCTATTTTTCTCTTAGGTTAACTACGTCAGGATTAATGTGTTCCACTTCTGCAGCCTGAGGTTGGTTTAACTCTTGTTCTTCAACACCCCCCCCCCCCCCCCCCGCCCAACAAATTGATTTAAATGTCAAGATGGGAGGGGAAAAGGACTAAGGAAAGAAAGAGGAAAGAAAAGGGATGTTTAGGAGTCTCCTAAGTTTTCTGATGGTTGGCCGATTCTTTCAAGAAGAGGGAAGACGGTACTTTCTAACGTCCCAGAAAATCAGAGAAATGGAGGATTCTAACAAAATGTAGTTTGGCAAAGAGACCCTCAGTTTTCCGAACAGACAGGAAATGTAAATTAATAATGACGTTAAATAAGTGATGATAATAAAACAAGTTATTATTAGTGCCCCCTGCCCCATCACTCGTTTGCTTTTGCTAGATGCTAAACTTAACTCCTCAAATGCATTTTTTGGAAGGCCCCTCAACCATCCTGAGCAATGCAGGAAATAAGAGAAAGATCATCTGCCTGGGCTGCAGTTCTCCTCACAGCACAATGCAACCAAAATCATTTATAAACAGATCAAAATAACAATCTGAATTATCTAACATTAGCAGTGAACTGAAGAGCCCAAGATTATGTGATGAATTGTTAAATTGCAGTAGCATTGTTTTGGATTACTAATTAAAAAAATAAGCAAACCCCATGACTCTAGATATGACAACTGAAAATACCCACAAATTATTTAATAAATGAAGCGTCTAACAACTTTAACACTTCCTGGTCGCCCTGTTAATAAATGTAATTTGAGGTAGATTTTTAAAATCTTCAATCTAAACAGTGAATTCATTACGCGCCATTCAGATCTCTGGATGCCTATGGACTTCTTGGAATTAGGTGTTAAATAGACAAAAGTGAACCAAACTGCCTTTAAAAGCACAGCATGACCATGTAATTCTTTTTCCAGTTTGTGGTAAAAAATGATGAAACTTCTTTCCAAGTAGCTATCACCCAGATTTAGTGTGAAAAGTAGTGTAATTGTAATTCACGCCATCAGGGTCTATCGCTGATAGACGATCAGCTGTTCTGTAGAGGGGAGAGGCTTTCTTTTCAAATAGGAAAGCTGCCAAGTGCTCTGCGATACCTCCAGTAAGCTTATCGGATTGAGTTCAGAGCCAAAACAGCAGCTGCACACATATGCAAATTGGCAATTAATAGTATAACATTCTGTAAAAAAAAAAAAAAAATGTTTAAAAAAATTTTTTAAAGAAAATAGAAAGAAGCTACCTGAACATTAACCTTAACTGTAACTGGGACTTCTAAGATGAATGACTAAGGATTAATTACCCTCTGGAGAGGACTTGCTCTTTAATACCTTCTCTCCTGCAGATCAAGTCTTTGTTGTCTTGCTGAGTTTTGTCTGTTTCCTGGAACACAACAATACACTCTACAGGAAGAACTTTAAAGTAACTAAAAAGCCCTTATATTTTGATTCCAGAAAATGGAGAAATTCAGTCCTTTGCATGGATCATTCCTTCTGCAAACAGAGATCACAAAGCAAGAGCTTTAGCATCCTCGTGAAAAAGACATTTTGTTCTGGGTGTCATCATCTCCTTCCACTACAGCTTGCAATTGGAACAAGCTTCACATCCTGGGGGTGCTGCCTGTCTCTGTCTTGATTTCTGTCTGTCTCTTCCTCCCATTGACAGGAATGTCGTTTGTATCCTCCACGCAGCAGTTTGCAGAAATCCAGCAAGGTTTATGGTTTATGTTGCCCAGCATGTATAAACACACACTCTCAAATGTTTTTTAAAAATCTATGAATTTGTTAGATTTCTTAACATCCTGGTCCTCCTACCCCAATTCTCACACACAAAGTACTCTGTTGCCCTGATATAGTCCTACGATAGTTCTGGCTAGGATTAGGTTGATGGTCTAAGCCCCAAGAAAGGCCTGGCATTTTCATAGCAGGCTTTCCCCAATGTTTTGAGTCTTCCTCTCTCACTCCCTTTTCTTTTTCCCTCGGAGGAGGGGATGTTAGGGATGGGCGGGTGATTAGCAAATGTTTCAGGTAATCTGTGAATTCTTTTTTTTTTTTTTTTGAGCCGGAGTCTTGCTCTGTAGACCGGGCTGGAGTGCAGTGGCCGGATCTCAACTCACTGCAAGCTCCGCCTCCCGGGTTCACGCCATTCTCCTGCCTCAGCCTCCCGAGTAGCTGGGACTACAGGCGCCCGCCACCTCGCCTGGCTAGTTTTTTGTATTTTTAGTAGAGACGGGGTTTCACCGTGTTAGCCAGGATGGTCTCGATCTCCTGACCTCGTGATCCACCCGTCTCAGCCTCCCAAAGTGCTGGGATTACAGGCTTGAGCCACCGCGCCCGGCCTATGAATTCTTAATAGTCATATTTCCATGGTGGAAGATCTCGCTATTTCTCTGATATGACAGGTTACAGAAACCTTGGTGTTGGGGGTTTTACAGATATTTCCAAGTTCTAGGAGTTTGAGCTTTGGGTCAAGATGTTGATTCCTTTTAATGCATGAGGGTGAAGGAGATTTTATTTTGCTTTATTCTTTTGGATGTTATGAGATGAGATTGTATCTAGTCTTGGCTGTAACCTATACCATAAATGCAACCATTATTTCTGTCTCTTTCTCCTTTTATCACCTCCACTTCTAGAGATACTACTTTCAGTTTTATTGCAAATCAACTGTATCTTTAGTTTAAACCATTATTTTTCATATACCCTAGGCACATTTCCCTTATAATGAGAGAAATTTTAGATTATTAATGGTCTACCTAAAAGGATACTGTACACTTTTCATTGCCAATATGGGCTTTGAAGCTTAAATATCAACATTTTTATAGGAAATTTACCCACATCAAATTTAAATACATTTGCTTATATTTCTTGGAAAAAAGATTTTAGATAACTATCAATTAAGCACCCAATTCCATTTGGGGTGCAGAAAATTTTGAGCCGCTTGATAAGAAGGAAAAAAAACTTTCCTCTAAATAACCAACATTGGATCAGAAAAATTGAACTTTTCTAAATGTTTATTATTAACAAAACTTTTTTTGTCTGATTCCACTAGAAGCATCCTATGTTGTGAACACCATAAAGTTATGAGGGAAAAAAATCGCAAATCTAAATTTTATTTAGAAGTGAGATACTGTTTTTCTTGACTTACAATCCAATTCGAATGCATTGTTAGATTTTCTGTTTTATTATGATTAAATAACAATGGTTTAAAATGATAGCAAGTCAACCGAAAAGTTGCTTTGGAATAAAACAAAAGTGGGAATGCCAACTTTCTTTTCTTCTCTATAACTTCATTAACATGGTTGTATAGACATTTGCATGTAAAATGTAGCTAACAAAAATTACACAGAAGTAAATTTAGTCCTCTAGTGCCTACCTCTATGGTGAAATCAGACCATTTGGCATAGTTTGAAGTCTTCCAAGAAGCCTGGTTTCCACCTGGAAAATAAATTACTAAATTTGAATGTGTTACTTATACTATGGTGAGTTGTCTATCTGTTACATTTTATTTTAGTGCATATACTAGAAATTGTATTCAGGGTGTTCTAAAATTGTCATCTGTCAAGGTAGAGAATTATAATAATATAATTATACTCAGAAAGCATTTTGATTTTAGATTATTTTGGCACTGTTACAAATATGATGAATTTTTTAAAAATTCAGAATGTTTATTACAAATTCATATGTTTAATTGTCAAATTTTGAGATTAATTTAGATAAGCTATAACCAAAGTTTATTTTCTTTGCATTTATTGGTACATAGTTAATGCTTGTACACAGGCTTCAGTGTAACACATATACACTATTGCAATATTTAGCTGTACTTATTTGCTTTATCTTTAAATGGTACTTTGTCCCAAAATTTTCTAAGAGTTTGATAAATTATCAAACATTTATCAAATCACTGTTGCATTCTCTATTCATCAATACATTCTGTTTTAAATCATAAACAGTTTGATTCTGAGTTATAAGAAATATTTTGAGTAATCAAAGATTCTATGTTGTATGACAAAAAGTATCATAATGAGATTATTGATGAGATGTCATGATCAGTGAAGACCATACTCAGTGAATTTACCCAGATAAAACTATGTGTTATAATGCTGCAAGTATACACAGAGGTAGGAGATAAAGGTGTGCTACCATGGCTCAGTAAAAACTCCTTACCACAGCTAGTGACAAGAACAATGTTTTGTTAAAATGTGTAGGTTTTTCTTCATCTCAAAGGATAGTGCATTAATCTAAAGAAAGTAATTTTTCTCTCTGAAATGTACAGTAAGTTGAGTTAAATAACTAGAGCAAGTATGGTTGTGGAATTTTATTTTCTCAAGCTCAGAAACTTTTAAATTTACTACAATATACCGAAATATGTCTAATTACTATACCACCCTTGCAATGATTACAATTTTGATGTTTGTCATTTTTTACATCCTAACGCATTTTGTGAATCCAGGTGATTATATAATGGATACCATCTTCTGTGGGAGTGAAAAGAAGAAAAACTTGATTCATACTTAAAGGTGCTATATTTGAGGAATGTGATGTTAAAATATTTTCTTTTAGCACAAGGCATTTGTTTTAAAGAATTTATCCGGAGAACTCAGGACATTTTCTATATAATAAACTGAATGATGAACATTATTTAAGATGATAAATGGGAATAAATTTTAGAAAGTCATATCTCTAGAAAAATTTACTTGACCATTGGATTAATAGTCTAAGAAGTGATGGTGATAGAATAATAATAGCGTCTTGGTGAAGCCCTTTCTCTGTGCTAGACACTTCACGTACTTTCCCTCATTCAATCGTTAATAATCACCTAATGAACCCAACATGATTTTGTTTTGCTGATGAGAAAAATGAGGCTAAGTTAAGTCACATAGCTTGTAATGGATGAGGCTTTATAGCTGTGGGACTCTAGAGTCCATCTGATCATGTGATGTAGTTCCATTCTGGTTTCTGAAGGACAGAGACATGGAGGAGGATTGAAAACTGTCTCTTTCCCCTCTTAAAATTCAGTTTTTCATTTACTAAATCCAAGAAAGTGAAGTGGTCCAAGAATTTAGCAATGTAGTCAAGGTCCATTTGATTAGGAAGTCTTTATATGACTAGAAACAGGATTGCTTTGGCACATACATAAAGACTGGGAGATCTACACATCCATCCTCAAATTTAGCAATTTGAAGCAGTTAGCTACACGGACAGTTTTGTATGCATTGCTAAATGCAGACACAAAAACTGCATTTGCAAAAAGAGGAAACCCAGTTAAACTAGGTTGCAAATTTGGCCCTAATTTAGCGTAGCATTTGTGATACATATAGGTTAGAGTGACATTTATATAATGGTGTGAAATATGAGAAAGTTCCAATGCTAGACACAAAGACTTTTAAAAATTGCTTTTGCCTACTTTGGTTAGTTTAAGAAACAGGAGGAAGAATTTGGTTTTTCAAGTGATGGGAAGCCTTTAAGGATGTTGGAACACTGTTCAGTCCCCTGGGGTTCTGCCTGCTGTACAATTTTAAATGTCTTTTAGCTAAAAAATTGGCCAACAAGGGAAACATAGAGATGAAATCTCTTATTTCTTATCTGGAAAGTGAGAAACTATAGGTGGCTAACATAATCCAGTTTTGAAAGTCGAATAAATGGTCAGATTTTGGGGTCAGAAAGTCATAATCTTCCTTGTTAATATGTCTATCTAACTGGAGTAACCACCTACCTATTAAGAATTTATCTTGGAAATTTTGTCCTTATGCTCAGTTGTAGACATGTTTCAGCTTAAGAAATACAGCCAAAAATGAGACTAGATAAATACACCATGTTTCATATAAATGCTGCTATCATGGTACCTGAAACTATTTCCATTTCTTCATTGACGACCACTGGAGGGCAGTGTTTTCTCCTTTGGGAACAGCACCTGGTTTCACATAGATGTGTTAAAAAGGCATCTGGGTTACGGGAAATGAGTTGTACTTCTCATTCAGGCTGTGCTTAGAATTTACCCCCTCCTGTTTACATGTCATTCGGATTGTTCTTTATCATACTGCCTGTCAAATTAGTTGTACCTGAAATCAGATTCCAAAAGATCGTGTACAATACATATTTTCTGTTTTAGAGCTTTGTATTCATTAACTATTTGAGGCATTATGTCAAGTTCATTTTGCTAATATAAATAGCAATAAAAAAGAATATATGAGCAAGAGTAGGCAGTTTTAACCGATGCTTTGCACTTAAAATTTCAATAGTTCATTGATTTTTTCAGTATAATTTTATTACATATAATATGTATACGTATATTTGTCAACAAATTAGCAAATTCACATTTCCTGGAAAGAACAAATGAAGACTTTTCCTAGAAGCTTATTTGTCATATCTTATGATATGCCTTGTTCCCTAAGGGTGGTATGTGGAAAAATGTTTAGTTTCCTCTATTTAAAAAAATGATCTATTACTGAGTATTAAATTATAAAATTATACTAATTTGTGTTCCCATTAGTTAAAAAATTAAACTAGATTACATAATAATTTGGTGTGTCGGGGGTCCATTTAATCTTTATTTAAGGGCATATAATGCAAATTGAATTCTTTTAATTATAATAGTCATGTTTCATTGTTAAAAATGAAAAAATATATTTTAGCTCTGTGACTTTGTCTAGCAAAATATTGCTATTTTTGCAAAATCAGTATATAATTTTAGTCTAATGATTTACTTGATTTAGTTTTTCAACAAAGTGCCCAGAAGCTTACCTGGAACTTGGCTAAAATAAGGCAGAGCAACCAATCACTTGAGGAAAAACATAAATAACAATATCTGTATCATAAGTGCTTTTTAAAAGTATTTCATTTTTATAACATTATTTCCAATTACAAAAGTAATACATGTTCATTGTGTACAGCTGCGTGGCTAACTTTTTGTATTTTTAGTAGAGACGGGGTTTCACTGTGTTAGCAAGGATGATCTCAATCTCCTGACCTCGTGATCTGCCTGTCTCGGCCTCCCAAAGTGCTGGGATTACAGGCGTGAGCCACTGTGCCTGGCCTCTTATACATATTTTTATGCACTAGTATGTATTAAAAATAATTAGCATATATGACATTACTCATTTATGAATGACACTTCCCTTAAAATATATCACATTTTCCCATGTCAATTAAATACTTACTATAGTATTCCATAGTATAAATGCACCATAGTTTGTCTAACAAGTTCTCTAACACTATGTATTTGGTAATTGCTAATTTTTCTTTTTTTGAGATGGAGTCTCACTCTGTCTCCCAGGATGGAGTGCAGTGGTGCAATCTCATCTCACTGCAGCTTCTACCTCCTGAATTCAAGCAATTCTGCCTCGGCCTCCTGAGTAGCTGGGACTACAGGCATGTGTCACCATGCTCAGCTGATTTTTGTATATTTTAGTAGAGATGGGGTTTCACTATGTTGGCCAGGGTGGTCTCGAACTCTTGACCTCAAATGATTCACCCGCCTAGGCCTCCCAAACTGCTGGGATTGCAGGCATGAGCCACCATGCCCAGCCAATAATTGTTAATTTTTCTATATCATAAACAATGCTATGTGAACATCTCTGTAGACAAATATTTGCACACATTTATAATTATTTCCTCCAGATAAATTTCTAAAAGGGGAATTTTAGGGTCAAAAAGGATTTTTTAATAAGTTTTGATACATAGGCTAAAATGACTTCCAAAATAGAAGTACATGAGAATGTCTGTTTATCCTTATCTTCACCAACACTAAAAGTTATCAGGTTTTTAATGATATCTAATTTGATGTTTGAAAAAATTATTGTTCTTTTACTTTTAGTTATTTTGCTTACTTGAAAATTTTTAAATTTCATATATTGTTTGCCATTTATAATATTGCTTTATAGTGTACTTATTCCTATATGACATCAATTTTTTCTGTTGGGGTGTTTGTATTTTTTTATTTTTTATGAAGAAAGTTATTTATGTAAAGTTACCATAGTAACACTATGTCATACATTTTACAAGGATCTTTCTAAGCTAAACTATCATATTTTGTTACTGACTTTTTCACTTTTAAATTGTCAATATCTCAAGTGTTTTCATTAACATTTCTACCTTTACTTATAGAAAATCTTCCTCATGGCCAGGAGCGGTGGCTCACGCCTGTAATCCCAGCACTTTAGGAGGCTGAGGTGGGTGGATCACAAGGTCAGGAGTTCAAGACCAGCCTGGCCAGCATGGTGAAACCCTGTCTCTACTAAAACATACAAAAATTAGCCAGGCATGGTGGCACATGCCTATAGTCTCAGCTACTTAGGAAGCTGAGGTAGGAGAATCACTTGAAATCAGGAGGCGGAGGCTACAGTGAGCTGAGATTGCACCACTGCACTCCAGCCTGGGCGACAGAGTGAGACTCCATCTCTGAAGAAAAAAAGGAAAATCTTCCTCACAAAAGGTTAGATAAATATTCACTTTTATTATTTTTTATTTACTCCTTTATTTTTATTTTATTTTATTTTATTTTTACAAATGAAAAAGGTTTATTGGACGTACAGTTCCATGTGGCTGGGGAAGCCTCACAATCATGGTGGAAGGTGAAAGGCAAGGAGGAGCAAGTCACGTCTTACATTGATGGCAGCAGGAAAGAGAGAGTTTGTAGCAGAGAAACTCTCATTTTCTTTTTTTTTTTTTTTTATTATACTTTAAGTTCTAGGGTACATGTGCATAACGTGCAGGTTTGTTACATGTGTATACTTGTGCCATGTTGGTGTGCTGCACCCATCAACTCGTCAGCACCCATCAATTCGTCATTTATATCAGGTATAACTCCCAATGCAATCCCTCTCCCCTCCCCCCTCCCCATGTACTTCTTTATTTTTTTATTCAGACAGGATCTTGCTCTGTTGCCCAGGCTGGAGTGCAGTTGGACGATCATGGCTCACTGGAACCTCGATCTCTTGGGCTCAAGTGATCCTCCAGCCTTCAGAGGAGCTGGGACTATAGGCATGCATGACCACCTGCTAAAATATTCACTTTTGTTTTCTCCTATATATTTGATGATTTTTTTGTTTTTATTTTATGCATTTAATGCTTTAATATGTCTGCAATTTATTTTGGTTTATCATGTGAGGAGAGGATTGGATCTTTTTTTTTTTAACTGTTAAGCAATTGTCCCTGAAAGTTTATTGAATAATATATTTTTTTCCTACTGATTTTAAGATTTTTGAATTTAGCTGAAAGCTTTTATCTTCTAGGGTCCTCTCTTGAGATTAATTTCCACTCCACTGATTTCTCTATTCTTCTACCTTTATCACAATATTTAAATAATACAGTCTTATATCTGGTATTGCAAGTCCTTCAGTAGTTTTCCTTTCCAAAATTTTCTTTGTCATTCTTGACTATTTATTCATTCATATTATTCTGAATTACATTATTAAGTTAAAAAATTCACTTAAGAACATATGTATTGCTGTGAAAAAAATACTCAAGATACATTAAGTGAAGACAGCAAATTGTACAACAATATATATATTAGCTTGCTTGAAATTTAAAAACTCAGAAAAAGCCTAGAAGTGTGTGTGCAAGCCCGTGTGTATGTGAGGTTGTTCCTTATTGATACATATAAACATTCTGGAAGATTGGCCAAAAAAAATATTAACAATGATTAGCTTTGGTTAGTGGAATGGACATTGTGGAGAAGAGGAAATTTTGCTCTTTATTATAAAAAATCTTCTTAGGTAGTTTGGATTTTCTACCATGAACAAGCATTAGTCATAAAATTTTGGTAAATGTCTTTGAAAAAAATCTTTGAAAAAGATTATTTAAAAGCTACTTACACACAAAAGGACAAATACTGCATAATTCCACTCATCTGAGGTACTTAGAGTAGTCAGATTCATAGAGACATCAAGTAGAATGGTGGTTGCCAGGAGCTGAGGGAAGGGGACAATGGGGATTGTTGTTAAAGGTGTACAGAGGAGTCTCAGTTTTGTAAGATGGAAACAGTCTGGAGATGGATGGTGGTGATAGTTGCACAACAATGTGAATGTACCTAATGCTACTGAACTGTACACTTAAAAATGGTTAAAACGATAAGTTTTATTTACCACAATTTTTTTTTTTTTTTGAGACAGAGTCTTGCTCTATCACCCAGGCTGGAGTGCAGTGGCGCGATCTCGGCTCACTGCAACCTCTGCCTCCTGGGTTCAAGTGATTCTCCTGCCTCAGCCTCCAGAGTAGCTGGGATTACATGCACGTACCACCATGCCTGGCTAATTTTTTTATTTTTAGTAGGGACGGGGTTTCACCATGTTAGTCAGGCTGGTCTCGAACTCCTGACGTTGTGATCTGCCTGCCTCGACCTCCCAAAGTGCTGGGATTACAAGAGTGAGCCACGTCGCCTCGCCCTACCACAATTTTTTTAAAGCTGTTTACAATGATTTACCTCTGGGGAGTTGGATTGAGGAGTTAAGATGTAGGCCAAGGACAATATTTTTCATTTAACACCTTCTGTATGGCCTGAATTTTTCGGGAGAAGCCCATGTTATTTTCATAATAAAAAAAATTTAGGACTCTCTCTAGACCTATTCTGATTCAGGGGTTGCCCAATTAAAAGAAATCTAATGTCATAGTTAATTTTAAAAATTTATTGGAAATCCTAAGCTGAATTACATTAAATTTATAAATGATGGGATGGCTTTAAAATATTGTCATTTACTCATATAGAAATAGTTTTCAAAAATTTTAATGATCCTTTGAAAATTCTGAAATTTCTTCATATGGGTCCTACACAAGTTCTGTAGTTTATTAGTTTATCCCTGGGTTTTATATATCTGTATCTCTATCTATAGATTGATAGAGATATATATAATATTATATCAATTGCCTAATTGCTATTCTTTGTAAAATTAATTTGTCTCATTGAAGACTTTTTTGTAATTATTTTTTCCTCTAAATAACTCAATGAAACTTGATTTTTATAATTTTCTTGATTTGAATCTTAAAAAAATCCTAAAGTAATTGGTCCATTCAAGTTGGTCAGTTCAAGTTCAAGCTAAAATCATTGAATAATTAGAAATACTCTAATTTAGCCAATGTAACTGTTTTTTATTTATGTGATTTTTTTAAATCATGTAAACATGGCTTAAGAAAATATCTATTATAAAGAATATAATATAAATGACTGCAGAGTATAATACCTGTCACTCTGAAAAGGAATGCAAAGGAGTAATGAACAAAAAACAATTATTAGTATGATAGGATTTACATGAATAATTTATGAGAACCTAGATAAGGAGTAAACAATAGATATCACCCATTTTGAGTTCTATAGACTTTTTCCATATTTGCAGAAGATATTGCTTGTATGTATTTTTTTCATTTCTAAAAGGAAAGTGTTTTGCTTTTATTTCTGACTATATATTATTGTAGAAAGCATTCGATACTATTGACAAAAAGTATTTTCTTGTATGAAGATCAACCATAAACCTATCATCCAGAAAAAACTACCATAAATAGTATTTTGCCTATTCCTCAAGAATTATATTAACATATATTTCACATATTTATAAAAATGAGATCACACTGTACATACAGTTTTATAGCCTCCTTTTTTCTCTTAATATATAATCACTGCTATCTTTAATGTCCATACAGATCTTCATAATTCTTAATGACTATCGTTGAAATGTATATTTTATTTTATGGAAGTTCCATAATTTATTTGATCAATCCCCTGTTGATTAACATTTACATAGTTTCAACTTTTTTACTTTGAATATTGTAATACATCTTTTCACATTTGACAAGATTATTCCTTAAGAAATGGAAATACTCAATGAGTCTGCATAATTTTAAGACTTCCGTGTTAAAATTAAATATTTTTTCTTAAAATTAAAATACGTGTTATTGCTGAACTGTCCTACAAAAGAGGTCATAGTCATTTTGCTCTCAAGGCTTTTCTACATTGGTTTTTCTTCTCTCTTTTTTTTTCTTTTCAATCTCTGCAAAGTCTCAGAATATATTAAGTGTTAATATAATCTTTAAAATCATTTACATTCCAATAAGTGGGAACTTTTATTTTATTGTTTCTTTTAATTTCCAGAATTTGATTAGTAATGAGGTTTATCTTGTTTCCATGTGTCTATGGCCTATTATGTTACTCCTGTTGTTCTTCTGGAGTATACCTCTTATTATTATTGACTTGTAAGCACTTCTCAAGGATTACAAATATTAATTTTTTGTTTGTGATGTGTTTTTTTTTTAGTATTTTTACCTTGTTTATGCCATTTGCTTCAAAGTTTTTATGTATTCCAATTAATGACTTTGGTGTCACTCTTAGACATTCTTTACAAGATTAGTAAGAAAAAATTCGGTATTTTATTATATTATCTTTATCTTTTCATATTTTTCATTTATATCTCTAACAAACTTAGAGTTTCTTTTTTTTAAGTATACGTTAGAGATTTAATATTTCTTCCAAGCAGTTAGTTACTATCCCCTCACCACTTTTGAGCAATCCATATTTTCTCGACTAAATTCTTGGATACGCTGTCATCTATTTCCAGATTTTCGCCTCTGTTTTGTTGACCTTTTTTAGCTGTGTGATTCCGAGGTATTGTTCAGGTTTTTCTGCAATAATGCTGTCTAACAAACACTTCCCCAAATCTCAGTGGCGTACAATAACAAATATTTATTTCTCTTTCATGGGTATCTGGGTCAGCTGTGACACTGCAATGTTCTTCTGTACACAAATGGACTTTACTCCAAGCTACAGGTCAGATTGGAGTGCTACACATTTCTCTTTTTTCAGGCTGTGATAACAATAGCTCCTTGGAACAAATTCTTCTTATAATGGATGGTAAGAGTACAAGAAGGCTGGCTGAAACTTGCCACACTCTTAAACCTCAACTCCAACACATTGTTTTTTCCATCCACCCTGCATTGGTCTGAAGATCAGACAATCAACCCTAAGTGAATGGGAAAGGAATGTGCATTGTCTCCACGGGGAAGGCATGTCAGAGACTTAGAGAAAATGGAGAACTGTGAGCAAATAATAATATGTACCACACTGAGCTAGTTATATTTTCTAAGTCTCAGTTTCCTCAGTGTCAAATAGAATAATTGTGAAGACTCAATTATATAGATGATAAATGTCAAACACATTGTACCTGGTATTTTAGTCATTCAGAAATTGTGTATCTGGTTGCTAACAGTATATCACTTAAATTACTATAGTTTTGCAAGTTTTGTTTTTGTTTTTAGATAGTATCTCGCACTGTCGCCCAGGCTGGAGTGCAATGGCGCGATCTTTCGCTCACTGCAACCTCCGCCTCTTGGGTTCAAGCGATTCTTCCGCCTCCGCCTCCCAAGTAGGGATTACAGGCGCCTGCCATCACGCCCCACTAAGTTTTGTAGAGACAGGGTTTCATCATGTTGGCCAGGCTGGTCTTGAACGACTGACCTCAGGTGATTCCCCCCGCCTCCACCTCCCAAAGTGCTGGGATTACAGACATGAGCCACCGCCCCCGGCCAATATTTTTAAATATTTATAAAGGCAGATTAGCTCCTACCCCTATCACTCTTTCTTTTAAAGGATTTTCTCACTATTCTCTACCATTTTTTTCCTCCAGATGAATAGATTTTAGATTCTATCACATATGTTCATCTTTTTAATAAGTGAGGAAAATATTTTCTCAGTCATACTACTTTTAGACTGATGAGCAAGTTGTTCCACAGCCTTACCAAGAGGAGGTTGAGGAATGACTTGGAACCCATAATAATCAACATATTTTCTGTTTATTCAAAAAATTCAAAACTATACTGCACCAATTTGCAAATGACATTGAATAAATTGGGGTGATTATTATACTGGAAAAATAAACTAAAATTTAAATTAGGATAATGATCATATTTTTTAAATGAGGCTCAAAAGAAGCAAATGTGAGGTGTACACATAAACAATAACATATAGAATTGTGCAGGAATGTCTAGGTGAAAAGCACAGAAGAAAAAGACTTGAGGGTCTATCTAGAGTGCACGAATGGTCCCCAGTGTGGATGAAAGAGAGTTTTTCTGATTTCTAAAGTATTCCAAACAGGCAGCAAACCATTTCTCCTCTGTTTCATGTATAAATTATACTTTTTTAATATATTATTTTTATTTATTTATTTTTTGAGATGGAGTCTCGCTTTGTTGCCCAGGCTGGAGTACAGTGGCGTGATCTCGGTGCACTGCAACCTCTGCCTCCCGGGTTCCAGCGATTCTCCTACCTCAGCCTCCTGAATAGCTGGTATTACAGGCGCGCGTCACTATGCTTGGCTAATTTTTGTATTTTTAGTAGAGACGGGTTTTCACCATATTGGCCAGGCTGGTCTCAAACTCCTGACCTCAAGTGATCCACCCGCCTGGGCTTCCCAAAGTGGTGGGATTACAAGCGTGAGTCACCGCGCCCGGACCTAATTATATTTTCATTTGAAAATTATTTCCTGCTTTGGACCACATTTTTAAAGGATGTGTAGAAACTGATGAGAGTTCAAAGAATAAAAAAGTAGCTAAAAAGATCTCATTTAGGTCCTTGAGACAAGCTAAGGGAACTGGCATTTTTAGTCTTAAAAGGTTAAGGTATGACTTGATTAGTATTCATTTGTAAAATTTATTTCCAGAGAAAAAATACTGAGCATTGTTCCTCTATGTCTAAATAAGAACAAAAAAATTTTCATGAAGACAATTTATGACTATAAGGAGCAATGATTGTTAAGTCATGGAAATACTTAAGATAAATATCAAGAAAGATTTAACATTTCTATGTCTGGAAAGTGAAATAATTCTATTTTATAAGCAAGAGAATAGACAATTATGAGTCTGGTTAAAACTGTCATTTGAAGGCTGTTAGACAGATGAACTCTTCTAACACTATGAGCTTATAAATTAATCTCAAGATAAATTGCCTAACATGTTAATCTGTAGTATTCATTAATAAATTTGTGTATTTATTATGTAGCTCATCATAGCAAAATAGCTGACATATTTATGTACATTTTTAATGTAAAATAAAATAGCACAGTTGTCTAATTTACTTCTTGATAAATAGCAACAGATATATTAGGAATTCATTTGGTCAGTTTTGTTCTGTGGATCATTTTAGGCTATTATTCAAAAGCATCCAATAAAATGTGACTCAAACTATACCCATTCATTATTGATTATAACATAGAAATATGGGATTTTAAATGTATTTTTAAACACTACTTTGAGGCTTAATTTTAGAGCCATACATTTTAAGTTATCCTCCAAAGACTCAAGTTTTAGAATGAAAATGCCCTTTTAAATATTATTTGGTAGTCCTGAAAAACCGAAATTTGAAAGGGGCATCTTCCATGCATTTAAAAAGGAGTCTGTAATAATTTAAAAAAACACATGAAATTCTCAGTAAAAAGACAATTGGGAGGAGCAATATCCTTTACTTTCAGTCTTATGAAGAACTGACTGTTCCGTATATGTGTGTGTATGTGTATGGGTGCATGTGTGTGTGTACATATATATGTATGAGATAAGAATTTTTAAGTGAGGATAAATGTCAGTTCTCAAAATATAAACCTGTCGATTAATTTATCTTTTTTTTTTTTTTTTTTTTTTGAGACAGGACCTCACTCTGTCACCCAGGCTGGGGCCTAATAGTGCAATCATAGCTCACTGCAGCCACAGCCTTCTGGGCTCAAGAGATCCTCCTACCTTAGCTTCCTGAGGAGCTGAAACTACAGGCACATGCCACTGCACCTGACTAATTTTTAATTTTTTTATAGAGATTGGGTCTCACTGTGCTGTCCAGGCTGGTCTCGAACTGGTGGCCTCAAAAGTTCCTCCCATCTCAGCCTCCCAGAGTGCTGGGATTATAGGCATGAGCCACCACATCCGGGCCTCAGTTAATTTAGATCCAATAATAAGAAATGTGTTTTGGTAGAAAGCAAGAATACAGTAAAGTTGTTTTGTTTTTATTTAAACATCTGCCCATAGTTCTATTCCCTACTCAACCCACTGGTATAAACTTTGTATAAGAAAGCAGTACATTTACAGATTACAAATGGGTCAATCCTTTCCAAATTTTTAGAATGTTATTTCCAAACCACTGATATTATTGGCTCTGATTTCATGTTGCCCCAAATGAAGGCCTGTTCTAACTTCTCTCTGCTTTGTTAGTTTTACGTAATTAAATGGCCTTCACTGCTTGAAAGCCTTCCAATGGGTTCCACTTTTTTACTGTGTTATCTCAACTATTGATAAATTCATATTTGCAAGACTAATAGGCTGTCAAACTGTGTTGATGTCTGTGTTAGTTGTGAATATCCCTTAAAGTGTTTTTTGCACTGGAGCAAGACAGATCAACCCATTTAGAGGAGAGTGTGACCAAGTGACAGCCTTGCTTTCTTAGCTATAGAATCATCAATGCATGGAAATATGCACAAGGTGGAAGTAATGTAGGATATCTATTTCAATTTCTAAAATTAATTTTAATAATATTTTGTACTTTATTTAAAACACTTTTTTTCTTTGTAAAAGAAAAAACTATATCACATGACCCCACTGTCAGAACTGACTACGGTTGTAAAGGTGAAAATAGTGTTTATTCTGCCTTATAGTTTACTTTTCCGCCACTAAACAGCACCAGAGGCATGGCAACACTCAATATTTATTTGTTTTGATTAACTGACAATGTAATATAATGGTAACACAAGTGACTCTTCTTTGGTTTTTTTAACTTCTACATAACTTTGCTGTTTTTAAAGCCACAGTTTAAAAGTATTTAGCTATTCTCAGGTGATGTGGTTTGGATGCTTTGTTCCCTTCAAATATGTTGAAATGTAATCTCCGATACTGGAGGTGGGCCTAGTGGAAGGTGTTTGGGTCATGGGGGCAGATCTCTCATGAATGGTCTGTTGCTGTCCTCAAGGTAATGAATGAGTTCTTGCTCTGTGAGTTCACACGAGATCTGGTTGTTTAAAAAAGACTGGCACCTCTTCCCTGTGTCTTGCTCCTTCTCTCACCATGTGACATGGTGGCTCCCCTTCACCTTCTGCCATGATTATAAGCTTCCTGAGGCCCTCACCAGAGGCAGATGCCAGCCTATGCTTTGTGCACAGCCTGCAGAACATTGAGTCAAATAAATCTATTTTCTTTATAAATCACCCTGTCTCAGGTATTTCTTTATATCAAGGCAAAAGGACTAACATATCAGGTGAGAAGTAATTTGACACACACAAAAAAAGTTTAGTTGGCATTTTCTTTCATTGTAGTTGGAAATTTGGCAGTGTTCATCAAAATACAGTACACATGCATTTGACTCAGTAATTCCATTTATTTAAGCCTATACTATAAAATACTCAAGTGTACCCACAAAGGCTACATGTGCAAGGCTACATGTTGCATCATTGTTTTCAATAGAAAACACTTGAAAGAACCTAAATATTCATCATAGTTTAATAAAGTAAGGTATATCTTTACTTTGAAACACTATGCAACAATTTTAAAAGGAGGTATATCTATGTATACAGACATGAAAAGATCTTCAAGATGTGTTGCTCAGAGTTTAAACAAACAAACCTCTCCAAACAATATATGTGATGTAAATGCTAAAGGATATATGCTGAAATAATAAACATTGTCTTAGTCTGCTTGGACAGCTATAACAAAATACCTTACCTGGGGAAATTATAAATAATAAACTTTTATTTCTAGTAGTTCTGGAGGCTGGGAAGTCCAAGATCAAGGTGCCGCCAGTCTGCCAACGGCTCGTTCTCTGCTTCCAATATGATGCCTTCACGCTGCATCCTCACATAGCAGAAGGGAACAGAGGGCACTCTTCCCAACCTCATCTGTACGTGCATTAATCTCATTCGTGAGAGTGGAGCCCTCATGACTTAATCACTTCAAAAAAGACCTTACCTCTTAATACTATGAATTGGTGGGAGGTGAGAACACTAACATTCAGGCCATCACAGATGTCAAACTTTTAATCATATTAACCTCTGATGATAAAATGATGTGTTTTAAGATGTGGGGAAGAGCTTTCACTTTTTACTGTAATATATTATTGTATTGTTTTAATTTTTAATGAGCATGCATTTAAGTATGAAATTAAGTAAACCTTTGATTTTTAAAAACAATAATTTTTATGCAGAGAACCATTTCTCTGATAAACAACTGTTAAGAGTATAACATGAAATACTTACAGTTATCCTCTACTAACTATTCTCTATTAATATTTTTCTTTATGTACAACTTATGTTAGTTGAATCCCAGTATATATTAATATGTATTCATGTATGTTGTTTTGACATTTCATTTTCTATTTATCTGCTTACCTCACACAAGACATTATTTATTGCTGAGATTAAGTCTTGTCCATATAGACCTTTGTAATTCAAATATTAAAATTACAAAAAACATTACTTACCTCTTGTCATTTCTTAGGCTCTACTTTTGTATATACTTGTTTACAATCTAAAACTTAGGTACACAATTATTTACTGTTTTTACCTGTTTTATCATGAGAAATATTTTAAATAATGAATAAGGAAGAGATACGCTGACATATAATGAGAAATTGCCTTCCAAAAAAAGTAAATTTTTAAAATGTTACAAATGCTTAAACTTACTTGTTCACTCTCACTAGATTTCAGCTACAGGTTTTGATCTCCACTTTTTAAAATCCTGAATATCTAAACCAAGTCTTTCATTATTTTCTCTGAAGCATAACTTAGTCTTAACAGAGGTCTTCCTTAAAAAGAGGAAAGTTTTTTTTATGGTTGAGGCCTGAGGTTGTCTCATTTAAGGCCATTTTAAGCTGACTTCTAATATTAAGATCATTAAGGAGAAAATGTAGGCATCCCTTATCTCATATGGCCTCTACAGAATCTGATCTGGTCAGCAGAAGAACTGCAAATAAAAGCATGATTTCCTAAAGTTTACTGCCATTTTCTCCCTCCTCCGTGGCCCCACCTTTTTTTTTTTTTTTTTTTTTTTTTTTTTTTTTTCCGAGACAGAGTTTCATTCTGTTGCCCAGGCTAGAGTGGAGCAGTGCAATCTTGGCCCACTGCAACCTCCACTTCCCAGGTTCAAGTGATTCTCCTGCCTCAGCCTCCTGGTAGCTGGGATTACAGGTGTGTGTCACCACGCCCAGCTGATTTTTGTATTTTTAGTAGAGATGGAATTTCACCATGTTGCCCAGGCTGGTCTTGAACTCCTGACCTCAAGTGACCCTCCCGCCTCGGCCTCCCAAAGTGCTGGGATTACAGGCATGAGCCACTGCACCCGGCCAAATTTATTGTTATTTTCTAAGTGAAAAGGTATTATACTAATAAGATGGAACAAAATCTAGTGATAGTTACTGCTTTAATGATTCAGATTCAGAAATAGCCACTCATCTTCCCAGGAAGAAAAGTTTTTAATTCAACAAGTAGAAAATAAAGCTGCTTTCATACATTTTTCTATAAATGCATTCCAAGAAAGAAATAGGCAGGTAAAAACCTTAAAGCAGGAAAATTCGGCAATAAATAATGTGGCTTTTTGTTTGGTTTTGATCATTCATATTATTTTCTTTGTTCTTTAAATCTACTACCCTTTTTCTTTTATAGCAGTATTTCTAAAGTCAACAGAGAAAGGATACATTGTTAAAGAACAAGCAACAAAAGACATGTTAATGATATGATACATAAAAATGTTAAAAATCTTACTTAGGTCTTAACAGTCTTCCAGGACATTAGCTTCTCTTTATATTCTGTTTTGTTTATGTTTTTTTTTTTTTTTTCTTTTAGAGATTAGGTCTTCCTAGGTTGCCCGGACTGGGCTTCAACTTCTGGGCTCAAAAGGTCCTCCTGCCTCAGTCTCCTGTGTAGCTGGGACTACAAGTCCACACCAGTGCACCCAGCTACCTTCTGTTTTCTTCTCACTTCTCACTACCTCCATTTTTCTTCAGCACTGTCATCTTAATTGAACATTAACAAAATGAATGATGTTATTGGGAGCTACACCTTCCATTTAAATGTACAAATTTTAAATAGTTGATGATCTAATAGAAGAGACAAGATAACCCTGAAATGAATTAACTTAAACTAATATGGATTGTTTAGTTATTTGAGATATTTACTTGTAGGTTTGCATATTATATAGATATTTGTATGCATCTATTACATAAATTATTACATATAAATACATGTACATGAAGGGGGGGAAGTTATTAATTGTTCTGTATTAGTCCAGAGATAGTTTCTGCAAGAAAACATTGATGGCTGATAATTCCATGCTTTTAGAAAGCTTTAAGATTATAATGGATCAAAGCACCATATGACCTTTTTACTTCTAGAAACTGCAATATATTCACAAAAATGATTGGTCTCTACTGGACAACTAGAAATACACATATATAATATCCAACACATATATACACACTCATTACTATTAGTCTGTTCGCCTTAAGGTGAAAAAAATTTCTTTATTTCAAACTTTGTTTCAAACTGAATTTGGATGAACTGGAAATAAATTCATATATGAATAAAAAAATTCTGTTTTCCATTTCTTTTTTTTTTTTTTTTTTTTTTTTTTTTTGAGATGGAGTCTGGCTCTGCCGCCTAGGCTGGAGTGCGGTGGCCGGATCTCAGCTCACTGCAAGCTCCGCCTCCCGGGTTCACGCCATTCTCCTGTCTCAGCCTCCCGAGTAGCTGGGACTACAGGCGCCCGCCTCGTCGCCGGCTAGTTTTTTGTATTTTTTTTTAGTAGAGACGGGGTTTCACCGTATTAGCCAGGATGGTCTCGATCTCCTGACCTTGTGATCCGCCCGTCTCGGCCTCCCAAAGTGCTGGGATTACAGGCTTGAGCCACCGCGCCCGGCCCTGTTTTCCATTTCTATAAGCAGTTTGATAACTGACTTCTACTTTAGAACTATTTTTCAAACAAATATAAATAATACACATTGAAAGAAACGTCCAAGTTGTCAGCAGGAATGAAATTTAAAATCGCTTTACTGGAAACATAACCAGTTCTCATGTAACCTTCACTCAAAAGAGCTAATAGTAGTATAAATGCATCACGTTTACTGAAACCTCCATTTATCTTTCTAACTTGAATGACTTTAGTAATGTTATACTTTCTTAAAATTGATAAAGTATTATACTTACCTGTATCTCTATGAAAGAATAAATGAGGCTATACAACTAATTTTACGTATTTGTTAGCTATCCTATGTTTTTACAGGGCCAAGCTCCAATACATCTGTTCCTAATGATCTGCTTCTTGTCCTTGGTCAGGTGAGTTGGAATGCCATTTCTAATATTTTTCTACTGAGGATATTTTCTTAGCACTTCAAAATCCAAATAACCTTGAAGATCCCATCTAGCACAACTTTGGTTAAAGATACATTACCTACCTGTAACTAAGCAACAAAGATAATTTTTTCCTCAACAGCAAAATGGGAAAAGTATTCCGAGTTCTGTCTGAAACTTGATTCATTTCTTTGTAGGGTACACTGGACAATTAAATAAACTATTTTCCTTTTTTTGTTGTTAAGTGATCTTCTAATAATAAAACAAGCCACCTAAATGGTTTTCCATTGAGATGAGAAGTTTTATTAAGACTTTGGGTTATTTTACCCAACACTTCATGCTGTGAACAACTCATGGTTATGTTGAGAACTAGGCTGTTAACATGCCTTTCAGGTCTAATTTTAAAGGTTCTGCAGAATGGAGCTTCCACTACTTTACTGGGAAGACACTTCTCCAGTGTAGCCCCTCTAATTATTTAAGGTAGGTCTCCATTGCTTTAAAATAGCTGAGTCATTCAAGTTTGAAAAGCAGCTACTCGCAAGCAGCCTGACTTAAACTGACAAAAGCAAGGAAATTCTGGATCCATAATTCACCTTCCACCCCTTGACCTCACAAACCGCCATATTAGCGTGATCACACCAAAATACCAGCTTGTGTTTACAGTTTCAGTCCTCCTGATGGCGGACGGGCGCGGGTACACGAGCACTCGCTCTGTGTGCACTGAATAGGATCACGATCCGGAGAGCTGAAAATGTAAACACAAGCTGGTATTATGGTGTGACTGGCGGTTTGTGGTTCTTTGTTTGAATACTTTAAAAATGGGCACCCTGGCAAGAACAAAAGAGACAGAAAGCAGAACTGCTCTTAAATGGCTCCTCTCATCCTTGTCCCTCCTCAGGTAGACCCGAAATAACTTACCCACTTGACGGGGTCCCTAGGAACCATGTGTTTTTGCCTAGTTGGCTATGCTTCAATGCAACAGTTTTGTTTTCAAATGCTGGCCGTTAATACTTTGCCTTTGGTAGTTTTAAATTATTTTCTGAGTATTTGCAAGCACTATACTTCTCCAGTTATTATTTGTACCAAAATCTTCCACCTTGCAAATTCATTGCAATTTGATATGTTTAAGTAAGAACCTAAACGTCTTATATGGCCTTTTTAAAAAATTTGCAAATTAACAATGGTTCTTTCACCCCAAATGAAGATTGGCACCAACCTAACTCTATTAGACAACATATCTACCTACGACTCTTGCTTATGCAATTTTAGTCATTGATTTTGAAGTGCAGAAGTTGACCTCAAAAGAAATGTAAAGGGTAAAACATGTAAAATTGTAAGCTTTATTTTAGCGTAGCACCTGGTAGCATAGTTGGTCCATCCATTTTCTCTGCAGTCATTGTCATTTCTCCATCTATTTTTCTTTTTCCTTGAGACGGAGTTTTCGCTCTTGTTTCCCAGGCTGGAGTGCAGTGGCATGATCTTGGCTCACTGCAACCTCCACCTCCCGGGTTTAAGTGATTCTCCTGCCTCAGCCTCCTAAGTATCGTGCGTCACCACACCCAGATAATTTTTTGTGTTTTTAGTAGAGACAGGGTTTCACCATGTTGAACTCCTGACATCAAGTGATCCACCCACCTCGGCCTCCCAAAATGCTAGGATTACAGGTGAGAGCCACCACGCCCAGCCCATTCCTCCATCTTAACACTACATAAGTTTGATCATTGGCCCCTTCAGTGTAAACTTTGATTCTTAAATAGATTGGTTTGTAAAGTGAAGAGATTACCATATCTTTACAAGGAGAAAATTCAGACATATAAAGAAGAAAGTTTGAAAAAAACTTATTTTGTCAAAAATGTCAATACAGCACATGATGTGCTTGACTTGGTGGTAAAGTATACTGTTTTGATTTTTAGAAAACAACATTTTCCCTTTGGAATTAGGTATATCAATGTTGCCAAAAAAAGGTAACTAAAGGAACAGTAGATAGTTTGGCAGATCCCTTTTCTTAAATAAAAGTTACAAATTGATTTTACACCTATTGAAGCAGTCATTCGCCACTGTAAACTTATTTCTGACAACTGTTTCTTTTAGAATCCAGTAAGTAATTGAAAAACAAAAGTGATTTTCTCAATACAATTGAAAAGTAGTTAATGTAAAGACATAAATACAAACAGTTCCTGGTTTTAGACAGTTTTGATGTAGACTGCAGTTCTTAATAAAGGAATAAAGAGGGATCTTAGCTTGGGATGTTTTAATGAAATGCCACTCAAATGGAAGCAAGTGATTTCAGAAGTGTTGTCAGTCACTTTAGACTGAAGAGAAATAACAAGAAATAGCTTTTAAAATATCAAATAATTTGCACTAAAATGTTATACCACAGCACCTCACTTTTGAATAGGCCAACAATTTGCCTTGTTTAAAACATACTGTACTTGATCACTTCACGAAACTGCACAACTTGACTGACCTTTGTCATCTTGTATCTTGATTATCTCTCTCTATGTGAGATCCCTCACCAAGACAGCTTGCAAGCATTTCACAAATTATAATAAAAGAACCACCTATATGGACGTCAGTACGGACATATCTGAATCCTGTTATTTTCACCTGGGGTATGGTTAGGCTCAATTGAAAACTAAATTATGGAATGAATAGATTTCCTGGAAGAGTGAGTTTGGTCTTATTTTACACAAACATTTTCAGAACAACCATATGAAGCTGTTTTGGAGATGCATTATCTATGGTAATATGTTCAGATATATAAATAATTAATATACAAAGAATTGAATTTTCACAAGTTTTTATCCCCAATATAACATAAACTCCTATCTTGCATGCCATATTTCATATTCTGGAGAAAAAAAATTCTATGCTACAGGAATTCGTAACTTTAGCTTTCATTTTAGTGGTTTTAAAAAGTTTTATTTCAAATACATGATTATAATTTTACAGTTAGTTCAAAACATCTATGAGCTTGCAGGCATCCTTTTTGCTCCTCATAATTTGCATTGGTTCATCCACTTTTTGATGTCATGATTTTACTTAGCTACCTCATCCTATTAGCATTTACAAATAAATGTGGCCTTTCAGATTAGAAGGTCTTTGACAAATTTATCTTGTGGAAACTAGCTAAGAAAGGTAGAGTGGGGGTCACAAATGCTGCAACAATTTCCCACTTCTACATCTAACAATGAGGGTTTTTAAGAAAGATGAAAAAGTTCTAGAGATGGAGGGCGGTGATGATTGCACAGCAATGTGAATAGTTCAGATGGTTTCATATTAAATATGTTTACAACAATACAAAATAGTTAAGATTAATTTGAATGAGAAATTAGGGACTGACTCTAAGAACCTACTTGTCTCACAAAATGCAACTATACTACAGAAAAGATGCAAAAATATCTGAGAGATTAAGCAGAAAAACCAAACATTCTTCCCAATTCATTGGAGCAAACACTTAGGAATTCCTTGCCACTGGAATTCATTCAAATTCAAATTAATCATGTAAAGTAGCCAAACGATAATATTAAAGTAAGAAAAAATTTATTAAATATTCTTTATTCTCTCCTCTATATTTTTTAACTGGTCATTTTTATTTTTCCAGGTTGTTATTTTTTTAAGTCCATGCACATGAGCATATAAGTTATCTGTATGACTACTTCTAAAAATGAAAATGAATAAAGTAAAAAGAAGTGAAAAATAACACTGCCTTAAATACTAGTGAATTTTAAGTAGTTGAATTTTTTAAAGTAAACTCTAAGTCATACTTTAGGGCCTACTTTCCCACTTTTTAATAGCTTTCTAAAAAAAATCAAACCTTGAAGTGCATGCAATTAGAAACATGCAACAGTGAGGCTAGGCTTAGTCACAGTACTATTTCAATGCAAGTGGCTTCTATTTTTGTGTCCTACGGAAAAATAGGATTAGAATGTTCTAACCTCTGCTCATTCTGTAGGTGAGAGTATTAAGTTGGCTGTTTAAAAAATTGGGGGGTTGGTTCCTTTTTAGTCAGTTCTGTCGCATGTTTTAATTATTAGGTGATTGTTTTACTAAGATTTGGAGCATTAAGGGCATATAATTAATTTTATATTCATAATCAGCTCCAAACTTTCCTGGACAGACTGCTATGGATGCAGCTTATCTATGAGTATCGGGACATGGTTTCTGCCTCATACTCATATTGTCCTACTGGTTCTGTGCCCTAGCGGCATGGTTTTTAAGGCACTGCATTATCTAAATCAGCACACTGTTACATAAATTTATAGAACTGCAGAGCTGGATGAATTTTGAACACATCTTGTTCAAGCACCGATCTGACGATGTTTATACTTACACGGCCTTAGTGTTAATAATTCTAGGGATGGTAATACTTACTATTACAGGGGAATATATAATTGAGAACAGGAAAACTAATAAGCCAGGAATAAGTTACTGTTTCCTCATCTGCAAAAGATGTATAGGATTGAAGATTAAACGAAATAACCTATATAAGCATACCTAGCACAGTGCTAGAAATATAATACATACTAAAAATAGTTATACTTAAATCCATTTGCATCACACTTATTACTCTTTATGTTCCCAAGTATCGAGTACTATTTAATGTCACACAGTTTTTTTTGGTACTTGGTTGTCTATTATGATGTTAAGGTTGAAGGTGTTGAAGTGTCATTAACCTAATATTATGATATAGAACCAGTTCAGTTTTTTTAAATGAAAAAAAAAAATGAAGATACTTCTATTACTTCATTACTAACATAGAATGAAGATATTCTATGTTACTAGATTCTCGTGACATTAGGGCTTTGGATATGTCAAGATAAATTTACATAAATATTTACTTATTCATTTAATTTACCTTCCCATTCACTCACACTAATGCTAAAAGCTTAGTAAACATCACTAGAAATTTTGGAGTCTTATGACAGCCTCAGTGGATGCTTGTTTTTACAAATGCAAAGCTCCTCTTCTACTTCATTCTACATTTTGGTTGACTAGATAACAGAAGAGTATGAAAACCTATTAACTTCTAAATCTAAAATACCTCACATGTCTATTTCTTAATTTTATATGTAGATATAAGAAAACTGGTAAAAATTCAGATATCTACCTTCAGCTAAGTATTATAGTCTTTGAGCCATGTTTTCAAATGTTCTTAAATATTTCTAGTTCTATGATTATTATTACAGTAATCTGATTATAAGCAGTTTTGGTAAAGGTAAATTAATTTAAATTATGAAGATGTGACTTAAAAAACCTTAAAGTAATTATCAGCTCTGGTTTACCTGAAAGTCACAGTTATTAGAAGCATGTAATTTAGTATCAGCACATCTCTAATATCAATGTTATTTAAAGCTATACATTAAGAGTCATAAGCATCTGTAGTGACAGAAGAAGCATGCAGCAAAGTACTGAAAAACTGGAATAGAATTAATTAGTTTTGGTCTACCCACTTCAAATTAGAAAATAGCAACAGAAAAAAAATTAAACACTAAATGTATTCGTTAGGCAGGATCAGCAATCATGCTGCCCACACATGATATGCAATGAATTTGTAAATAAGATTCATCACCTGGAGGATAATAAACTCTAGTTTAATGGTCCAAAAGACTAGACAAGTAAAAACTACTAATGAATGTACTGTATAAACACAAGAGTAAGAATGTACATTGGTTGAGCAAATAGTATAACAAGGAGAGTCCGTTTTGTTGTTAAAGTAGATCAAAAGATACACAACATATATCTGGAAATTTTTCTAAGGTGTTAACACTGCTCAAAACAGGGTCACTTAAAAGGAATGGAAAAGTGTTACTACCAAGTAAAGACAGCAAACGTTGATTTTTAGAAAGAGTTGGCATTTTAAAAAGTAAGGATCACTGTAAAAAAAAAAAACAAAAAACTGATATAGTTACCTTAGGCCAGGCGCAGTGGCTCATGCCTGTAATCCTAGCACTTTGGGAGGCCAAGGCAGACAGATCACGAGGTCAGGAGATCGAGACCATCCTGGCCAACAAGGTGAAACCCCATCTCTACTAAAAAAAATACAAAAAATTTAGCCGGGCATGGTGGCAGGCGCCTGTGGTCCCAGCTACTCGGGAGGCTGAGGCAGGAGAATGATGTGAACCCAGGAGGTGGAGTTTGCAGTGAGCTGAGATCACTCCACTGCACTCCAGCCTGGGTGACAGAGCCAGACTCTGTCAAGAAAAAAAAAAAAGAAAAACTGACATAGTTACCTTAATTTTAGTTAATTTGTCATAACTGCATATTAAAAAGCTTTACTAATAATAATCTGAAGTGATTTTAGTACATTATCTTCAGATGTGATTCCAGCAATGAAGAGATATCTTCAAGTATTATTTATTGAGATAATAAGTATTTAATATATTAATAAAATTTTAAGTATTATCTTACTTTAGTAGAGTCTTTGATGTGAACTACATTTCCTCTTGTAAGTTATAGTTCTATAACACATCTTAATTTTGAATCCAAAACAAAACACTCAACTTCACATCCATTCAAGTGAGAATTTCTTCCTCAGGGCAAGCTAAGAAGCTTGACAAGCACAGAGGTAAAAGAATTAATTGCAATATTTATTTAAAATTCATAGTTCTGGTCTCTACCTCATACCAATCGAAACAGTCTCTGGCATTGTAACCCTGGAATCTGTATACAATTGTAACAAGATCTCTACTTGATTCTTATGCATACTAAAGCTTGAGCATGACTTTACTGGTTAATATTCACCCTTGTCCTAAGTTTCTTTAAATATTTCCCTTTTATAAACAAAATTATTTTTTCAGTTGTCATATAGAAATACATTTGCAGGCCAGGCACGGTGACTCAAGCCTATAATCCCAGCACTTTGGGAGGCCAAGGTGGGTGGATCACCTGAGGTCTGGAGTTTGAGATCAGCCTGGCTAATATGGTTATACCCTGTCTCTACTAAAAAATACAAAAATTGGCCGGGCGCAGTGGCTCAAGCCTGTAATCCCAGCACTTTGGGAGGCCGAGACGGGCGGATCACGAGGTCAGGAGATCGAGACCATCCTGGCTAATACGGCGAAACCCCGTCTCTACTAAAAAATACAAAAACTAGCCGGGCGACGAGGCGGGCGCCTGTAGTCCTAGCTACTCGGGAGGCTGAGACAGGAGAATGGCGTGAACCTGGGAGGCGGAGCTTGCAGTGAGCTGAGAGCCGGCCACTGCACTCCAGCCTGGGCGGCAGAGCAAGACTCCGTCTCAAAAAAAAAAAAAAAAAAAAAAAAAAAAAAAATACAAAAATTAGCTGGGTGTGGTGGCATGCACCTGTAATCCCAGTTGCTCGGAAGGCTGAGGCAGGAGGATCTCTTGAACCCGGGAGGCAGAGGTTGCAGTGAGCCAAGATCATGCCACTGCAATGCACTCCAGCCTTGGTGACACAGCGAGACTCAGTCTTGGACAAAAATAAAAACACTTAAGATTACTTATATAAAATAAGTTATCAGACCTGCAGTCACTTTAATGGAATCAATAATATTATTAATGCTAAAATTAAAAGGGGATAGAAGTCAAAGGGAAATCTTAATATAGGAAATAACATTTAAGTTTTTGAATGCTGTAGAACTCAGTTATTAATTAGAAATATAATCAATATTTAAAATATACCACTTTTAAGCAACTTTAACTATCAAAACATCTCAGTACTTCAAATGATCTGGGTGTCATAGATCACTCAAAACAGATTCCATAAAATATTGCAAAGCCCATGTAATTCACCAATAAGACTTGTATTAGACCCAATTCTAATAACTTCATTTATCTGGTTTATTTGAGCACAGTATATGAAAGGTGGCAGTATTTCTAAATGAAAGTTGGGGAAAGAAGACATTTGTTATTAGTGGTTACTTTTAGAAAGAACTATCTGGAAAAAAGGAAAAAAATGCTTATTTAAAAACAAGCTTCAAATTACAATTCTACTAAAGTACTGTAAAGAGCTATCTCAAAATGTATAATTATCTGGGGCCATTTAATGTAGGGTCAAATACTAGAATAATCTATATGTCATTTTGTAGTACCGTGATTGATGATCAGTAATAATTATCAGGAAACAGGTTTATAAACCCTAGTTTAGCAAGGGAGAGAAATGTATAACTTCTTTTAGATGGATTGCTTAAAAGTAACAATTCTTAAGGAATTAATAATTCTTTTTTGTTTTTTCTTGAGCCAGAGTCTCACTCTGTCACCCAGGTTGGAGTGCAGTGGCCTGATCTCAACTCACTGCAACCTCTCCCTCCCAAGTTCAAGTGATTCTCCTGCCTCAGTCTCCCAAGTAACTGGGATTAAAGGTGTCCACCACCATGCCCAGCTAATTTTTATATTTTTAGTTAGGGACGGGGTTTCACCATCCTGGCAAAGGCCAGGCGGGTCTCAAACTTCTGACCTCAAGTGATCTGCCCACCTTGGCCTCCCAAAATGCTGGGATTACAGGCGTGCACCAGCATGCCTGGCTTCTTTAATTCTTAAAGAGGTGCATTTCACCTATTGTGAAAAGTCACCAGTTGGATTTACCTCAAAGGAAGACAAGGTTTTTTCCCAAATAGTTTAACTTAAGGAATAGGGATAGTTACTTAGACATAGGCGCCATCTAGTGGCAAAAAGTAATATGAAACTGACTTTCATATGGTAGGTTGTCAATAAGCATTAGTTCCTCTAATTCTTTCACCCTTTCATTAATATAGATGAGCAAGCAAGACTAGTCAATGGTAAAAACTGAACAGGTACTGAAGCAAAATATTGTACATTAAATATGATTAGACAAGAAAGGATTTAAGATGCTTTGAGTAAGAGCTGGAAGAGTGACAGATATGAAATGACAAAGAAGGAGCAAAAGGCATATAAGCTGGGAGCATAATATCCAGAGGACTTGCTAAAATCTTTTTTCAAATTGTCTATTTAAATTGCACAGATTTAACTGAAGATTGTTTATTTAAGTTGAAAGGAATAGAGATGGCTGAAGATAACAAAGTGAGGAAGAAATCGAAGATGATGAAGATACTGTTAACATAAATAGGGAAGATACAGAGCATAAAAAACGAAAGTCAATGCTAATAGAGTTTAAGAAAAAACTTCATTGAAGATTGATTATAGATATATTTATTATGTACAGGCATCTTATGGGGAACAGTTTTCTTACATTTTATTATTTCCTTATATTTTATTAATATGGAGTAGAATTCTCTCTTTAATGAGGGTGGTTACATGGGACATTATTATACATTCAAAAATTAGCTGGTCATAAGGCAAACTGGATTTTCTGATTAATTATAGTTAACCTACAAATATGTATTAAATAACTACTCTATATAACTAGACAAATTCTAGGGAATGGATAACATTGAAAGAAATAATAATCTTTGCCCATAATCTAATAAAATATAGCTGAAATGACAAGGGGTTAATTACAACTGATAATATTTCTTAGAAAAAATAATATAAAAGGCATTCCAAACTTATGACCACTGTCTAATCAAAGCTTAAGAAAGGAGGTTCCTGCTTATCCTGGTGCTTTGTGCCAGCCTAAGAGAAAGTAACTCTATTAAAAGTTTATAGTGTGGACTTATTATCTGGTTTGACATATATTTCTACACTTTTGGACACTGCTATGTCCAAACGTAAATACAAAATACATTTTTTCCAAAGTTAAAACAGGAATTCTTTTTTTAACCAGCCACCATTTTGGATTAGTTAGCAGTATATGAGATGAAGAGTAGATAGTGTTTAGAAATAGATGGCCATGGATTGAACCCCAGTTCTGCCAATTTTTAGTTTTTAGCCTGTTTGCAAAGTATTCAAATTCTCTGAGCCTACCTTTTGTTCTATAAAGAATTAATAATGTCAATTATGTAAAACCATAAATGGCATTGCCTGGTTATGGTAAGTTTTCAATAAGCTTTAGTTCCTTTAATTCGTTGACCCTTTTGCTACTATAGATATGCAAGTCTAGTCGATAGTAAAAACTGAACGGAAATATGTTAGATGGAATATGATTAGACAAGGAAGGACTTAAGATGTTTTGAGTAAGAGCTAGAAGAGAGTGACAGATATAAAGTGACAAAGAAGGAGCAAAAGGTTAGGAGTATAAGCTGGGCATGGTGGCTCATGCCTGTAATCCCAGCACTTTGGGAAGCCAAGGCAGGTGGATCACCTGAGGTCAGGAGTTCGAGACCAGACTGACCAGTATGTGAAACCCCGTCTCTACTGAAAAATACAAAAATTAGCCGGGCATGGTAGCGGGCACCTGTAATCCCAGCTAGTCAGTAAGCTGAGGCAGGAGAATCACTTGAACCTGGGAGATGGAGGTTGCAGTGAGCCAAGATCGCGCCATTGCACTCTAGCCTGGGTGACAGAGCAAGACTCCATCTCCAAAAAAAAAAAAAACGACAGGAGCATAAAATTTAAATTAACGTGCAATATTGATGCAGAGGCCAAGGTGGAGAGTAAAAAGAAGTAGCATGAGAATGGCATTAGGGGCCGGGCGCGGTGGCTCAAGCCTGTAATCCCAGCACTTTGGGAGGCCGAGACGGGTAGATCACGAGGTCAGGAGATTGAGACCATCCTGGCTAACACGGTGAAACCCCGTCTCTACTAAAAAATACAAAAAACTAGCCGGGCGAGGTGGCGGGCGCCTGTAGTCCCAGCTACTCGGGAGGCTGAGGCAGGAGAATGGCGTGAACCCGGGAGGCGGAGCTTGCAGTGAGCTGAGATCCGGCCACTGCACTCCAGCCTGGGCGACAGAGCAAGACTCCGTCTCAAAAAAAAAAAAAAAAAAAAAAAAAAAAGAGAATGGCATTAGGATTATGTAAGAAATCATTCCTTAAAGATCTGTTTTATATGATAGACAAAAGGAACCACAGTATTTTCTTGAAAAATAGTGAAATACATTGAAACAGCTGTTTTTCCACCTTATGTTGCCATTGAACTGACTCAGTCTAAATGCACAGTGATATGTGAGTCTAAGGAAGAAAGAAAAGGGGGTCAAATACCTCATATCTGTATGTGATCAGAAACCCTAAAGGAAAGTCTTTCTAAAAGATTTGTTAAAATGGTTACTTTTTTCCTAGACTCCTGCAGTGCTCAGTATATATCTGTAGCATTTCCCGTCTCTATCATTGTGTTTTTTCTTTTTATCTTTCTTACTGTTTCCTTCTCATTCATCATTTTTATTGTTTTAATAGTTTTTAAAAAGGCAAAGCATAATAACATTTTAATTTTTATTAACAAGTATATCAAAATTCTTAGGGAAAAAATGAGTAAGCAGTTATTCAGTTTTTTGTTGTTTTTTGATTTTTTTTTTGAGATGGAGTATCACTCTGTCACCCAGGCTGAAGTACAGTGGCATGATCTCGACTCACTGCAACCTCCGCCCCCCAGGTTCAAGCAATTCTCCTGCCTCAGCCTCCCGAGCAGCTGGGATTACAGGCGCCTGCCACTGCGCCTGGATAATTTTTGTATTTTTAGTAGAGACGGGGTTTCACCATCTTGGTCAGGCTGGTCTTGAACTCTTGACCTCGTGATCCACCTGCCTCGGCCTCCCAAAGTGCTGGGATTACAGGCGTGAGCCACCGCGCCCAGCCTGCAACAGTTATTCAGCTTTACCTCCAGTATCTGGAAACAAAATATTTAGATATGTTAATCTTCCTTGGCTATCAAAACTACTAATCCAGGCTGGGCACAGTGGCTCATACCAGTAATCCCAGCACTTCAGAAGACTGAGGTGGGAGGATCACTTGAGCCCAGGAGTTCGAGACCAGCCTGGTCAAAAAACTGAGATCCCGCCTCCAAAAAAATACAAAAATTAGCTGGGAATGGTGGCATGGCCAGTACTCCCAGCTACTTGGGAGGCTGAGGTGGGAGGATCGCTTGAGCCTAGGAGATCAAGGCTGTAGTGAGCTATGATTGCACCACTGAACTTCAGCCTGGGTGACAGAGTAAGACGTCTCAAAAACAAAACCTATGAATCCATTCATATATTTCTAAGCTACACTATTTAAATTTTCTATATCAACTAATATCTATCATCACAAAATTCCTTTTATAATTTTAATTTTTAATTTGTATGGCTACGTAATAGTTGTACATATTTACAGGGTACATGTATTTTTATACAAACATACAATGTGTAATGATCAAATCAAGATAATTGGGATATCCATCACCTCAACATTGTTACTTATTTGGGAACATTCAACATCCATTCCTCTAGTTATCTTGAAATATATTTTAAATTATTGCTAACCAAAGTAATGATTGTTAACTATGGCTACTATAGTTAACAATAATAATCTAGTGTGCCACCTAACACTAGATCTTATTTCTACTACGTAACTGCATTTTTTGCACCCATTAACCAATCCGTCTTTATCCACCCCTAAAAGTATTTAAAGTAAGTCGTTGTACCTGAATATGGTCCTTGTCTTAGAAAAATAAAATAAAATGAGAAAAAAACTATCTCTAGGTAAATGTTTTATAAATTGATTCTTAATCATCATAAATGACAGTAGGTCCTGTCAAAAGCATTATAGTTTTCTTCAGCAGAACACAGACATAACTGATCATTCATAATCTTTTCCTACCTCTTATAAACTAAGCACATGGGCTTCACACTTAATATTTTAACAATGTAAATTTTGTAAGCCTCAGAGCTGTCGTTCTCTTTCTTTCTTTCTTTTTCTTTTCTTTCTTCTTTCTTTCTCTTTTTTCTCTCTTTCCTTCCTTCTTTCCTTCTCTTTCTCTTTCTTTTCCTCCCTCCCTCTCTCTCCTTTTCCCTCCCTCCCTCCCTCCCCCTCTCTCTTTCTTTTTCTTTCTTTCTTTCTTTCTCTTTTTCTTTCTTTCTTTTTCTTTTTTCTTTCTTTCTTTCCTTTCTTTCTTTTTTTGAGACGGAGTGTTGCTCTGCTGCCCAGGCTGGAGTGCAATGGTGCAATCACAGCTCACTGCAGCCTCGATCTCCTGCCTCAGCCTCCTGAATAGCTGGGACTGCCAGTATAGGCCGCCACACTGGTTTTTTTAAAATTTATTTTGAGACAGGGTCTGACTCTATCACTCAGGCTGGAGTGCAGTGGCACCATCTCAGCTCACTGCAACCTCTGCCTCTTTGGCTCAAGTCATCCTCTCACCTCAACCTCCAGGGTGACTGAGACTATAGGCATGTGCTACCACATCCAGCTAATTTTTGTATTTTTGGTAGAGACAGGATTTTGCCATGTTGCCCAGGCTGGTCTCAAACTCCTGGGCTCAAGTGATCCTCCCACCTCGGCCTCCCAATGTGCTGGGATTACAGATGTGAGCCACTGCTCCTTGCTTTTTTTTTTTTTTTTTTTTTTGTCAGAGACAAGATCTGGCTATGTTGCCCAGGCTGGAGAGCAGTTGTTCTTAACCTCCATGTTGAAATTGATTGGTTGGTGTCCCATGGTTGTAAGATTTGCCAAAAGTAGTATGTTACTAATAGAGAATAAACAGCATTTGATCTTAAAACTTCACTGGTTAAAGATATAAAAGAGGCCAAAAAGTGAATGGGCCTATAGCTTAGGCCTGTAATCCCAGCACTTTGGGAGGCTGAGGAGGGTGGATCACTTGAGTCCAGGAGTTCAAGAGCAGCCTGAGCAACACAGAGACCTCATCTCTACAAAACATAAACAAAAAATTAGCCAGGTGTGGTGGCACACGCCTGTAGTCCCAGTTACTCTGGAGGATGAGGTGGGATCACTTGAGCCCAGGAGTTTGAGGCCACAGTGAATTGTGATCCCGTGACTGCACTTCAGCCTGGGTGACAGTGTGAGGCTTTGTCTCAAAATAATAATAATAATAAAATATAAGAGGCCAGGAATGGTGGCTTATGCCTGTAATGCCAACAATTTAGGAGACTGAGGCTAGAGGATCACTTGAGGCCAGGAGTTCGAGACCAGCCTAGGAAATATAGTGAGACCCTGTCTCTATAAAAAAAAATAATAATAAAATAAAAAATTTGCAAGGGGTGGTGGTGCACACCTGTAGTTCTAGCTACAGAACTGCAGCTAGCCTGAGGCAGGGGAGTTGCTTGAGCTCAGGAGTTCAAAGCTGCAGTGAGCTATGATCCTACCCATGCCTCTGCACTCCAGCCTGGGCAAAATAGGTCTCATCTCTAAAAAACAAACAAAAATAAAAGAGAAGAAAGGGCCAGGTGTGATGGCTCACACTTGTAATCCCAGCACTTTGGGAGGCCAAAATGGGTGGTTCACTTGAGGCTAGGAGTTTGAGACCAGCCTGGCCAATATGATGAAACCCCATCTCTACTAAAAATACAAAAATTAGCTGGGCATGGTGGTGGTCATCTGTACTGTAGTCTCAGCTACTCAGGAGGCTGAGACACGAAAATCACTTGAACCTGGGAGGTGGTAGGTGCAGTGAGCTGAGATCACGCCACTGCACTCTAACCTGGGTGACAGTGAGACTCTGTAAAAAAAAAAAGAAGAAGAAGAAGTATAAGAAGAAAAAGAAGAAAAGAACGAAAGAAAGAAAGGAAAAGAACAGCAAAGTTTGCAAATAATTTTTCAAAAACTTACAGCAGAAATAAATTTACCTCTATAATGACATAACTCACTCATTTGAGTTCACCGATTGTTCTTAAAAGAAAAACAAAAACAACAAGGGGAGGCGGAGTGCTAGAATAAATTTCTGTTCCCGTTTCCAGCAATTGTGTGCATCCTTCAAAATAGGGCTGCATTGTTACAGCACAGATATAAACTCTGTTCAAGTAACCTATGAAATAAATCCTTCACTATCCATCCTGCAGAATCATTTTGTGGTTAACATTCATTCATTCATTTACCCTATTTCTTGAGAACCAAGCAAGATACTAGAGTTTTAAAATTAGGTTTCTGTATTGAAAGGGCTCACAATGAACTAGAGTGGGAAGTTTGCCAGATGTCCAAAATTACAACTTATGGCAATGGTAGGAACACGATTTTAAAGATAAAATACATTGATCATCTTATTTTTAAATTTCATTCAGTTCAGATGTAAACACACCCATTTCCTGTTTTTATTTCTAAAGTTTTAATTTTAATTCTAAAGTAATTTTTAACTAATCTTAGGGAAGATGCACATGGTCCCCTAAATTGACTGAATATCCCAGCATGGTTCCCTAAAATCAGTGCATTTTTCCTAATCCTTATAACTTTCAAAGTGATTGTCAAGTGTGGTTTGGCCATGAAATTCCTCCTTAGATGTCATTTGTTGAGTTAATTTTCTAGAGCATGATATGTCAAGACTTGATGAGGCTTGCACTGGATGTTTTTACATTTGTTCTTCACTCTCCCCACTCTGCTGTCTACCCAGAGAGGCTGGCCTCTAAAGACTTCCTTGCCTTCTGGCTTCCGGTTGGGTTTTGCTAATTGCAGGAGGTAAGGGAGCAAGAAAAGAAGGAAATTAGCACAGGGGTGTCCAATCTTTTGGCTTCCCTGGGCCACATTGGAGGAAGAATTGTCTTGGGCCGCATATAAAATACACTAAAACTAATGATAGCTGATGACCTAAAAAAAAAAAAAAAAAAACGCAAAAGTTTTAAGAAAGTTTACGAGTTTCTGTCGGGCCACATTCAAAGCTGCCATGGTCTGTGTGTGGCCCTCCTGGCTGCAGATTGGACAAGCTTGAATTAGCGTATTCATTTTTCTGGCTCCCTCCCTGCCAGGTCTCAGCTTGAGAATGTCTGGATTCCACTAAGGCCATAGTTTCTGTCAGATGGCCCATAACCTGTGGCTGTGGATCTCCTCTCAGGTCCTGGTAACAACTACTTCCTTTGCCCGTTTAAGTCTAAGGGTAGTAATGGCTTCCTACCATTGAAGGAACCTAATTCCTTCCTAACACTTTCCCTTGTTGAGTTCCTCTAAACTTTCCCACATCTCTTAATGAAGTCTTCATTAAACTGTCTTTTAAATATGTATCTATTTCCTACTGGGATTCTGAGGGATAGAAGACTCCCAGTCAGAGTCCCAGCAAGAAGATTTTAGAAAAGGGGGATACTAAGCAAGAAAGACCACCCTGGAGAGGCTAGGCTTATGTTGCATAACAAACAACTGAAAAATCTTAGCGGTTTAACAAACAAAAGATTATTTATCAACTGGGCAAGGTGGCTTGCGCCTTTAGTTCCAGCTTCTCAGGAGACTGAGGCAGGAGGATTGCTAAGGCCAGAAGTTCAAGGATGCAGTGAGGTATGATCACACCACTGCACTACAGCCTGAATGAAAGAGCAAAACTCCATCTTTAAAAAAATACATATGACATACAAAATATGGGTTAATTGACTGTTTATGTTATAGGTAAGGCTTCCGGTCAAGAGTACGCTATTAATAGCTAAATTTGGGGAGAGTCAAAAGCTATACACAGATTTTAGACTGCACAGGGCTCACTACTGCTAATCCTTTCCACTCCCATTGTGCAAGGGCCAACTGTGTATCTCTAATAGTAGTTACAGATGACAGGAGTGGAGAGAAGTGGGGGGAAGCAAAGAAAAGAAGATGGCTGAGAATTTTTTGAAATTGATGAAATACTTGAATTCCTCAAACTGAAGAAGGGCACCGAAATCTGAAAAATTAAATTAAAATGAATCTATTGCTAGATATACATATATCAAAATGACACTCCAAATACTAAATTCAAGGACAAAAATCTCAAAAGTAAAAACAAACAAAAAATCACAAAATCAACAACAACCAAATAAATGGAGTACCTACAACAAAATAGCAAAAATAAATGACTGAAAACAACAGAACAATATTTTTAATATTCTGAGGGAAAATAACCAATAACCTAGAATGTAATAACTAGTTAAATTATCATACAAGACTGAAAGAAAATATATTTTCAAAGTCAACAGAAGTTTACTATTCACAGATTTTCACTGAAAGAACTAATAAATGATATATTTCAATAAGAAGGCAATAAAGTCCACATGCAAGAAACAATGGTAAGCAAAGAAATCAGTAATCGTGTGGGTAAGTCTAACATTGACTGAAAAAATAAATACAATGGCTGGGCACGGTGGCTCACGCCTGCAATCCCAGCACTTTGGGAGGCCAAGGCAGGCAGATCATGAGTTCAGGAGATTGAGACCATCCTGGCTAACAAGGTGAAATTTTGTCTCTACTAAAAATAGAAAAATTAGCTGGGCGTGGTGGCACATGCCTGCAGTCACAGTCACAGAGAAGGCTGAGGCAGGAGAATCACTGGAACCCAAAAGGCGTAGGTTGCAGTGAGCTGAGATCACGCCACTGCACTCCAGCCTGGAGACAGAGAGAGACCCATCTCAAAAAACAAACAAAAAATAAATATAATGATTAATCATGAGAGTTTCAAAAGCAAGATGAAACTGGGCAACAATAATATGGAAGATAGAAGAGAAGTTTATTGGAGTTCAAGCATCTTAAAGTTCCTGCTTAGGCAGAAATGAGAGAAATACTGATTAAATTTAGACATTGATATGTTAAATATGCACATTAAAAATTCAAGGGCAGGTCAGGCTGAGGTGGCAGGATTGCCTGAACCCAGGTGTTTGAGACTATCCTGGGCAATATAGCATGACCTCAGTCTTTACCAAAAAATAACAAAACAAACAAACAAACAAAATTAGCCAGGCATGGTGGAGCGCGCCTGCAGTCTCAGCTACTCCGGAGGCCGAAGTGGAAGGATTGCTTGAGCCCAGGAGACCAAGGCTGCAGTGAGCTATGATTGCACCACTGCACTCCAGCTTGGGTGAGAGAGTGAGACCTTGTATCAAGAAAAAAATAAAAGGGAGGAGGTTCCAAGATGGCTGAATAGGAAGAGCTCCAGTCTACAGCTCCTAGCGTGAGTGATGCAAAAGATGGGTGATTTCTGCATTTCCAACTGAGGCATCAGGTTCATCTCACTGGGGCTTGTCAGACGGTGAGTGCAGCCCACGGAGCAGGGCGGGGCATCGCCTCACCTGGGAAGCACAAGTGGTCAGGGAATTCCCTTTCCTAGCCAAGGGAAGCCGTGACAGACAGTACCTGGAAAATCAGGACACTCCCACCCTAATACTGCGCTTTTCTAACAGTCCTAGCAAACGACACACAAGGAGATTATATCCCATGCCTGGCTCAGAGGGTCCTATGCCCAAGGAGCCTCACTCACTGCTAGCACAGCAGTCTAAGATCAAACTGCAAGGCAACAGTGAGGCTGGGCAAGGGGCATCTGCCATTGCTGAGGCTTGAGTTGGTAAACAAAGTGGCCAGGAAGCTCAAACTGGGTGGAGCCCACCACAGTTCAAGGAGGTCTGCCTGCCTCTGTAGACTCCACCTCTGGGGACAGGGCATAGCTGAACAAAAGGCAGCAGAAACTTCTGCAGACTTAAACGTCCCTGTCTGACAGCTTTGAAGAGAGTAGTGGTTCTCCCAGCATGGAGTTTGAGATCTGAGAATGGACAGACTGCCTCCTCAAGTGCGTCCCTGACCCACTAGTAGCCTAACTGGGAGACACCTCCCAGTAGGGGCCAATTGACACCTCATACAGCTGGGTGCCCCTCTGAGACGAAGCTTCCAGAGGAATGATCAGACAGCAACATTCGCCGTTCTGCAATATTTGCTGTTCTGCAGCCTCCACTGGTGATACCCAGGCAAACAGGGTCTGGAATGGACCTCCAGCAAATGCCAACAGACTTGCAGCTGAGGGTCCTGACTGTTAGAAGGAAAACTAACAAACAGAGAGGACATCCACACCAAAACCTCATCTGTACATCACCATCATCAAAGACCAAAGGTAGATAAAACCACAAAGAAAGGGAGAAACCAGAGCAGAAAAGCTGAAAATTCTAAAAATCAGAGCACCTCTTCTCCAAAGGAACACACTTCCTTGCCAGCAACGGAACAAAGCTGGATGGAGAATGACTTTGACGAGTTGAGAGAAGAAGGCTTCAGATGATTGGTAATAACAAACTTCTCCGAGCTAAAGGAGGATATTCGAACCCATCGCAAAGATGCTAAAAACCTTGAGAAAAGGTTAGATGAATGGCTAACTAGAATAAACAACATAGAGAAGACCTTAAATGACCTGATGAAGCTGAAAACCATGGCACGAGAACTACATGATGTATGCACAAACTTCAGTAGCCAATTTGATCAAGTGGAAGAAAGGGTATCAGTGATTGAAGATCAAATGAATGAAATGAAGTGAGAAGAGAAATTTAGAGAAAAACAGTAAAAAGAAACTAACAAAGCCTATAAGAAATAAGGAACCATGTGAAAAGACCAAATCTACGTCTGATTGGTGTACCTGAAACTGACAGGGAGAATGGAACCAAGTTGGAAAACACTCTGCAGGATATTATCCAGGAGAACTTCCCCAATCTAGCAAGGCAGGCCTACATTCAAATGCAGGAAATACAGAGAATGCCACAAAGATACTCCTCGAGAAGAGGAACTCCAAGACACGTAATTGTCAGATTCACCAAAGCTGAAACAAAGGAAAAAATATTAAGGGCAGCCAGAGAGAAAGGTTGGGTCACCCACAAAGGGAAGCCCATCAGACTAATAGCAAATCTCTCGGCAGAAACTCTACAAGCCAGAGGAGAGTGGGGGCCAATATTCAACATTCTTAAAGAAAAGAATTTTCAACCCAGAATTTCATATCCAGCCAAACTAAGTTTCTAAGTGAAGGAGAAATAAAATCCTTTACAGACAAGCAAATGCTTAGAGATTTTTGTCACCACCAGACCTGCCCTACAAGAGATCCTGAAGGAAGCACTGAACATGGAAAGGAACAACTGGTACCAGCGACTGCAAAAACATGCCAAAATGTAAAGACCATCGATGCTAGGAAGAAACTGCATCAACTAATGAGCAAAATAACCAGCTAACATCATCATGACAGGATCAAATTCACACATAACAATATTAACCTTAAATGTAAATGGGCTAAATGCTCCAATTAAAAGACACAGACTGGCAAATGGGATAAAGAGTCAATTGGTGTGCTATGTTCAGGAGACCCATCTCATGTGCAGAGACAAACATAGGCTCAAAATAAAGGGATGGAGGAAGATCTACCAAGCAAATGGAAAACATAAAAAAGCAGGGGTTGCAGTCCTAGTTTCTGATAAAACAGACTTTAAACCAACAAAGATCAAAAGAGACAAAGAAGGCCATTACATAATAGTAAAGGGATGAATTCAACAAGAAGAGCTAACTATCCTAAATATATATGCACCCAATACAGGAGAACCCAGATTCATAAACCAAGTCCTTAGAGACCTACAAAGAGACTTAGACTCCCACACAATAATAATGGGAGATTTTAATGCCCCACTGTCAACATGAGACAGATCAACAAGACAGAAAGTTAACAAAGATATCCAGGAATTGAACTCAGCTTTGCACCAAGCGGACCTAATAGACATCTACAGAACTCTCCATCCCAGATCAACAGAATATATATTATTCTCAGCACTACATCACACTTATTCCAAAATTGACCACATAGTTGGAAGGAAAGCACTCCTTAGCAAATGTAAAAGAACGGAAATTATAACAAACTGTCTCTCAGACCATAGTGCAATCAAACTAGAACCCAGGATTAAGAAACTCACTCAAAACTGCTCAGCTGCATGGAAACTGAACAACCTGCTCCTGAATGACTACTGGGTACATAATAAAATGAAGGCAGAAATAAAGATATTCTTTGAAACCAATGAGAACAAAGATACAACATACCAGAATCTGTGGGACACATTTAAAGCAGCGTGTAGAAGGAAATTTACAGCACTAAATGCTCATAAGAGAAAGCAAGAAAGATCTAAAATTGACACCCTAACATCACAATTAAAAAAACTAGAGAAGCGAGAGCAAACACATTCAAAAGCTAGCAGAAGGCAAGAAATAGCTAAGATCAGAGCAGAACTGAAGGAGATAGAGACACAAAAAACCCTTCAAAAAATCAATGAATCCAGGAGTTGGGATTTTGAAAAGATCAACAAAATTAGTAGACTGCTAGCAAGACTAATAAAGAAGAAAAGAGAGAAGAATCAAATAGACGCAATAAAAAATGATAAAGGGGATATCACCACCAATCCCACAGAAATACAAACTACCATCAGAGAATACTATAAACACCTCTACGCAAATAAACTAGAAAATCTAGAAGAAACGGATAAATTCCTCAACACATGCACCCTCCCAAGACTAATCCAGGAAGAAGTTGAATCTCTGAATAGACCAATAACAGGCTCTGAAATTGAGGCAATAATTAATAACCTATCAACCAAAAAAAGTCCAGGAACAGATGGATTCACAGTCAAATTCTACCAGAGGTACAAGGAGGAGCTGGTACCATTCCTTCTGAAACTATTCCAATTAACAGAAAAAGAGGGACTCCTCCCTAACTCATTTTATGAGGCCAACATCATCCTGATACCAAAGCCTGGCAGAGACACAACAAAAAAGAGAGAATTTTAGTCCAGGGATATCCTGATGAACATCGATGCAAAAATCCTCAATAAAAAACTAGCAAACCGAATCCAGCAACACATCAAAAAGCTTATCCATCATGATCAAGTGGGCTTCATCCCTGGGATGCAAGATTGGTTCAATGTATGCAAATCAATAAACGTAATCTAGCATATAATCTGAACCAATGACAAAAACCACATAATTATCTCAATAGATGTAGAAAAGGCCTTTGACAAAATTCAACAGCCCTTCATGCTAAAAACTCTCAATAAATTAGGAATTGATAGGATGTGTCTCAAAATAATAAGAGCTATTTATGACAAACCCACAGCCAATATCATACTGAATGGGCAAAAACTGGAAGCATTCCCTTTGAAAACTGGCACAAGACAGGGATGCCCTCTCTCACCACTCCTATTCAACATAGTGTTGGAAGTTTTGGCCAGGGCAATCAGGCAGGAGAAAGAAATAAAGGGTATTCAATGAGGAAAAGAGTAAGTCAAATTATCCCTGTTTCCAGATGACATGATTGTATATCTAGAAAACCCCATGGTCTCAGCCCAAAATCTCCTTAAGCTGATATGCAACTTCAGCAAAGTCTCAGGATACAAAATCAATGTGAAAAATCACAAGCATTCTTATACACCAATAACAGACAAACAGAGAGCCAAATCATGAGTGAACTCCCATTCACAACTGTTTCAAAGAGAATAATAAAATACTTAGGAATCCAACTTACATGGGATGTGAAGGACCTCTTCAAGGATAACTACAAACCACTGCTCAATGAAATAAAAGAGGATACAAACAAATGGAAGAACATTCCATGATCACGGGTAGGAAGAATCAATATCATGAAAATGGCCATATTGCCCAAGGTAATTTATAGATTCAATGCCATCCCCATCAAGCTACCAAAGACTTTCTTCATAGACTTAGAAATAACTACTTTAAAGTTCATATGGAACCAAAAAAGAGCCCACGTTTCCAAGTCAATCCTAAGCCAAAAGAACAAAGCTGGAGGCATCACGCTACTTGACTTCAAACTATACTAAAAGGCTACAATAACCAAAACAGAATGGTACTGGTACCAAAACAGAGATACAGACCAATGGAACAGAACAGAGCCTTCAAAAATAATGCCACACATCTGCAACCATCTGATCTTTGACAAACCTGACAAAAACAAGCAATGGGTAAAGGATTCCCTATTTAATAAATGGTGCTGGGAAAACTGGCTAGCCATATGTAGAAAGCTGAAACTGGATCCCTTCCTTACACCTTATGCAAAAATTAATTCAAGATGGATTAAAGACTTAAATGTTAGACCTAAAACCATAAAAACCCTAGAAGAAAACCGAGGCAATACCATTCAGGACATAGGCATGGGCAAGGGCTTCATGACTAAAACACCAAAAGCAATAGCAACGAAAGCCAAACTTGACAAAAGGGATCTAATTAAACTAAAGAGCTTCTGCATAGCAAAAGAAACTACCATCAGAGTGAACAGACAACCTATAGAATGTAAGAAAAATTTTACAATCTACCCATCTGACAAAGGGCTAATATCCAGAATCTATAAAGAACTTATACAAATTTACAAGAAAAAATCAAACCACTCCATCAAAAAGTGGGCAAAGGATAGGAACAGACACTTCTCAAAAGAAGACATCTATGCAGCCAACAGACACATGAAAAAATGCTCATCACCACTCGCCATCAGAGAAACGCAAATCAAAACCACAATGAGATATCAACTCACACCAGTTAGAATGGCAATCATTAAAAAGTCAGGAAACAACAGATGCTGGAGAGTATGTGGAGAAATAGGAACACTTTTACACGTTGGTGGGACCATAAAGTAGTTCAACCATTGTGGAAGACAGTGTGGCAATTCCTTAAGCATCTAGAACTAGAAATACCATTTGACCCAGCCATGCCATTACTGGGTATATACCCAAAGGATTATAAATCATCCTGCTATAAAGACACATGCACACATATGTTTATTGTGGCACTATTCCCAATAGCAAAGACTTGAAACCAGCCCAAATGTCCATCAATGATAGACTGGATTAAGAAAATGTGGCACATATACACCATGGAATACTATGCAGCCATAAAAAAGGATGAGTTCATGTCCTTTTTATGGACACAAATGAAGCTGGAAACCATCATTCTCAGCAAACTATTGCAAGGACAGAAAACCAAACACCCCATATTCTCACTCATAGGTGGGAAATGAACAATGAGAACACTTGGACATAGAAGCCTGTTGTGGGGTGAGGGTAGTGGGGAGGGATGGCATGAGGAGATATACCTAATGTAAATGATGAGTTAACAGGTGCACCACACCAATATGGCACATGTATACATATGTAACAAACCTGTACGTTGTGCACATGTACCCTAGAACTTAAAGTATAATTAAAAAAAGGAATAAAATAAAATAAAGTATTTAAGGATAGCAACTTTAAAAAGATAAAATGTATCACTTACAAACTACATAAATTGATTTACAGATTATATGCAACAATAAGACATAATACTTATTAAGTATCTTACAAATATTAAGTCATTTAATCCTCACAACAACCCTACTAAATGAGTATTATAATTGTCCCCATTCTGGCTCCACAATTCAAGCTCTTAGCACTCTGATAATAATTTATATATAGTAGTCCTCGCTTATTGCCAATTTTGTGACTAACCATGGTCTGTAAATATTAAGTGAAAATTTACAGAAACAATTCTTAAGTTGGAAATCGTGCACCATTCTGAGTGGTGTGATGAAATCTTACACTGTCCTGCTCAGTCTTACCCAGACAGGAATCACTTCTGTGTCCAGCATCCCCATCTGTAGACTGCTACCTGTTCATTAGTCACTCAGTAGCCATACTGGCTATAGATGGACTGTTGTGGTATCACAGTGCTTATGTTCAAATAACTTTATTTTTTTTAATAATGACCCCAAAATGCAAGAGTAGTGATGCTGGCAATTTGGCTATGCCAAGCAGAAGCCATCAAATGCTCCTTTTAAGTGAAAAGATGAAAGTTCTCAACAAGGAAAGAAAGAAAATCACTTGCTGAGGTTGCTGAGATCTACGGTAAGAACGAATCTTCTATCCGTGATATTGTGAAGAAGAAAAATGAAATTTGTGCATTATACATATATATACACACACACATATATATGTGTATATATATGGCTTGTACGTATATATGTGTGTGTATATATATGGCTTGGTATTATCTGAGGTTTCAGATATCCACTGGAACATATCCCCCTTGGCTAAGGTGGGGGACCACTGTATGTCTTATTTGATTGCAAATGTAATAGATGACAATTTTTTTACACAGTTGACAATAAAGAATGGTAAATGTGACATGCAAAGTTAAACAAAAAACTAACCATTTGTGTACATAATGGAAAGTCTTCATATTAAAATAAACAAAACAGGACTACAAGATATTTGTCCTTCTTGGTCATTGGTGAATGGCAGAATGGGGAGAGAGCAGAATGGGGAGAGATAATACATTCCTAAAACTTAAGTACCAGAAACTAGAAAGAGATTCCATAATATGGACTTTTTTTTTTTTTTTTTTTTCAGACGGAGTCTTACTCCGTCGCCCAGGTTGGAGTGCAGTGGCGCAATCTAGGCTTATTTCCAACCTCTGCCTCCCAGGTTCAAGCAATTCTTCTGCCTCAGCCTCCCAAGTAGCTGGGATTACAAGTGCACACCACCACGCCCAGCTAATTTTTGTATTTTTGGTAGAGACAGGGTTTCACCATATTGTCTAGGCTGGTCTCAAATGCCTGACCTCGTGATCAGCCTGACTTGGCCTCCCAAAGTGTTGGGATTACAGGTATGAGCCACCACGGCTGGCTGATATGGACAATTTATTACATGAGAAAGGTGACATTTCAAATCAACAGGATAAAGACAAATTGCTTAATAAATGGAGGAACAACTAGGTAGAAACCTCGAAAAATGTGAAGTTGGAGCCCTTACACTAAAATAAATTCCAGATCAATGAAGGGTTTAAATATGAAAGTCTTTGAAGAAGGAAGAGATGTTTTAAAAGTTTTACACTATAAAATGTTTTTCTGAATATACACAACCCAGAAGCAAAAGCAAAGCCATTAAATGTTTTTTGAAACTTTTATACAGCAAAAAATAGCATAAACAAATCTGGAGAGGGCTCCAGGTTTTCCCACCCACCACCTTAGCAGAACAGCTCTACATTTATCTGTTTTATATATTGGTGCCCTATGTAAGATTCCATTTGACAAAATGTTCCATTGCTAGAATAAGAGTGAGAATAAGAAGTTAAGCAGCATCTCTCTGCACACTGGGGGCCAAAGCAGTATATGACTTAAAGTCACAAAGGTAGCAGCATAAGGTTTCCAGACTTTTTGTGCTCTTTTTTTTTTCTTTTTACTAAACTTTTGGGAAGATTAAATGAAACATTGGACTAGCCATTGAAATAAATCCTTTTTTATACTAACCAAATCAACAGCATATTGGGTTTTTGTTTTGTTTTGTTTCTTTGAGATGGAGTCTCACTCTGTCTCCAGGCTGGAGTGCAGTGGCGCGATCTTGGCTCACTGCAACCTCTGCCTCTCAGATTCAAGCGATTCTCTTGCCTCAGCCTTCTGAGTAGCTGGAACTACAGGCACATGCCACCATGCCCGGCTAATTTTTTGTATTTTTAGTAGAGATGGGGTTTCACCATGTTGGCCAGGATGGTCTCCATCTCTTGACCTTGTGATTCACCCACCTTGGCCTCCCAAAGTGCTAAGATTACAGGTGTGAACCACCACGCCCTGCCGGGGTTTTTAGTTTGTATAGTTCTTAGTAGTTTTGATTGGTTTTAAATCTTTCTCATGTGTCCCATTATTATTTAATTACTTATTATAGCACTAGAGAGTCCATACACATGCAGGTTAGAAAAAAACTGAATATATTTTAAAATGTATATATAATATATGTGATTTTTAAGTTATTTTTAAATTCCTCCAAGCATTTAAAATTCATTAGAAACATTTTACATACTAGTGAAATATGGCATAATGCATTGACGTCATCCAAATTTCCAAAGCATTTTATTATAAAGTGTCACCTTTGAAGCAATTCTATAGCATAGATACATACCATTGTTAGTATTATAACTCAAGCAAGCCTTTTTGCATTCTAGTCTCATTGAAGTTGCTTTATGAAAAAATATATAAATGTATATATAAGATTTGATGTTGTATTATTATAATGTTTTTCAGTCAGAATAATTAATAGCTCAATTGCTCTTGTTAAGCATTAATGGTCCAATTATGTTTTGTTTGTTTGTATTTTGAGATGGACTCTCACTGTATCACCTAGGCTGGAGTGCAGTGGTGCAGTGGTGCAGTGGTGCAGTGGTGCAGTGGTGCCATCTCGGCTTACTGCAACCTTTGTCTCCCCGTTTCAAGCTATTCTGCCTCAGCCTCCCGAGTAGCTGGGATTACAGGCATATGCCACCACGACTGGCTAATTTTTGTATTTTTGGTAGAAATGGGGTTTCACCATATTGGCCGGGCTAGTCTTGAACTCCTGATCTCAAGTGATCCACCCACCTTGGCCTCCCAAAGTTCTGGAATTACAGGTGTGAGCCACCATGCCCAGCCCAATTATGTTTTGAAGCACAAAATAAAAAGTTATCTTTCATTTTAAAAAAAACTTCCCTTCACTTAATTATTAATCAAGTTTTTTGTAGTCTCAGAATTACCACTTTTGTTCCTTTTCATTCAACAGCTGAGATTTTAAAAGCTACCATTTATCTGTAAAAAATTCTTGTCATTTTGTGAATAAATATCAAATTGTCTCTGTGAATGAGTTCATTTTCACCCAATTGTTAGGAAATGACTGTTCTACAATAACATCTTAAAGCGTTAAGATTATTGCTTAATGTATTAAATTCACAATAATTACATAAAGAAATCACAAAGTGCTCAGAAAACCAATACAAAGATTAGAAAAGGTTTAAAGTAAACTAGTCTACAAATTAAATAAGTTCATTATAAAAATAGTCATACTCTAAAAATAGGAGTCTTTATAGACTCAATATCATCCAACAAAGATGATCTTGCTGAAACTACCTCATTAGGGGCTAAGAAGCTTTTGAAGTTTAACTAGAGCAATATTCTCTGATACCTAACAAATTTCTGTTTAATCTTCATGTTTGTAAGTGGATCAAGTTTATTTTATAAAAAGTTTAGAAACTTTAAGTCCTAACCAATGAGTCACAAATATTTTGCTCTTAAAATGTGCTTAAAAGTATACTTAAACCAGGTGCAGTGGCTCACGTCTGTAATCCCAGCACTTTGGGAGGCTGAGGTGGGTGGATCACCTGAGGTCAGGAGTTTTGAGGCCAGCCTGGGCAACATGGTGAAACCCCGTTTCTACTAAAAACACAAAAAATTAGCCGAGGGTGGTGGCATGCACCTGTAACCCCAGCTACATGGGAGACTGAGGCAGGAGAATCGCTTGAACTCAGGAGGCAGAGGTTGCAGTGAGCCTAGATCACACCACTGCACTCCAGCTTGGGCAACAAGAATGAAACTCCGTCTCTAATAATAATAATAATAATAATACACTTAAAGTTTATTTTGAGATGGAGTCTTGCTCTGTTGCCCAGGCTGGAGTACAGTGGTGCAATCTTGGTTCACTGCAACCTCTGCCTCCCAGGTTCGAGCAAGCCTCCTGCCTCAGCCTCCTGAGTAGCTGGGATTACAAGCATGTACCACCACGCTCAGCTAATTTTTGTATTTTTTTTTCAGTAGAGATGAGGCCAGGCCGGTCTCAAACTCCTGACCTCAAATGATTCACCCGTCTCGGCCCTCCCAAAGTGCTGGGATTACAGGCGTAAGCCACCATGCCCGGCCTCATTTAAAGTATTTTTAAGAGTAAAAATCCAGTTTGAGGATTTTATTTATGTATTTTTTGCTTTTTGGCTTTAAAGTATTTTATTTATTTTCAGTTTTGTAAATTATTTGTTTTTCTAACTTTTATTTTAGGTTCAAGGGGTACATGTGCAGATTTGTTACATGGGTAAATTGGGTGTTGAGAGGATTTGGTGTACCAATAATTCTGTCACCCAAATTATCAGCATAATACCCAATAGGCAGTTTTTCAATCCTCACCCTCCCGTCTTCAACACTCAAATTGGCCCCAGTATGAGGATTTTATGGAATTAAGAAAAAAATTTTTTTTACTCCAATTCTTAAGAAGGGTGCAAAATTTTATGCAAACACTGAGCATGCTGAAACAAAACCAAATGACAATATCATACTTATCTGAATCCTGCAATAAAAACCAGTTTGTTAAGAGTCCTTCAGTAGTGATTTGATGTAGTTGTCTTAAGCAATAAGGCACATAAACAGTGTCTCCAAGTGATCACTCATGTTGGTTCAAAAAAAGTCTCCATGATGTATATGTGCCACATTTTCTTTATCCAGTCTTATCATTGATGGGCATTTGGATTTGTTCCAAGTCTTTGCTATTGTGAATAGTGCTGCAATAAACATATGTGTGCATGTGTCTTTATAGTAGAATGATTTATAATCCTTTGGGTATATACCCAGTAATGGGATTGCTGGGTCAAATGGTATTTCTAGTTCTAGATCCTTGAGAAATCACCACACTGTCTTCCACAATGGTTGAACTAATTTACACTCTCACCAACAGTGTAAAAGTGTTCCTATTTCTCCACGTCTTCTCCAGCATCTGTTGTTTCCTGACTTTTTAATGATCGCCATTCTAACTGGCATGAGATGGTATGTCATTGTGTTTTTGATTTGCATTTCTCTAATGACCAGTGATGATGTATACCTATGTAACAAATCTGTATGTTCAGCACATGTATCCCAGAACTGAAAGTAAAATTTTAAAAAAATAATAATTTTTTTTAAAAAAAGGTCTCATGGTGGTGTGTGTCTGTAATCCCAGTTACTTGGGAGGCTGAGGCAGGAGGGTCACTTGAGACCAAGAGTTTAAGGCCAGAAGGGTAATATAGCGAGTCCACCACCTCAAAATTTAAAAAAAAGAAAAGTCATAGTTCAGAGATACTGGGCTGTAAGGTCTCCTCCCTCTTCTACTTTCTTTGGCTGCCCTGCATCCTAATAATTTTAGGGTAGGTACTTTAGCTTCTTTCATCTATATAACTTCTTGAGTAATAAATGGAAGATAGGACATTATTATTAAAAAATTGGTTACCTCCCCATTCATCTGTTTTCAAGGCTCTTAAGAACGAAATTTTTTTTTTTTTTTTTTTGAGACAGGCCTCACTCTGTCGCTCAGGCTGGAGTGCAATGGCATAATTATGGCTCACTGAAGCCTCAATCTTCCAGGCTCAAGCGATCCTCCTACTTCAGCCTCCCAAGTAGCTAGGACTACAGGCATGCACCACCATGCCTGGCTAATTATTGCATTTTTCTGTAGAGTCAGGGTTTCACCATGTTGCCCAGGCTGGTCTCAACTCTTGAGCTCAAGTGATTGGCCCATCTGGGCCTCTCAAAGTCCTGGGATTAGAAGCATGTGCCACTGTGTCCAGCCCTGAAATACTTTATTTTATCCTTAGAGTTGATAAAGTCTTCTTTATTTATAATTAGTAAAGTTCTTCATAATTTTCATTCTGTGTCTTCTATGGAATAGAGGACATTCAGCATTTTTCTTGAAATAATTTAGCATTCATTTGAATTCATCCCTTAGTCTTATTTTCTAGGTTAAAAACCCCAAATTATTCTTATCTTTATTCATGTGTTCTATTATTAAAATAATTATTATTGTGGCTTTTTCTTTGTGATAAGTGTGGTGATAAAAGTTAGATATAAGAAGTGGGAGGACCACTTGAGCCTGGGAGATCAAGGCTCCAGTGAGTCATGATCACCCATTGCACTCCAGCCTAGAGAACCGAGTGAAACCCTCTTTCAAAAATTTAAAAAAGAAAGAAAAAAAAAAAAAAGAAATCATATCACAGGTCTGATATGTTATTTTTGTATTTTTCTATTATACATCAAAATAAGTATATTCCCATTAATACAGAAAATATTCATGAACCTTCTGAAATTATCTTGCATACTGCCTGTGGTACTCATGACAGGCAATAAGAAATTCACTTTATTTTGGTTTTGTGTCTCAATCACTTTAGACAATGAGTAGATACATCTGAAGTAATGGACAGATCAGACTCATATGGGCATCTTTATTACACCACACAGTTCCACACTCCATCCCCCAAATATGAGTTTCCAGGATTGGTGGAAGGTTTGTTTGGAAAATTTCCTTAGTTATTTACCAATATAATGAACAGACCTGTGACTTCTCAAGACTCACTCTGAGTGTAGCATCCCTGAAATAGCATTCCAATCTCACTGGCCTGCAAAGCCCATATGTCTGTCTGGCTCAGAAAGGAGGTGATCATATGCAATCTTAAGTGTCAAACACAATCTTTCTTTTTTTTTTGAGACAAGGTCTTACTTTGTCACACAGGCTGGAGTACAGCGACACAATGATGGCTCACTGCAGCTTCAAACTCCCTGGGCTCACGTGATCCTCCTGCCTCAGCCCCCCAAGTAGCTGGGACTACAGGCACGTGCCACCACACCCAGCTAATTTTTGTTTTGTTTTTGTAGAGATAGAGTTTCACCATGTTGCCTGGGCTAGCTTAGAACTCCTAGGCTCAAGTGATCTGCCAGCCTTGGTCTCCTGTGCTGGGATTACAGGCATGAGCCACCATGTCTGGCAACACAATCTTAAGTGTCACTGAAGCCTAATATTTCACTTGTGTTCACTTTAGAAAAAAAAAATATAACACAGAAGGAAATGACATTGGTTGCATATAAATTGCTTCCCTCCCCCAATCCCACATACCAGTTACTATGAATTTTGAGTTCTGCTACTAATTACATTACCTTTCCCATGCAACGTATCCTCATTTTACTAAGCGTGAATGAAGAGTTTGAAAGTATGCAAAAAAGGATAGCTAATTCTAGAGGAAAAAATGTGCCCAAGTCATGAATTGGCATTTCAGAAAAGAAAAAATATAAATGGTCAACAAATATGAAACACATTCAATCTTATTAGTAATTAGAAACATGTTAATTAAAACAAATAATATATTACTCTATTTTCATTAGATTGTCAAAAATAAACAAGTCTAATAACACTGTCAGTGATGGCACAAAGTAATGAGATATTCTGAACATTACATTGGAATACAATTTGGTACTATCTAGTAAAACTGACATGCATGTCTTAGAATCTAGCAATTTTACTTCTAGATATACATTCTTGAGAATCGCTTGATGTGATACACCAGGGGACACACAGAATATTCACAGCAGCATTGTTCATAATAGCAAAAACCTGGAAACAATCCAAATGTCCATCGACTGAAGAATGGATAAATAGTGACAGCCATATAACAGTGAAACGTCTGGAGAAGACAGATGCACAGACAATAGAAATCTGCAAGTCTTCAGCTTATAGATGGCAATTCAGATTTTAAGCCTGAAAGAAATAATCCATGGAGCCCTATAGCGTGGGAAAAGAAATGGGTGAAGAGTGACAGAGGAAGAGGGGCTGAGATATCCTTCTCAAAAAAGTAGAGGAAAGAAAGGCACATAAAATCTTTGTTTTAATAACAATCTAATATCAGTTTCCTTTTTCTATTGTAGATTGAATGCCATTTTCTGTGTCTTCCTTAATGTTTTTTCATTAAACATCTTTTTGTAAAGAGGAAAATTGTTTTGTAATATAGTCACCCTCTTTTCTTTTTTTTTTTTTAATCTTAATAATATACTGGACCAGGTGTGGCGGCTCACGCCTGTAATCCTAGCACTTTTGGTGGCTGAGGCGAGTGGATCACTTGAGGACAGGAGCTCAAGACCAGCCTGGCCAATATGGTGAAACCCAATCTTTACTAAAAATACAAAACTTAGCTAGGTGTGGTGGTGTGCGCCTGTAATCCCAGCTACTTGGGAGGCTGAGGCACAAGAGTCACTTGAACCCAGGAGGCAGAGGTTGCAGTGAGCTGAGACGGTGCCACTACACTCTAACCTGGGCAACAGAGTGAGACTCTGTCTCAAAAACAAAACAAAACAAAAAGAATATACTGGTTTCTTAACTTTAAGGCAAATCAATTTGTAATTATTTGATTTATTCTGTATATTTTTTTCACTTTACTAGAATATAGTAAATTAAATTCTAGAGCCTTCTTGACAACAGAGGTTATGCTTCTCGCCCAGTAGTAACTCTGGATTCTGATTTATCCACTGTATGGTGTTCTTTCTTTGTAGATGCTAAGGTAATTCTTCATTGAATTGTTGGATCAAACAGTTGAAGAAAACTAAGGAAATTACTTGAAGAGATTATATTTTATTGACACCAAGGATAGACTACATCACCAAAAAAAAAAAAAAAAAATATGGCAATATCAGTAGTGCCTTTTAAATTAAATGACAAATTGGAAGTGTTTAACAACATATGGTTGCTTTTCTTTGACATATATGATTAAGAATATATCTTTTTATCAAAATGTAAAATACCATCTGGCAGAAGTAACAATTATTCTATTGGCCTTATACATTAACTTAATTCACTGTACTTTAATATGTAAATATTTTCCTATTTTTTCTTTTTCTTTTGCTGGATCTATATTTATTTATAATACTCACAAACTATGTAACTAAAAGACATATTTAAATATGATAAAGTTGATTTTAAATTTTGAACAGAAAACAATGCATTTCTTAAAAATTCAATTTCTTAAACATTTCTTAAAAATTCAAATGGCAACAGCCCTTTTTGATATTCATAATTGTAAATCTCGGTAATCTGAAAATTTACTTTTATGATTTTGTACTAGACATTTAGTCATACTTTGTATATGAAAGGAGCTGTCCTTAGAGTTCTTTATAAATAGGAAGAAATATTTACAGTAAGGTTGATGCATTTTAAGGTTTGGAACATGTATGTAGTAATGCCACTGGTCAGTCCTTCATTTAATAAAAATGCCAGATTCAGTGGATACCAAATAAGCAGGAAGGCTTCTCTTTGACACAACACAACTTACATTACATTTTTAATAATGTGAACTCTTGTCATTTTATGATTTTAGAAAACTAAGTATTTTAGAAAATTAAATATTTCACAATTCTGTGCACTGCGGTGGTTTCCAAAGCCACCTTGCGTCTAACCCAAACAATAATTGCTTTAAGGACTAGCATGTGGGCTGGGCGCTGTGGCTCACACCTGTCATCCCAGCACTTTGGGAGACTGAAGTGGGAGGGTCACTTGAGCCCAGAGTTCAAGACCAGCCTGGGCAACATGGCAAAACCCTGTATCTACTAGAAATATAAAAAAAAATTAGCCGGCATGGTGGTGCACACCTCTAATTCCTGCTACTTGGTAGGCTGAGGCACGAGAATTGCTTGAACTGGGGAGGCAGAAGTTGTAGTGAGCCAAAATAGTGCTACTGCACTCTAGCCTAGGTGACGGAGTGAGACTGTCTCAAGAAAAAAAAAAAAGGCATTAGCGTGTAATATTCGTATCAGTTATGTAGCTATATAAATTGCATAAATTTGCTTGTTTTTTTGTTTGTTTTTAAGGAATTCATTATTTCAAGAGGAGTTATATCTGGATTTAAAATGTTCCTGATCTTTTAAAGTATTCTTAGCAAGCAAAGTATCTGGACAAGTACCTTCAATATCCAACATTAATTGTAAATATCTACTATGACCAGGCCATGCTTCTTGCTGTTAAGAATTTTAAAGTTTAGATGGTAAGGCAGACAAGTAAATCAAGGATTACAGAGTAGGGCTATAGGGTAGATTACATGGGAGGGTATTGACTGATCAACACCCCCCCACAAAATGTGGGAAAGAGTGTGGGGACAGGAGATGGGAGAAAAGACATTCAGAGTGGAGAAACAATAGGTCTGAAGATTCTAAGGCATATGATGGCATGATTTAATAGCAAATACTTTGGTATGGCTAAAAGAATGGGGGACAATAACAACTTTGAGGTTTTTTCTTTTAAATCAACTTTATGGAGGCATAATCAACCATAAATGCATCTATTTTTAGTGTACAATTTGGTGAGTTTTGACAAGCTTTCACCACAACAAAAATATAGAACATTTTTAGCGGATCACGAGGTCAGGAGATCGAGACCATTCTGGCTAACACGGTGAAACCCCGTCTCTACTAAAAATACAAAAAAAAAAAAAACTAGCCGGGCAAGGTGGCGGGCGCCTGTAGTCCCAGCTACTCGGGAGGCTGAGGCAGGAGAATGGCGTAAACCCGGGAGGCGGAGCTTGCAGTGAGCTGAGATCTGGCCACTGCACTCCAGTCCGGGCGACAGAGCGAGACTCCGCCTCAAAAAAAAAAAAAAAGAAACCAAAAAGTTCCCTCATGCCCCTGTGCAGTTACTCCTCCCACCTAACTCTACTATGAACCACAAAGACAACAAGTGATCTGCTTTCTGTCACTGTCTATTTGATTTGATTTGTTTAGAGTCTCTTTAAGGGGTATTGTACGGTATGCACTCTTTCTCATCTTACTTTTCCTCAGTGTGATGTTTCTGAAATTCATTCTTGTTCTTGTATATATCAGTAGTTTCCTTTTTATTGTTAATATTGCATTGTAAAGACATACCAGACATTATTTATTCACCAGCTGGCAAACATTTAGATTGTGTCCAGTTTAGGGCTTTTATCAGTAAAGTTGCTATGAACTGTTGTGGTCAAGAGTCTTGGTGTGGGCACATGTCTGCATTTATTTTTGGTAGATATAAAGTGGGATTGCTAGGTCAAATGATAATGGCATTTTTATTTTTTAAATGCCAGAACAATTTCTAAAGTGGTTGTGATATTTTAGTTACTATTTAGATGGTATTTTTTTTTCATCCTTTTATTTTCAACCTGTGTCACCGAATCTAAAGTGTAACTCTGTGGACAGATATAGTTAGTTTTTTTTTTTTTTTTTTAAAGTGTATTCTGCCAATCTCTGCCTTTTAATTGGAGTTTTTATTCCATTTATATTTAATATACTGACTTATGTGAATCCTGAAAGAGCTAATCTTTCAAGATGGATCCCGAGTGGCTAAGTGGTCCTAAATTCAAAATGGAGCCAAGCAGCCATTTGCTGACTAGAGGTCACACATGTACTCTGTGTTCTGAGAGAACCTACAAGCTTATGAGACTTCAGGTCATTTATAGCTGTCTGTTCCTGTTTACTACTGCCTCAATAAACAACTGCTAGAAAGTCTCATTTCACCACCTGGACCTAACTGATACACTGTGACCTGCATCAACCAATCAGAACTAAATAAGCTTTTATTCCTCATTTGCATAGCAGACCAGAGGGGGAACCTGGGTGGGAACTTTCTCTAAAGAAGATAATCTCTTTTGTTTTCTTGAACCACACCTTTGTTTGGTACAAAAGATTGCCAACTGCTCACTGGAATAAAGTCTCTTTTTTTTTGAGACAGGGTCTCACTGTGTTACCATGATCAGGGCTCACTTCAGACTTGATTTCCTGGGCTCAAGCGATCCTCCTACCTCAGCTGCCCAAGTAGTTGGGACTACAGGCATGTGCCACCACACCTGGCTAATTTTTTGTATTTTTTAGTAGAGATGGGGTTTTAGAATGTTGCCCAGGCTTGTCTCGAACTTCTGGACTCAAGCAATCCTCCAGCCTTGGCCTCTCAAAGTGCTGTGATTACAGGTGTGAATCACTATGCCCAGTCTCTTTCTTTTTTAAGGAAAATCCTTTGGATTGTTGACATCGATAAGGTAGAATTTACATTTGTCATTTTGCGATGTTTTCTTTATGTCCTGTGTCTTTTTTATTCCTCTATTTCTTAATTGCTGCTGCCTTTTGTGTTAAATATATATTTTCAAGTATGCCATTTTAATTTCCTTGTCCTTTATTCATATATTTTAAAAGTATTTTCTTAGCAGTTGCTCTGGGGATTATACTTAACAAGTTATAACAATCTAGTCTGGATTAATAACAACTTTATTTTAATAGCACACAAAAACTTGCTCCTATACGGTTTCATTCCTCTATTATTCTTTCCCTCCTTCCTCTCCCTTCTGTTATTGTCATATTAATACCTTACAATAAGCCCATATGGACTTATAATTATTGCTTCATGCAATTGTCTTTTAAACCAAATAGAAAAATGAGTCATAAATAAAAAAATTATACTTTCATATTTATTTATGTAGTTAAGTTTTACAGGCGTTCTTTATTCCTTCATGTGGATTTGAAGTACTGTCTAGTGTCAATTTAATTCTGAAGGACTCCTTTTAGTATTTCTTGCAAGGAAAATGTCCTAGTGACAAATTCTATCTTTGTATATACATACATTTTGGGGAAGTATTAATACCTCCTGCATTTTTGAAGGACAGTTTTGCTGGAGGTAAAATTCTTACTTGATGATCTTTTTCTTTCAGCACATTGAGTATGTCATCCCACTGCCTTTCGGCTTTCATGGCATCAACTGTAAATCTTATGGAGGATTATGTGATGAGTGGCTTCTCTCTTGACACTTTCAAGAGTCTCTCTTTGCCCTTGACTTTTAATCAGTTAATTACAATGTGTCGAGGTGTGGATTTATGTTACTTGGCATTTGTTGAGCTTCTTTGATGTGTAGATAAATATTTCTCATTAAATTTGGGGAGTTTTGGCCATTCTTTAAGTATTATGCCTGCCCTTTTCTTTTTCTCCTCTCCTTCTGAAACTCCCATTATGCACATGTTGGTATGCTTGATTGTGTCCCACAGTACTTTGAGGCCTGTTCATGTTTCTTCTTTCTCTTCTCAATCTGTTGCCCAGACTAGATCTTCTCAACTGACCTAAATTGAAGTTTGTTGATTTTTTTTTTTCTCCCTGCTAAAATCTGGGGTTGAGCCCCTCTAGTGAACTTTTCACTTTATTATAACTTTTTGTTATTTTTATTTTAAAGAAATTAAAAATTGTCTCTGTCATGGCATATTATACTTTTTAACTCCAGAATTATTTCGGTTTTAAAAAATGATTTGTCGGCCGGGCGCGGTGGCTCAAGCCTGTAATCCCAGCACTTTGGGAGGCCGAGACGGGCGGATCACGAGGTCAGGAGATCGAGACCATCCTGGCTAACACGGTGAAACCCCGTCTCTACTAAAAAATACAAAAAAACTAGCCGGGCGAGGTGGCGGGCGCCTGTAGTCCCAGCTACTCGGGAGGCTGAGGCAGGAGAATGGCGTGAACCCGGGAGGCGGAGCTTGCAGTGAGCTGAGATCCGGCCACTGCACTCCAGCCTGGGTGACAGAGCGAGACTCCGTCTCAAAAAAAAAAAAAAAAAAAAATGATTTGTCTTTATCATCTATTTGATGAAATATCTCATACTTTCCTCTAGTTCTTTAGACATGGTTTCTTTTAGCTTTGTAACATATTGAAAATATCTGATTTAAAGCCTTTTTATCTAGTAAATCCAGCATGTAGGCTTCCTCGGGGTGAGTTTCTATTGATTAATTTTTATCCTGTGTATGGGCCATACATTCTTGTTTCTTTGCATGTATCTTAACTATTTTGAAAACCGAACATTTTAAACAATATAATGTGCAACACTGGAAATCAGATTCTACCCGCTCCCCAAGCTTCACTGTCATTTCTGTTTGTTGTAGTAGTTGTTGGTTTAGTGACTTTTCTGAACTCATTCTTTTTTTTTTAGAGATAGGGTCTGAGTTGGTGACTCAAGGGATCCTCTGGCCTTAGTTTCCTGAGTAGAGCTGGGACTACACATGTGTGCCACTGCACCTAGCTTATCAACGAATTCTTTAAAGTCTGTATTATTGTGTGTGACCACACAGGTTTCTGCTCAGTTAGCTTAGCGGTCAGTTAATGATTAGTGAGACAGGTTTCCTTAAACATCTTCAACCAAAAAAATCTCCGAGTCTTTCCTGAGGGCTTTAGTACTTACGTTGGGACAAGCCTTCAACAATCAGCCAAGCACTTTATATTAGGTTGGTGCAAAATTAATTTCATTGAAATGACAAAACTACAATTTTTTGCACCTACCAACCAAATAATTCTGCCTTAGCCTTCACTTCTTGCTTCTGTAGTGCCTCAAGGTCACCCAGAAGTTAGAGCTCAGGGCCTTCTCAGGCCTATCTTGAGTGTTCACATAACCCTAGGCATATGCACACCCTAAGCACCTTCTACAGTCTCAGGAATATGTTAGCATTTTTCAAAGCCCTATGAACATTTTATTCCCCAGTTAAATACTTTAATATGGCTGGAGCAAAAGGTGCTCCAAACAAAGTTTAAGGGTTTTTTTGCTTTGTTTTGTTTTTTTTTACCTTTATAATGTATGTTACGGGGAGCCACTAGTGGAATTTTACGTAAAGAAGGAGCATGACCATATATAGCACAAACATTTTTACCAATGAGGTGGAGAACGGATTAAAAGGAAGCAGACTGAAGGCGGAAAGATCAAAGAGCACTCTAAAAAAGTAGCTTGGGGAACATGGTGAAATCCTGTCTCTACTAAAAAATAAATAAATAAATAAAAACATAAATAATTAGCTGGGCATGGTGGCAAGCACCTGTAGCCCTAGCTACTTGGGAGGCTTAAGTGGGAGGGTTGCTTGAGCCCAGGGAGGGGGAGGTTGCAGTGAGCCCAGATGGCGCCACTGAACTCCAGCCTGGGTGACAAAGCAAGACCCTAACTCAAAAATGCATTAATAAATAAATACATACAAAATAAAATAAAATAAAAACAAGTGAGGAAGGTCTGAGTTAAGGCCAAAGTGGGGAGTATTTAGAAGGGGAAGTAGTGGATTGGAAAAGCTGTTATGGAGATTACACATTTCATGGTTTCTACAATGGTTAATTGGGAGGCCAGTGGGGAGAGGTGAAAAAGAGGCAGGTGTTTCTTAAGTTTCTGATTAGGAAAATTATTTGGAGGATGGGGTTATTCACCTCCTCCCCCCAAAAAATGAATAGAGAGGCACAGGTTTGAGGGGGGAAGCATAAAGATGTGGATCCAAATATTACCTATGAATAAAATAATCTTTGTGTTTTTAGAGGTATGAATATCTTAAAGCAAAAGTCTAATGCAATTGTGCTACTCAAATCAGTTTGGATGCAGGCACTGTAATCTTTCCCCACTCTCTGTCCAGTAGATTCATCGCCATTCTCGATTTAGGAATGCTTTAAAGATGCTTGTTATTTGGAACATATTTGAGAAAGTGAGAGGAATGTGGTAAAGAAGCTGCCTTAAACAGAGACTGTACCTAGACCTAGGGTGTAATATCAACTTGTCAAGTATATCCTGTGCAACTTTGCTTTTTGAAAACCTAGCAAACAGTAGATCATGAGTAAAACGTGATAATTACATGGAGAAGTGTGAATAAATGACTCTTTAAACCCTGTAAACTAAACTCGCAGTAAAATAGGTGGTTTGAACATTTGGGAAACATTAGTTTTTCCTGAAATCCAATCCTTGCAAAGCAATTATGACAAGAGGTGGATAAAGCGGTCTTACGGAAAAGGGCGTCTTACCGGTCCCCTCTAATCACATCATCCCCCTTCTTTTTAAAACATTTTCTTCTCAGATAACCAGTTAAATCTAGTTCAAATGAATCTTTTCGTTTTTGAGGAGGACCATAATAGTAGTGAATACCAAAACGAAAGGGGATCTGGGCTTCGCAATACTAACAGTTCCATTTCCTAGCCAGTCGCCTCCCGGGCTGGATGTGCCCCGGTCCTAGATCTCAGCGGCGGCCGGAGAGCGCAGAGGTAGGGAGAGAAAAAGGAGGCGTCGGCAGGGCGCGAGCGGCCAGGGCGCTAAGTTCCGCCTCATAGTACTGCCGAAGACTGGAGACGCCGGGCGGCCCGCGCCGTCTGTCCCCAGCTCTCCTCCTGGACACCCGCCTGTCTCCCCGTCGTCTCCAATTGGCCGTCGGGGAACGGAAGCCGAAGCAGACCAGTGAACCCGGAAGTGCTTCGCGGCAGAGGCCCGGGCAACTCTTTTGAATGGAATCGGGCTGATTCATCGCCGGTTCGCAGAGTCAGAACCGCGTCGGGTCTGCACTGCTGCTGCTGTTGCCTCTGTCTTCACGTCACCGCAGAGGCAAGACAAGGGTCCCGATCGCGGCATCCGGCTCCTGCCCGCCTTCAGGTAAGACCCAGAAGGCAGGCCTGGGAGGTCCGGCTAGGCAGCTGTGCTAGGCCGCTGCCAGCCCCGTGCTTTCCTGAGTCACGTTGCCCAGCTGAGTTGCCACTGGAGGCCTGGGCCTCGAGGGAGGAGCCCGAGCTCCTTCATTCTCTTCGCCTGCTCTCAGGGATCTCTGGCAGGGTCAGGTGTGCATGTTGTCTCCTTTCTCCATTCTTTTCTGCTTGGCCGAATTCACATAATGGGAACCTCTTCTCTCTGAGAGAATCCTTGTTTATGGCCTGTTTGTCTGTGCTCTATCCGTAGTTGTTCCTGTCTTGAAAAACTTCAAAGCAGACCGAGGAAACAAGGGAGAGAGAGTAGAATTAACTTTCCCATTGGATACGTTTGTTTTATCTCCTGTCCTTCCTGTAAGCCTTGACCCTTTTTCTGTTAGTGTTAGGTTTTCAACTTCCTCCAAAAAATAAACAAAAGTCCTGCAGATACACTGGTTTTGGACCTTGAATATCTTAAAAACAAAGTGTGCTACTGTGCCTGTTAACTTACTTTCAGTATTATACTAATTGAGTAATTGTTGGTGAATTGATTACATTTCTCGTGTTAAGTAGAAATCTGCTACCGTATGTTCCATCTTGCAACTTAATTTTCCTGGGGATGTGGCTCTGTGTCTGTCAAAAGAAAAAGAATGTAAACTTTTGAGTCTATAAACCTAGTGACTGAACGAAAAATTCTCGAGAAAATAAATGGTAACCAAAAGTTGATAAAAATTTTATGGAAAGGCAGGGGAGAGGGTTTAAAAATTAGCATAAAATAGAGTTCTAGTGTGAAAGTGATTTTGTTCCACTGGTCACAAGTATGTTTTTAGTGCTAGTGACTTAATGTGTTTGAGAAAAGCAGCAAGACATGCACTGATACTGTTGAAATAACAAAAACGTGAACACAGTTTTAGTGCAGATGATTAATATAATGGTGGCCTTCCTGTCACGTAAGGCTACCTACCAGCTGACTCATTTCAAGTTTAGAGGTTAAGATATATAGTGGTTCTGAATTAACTACAGTTAAGGTGTGTTTAGTGAAGTGCTATTTAGTGAAAAAGCCTGCATGTTGTCTTGAATTTGTCCCTAAATCTTGCCAAGGGAAGAAAGGTTTCAAGTTACGATCTTTCATTGATGCTTCACCTGTTGACTTTGGGAGTTTTGTTTTGTTTGTTTGTTTGTTTGTTTTTTTCAGCCTGAAGTGCTTGGTAAATAATATATTGCCATTTTAATTAAAAAGCTGGATGGATTTTAGGCCGGGCGCGGTGGCTCACAACTGTAATCCCAGCACTTTTGTAGGCTGAGGCGGGCGGATCATGAGGTGATCCAGCCTGGCCAAGACTAGCCTGGCTAACATAGTGAAACCGTGTCTCTACTAAAAGTACAAAAAAATCAGCCGGGCATGGTGGCACGTGCCGGTAGTCCCAACTACCTCGGGAGGCTGGAGGTAGAACATGGGAGGTGGAGGTTGCAGTGGGCTGAGATGGCGCCACTGCACTCCAGCTTGGGCAACAGAGTGAGACTTTGTCTCAAAAAAAAAAAAAAAAAAAGCTGGATTTTAATCTTTTTGACATGGGTCTATCTTATTTTTATACTGGCCAGGTACTTGTTAGTATATAGTTTGTGAACCCTATGTATGAAAATAAAAGTTATTATTGCTGTTTTTATTGTTACTATCTTAGAAGTGGAAGAGATTATTTAATCTAGTCCTCTTATTTCAGTAACAAGAAGCAATTATGCTTTTTTAATTTTTAATTTTGTAGTAATGTTCATTTAATAATTCAGTGTCCACCTGTGAAAGCCTTGCCTGAATATCCATGTGATTTCTTGCTCAGGAACTTGTCATATTCCCTGTTTGTTGCAGTCATTTTGACATTTCATATTCTGCTTTGTGTGTGGTACTTTGGTGACCTTATTTGTGAAATGGGAGAACTGGATTAAATAATCTCTGCTAGTTCTAAAATGATAATAACAACAATTATGACAATAAGAATAGCAACGACATTTATTGAGTACCTTGAATGTTCCAGACACTATAAGTTGCTTTGAACATATTTTTACAACAGACTTGCAAAGTAGGCATTATCCCCACTTTATAAATGAGGTCTAGAGTCTAGAAGAAGATAAAAATTAGTGTCATATAGTGAGTAGGTGGTGAAGCCAGGATTCAAATCAAAGTCAACTGGTTCAAGAGCCTTTTTCACTCTATACTGCTGTCCTTTCCCTTTACATATTTTTTATGGATTTATGTCAAACTTCTTCTACCCACCTCCGCCAGTAGATTATAAATTCTGTCAGTGCATGCCACTAAATTTCTTGAGTCAGCCCTCCATATCTGTGGGTTCCGCATCTGTAGATTCAACCAACCACAAATTGAAAATACTTGAAAAAAGTTGCATCTAGGCCAGGCACGGTGGCTCACGCCTGTAATCCCAGCACTTTGGGGGGCTGAGGGAGGTGGATCATCTGAGGTCAGGAGTTCCAGCCTGGCCAATATGGCAAAACCCCTTCTCTACTAAAAATACAAAAATACAAAAATTAGCCAGAAATGGTGGCATGTACCTGTAATCCCAGCTACTGGAGAGGCTGAGGAAGGAGGATCGTTTGAACCTTGGAGGTGGAGGTTGCAGTGAGCCGTAATTGCAACACTACATTCCAGCCTGGTCAACAGAGTGAGACTCTGTCTCATAAAAGGGGAAAAAAAAAAGTTGCGTCTATATTGAACATGTGTAGACATTTTTTTTCATTATTCCCTAAGCAATATAGTATAACTATTTCTATTGTGTTTACATTGTATTAGTTATTATAAGTAATCTAAAAATGATTTTAAAGTATATGGGAGGATGTGCATAGGTTATATGCAAATAGGGTACTATGCAATTTTATATCAGAGACTTGTGTATCCATGATTTTGGTGTCCTAGAACCAATTCCCCACAGATACAGATGGATGACTGTACTCAAATGCTGAAATTGGAAGACTCCATAATAGATTATTTATGATGAGTCCGTTCTCACTCTTCCTTTTTTTTTTTTTTTTGAGACGAAACTTTGCTCTGTTGCCCAGGCTGGAGTGCAGTGGCGCAATCTTGGCTCACTGCAGCCTCCGCCTTCCAGGTTCAAGCCATTCTGCCTGCCTCAGCCAGCCTAGCTGGGGTTACAGGTGCCTGCCATCACGCCCGGCTAATTTTTGTATTTTTAGTAGAGACCAGGTTTTGCCATGTTGGCCAGGCTGGTCTCAAACTCCTGACCTTAGGTGATCCACCCGCCTTGGCCTCCCAAAGTGCTGGGATTATAGGTGTGAGCCACCGTGCCAAGCCACCATTTGCACTCTTCTAAGTTGTGGAAATCTTGTTTTCAAAATCCTGTTTATATAATTAGATTTAATGTTGACTCACTCGAGATCTTCCACTGGAAAAAAGTCCTTAAGAAAGTGAGAGTATAAAGTTTTAACTACTTTGCACAAATAAGAAAGCAGAGGAATTAGAAATACAGTAAGATAACAAATATGGAATAGCTTAAAAAGGATTGAGCATCAGTCTGAAAAGTAATTTTTTTTTTTTTTTTTTTGAGACGGAGTATTGTTCTGTCACCCAGGCTGGAGTGCAGTGGTGCCATCTCAGCTCACTGTAACTTTCACCTTCTGGGTTCAAGTGATTCTCGTGCCTCAGCCTCCTGAGTTGCTGGGATTATAGGCATCTGGCACCGTACCCGGCTAATTTTTGTTTTCAGTAGAGATGGGGTTTTGCCACGTTGGCCAGGCTGGTCTTGAACCCCTGACGTCAAGTGATCCGCCCCCCTTGGCCTCCCAAAGTGCTGGGATTATGGGCATGAGCCACTACACCTGGCCAAAAATTGATTTATTTTAAATCCAGCATGGACATAATCTAGCAATATCAGGTTCTAATCAGAGATTAAGAGAGAAAGAAAAAGTGGAAAGTAATCAACTTTGGAAAGTACTGATATCTTTTTTGTACTATTTTTACCAATTACGATTCTAAATATTATTGTATGTATGACATTATGTTAGGTATAAACACTTTATTCATATTGTCTGATAATATTTTCCATAAAGTTAATTATATCATGAATGAGCTTTTGAGTCTTCTGCTTTTTGATAGCTGTAAAAACTTGGTTTAGATCCATCAACCTTTTTATTGCTTTTATTTCTAAGAATTGAAAGTGTTCCCTTTTATGTTAAGTATAACACATTCACTTTGTGAATCTTTCTGCTAAATTCTGCGAAATGCAAGTCCCTATCTCCAATGTGATTTAGTCATGTGAAATACGCCCAGCATTTTGAAACCCAGTAAGTGGCAAACTATGTGAGGAAGAAGGATCTGTGTTGGTAGCCGTGCTCAGGATGGGGTTGCTGATGAAGTAGCTAGTGTTTATTACATGCTTACTATATGTCAAGCATTGTATTAAATGTTTTTTTTTGGGTCCATTGTTTTTGCTCATCTTTTAAATGGCTCTGTGAGATATATATCTCTATTTTGCAGATGAGGAAACTGAGGAGGAGAGAGGTGATTGACTCAAGGACATAGAACTTGTAAGTGTTAGAGCCAGTATTTGAATCTGGCACTCTGACTGTGGAGTCATAGTACTTGACTCTCATGTACTAGACAAAATAGTCATTAGTCATTGCCATTTACCATCTAGGCCCAGTAGACCATAAAAGGATAGTGAAAAACAACTATATTAGAAATGTTAGTAAAGCTTAAACATAGCAAATACAAATTTTTATATTAATTAATTAATTAATTTTTGAGATGGAGTCTTGCTGTGTCACCTAGGCTGGAGTGTAGTGGTACCACTTTGGTGCACTGCAACCTCCACCTCCTGGGTTCAAGCAGTCCTCCTACCTCAACCTCCCCAGTAGCTGGGATTACAGGCGCATGTCACCATTTCTGGCTAATTTTTGTATTTTTAGTAGAGACAGGGTTTTGCCTTGTTGGCCAGGCTGGTCTTGAGCTGCTGACCTCAAGTGATCTGCCTGCGTTGGCCTCCCAAATTGCTGGGACTACAGGCGTGAGCCACCACACCCAGCCTAAATACAAATGTGTATTCTGTATTTTCTTGGTTTTGAAGGTACATATATCTTCATATGTCATCTTTTGAATGGGCATCATAGTTTGAATGAACTGCTCATCAGCCATCATGCATGAACCTAGAACATACTTGTCTTGTATAGATCATTTCTATATTTCAAATACATTTCTAGTAGGCTCTAGCTTATTACTTCTGGTTCTTGTATTTGCTATCCTGTGTGTGTGTCTATGTGAAAATATACATCACATAAAATTTACTATTCTAACTTTTTGGTGTACAGTTTAGTGACATTAAGTATATTCACAGTATTATGTAACTGTCACCACCATCCATATCCAGAATTTTTTTCATCCTCCCAATTACTTTACTTTTGAAAACATTGAGAACTCATAATTTTGTTGAAGATAGGATGCCATCTTTCCTTCATAATTGCAAAACATTTATATTTTTAGATTTATAGGCACCATTTAGAATTAGTCCAATGATTTTAAAAATTTCTACATTATCCATTTCCTTTTATCCACATTTGTGTACACTTGAGCATTTTTCCCTGTGTGAACTGTATTAACATCATAAGACATCAAAAAATACGTCACACATCTCTTTAGAAAACAGATTCTCATTGCAAAATTTTGTGTGATGAAGTCCTTTCTTGTTGAATAAGTAACTGAGTAAGAATGTCACTTTTTTGGTTTTAGAAATATATTGTCAACTCACTGACCCTTTAAAAAATAATCTGTTGAGGAGAAATTCACATAATATAAAACTAACCATTTAAAATTGAACAGTTTAGTATCATTTCGTCCATTCACAGTGTGCCATTACCACCTCAATTTAGTTCCAGAACATTTCTGTCATTCCAAGGTAAAAAATCTCTTAGCCATTTAGCAGTTTCTCCATTTTCCTCCCTTCCCCACCCACTGATAACCACCAGTCTGCATTCTGTCTCTGCATTTATTGGATACTTCATATACATGGAATCACATAACATGTGACCTTTTGTGCCTGGCTTCTTTTACATAGTGTGATATTTTGAGGTTCAGCTAACTTGTAACGTGTACCAGTAGTACTTCATTCCTTTTTATAGCTAAACAGAATTTCATATTACAATATTCCTTTATGTGTTTATAGTAGAATTTGTTTATCCATTCATTCTTTGGTAGACATTTGGACTGTTTCCACCTTTCGGCTATTGTGAATAGTGATGGTGTAAACATGCATGTACAGGAACTTATTTTGAGTATTTGTTTTCGGTTTTATGGGGTATATACTGATGAGTGGAGTTGCTGGATCAAGTGGTAATTCTATGTTTAACTTTTTGGGGAACTGCCAAACTGTTCCCAGCACTCATTGGTTCTTAAGTTTGAGAAAATTAATCTAGGCTATTATCATCTCAAGGTACAGTCTGAGATTTTGTTTATATCCGTGGTTCTCAATTGTGAGTGATTTTTGAGACAATCAAAAATAACTTCAAACATTTGTCCCCCAGGGACATTTGGTAAAGCTTGGAGACATTTTTGATTGTCACAACTGGATAGGTGCTGCTGTTGTCTAGTGGAGCTGGGGATGATGTTAAGCATCCTATAGTGCACAAGACAGCCCCACGAACAACAACAGATTGTCTGGTTCTGAATCTCAGTAGTACTGAAGTTAGTAAATCCTGGCTTGTACCGTCAATTTTATTGTCATCATTAGAGACTAGAATGCTATAATCTGTCTCCTTCACATTCATCTTTGATTTTGTAGTAATGTGAAACATTTTCTTTGTTGCTTTTTTTCCTTTTGCCATTATTAAAATGAAAAATTCTAATTTCTTAACTGTGCTAAATGAAGACTGAAAAAAAGACTACAAAGATGAAGTCTCTAGTGTTCTGTATCTTTTCGAAAGATGGATCAGTGCTTTGGACAACACACTAAGAAAGAAAGGATGATGTAATAACTATAATTTTTTTTCACTATTGCATTATTTTAGACAGTTCTTATCATTTTTCCATATTCTTGTCATTTTAGTGTTTTTGGCAGTTTTGGGAATAATTAAGAAATGATGGACTACTAATGCCTCCTAGTATGATAAAATAGCAAATTTTCAGGGTATAAGAAAAATAACCACTAATATTCCATAATATTTGATAGATTTGTAATAATGTACAATTAACCTATATAGTAATTACATGATAGAATGAACTGTCCTATTTAAAAAATAAGTACATTTTTATTTTATTCTTTTTTTTTTTTTTGAGACCAAGTTTCAGTCTTGTTGCCCAGGCTGGAGTGCAATGGCGCATTCTTGGCTCATTGCAATCTGCCTCTGGGATTCAAGTGATTTTCCTGCCTCAGCCCCCTGAGTAGCTGGGATTACAGGTGCCCGCCACCACGCCTGGCTAATTTTTTTTGTATATTTAGTGGAGAAGGTGTTTTACCATATTGGCCAGGCTGGTCTCGAACTCCTGACCTCAGGTGATCTGCCCACCTTGGCCTCCCAAAGTGCTGGGATTACAGGCGTGAGCCACCGCGCCCGGCCTGTTTTGTTCTTTGAAAGATGTCTGGAAAGACTAAAAGTTTTGAAATGTCTGTCTTCAAAGTTAGTGTTCATGAGAGAAACATACACATAAAATTTGGATACAGGGTTACTCACTGTGCTCTGTAGCTCCCTGTAAGGTAGATCATTCTGTATTCTCAGAAAATGATTATTAAGAAACAGTTTTGATTTCTACTTCATTTTTAGGAATGTTGATTCTTTTAAAGATTTTGGTATAAAGTTTTTCTCCTTAAATTATCAAAATAATTATATTTTATTTTGTTTACTTTTTTCAGGAGAGAAAGAAAAAATAAAATATACTTGGGGAAATTGTGCCTGCTAGAATTAGCAAGAGCTTTCTTTAAGAAGAAATTTGTTAAACTCAACAAATTGAAGGTTAACACCTTAAGAGTTGTAGTTGATTGACCAGGTAAGGTTTAAAAATGTATTTTACTTTTCATTATTCTTTTAGGGGTGGATAGAGAGATAGCATGAAAATGTATTATTTTTAACAGATGTCAAATTATGAATATGTTTGATACATAACCAGATTTTGAAAAGTGGTGTGATTTAGAATATATATCAATATACTTCATTCCCAAATGTTGGTATTTTTATTAAACCTGGTTATCTCAGCTTAAATGTTTTAATTTGTTAAATATGTTTCCTCTTTGCTGCGACATCTAATTTTGCTACAGAAACAAATTTGACCTGCCAGATTTTCTTTCTTTCTGCTTCTTCCATCACTCATGTATATTTACAGCATCTGGAGTCTGTGTAAAGTCATGAGAAACTACACAGAGGAATAGATAAACTGAACACAGCTGGGAATCAGTTTTGGCCTAGAATAAAAATATATATTCTAATGTATACTGTATGTTGTTTGTTTTTTCTGTTGGTTCTTTAAGTTTGTAAGGTTGAAATGGTCCAAAAGAAATTTTTTTCTTCTTTGGTAATTTATTCTAGAGCATTGCTTTAATATTATAAAATATACAGGATCCCCCCCCCCCCAACACACACCCAGTTTACAGCCTTTAAAAAGTGCTGTGTGTTGAATGCCATATTTGATTTGAGGAATTTCAATGAGTATTTGATGGAGATTTTATTTGTAAGTGTTGGTATTAGGAGGATGCGTTAAGATTGTGAAGTGGAAATTTTGTCTGTATTACCATGTTTTCTTATATGCCTTTTCATTTTAAAAAGAAATTGTTAAAATTGTGAGTTTCATAAACATGTTACATGAAACAGTCCAGATACAAAAAATATATGATTCTGTTTATATAAAATTCAAAAACAGCTGAACTAATCTATGCTGTTGGAAGCTGAATTTTTACCTTTTCAGGGTAGAATAGACTGGAAGAGGGGCTTGGGTGGTGTTTCTGAGGTGCCGATAATGTTCTGTTTCTTGAACTGGGTGATGGTTACATGGATGTGTTCACTTTGAAGAGTCTATGGCTATATCGTTTGTGTTCTTTTCTGTATGTGCACTTGAGTAAAGTTCTTTTCTGTATGTGGACTTGAATAAAGTTTGCAATATTAACATTGTTAAATTGTTACCAGGATTCAACAAATGTGATTGGTGGTGGGTAATATATAAAGCACATTATTGAGTTTTAGTTTATATAGCAATTCGAACTCGTAAAACAACATGGATGAAGGATGAAATGAATCTTAGCATTTAATTTAGAATATAATTTGTAATAATACCATTTTCTAAAGCATACACTTAGGAAAAAGGAATTTTATTTAAGGACATAGCAATTTTCAAGTAGAAAAAATTGCTTTGTTGTCATTTTTAAATTACTTAGTTGTACTGCTATTAATAAGCAGTATACATTAATACTGCTATTAATGTACTGCTATTATTCTTTTTGTTATTTAAGACCATATAAGTACACTTGATATTTCTTAATTACTTCTCTGAGGTTTTCAAGCTTGAAGAATATCTTCTGTAGTTACTCCAAACATTAAAACTAAATCAGATTGGTATAGTAAATCCACCTTGTATTGGTTAACTCTGAAGTTATAATTGAGAAGCACAGTTGAATTTCCTTAGTGAAAAAGTCGTATATCTCTACAACATCTGAAATAACACAAAATATCTGTGTAGGTTCTAGAACACTGTCTTAATACGTTTAATGTTTATGCTATAGTATTTCTTTTAGTATAATGAGTTCAGTTTTTAAAAGCCTTTGATGCTAATTCAGAGATCCATAATCTGCTCACAATGTCTTTCACATGTAGTTTTGATGATAACTGACAAGCTGTAAGTTAATTAGCACAGAACTTACTAATGAGGATGTTAAAATTTAATTTAAAAGTGAGGATTTTTATTTGTACACTCTGGACAAATTGAAGGAAATTCAATCATAGATATGATAAGCATTTCAGGCACTTTTTCTGCATTCAGGTATTTTATTAGATAACAATAAGAAAATATAATTAACTTAATGATAGCAAAGTTTTGAAAGTATGCTAAGATTGCTTGTCTTTAAAACTGGGGATAACCCAAAACCAAAGCAGTAAAATAAGGTCTGTTAATTAGCATGGAAGACAGCTTCTTGAATTAATATGTGGTGTTAATTAACAGGAAGTCTGATGTTGTGTTGTAATTACCACCAATATTTTTGACATACTGAGTGACTGAAAGTGAATTATATAGATAGCAATTGAATAAACACTTTTGTGCTTAGGAACGTTTTTTCTTTGTTTCTGTTTTCTAGAAATATGGACAGACTTCTTAGACTTGGAGGAGGTATGCCTGGACTAGGCCAGGTTAGTATATAGTCTCTTGAGCATTTCCTGGTGTGTATAAACTACAAGCCTTTTTGTAGTTATCCAAAGAGAAAGAAATTATCCCCAAGAAAATCACCTAATGGATAACTTTATGGCAAGAATCTTACCTTATTGATGTTTGCTATCTTGCAACACTAGATAACATGTGGTAAACATTTACTGTCTTAGTTTACTTTTCTCCTGGGAATAAGAATTTTCTGTTATTTGCTTTGTTTAAAATTTTGAGATATGTGAGATTATCAAAGTTGTCTTTTAGGGAAAAAAAAAACCCTCAAAATAGCTTAACTTCCTGAATTTACAATGTAAACTGTAGATGTAACACAAGAAAAAGTAAGCATGTCATCCTGTTTGCCAGATCCAGAAAACTGACCCATAGAATGTTTGTATGTACAGTCTTACCACTGGCAAATTTCTGCTAATAATTATAATATATAGATGGATTAATAAGTAATCTCTCTCCTTTAAATTTGGTATAAATGGTTTCTTTTATAATCCTTTTTAAAAATAAATATGCTTTCAGTTGTTTTAATATTGTTTGTCCTGTTCCATTTGCTGTTGAGCAAATGACCTCTAGATTTCTGCCTCAGGATACTCTATATGCTTTCAGGTCAATAATTTCTGCCTCTTGTGAGTTCTACACTTTTGCTCTGTGCAATCATACGTTGAGTTAATACTAATTAACAAAAGAAATGACTATGTGTTTTTCTCTTCCTAAGACTTTTATGTATGCAATGTATTGTTTCATGACCAAATATTGGAAATATTTTTATAGTCCCTTTTAAAATCTCTTTAGTTTCCAGCTTTCCCACATTTCTTTATTGCTATCAGTGACTTCATCTTTCTTCAAAGTAATCTATGTTTACTATAAGAAGCAGTTTTTGTTTGAGACTTCATGAAATTCTCAGTGTTTTAGAAGAACTTTCATAAGAACTGTTTGATTAGTTCTATCATGGTTTATGACTTTTAGAAAGTTGGAATCTTTTTATGATTCTGTATTGCACTCTTGGATGGATTTCAGTTTTTTCATTTACTTTTAGTTTTGATGATTTCTCATGTTTCTTTGCTGTTAGCCTATTTCTTCATGATTCTTCATTTTTGTAACACCTGTATAACTCATTCTCTCAAGAGGCCTAAGCCTCTTTGAACTTGATCCTGAACTGTTCCCATTCTTTCGTAAACATTCTAGAGAGCTTCTAGAATTGTCTAATTTATTCTGAAATTAGTAATAATAATGTTCAGGCATGTGAAAATGTGAGAAGTGAGCAGAGGTTGTGTGTAGATACTGCAAATTTACCTGCAAATTATAGTTAAAGATGTTGCCTTAGAATTCTTTTTTTTTTTTTTTTTTTTTTTTGAGGCGGAGTCTCGCTCTGTCGCCCGGACTGGAGTGCAGTGGCCGGATCTCAGCTCACTGCAAGCTCCGCCTCCCGGGTTTACGCCATTCTCCATTCTCCTGCCTCAGCCTCCCGAGTAGCTGGGACTACAGGCGCCCGCCACCTCGCCCGGCTAGTTTTTGTATTTTTAGTAGAGACGGGGTTTCACTGTGTTAGCCAGGATGGTCTCGATCTCCTGACCTCGTGATCCGCCCGTCTCGGCCTCCCAAAGTGCTGGGATTACAGGCTTGAGCCACCGCGCCCGGCCTGCCTTAGAATTCTTAAGGGAAGTTGTATCAAATTTAAATACAAAAATAACTTTCCTTAAGCATAGATACAATAAATTACCCATTTGGAAATCCATGCTGGAAAACCCCTGGACATGAAATAATGGTTTTACTGACCACAAATTGAGCTACATTATATGTCAATGGCGACTTTAAACCTTTGTATCTAGTGAAAAACTTGATGTTTTCTCAGTAACCTTATTGGTTTCTGATTAATCAGCCATTGTGTCCTTAGTTTGTACTCTTTTTTGAAGTTAAAAATCTGCTTAAGAATCATTTCATCTCAATTAGATGACAAACTCAAATAAATAATTTGTGGAACTCTTATTTTTATGGTATCTCCCTTATCCTATACTAGGTGTTTAATTTTCTTTTTCTCTAAAATTTTGTTTTATCTTGTTACAGGAATAATTTGACAAATACCTATCATGTGACTTTTGCAACATGAAATGTTAAGTGTATTTTTTGCCTAATAAGAATATGTTGTTTATTATTTATTATAATTTTTTTTTGAGATGGAGTCTTGCTCTGTCACCCAGGCTGGAATGCAGTGGCATGATCTCGGTTCACTATACCCTCTGCCTCCTGGGTTCAAGTGATTCTTCTGCCTCAGCCTCCTGAGTAGCTGGGATTACAGGTGTTCACCACCGCGCCTGGCTAATTTTTGAATTTTTAGTAGAGACCAGGTTTCACCATGTTGGCCAGGCTGGTCTTGAACTCCTTGACTTCAGGTGATCCACCTGCCTCGGCCTCCCAAAGTACTGGGATTACAGGTGTGAGCCGCCACTCCCAGACTATTATTTATTTTTAATAAGAAGTCAAAGATGTTTGGATTGATAATAGCTATCTTTTCATTAGATAAGGCAAGGCACCAATAGTAGTAGAGAAAAGGAGATACAAATTGACCCTTCTCTCTAGAAATCAGTGGGAAATGTTATCTTACCATTTAATGGAAAAGGCAGAATTCCCTCCCAAATAAGGAGCAGGTCACTTGCTGGTAAGTTTGTAGATGGCCCTCTTAAAATGTGGCAGTAGGCAGGAGCAGAACAGGTAAGGGCCTCATATGATTGAGAGTCCCTTAAGGTTATTTTATTTCCTTGATTGAAGAACGAGAACCATGGACATTTTATGAGTGAATAGGCCACCTTAAATCATGATCTATACGAATAACCTAACTTTGATGAAAGAAATGTCCAAGACTTACTTTTTTTATATCAGTCTCCAAACAGTTGCTACTTTACTGTCTTGAAGACATTCTGTTGCACTCCTGGTTGACGCACACCTGGTGGTTAGTGTCCGACTCTGCAAGTTAAAGGCTCACTTCTCCATAGAACTACCCTTACTTCACATGCCAGCTATACTTCCTGTGTCCCCAAGCCATCCACACTTCTGACTGACACTTTGACCTGACTATAAAGTTGGAGGTCCTCACAACCTCCTCAGGTTTGATAATTCACTAGAACAACTGACAGAACTCAAGAAACTGCTGCGCTTATTATTACAGTTTTGTTATCCAGGAATACAGATTAGGAGGACCAGTGAAATGAAGACACACAGGTTGGGGTCTGGGAGGAGACGCAGAGCTCCTGTGCCCTCTCTTCATGGAATTAGGGCATGTCACCGTCCCTGCACATCAATGAGTTTACCAGCCAGGGAGCTCCACCTGGTATAGCTTTGGTGTCCAGAGTTTTTATTGGGACTTGGCATACATGAGCTTGATTGATTAAATCATTGGGTAATCAAACTCAAAATTCAAAATCTACGTCCTTCCTTCCCTCCTTGGAAATGGGCCTGGCTCAAAGTCTTAGCCCTGTATTTACCACGTTGGTCTTTATGGTGATCAGTCCTCGTCCTCAAGCTATCTAGGGGTGTGCACTGAGTCACTGTGTTAGCATAACAAAAGAAACTCCAAGGGTTTTTGAGGCTTTGTGCCAGAAACTCAGGATAAAAACCAGATTATTTTGCAACAAAGACTTGTTTTCAGCCTTGACTTCATTATTTGTAGAAACAATTCAATATTTCATTTGAATTTTTCTTGTACTATTATTTGATACTGATTTTTGTGCATTTGAATTTTTCTTGTACTATTATTTGATACTGATTTTTGTGCCGTTTCCAAGAGACATGATCCCACCTTGAGTCCCAATGCCTTTAATATAACCCAATAGTAGTAAAAAGGTCTTTGGGCTTTGCTCTATTTGCTAATTGATTATGTTATCATTATTATTATTTTGAGCCAGAGACTTGCTTTGTTGCCCAGTCTGGAGTGCAGTGGCATGATCTCAGCTCACTGTAGTCTCACCCCCCTGGATACAAGTGATTCTCCTGCCTCAGCCTCACAAGTAGCTGGGATTACAGGCATGAGCCACCACGCACAGCTAATTTTTTTAATTTTTAGTAGAGATGGGGTTTCACCATGTTGGCTGGGCTGGTCTTGAACTCCTGACCTCAAGTGATCTGCCCACTGCAGCCTCCCAAAGTGCTTGGATTACAGATGTGAGCCATTGCTCCCGGCCTGGTTTGTTTTTTAATGGAGGAATTCATAGTAGTAATATAGGAATATCAGTATTATAATCACAGTTGATACTGATGTTTCATTGTTTTTGAAGCCACTTGGCCTTAGTTGTTTTATTTGGGAGTTGTAGTAGGGCTAGTAGGTAAAAAAGGAACTTGTAAATAATCAAAGTCCCCATTCATTCTAGTGTCTTAATTTTCTCTAAATAGGAGGTGACTTTTCTCTTTTCCAAGGCTATTCCTTCCTTGTTCTCAGATCTCGTTCTCTTGACACATTGCAGATCTCCATTGACTCCTTTCTCTGCCTACAAAGATGTTTAAGTCTCCTGTATCCAAAAAAGAAAACTCTACTCCATACTGCCATAAAACCTTCTCTTCCATTTATTTCTAGAATTCCTGAAATAATAGCTTAAACTCCATAATCTACTTAATTATCTCTGTTCACTCTCATGAGAATGCATTCTGGCCAACTCCTGTATTACTGTATTGGAATTTTTTAAACTGCCAAGTCTATTGGCCTATTTTTAGTTCTCTTTTAACTAAACTTCAATATTCCACACTTACTATCTTAAACCTTTCTCTTCCATTTGTTTTTATTGTGCTGTCTTTTCCTGTTTCTCATTATGGTATCCATTCCTACAAAACAAGTAAGTTTTATATTTTTTAATATCACATTTTAAAATGTTAATATTGGCCAGGCCTGGTGGCTCACGCCTGTAATCTCAGCACTTTGGGAGACCAAGGAGGCAGATCACATAAGGCTAGGAGTTCAGGACTAGCCTGGCCAACATGGGGAAACCCAACTCTACTAAAAGTACAAAAATCACCTGAGTGTGGTGGTGCACATCTGTAATCCTAGCTACTCAGGAGGCTGAAGCAGGAGAATCACTTGAACCCAGGAGGTGGAGGTTGCAGTGAGCCAAGATTGTACCACTGCACTCAAGCCTGGGTGACAGAGTGAGACTATGTCTCAAAAAAAAAAAAAAAAAAGAAAAAAAGTTAATATTTGAATAGTGATAGGCTAAAATAATTAAATTTGTCCTCAGTCCTCTACTTCAGTTTAACTTACCAGTAGTTTGAGGCAGAAATAAAGATGTTTTATTAGTACTATTAAAATTTGTAAAGTAACAGCTTTATGTTTTAAATGTATTTTTAGATTTTTTTTGTTAAAGTACTTACAAACTTGAAATTACTAAAAGGTGTGAGATTATTATATTAAAAACATATATTACTATAATTTGGCTACTTCGTTGTCTTTATAACAAACTCCACCTAGGTCTTGGCATCTAAACGATTTCCAAAAGCAGTGGAAACAGAGCCCAAGAGATGAAAATAGCCAAAGCATATTCTGCAGTTTTTAAAAGATTTTGGTTTCTCTCTGGGTTCATTTTAGCTTTGGAAATAGTCAGTATAAGCTTGAAAGTAGGTGGAACTTCAGCAAAATGACAGTGGCATTTAGTAACTTGTCTTCAGTTTTAATTTGTTAAGTCAATATTTGGAGTTTCTGTGTATCAGGTATTATATACTATAACGAATTCCAAGATGAACAAGAATATCAATGCCTAATCCAGAGCCTTACATTATAATAGACACACAAGCAATCATGTTTTAAGTGCCTACTACACATTAACTACTTTGAATCAGTGAAAGCTAATGCTCATTGGAAATAATGTGATTTGTAAGTACAGTGGAGGTTAGTTTAACTTCTTTTGGGAAAAATAAGACTAACTTGGGAAAAATGGGAAAAATGAGACTAAATTGAGGAGATGATGTTTGAGCTGAATTTTGAAATATGTGTCAAGGCATATTCAAAAGGCTAGAGAATAAATACATAAGAAAATACTGGCAAAAGAAGCTTGTAAAGGACTCTGAGGTTGGTTACGAAAGGCTTTGAATGCCATACTTAGTGTTTTTACTTTTTTCCCCTAGGTGTTGTAGTTTCATGAAGATTTTCTTTCTTTCTTTCTTTTTTTTTTTTTTTTCAGATGTGAAGATTTTTTTTTTTCTTTCCGGTAGACTTGTGAGATAATTTGATCTGTGTTTTTGAAAAGTAATTCTAGTGGTAGTTTGGAGAATAGGTAAAGGGGAACAGACAGATTAAAGGCAAAGTCATCAATTACATGAATATTTGTGACTTTCAACCTTCCAGGCATATAACAGGATTATATTTTTCTGTCATCTTTGAAGTTAGCATTACCATGATTTTGCTTTGACCAATGGAATGTGATTGATTAATAGATCACTTTTAGGTGGAAGCTTTAAGAATCAGTGTGTGGTTTGTCTGCCCTGGTAATAAACAACATCATGATCATGGAGCCTTTTTTGCCAGGTCTCTTAGTGAAAATGACACACAACCTGCAAGTTTTAAGCAAAGTTAAAAATCATGTGATTTCTGTGTAAAATACCCTAATTTTTTTGGTCTCTTTAAAAACAAACAAACAAACACTGTGTAGGCCAAACTAAGCACATGTGCAGCAGGCTATATAATGCCTATAAGTTGTCACTTTGTGTCTGTGGTACAGACCTCATTAATTTCAGATGCAAAAATAAGGCAAAATACTGTGGGTAAGTGATCCCAGAAGGCTTCCTGAATGTGGTGAGATATAGTGTACATTTTGAAGAATTATTTTAGGTGGCTAGATTTAAAAAACAAAATTCATGAATTGAATAGGATGTATTTTGTTATAACTCCCAAATCCTCACAGTGTATGGATTTTTTGTATATTCACTGATAACTTTTTCTGGTTTCTTATTGTGGTTATTGGACCAGAAATGTTGTTTCAATTGTTTGTCTCGGGTTTTGGTCTAATGTTTGGTAGAGAGAATTAATTTAGCATAGCAATGGAAAAAATGACTGACATAAATGAAAATATAATACTGTTTTCATGGATGAGGAGTCTTTGTATCACCACATGCCAATTCTTTCCAACTAATCATACATTCAATGCAGTTTCAATAAAAATATCAACCAGAATTTTCATGGAAATAGGCAAACTGACTCTAGAATTCATATAGGAAAAAATAGTTCAAGAATAGCAAAGAAATTCGTAAAAAGGAAAAAGAAATTTGCTCTACCAGATTTCAAAATATATTTTAATGCTATATGACTGAAGTAGTAATATATTGTTGCAGAGATAATCAGGTAGACCAGTATAATCAAAAACCCAGAAATATATCCATCAATATATGGGAACTTGGTTTGTAATATAAGTGACATTAAAATAGTGGAGAAGGAGAGGCCTGTTCATTAGATGATGCTGAAGCAAGTGGTAGCCAGTAAGGGGAAAAACTAAAATTAGATTCCAGCCTTATTCTATACAAAAAATATTTGTATCAAATGGATTGAATATCTAAATATGAAATCAAACTTTATAACTTTTTTTTTTTTTTTAAAGATGGAGTCTTGCTCCGTCACCCAGGCTGTAGTGCAGTGGCATGATCTTGGCTAACTGCAACCTCCACCTCCTGGATTCAAGAGATTCTCCTGCCTCAGCCTCCTGAGTATCTGGGATTACAGGTGCCCACCACCACACCCGGCTAATTTTTGTATTTTTTGTAGAGACGGGGTTTCACTATGTTGGCCAGGCTGGTCTCGAATTCCTGACCTCAATTGATCCGCCCACCTTGGCCTCCCAAAGTGCTGGGATTATAGGCAAGAGCCACCATGCCCAGTCCACACTTTATAATTTTTGAAGATATGCCCATTTGAATGGCTATTATCCAAATTAAAAAACAACAACAACAACAAAATAAGTGTTGGTGAGGACTGGAGAAATTGGAACTCTTGTACATTGATGATAGAAATGTAAAATGGTACAGATAATATGGATAACAGTATTGTTCCTTAAAAGATTAAACATAGGATTACCGTATAATCCAGCAATTCTACTTCTGGGTATGTGCCCAAAATAATTGAAGGCAGAGACTCCAACAGATGTTTGTGCACCAATATTCTTAGCAGCATTATTTATAATAGCCGAGGGGTGGAAACAACCTAGATGTCCCTTAACAAATGAATGGATAAATAAAATGCATATACACTCGTTCCTTGGTATCCTTGGGGGATTGATTCTCGGACCTTTGCTGATACCAAAATCTGTGGCTGCTCAAGTCGCTTAGATAAAATGGCATAGTATTTGCATATAACCTAGACACGGTCTCTTGCATACATTAAATCATCTATAAATTACTTATGCTTAATACAATGTAAATGCTATGTAAATACATATATTTAAAACATTTTTGTTTTTTATTGTTGTATTGTTACTTTTTATTGTTTTTTCCCTCTGGTATTTTCTGTCTATGGTTGGTTAAATCTGTGGATGGCAAACCTGTTGATATGGAGGGCTGATTATACATACAATGGAATATTATTAACTTTAAAGGAATGATCTTCTGACATATGCTACAACATGAGTGAACCTAAAAGATATTTTGCTAAGTGAAATAAGCCAGACACAAAAGGACAAATGTTATATGATTCCACTTACATGAGGTACCTAGAGTATCAGATTCATAATGATAGAAAGTAGAATGGTAGTTGCCAGGAGCTGGGAAGAGGAGAGAATAGGGAGTTATTGTTTAATGGGTAGAGTTTCCATTTGGGATGATGAAAAAAGTTCTGAAACTGGTCTTGGAGATGGTGGTGTTGGTTGTGCGACAGTGTTAATGTACCTAATGCCACTGAATTGTTACTTAAAAACAGGACAAGTGGCAAATTTTATATTTTTACTACAAAAAAGACATTTTAAAGTTCAGTTACCGTATGTTTAAAATGAGGTTGATAATACCTACCCAGATGGTTCTTTATAAGGATTAAATAATCTCCAATATGAACTAGTCAGGTGCATAGCAGATACCCTTCCCCAATCCCCCAGTTTTTGGGGGCAGAAATTTTTATGTCTTTATGACCTCAATATAGGAAAGCAAACTCAAAAGATTCATAATTTGACTATCTCAAGACGGTATTACTAATTCTTGTCCCCAAAAGACAATAGAAACAAACTTATAAGACAAGCAAAGATGGAGACAAGATGCTGGCAACACATTAATCTGCAACACCATGTGCTTCATTCAGCAGAACCATAGATAAGTAAGACAAAAAAAGACCTCGTTTAACAAAATAATGTGAAATAAGAATGGCCAAAAAAAAATTATGAAAAGATACTCAGTGTCATTTTATATCAGGGAAATGAAAACTAAGACAACTATTAGATTCGTTTTTTTTTAAAAAAAAAAACCTGTTGAATTAAGTGTTAATGAAAATTTAGGAAAGCAATAATTCTCATGTAAGCTGTGTGCATGTGTGTGTGTATGTATTTGTGTGAGTGTGATGTTGGTTAGGAATTACAGCTCAGTGCTTAGATCATTACCTGGCAAATAACAGACAATAAATATATGTTAAATGGACACACCATATGTGGTAAATGGTTAAAGTCACTTTGGAGAGCAATTTGACAATATCTAGTAAAGTTGAAAATGAGCAAACTTCTGTTACTCAATAATTCCATTTATTCACTTTAGAGAAACTTTTATATGTCAATATCAGGAGACATATTGAAGAATATTGTTAAAGCATTATTTGCAATATTAAAAATTGCAAAATATTTAAATGTCTAAATGTGTTATGATGAAATTAATGCAGCAGCTAAAATGAATGAACTAGGTTCTATATACCAATATGCATAATAGATCTTATAAACATAGTAAGAGAAAAATTCAGTTGTAAAAAGATACATACAACATGGAAGCATGTCAATTTAAAAAACATAAAGTAACACCTTTTTTTAGGGTTATATAACTCCAGAGTAAAAATATTACAAGTTGTTCTACAGAAGCACTGTCTAGTACAACTTTCTGCTGTGATGGAAGTGTCCATATCTGCACCATTCAATACAGTAGCCACTAACCCACATGTTAAGTACTGGAAATGTGACTGGAGCAGCTGGAGAACTGAATTCTAAATGTTACATTACTTAAATTTAAAGAATCACATGTACCTGTTGAGGCCCATGAGATGTACCTTGTCTAACTGAAAACTGAACTTCTAATTTTATTTAAATTTATATGGTCACATCTAGCTAGTGGCTACCATATTGTACAGCGCAGGTCTAGATAACTCACAACAAATTCATGAAAAGGGAGGGAGGCAAAAGGAACTTCAGCTTTATAATGTTCTCTTTTTAGTATACAAACATTAAAGCAAAAGAACAAGTTGTGGAATAACACTAAATGACGTTAACATTTTTCTTTAGTACTTTTTAGAAGAGCCACCAAAGTCAGAAATTCATTTGAATTTATTTTTTAGTACTTTTTTAATGCCTTACCTAGGTATTCCATTTTCTCTCCCAGTCTTTAATTTGAAGGCAATAATACTAGAGAGGTTACCACAGTATAGATCTTGCAGGGCCCTGTAGAAAGTTCTCTTCTGAGTGATTTGGGAAGCAATTAGAGATTGCTGAGCAAAGGAGTTACGCTTATCAGACATACATTTTTAAAGAACTTGGATACACTGAAGATGAAGGTACTATAATAATGTTTTAAAATAAATTACAGATTATTGTTTTATTTTTATTCTATATCTGCTAGAGCAATCCTGCCATGTAGTGAACCATCATAAACTAATGTGTACAATTAGTCTTTATTTATATGTGTCACATCTGTCATAAATACAAGCTTTAATTTTGCTGTAAGCACTGGTATAGTAGTATGCAAATGAGCAGACCTTTACAAAAATTTTTTATAGGTTTTCTTTATATTCCTTGAGTTCTTTAGCTTAGTATTGACAGTATTTATATGCTCATGAATATTCTGGTTACCTTTTTTTTCTTTGACTCTTGAGTATCTGATGTAATCCTGTGTACATTTATGAAGAGCCTTTCTAAACATTAGTAGATTAATTTGGGCATTTTCTCTTAAGAAGTAGAGAAGGGTCAAGAAATTTTAATTGTTTTATTTCTTAGCTTAACTACAAATAATAGTGATTTTGCTTTGGAAACAGCAGAATTACAAGATGGCTTTAACGTTTTTCTTATTTGCTGCTCTTGTGAGGTTATAATTTTATTAAGTATAGTTCCTAATCATTCTACTCATATACTCTAATACTTATACGATAGGAAATTAAGAAAGGGGTCAGGTTAAAAGCAAACTAATTAGAGCATATTCTTTCTAGTTGTCATTGTAGTGTGATTATTCTGAGTATGTATTAAACTCTGTGAAAAATAGGGTGCTCCTGAGAGGCCTCAAATCTAGTCTCGAGGGTTCTCAAGTAAGTAAAAGGGACATAAATTTTCCATAGGTATATGATAGTTAACCTGTGTCAGTTTGTTTGAATATTTTAATTGTGATAGGTCTTCTTTTGGGAGGAAAGGTCTTGCCACTTGTGAATGCTAAATTTCTATTTTGATATGCAATTATGTTAAACAATTTTGTTCAAGTTTTTTAGAACAGAACGGGATTGGTGATAAATTTTCAGTTACAGTGGAACTGTCCTTCAAATTAATCACATTCTGATGAAATAAGAGAAAAAATAAAAATTGTGAAAAGTAATGAAATGTTTAAAGTTTTAAATATAAAGTCAAGGATATGATGGATCTATGACATCCGATACCATTTTTGGCAGAAAGAGTATATGGGAAAGAAGACAGAAGAAGATATCTCTATCTAATATGGGAAATTAAGACGTTGCAACTTAATCTCAATATTCCAAATGTATGGGATGCTATGATCAAAGATCCAATCTGTGTCTTTTCTTTCCCTACCTTCGACATTGTCTTACATGTTTGATTTACTGGTTACATTGCTGATTTGGCACATTGATCTTTGGGTTTCCTATCTTAAACTTGCATAATTTTACTTGTAATTTTTCAGTTCATTTTATCATTTGGGAATTTCTCTAATTATCAGATTCATTTAAAACCTAAGCAGGTGGGACTGATTTTCTTACAACACAGACTCAAGGTGGTTCTCTGTGGGATATTGTCTGGGTTGAGTACCCTGAAAGTATGCCACCAGAGCAGGGCAGTGGTCTCCACTGGGCAGCCTCTCAGTGCTGCTTTTTAAGCTGTTGCCAGTGATTGCACAGGCTCTTCCCTTCAGAAGACTGAATGCCTGTGAAGGGCATAATGACTTAGGGACAACAGAGTAAATAATAATAGTAATAAAAATTATGATAGTTGTACTTTTCTCTTACTCATTGTACATTTCCCCCTCTTTTTACTCAGTTGCATTCTTACCTGCCTGTGGTAATTTTCTATTCCCTAGTGTTGTAAATACCGGAGCCTGAGTTATTAGAAGGAAAATGCTTACCAAAAGTAGACAGTAGAATGACAAAACCTAGTTTTTGAAAAGTGCACCATTCTGTTTTATAGAAAAGGAAAACTTTCACTTCATAAGAAACAACATATTTCACTACCTAGTAGAATACATTTTTGTTGTCATTGTATAGCTGTATCACCATAGAGAGATGATTTTGATTTTGCTTTAATTTGTACCTGGTTTCACGGTTTCAGGTTATTTCTCTCCCATTTGTGATTTCTGCTTACTGTATTCATTTCCTGATTTCTACTGTATAGACTAGATGATGTCTTTGGATTTTTTTTTTTTTTTAGAGACAGAGTCTTACTCTGTCACCTGGGCTGTAGTGCAGTGGTGCGATCTCAGCTCACTGCAACCTCTGCCTCCTGGGTTCAAGCAGTTCTCCTGCCTCAGCCTCCCGAGTAGCTGGGACTACAGGCATGGGCCACCACGGCTAATTTCTTGTATTTTTAGTAGAGACGGGGTTTCACCATGCTGACCAGGCTGTTCTCGAACTCCTGACCTGGTGATCTGCCTGCCACGATCTCCCAAAGTGCCAGGATTACAGGCGTGAGCCACCAGGCCTAGCCTCATTGGATATTTTATAGCTCAGCCATTCTACAAGACTTTTGCCTTGGGAGCTTTCAGCTTGAAATGGTATGAAAATTATAGTAATATAGGGAGACAGCCAGATACTGTGAGTAGGGAATGTCATTGTAACATCAAGAACAAATGTATGGATCTATAAAGAGAACCCACATATTTTGAAACTGTATTAAAATTTTCCTCTAGAATTTAAAAAATTGGGGTGGGGGAGCAGAGGAGAGCCAAATGGACTGATGCTGAGTACCTTCCTTATTCTGATATGAGGTGGTTATGCACTCAATCTTTTAATCCTCACAACGATCCTACATGGGTAGGGATAATTATTTTCATATTATAAGGTTGAGTCATAATACTAACAAGAAGTGGAGCTAGAGTTGGAACACAACTTTTTCTGATGTCCCAGCCTATTTACATCAACATTTCTTTAGGTAGAGAAAATCAATAGCGTTGTCATGGTTACTTGTTTCATAAATTAATAAAATTTAAATAGTCTTGTAATTTTTATTGTAGACCAAAAGTAAGATGCTTGCTTTTTAAAATTTTGGGGAAACTAAAATATTTAGGAGGGTTTTTCTTTATCCTGACATGTAATACTTGGCCCATGTTTTAAGAATATTTAAGGAATTAGTGAATATTTCATTTTATTCCCTCTGATAATGTGAATTTTGACACATTGGTAAAGGTAGAGGTTACAAAATAGTACAACTTTTAAAAGAAGGTTTACATTTCTTACTTTTTTAAGTTTTTAAAACATTTTCCTTACACTCCAGAAACGGACTAGTGCTTCTAATTGCCAAAATACGTTGTTTTATTTAAAAAAATTATTTTGGGAAAAAGGCTTCTCTTGTTAAGCTAGTTTCAATGACCAGTCTTGTTGTACCTTGACTTGTAATAATGAAAAAAGAGGTACAGAAAGCTGTTTTATTTGAATAATAGATTTGCCAATTAGCCATCAAGTGCTTCCATCTGTGAAATTGTTGATCAGATGGGTTAGCTGGGATGTTTCCAGACTAGGGCATCATAAATGGCACTTGAAAACTGTCACTTTAATGATGAGGTTTCAAGTATTACACTGCTTGATGCTGTGGAACCTTTTTCTCCTTTTGCAGTACCATGTTTTTTTAGAACATACTGATCCCACTTATGAATTCTGTGGCATCAAGAAAATTTGGGAGACCTGCCACTGATGTAAAGTTCTGCCTAGTCTGCTGCTCTGGCCTGTGCTGGGATTACACCAGAGTGCTAACAGCTTCTTTCATAGCCTTTACAGTAATGTTGGTTGGGGATCTGACTGGCACAGGCAGGTGATGCTCATTGCTTGTGGGCTATGGAGCTGGCACACTTTGGCAAGTTTCTTTGCACTTTCCCATTAATATAAACTCATTTTCAAATATCTCACCTCCTTAAATAAATGTATAGGAGCATGGTAGCCTAAGGCCACATAAGTGTTGAGATTTCTATGTGTACCCCTTGTGTGAAATGACTTTAGCATCTGTCTTGTACATTTTTGAAGGATTTAAATTACTTATAGGTAATTATTACATTTTAAAATTTGTTTAATAATAGCATAGAAATATAAATTTCTGGAAATAATTGTTGTATGTCTTTCCTCACTGTTCCATATCTTCATTGCTCATCCTTCCATTTTATGGGAAGTTTCCTTTTTAGTAAGTTGACTTCCTCAATGCCTGTGCGTGTGATTAGATATCAGAGTCTCTGAGTGACATTTTTCCTTTGTAGGACTGTACTGTGCTTTTCTTTTCCTGTAAATCCAAATTCCTGAAATTTGGCCACACTTCTGGGTTATCAGTCTGTGTGGGGTCAAATTCATGGCCCATGTCACTTTTTGGACAACAGCGTGGCCTTCTGCCTGTCCTGGCACAGGTTTCAGACCTACCACTATGAAAGGCAGTATATATTGGGCAGTGGTGAAAACCCAGGGCTCTGGAGTTAGGCTAGATGTAAACACTGGCTGAGATCCATGGAAGAGGAAGAGAGAATGAGAATGCAGTGTAAATGTTCAAGAAAGCAGATAGTTTAGGATCTTGTTCCTATTCTTCTTCCAGAATAGATCACAATTTAGCATCATTCCCAGACCCTTCAACCTCCTCAAGTGGACAAGCCCTCAGTGAGATAAAAGTATCAATGTTTTAAAAATTATATTATTTTGCCCGGTGCGGTGGCTCACATCTGTAATCCCAGCACTTTGGAAGGCCGAGGCAGGCGGATCACCAGGTCAGGAGTTCGAGACCAGCCTGGTCAGCATGGTGAAACCCTGTCTCTACTAAAAATACAAAAATTAGCCAGGCATGGTGGCATGTACCTGTAATCCCACCTACTTGGGAGGCTGAGGCAGGAGAATTGCTTGCATCTGGGAGGTGGAGGTTGCAGTGAGCTGAGATGGCGCCACTGCACTCCAGCCTGGGACAGAGTGAGACTCCATTTCAAAAAAAAAATAGGCTGGGCCCAGTAGCTCACACCTGAAATCCTAGCACTTTGGGAAGCTGAGGTGGGCGGATCACCTGAGGTTGGGAGTTCGAGACCAGCCTGACCAATGTGGAGAAACCCTGTCTCTACTAAAAATACAAAATTAACTGGGTGTTAACAGGCATGGTGTTGCATGCCTGTAATCCCGGCTGCTCTGGAGGCTGAGGCAGGAGAATCGCTTGAACCCAGGAGGCGGAGGCTGTGGTGAGCCAAGATAGCGCCATTGCACTCCAGCCTGGGCATTGCACTCCAGCCTGGGCAACAAGAGTGAAACTCCGTTTCAATTTTAAAAAAAAATATTGTGTAATTTTTTTTGACTGCCTGGCCACAGTGTCTTTTTTGTTCTCAAAGGTTTGTGTGGTCTCTCTCCACAGCAGAAATGTCTAGTAGTTAATAGATAACCTTGATTAATCAATAGGTTTCCCTTTACAGGTGAGGAAATTGAGGCATGTAGAAATTAAGTAACTTATTCAGTGTATTAAGACATTAAAAAAAGTGCCTTCAGAGCAGAACTGGAAGACTGTCTTGCTTTCAAGTGCTCCTCTGTAGAGCATTAAAGGAAGTATAAGAAAAAGAAAATGGAAACAGATGTGACCATGTTGATAGAAGATTAGAACTTTCCCTTCTTTGACCACTGCTACTTTTTCATGCTTTTGAAGTATTTTTCTTCTGATGTGTTTTCTTTTTTTGAAAATAGAGACAGGGTCTCACTATATTGCCCGGGCGAACTCCTGAGCTGAAGTGATTCTCCCTCCTCAGCCTCCCGAAGTGCTGGAATTATACAGGCATGAGCCACCATGCCTGCCGTTTGATGTGTGTTTTTCTATCTCTGTTCCCTTAATTCCTCAGAAATAGGCACTCTGTCATCTTTTGTGTGGTATGTCAAATAGCATTGTGAATAGATGAATGCTTAATGAAGTTAGGGTAGTAGTCAGCAGTATTTCTAGGAAGCCTCAGAGATGACTTCTATCTCTTAACCTCTACCATGCCTCAGAACCTCTGAGCCGTTTATGCTTCTCATTAACAGAATTCAGGCAGTTTTTATGAGAAACAAACAAGGTATTTTTTTTTGACAGTGTAGTTAACCAATTTTATTAGGAGCAGTGTTACAACAAACATCCTTGTGCACACGTATAAATGGCATTATTATGTGGGAGTGTACATGCATATTCTAATTTATAGATTTTGTCCAATTGTCCTCTAAAATTATTATTATTTTTTCTTTTTTATTATACTTTAAGTTCTGGGGTACATGTGCTAACGTGCAGGTTTGTTACATATGTATACATGTACCATGTTGGTTTGCTGCACCCATTAACTCATCATTTACATTAGGTATATCTCCTAATGCTATCCCTCCCTGCTTCCCCCACCCCACGACAGGCCCTAGTGTGTGATGTTTCCCTTCCTGTGTCCAAGTGTTCTCATTGTTCAATTCCCACCTATGAGTGAGAACATGCAGTGTTTGGTTTTCTGTTCTTGCAACAGTTTGCTGAGAATGATGGTTTCCAGATGCATCCATGTCTCTACAAAGGACATGAACTTATCCTTTTTTATGGCTGCATAGTATTCCATGGTGTATATGTGCCACATTTTCTATTTTTTTATTATTATATTTTAAGTTCTAGGGTACATGTGCACAATGTGCAGGTTTGTTACGTATGCATACATGTGCCATGTTGGTGTGCTGCACCATTAACTCGTCATTTACATTAGGTATATCTCCTCATGTTATCCCTCCCCACTCTCCCCTCCCCACAACAGGCCCTGATGTGTGATGTTCCCCTTCCTGTGTCCAAGTGATCTCATTGTTCAATTCCCACCTGTGAGTGAGAACATGTGGTGTTTGGTTTTCTGTTCTTGCAATAGTTTGCTGAGAATGATGGTTTCCAGCTGCATCCATGTCCCTACAAAGGACATGAACCCATCCTTTTTTATGGCTGCATAGTATTCCATGGTGTATATGTGCCACATTTTCTTAATCCAGTCTGTCACTGATGGACATTTTGGGTTGATTCCAAGTCTTTGCTAATGTGAATAGTGCCACAATAAACATATGTGTGCATGTGTCTTTATAGCAACATGATTTACAATCCTTTGGCTATATACCCAGTAATGGGATTGCTCGGTCGTATTTCTAGTTCTAGATCCTTGAGGAATCGCCACATTGTCTTGCACAGTGGTTGAACTAGTTTACAGTCCCACCAACAGTGTAAAAGTGTTCCTATTTCTCCACATCCTCTCCAACACCTGTTGTTTCCTGATTTTTTAATGATTACCATTCTAACTGGTGTGAGATGGTATCTCATTGTGGTTTTGATTTGCATCTCTCTGATGGCCAGTGATGATGAGCATTTTCTCATGTGTCTGTTGGCTGTGTGAATGTCTTCTTTTGAGAAATGTCTGTTCATATCCTTTCCCCACTTTTTGATGGGGTTGTTTTGTTTTTTTCTTGTAAATTTGTTTGAGTTCTTTATAGGTTCTGGATTTTAGCCCTTTGTCAGATGAGTAGATTGCAAAAATTTTCTCCCATTCTGTAGGTTGCCTGTTCACTCTGATGGTAGTTTCTTTTGCTGTGCAGAAGCTCTTTAGTTTAATTAGATCCCATTTGTCAATTTTGGCTTTTGTTGCCATTGCTTTTGGTGTTTTAGACATGAAGTCCTTGCCCATGCCTATGTCCTGAATGGTATTGCCTAGGTTTTCTTCTAGGGTTTTTATGGTTTTAGGTCTAACATTTACGTCTTTAATCCATCTTGAATTAATTTTCATATAAGGAGTAAGGAAGGGATCCAGTTTCAGCTTTCTACTTATGGCTAGCCAATTTTCCCAGCACCATTTATGAAATAGGGAATTCTTTCCCCATTTCTTGTTTTTGTCAGGTTTGTCAAAGATCAGATGGCTGTAGCTGTGTGGTATTATTTCTGAGGGCTCTATTCTGTTCCATTGGTCTATATCTCTGTTGTGGTACCAGTACCATGCTGTTTTGGTTACTGTAGCCTTGTAGTATAGTTTGAAGTCAGGTAGCGTGATGCCCCCAGCTTTGTTCTTTTGGCTTAGGACTGTCTTGTCAATGTGGTCTCTTTTTTGGTTCCATATGAACTTTAGTTTTTTCCAATTCTGTGAAGAAAGACATTGGTAGCTTAATGGGGATGGCATTGACTCTATAAATTACCTTGGGCAGTATGGCCATTTTCACGATATTGATTCTTCCTATCCATGAGCATGGAATGTTCTTCCATTTGTTTGTGTCCTCTTTTATTTCACTGAGCAGTGGTTTGTAGTTCTCCTTGAAGAGGTCCTTCACATCCCTTGTAAGTTGGATTCCTAGGCATTTTATTTTCTTTGAAACAATTGTGAATGGGAGTTCACTCATGATTTGGCTCTCTGTTTGTCTGTTATTGGTGTGTAAGAATACTAGTGACTTTTACACATTGATTTTGTATCCTGAGACTTTGCTGAAGTTGCTTATCAGCTTAAGGAGATTTTGGGCTGAGATGATGAGGTTTTCTAAATATACAGTCATGTCTTCTGCAAAGAAATAAAGGGTATTCAATTAGGAAAAGAGAAAGTCAAATTGTCCCTGTTTGCAGATGACAAACAAGGTATTTTAAAATAGGTAAATAGTTATTTTTAAATAGGTACCAGTATATGACATGTTACTTCAGAGTTCAGAAGTTACAAGTGGGCATATGTTGAATACTAAGTTTCCCTGTTGTCTCTGTTCCCTTCTTTAGAGACAACCTCTGTTACCAGTTTATGTCCTTCCAAAGATAATTTTATGTTAGTATTGTCCAGTGGAACTTTCTGTGTGGTGGAAATATATATTTAGCTGCTTAGTATGGCAGCCATTAGCCACATGGTGCTACAGAGTCCTTGAAATGTAGCTGGTATGACTGAATAACTAAATGTTTAAATTCTATTTAATTTAAAATAGTTTAAATTACATAGCTGCATGTGGCCAGTGGCCACTATATTGGACAGTGCAGTGTACATGAAACTGGATCCTGGAGATGTCTCATCCTATATCCATAGATATAAAGCTGCATGTATTTTCTTAAAGAATGGCTTGCTTTCCCATTTTTTAGACAAACCATGATTTACTTAATTAGTGCTCTACTAATATACACTTAGGTTGTTTCTTATCTTTTGATTTACAAACCTTGTTGTAGTAAATACCTTGTTGAAAGTGTTATTTCACATGCATTTTCCCAGAAGGTAAATTCCTAGAAGTGGAATTACTGTGTTTAATCAGTGTAGTTAGCCTGATATGGTTGAAAGAATACAGAATTTGGCTTTGAATTTAGGCTTTACTAAGTCACTTTTCAGATATTGATTAACTTCTTTGAACTTCAGTTTCCCCATTTATAAAATAGGCATGGTAGAATCCACTTTGCCAGGGTTTTGTTATTATTAGAAGTAATATATGTAACGGTCTTCTCAACTGGTATTAGGAGCTTAAATTAGGAATGGTAGATAATGAAAGCCCTACTACTATTACTTGTTTTACTAATAAGGAGACCATTATAAGCCTAGAGGCCTATGTTTAATGCTGAATTGCGGCAGAACCTTCAGAATAGCTTTGCTTAGCCCATTTTAGGTTTGTAAATATGGTCTCCATCTTTTATTCATTTGGTCTCCACCTTTTATTCATTTAACTTACCTGAATTATATATATATAGCCATCTATATAAATTACTTTTCATGTGCTAATTTATCGCTTTTTTATATCAACTGGCAAAACTGTTGTGCCCTGCCTGTCACCTCATAGTTAAATTTAAGCAGAAGCACCATCTTAATAAATCACTGCTTGTATTTGAATATTTTATGGCATATTGGTCAAAAACAGGGAATGAAGATACTGATTACTGTTTATAAGCAGCTATAGGTTCTTTTTTTTTTTTTTTTTTTTTTTTTTTGTTTTTTGTATTTTTTTTTAGTAGAGACGGGGTTTCACCATGTTAGCCAGGATGGTCTCGATCTCCTGACCTCGTGATCCGCCCGTCTCGGCCTCCCAAAGTGCTGGGATTACAGGCTTGAGCCACCGCGCCCGGCCAGGTTCTAAAACTGGATGAATTATGGAAGCATATTATGAGTTTGGATATCATTTTTTTCTATAGTATTTTCAGTGATGTTACTTATTTGAAACCTTTAGAATTACACTGAAGAAGTAAACTTTGTAACTTGATTTCTTGACCACAGTTATTTGTTATTTATTTATTTATTTATTTAGAGATGAAATCTTGCTCTGTCGCCCAGACTGGAGTGCAGTGGCATGATCTTGGCTCACTGCAACCTCTGCCTCCCGGGTTCAAGGGATTCTCCTACCTTGGCCTCCTGAGTAGCTGGGACTACAGGTGTGCGCCACCATGCCTGGCTAATTTTTATATTTTTAGTAGAGATGAGGTTTCAGCATGTTGGCCAGGCTGGTCTTAAACTCCTGGCCTCAGGTGATCCACTTCCTCAGCCATCCAAAATGCTGGGATTATAGGCTTGAACCACCGCGCTCATCCTATTTGTTATTTTTATATTGTTAATACACTGGCAACTATTAATAAGCTCATTTTAAGTTTTCCTTGACTTCATTTTTTATAAACATTAAGGGAGGTCTTTTTTCAAGAATTTACACTTTCATATGAATGGTTACTTTAGAAGTAACTACTTATTCAAAGTCATTTAAAGAAAAATTAATCTTTTAAAAACCGTTAACCAAGATTTTTACAAGTATGCTGATTAAGAATCAGTTTCAGGAATGCTCTGTATCTGTATGAGCAAGAGGGAAATGTGCTTTGCTTTTTTTTTTTTTTTTTTTTTTATGGTAAATCTGAGTACCTAAAAGCCTCGTTTGGGAGTGAAACTCAAGGGAAAAAACAAACATTGTTAAATTTTATACCTAAATTTAGTATTTGTTTCTACATCATATCTATTATGTTGAAGTTATCATTGCTCTTTTTTGGTATCAGTAACCTAAATATTAAAAGAAGTTTATTGTTAGGAGTAGTAGCAGCAGCTGTGTGCCAGACACTATACCAAATGCCTTACATTTGTTGTCTCATTTAATCTTTACATTAACCAGTACTACGTAGTATGATTAGCACCATTCACAAGGGAAAATGGGTCATAGCTTTAAGTGGTTAAGAGAGGATTAAACCTCAGACTTGGTCTTTCAAATTCCAAAGTATCTCTACACCTAATCAATATTTTAGTTTGGGAGAGTTTCATTCAGGTTGTTGATAGGCATTGCTATCTTTGTATACTGAACTTATATGAATTACCCAGTTCAGAAATGATTGTTCTTAGTTTATGGTGATGGTCCCATGGCTGCCAGTGCACATGACTGTGAACAGTAAGTAGTATGTGTTTCCAAGTGTATAAACAGGTACATGTGCAGTAATTGAGATGATGCGCTGTAGCAGGAAGGGGATTCGACTATGGATCAGGAGATACAGGTTCTGGTTCTGAATGTATGTCTTGACCTGTAGCATGCACAAGTTATTTATATACTTTTATTCTCCTTTCTGTATGCTGTTAAAAAGTATGATTATATGCTCTGGCTACTTAATTGTTACAAGAATGAAAAATGATGAGAAAATCTAAAAACATTTTGTAACATCATCTAGCATTCAATAAGTAATTTAACCTAAAAGACGAAGGTCTCCAAGCACATAGCCTGGTGGTGAGTTGTAGAGCCTTGATGAAGCATTCCTAAGGTAGTTTTTTCTTTTTTGTCTAGAATTTCTCTCAAAGAATCCTTGGAACTATATTTAGAGTTATAAATTATGAGAAATGAAGTTCAGAAACTTCGTATGTGTGTGCACACGTGCGTGAGCATGTATTCACAGGTCCTATAACGCAGTTATATTGTTGGTAGGGTTAGGAGAGTTTTTTTTTTTAAAGAAAAACTTCTCTTAAAAATTTTTTATTTGTTGAGCTGCTGTAATCGTATTATCTACTCTTTAAGTCTTTTTTCTACTCTTTTAGACTTGGAAAAGCATTTTACTTTGTAACACTGTATATGAGAATGATCATTGGAAAAGCATTTTACTTTGTAATCACTGTATATGAGAATGATCACAACAGGAAGTACTAAAAAAGGCATTCAATAACTTTATAATACTTTTTGAATTTTGAGAATTTCAGTATAAGAGTATTTATAGGCCTTTTGTATGTTTTTAATAGCTTAATTGAGATATTACTGACATACAGTAAACTATACATATTTAAAGTGTATAATTTATTAAATTTTGACTGTGTTTACTCAGGAAACCATTACTACAATCAAGATGGTGAACATCCATCACTCTCAGAATTTACATATGCCCCCTGGTGTAGTCCCTTTTCTTGCACTTCTCCCCTGACCCCCAGACTACCACTGATTTGCTGTCACTGTACATTAGTTTGCATTTTCTAGCATGCTAATCAATGGGATCATATAATAGGTACTCTTCTTTTTGTCTAGCTTTCATTACTGTAATTGTTTTGAGGTTCTTCAGAGCGTGTATTAATGTTTCTTTTTTTTTTTTTTTTTGCTGAGTAGTATTTCATTGGATGGATATATAACACTTTGTTTATCCATTAACCTGTTCATGGATAATTTGGTGTGTTTTGGTTTTTGGCTGTTACAAATAAAACTGCTGTAAACATTATGTACATGATATTGTATGGACAGTTGTTTTTATTTCTCTTGCTTAAATCCCTAAGATTAGATTGGCTGGACCATATGGTAGGTGTATGTTTAACTTCTTCAAAAACTGCCAAATTGTTTTTCAGATTGGTTGTATCATTTATATTCCCACCAGCAGTGTGTGAGAGTTCCCATTCTTCCACATCCTTGCCAGTAGTTGATATGGTTAATTTTTTAAATTTAGCCATTTTCTAGTGGGTAAATAGTATCTGATTGTGGTTTTAATTTGCAATTTCTGGATGACTAATGATGGTGAGCATCTTTTTATATACTTATTTGCCATTCATATATATGTTTTAGGGATATATTCATGTTTTGCCCAGTTTTTACTGGGTAGTTTATTTTGTTAATGAATTTTATGAATTCTTTATATGTTCTGGATATGACTTCTTTATCAAATATATCATTTACAGATGTTTTCTCCCAGTACATGGGCTTATCTTTTTATCTTCTTAACACTTTTTTGAAGACCAGAGTTTTTAATTTTCATAGTTTAATTTATAAAAATTTGGGCCAGGCACGGTGGCTCACACCTGTAATCCCATCATGTTGGGAGGCCGAGGCGGGTGGATCACAAGGTCAGGAGATTGAGACCATTCTGGCTAACACGGTGAAACCCCGTCTCTACTAAAAATACAAAAATTAGCCAGGCGTGGTGGCATCTGCCTGTAGTCCCAGCTACTCGGGAGGCTGAGGCAGGAGAATCTCTTGAACCTGGGAGGCAAAGGTTGCAGTGAGCCGAGATCATGCCACTGCACTCCAGCCTGGGAGACAGAGCGAGTCTCTGTCTCAAAAAAAAAAAAAAAAAAAAATTATAAAAATTTGTGTTATAAACTATATTTGATGTGGTAATCAAGAAGTCTCTTCCTAACCCAAAGTCACAAACATATTCTCTTCTTTTCTTCCAGAAGTTTGATAATTTTAAATGTCGCATTTGTGTTTGTGATCCATTTTGAATTGTTTTTTGTATATGGTGCAATATATGGGTCATGCTCAGTTTAAAAAAATATTTTTTGCATGTGGATATCCAGTTACTACAGCACCACTTGTTTAAATCCTGATGGCCCTTTATTTCTTGCCTTACTGATCTGACTAGAACCTTTAATAAAATGTTAATAGAAATGGTGAAATGAGTGTTCCTGTCTTGTCCTGATCATAGGGGGAAGCATTCATTCTTTGACCATCAAACATGATATTAACTATACATTTTTTATAGATACTGTTTATCAGGTTGAAGAAATTCTCTGCTATTCCTACTTTGTTGAGACTTTTTTTTTTTTTTTATCAGAAGTGGATCTTGGATTTAGTCAAACGCCTTTTCTGCCTGTATTGAGATGATTATATGACTCCTTTATTGTAATAAGATGATCTTTTTTATTCCTTAGAACAATTCTTTGCTCTGAAATTGGTTGATGTAATATAGGCATTTCAGCTTTCTTTTCATTAGTGTTAATGTGGTCTATCTGACTGTTTACCTATTTGGATCTTTATTTAACCTATTTGGATCTTTAACCTATTTGAAATAAGTTTCTTGTAGGCAGCATCTAGTTAGATTTTGAGGTGTTGTGTTTTGCTTTTTTTTTTTTTTAAATCCAGTCATAGCCTCAGCTTTTTAATTCAGATATTTAAGTAATTTACATTTCACAAAATTATTGAATGTGGTTAAGTTTACCACAAAAATCTTTCATATTGCTGTTTGCTTAATAATTTTCTCATTTGTTCTTTTGTCATTTTTTCCTTTCTCTGATTCCTTTGAGATTAATTAGATATTTTAATGATTCCATTATATCCGCTTTGTTGGATTTCTAGCTATAACTTGTTTTATTAGTTTATTAGTTTATTTTTTGCTTTAGGGTTTGTAGTATACATCTCTTACCATAGTCTACCTTCAAGTGATACACTACTTTATTTATAGCATGTGAATGTTATAATAGTATACTCCATATATACTCTCCGGACCTTTGTGCTATATGTTGAAACTCCATGCTTTATTTTCGTTATTTTTGTCTAAATAGTCAGTTGTCTTTTTTAAATTGTGATGATATATATGTAACATAAAACTTACCATTTTAATCATTTTTAAGTGATCAGTTCAGGTACATTCACATTTTTGTGCAACCACCACTACCATCTGTCAGAACTTTTTCATCTTGCCAGACTGAAACTCTGTACCCATTAGACCATAATTCTTCATCTTCCACCCCCTCATCCCTTGCAGCCAGCATTCCACTTTCTGTTTGTTACGAATCTCACTATTCAAAGGAGCTCACATATATGGAATCATTCAGTATTTGTCATTTTGTGACTGGCTTAGCATAATGTCATTAAGGTTCATCCATGTCGTAGTATGTGTCAGAATTTTATTCCTTTTTATGGTTGAGTAATATTCCATTGTATGCATGTATACCACGTTTTGTTTGTCCATTCATGTATTGATGAACAGTTAGGTTGATTTCACCTTTTGGCTATTGTGAATATTGTTGCTATGAACATTGGTGTAGAAATACCTGTTTGAGGATTGAGTATGGTGGTTTATGCCTATAACCCCAGCACTTTGGGAGGCCAAGGTGGGCAGATACCTGAGCTAGTCATGCATGGTGTCCCACCCCTGTAATTCTAGCTCCTCAGGAGCCTAGGGCTGGAGAATCGCTTGAGCCTGGGAAGTGGGGGTTGCAGTGAGCCAAGATTGCGCCACTGCACTCCAGTCTAGGTGATGGAGTGATACTCTGTCTTAAAAAAAAGAAAAAAAGAAATATCTCTTTGAGTCTCTGCTTTTAGTTCTTTTGGGTATATAGGTAGCCCTCCTTATCCATGGGTTCTGCATCCATGGATTCAACCAACGGTTACGTCTGTACTGAACATGTACACTTTTTCTTGTAATTATTCCCAAAACAATATAATAGCTATTTGAATAGCATTTACATTCTATTAGGTATTATAAGTAATCTAGAGATTAAAGTATATGGAGGATGGGCATTGGTTATATGCAAATACTAGGCTATTTTATATTAGAGACTTGGTGCCTGAGGGAGGTCCTGAAACCAGTGCCCCGAGGGTACTGTGAGATGACTGTACTCAGAAGTGAAGTTGATAGATCATTTAGTGTCTTACTTAGTTGGGGGTATTCTAACAAATTACCATAGATTGGGTGGCTTAAATAACAAATATGTATTTCTCACAGTTCTGGAGGCTGGAAGTTGGAGATCAGGGTGCTAGTGTAGGGCCTGCTTCTGTGTTGTAGACTGCTGGCTTCTTGTTGTATTCTCGCATGGCAGAAAGAAAGCTAAGAGTTTTCTGGAGACCCTTTGTAATAAGGGCACTAATCTCATTCATGAGGTTTCCACCCTGGATGTCAACATATGAATAGGAAGGAGGGGGCACAAATACTCAGTCCGTAATAAAAATTACTTTTTTGGGAAAATGTCATATTGTTTTTCACAGCGAATGATTATCTTTTAAAGATATTTAAATAAGAAAAAAATAACATTTAATGATGTAGTTAACATTTCTGATGTTCTTCTTTTTGTTGTATAGATCCGTATTTTTATCTGGTATCATTTTCCTCCTGCTGGAAGGATAAAACATTTTTGTAAGGAGGTCTGCTGCCCATTTAAAAAATTAAGTTATTTTTCTTTTTATCTTTGAGTCGTAAGAGTTCTTTTTATCTATAGACACAAGCCTCCTCATATGATTTTCAGATATTATCTCCCAGTCTATGGCTTATCTTTTCACTTTCTGGAGGGCGACCTTTGGAAAGGTTTTAGTTTCGATGAATTCCAGTGTATCAGTCTTCTTCTCTTTTTTGACTTCTGCTTTTGATATCATGGTAAGAAATGCTTGTCTAACCCAAGTTCATGAGGATCTACTCTTTTGTTTGCTTCAAGAGTTTTATTGTTTTATCTCCTATATTGAGTTCTGTGATCTGTTTTGTGCATATTTTGAGGTGCGAGTCCAAATTTATGATTCTGGATATAAATACTCAGTTGTCTCAACACCGTTTGTTGAAAAGACTGTTCTTTCCTCATTTAATTGTCTTGGTCCCTTTGTTAAAGATCAATGGACTGTTAATTGTTAGAATTTATTTCTGAAATTTCAGTTCTGTTCTCTTGATCTCTGTCTTTTTTTTTTTTTTTTTTTGAGGCGGTCTTGCTCTGTCGCCCAGGCTGGAGTGCAGTGCCGTGATCTCAGCTCACTGCAACCTCTGTCTCCTGGGCTCAAGCGATCCTCCCACCTCACCCTCCTGAGTAGCTGGGACTACAGGTGCATGCCACTATGCCTGGCTAACTTTTCTATTTTTTTTTTTTTGTACAGACAGGGTTTCGCTGTGTTTCCCAGGCTAGTCTCGAACTCCTGGCCTCAAGCAATCCGCTCACCTCTACCTCCCAGAGTACTGGGATTACAGGCATGTGCCACTGTGCCTGGCCTCTGTATCTATTCATATTGTTGTATAATACATTTAAGATATTTTTCTTTATCACTGATTTTGGGTTATGACATTCATTGATGTAGTTTTCTTCATGTTTCTTGTGCCTTGGTTTATTCAACTTCATATGTCTGAAGGCCTGTTATTTTAATCACATTTGGACAAATTTTGGTGACTGTTTCTTAAATATTTTTTCTATTGTCCTACCACCCTTCCCAGGAATCCCAAAGATATGTATTTTTTCTGCTTATAATTGCTTTTAATTGTAGATGGCTTAATTTTTTCCCCTGATCATTTTGCCCTATGTTTCATTTTTCTATTGCTACATCTTCAAGTTCATTATTTTTATTATTATTTTTATTTTTTCTGAGACAGGGTTTCACTCCCATCACCCCGGTTGGAGTACAGTGGCATGATCACAGCTCACTGCAGCCTTGACTTTCCAGGCTTAGGTGATCCTCCCACCTCAGTCTCCCGACTATAGTCATGTGCCACCGCTCCCAGCTAATTTTTTGTATTTTTAGAAAAGAGAGGGTTTTGCCATGTTGCCCAGGCAGTTCCTGAACTCCTGGGCTCCAGTGATCCATCTGCCTTGGCCTCCTGAAGTGCTGGGATTATAGTTGTGAGCCACTGTGCTCGTCCATTTATTTTTGTTGTTGTTGTTAAATCTTCTATTAACCCCATCTAGTGCATTTTTTTATTTTGCATCATTTTTTCTTCTGGCCAAATATTGACAACCTAGAGATAAAGTTTTGTCACGCCTCTCTCAACTCACCCCCTGCTTTATCCTATTGCTAGTGGTACATTGTCATTTTCATCCCAAGAAGTTTGATTTGGGTCATTTTTATGTTTTCCATGTGTCTCCTTAACTTTTTGACAGTTTTAAAAACTTTTAAGTGTCTTTGCTAATTTTAACGTCTTTGTTGGTGCCCAGTTTCAATTGACTGACTTATCTCCTTACTATGGGTCATATTTTTTTTTGTTGCTTTGTATGCCTGATAGTTTTTACTTGATGTTTCACATTGTGAGTCTTATCTCATATGCTGGCTACTTCTTATTCTTAGACATATTCTTGATATTTGTTATGGGATGCAGTTGAATTACTTGGAAACTGTTTGATTCTTTGTAGTTTGGCTTTTAACACTTGCCAGTTAAGACTGGGGCAGTGCCTTGTTTAGGAGTCATTATTTTCTACTATTGAGGCTAGACCCTTCTGTCTCTTCTAATTTTGTGAATTCTGAAATTTTCTAGTTTGGCTGGTGGGAATAGGAACTGTTTCCAGTGCTGTGTGGGAGGTAGGTGTACTCTTCCCTGTAATCCTTTTGGGTGATTCTTTCCCCAGACCATGCACTGATTGATTCCTCACACATGCACTGATCATTATTAAGCTAAATACCCAAAGAGGACCCTGTGAAGATCTCTAGGGTTTTCTCTCTTTGCACCTATTTTTTCTGTGGTACTCTGTCCAGATTACTAGCTGTTTTGGTCTCAGTAATCTCAGCTCTGTCACCTCAACTCAGAGAGTCTACTGTTCTCTACCTAGGTTTCTTCCCCTCTGCACTGCAGTCCAAAAAGTCTCTCAAGGCAGTAAGCTAGGGCAGTAGTAAGGCTCACCTCATTTGTTTCCCAATTTTTGGAGATCATTGTTCTTTGTTGCCTGATCAGTGTCTTACAAACTATTGTTTCATAGAATTTTGCCTATTTATTCTTTGCTTTAGGTGGGAATGTAGATTTAGTTTCTGTTACTCTATCTATCTTGGACATAAGCAGATCTCCCTTTTATCTACTTTTATTTATTTGTTTTTTGAGAGAGGAGGTCTTGCTATATCAACAGGCTGGTCTCAAACTACTCAAGGAATCCTCCCGCTTCAGTCTCCTGAGTACCTGGGACTACAGGCATGAGCCCACTGCACCTGGCTTATTTGCTTTTTAATGGGAAAAAATCTGTATTGGAATATTCTAGATGGAATTCTGTCTCTACTCAGATGTTAGATCAGTATTAAGACAGTGCTGAGATTTTAAGAAAATCTGTTCAAATTAAATAGTTAATTGATACCAGATTAACAGAAAGCGCTATTCTTAGCATTCAGAGAGAGTGAATAAATAAGATGAGGTTTAGATTTATATTACTTTATGGATACTTTGAATATGTAGGGCAGGATTTCTTAAACAAGATAGCACAAATAATAAAGGGACGATTGGTTCATTTTCATCTAAAAACACTATAAAAAATAAACAGCTAATATTTGTGGAGCACTTATTGTGTGCCGGGTACTCTTCTAAGTACTTTAAATATATTAGGTCATGTAATCTTTACAACTCTTTGCAATTTGCTTATTGTCCCAGTGCTTATTTTTCAGATGCAGCTGAGGCATGAAGCATAAAAAGCAAACAGGGAGCTACAGATTGGGAAAGTTTTATCTAACATATAATTGACAAGGTATTAGTCAATTATATGAGCTTTGACAAATCAGTAAGAAAAAGATATCCACTTAAAAATGGGCAAAAGATACAAACATTAGTAGAAGCACAAATGTTCCATAAACATGTATAAGCTAGTGAGAGTATACAACCCTCTTGGAAAAACTTTTGGCAGAATCTATTAACAATGAAGATTTGACTAACCTACAACCCAGCAAATCTTCTATTTACGTTCCCTAGAGAGTGTCTCCCACATGGATACTGGGACATTCATAACAGCATTGCTTATAAGAGGGGTTGATAATCTTTTCTTTAAAGGGCTAGATAGTAAATATTTTAGACTCCTGTACCGTATGATATCTGTTATAACTACTCATTCTGCCATTGTAGTGCTAAAGCAGCCATATATATTACAAAAATGAATGGACCTGGCCATGTTCCAATAAAATTTTACTTTAAAAAACAGTCAGCTGGTTTGCTGAAAGGTTGTAGTTTGGAGATCCCTAGTTTGTGATTTCAGGAAATTGAAAATGGCCCAACCATCTATCAGTAGGAGAATGTGTACATAATTGTACTTAACAGTGGAATTTTGTAAAGTATTGAAAAATGAATAATCCTCACCTATTAACATGATTAGTTCATACTAATGAAAAAGCACGTAGAGGAATAATTCTATACAATTGTTTTTATGTACAATTTTAAGACATGCAAAATGATACTGTATGTTATCTGTGTATACTTACGTAGTAAAGGTATAAAGACATGTATGATCACGAAGATTAGAACAGCAGTGACATCTGAGGGTATGGAGTAAGGATGCAGTCAGGCAGGGAAAAGGATACAGGAGCTTCAACCCAGCTACTTTAGTGATGTTTTATTTCATAGGCTGGGTATAGTGAGCTTATTATATTACTCATTAGACCTTTTTGTATTTCTTAAGTATTTCATAATAAATTTTAAAAGAAATAAAGCAAATAACAGTGGTTAGAAAAAACATTTGTTCCTATTCCAGGTAGTTGTTGCGTGGCTTTTTCTTCCTCTCTGCTGCTCACATACCTGATTCATTGGCCTCTCACTCCCAGAGAGGCATCTTTCTTTCTTAGGCCCAAGACAGATCAGCTTTCTGAGTAAATGACCCTTTTGCTCAGTCCGCTGCCAAATTGGTTTACTATAGGTTGGTGCAAAGTTCACTGCAAATTTTGATATTGAGGGTAATGGCAAAACCTGCAATTACTTTTGCACCAACGTGGTAGCCACGGTCTCTTGTTTTATAAGTATGTGTCAAATCCTAATAGTTTCCCTTTCTTTAGCCTCTCATTTATTTTGCCTTTTGGATATACTTACTCTTCCTAGAGAAAGGATCTAAATTTCTTAATGGAGACCACACAGGCAAAGGATTGCCTTTGGCATTTTCATGTATGCCTGGCTCACAGAGGCATCAGAATGCCTGCTTGGCATGTTTGTGGGTGAGATAGTGAGTCAAAAATAAAAGCTAAAACTACATTTATTTATAAAGAGATTGAAGAATTATTTGTTGAGCATCTTTTTTGTGTGTGTTTGGTAGTCTTTCCTAGTGTGGAGTTCTTTCAATTATTTCAGTACCCTTCTCTAAACTTTTTGACTTTTCTATTAAGATGTTCGATCAGGTAACAGATGTAGTCTGTGGAGCAGTGACCTAGATCCTGTGTGAAGTTACAAATAGGTGAATGCCAAACCCTTACAGAGTGTTTGAATTAATGGAGACTTAATGACATGATGAGGAGAAGAGTTGTAGCAGAGAATATGTAGGGCAGCTGAGGTGCGCTGCTTAGAGGAGGGAGGAGAGTCTTCTGTGAGCCAGACCAGCAGGGTGGAGTTGGAGAGACCAGCAGGGCTTGCAAGATGTGGTCTAAACTGTGAATGTTTTCTTGCCTGAAGTAAAAGATGTATTTGTTGGTTAATGAATAATTATGTTAGCATTTGGAGAGAGAAGATATGTCAAAGTTGATATTGATTTCCAACAAGATTAAAAATACGATATGTATAACATTGAGATATAGATTTAATTTGTATTCTTTTCATAAGAGGGAACTGGGAATGTCCATTTGGTGAGGGTACTTAAGTCTTAAAAGTATGCTTATTTAAAGACAAATACATGGTAACATTTTTAAAGAAATGTTGGTATGTTTAGTAATATAAAGTTGCCTTTGGCTTAAGTAAGCTAGGCAGAACAAATAAAATGTGTAAGGAACTTAGAATAGAAAGTACTTGGGGATAGGGTTGCCAGATTTGGCAAATGGAAATACTAGATGCCCAGTTAAATTTGAATTTCAGATAAGTAATCATTAATTTTTAATATAAGTGTGTCCCAAATACTGCCTGGGATGTACTTAATAAAAATACTTATTTATCTGAAATTCAAATTTAACTCAGTATCATGTATGCGGCAATCCTATTTGAGGATGAAGAACTTCAGTAATTTATACCAAGAAGGAAGTTAACTAGTCCTAAAACTAGATGTGATGATGTTTAATTTTGAGTGAATAACTGACTGTTGTAATGGTTTTGAATAGTCTTAAACTGTTCCATTTTGGGCAGGGCCTAACCAGCCATTTGCAGACAGACAGATAAAATGTTATTATAGTTGTGCTGACTTAACTTTGAACTTTATATTGTTGTGTCTTGATTAATCAAGGTAGTAGGAAGGAGAGGAGATCTCAGATCATTTCCAATAAGAGTAAAAACAAACTAAAATGAGAAATAAGCGGATTTCATGTTCACATAAATACATTTATAGTTAATCACTAGATTGCTGTAATGCAGGTATAGTTAGAAGCAGTTAGATTTTGGAGATTTTGGATATGGCCTGAAGGTATTCCATATCTTGGTTAATGGTATTGATATTTACCCTGCTGCCTAAGGCAAAACCTGCAATCATATTGTACTTCTCCATTTCCCCCAAGTGTAATTAGTCTCCAAGTATTGTATTGTGGAGTGTGCTTCAAATGTTTATTCTCGTCATTGCCTCTGCTTATTTCAGCCTTTCTATAATCCTGTCTGTGCCCTCCTTTGTCCAGTCTTCCTTAGTAAATCTTCCCACTACAAGAAATTCTATAGTTCTTTTTAAAATGTGGAACTTATTACTTTATTTATTTGTTTAAATATCCTTAATGAGACCTCAGTCATATTCAGTTTAGGATAAAAATTATGGTCTTCAGGCCAAAGTGTAGTGAAGGGGGATGGGAAAAGGGGATGGGAAAGAGAGGGCCACCTATCCCTTTTGGGCGTGATCAGGATCATCTGGGAGCTTTCTAAAATGATTTGTATGGTCATGTGTCATTGTTGCTGGTGAAAGTGGCCTTATCACTTAGCTTATACTAGGGCAGAAAGAAAGTTGCGGCGTAGTATCACCGAATGGCCCCTTTGGCCCTTTTATGAGTTGATCTACTGTCTAGAATTTCTGTCCTCATGATTTGTCTCTTTCTACATTCATCTTTTGCTCTGACCTTCTCATATCTCAAACTAGCCATATTATACTCTATAAGTCCTCAAGTTTCCCATACCATTCTGCTCATCCATTATATTACTTTTTGTAAGGTGTTCTCTGTAAAAGAAAGCCCTTTAACCCCATTGTGTATTTAATGTATTTACTACTTTCTTTCTAGACTACTTAAATGATCCCTTACCCTCCTCTTTCCCCTGGAAGTCTTCTATGGTGTGCTAGTTAGGAAAGGTTGATTATGTTTCAGGAACAACGTCCAAATCTCAATGGTTTAAAACCAGAAAGCTTTCTTTTTCACTCATAGTATATGTCTACGTGGGTCGTCTGGGTGCTCTCTTCCGTGGTATCATTACTGTGGGACTCAAGCTGACGCAGCACTATCATTGAACACTCCTTAAAAAGCTTTGATTGAAAGTGACACCGGCCACTCTGCTTACATTTCCTTGGCTGAAGCGAGTCACATGTTCATACCTGACCTCAAGAGGTCAGGGAAGTGCAGCCCTATTACGTGCCTGAGACAGTAACCAAAAATATTTCATGGAGAGCAGCAATTAGTGATATGATGTCTCTAGCCTGATTAATCTCTCTACTTCATATTTCTGTGATAATTTGTAAACCTCTGTATCTCACTAAATTGAAATTATAATAAATGTTGTAGTAATTCAGAATTTGATGCATTTGGTGATTGGCTGTAGACCTCTGAAATTCCTAGACAACTGGCTGGGCAAACTAACCGTAGCCATTTCATTAACCTCACAATAATGAAATCCTTATTTTGTAAGTTTATATCAGTGGTTTTCAACCTTGATATAAATAAGTTGGTTATTTATATCCTTGATTTAGAATAACTTGGGGAGCTAAATAAAAAAAGATTCCTGAGCCTCAATCCATAGCAATTAAATCAGAATCTCTGAGGGTAGGCCCAGGTATCAGAATTTTTTAAGCTCTCCTTGTAATTCTGAGCTATAAATACAGTTAAGAACCTCTGGCTTACATTCATTGCTTATTTGCTTTCTGAGGAGGCTCTTTGAAATAGGGCCTTGCTTTTATTATATTACCAAGACTTACTCTCTTTCCTTTTATTTTGCCACTAAAATAATAAACTACACCGAGTTACAATCAAGTATTAATTTTTATGTACACTGTGTATTTTCTGTCTCCTATGTTACACTTTAAGGACTAGGACCACATCTAACATCATATACCCAGTGCATGTCACAGTATCTGCCACCCAGTTTCCCAAGGCTTTTTTTTCTTCCTTTTTTCCGGATATTCATGCCCACATTCACCCATTTTTTTGGATTCCCTCTCTTCTGTATGTTGCTTTCTTTTTCTTATATTGTTTCTTTGTCTTTCTCTTCTTTCATTAGATGAGGTAAAATAACATTTGAGAAATAAAGCAAAATGTAATTATATTTGAAAAATGTAAAGCAAGATACACACAAACAGGAAGGTTATTTGTATTCCGTGTTAACACCTCCAGGGCCCAGCTTTTATGGCTGCTTAGTAGCTCTAACAGCTGATCACTGTAGCATCCACTTAACCTTCAGTTCCTTTGATCAGTGATCCAGCTAATCCCCCAGCCTTGAACTCCGTGTCTTCTCATCCATTGGTGTCCATTGCTTGGATGTCAGATAATCAGCTCTTTATAATATTATTTATTAAAGGAATATTTTGTTCTGAGAACTGTGTATTAAAGAGAAATAATCTGGCTTTAAGACTATGAGTCAGATGTAACATTTATACAAATTCTGTAAACTGAAAAGATGCTCTATATCATAATAGTGAAATCTCGAGTTTCACATTTAGAAATCCATGCTTTAGTTAACCCATTTTATTGTTTAAAAAGCTTTGAGTGGTGATGTGTTTTATGTCTCTGTGCCTTTCAATGTGTCGTTTTTATCTTCCCAGAATGCCTTTTTCCCCCTCCCCCTTTTCTTACTTGGAAAAGGTCTATATATTCCTTAATTCTTAGCATAAAGGAAGATTTTATCAAATAGATTGCTATCACTTATGTGTTTGTTCCCTATTTATGCATCTATTTTGGTACTTATTCTATATTGCAGTTATGGTTCTTCTCTTTCTTCCCTGCCCTCTACTTTGTAAACCTTTTTAGGGTGAGAGGACTTTCCTACTTGTGTGTAGCTAGTACATGGTACGTGGACTGTCAAGTCTAGTTGTTGAGTGAATAAATAAAAACGTAGATTCTTTGTATGTCTCTCTGTGTGTAACATTTCATACATGGCTTTGCATAGTATAATTTAAAAGATGGTCTAGTTAATGAATTATGAATTATGGGTGCTTCCCAAAATAGCCACTTAATTTATTTTTTATTTATTTTTACATGTTTTGTAATTTAGATACATAAATAGTACCGTAGCTGAACAGTATTTTCAAAAGGGCCACTGGCACTATAAGAACTCTAAAGCCAGTTGCAGTCTTTTTTGGAACAATTCTGATACCTCAGTGTTCTGTTATGAGACATTCACGTTCTGCTTGATTCTGGGCCCCTCTTTCCAGTTATAAAAGACAGTATGTTTTTGCCAATCCTAAATGTTTATATTTTCCGGTTTCTGAAGTTTGAACTGGTCTCCATGAATGATGCTGCCTTTTTGTATGTGTGTCAGGTGGTGGGGGGTTGGTGGAGACAGAGTATCACTCTGTTGCCCAGGCTAGAGTGCAGCAGCACAGTTTTGGCTCACTGTAGCCTCCACCTCCCAGGCTCAAATGATCCTCCCACCTTAGCCCTCCAAGTGGCTGGAACTACAGATTTGAGCCACCACACCTGGCTAATATTTGTAGTTTTTTGTAGAGACTGGGTTTCATTATGTTGCCCAGGCTGCTAAATGATGGTTTTTTATAACAAAGGTAGTTGAGCATTGTGCTTGGTCCTTTCTCATTGCAATGGAGCATAGTGATTGTTACCCAAAGTGGGAGACAGCCATTTCCTATTCTGATGAGACAGATTTCGTAGATCTCTTAAGTGATTGGTGCTCATGGTATATTTCACACACACATAGACACTTTTTGTTTTTAGTTTTTGTGGGTTGATAGTGGGTATATTTATTTATGGAGTATACACACACGTTTTTTAAATAGGTGAGAATTGTTTCAAAGTGAGTACCAAGGGTGGTCTTAAAGGGAAAGAAATATCAGTTAGGCATTGTGCACTGGGCTGACAGCCCCTATGTTACTTTGATGGGGTCTCTTATAACCAGATAATGGTGTCATTTACCCCTCTCTCCTGCTAGTACATTGCTTCACCCACTGCCTGTTTCTTGCTGCAGTTTTTATATTCTCAAAATACTGGCTGCAGGGCCACCAAACTTAGGTGTGCTATATTAGAGGAACTCAGTAGGCCTAGGAAAAGAAACTTTTCAGAGAGGCAGGAACCAAATTTGTTAAATAATTAGAAAATTTGAGAGCAGGTTGGTGAGGTAGGAAAGGGATGTAGTGTATGGTATAGGAATATAGTATAATTCTCATTGTTTGACATCCTTGAACCATTATATTTCCCATTGTTTTCTTGTCTCTTGCTAATCAAATTTTTAATAAAGAACTATGTCATTGGTTAAAGTTACTCAAGAACCTAGGTATATTTCAGCAGTGGATGAAATTATGTCTCTGTTGTTATGTTGGCAATTTATTTATTTATGTATTATGCAAGGTACATAGTGTTAGGTATGTTTTCTAATGTGTAATTCTTACTCTGATATTATGAGTTTTTACTAAAGTCAGTACTTTCAGGATTACTCAGATGAAAGATGCAGTATATGCATATTTTTATTTGTAATATTTGTAATATTATATAATTGCATTTTATTTTAATTTTCTATAATGCTTAAAATATATGGAGATATTAGTATTTATAAATGTAGCATTTCAAAAGCAATGCATCATTATTTTGACATTTCCCTTCTTATTTTCTTTCCTTCTTTTTGTCTTCCTTTTTTTCTTTTAAAGAATTAATGCACCATCTGGAAACCTCTGAGATCATGCCATAAAAGGAATTTGGGCTTTTTTTGGCAACCAGTCATCAGGCTATGCTGTGATTATGCACCTTATCAGAATAATAAAACATAATTAGAAAGGTGTATTAACTCGTTTATGTTTTAAAACACTTTTATGTTGAGGATTCTTGTATAGACATTATGGGAATAAAAAATTACTACTACTCTATCCCAAGGTTAAGATGATTAATGGGACAGTTGTTGGATCCGCAAACAGAAATGTAAATGGAAACCCTATGTGATTAAATTGTTCTGAGCTATTTCTAAACACTGTCTCCTCTATCTTCTTTTCAGTGTTAAAATAGGCAAATACAATTAGTTTATATGTTTTTCTGAGGGGAGATTGCAGTATTACATTGCAATTAACTTGCTCTGTTCTTCTCTTCTGAATAATATAGTCATTGGAACTGTCAGCCAAAGAATCTTTTTTTTGGAACATTTTTTTTTTTTAACTCTAAAAAGTAACAAGTTTTTTAAATTAATTGAAAGCAAACAGCTGAAATCATGCATTGAAAGGGTTAAGTCGACATGAAAGAATTCATTTCCACTTTAATGACCTAGCCTTGCTGGGTTAGGACGATGGGGAACATGCTTCTGACTTGTACTCCTATTGCCAATTAACACCTCCTATAACAGGTTGCCTTAGCTAGTCATTGAAGCTCATGCAGTAGAAATAGTTTACATGCAGCTTGTTTTTCACACTAGTTGTTTAATACTCACAAAATTAAAGTATTAAAAGGTTGTTTCTTACCTTGCTGGGTAAGAGATAAACAATACAATGGTAGTTATTTGTATGTGTTTGAATTCACTTATGTTGTGTGTTTTTTTTTTTTTTAAAGAATTTTTAATTGAGGAAACAATGTAGTGGTTTCATCTAAATTTTTGATTTTATGACAAAATTTGTTGAGGGTAATATTAGATACCATAAAATTAAGAATTATTTTCCATCAACTCAATAAATTATATGTTTAGGTTTTGTTTTAAAACATATAATCACCTTCATTTGTTCCTAGAGCCTATTTTCTTTTTTGTTATAAAGCATATATTTTAACAGACTTTAAAAAATAATTTTAAAACACAGGACTAAATATGCACTTTTAAATAGCCATTATAAAAGTAAGCCATATGTAATATTTAAATATTCAAACTCCTTTTTTTTTTTTTTTTTACAAATTTTTGAAATGTTTAATGTGATTTCCCGAGATAAATTTATATTTTTAGATATTTTTGGAATGTTGCAGTTCAGTGATGCTATTTATTTTACATTTCTTTTAAGTGACACTTTAGTTCATGTTTAATCAGCAGGTATTTTAATAACATAATACAATTGGCTAAATAATTGATACCATTCACACTAAGAGAAAGGTGGAGTAATAGAACTAATAGTGTTAACAAATTTGTTAAAAGGCCTGAGTAGGTAACACTTTGAGGCGTTAGTTTTTATGCTGTTATAATGGCAAATGCCTTTTTTTTTTTTTTTTCTTTTAGCACTTAGTCAACAAGGGCTACCCATGTAAAAGTCACAGGTTTTTATACTGGATCGGAGTTTAGTCTTCCAAATGGAAAAAAAATCCACCTCATGCCTCGGTTAATTTAACCACATTTAAAATTTGTAAACCTGGATGATAATATCTGTCTTACTAAATGTGGCAGATCAAAACTCATTGTACTGAGGTTTATTTGCCTTTGCGGAATTAATAACAGGTTTTATATCACTGGTTGCTTAGATTTTCATGGATGAAGAAAGGCTGATCACACTGCTTGCGCTCAGCTCTTTACCCTACAGTTCTGTTAGATCACTGACTTACAGTTTTAGTCTGTTTAAAGGTGTGAATTTTCCCCCTTTTTATAACAAACTTATTTTCAAGAGTCAGAATTACTTAAGTGGTTTCAAAGTTGCTTGTAGGAATTTAGTATTGAGGATTTATATAGCAAAAGTAATTATTTCAATTCCTTGTTTTTACAAGGGAGATGTGCATTTTAGTTTCATATTTTTTACAGAAGTATGTAACTATAAATCATATTCCAAGTTTCAAATGGTAACATTCATTTAAGTTTTAGCAGCAGACTGTGAAGTTGCAGAATGTTCAGATGTTTCTTATTTACTTTTCTATTGTCAGTGATGTGTATGCTTATTTTATAGTGGCATTGTGTGAAAGACAGACTATTTATATAGCTTAAGTACCTCTTTAGTTATACTGGTGCCTTGGTTTATTCTAATAGTTATTATTAAGTGACATTGAAGTTTAAGTTACATCACATTCAATCTCCAATAAATGACTTCCTGTTCTTTTTTTTTTAAATGGTGGTGAAATAGTTGTTATAAGGTCAACACAGTTAACTTGAATAGTTCACATACTACATAAGCTGATAATTTTAGAACTATGCTCTTGATTAAGCACCAGAAAAAAGACATTTTTTTTCCATTACTGTTTTTTATAGTAGTAACAGCCTAAGCCAATTTTAAAAATTCAAAAAGTATTTGGAGGCCAGGTTTTCATTTGGTTTGTATCATTATATAATTTTTTTAACCTCACTTTACCTAGCATTTCACTGACTTTCTTAAACATAATAATTACTCAATAAATAAAAGATGATTGCAGTGATTGATACTCTGTAAATTTATTCTGGTCTTTTTTAGTCCTATAAATAAGACATGTATAATTTGTCCTCATGTGATCACTTAGTCCATTTTAGTTGAATGTAAATATAAACTAACAATACAATAGTTATAACTTAAGTCTAACTTGAGAAAACATGTTAACAGTTTCTACTTGCGAAATCTTTAGTTTCTCATTGAAGTCTAGGATTGGAAATATGAGACATAAGCATTGGGGTAGAGGGACTTGGAAACTTACTTGTGGGTGAGGGATAAAAACCATGTGCTGTCTCCTTTCCACTAGGTAGCTCCTCCCAATCCTGAAACTTTGTGTCTCTGCTCATTACAACCTCATTAACCTGACCACTCCTACTCAACATTTCCCCTCACTGAAACTCTTGACTCATACGTTTTTCCCCTTAAGTTTTTTCATATTTAAAACAGAGTCTGGCCGGGCACGGTGGCTTATGCCTGTAATCCCAACACTTTGGGAGGCTGAGGCAGGCAGATCATGAGATCAGGAGTTTGAGACCAGTCTGGCCAACATGGTGAAACCCCATGTCTACTAAAGATACCAAAAATTAGCCGGGCTTGGTGGTACGTGCCTGTAATCCCAGCTACTTGGGAGGATGAGGCAGAAGAGTCACTTGAATCCGGGAGGCAGAGGTTGCAGTGAGCCAAAATTGTGCCATTGCACTCCAGCCTGGGCGAGAGGGTGAGCTCTGTCTCAAAAAAAAAAAAAAAAATAGAGCCATACCTCAATATCTTTATTTGCTCAGGGCATAGCCATCTAGCACATGAAGTATCTTGAAAATCCTTCATATTTGAGACTTCTGTTTCTACAAGGAATTAGTGTCTTATTTTTGCTGTTTATTCAGTTCTTTTTTTTGGAGACAGGGCCTTGTTGTGTTGCCCAGGCTGGAATGTGCAGTGACACAATCACAGCTCGTTACAGCCCCAACCTCCTGACCTGAAGCCATCTTTCCACCTTAACCTTCTGAGTAGCTGGGAATATAGGCACACACCACCATGCCTGGCTAATCTTTAAAAAAATTTTTGTGGAGATGCTGTCTTACTATGTTTCCCAGGGTGGTCTTCAGCTACTGGGCTCAAGTGATCCTCCAGCCTCGGCCTCCCAAAGTGCTGGGATTATAGGTGTGAGCTACTGCGCCCAGCCCTATTCTAATATACAACAAATTTTGGGATTATAGGTGTGAGCCACCATGCCTGGCCCTACTCAGTTCTTTAAAATACATTAATACTAAGAATACAATTTTATATGCTTATATATATGCATCTATAATTTAATTCTTTGAACTGGTAATATATTTGAGAACTGTGCTTGCCTGGTTTTTATTTTTCTATCATTTGTATGCCATGACTTTTAAAAAGTCTCAAATGCTGGCCGGGCGCGGTGGCTCAAGCCTGTAATCCCAGCACTTTGGGAGGCCGAGACGGGCGGATCACGAGGTCAGGAGATCGAGACCATCCTGGCTAACATGGTGAAACCCCGTCTCTACTAAAAAATACACACAAAAAAACTAGCCGGGCGACGTGGCGGGCGCCTGTAGTCCCAGCTGCTCGGGAGGCTGAGGCAGGAGAATGGCGTAAACCCGGGAGGCGGAGCTTGCAGTGAGCTGAGACCCGGCCACTGCACTCCAGCCTGGGCGGCAGAGCAAGACTCCGTCTCAAAAAAAAAAAAAAAAAAAAAAGTCTCAAATGCTTTATGTGACTTAAATTTCCCATAGCTTTTAATAAAAAGTTATTTTTTTTAGGGCAAAGACATTTTTTTAATTGGACTTGGAAAAAGGCATATTAATTTTTATATTAGTATCTATACAGTGTATAGTGCATTTTGCTCTCTATAGCCCACTGTGCCCATCTAGACTTCAGGAAATATGGGGAGACACTGAAGTGTTCCCTGTTCTCAATGAGCATACTAACTACTTTTGAATAGGAAGGACATCTCAAATTTTCTTTCCATTTCCTTTAATAGGAAATGGCTCCAGGTGGCAGAAGCTTCTAAAATTATAAACAATGAAAGTGAACTAAGCTCCCAGAATAAAAGTAGATTGGGGCATCTGAAAATGGGATGGCATACTCTACTGGAAAGTATATTACTAGTGTCAGAAGTTGCATTTTAGCTTTGATTATAATACTTTTAAGCCTTGTGATATATGTTGATGCATATTTTGACTACCTCACAAGCTTGTCGAAGCTTTTGTTTAACCATGCAGTTTGTGGCAGCACATGATGAATACTTAAGTATTATTTGTAGTTTGGGATTGGTATCTATCACACATTAAAAAAAAAAAAAAAAAAAAGGTGTGTTTTTCCAGAGCCTGAAAAATTCCAGATTTTCTCTGATAGGACTATGTGGCTCATGGAATGATTTAGAAAACTTAAGGTTAAACAAAGATAAACAGCTTTTATTACACCCTGTAACATATATATGTGTGTGTGTGTGTGTATATATATAGATAGATATATAGATATATAGATATATATATATATATATATATTTTTTTTTTTTTTTTACAAGACCTCATTGTGTCCCAGACTGGAGTGCAGTGGCGAGATCATGGCTCACTGCAGCCTTGACCTAGGCTCAAGTGATCCTCCACCTCAGCCTCCCAAGTAGCTGGGACTACAGGCATGTGTCACTATGCCTGGCTGAGCCTTTCATATTGTTTTTTGTTGTTTTTTTTTTTCACCTGCTCTGTCACCAAGGCTGGAATGCAGTGGCATGATTTTGGCTCACTGCAACCTCTGCCTCCCGTGTTCAAGTGATTCTCCTGCCTCAGCCTCTGAGTAGCTGGGATTACAGGCACCTGCCACCATGCCCAGCTAATTTTTGTATTTTCAGTAGAGGTGGGGTTTCGTCATGTTGGCCAGGCTGGTTTTGAACTCCTGACCTCAGGTGATCCACCCGCCTTAGCCTCCCAAAGTGCTGGGATTACAAGCGTGAGCTACTGTGCCCAGCCCTGTTCTAACGTACAACAAATTTGGGGGGTTAGGGTGGATACACAGTATATTCCAAACTTACTTGCCTAGGAGTGAACTCTTTGGATGTTATTTTCTTGCCACTCATTTCTCAAAAATGAATATTTAAAAAATCTCTGCCCACACTGCAAAATAACAAATAATTGATGAAACTTGGTGATATATTGAATATAAGGACTGAAGGAGAAAGTCAACAAAAATTTTGCCTAGATTCATAGTCTGAGACTCAATATATTAATTAGAATAAGTTGACAAGTTAGTTTGTAGAGAAACATGGTTGAGTTTGAATTTTGAAGGCCTTGAATTTGAGATCTCTATCTTGGGAGAGAATGTGATCATAGTAAATTAGGAAGGAACCTTTAAAAATCATGTAATTTTTTTTTTTTTTTTTGAGATGGAGTCTCTCTCTGTCACCAGGCTGTAGTGCAGTGGCACGATCTCAGCTCACTGCAACCTCTGCCTCCTGGGTTCAAGCGATTCTCGTGCCTCAGCCTCCCAAGTAGGTGGGGTTATAGGCATGCACCGCCACACCCAGCTAATTTTTGTATTTTTAGTAGAGACAGTGTTTCACCATGTTGACCAGGATGGTCTCGATCTCCTGACCTCATGATCCGCCCCCTCCTTGGCCTCCCAAAAAAAAATCTGATTTAATCAGTCATTGAATATGTAAGCTTTTTCTGTAATACTTTTACCAATTTGAACACCTGTGTTTGATTAACTCCAAATATGGGTAGCTTATTAACTTAAACTCTTCTTTAGATAGTTTGGACCAATACAAAATTTGTGTGTGTGTGTGTGTGTGTGGTTTTTTTTTTTTTTTTTTTTTTTTTGAGATGGAGTCTCGCTCTGTTGCCCAGGCTGGAGTGCAGTGGCGCGATCTCAGTTCACTGCAAGTTCTGCCTCCCAGGTTCACGCCATTCTCCTGCCTCAGCCTCCCGAGTAGCTGGGACTACAGGCGCCTGCCACCACACCCAGCTAATTTTTTTGTATTTTTAGTAGAGACGGGGTTTCACCGTGTTAGCCAGGATGGTCTCCGTCTCCTCACCTTGTGATCCGCCCACCTTGGCCTCCCAAAGTGCTGGGATTACAGGTGTGAGCCACCATGCCTGGCCCAAAATTTTTCTTAAATTGAACCCAAATTCACTGTCCTATAGCTTCTTCCAATTAGCTCATAGTTCTGCATAAAACATAGTCTGAATCAGTAGTTCACACACTTTAGCATCATAATCACCTGGAGGGCTTTTTAAAAACCCACATGTCTGGGCTCTGCCTCCAGAGTTTCTGATTCAGTAAGAATGTGCATTGCTAACCAGTTCACAGGCGATGCTGACTGTGAAGGGTTCAGGGAGACTACACTTTGAGAACTGTTAGTCTAAACTTTGTCTGTCTGACAGCTTTTCAGATTTTAAAGAGCGGTGTTTTGTACCTTGAGTCTTCTGTTTCCCAGACTTTATCAAGTTCTTTTGAACATTTCCTATATATCATGCATGATTTGAAGTCACATTCCTGTCCTGGGTAGCTCAGATTTTGAGAGTGAAGAACTCTCTGAAGTGGAATCTCTAAAGAGTCAAGACTTGCCCAAAAAAGGCTGTATCCTTCAGTGCCTAAAATACTTTGCATGGGTAAACATAAGCCTAGCTGGTTGTTGCATGGGTTAATCTGTAATTTACCTCATTTTTGTAGCCTCCAAGAAAGGAGAGAAATCTGCCTCCATGTGAATGTACTTGGTAGCCAGGCTCCTTTCTCTTAGCTTTTTTTTTTTCCTCCCCAGGTTTGTTGAGGTATAATTGGCAAAATTATATGATCTTAAGGTATACAATGTGGTGATTTGATATACATGTATTTAATGATGTGATTATCACAATCAGTTTACATGTGTCACTTCATTTGATCCTCTGAATTTATTCATCTTACAATCAAGTTTGTACCCTTCAACCCACATCTCCCCTTTTCCCCACACCCCTGGCTAATGGTAACCACCATTCTACTCTGTTTCTATGAGTTCAACTTTTTTAGATTCCACGTATACATGAAGTATGTGTTTTTCTCGGTCTTGCTTATTTCATTTAGCACAATGCTTTTGAGGTTCACCCATGTTGTCACAAATGGCAGGGTTTTCTTTTATGGTTGAATAATATTCCATTTGTGTGTGTATGTGTGTATATGTGTGTGTGTGTGTGTGCATCACAGTTTATCAATCTGTCCATTGACAGACACTTAGATTGTTTCCATATCTTGGCTATTGTGAGTAATGCTGCAGTGAGCAAGAGACTGCAGATATCTTTGTATGGTGTTGATTTCATTTCCTTTGAGTATCCAAAAGAGAAATTGCTGGTCATATTGTAGTTCTGTCTTTAATTTTTTGGTGAACTTCCATACTGTTTCCATCATGGTCATCTCCACTTGTGTTCCCACCAACAGTGTACAAGGTTCCCTTCTGTCTATAACATCACCTTTTTCAAGTTAGAGGAGGGTTCCTTCAAGATTGTAAATTAAAATATTCAGTGTAGGAGTAGGTTACAGTTCTTTTAACTTAAGGTCTTTTTACTGGTTAAAATGGCTAGAGTCATCAGATATCTCAGAGAAGGAGACTTTCAACAATATTCTTTAATTATAGGTTAAGTTCCAAGGTTTATTTGCCTTATTAAAAGAACTATCATGAACACTCTGGTTTGTGCAAACATCTCTGCTTATTTACTCAAATAATGTCTAGGAGTGAAAAAGTAGGTCAAAAAGTTTGTGCAGTTGAAAGGCTCTCGATATACATTGCCCAGTTGCTTTTCTGATAGACTATCCCATTTTACATTCTCATCAACAATGCTAATAGTGTTTCTTTTATTATACCTTTTCTAAAATTGGGCTTTGTAAAGCTTGTTTGGTAGACAAACAAACCCCCACAATGTCTTAATGTGTTAATTGGCACTTCTTTAATTAAAGAAGATCAGCTAGGGAGATTGAACATTTTTCATACTTCTCCCCTCCCCTCCCCTCCCCTCCCCTCCCCTCCCCTCCCCTCCGTCTCCCCTCCCCTCCACTCCCCCTCCCCTCCCCTCCACTCCCTCAGAGTCTCACTCTGTCACCCAGGCTGGAGTGCAGTGGTGTGATCTCAGCTCACTGCAACCTCTGCCTCCTGGGTTCAAGCGATTCTTCTGCCTCACCCTCCTGAGTAGTTGGGATTACAAGTACATGCCACCACCATGCCTGGCTAATTTTTTGTATTTTTAGTAGAGACAGGGTTCCACCATGTTAGCCAGGATGGTCTCCATCTCCTGACCTCATGATCCGCCCGCCTTGGCCTCCCAAAGTGCTAGGATTATAGGCATGAGCCATGGCGCCTGGCCTTCATATTTATTTCATCATGTTTTCTGATGTAATTAGTCTCTTTATTATTCTTTGTCCATGTTTCCATTATGGTTTTAGTATTTTTAATTTACTTGTGTACTGACTTTTAGTCATAAATGGGAAAACTATTTTTTCAGGGTGTTTTGTTTTAAATTCTTTAAGTATTTAGAAATTTAGATTATGTTGGCAATTTTATGTTCCTTTATTTGTTCAGTTGGGTTTGTACCTAAAATGTGCTTCTTCATCCAGATCAAATAGACATTCACCAATATTTTTGGCATAGCATTTGTTACACTTTAATTTTTTAAAAAAACATGTAACTCTTTAATCCATCTGGGTGGTGGTATAACATGATATAGGGAAGGAAATTTAGTTTTAAATGCTTCCAGTACTAAGAAAAAATGAAAAATTAAAATAGAATATGTTCAATTCTATGGTGATAACTTTGAAATCTAAATGAAATGAAGCTTTCTGCAACACTATAATAGTTCATATAGCCTCAAGATATAGATAACCTGAATTTATCAATACAACTGAAAAGGTTATAACAATTAGCCACAGAACAGCCTCAAATACAAATGTTTTAATAATGAACACTTCCAAAATTGAAAAACATGGATAGATTTTTTATTCACATACATTTTATTGGAACATAGAAAATGGAAAACTTTGTAATTGGGAAACTTGTAAATTTTTCAGTTTGTTTTGTAACTCTAACATAATGATATCAAAACCTGGCAATTTTCACACACAAAAAATGCCAAAGCAATCTCACTTACGAGAAAAAAAAAAATCAATGAACAAATAGTAAAGAAAACATGAACAATTAATCTAGAAGTACAAAGATGATTTAATAGTGGGAAATATTAATGTAATACACCACTGAAGAAAGGTAAGGTGAGTGAACTGTTGGCCATTGTGGCTTCTTTTAAACAAAAAATATTGGTATCTCATTGACAAATTTTGCTCAATCTTTTTGTTTTAATTGTTACTTGTAAGCAGCATACACATGAATTTCCATTTTTAAACCCATTATGAGAGGCTTTTATCTTTTAACAAGGGACTTTAATCCATTTATATGTTTTCATAACCAGTATATTTGATCTTACCTTATGTTGCTTGGTATTTTTGTTTTTCTTCTTTCTTGATTTCCTACTGTTGTTTTACTGTCAGTATTGTGTTTGGTTTTTCTTCCCCAGTGACTTACTAATGTGTACATGGCTTTTTAATTTTAATTTAAAAAAATTTTTTGAGACAGGATCTCACTCAGTTGCCCAGGCTGGAGTGCAGTGGTCAACCATGGCTCACTGCAGCCTCAGCCTTTCGGGTTTTAGCCATCCTCCCACTGAGTCTCCTGAGTAGCTGGGATTACATGCTTTTTAATTTTTACAGTGGTTAAAGTTGTTCAAAAAACTAATTTATATTTCTAGAATAATAAATGTCAACACTTACATCTGTATTTTCCTCTATTATATAGGAAATATATATATATATAGGGAAAATTTCCCCTATTATATAGAGCATATTGTGTACTTCATTTCTCCCTCCTGCCTGTATAGTTACCTGGATAATGAGGGGTTTGGATCCTGATTACATTATTTGTATCTATATCTTTTTAACTGCATTCACTGGTTGTAACAGATTTCTTTATATGATGACTCTTCCATTTTTTAGCCTTTAATTTTTATTTAAGGACTGGGATGCTCAAGTGGATCTTTTATTGAAGAAGCTCTTTCAGGGAAGATATATGAAATTCTATTTTCTGAGCCCTTATATATTTAGTAATATATTTGTGGGCCTTTGGATGTTTTTAAAAAATTGAATATAAAATTCTTACTTTCAGTTTTTTACCTAAAACTTTGAAGATTTGCTTCATTGTTTTCTGCCATCTAATGTTGCAAATAAATCCAAAGTCAACCTGTGTTGCATTTTTTTCCCAGCAGGTTGTTTGGTTTCCCTACTCATATGGTTTTAGACATTTTACTTAAAGTAATTGAGATTTAGCTAAGATTTTTCAAGATACAGTTTTTTATTCATTGCTTATTGCCTCACATATGATAGTCCCAAAAGTGAACTTTTTTTTTTAATTCAAGAAAATTTTCTTCAGCTTTGCCCTTGCTTATTGTTTCTGTTTATTTTATCCTTAGAAACAACTGTAATTTTGAGCTTTGAGCTCTTGTCTGTCCTGTAATTCAGGTGTCCCCATATGAGTCTGTGACCATAGAAACCGGGCCACACAGCAAGAGCTGAGCAGCAGGCAAGTGAGCATTACTGCCTGAGCTCCACCTCCCGTCAGATTAGTGGCAGCTTTAGATTCTCATAGGAGCACAAACCCTATTTTGAACACCCATGTGAGGGATCTAGGTTGCATGCTCCATCTGTAATGCTGGATGATCTGAGGTGGAACAGTTTCATTTCAAAACCATCCTTCCCACCCCAAAACTCAAAAAGTGGTCTTCCATGAAATCGGTCCCTGGCACCAAAAAGGTTGGAGACTGCTGCTCTAATTTTATTATATTTCTAAACGTTTTCATCTCTTAAGTTTTTACTGTACATTTTGGGACATCTAGAAATTTATATTGTATATCACTGAATTAAATTTGTTATAATGCTTTTACCCTTGTTTCTCTTAGTGTGATTTTAATTCTTAATTATTTTTCATCTTTTTATCTTGGTCTGTCCTCCAGCTTTCTGTTTCAAAGATAAGGAACTTCTATTTTACTGATGTCAAATAGTTTTCTAAAATTTTGTTCACGATTCCTATATTTAGGTGACTTTTCTTTTTGAATCACCAGAATACTGCCCCCCAGGAGTGTTTGCCAAAAGATAATGTAGGTAGATGGTCCACAGCCCCACATTTTTCTCATCTTGGGAGCTAATTGGGTCATCTTTGATCTGTAGCTGTGAAACAGGAAAAGTTCCCTTGTCCCCTTCACAGGGCGTTCAATTGGGATGTGGCTCGCTTCTTCAGTGCACCACTGCTCACACCTCTAGGGGAGCATACAGACAGGCAGGCTGTGGGGCTCTGACCCTACAGCAGTGTCTAGGATTGAATGTTTACAGCTGAAGCCCCAGTGGGTGTGTGTTACAGGGTGCTCTTTTAGTTTAGCCATCCATAGGTGGCTTGTGTTAGACAGCTCAGTTAGACCCCCTGCCTTACTGCAAGGACAGAGACCTTTCTGTATCTGGGGATTCTTGCCTTGGTGTACTGGAAGAATCCGATCACATGTGGGCTTGGAGAATGAATGCAAGGTTTTACTGAGTGGAAGTAGCTCTCAGCAGATAGGGGAGCCAGAAGGGAGATGGTTTTCACCTGGAGTCAGACCGCTGTCCTCTGCCCTGGCCAAACTCTGCTTCATTCTGCTGGTTGATGGCCTGCTTGCATGCTGGTTTGCTCCTACCCTGGTGGTTTCTCTCCACGTCCAGCCATCCGTGTGTTCCTCTGCTGATGTGCTCCTCTCTCATGTTCAGCCACCAGTGTCTTCTTCTGCTGATGTGTTCTGTTCCTCTCAACGTCCAGCCACTTGTGTCTTTGACTGCTTGGGTCTTGGAGTTTTAATAGACACAGGATTGGGGAGTGGCAGGCCAGGGTGGTCTTGGAAATGCAACATTTGGGCAGGAAAACAAAAATGCCTGTCTTCACCTAGGTCCATGGGCGCAAGCCCGGTGGTGGTGCCCTAGCCAGGGGCCACACCCTCCTCTACCCAGCCCTGCCCTGGCTCCCCTCCCCCCATATCAGCTGTTCATGTTCTTACATACTTCTCTGAGCTCAGTTTCGAGTCTTTAATGGGGTTTTCTTCAGTTGCCTGGTTTTTGCTATTCTGAACAGGTGAGCATGTAGGAAAACAACAGCCTTAGATAGTCACTGCTAGCCGAGGTCTTTAGTATCTGTCCCATTGACAGTGTATTATATGCGATTTCTCTCTCTCTCTGGCATCATTTCACCGCTACCAACCTTCTCTAGTTCTTGCCAACAGTAGTGAAAGGGGCAGCAGTAAGTATCACTGGCTGCTGTTTTAAAAACAGCACTCATGGCTGGGTGCGGTGGCTCACGCCTGTAATGCTCGCACTTTGGGAGACTAAGGCGGGTGGATTGCCTGAGCTCAGGAGTTCAAGACCAGCCTGGGCAACACGGTGAAACCCCGTCCCTACTAAAATACAAAAAATTTGCTGGGCGTGGCGACATACCCCTTGTAATCCCAGTGCCTCAGGAGGCTGAGACAGGAGAGATGCTGGAACCCCGGAGGCGGTAGTTGCAGTGAGCTGAGATTGCGCCATTGCACTCCAGCCTGGGCGACAGAGCGAGATTCCGTCTGAAAAAAACAAAAACAAAACAGCACTCATACAATAAACAGCTGCATAGTCTTCTCTTAGTACATGGCTTTCTTGTTACTATGTTTCTGAATCAGAAGAAAATCCATTGTGAGTTAGTATGTTTCTGAATTAGAAGAAAGGCCACTGACATGTGGCTTGCTTCCTGTCTCTCAAGGTAACTAGTTGGTATTTTTCTTTTCTGTTCCATTGGCTTGCAGTAGCACCTTAATTTATTCATTCATTCTTTCAATCAGTACTTAAGTTCTTATTATGGCCGAGGTACTTTTCTAGGTACTGGTTATATATATAATATTAAACGAAATAGTGTTTCTTCCTTCTTTGGTGGCAGAAATAGTTTCTGGATTCTGTCAGTAACGCATTTTGGTGATGGTGTGATGTTTTATTTCCCTTTTTTTTTCTAAAAAAAAAAATTTTCGGGCAAGTTGAGAAAGGCTGTATTAAAGCGACAGTCAAGATACCAGTTTAACTTCTTTCTTCATATGCAATGTATATAAGGTTGCTCTGGATCTAGGGATAATTTTATGAATACAGTGTTTGTTAACCTATTTTTCTAGTTTCATTTTATTTTAAATTGGCAAATAATTATACATATTGGTGGGGGGTAATGTTTTGATAAATATGTATGTTGTGGAATGATCACATAAGGCTAACATATCCATCACCTCAATATTTATCATTTCTTTGTGCTGAGAACATTTGAAGTCATCTTTTAACTATTTTGGAATATACATTATTATTAACTACAGTCACCAGGCTATGCAGTAGATCACAAGAATCAATTCCTTCTGTTTAACTGAAACCTTACTATTATCCTAACCTTTTAAGGCTACTACTACTTCCCCCAAACCTTTCATCACAACTAATTTATTGTTGTCCTCACCTTTTCCTTAATCTTTCTTAACTTTCTAAGTGAAATAAGTAAAATTATTATACCACTAAAATTAGGTTTATATGATGACTTCAGCAAGATGCTTTGGCCTGATACTACATTCTGAAGGAGATCTTAGCTATTTGAAAAATAAGCAGTAAAACTGCATTAGGTGATAATAGATGAAGAATTTGGTCAGTTTCCAACTTTATTGCCTGGCATTTATGATGAAAATTAAATTTGAGGGATTTGATTTTTCCCACCACTTTGAACAGAAGTAAATTAAAAAAAAATTATTTTATTTAGAGAAAACTTATTCTAGAACCGTTTATACTTAATGCTTCCAGTAAATATTATGAACTTTTAAAACAATATAAAGTAATAGAATTTAACACACACACACACACACACCCCCACACACCCACCCACACAAAAGCATGAAATACACATGGAACTATAAGTATGGAATGTAAAGCAATTGTTTACTTTCAGTATGTAAAAGTGTAAATGGGAGAGAGAACATGGCTTACAATTTGGATAAGGTAACATGTTGTTTACCTAATTTGTAATAGTTACTGTCGGGGAAAGGGAACTTTAAGCAAAACAGGACCTGGCAATTATGTCATATCTCCTTTTAATTTCCCAGATTGTTCAATATTAAAAAACAAGAAGCTTTCTATGTGCACTAATTGTGGGACAGAATCACATTTATAAGACTGTAGGCCTCTTGAGGGTAAGAACTATATGTCAGTTACCTTGTGCAGCTGAATGTTATAGTCAAGAGAAGTTTGCTTCCTTTCAGGAAGATAGAATCCTTAGAGGAGAAGCATAGTGTCTTCCTTAGCCTGTAATAAGATTGGTAGTAATACTTGTTTTAAAGATAGTGGTTAGGATTTTGGAAGTATTTTCACATCAGCTATACCTGTCTCAACTGGTTTGTTCACACCTGGGGCAATTGTGTTAAATTTGTTGTTGTATAGGGGGAGGGGAACAGCTTCATTAGGTGACGTGCAGAGGATGTTGTTCACAGCTCTTTCACCCAGGGATTAGAAGTCTTCTTTCCCCTTCTCCTCCACTGTAGCGATGAATTTGCAGAGGAATCCCATAGCCTTAATCTATTAATACATGCTGTCTTTAGCTGAAAATCAAGAAGCTCAGAGAATTTGCTGTTTGATGTTGATGCTTTAGTTAATTGTGCTAGTGCAACAGCATTTCACATATACACACTGTGGTAACAAATGTGGCTGATTGGTACATTATAGCCATTTTGTAGCCAAGGTAGATTGGCATTGCCAAAAGACTTAAACTTTGTGTCTATTAGACCCTTGTCTTAGTATTAAGTTTTACCTGTTTTCTACAGGTTTGATATTTGCAAATGTGTTTTGATTGTGTCGTAGCCAAATAAAAGGGTACTTGACATGTTTTTCAAAACTATTTTAAAAATATCAAGTTTATACCACATGTAACTTGAATTTTAAACTCATAAACTCTCTGTGTGTGTTTGTAATAATTGATGTATTTGTTTCTAGGGGCCACCTACAGATGCTCCTGCAGTGGACACAGCAGAACAAGTCTATATCTCTTCCCTGGCACTGTTAAAAGTAAGTAGTGAATGTAGTTACTTGCTTTAGAGAACTCTTTTGCTTTCATTTGGAGTATTTACTTTGGAGTATTTGTCACCTTAATCCTCTCAGACATAAATAAGCTATTGTTTTAGGTACATTTATAAAAAGAGTTTTTTATTTTCACTGAAACAAAATTTGGTTTTTGTTTTATAAAGAGGAATCAGAGACCTTAATGAACTTTGCTTGTATCCACATCTCTTCCTTTCTACAGATGTTAAAACATGGCCGTGCTGGAGTTCCAATGGAAGTTATGGGTTTGATGCTTGGAGAATTTGTTGATGATTATACCGTCAGAGTGATTGATGTGTTTGCTATGCCACAGTCAGGAACAGTGAGTACTTTTATGGTTGCCTGCTGCAAGTAAATGTGTTTCTTTTCATTTTTCTTTTCCTATGCAAACTAACTCATCATATTATATTTTCTCTTTCCAATAGGAAAAATTAATAATAAGTTTGATAGAAATTTTAGATTGTATTGAATTAAATCATTAATCTTTAAAACGCAGCATAACTTCTTATAGGTCTACAAACTGAATGATGCTAATGCTAAATTTATTTTCTCATGCCTTCAGCTTAAACTGGTAAAATACTGGATTTAAAAGTTACTTACCCTATAATAGCAGAGTGTTAGTTTGATTTTGAACCAAGTTTTCAAAAGATTTGAGATTCTCTTATTTAGATTTTCAACTCACATACACTAGTTCTTATGTCTTGTTCCCATTGTTTTGAAATATGTCATTTAAAAGATGTTCTATATGGTGATGAATGACTTTTAAGCTTTTTTTATTTAAAAGGTTAAGTTAAAAAACAAACACACACACACAAAACAATAGCAAACCTGAGTATTTTTGCCTAGGCATGGTATTTTGTTTATATTTGTTTATATATATGTACTCCATACAAATTACCTGTATAGAATACATTATTCTTTCTAGAGATTTTTGTTTTGTTTTGCCTTTTTGTTTGATGAACTTGTGTTGATAGATGTGCATTTTGACTGAAAGAAAATAGCCGAAAAACAATAACCATTCCATCCACCTTCCAAAAAAAAAAACACATATATCCTTCTCACCTGTTTGTTTAGAAAAAATATGCATGCATTTTTCCAAGGGATATTTCTTCTTTGCTAGGCAATATTTCTCTTACTGAGCCTTGTAAAAGAAGGATTAAAGAAATTGTGTTATAAAGCTGTTTGTTCTGTTCGAGCCTCTGTAAGTTTACTTTGATAAGGTAGATGCTAGAGAACAAATTACAATTTTAAGTACTGTAATATATATAGTACATATATTAAAATAAGCATTTAAAATAGAATATTTCCTACAGAATGCAATATATTTATAAATGTAAAGTTTTCTCTAAATAGATGAATTTGTTGAGGTAAACTAATTTGGATCTACTGATTTTATCCATCTCGATATCCATTATATTTCTTTTATACATTTGGAAATAGAGAAACACTCTACATGTTAACTAAAGGTTTAGATTTAAATCTTAGACTATTTATTACGTGCATCTATCTTTTTATATTAGGCTACATGAAATACATAAAACTGACTTATATATGTTATGGGTACTTATGTAGATATCCATTATAATACATCGTTCTTAGGCTTTAATATCATTACTTCCATGTAAATGCTTGTTTGACAATATAAAATAAAAGATTTTGATCCCTATATTCACTCTAATTCTATTTCCTAGTGTCATAGAATTAGAAAGTTTTCCTTCTGACCCCAGAGTCAGTAAACTTTTTCTATAAAGACATATGTCTCTGTTGCATATTCTTCTTCTTTTTTAAGACAGTCCTTTTAAAGTACATATATGAAAAGAAAGAAAAAACCCGAAAACATTCTTAGCCTATAAGCAGCAGATTGCATACCCCTGTTCTTGAGGATGTACTCCCTGTTGGAATTCAATATGCGTACTGTTTGTTTTGGTGGGAAGGAAGTGCTTATGTTAACTAGTTTCTTTAAGTACATTTGATTTAGATTCCTGAGGTTAGAAAAAAGCCCTGGGAGCTATAAAGACAGTACTCTATCGCCAGAGAGATGATCTGAACCTTTTAATTCTTCCATGTTCAAACATTTTATTTTGGTTGAACTAGCAAAATAATGCTGTACGTAAGAGACTTGAGGCTGTTTCATTTTGATAGCTGAATATTTGTAGAACTTTGGATGAAGCTCATTTTAGTCATCAGTTATGATAAGATGGCATTAGGAAGTATGCTTGCCTAGATAGGTCTAACCAATAGCTATGGTTGGTTCAATTATTTTCTTATTTCTGGTAAACATATACATAGCCAATGGCAGTTTGTTAGTTGGCAATTTTAGAAGCTTGATTGGTTTGAGGTTTATAATTGAATGACTTGAGTAGGTATCAAATGTAGGTATCAAAACCTATAAAATGATTTTGGCAACCCTAAATAATATACATAGGGAAGCTTTTTTTTTTTTCCAAATTTACAAAAATTAATAATTTTTATTTCTTTCTAAATCAGGGTGTAAGTGTGGAGGCAGTTGATCCAGTGTTCCAAGCTAAAATGTTGGATATGTTGAAGCAGACAGGAAGGTAAGCATTTTAAGTGATCAGCTAAAGAAATAATGGGAAATATTTATAGAAACATACCTCAAAGTTATAGATGTTTATCAATATCATTTCTAGAAAAAGAGGTCACGTAGTTGACATAAAAGTATCTGTAAATATCGGTGCCATGCACCGCCTGTCTAGTATGTCTTCCCTTTAGAACCAAAGAAATTTGCCCATCAGAGAACTGCCTCATGTTAAAATTCTTGACTGTCACATAGTAAGCTTGGGCTGTAGCTTCCCTCTGTTTAGCATATGGAGTTACTGTCTAGTCACTTATAATTGAAAGAGCTTGTATGTTCCATGTATTTGAGAGCTGCAACTGAATGAGATTATGAATATTTAATTATGTTTGTAGGCATAGTTTTAAAGACGGAGAAAGTATAATCCAAATATTCTGAAGTTTTTTTCCTCAGACCAAATCTCTCAATAGTTACCATTCTCTTGCTCAAATTCTTCTACTGTGGAAAAAACTTCAAAATTAATGTTAGCAAAAGGCTCAGCAGCTGAGCAGAACAGTGCAAATTGGTTTTTGACTGAGTTCCTAGTTCTACTGCTGGTTTAATTGATATTTAATCCTTTCATAACAGTGGATCCTGGTGTCCATTGTTAAAAATGTACTCTGTGCCTGGAAAATCCAACTCCCAGAGCTAAGGAGTTAAAGAGTAGATATTTACTTGAATGCTGAAAGGCTAAAAACTGGCTCTGAGAAACTGTGGTAACAAGGTGAAAAACTGAAAGCCTTATCTACCACTGCTAATGTGCATCTCTTAATGATAGTACTCCTTTGTCACACATATTCATTTCCATGTTTTCTGGATAATATGGTGTACAATTTCAGGGTTTCTAATGGTGCTTTTTCACACCTGTGTGTTTTTCATCTCTTCTTAATTTATACCCCGTTAGTGTGTTGTTTCTTTTCATATCATAAATGTATTACTTGTTCTGTTCTGAGCATCTGAATGCCCTCTTTGTTTCAGGCCGGAGATGGTTGTTGGTTGGTATCACAGTCACCCTGGCTTTGGTTGTTGGCTTTCTGGTGTGGATATCAACACTCAGCAGAGCTTTGAAGCCTTGTCGGAGAGAGCTGTGGCAGTGGTTGTGGATCCCATTCAGAGTGTAAAAGGAAAGGTAGAGTAGATTCTATCTTTATTGCCATCTACTGCCACATTCTGTTTACAGATACATTAAATAAAAATCCATTTTGTTCAAAGCGGGATTCTTAATTACACAGAAAGCTGCTATCTGTTTACTTAAAAAACAAACAAAAAAACTTTACAAGTTGATAACTGTGTCTTGGTATTATTAGCAATTTGTTTAGAGATTTCTTCTTTAATCACTTGTGTAATTGTCATGAATATTTATCTTTAAATTTTTTGAATTTCATAAAATTAGGAAAGTTAAACCATACTCAAAGCCTGCTATAAACATTTTATTAATATTTAAATAAACATTGCTTTACCTTTATTTTCAAATGATGAATTTGGAATTGGCAGAACATTTTAAAAATCTATTTAAAGGGCATTGTTTTGCAGACATTGTGCAGGACATATTCTGGAGTTGTGTTTTCCAAATATTTTAGACAATGAAAACTTGCCCAAAGACTTGGTATCAACCATTCACGTTTCTGGAGTGAGGATGCAAATGAATGATTAAATATGCTAAATAATTCTGAAAACAGATTAACTTGGAAAGCATATTGGGTTATAGTTCTTTGTTGAAACCCCTTTTGTTCTTGTTTAGTTCTCTTTCTCTTTTTTTGTTCATTCTTTCTTTCTTTCTTTTTTTTTTTCTTTCTTTCTTTCTAGCCCCATATGCCATTTTCCTATTTCCTGCCTCATGACAGCAGGGAGCAGCTCTATTATCACCTTCACAGAGCTGTCTGCAAATGTGAGAGGCAATTCGATTTTGCTCAACCACAGGGAGAGTGGATTAGAAAAACTACAGAACATACAGAAATTGGCTAGGTGGTTACTGCTTTAAAATACTGCTGAGGTGTCTTGTTTGAGCATGTACTTCCATTGTAGTGTAGAATAATTGTTAAAAATCACAATATATTTATGCAATCCTTTGTATGCAGGTTTTACAAATAATTTTTAGAGCACTTAGAAATAAATATTAGCTTGTTATCTATCAGACCTGGAGTTTGATAGTAGTGCAGATTACATTTATATCTGCTCACCAGCTCAAACAAACTAAACATGGCTGTTGAAACATGGAGTTTTTATCTGTCATAAATTTGAAATTGAATGTTTTCTGACATCATACCATTATCATGTATAAAAATTGAGGTCTTCTCTAAATCATGATCTTATTAGGTGTGATTTAGCTTTTCAGAGGCAAAAACTATCCACAAAAACAATAATAGAAACTGGTATACTAGACCATTCAGAATGGATAGTTTCTGATTCTTGCTATATGCCTATATTTCAATTTATTTACTTTTTTTTAACTAAATGGGATAGATAAAAGAGGTTGAAAAATCCTTGATTGTTACTGGCTTTATGAATTACAGTATAATACCTCGTAAGTTTAATTCTGTATTTTAAGGTACCTTTTTAGTAACTCGTAAGTAATTTATTTAAGTAACGATTACTGTTTTACAAATATAACAATTATCTAACAAAGTCCCCTACCACAGTATTTACAAGTAATAATTAAAGCTTAATTTTAAATATAATTATAATTCTGTTTCATAGTATTAACTTAACTTAGGTTTTATGATATCTTGACTAATGTGATGGTGGCTACTTTGAAAAAGGAAAGTAAAAACAAACACAATGAAAGAAAGCATTCTCAAAATACAGTAAATAAATGTAAATGTAAATAAATGAGTATGTATTTTATTTTTGGTTATCCTTTTGTAATGTTTAAAATGGCAATTTTAGTTTCCAAACCTAGTTTAAGTGTTGTATAATATTGGAATTTTCATTATTTCTAATTAATTGTAATTTATATTAAAATGATGAATTTCATTTAATAATATGCATTCATCACATGTCTTAACAATGTTAAATTTAGTTTTTAAAAACAATATATCTAAAATTTATGAAGTCATATGTATCACTGTCTACTTTTGTATATTAGGAAGAAATCTTTTTGAAAAAATTTAGTGTAAATATCTATCATTGATGATTTGCATCACTTGTTGGACCTAATGTCTAGATTCATACTATTATATCTCCTGAAATAAGGATCCAGTTCTTTGTCAGTAATACAACTTCATCTTTAAGGAGTCAGAGTTTGATTGTAATTTATGGTTCTTTCAGTGTCAAGTCCTCTCATCACTATGAATCAGATTAAATGCTAGTAAATCCTTAGAGTGTTTTAGTTAAATCATGATACTTATGAATATAAACTTATAAAAATGAAGAATAGCATAAGAATCTCCCTCTCCTTTCCCTGTGTGTGATTCATGAAAGCTGTCAAAATATTTAGTAAGGCTATGATTAGATCAAGAATTAAAATGACATTTTATATATAAATGATTTAAGTTGGGTCTCTGTTCACTTTTTTTAAAACCTCTTTCTTGAACGTTTTGTATATTTCCATCTTTATAAATTCCAATATTTCTGTCTTTGAGAAATTAGATAAGCCTGGATTCTTTCTTGGTAATCTCAATTCATTCACAATTAGTTTGATTTTCTTTTATGGTGACTTGATTACATTTTTTATTGAATAATTGCTGTGAGCCAGGTATTATGAATAACCATTTCAACTTATTTATTCTTTGTTATAATCCTAAAGATAGGACCTGTTACTATTACATGTTATTAGTGGTTAAAAAAAAAAAAATTAGGGTCAAGGAGATTGCTTTGCCAAAGTCAGACCATGAGTTAGCAGCAGAACAAAGTTACGAATCCAGTTCTGTAAAATTTCAGAGCTCAGACTTTTTTAATGACTCTTTAATTCTTTAATATTAAACCATTATGAATGATATAATCAGAGTAACTGCAGAATGCAAAATGAATACCAGAGGTCACTGTGAGGCCATTCCTTAAGTTACTGTGGATAGGTGTCACTCTCTTCAGCATAAGTCAGGGGAAAGAGCTGTACATTTCCTCTAAGTTCTCCATAGTTTTCTCTAGGTATTATGTATTATATATTAATTGATTTTTTAAAATGTGTTGTTCCATTAATTTAAAAAAACAATTTAGACAGATTTATTCCTGTTGACTTTTGTGACATCCCTAGGAGTGAACACTGAAATTAACATAAATAATGAAGTACACTATATGATAAAGAATCTGTAACCCTACTATAAATGTTTTTAAATGATACAGGTGAAAACCAATGGTAATTGCATTCATAATTTAAATGGAGAGTAAGCTCACAGAAGTTACCAGTGAGTTCTGCTCTAATCAGGGAAATAGTTTATAAGATCTGCTTGTAGCATTTAGTTCATTTGTAAAATATACATATTTACATATTTTAAACTTTAGTTCTCAAATGGCACAGTGGGGACCTCTTGCTGAATGTTTTATTATCTTGTATACTCAGCCCACAACTAGATCCAGCAGCAAATTTAGAAGTTAATTCAACTTGTAATGTGACTATACTTCTTTCTTGAGGCAAAAAGAATGGTCACTTTGGGCAAAATCATAAAACTAGCATACAACTTAATTAGGATATTATAATATAAAGCATTACTGCTTTAGAGAACTCATTTTCCTTGCTGGGGTTCCTATTAGTAAAATGCTCAGTTGTTACCAGCTAACTAACTCCTAACAATCATTGTGTCTGTTCTCTGTTTTGAAAACATAAAAAAAGAAATGACTATGTCCAAATGTGTCTTCCACTGGTTAGGTTTTCTTGAAACATTTTTATTTAATCTGATCAAAACACTCAATAGACTTTAAAAAATGTGATGTTTATTTAACTGTAGCTCAGCTTATCTGCAGGTATTTCTTAAGCATACCTGATCTGTATGCTAATGATTCTAAAGTACAAAATAAATTTTAAAAAATGGTCTTTGTCTTCTTTGAGAAGATAAAGTATATACATTTAGCGTTAGTAGTGAGCAAGATCTCATTCTGCCAATTATATACTGATAACCTATACTGATACTTTGCATACTGATACAAAATGTACTGAAATTGCTTGTTTCTGTAAGTATTAAATTGGTTGCTAGAGACAGAAATAATTCAACAAATACTTATTCAGAATTTTATATGTGCCAGTATACAATAAAGTATTACTTGTATAGCAAACACAGTAAATGTAAATTAAAATTAGAAGAAGGGAGAAAAATCAGTGTAGGTTGCACAGAATAGATAAAGCTTGGGCTGAGTTTTGAGAGGTAGGCGGGACATCACTCAAAAAAGAGGAGCTTGTACCGCATGGGAAGGATATAGAAACAATATCATTCCAAGTGGTACTCACCTCTTCGTTCATTCTTTTTTCCACAGGTATTAGAATGTAAAAGGAGTGGTTTCATTGGTTTTAATTTGTTTAAACAACTAGCATTTTACAAAAGATGGGGCTTTGGAGAATAAATACAAATGCAGGAAGAAAGGCCGGGTACCATGGCTCACATCTGTAATCTCAGCACTGTGCGGGACCTAAGTGAGTGGAATGCTAGAGCCCAGGAGTTTGAGACAAGCCTGTGCAACATGATGAAACTCCGTCTCTAGTTTTAAAAAAAATTAAAATAAAAAAAAAGTTAGCGAATGAATGTTGTAAGAGCGTAGCCTTTATTTTCAGATATCTAGAAGGTTGTGTCTTTTTTTTTAGGGGTCGGTAGCAAATATTTTACTTTTCCAAGAAATTTTATATTAGAAAGTTTTAAGATGGCGAAGGTTTTTAAGTACTCAAATAGTTTACTCAAATCCTAGTCTTGTTTTGAGCTTCTTATTTTATATATCTATGTGTGTGTGTGTGTATATATATATATATATATATATATTCTCTCTCTCTCTCTCTCTCTATATATATATATAATATATTATATTATATTAGTAGTAGGCCATAGCCAGGGCATAGAGTAATGTAGAACACGACTTAGGGGTCAGGCCTGCATTAAAATCCCATTTTTATCTCCTCTTTTGCAGTGTGACCTTGAACAAGTTACCTAATTTTCTTGAGCTTCAGATTTTTCCTCTATATAACAGGAATCTTAGTATCTATTTCTTTCTTTCTTTCTTTCTTTTTTTTTTTTTGAGACGGAGTCTCGTTCTGTCGCCCAGGCCGGAGTGCAGTGGCCCCGATCTCAGCTCACTGCAAGCTCCGCCTCCCGGGTTTACGCCATTCTCCTGCCTCAGCCTCCCGAGTAGCTGGGACTACAGGCGCCTGCCACCTCTCCCGGCTAGTTTTTTGCATTTTTTAGTAGAGACGGGGTTTCACCGTGTTAGCCAGGATGGTCTTGATCTCCTGACCTCGTGATCCGCCCGTCTCGGCCTCCCAAATTGCTGGGATTACAGGCTTGAGCCACCGCGCCCGGCCTCTTAGTACCTATTTCATAGCATTATAACTATCATAAGATAATATATGTAGAGATTAGAGTACACATGTCATATTAGGAGGTGTGCAATAAATGATACTTTATTCTGAAGATTAACATAATTCATACTTAAAAGGATCAAGAATGGCCGGGTGAGGTGGCTCACGCTTGTAATCCCAGCACTTTGGGAGGCCAAGGCGGGCGGTTCACGAGGTCAGGAGATCGAGACCATCCTGGCTAACACGGTGAAACCCTGACCCTACTAAAAATACAAAAAATTAGCTGGACGTGGTGGCAGGCGCCTGTAGTCCCAGCTACTCGGGAGGCTGAGGCAGGAGAATGGCGTGAATCTAGGAGTTGGAGGTTGCAATGAGCTGAGATCACACCACTGTACTCCAGCCTGGGCGACAGAGTGAGACTCCATTAAAAAAAAAAAAAAAAAAAAAAGGATCAAGAACTAGAATATTAAAAAAATAGAATGTGAATGTTTCTGCAAATTTTGATAAGAACAAGCCTATAAATTAATCTCTAATTTGCTACATTTAGGAAGATGTTAATGACTACAAAAGAAATGAAGTCTTCCCTTCTTATATTTTGTACATGCTAATTAATCTAGGAATACTCTTCTGATTCGCCAACTTTTATTTAGCACTTACCATTTTCTAAGATATTTTCCTTGGGCATGCTGATGAAACTGAAGTGAATATATTACTTTTAAACTTGGAGGCTGGGCGCGGTGGCTCAAGCCTGTAATCCCAGCACTTTGGGCTGAGACGGGCGGATCACAAGGTCAGGAGATCGAGACCATCCTGGCTAATACGGTGAAACCCCGTCTCTACTAAATGAAAAAATGCTCATCATCACTGGCCATCAGAGAAATGCAAATCAAAACCACAATGAGATACCATCTCACACCAGTTAGAATGGCAATCATTAAGAAGTCAGGAAACAACAGGTGTTGGAGAGGATGTGGAGAAATAGGAACACTTTTACACTGTTGGTGGGATTGTAAACTAGTTCAGCCATTATGGAAAACAGTATGGCAATTCCTCAAGGATCTAGAACTAGATGTACCATATGACCCAGCCATCCCACTACTGGGTATATACCCAAAGGATTATAAATTATTGTACTACAAAGACACATGCACACGTATGTTTCTTGCGGCACTATTCACAATAGCAAAGACTTGCAATCAACCCAAATGTCCATCTGTGACAGACTGGATTAAGAAAATGTGGCACATATACACCATGGAATACTATGCAGCCATAAAAAAGGATGAGTTTGCATCCTTTGTAGGGACATGGATGCAGCTGGAAACCATCATTCTTAGCAAACTATCACAAGAAGAGAAAACCAAACACCGCATGTTCTCACTCATAGGTGGGAACTGAACAATGAGATCACTTGGACTCGGGAAGGGGAACATCACACACTGGGGCCTATCATGGGGAGGGGGGAGGAGGGAGGGATTGCACTGGGGAGTTATACATGATATAAATGATGAATTGATGGGTGCTGACGAGTTGATGGGTGCAGCACACCAACATGGCATAAGTATACATATGTAACAAACCTGCACGTTATGCACATGTACCCTAGAACTTAAAGTATAATAAAAAAAAAAAAAAAATACAAAAAACTAGCCGGGCGACGAGGCGGGTGCCTGTAGTCCCAGCTACTTGGGAGGCGGAGGCAGGAGAATGGCGTAAACCTGGGAGGAGGAGCTTGCAGTGAGCTGAGATCCGGCCACCGCACTCCAGCCTGGGCAACAGAGCCAGACTCCGTCTCAAAAAAAAAAAAAAGAAAGAAACTTGGGCCTATGAGGTGATTAATGTATTGCACTTAACCATTTTGTGTTTTATTCATCTGTCTGTGTTGTTTTCCCCACAAGACTGAGATGTCTTTGAGGAGAGATACCAATATCTTGGAATTTAGTGCATTGCAATAGTTTTTTCATAAATGTTTATAAAATAAAATTGAGGAATGAATTTGCATCAGTGTTCAGCCATTACCAGTTCTATTTTTTTTTTTTTTTTAGCTTATAGCATATCCAAACAACTGCAGTTAATTTTGTGACATTTATTAATTTTTTATATGTTAGCATAGAGTCATTTATTAAATAACTGGAACATGTGATTGACAAGGTCAGTTAGCCAGTTTACTTATGAGCATTATCCTTGGTCAGTTTGAACCCTGTAAAATTAGAGCTAGAGTTCAAGTTTAATATGTCATTTGTCTTCTAAAAGTAGGAAAGGATATTTAGCACAGCTGTTATATTTATAAGATTATTTTTTGATCAGTATCCCACAAGTGTCAGCTAGGGCTGGGTAGTCCTAATGATAAACTGTACACACTCATGCACACCCCTTTTCTTTGTCTAGTTTTCCAGGCAAAAAGAGAAAAATAGGAAATAGAATACATAAAAAAATATATTTCCATTCCTGACATAGCTCTGTGAGCATACCCTTCCAAGGTTTCTTGGAACACGTTTTGTTACTGTATTATCTTTTGTTTGCTTCCTGTCTTTCACTCTTATTATCAGTTTGAACACTCTCAGATCTTGTGAGGATGCCTAAGAAAATATTACAGGTACTAATGTTCCTATACTATTTATGATAGAAACACGTGTAATAGTTTATCACATTTATTTAGCTGATATAAGGAATTGTCAGCTAGGAATGTAGAAATAATTTTACTTTAAAAATTTTAAGAGCATAAGTCGTATATAGAGGTAAGAATTCCTATGGAGTTCTTTTAACCTGGAGCTTCTAGATTAATAATATAATCTCTGAGCTAATTTGTTATGCTTTACTACTTGCTGTGCATTTTGAATGATGTAAATGTGCTTCAAATTAGTTTGAATCCAACTGTTTTGAGTAAAAATACATCATTCATTACCTGTAAGAATATTATTTATTGACTCTCACTTCTTGAATGCTTTTCTTTCTGTAGTCATCTAATTATCCCTGGTCATTAGTTCAACAGACACCTGTTGATCACTACTTTATGCCAAGAGTACATTGGAGTTATAGAGAAGAATATTATCTACTCCCTATCCTTAATGCCAGTTTTGAACTAGCAAGTGGAAACGTGGAAACTATGACTTTGATTGAGAGGCCTTTTCAGAGCCTATATATTTTAATTTTTAAAGATCACATTCTAGATGTGACGTTAGCCATTGTTAGTTGCGAGGATATTTCTGGACCTGGGACTTAGTTTTGTCAGGTTTAATGTCTTCTTGTCATTGTAATTTCCTGAAGAGGGTAGAAATGAATTGGTAGATTTTCTTCAAAGTCATAATTGATCCCTCGGTTGTGATTTTTAGGCTACTAGTAAGCTGATTAATAGATGCTTACAGTCACTTTTCACATTCCAGATAGCTTTACCATATGTAGTTTTAAATCCAAATTAAATACAAGTCAGTGGTCTATGAGTTTCTCAGTTTAGCAGGTCACAAAAAAGTATTTCATGAATTCAGAACTGAGCAGTGATAAGTAAAGACTATATTGTTAACAAGCTAGTGATTAGATTTTGTTTATAGATAATGGATATTTTTCTTTTCCTTTTTTTCAGGAAAAATAAACATAAGTGGTAAAAATTTCTATAGCATAGTAACCAAAAGTACTTTTTTTTTAGTTTTTCATTTCAATAGACACTTATTTTGCACTGTATTTTGTGTGCCACTTACTTTGTTATAGAATGGATATTCAGTGACGAATGAGACACAAACCTTGCTGTTGAGTAACTGAACATAGTAGTACTCCTTTCTTGTTTTTGTGTCAGGACAGCTATTATAACAAACAGCTTGATGATGAAGAGTACTGGCTTTGACAGGCTGTATAGGTATAAATCATAGTGGTATCATTTAGGTTGTGTCATTTCATTTAATTGATTTAAATTCTCTACACTGCAGTTTCCTTATCCATAAATTCATAATATTAATACCTAAACTTGGTTGAGAGGATTAGCAAGATAATTTCTATATAGTATTTAATTGATAAGCAAAATAAAAATACACAAAAGTGATACACAGCAAAGTAATTGGCCTTTATATATTTTTCCTACTAAAATGCCTTTGCCTATTGAGAGATAGTAGTTCAGTGGATATACTTTGTATTTTTCTTTGAATGTGGTGTTATAGCACAAGCAATGTATATACATCCCTTATTCTCATCCACATGCTCTACTGCCATGCTAACATAGTTGAGCCCATCTTTGTTCTCTAGGGCCCTTTATTCCTTTGCTGTATATGGAATTGCCAACAGACAAACCAGTTGTTTTAATTTTTCCACTAGAAAGGCATCTGAAGTCACTGGTTCCATTTGATGTAGACTGAGTAGCCCCTAGATAGAACTGATATCAGATTAGTGATCCATAGGTGATAGTCTCTTGTAGCTTATTAGTAGTCCCCTGAGGAGTTCAATTTTAAGCTCACTCTTTGTCACTTATGAGTCTAGAAACACTGATCATGCAGGAGTAGTATCAAGATTCTAGGCATATTCAGTCATTTTTAAAAGAGAGATAATAACCTTCAGTGTAACTATACGCTTTCTTATGGTAATCAGGAATTTCCCTAAGGAAATACATCTTAAAGTGTCACTCTCTAATTTCCTATTTTTTTTTAATACTTCAGGTGTCTCCTGAAGCAAAATTTATAGTTATAACTTGATTTTTAGGGTAACTTTTTTCCAATTTTAACACTCTTCATGATACCAGTAGTCTGCTTTGTTAACTGTATCAGTTTGGGTCCTCTGTGGATCAGATGCCAAAATGAAATTAGACATGCAAGAGATTTATTGGGGGAGACACCCATGTTGGAGAAAGGGGAGAGCCTTCAGACAGCGGTGAAGGTTTGACCCTGCAAGAGAAGAAAGTGAAGGTAGATTGGGTAGAAGAGCCACAGACTGTAGCTAGTGCTCAGAAAATTTCAGCCAGGCTGCTGGGGAGTCCTTGAGCCAAAATTAGCCTTTACAGGAATCCCTTATTTGGCAGGAATAACTAGGTTCTAGTACCACTGCTGTGTTCAGTTGTTGGCTGGGAGCTGCCCAGGAGAAGTATGACCTGGTGTGAATGCCCAGTGGATCCAAAGGTGTAAAAGTTGGAGGTTGTGAGTCAGTCATGCACTCCACAGCAGGTTCTGTTGAAAGATCTGGGCTGGGCAACTCCATCACTGCCACAGTTAGTAACAGTGAAAACTATAGTGGCAGAAACACATATATTATTTTATTACCAAGTCTATGAGGCATCGTCATTCATGAGCAAATGGAGAAATTGAAGGGTTAAATAACTTGTGAGGTCCCTTAGCTAGTAAGTGATAGACCCAGAATTCTAACTTAGGCAGGATTGACTCCAGAGTGCCTCAAGCATTTAAACCTCTACACCATACTGACTACATGCATATGTTGAAAAAATTCTGTGAAACTTTATTTTTATTATAACTTAAGTAAATTCTTTTCCCAGTGTTTCATGAATCTAAAAATGTCTAATTACCTTTTACCATACTAGTTTCTAAAGATCGATTTGTTTTCATTAAAGCATATATGTTCAAAACTTGTGGATTTACTCTTTGAATTTTGATGCATGTCTTCACTTGTCAAAAAAAGTAAATTATGCAAGTTACACCCCATCCCCCTTTTCTCCCAATATACTGAAGTTGTACTACAGATCTCTAGCTACAGTAAGCAATTCTCCGAGGATGAAGAAAGAAAATGTACATACACATAGGAATTTCTTTTCCAGAGCTAAAATTGACATTTTATAAATAATTTCCGTGTTGCAAACTTGAGACTAAGAAATCACAGCAATTCAGTGATATGCATTTGGCATGAGTCAGTTTTAGTTCTTAGTGCTTTTCATTGGAAATGGCATAAAAAGTAAGATTTCTCTGAATTTTTTATGCTGTGGGCTTACAAGAGACATAAGATGTTTTTCTCTTATAGATGTCTGGCAGTGCATGGCAGCAGAAGTAACGAAATGGTCACAAACCCCAGCAGTACTTCCCAGGTCACATGCACTCTTAATTTTTAAAGAATCTAGAAACAACCTAAGCAGTTGATAACAGGTCATTTCTAGGTGATAAAGAGTATTTGATATGGGTTGCCTTTCTTTCCACACCTTTCATTTTTATAATCATTTAGAGATTTACTTTACATAGTGATGGTTTTATGTTTTAAAATATGTAATCTAGTAACTGAATTTTTACTTTTTTTCTTTTTAGTGTTTGACATTGATTTTGAGGTCTTAAAATTTTTTCAAGTTTTTAAAAATTATTTTAGTTCATCACATATATACAAGTTACAGTTCATCTATATATGATGAACTGAATAATTTTTATTATATATAATATATAAGCATACATATATAATATATATTATATATATAGTGAGCTGACCTGAGGTTATGGAAGATTCTGATTGTTTCATTTTTAAGCTCAAGAAAATGAATGCATTATAAATTCTTAAAACATTAGTTCTACTCTGTAAATACCCATAATCATTGACTGTGATATGAGTACAACTGGACCAAAGGCAACTACTGAAAAGAGAGAGAGAGAAAAAAAAATTACAGCTACTGCCAGAAGTGTTTGTGTATTTTTCTTTAAAACACCTTTGTATTAAACTAATTTGAAGAGCTTTGCTTAAAAATAGCTTCCTTTGGATGTAAAAATTGGGAACTGTAGATTGGGGTTTTAGAAATTTAGTCTAGTCTTTCAGTGACCTAGCAGTTGATGTGAAACATGAATTTTAAAATAAATAGCATATTGGATGAACTGTATTCTACTCATGAAAGAAGCCAAAAAATTATGGATTAGACTGAGTTTTAAGTCATAAACCAGATTCGTCATTAAAATGAAATGATAGATCCTTGACCCTTGGGCATGCTTGGAATAAATATGGAACTCAGTATTGTTTTTAAAACTATTTTGCTTTTATAGTCTAAGACAGATGTACAAAAAACATGCAGTTTTTATTTTGTATTGGCAGCTTCCAAATATTTAGTATCTATTTCCAAGAGTTGCAATTAGTAAAGCAACCATGGTACTGAAATCTGCACATCCCACAAGCTAATTATATTTGCAAGGTCAGAGTGAATACATATTTTCAGAAAAATAAAGGGTTATATAAATATGTGTCTTCTACTTGGCTGTTATATCACAGTTTGTTGATCTGGAGTATAATGTGTACAATTCACAAATTTGTCTGATAACAGAAAGTGGTGTGTGATTGTGTTTATTTTACTAACCAGTATATTCACAGCAATCACTTCCAAATATCTCTCCAGTAAAGATGTGTTAATTACAAAACAGACAAGGTCTTCTATTATATTAAAGCTACTAACAAGAAGACAGCAGGAATCACACATGTAAATAGCATCATCAACCCCTATTTTAGTCCTCTGTTTTGATCTGTGAGTTGCGCATAGACCAAAGGTGCTATTAAAGACTGAGTGTATGAAATAGGCAGCATTATATGAACAAAATTTATTCAACAAGAAAACAGACCTTTAACATGAATTTAACAAGCCTGAGAAATTATAAACTATCATATGCTGCAGATTCATGCAGTGATAATAAACAAAAAAGGAAAGTAAGAGGTTTCCCTAAGCTAGCCAAACTGCTAATGGTTTTGTTATAAGCTGTCTACTGTTGCAGTGACCTCTGAAAAGTCTCAAGGCACTTGTACCAGAAAAAATTAAATGGTCAGGCTGGTGAATAGAGACTCAATGTGGTGTGTAGGCCTTCAGTATGGAAAGGAATTTTTCAAAGTCTAGCATCATATTACTGAAAATATTCTTCATACTTTACTCAGAGGTTTTTGTTATTAAGGAGATACTTTTTGTGTAAAGTTTTTTGGTTAAATTACTGCTTTAGTTTATAAGATACAAACTGAACTAATTTAATGTCTATATACTTCAAAATGAACTGTTTAGAAAATTCAGAGAGCTCAAAAAAATGGATTATTTCCCCTACCCACCCATACCTTAATTAATTCTTGGGGGTTCTTTGTTCAGTGTGTTGTATCTAAGATTTCTGTTTTTAACCATGGAGTGATCATTTTGCTGTCATTCTGTTGCATCATGCTGTAAATACACAAACATGGAGAAACGCTTTCAGCTTATACACACCATCGAGTGCTCACTAGGGCTTTTTTTTTTTTTTTTTTTTAAATCTTACTGTGGCATAATTAACACCTTCTTCACCCGTTGCTCATTAGTGCACTGGACATTAATGAGTCTATTTTGATAGGTTGCTCTCAAGGATAAATCCACTTATTTTCACAGTGCAAAAAGCAATGATAAAATTATACAAAAATTAAAATGTAGACTATATTGCTATGTTTATATTTTATTGCATACTAAATATAATTTTGGCCTGCAGGTTGTTGAACATGTTAGTTTCCTTAAGACAGTTGCTATAGTGATGGCAGCAAATTCCTTTAATCTTAGTGTAAAGTAGTCATTTTCTATAGGCCATCATTGATACTCAGGAATTGTCAATGAAAGCTTGTCATTTTATTAAGTTCTTGAATTTTTCTCTTAATTTCTTAAGAAAATTTTAAAAATTTGTTTTTAACAGATCATGATACCTACTTAACTGGTATTTTCATTTCCTTTTTATGAAGTTTCACACCTGCTTATAATATTTCAGAGAAATAATACAGACTTCTACAAGTAAAATAGCTGTCTGCTGTTTTAGTTTGAAAGCATTCACTATAAAAAAGTATACAGGAATTTTGTTGTGCTATATAATGAAATTTTCATAGTTTTGTAGCAGCTTTTTCTCCCTCTCATAAATGATTTTACTGAAATCTTGAAATGGACCAAAATGATGCTTTGCTCTTAAATATTTACCATTAATGGTTAGGGTGGCAATTCTTAATTTTGTGTTTAAGTTATATACCTATCTTGGAAAATGGTCACCTTCTTCCTCCTTTGCCAACATTTTAACTTTATCTTATTTAGTATGAGTGTGAGAAAATTTTATTTCTATATTTTTAACAATTGTTTGAAGTTATTTATGATAACATCTGATTAAAATATGTCTGATATTAGTACTTGTTTTTATTGCTTTTTCAAAAAAAGAATATGTTTAGAAAAAAATTTTAAGTATAAGCAATGTAGGCCATATTTATTTATATATAAACATGAAAGTTAAGTGTGGATTGAGGTTATTGTATAAAAAGAAAAAAGTTTTCACAAACCATTAAATCATTCATGTTCTTGGGATACTTGGCTTTATTTTGATGCAAGAGGAATGAATCTTTGGGAAAATATTAACTGTTTAAAATAAAAGTAAAATTCAGAGTTGATATTGTAGGCCAAATGAGTAGACAGAAACTTGGATTGATTCACTTGTCATCATGTTTTAGTCTAGGTTTGTATTTTTTGTTACTGTCTTTGGTCCCATCATAGCAATCTTTTACAAAGGGTGATTTCTTTCTTTAAATCTTGTTCTTTAGCATACAGCATGCAGTAATACTTATTACAAACAGAATTTTCAGACTTGATTAGATTTGGTTGGCTTAACTATTTTTAATCTCTTAATATCCTCAAGTAATAATTGTACAAATAAGAACAAATCTAGTTGACACAGGTTTTAAAACATTGATTGTTCAGCACTTTTAAAGGCAAAATATAGAAATACTCTGTTACTATACTATCTTGCTTTAAGATTGTTTTATGTGATAAATCTATTCAGTTAAATTCCCTTAAAATGGCAATCTGTCTTAAAGTCACGTGACTTTACATAAAACTTTACAGTGTTGAAAAGCTTTAGCAAGTATGTGATTCTTGTCAATCTCTTTATATGTAAGAGCTAACAGATGTTATTGTATCATAGTAGAATTTGAAGTATTTCTGTACACACAAAAAGAATATACCTATTGTAATTTCTTTACCATGAATTTAGGACCTTATCATTCCATACCATGTTCTTGGCTTAAAGCATGGATGACCTTGGTTTTCTTATATTGTGCCTTCTATACTTGACAGTGGCTTGGACATTTAAGGCCATCAGACAAGGTATAAGTCTTTCATAGTCACAAGAAGTAAAAGGTATCTGACTAGAAGAGAATACGTGGGCAAGTGCCTTGCTGGCTGTAATTTTGTTGTCATTTCAAGTACTGTGGTGGTGTAATTGATGTGACAGGGCTGGGCTTTAGATGTGGTCCCTTAACTTGTGCTCACTTTCAGTTTTAGTTTCTCTGTCATTCATTTTGATTAGGTAAAATTTAGGTGACAAACATATGCACACCAGTGAAGGCTGTTTGGTGTAAGTTTAGTAATGACAGATTTCAATAATAAAGATGCAAAGTTAATTTTTTTCTTTACTGTTTCATGAAAATTGCAATAATTGGTGTCACCTTACATTACAAGATAGAGGGTGGTGTGCTGATGGCACAGTCAGCAGGAGGTTCTTTTTTATTAATATTATAATTAAATGATTTTCTGGATATAGTCCAGAAACAGATGCACGTTGATCATGCCTTGTCCACTGTTGCTTGGCATTATCACTTGCTTTTAAAAAAAGAATTGACTTGACACCTTGTTTTTACAGGTTGTTATTGATGCCTTCAGACTGATCAATGCTAATATGATGGTCTTAGGACATGAACCAAGACAAACAACTTCAAATCTGGGTCACTTAAACAAGCCATCTATCCAGGTATTACCTATATTTGATAATGTGTTAAAACTCTGTTTTACATGTTAAAAGCCTGCTATAAGTAGTCTTTTTAAGTTCTAATTCTTAGTATTTTAATTTGCTTGCAAATTAATTTTTCTTTTGTTTTAAGAGAGAATTGTGGAAATATTTGCTCATATGTGAGTCAATTTTTAATGGGGTCTTTAAATTTTCCTATCATATTTGAGGACACCCTTTTTGGGAGCATAGTAGATCTTTTATCTTGAAAGCATTCTGGCTTTGAATGGTTGACATTATAGAGAAGGACCAATAGGAGTTTCAGGTGAAGGACATAACTATTATCATTGCTTGATTAGTAGGTATTTTTCATACCAGAAAACAATGGAGAAATTGCTGTATATTTTAAGATATCCCTAGAAATAATTCTTAAATATACTTAAAATTTTCTTTTTTAAAAAACCCACCTTTAAAATAAACCCTATAAAAGACCTCCATATGTTACTTGTGATGAGAGTTTATATCTTGTTTTTTATTGTGATAATCAGTTACCATTAATTGCAGTTACTGGTATTCAGACACTTAATATCCTCTTGAGTGACTGTTTTCTTTGTATCATTCACATGCCATGGTGTTTTTATACAAATCTGTATTGTCTGCAAAAATTATTTTAAATGTGTTTTTAAATGCACCACAGTCTGTGTCTGTCTAGTTAACTACTTCTCTAAAGATTAATTAAATGGGCAGAAATACCACGTTTGGTTAAGTAGAATACATAAAACAAAGACATTTTAGTAGTTATTGCTGCTCCCTTCTGAAACCTTGCTCTGTCATGAGGTTGTCTTTGGGGAGTTATGGCTTTGACAGTTAACCATGGTTAAGCCTTGGTTACACTTTGATAACTTTATACTTTTAAACGCTTAATTTTGCGGCAGTCACTCATCCAAAATCTTCATCAGAGTGAAGTGTTTTGTTTTAAAGGATTGAGGTGTGATTTGGAAAAAAAAAAAAAAAATGCAAGTCAAGGAAAACTGCAAAGTATAATGAGTATGAAATAAGCTACCAGTGGTTTTGACTGGGTACAGACAAGCCCGTACTTGCATGTTCCAAGAGAATATATTATTGGACCTGTTTAGCCTGTGATAATGACCTTTTTTATAAACTCCAGTAGCATCATACTGCTTCATTATTTTTTGCAAAAGGTTAAGTAGCATCTCACAAGCCAAGATCATTGTGATTACTACATGGTATGTTTCTGCCAGAAGTTTTTACTAATTGCAACTCACTCACCACCTGTTGCAGATTTCTTTTTTAAAATTAAAGCACTGCTTTTTAACCTTAAAAATGGACTGTAATCAATATTAATAATGTGTTTTTTTATACCACTCCAGTTTGTATTTTTTAATCTTACTTTACAGCCTGTAATTTAAAGTGCACCTTATAAAGCAGGTTCCAAACCTGTGTTAAACAACATGTGTATGTAAAAACTACAGCATCATTATTTTTCCCTTCATTTTAGTTTGTTTTGCCTTCCAATTAGAACTTCTAAATATATTTATTTCACAGTTTATATAGCGCCCATCAGAATGACATCTATCTGGGTGCTCTACAGTTTTAAGACAATTTCAATACTAAAACACACAAATGGGACCAAGCCAACAAGTCACAGAACAAAGCCACACCTTAATGTACTTTCTTATTTTTCTAAGACAAGCTAGAAAACAACCCAGAAGAGCCTGAAGGGAATGGTAATATCTGTAATGAATTTTACTTTATGTTAGCAGAATCTTTAACTCTGGGATCAGAAGCCTTTCAGAAATGCCGTGCCTTTTGTTTTGAAGGGGAAGTTAGCTGGTGTTAAGAGGGGCCTTGCTCTTAAACCAGCTTTCAAGTAGTAGGGATAAAAGTCTGATAACAACCATCAGCTCACATGCTGGTGGTCACTAATGATTTTCTAACAGATTTTTTTTTTACTATTATACTTAAAGTAGTAGAGAAAAATTATGATTCATTGTAGACTGCTATTTAATAATTTGAGAAAAGTTCAAATATGTTAAGTAAGAAAAAGATTATACAGCAGAATATATCAGTTCTCCATTCTGCAAGCGTGTATTTTATAGATGGTGTCTGTATATTTTATACCAGGATATTAGCATTGGTTACCTTTGGATGGTAGAATTGTGAGTTTTTTTGTCTTTCCTTGCCCATATTTCTTAAATTTTTGTTCAGTGAAACATACATTGCTTTTAGAAAATGTTATTTTTAAAGTACTAATTGACAGTGTTGAAATAAGCTAAGAGACAAAGGTTATTTTCACTTTCGTGTTTTATATAATAGAAGCCACTAATAATCTTCATAGAGAGGAGAAAGTATAATGCCTGTACTGTACTCTAGGCTTTTATATTAATATATGATAATGTATATTATTTTGCACTTGGAACATTTGTCTGTTACTGTCAAATGTTTAGAATTGAGAGTTAACAAGCATTTATTTTAGTGACTAAATTTTTAAAACTATTCCATTATAAACTGTTCAGTGACATTTTGGATTCTTAAGTGTCACAGTAAATTTGAAGATTGGTAGTCAGTCTAATGGAAATTTAGTAAATATTGATGCATAGATGCATATGCTAAGGCTAAGAGCCTCTAAGTATAGTGTTGAGTACAGTTGCGTTGTTTAATAGAGTTAAGCTATTTGGAAAACATTGTATCAGTAATTACTGAACATATAAGTTATAAAACAATTGCACTAGAAAGGAGCCATTGTAATCATTTCGTACATGAGGAAACCTGACGCCCATAAAGGTGAGTTGCCCAGGTTGCCCAGTGAGGTAATGTAGGAACTAGTACTCATAACCAGATTGCTTCATTCTTTTATATTATTGTTGAAAATTTAATTAATTAATTTTGGCATAGATAATATATATACAGTTAAAAATTTTTAAAGTACAAAGTCATTTAGCAAAAACTCTCCCTTCCTCTTTCGCCTTCTGCAACTCAGTTCTCCACTCTAGAGGGAACCACAAAACACATTTTGTTTCTTTTCAGTTATTCTATTTATATTCAGAAAGCTTCATTTTATAACGTGATTTAAAGGATATCAGTTACCACCGTATTTTCAGTTTATCAATATAAAATAAAGGCAAACAAATTTGTCTTTAGATCCGAGCACACCTTTTTAAGGAGCATGAAAACTTTAAAAACTTATCAGGAAGCCATGAATAGCTCATATATAATTCATAAACTGTGTGTTTTATAATGCGCCTGCTTTTCCACAGCAGTGAGTGCATAGAGGTAAAATCATAAGTCAGTTGGTCGTGTGTAGTTCTACACGAAACTAAAAAGGACATGGCTGGTTGACTTATGATTTGGGAGGAAGGCACTGGGGGCACCACAGCAGGTGAGTAAGTGAAATTGAAAGACTACTTGAGGATATCATTTGATTTAAACTTAACATTGTTTTGTTATTGTTATACCTGCTGATCTTTCTTGCTGTCTGTGTTTTATTGCTTTTATCTATTTTTTTTTTTTTTTTTGAGATGGAGTCTCGCTGTCACCCAGGCTGGAGTGCAGTGGCCGGATCTCAGCTCACTGCAAGCTCCGCCTCCCAGGTTCACGCCATTCTCCTGCCTCAGCCTCCCGAGTAGCTGGGACTACAGGCGCCCACCACCACGCCCGGCTAGTTTTTTGTATTTTTTAGTAGAGACGGGGTTTCACCATGTTTGCCAGGATGGTCTCGATCTCCTGACCTCGTGATCCGCCCGTCTCGGCCTCCCAAAGTGCTGGGATTACAGGCTTGAGCCACCGCGCCCGGCCTATTGCTTTTATCTAAAAAATTGATTTTCAAGTAATAGGGATAAAAGTCTGATAACAACCATCAGCTCACATACTGGTGGTCACTATCAGGAACCCATGAGTCACTATCATGAACCATGACTATCAAAATGAGACTATCTGATTTTGATAGTCTCAAAAATATAGGGCCTAGTATCTGTGGGTCCATTAACTGGCCTCTGTATGTATTGGTTATAGCAGTTACTAGCTTTATGACCGCCATGTAGGGTTGTGCAATTAGTGAGTGCATAGCGCAAACGTGCTTAGATGAGGGAGCTTCCAGCTCAAGCTTCACTGTCTGCAGCCAGACTATGTCTGCTTAGAGGACTGAGCACCTTTTTCTAATTCTCTACCAGGATGATTCATCTCCTAATGTACACAAATAGCACAGATTAAAGGAAGCCCTGATCACTTCTACTTTTTGATCTGTACAGAATAGCATTTTTATGCACTAAAATTTAATTCATTGCTCCTGATGATTATTGAAATGAATAAGGATTTAATATATACTCTTGGTACTTTACAATCAGTCACTGCTTCCTATGGAATTTCATAGCTCACTTTTATAAAAGACATTGGTGATAAGAACCTATTGTTAAAGTACTCATCTAAAATATTTTCATACTCATTGGAGTGATTTTTGCTAGCAAAGCTTAAAAATTAACATAATGCTTTGTTTCATCCTGATCCTTAAAGTACATAGACTTAATCCAAGAATTTCCTGACATGCATTGTAGCATAGTATGTTAGAAAGAACATAGGCTATGGAATAAGAATGATCTAGGTTCAGATCCCCATCTAGCCTTTTACTAGCTATAAACTTGGACAAATTAATATTTGTGTCTTATTTTCTTTCTTTTTTGTTGTTTTTGTTTTTTATAGAGATGGGGTCTTGCTATGTTGTCCAGGCTGGTCTGGAACTCTTGGGCTCAAGTGATCCAGTGCTGGGATTACAGGCTTGAGCCACTGAGCCTGACCCTGCATTTTATTTTCATCTGTCAGAATACAAATTGAATTGCCCTACCTTACAGTACTGTGAAGATTAGAAGATTTAATGTGTAAAGCAGATACTAGCTGCTCATTAAATGTTCTCTTTTTTTACCCCTTCTTCCTCTACCTCGGTGACATCTTTAGACCTACATTGTAAAAGTCCATTAGTTAGAGAAGTGGTGATTATTTTGGTTAGCTTTTGTCTTTAGATTCCTGAGGGTTAACTCCAAAGTCCTTTTTGTTTTTATACTTGTTAAAAATATCCCTAAAGGTGTATTTCTGTACTTTAATGATTTTCTAGGCTGCCAGAGGGTACTTTAGGTCCACCACAATACTGTTGAACCTCATTTGAACAGTTGATGTTGTTAGAGTTAGATATGGGGGCAGTTGTGAATTGATTTTAGGACATCCGGGATTATTGTTTCTTAATAAAGCCATGCCGTTAGCTTAAGATTTTATTATGATTGGACTGTTCACCTTGGAAATAGAGTGAGGTGAAAAAAATTCTGGTTAGTGAGACTGCATGTCACTGGATAAGAGCATTAGCTAGACAGACCCAGTAAAGACCAAAATCCACATTGCTAATTTGGAGACATGCATAACATAATTATTTGAATTAATCATAACTGAATGAGGAAAAGGGGAACTCCAGATTAATGTGGGTAAAGAAACAGTTGTGTTATTGTAGCTTTCTAGGCTTTTCATTTGAAATACCCATGAGCTCCCTAGATATCATAAAGTTAGATTTAATAAATTATGAATGATTTATAAACTTAGCTTACAATAAGATCAAACCTTATCTCTGACTGAGCAAGGCTACTGAAACTGCTTAATTTGTGCTCCTCCATATCATGCTTTGAAGAATGTGTAACCCATTCCTCTAAACCTTAGGTTTAAACTTGTAGCTAAGAAAAATACTTTAATTTTGTCTTAATTTACTTAAAATAAAATGCCTTTATTAGAGGATGGTACAGGTATTATGTAAGAATATCAACAGTTTCAAACATTTTTATTAGGTGAAAAATAGTAATTTGTCCTTTTAAAAATCGTTTATCTATCTAGGCATTAATTCATGGACTAAACAGACATTATTACTCCATTACTATTAACTATCGGAAAAATGAACTGGAACAGAAGGTAAGTTTAAATTTTTATCTTATAGGAGGAAAAAAGTCTTTTTCAAACCATTTAAACTATTACCTGGAATGTGATTTAAATTTGAATTTTTGACCTCTTTCAGTGTTTCCAAATATTACTCCATTATCGATGAATTGCAGCACAAAATAAAGGAATATTTTATTGGACTATTTAAAGACACATTTTACCTTATTGGTAGGTGCTGAAGTGGGAGAGGAAGTAGGAAATCAAACACTCCACTTTGGTTTTATGATAAATCATAAAAATATTTCTTTTAGTTCTGTGATTTTCTGATTAACTTTTCTTCTTCAAGAAAAAGGCCTTTTGTAATTAAATTAGTAAATATATTGCTCTATAAATTTTAGAGGAATGACTTAAATTGCAGTTGTGTCATGCTTTTTGTTTGTTTGTTTGTTTTAAGAGAGAGGGTCTTGTTCTGTCTCCCAGACTTCAGTGCAATGGTGTGATCACGGCACGCTGCAGCCTCAAACTTTCAGGTTCAAGGGATCCTCACTCTACAGCCTCCCGTGTAGCTGGGACTATCGGCATGCACCACCACACCTGGCTGTTTTTTGGGTGGTGGGTGGGAGGTAGAAATGGACTCTTGCTTTGTTGCTCAGGTTGGTCTTGAACACAGTCCTGTGCTCAAGTGATCCTCTCACCTCAGCCTTCTAAAGTGCTGGGATCATTAGCACGAGCCATTGCACCCAGCCTAGTGCTTTTAGAAAACATACCATGTTTACTCTAAGGAAAACTAAAAGTGAGTCAGAGAAACAGTTATAGGGTTTTCAGATAATTTGTACTAGATTCTTATCCCATTTTATACCAGTTTTCAAGTTTGATTAGTTTTTAACATTACCTGACATTTTGATGAATTAGCATTCTCATTTGTTTCCACTATTTTAGGATTATTTCTAGTACAGTTTTTCTGTCAACTAATGCCAAGTATTTAACTCTGCCTGTTGTTTTTTGATATTACAATCTGAACCACTTTCCCCCTCTTTACTATTACAATTAGTCATCCACCTAATTAGTTTCTTGTATTTCTCTCTGAGAAAGTTAAAAGCATTTTTTAAAAGAACACTGAGTTTATTGTTGATTGATAGCTAGTAAGTTTTGGTTAGTGAGACCACTCTCAAGTCTGAAAGTGATAAGTAATCAGTAGCAAATAAGATCATTCTATCTAGCCCAAACTGTTTCTCACCAAGGTGTTTTAGACGGGGATTCTGGTACATGGCAAGTGGCGGATGGAGTGAGCTGGGCTCTCCACGCTTACCCCCTCTTTCAACCAGATCACGTCCATTTTTAATCTAATCTATATACTGGGGGGGAGGATATGCAATATAAGATTTTCTTTGAAATAAGAATTCTAATTTTGTTTTTTTTAAGTTTGATAAACTAGAGTTTTAAAAGGTGAAATCCACTTATAAACTCATCTGAAGGGCCCAGTGCTTGAGCATGTAGTGAGTGAGGGGAGTGGGGAACTACTTCTGCCTTGGCCTGAGGGGATCCTATAAAGCTGTCTTCTAATTCCTGCCTGTGTACCACAGTTTACTTCTGATGTGATAGATTTAGTTGATTAAGTATATTTTTAACACTTATTTTTAATTTTACATGGAATGAGTACAGGCTGTGAAAAATGGCACCACTCAGGTACAAACAAAATTCATTCAGAATATAAATATTTTATCAGACACCCATCTATTCGGAAATGTCTAGCTAATTACATCAATTTTTTCTTTCTCTTTTTTTGGGGAGTATCTCATAAACTTAGCCATTTTCCTTGGCATAAACAGCAAATATATAAGCACTTACATAAATTACTTAATGTTATGTTTATGTTCTTAATAGCTCAGTTTAGCTGTTAAACTGCCTTCTTGGTAACAAAAGCTCTGCCTTTACTCTTATCCAGACAACTTGTATATTTAACCCCAAGCCTTACTTGAGGGTCGCAAGGGAATCCTTGTCCAGGTATGATAGGAATATCCTGCTGCTCCTTGGGAACTGTCTTTGTTTGCTTTTGAAGTGGTAGGGAAATCTTAAGTCTCAACACTTAATTATAGGTGGCTATATAGCATAGGTAGTTGTAGCAGCATCCACATTTCCCAAACATGTATTTTCTAGAACGGTATCAGTGGAGAAGCTAGGAAGCAATCAAAGAAACTGAAATCATCTGTGGAGGGTTTTCCTAACTTTTTTTTGGCATACTCTCTTTGCCCCTGGAGCCACAGGAAGAAAATGGGAGAATTAGTGCCTTCGGAACCAAAGGAAGGGAATGGACGAGTTTTGTATCTTGAAAAACCTTATAGGTGATTTTGACAGGCAGCTTATTTTCCAATATACGATAAAATTTGTACCACAAATAGCTGTAAACTTCTAAGCAAGTAGGATAATTTTTCTAAACTAAACCCCCATATATCTTCAAGTATATCTTCAGATTCTCATGGGTCAGTGATCTCATTTAAAGTATAACAGTTCTATTGACAAAACAACAGTCATTTTATAGCCATCATTTTTTTTCTTTTACTTTTCACAGTTTTGTGAATCATCCAAAGGGGAAAGCTTATTTAATGACAGTCTTCAATTGAAGAAAATTTGTAGGGTAGGACTTTAAGAAAAAGTGTCTTAAAATATAAACTTGAAAACTTAAAAACTTCTAAAAATAAGTACTCAGAATTGTAAGTCCAATTTGAGAAACGTTGAACTAAGGTGTTTAGTTTCATGCTCACTAATATAGGGTCCAACCCCAATTTGCTGGTGTGATTGCACATGAGATGTTTTTTTTTTTTTTTTGGAGTCTCACTCACTCTGTCACCCAGGCTGGACTGTAGTGGCGTGATCTCAGCTCACTGCAACCTCTGTCTCCCGGGTCCAAGTGATTCTTCTGCCTCAGCCTCCCAAGCAGCTGAGATTACAGGCGTGTGCCACCACACCCAGCTAATTTTTGTGTTTTCAGTAGTGACGGGCTTTCACCATTTTTTGTTTTGTTTTGTTTTGTTTTAGAGGTATGAAGTGGGAGATCAGTGGTCTCATAGCCTTCAGAGCTGAGAGCCATGAACAGAGATTTGCCCACGTATTTATTAACAGCAAGCCAGTCATTAGCATTGTTTCTACAGATGTTCGATTAACTAAAAGTATCCCTTATAGGAAATGAAGGGATGGGCTAAAATAAAGGGATGGGCTTGGCTAGTTTTCTGCAGCAGGAGCATGTCCTTAAGGCACAGATGGCTCATGCTGTTGTTTGTGGTTCAAGAACGCCTTTTAAAAAAATTATTATTATACTTTAAGTTCTAGGGTACATGTGCACAACGTGCAGGTTTGTTACATATGTATACATGTGCCATGTTGGTGTGCTGCACCCATTAACTCGTCATTTACATTAGGTATATCTCCTAATGCTATCCTTCCCCCCTTCCCCCTCCCCACAATAGGACCCAGTGTGGGGCTTTCACCATTTTAACCAGGCTGGTCTTGAATTCCTGACCTCAACTGATTCGCCCGCCTTGACTTCCTAAAGTGCTGGGATTACAGGCATGAGCCACTGTGACCAGCCTAGATAAATCTTTTATTCTCAGCTTCATGGCTTTTCATCCTGACAATAAGGAAGTTATAGATGGAATACCAGAATGTGAAGGAAACTTTGAGATTACCTAATACAAGCCCTTAATTCACAGATCTCTAAACTGAGGATCAGAAAGATTGACACAAGGTCACTCCGTAAATGGGGCATTTATCTTGTTATCTTGGCATTGGAAAGCTAGGCTATATGAAAAATTAGAGATACTTTGTGTAATATTAATATGAATGTCATTCATTCATCAGATGTTTATTGAGCTATTATTAGGTATTGTTCTAGAATATAGACCCTAGTGGTCTTGAAATGAATAGGGCAAAGTCCCTGCCTTCTTGATTTCCCTTTAGTGGGAGAGAAATGCAGTAAACAAGTAAACAAAAATTTCAGGTCTTTGTAAGCGTTACAGAAGTAATACAGCAGGTTAAGGGAAGAAAGATTTTTTTGTTTAAGGTAGTGTAGTGCAACTATTTTAGGTATAGTGTTGTTAGGGAAGACATCTATCTATAAGGAAGAGAGGAAGGCAAGTTATGCAAAGATGAGAATAGCCTTCTAGGTAGAAGGACAGCAAATGCAAAGGCCTTGGTGTTGGAGTACTCCTTAAGTTATATTAATATAAATATAGGAGCATTCTAATTGGAGTTTATTTGAATTAATAAAATTAAATTTAAACCATTAAGTCAAAATGTTTTTTTTTTTTCTCTAAACAATGAAGGGGGTATCCTCAAGGCAGAAAAAGAATTACTTTTTCTTTATTTTTTAGATGTTGCTAAATTTGCATAAGAAGAGTTGGATGGAAGGTTTGACACTTCAGGACTACAGTGAACACTGTAAACACAATGAATCAGTGGTAAAAGAGATGTTGGAATTAGCCAAGAATTACAATAAGGTAAAAGTTACTTCCACCATTTGTTCTTTATAATCTTTGGAATACATATGATTAGATGCCAAGCATTGTATAAGTAATTAAAAATAGAGAAGCCTTTTTTGTAAATAAAATAGTAAATATTTGCTTTGCAGTTCATCTGGTCTGCAACTACTCACCCTTGCCTTTGTAATGCAAAGGCAGCCTTACACAATATGTAAAGGAATGAATGTGTTTGGGTTCTATTAAAACAAGCAGCTAGCCAGATTTGTCCCATGGGCTATAGTTTTTCAACTCCTGTTGAAGACCATGTAATACAGTTGCATTTTTGAAATCTCTTCATTATTTAAGGTATGTTTCTCTTGAAGGGGACAGGGAGTAAGGGGATACAGATAACGATTAACAGCACTAGTACTACTTGCTGTGTATAATTTATATTATGAACGTTTCTATTTTTCATTTAATGATTATTTATTAAAAATCTAATGTGCCAGGCATATCATACATGTATACATATAGATTGCAACTCATTAATGGGTTGAAAACCTGCAATCTGAAAATACACATTTATACATTATGCAGTGTTACATTAACAAATATTTATTGAACATCTCTTATACAAGTTATAGTAAAAAAATGAATCCTTGCTTTATTTATAGGAAAACAGGAACAGTTAGACAAGCTTCTAAATAATCAGCGCATTAGTTAAAAATCAGTCTGTACCATAACACCTTCATATTCAGATTGTCCACAGACCAGCTATATCAGCATCACCTAGGATCTTGTTAGAAATGCAGACTTTCAGACCTACTGGCTCAAAATCTACACTTTAACAAGTTCTGCAGGAGATTTGTATACTCTTGAAATTAGACATTAGGAAATACTACCATAGAGAAGACCATGGGAAGCCCTGTAGGAGTTCAGAGGCTCTGACTTTGAAGCTGGCCAACACCCAGGTTGCTGTCTTACAGATAAACAACAATCGAACTAGGCCTTAAAGCATAAGTAAGACTTGAACATACAAAGAAATGTTACCCTAGACAAAATAAACATCACAGGCAAGGGCTAGGAGATAGAAAAGGCATAGAACAGATCCTGCAATCCCACCACTGGTTGCACATCCAAAGGAAATGAAATCAGTATGTTGAAGAGATGTATACACTCCCATGTTCATTGGAGCATTATTCATAGTACCCAAGATATGGAGTCAACCTAAGTGTCAATCAACAGAGGAATAAAGAAGATGTGGTATGTAGATATACATACAATGGAATACTATTCAGCCATTAAAAAAAAGGAAATCCTGTCATTTATGACAACATGGATAAATCTGAAAGGCATTATTTTAAGTGAAATAAGCCAGGTATTGAAAGCCAAGTACCACATCATCTCACTTATATGTGAAATCTAAAAAAGTTGAACTCATGGAAGTAGAGAGTAGAATTGTGGTTACCAGGAATGTGAGGTTTGGGTGGAGCGGGGTGGGTTGGGGAGAAAAAAAGATACAGGACGTGTTTAGGAAACAATATGCTTGGCTAGTATGCATAGTACATGAAGGTGAGCAGTGGGGAATTAAGTTTTAAAAAGTTTTTGAAGTCAAATAACAGCACTTGGGATGTCAGGATAAGAGGTTTTTTTGAGGAGTTTTTTGTTTTGTTTGTTTTGTGAGATGGAATATTGCTCTGTCACCCAGACTGGAGTGTAGTGGTGCGATCTCGGCTCACTGCAACATCTGTCTCCTGGGTTCAAGAGATTATCCTGCTTCAGCCTCCCAAGTAGCTGGGATTACAGGTGCCCGCTGCAACACCTGGCTAATTTTTATATCTTTTAGTAGAAACGGAGTTTCACCATGTTGTCCATGGCTGGTCTCAAACTCCTGACCTCAGGTTATCGACCCGCCTTGGCCTCCCAAAGTGCTGGGATTACAGGAGTGAGCCACTGTGCCTGGCCTAAGAGTTATTTTTGATCAGAGCCATGATATGCTTAGAACCTGACTTTAGAAACATAATTTCACAACAGTATAGAAGGAATGCTGTAAGAGAAGATTGAAATGGAGAGTCTGTTTAAGAGGAGCTTGCTACTACCCAAACAAAAGATACAAAGAGTCTGTATTACATGGTAGCAGTGGGAATGGAGGTATCAATAGGCAAATAAATAAAGCATGGTACTGGTTGGATAGACAAAGTAAAAGGAGGAGGAGGAATCAAAGAGGAATTCAAAGTTACCTGCCTGGGTGACTAGTAGTATGGTAGTACCACTAGCATTTTCAATTTAGGTACAAGTAGAAGGATTGAGGAAGGAGGTAAAGAGTTTATTTTTAAGGAAGCAATTAGAAATGTGGGACTAGGAATTAGTAAGGGCTAGAGCTCAAGATTTCAGGATCATAGTTAAGATTGTTGTTAGTTATTACACCAAAATGTAATATTTCCCTTTTAAAAATAAATACATCTTAAAAATATATTTTATCCAAGAGACAGTGTATAAAATTTACCAAGTGTAACAACAAGACTTTTGAGAGAACTAAGCTTTAAAATAAAGTTGATGGGCCCATACAAATGAAATCCCAGCAGAATTAGGGTTGGCTTTGAAAAGAATGCCCTGATTATAGTGTTTCAACTGGAAATCCCCATTAATGCTAGATCGTAGGGAAAATATTTCTTATCTTTCTAGTGTATGTTTTCATGCTGTGGAGATTAGATAAAGAGAAATCACTTACCATATTTTAAATAGTTAACCTTTTATAAGTAAAAAAGTTATGACTTAAGTAATTATTCAGCAGACTGTAGGAATGGTTTTCATTTCTCTGTAACATTACACGTTTAAGTAAATTTGTATTGGTACCACTGCCAGGAAATAACCTATTTATGGTTACTGCTGCCCATCTACAGAAGTTTTTCCTATTTTACAGTTTTAAAAAATCTCTGTAGTACTCAAAAACTTGTAAGGTTTGGTTATAAAATGAAAACAATGTGTAAGCTGTGATATGAAAGAGTCCAAATTTGGGAATGTAATTCCCTCTGTGATTGAAAGAAATACGGTGGGTTTTTTTAGTAACACTTAAAATATAAAAAGAAAGGCCCATGCTACCAATTCTTCATAGTATTCTTTTTAATTGGTTGGTGTTTTAAGCTAAGGTAATTACTGTTGGATGCCAGTTAGGTCCTAAAGTAAAAGAAGGTTAGAAAATAATTAAATTCTCAATGTCGCAAGTTTTCAGTTTCAAGTCTGAATTCCACACAAATTCTGCTTGATTATTATTAGTCATTTGATTTTTTCTAATTACTGAACCACAACACCCACAGTTCTGTTTTTTCATGTCTCCTGATTTATTCATGCCAAGATGCATTTGCTATTTTTTTTTAAATTTTGATAATGTTTGATTACATACTTGTAAATGAATGTGCAGGTGAAAAAATGAATTGCGAAGAACATTTTAAGAATAGCATAGAAACAAAAATTTACCTTTTTTTTTCCCAAGCATGTAGTGCTATAAATTCTGAGATCTGACAGTTTACTGTTCAGGTGGAAATATTGACCTACTTAGTAACCTGAAAGAAAGTTTGAATATTTCTTTTATATGCTTACATATGAAATCTGTAAATATACAATTACATTTGGTTTAATACAGTAGCTATACTAAATAGTGATATCTCATTTGGTAGTACAATATGATAAAAACAACAGATATAAATACTGGGGAAAAGAGGTAAGATTATTATTATTTGGATGTAATAGAATGTGTTTGCAATCAAACATAAAAATCTAAGAATTAACTTAGAAAACTCTTAGAACTGTTTTAATCAACAATTATGTAGTTGGTAAACACAGTTATATAAACTGAAAACAGTCGAAAAATAGGCAAATCAGTTACAGTAGCATCTAAAATTATAAAATATTCAGGAATTAACCATCACAAGAAATGTAAATGTGTAAGTGTGTATGACTTATGTGAAGAAAACGAAAAACATCTGTAAATAAATTGGGACATACCATGTTTCCAAATGGGAAGACTTAGTATTGTAAAGCTGCTGTCAGGCTTCCCAAAAGTTACTATAATTCTAGTAAGAATATTAATGTGAGCTTTGAAAAATTTGATAACGTGACGTTAAAGTTTATCTTCATAAAATAACAACTAGCATTTATTGTTTGTTATGAGTCAGAATGGAAGAAAATATTTTTACTTATAACACAGAGTGAGCTAGTACCCAAAAATGCATAATACTCAGAGAATTCCTATAAAATATTTATTTTATTTTTGTTTTTTATTTCTGTAAGTTACTGAGGAACAAGTGGTGTTTGGTTCCATGAGTAAGTTCTTTAATGCCGATTTGTGAGATTTTGGTGCACCCATCCCTTGAGCAGTATACACTGTACCCAATTTGTAGCCTTGGCCTATAAAATACTTTTTTTTAAATAAGTTGAGCAAAAGAGAAAACTCACTGCAAAAAAAGACAAATGGTATATAAACATGGAAAAGTTCTAGCCTTTTTAAGTAGTCAAAAAAAGTTAAAATAAGTAGAAATTTTTTTTTTCTTTTTAAATTAAAAAGAATTTTTTAGGAAAATATAGTAGTAGTGGGAAAGTAATTGATAGAACATTTTTGGAGGCCATCTTTCAGTTTTAAGTGCATATAACTCTTTAAACAACATGTTCTCTGTAGAGGATTTATTATGAAAAATAAAATTTCACAAAAACTAACTTAGAGAAATATCTACAATCTGCTGTTAGATGTACAAAATTAAATTGTATAACAATGTGAAAATAATTCCTATCATGTTATCTTCTCTCCCTTTTTCAAAAGTATCTCTATGTTGCATATATGTCAACATATTGTGTTGGTAGCAGTATGTGTGAGGCAGGAAACTCTATACTTTATGTAACGCCTGAATTATTTTCAGTTTTTGCTTTAAGCAAGTAATACTTATATGTAAGGTTGTGTTAGCTCAAAATAACAATGGCTTAAACAAGGTAGAAAGGTATGTCTCATATTTCAAGGCCAATATAAAACTTCAAAGACATTAGAGACCCAAGTTCATTCTGTCTTTCCGCTCTACTTTCCTTGTGTTGGCCTTCTTCCTTTAGGTCACCTCATGATTCATTGTGATTGCAATAGCTTCAGCCACTCATCTAAGTTTCATGCAACAGGAAGAGAAAAAAGGGCAAAAGGGGATAAATCAGTTTCCTTTCAGGATCCTTTGCATAAGTCCCACACAGCACTCCTGATTACAACCGACCCTGGAACTATATGGATTTGAACTGTATAGATTCAAATATATACATGGATTTTTCTCATAAATATATTAGAATTTTTTTTGAGATGTACAACAATTTGAAAAACACCTCAGACAAACTGCATAGCCCAGAATTATTATTATTATTATTATTATTATTAAAGACAAGGTATCACTCTGTCACTTAGTCTGGAGTGCAATAGCATGATCATGGTTCACTGTAGCTTCCACCTCTTGGGCTCATGCAATCCTCCTGCCTTAGCCCCCCGAGTAGCTGGGACTACAGGCATGTGCCGTCATGCCTGGCTAATTTTTTGTAGAGATGGGGTTTCACTATTTGCCTAGGCTGGTCTTGAACTCCTGGGCTCCAGCAATCTGCCTGCCTTGGCCTCCCAAAGTGCTGGGATTACAGGCATGAGCCACAGCACCTGGCAGCCCAGAAATATTGAAAAAAAAAAAAAAAAAAGGCATGTCACAAATGCATAAAATATAGGAGACACTAGTCTGTTTTATCATTTGCTACCATAAACTATACACATTATAAAATAAAAAATTGTCAAAACGTATACATACAAACGCAGTTGTACATGGGCCCATGCTCAGTTGAGAAGGTTGAATTGCTTGATATGTACTATAGATTGAGGTCCCCAGCTGCTGTTGCCTGCCATTTCAGACAGGTAATTCACCTTGTAAACAGATAATGTAAACTTATTGTATTGATAAATAAGTATGGTACTGTAAATGTATTTTCTTTTCCCTACACTTTTCCTAATAACATATTATTTTCTCTAGCTTACATTGTTGTAACAATATAGTATATAATGTATATAACATACAAAATATGTATTAACTATTTATATTATCAGTAAGGCTTTCAGTCAACAGTAGGCTATTAATAGTTAAGTGACACACAGATTTTCACCTGTGATGGGTTAGCCCCCATAACGCTCATCCCCATTTGTTCAAGGGTCAACTGTATATCTCATTTGGCAGGACGTCGTTAAATGGACACAACTAGCTGCAAGAAAGTTTATGCAATGTGGTATTTTAGCTGGGATCATTGATTCATTTAGTAAAATCAGGGTTATGTTACAGAAGAAGGGGAAGATGGACATTAAGAAGGTGACTATCAGATTCTGCCATAGAAATGTTTTCCAACAACCTTAACTACAGTTTCTCTTACATGCACACGTAGACACACACAAGCATGTGTGCACATACATGTATGATCTTTATTGTTCATCTCTATTTCATGTAATTACATTTTGAAATTGAATTCTCTGTGAAATTTTTATGAAGCATCTATGTTGTTTAGGGCCACTTAATAAATCATGCATTTGACATTATTATTATTATTCAAGTTGTATCAGTGAAACGTAATGATTTCCCCAATTGCCATGAATGTTTCTATGAGGTCTTTGGAGATACATAGGACTGTGTTTAAGCCACAGTTTCATTGCTTATTGCGTGTATGGCTAGAGGCAAGTCAGCCTTTCTGAACTGTGTTTCCTTATCTCTAAAATTAGGTTAAAGATTGTGATATATGTGAAGCATCTGGCACATGATAGGCATTTAATAAAATGATGGCTGCAACCACTTCTGATGTTATTAATATTATTCTTGACTCCTCTCTCTTTTTCTCACATCTACTCAATCAGTAAACCATTCCGACTAAATTCTTGAGTTAATCTGCTTCTTTGCGTTGCCACTTCCATTGCCTTACCTCCTCATTGGTTTCCTTGCATCTCCAGTTTTTCCCATTCAAATCTATTTTCCATTCTATAGAATGATCTTTCTAAAATGCATATTGGTCATGCATCAAAGAAAACTATTAAAAAAAGAGAAAAGACAACCTACAGAGTGGGAGAACATTTTTGCAAATCAGATATCTGATAAAGGTCTAATATCTAGAAAATAGAAAGGCATGTGTGGTGGCACATGCCTGTAAGCCCAGCACTTTGGGAGGCTAAAGGAGGAGAGGATCATCACTTGAGCCTAGGAGTTCAAGACCTGGGCAACATAGGGAAAAAAAAAAAAGAAAGAAACCATAAAGAACTCTTGCAATGCAGCAACAAAAAGACAACCCAGTACAAAATTAGGCAAGGACTTGGATAGAAATTTCCCAGAGAAGATATGCAAATGGTTACAAACACATAAAAAAGATGTTCAATCAATATTATTAGTCATTAGAAAAATGCAAATCAAAACCACAATGGCTATAATCAAAACAGTGAAAAATAATAAGTGTTGCCAAGGGTATGAAGAAATTACTAGTGGAGATATAAAATGGTAGAGCCACTGTTGAAAACAGGTTCCTCAAAAGGTTAAACATACAGTTCCCATATGACCCAGCAATTCTGCTCATAAGTATACACTCAAAAGAACTGAAAATCGGTATTCAAACAAAAAGCATGTATACGAATGTTCATAGCACTATTCACATTAGCTAAAGTTGGAGACAATCCAAATGTCTGTCAGTAGATGAGTGGATAAACAAATTGTGGTTTATACAGACAACGTACTACTACTCAGTCATAAAAAGGAATGGAGTGCTGATACATGATACTACTACATGGATGGATCTCGAAAACATGGTAAGTTAAGACAGATGCAAAAGGCCACATATTATACGATTCAATTTATATGAAAAAACCAGACTAGGTAAATCCATAGAGACAGAAAATAGATATGTGGTTGCCAGGGACTTGGGCAAGGCGGGAATGGGGAAGTAACAGCTTAATGGGTACTAGGTTTTCCTTTGGGGTGATGGAATACAGGTGATTGGGGCACTAAATGTGACTGAATCATACACTTTAAAATGGTTAATTTTATGTTATGTGAAATGTACCTCATTTTTTAAAATGCAGATTCGTTCATGTCACTACCTTGCTTTTAAAAACCCTTTGATGGGCCAGGCGCGGTGGCTCAAGCCTGTAATCCCAGCACTTTGGGAGGCCGAGACGGGCGGATCACGAGGTCAGGAGATCGAGACCATCCTGGCTAACATGGTGAAACCCCGTCTCTACTAAAAAATACAAAAAACTAGCCAGGCGTGGTGGCGGGCGCCTGTAATCCCAGCTACTCGGGAGGCTGAGGCAGGAGAATGGCGTAAACCTGGGAGGCGGAGCTTGCAGTGAGCTGAGATAGTGCCACTGCACTCCAGCCTGGGCAACAGAGCGAGACTCCATCTCAAAAAAAAAAAAAAAAGCCTTTGATGACTGACTTCTCATTGCCTTAGAATGAAGTCCAAACCCCATTTGGCTCCTGCTTGCCTCTGTAGCTTTATTTCTTCTCACTCTTATGTTGTTGAAATACTGAGTAATTTGCAGTTCTTCTAACTTATAATGCTTTTTCTTGCTTCCTGGCCTGAAGCACTCCTTACCAATATATCCCCATCCCAACTCCTTCTTTTCATTCAATTCTCAGCTTAACCCTTTCTCACTTTTGAGGACCTCACCATACCACCAAGAGTGCTATTTACTCCTTCTTTGTTTGCCAATAGAACTTTGTTCTTCTATCAAATGAATTTAATTTTTTTTTAAGGGATCAGGTCTTGCTCTGTTGCCCAGGTGGGCTGCATGATACCATCATATCTCACTGTAGTCTTGACCTCCTGAGTTCAAGCAGTCCTCTTGCCTCAGCCTCCTGAGTAGCTAGGACTCCAAGCACTCACCACTATGCCTGGCTTTTTTTTTTTTTTTTTTTTTAAGAGACAAAGTCCTGATGTGTTTCCCAAGGTGGTCTCAACCTCTTGGCCCCAAGTGATGCTCCCCTCTCAGCCTCCTGGGTAGCTGAGATTGAACAGTCGTGAGCCACTATGCCCAGCCTAATTACTACTTTTCAATTTCCTGGTTTTTACAGCTAGTCTATAAGCTCTGTGAATTCAGATATTGTCTCATTTTATCTTTAGTACAATGCCAGATCAATGGTAGATGCTCAAAAAGTATTTGTTAAATGAATGAAATTATGCTATACTTGTATTTTTCTACCAAAAATGTAACTTTATTAAGTGGCCAATTATAAGCACTGTTATTAACTAATATTAACATAATATAAACTAAAATTTAAGGAAATGCCATGTCCTCTAAGGGGCACCTTTCTTTCTAATCTTCAACTGATCTCTATCATGGCACCTTTTGCCCCTCTCCCTTCCTTAAGGCTAACTGGATAAATATAACCTCCTACATCATTGATCATTTCCTTCCGCCTGCCTCCAGTGTTCTCAGAGTCATAACCTTTTCATGACAGAGTACAGGGCTGATAACAGTTTGCTGTTTCCAGCTTGTTAAAAGAGATGAATGATTTATTTTCTTAGTGCACTGAGTCTTGCATCTCTTTCAGTTATTTTCCTTGTCCTCTTGCCTTCACATCATACTTTTGAACTTCTGAAGTCTCTTCTTTTTACTTCCATGGCCATACAGTCCCATGGTTCTCCTGACTTTTTGGCAACTACACACTCTGCTGCCTTTGCTATGAGCATTTCTAAGATTCAGCCCTTGCCTTTCTGCTCTTCTGTTTTTATACCTTTCATTAAAAGTCTGTTTTCATAGTTTGGCAATGCCAACAACTTTGAAATCTCTTCATTTCCCCTCATTTGAAATGTATTATCATCTCCACTGTTTGAGACCTTTCCACTTCATTACTTCATATGCTGCTGTTCAAGAGTAAGCAGTATTGCCTACCTTACTTTCTACTTTTTCATGACCGTTCCCTCTACTAATTAGGTTATAACTGACACTCATTTTTCTAGGCATCATGTAGGTCTGAAACTTTGGACTCAACTCTCTTGCTCTTCTTCCACATCCAGCCATTCTCTCATGGTTTTTCCCTTTCCCTATTACTACTAAGTATCACATGATGTGTTACTCCCTAGTGCATTCTTTGTGCTCTCACCCTGACTCTCCCTCTCTTTCCTCAGGTGATGCACAAGAAAAAGTTAGGTACATTTACTTAACCCCTATGTCACTATCGTGCTTTGTGCACACTCCTTTTTTGTATGTTTCACACTGCATTATGATTTGAGATTTATGGGCAAGTAAAACCCAAATGTGAGCTCCTTGAGATCAAGAAGAGTTTGAAAAATTCCTTGTATGTTAGAAATTTTGCTGGAATTAACATATGAAGTGTAGATTAACTTCTTTATTGAGATGTTTTAAGGATTCAGTAAATTAATATTTGTAAAAATCATGCCTATATTGATGTTTAATTAGTGATGGTAGTAGAAAAGCTAGTTTTAATATCTCCGTATGTAAGCCTCTTATACCTTCTCAGTTTTCTAATTGCTAAATGTTTGTTAATTTTGCTTTCCTATAAGTATGTTTTCTCAAAGCCAGTGCTTTAAACTTATTCTCAATCCCATAACACATGATGTTGTTTATATAGTCAATACTTTAAAAATCATGAAAGAAGTAAAATACATTGTCTTGAAATCCACTAGCAGTTATGCGTTGATTGCTTAATAGTGAAAAATTAGTATATGCCATTTTAGCAGTTTGTGCTGTCTTACGTAAAAATTGCCGTAATGGTGATATTAAAAAGATATTTAAATGGGATCATGGCATGTTATAGTGTGAACAAGGTTAACATGTTAATGTGGGAAAAAGAAACCAAAGGAATAGTGAAAGAAACATGATGTGGAATAAGAGACAGGGTGGCAAAAGCAAAGGCTAAGGGAATAGAAGAGAAAACAGATGTTGGAGTAGCTCTAAGTATGTTCAGAAAGTTAAAAAAAAAAAAAAAAGTCCATTGGAATTGACCTCCTGTAGATCCTTAAGAGTGTTAGTGAAGTGCCAAAGATCCCATCAGTGTTTGTAAAAGGGTAAATAAAGTGATGGGATTTGAGATACAGATTGTCTATATAAGAATATTAGCAGAAAAAAGAGAATGAGGTTAATGGGTTTAGTAAAAGCCTCTGTAAGATAGGGGGTACATTGGAGGGGATTATGATCACATAACAGACCAAATTCCAAGGATTTCTTAGAACTGTGCAGACCGTGCATGATGGGATAGCCATCTGGGGGTCTTTGTTGATAAACTGTTAAAAACGTTTCTAGTGTGAATAGCCACAAACATTTTCAGTGCTTTTTTGTTGGTTGAGTAAACCGAAGAGCACGAATGCAAAAGCAAAATTTGACGCCAAATCACAGAAGTTGCCATAAACACAGAAGTTCCCTAGTGAGGACACTGCCTGTGCCTGAATTTCATTTGTTTCTGCTGCAACCATTTCTTACATTTTTCCTGGTGACTAGCCAGATTAGAACTGTGAATGAAGACAAACTGGTCTTGCTCAGATGGTAGATGAGATACAGGTAACTTGGGTAGATAGAGAAAATATTTAGGCATTTGATTTGGAATATCTTAGAATCGAAGAGATATGCTTACTCTTTTGTCATGGGGGTTTGCAACCTTAGTATATGCCTAAATCTACAGCTGCTCCTCATTTCCCAGATGGCATCTATGGCTGGGAGTACTTTTTACCATCTGTACTTCTCAAAGAGTTTGTGAACTCTCTCTTTTAATTATTGGGAATGGAAAAACTAATTGGTAAAGTGGGTAAATGATGTAAAAGATTTTTAAAATTTGAGTTAGCGCTTTTTATACCTATTTAACTTTTCAAATAAGATCAATACTTCAAGTGCTTTTTGACCTTCATCGTTCGTTGTCTATCTACCATCTTTGTTGTTTGCAATACTCCACAATATTCCCTAATAACTGTTTTGTACATGGATTGGTATTTTGAGCCAAATTCCAAAATTTTTGCCTCCTTCCAATACTGTAGTAAGTACTGTTGTTGGCATGTACGTAGAACAACTAACACTGAATGGGTATGTAGTACAAACTTAGTGAATTGTTCCATTCATCTAAATGCTTTTAAGTCAATAAAATATAGTGTCACAATTTGTGAAAGTAATTTAGAAAAACATATTCTTAATATGTTTTGTCAATGTTTCCATTTATGTAAAACATTGAATAGTAGGAGAGCCGTTTCCCAGTTAGGAAATACTTTTATAACTGAAAATAATAGAGTGACATCTGACTCTGAAAATGAGCATATTCTCTGTCTAGGGATTTCTAGATTTGGCATGTTACTAACTTTTACTTTTTCTTCTTTTGGGCTTATGAGTCATAAATGCATTTCCTAATAATGTGTTGTAAATAAGTATCCTCTGATAATCAGTAGATACAATACCTATTCACTATCTTTTCTCTTTAGGCAGATTCTACTGGGGAAAATTCTCTAGATAGTTTGTCCATTTATAAAATTAGACACTTGCCATCTTTGCTCATTTTCAAGTTCTCTGTTTACAAAACTATTAAGAAGGTGTGAAATGCAGCCAAACTTCCCAGTTTATGGGGAATGTCTGATGATTACATTTCCTACATGTTCATTGTTCGCACATGAAGAAATTTGGCAGCTGTGAGACTATAAAGTTCAGAGTATCCAAATCTAACCCTCACTGGGATTTTGGTTCCCTGCTTTCTGCCACCACCATCTCACCCCCTTTTGTAACTCTTTTTGTGGTAAATGCTGTGTTGGCATTTCTTAAGGTTAGTGATCCTTAAATTTTCTTGTTTTTTCAATTTATCAGATGCTATGAATAAATCACAGACTAAAAGTTCACCTGATACAGAGTTTTGTCTTCAGGCCATAACATACCCAAACTGTTAAGATTTCTTATGTGTGAAATTCTCAATAAAGAGGTTTTATATTGGTGCCATTATTGGGAGAGGAGGGCAGTAGTGGTAGCTAATCTAAATGTTATAATTATTTCAGAATTACTCTGCCAGAAAGTTATGATCATACATAGAAGAGTTTGTAGCTAACTTTGAAAGTAGTGGAAAGTGGTTTTCATGTATTGTTTGGGTTAATTTAATTTTGATTATATTTGGTTTTTAGTTCAGGTAATTTTTTGTTGAAAACTTCAAATGACAATTTCTTCATGGTTACTAAAGATCACTCATGTGGAGTAGTTTCAGATTTTTTTCTGAATACATGTATTACTTTTAGAGATTTAAAGATGTGAAATTACTAAGAGAGAAACCCATGTGATTTGTTTAGTGGATCAAAAGTCAGTAGATCCTTTGATCCTAAGTGCTATTGATAAATAGATACTGAAGTTATGGGCAGGCTGGATTGATAAAAAAGGAGACAGAGAAATGGGAAACTGGGAAAGAACTGTGCAAATAGGAAAAGGAGAGGGCAACAGAACAGAATTAGTTAGTACCACAGTGCCATAAGTGCCACCTCAGGTACTTCCATCTCCCATCTCCTGAAGAATTCAGTAATGGTCAATTTGTGTTGCAAATGGTCAACACAACCATTTAGTGATCCTGTTTGATATTTCTCAGTACTTTCTGTGTATTTCTTGTCTGTTTTCAAAATGATGCTGCCGATAGTTTTTATTGCCCTGAAGGTTATTATGAAGTTTAGCATAATTTTATTCGGTAAATTCTTTGAATAAAAGTTCTATGAATGAAAATTCTGGTCATCATTATTTTTGGTGATTATCCTGCAGTGGGAATAGAGAATTTATAATTTTAAACTCTGTCCTTTGTGTTTCATTCACAGGCTGTAGAAGAAGAAGATAAGATGACACCTGAACAGCTGGCAATAAAGAATGTTGGCAAGCAGGTGAGGTATACTGTTAATAAGTTATGCAGTTGCATAATAGCATGTTCTTATAGAGTTAAAACTGTTTTAGGGCCTATATAATTTTTTTCCTGTCCACTCTACATTTTTCTTCTGTCGTGTAAATGTGATACTAATTGTAAAGGTCACTAAATTTATTTGATGTCAGGTTCTCCATAGAGAAGTAAATCACAAATACCTATGAGATACTATCTTCAGTGAAAATAATTTACTAGGAACAAATTAGGACACTTGTGTTCTGAATTAATTTTTCAAGTATTATTTTAATATACAGATAAATAAGATAATAGAAAAGATAATAGGGTAGATTTATTTCGTATGTAACAAGTTTTGTTAATTATGTACTTTATCAATATGTAGGTAATATTCCTGAGAAAGGTTAGAGCCTTATTGGGTTACACTGAATGAAGAGAAAGGGCTTTAAGTATTTGCTCTTTCACTTTTCTAAGATGAAATATATATTTTAGTCTCTATTATCTGAGGGTGAGGGAAGACACCAACCAATTAAAGGAATCTACAGATTAATTAGAATGTTTTTTAAAGAATGTCGATTACATTTTTTCCCCATTTCATGGAACATGGTTATCATATTGCTGATGTTGGCAGAATCTTGATATTTCAGATGCAAGACACTAAGCTGTCTTTGCTTTCAGCCATCCTACCATATGCTCTGATCCCATCACATCTCACAAGCTATGTAGGTTTGGGCCAGGACCATTCTTGGATGGGAAATCTCTAAGAATCACCCAGCTGCCACAAGAAGTAATAGATAACTGAGGGAAGCATGTTACCAATTCACTATAAAATGAATTACTCCAACAGAGCAGTAGGGGCAAAGGTCTGACTTTATCATATGTTATAAATGAGAAAATCAAATTTCACTACCTTCTGAGTATTATAATTTAAAAACAAATACCCCCAAAAAGCAAAATGAAATACAGTTCATTTTGTTTTCTCATCTTATGTGATATCACCCTTGTTATCTTTCCACTGCTTATTTTAATCATAATACTAGATCACCAACTTGGAGCCTTATACTTTATAGAATTCAGTAACTGTCTTTTGAATAAATGTCTTTCCGAGGCCATAGTTTCTTGATACAGATTTAAAGCAGCAAATAAAAGGTCTAAATAAAAAATGAAACTGAAAAATACGTAATTGGCAAAGTTTAATAATCATCAGAGTCATTTTTAAAAATATAGTTATTACCTCACTGGCTTGGCCTATTGCGTGGCAAAAGCAAAACTGTCTATAATGGAATTAAACCAATATCTTTTTTTCTCCTGCCAGTGTTTCTCAGTCTTTTTCACCTAAAATGCCCTGAGACTTATTTCTGAAATAAAAAATATATTGTAGTCTAGTCACTTGAAATTATTTGTAACATGTTGTATCTCTGGGTTGTTTTAAAAAAACAGTGTATTAAAATAAGGGTTAGAAAAGCATGGCCAAGAAATAATTCCAATAATGAACATTTGTTTAAAGTTAGGAGTCTTGGGTATTTTAACAATAACCGTAAGAATATAATCCTTTAAATAATAATTTTTCTATTGTGCATAATATATATTCCTTATTTCAAAACCTTCAAATTTTGCTCAAATACTTAATTCCACCTAAAACATAAATACATACTAAGCATTTTAATTTAAATTCCTTTATTACAATACAATTTTAAGCCTCCTTTTTAACTCAGTCTATTTCAAAAATAGATACGATCGGTTTAAGTTAAAGGATTGTACCTATATAATTTTCGATGATACATTTTTTTCAGAATAGCTACATGAAACATTCTTAACATTTTAGAATTGATCCAAATTGTATTTAAATTCTTCAACTACAAACAGCAACTTTTGATCCAAGAATATTTTCTGAATCATTTAAAGCACTACTCTTGAAAGATTAAGATTGTACAGAATTCTGATTTTTGCTATTATAAAACATAGAAGAAGTGCTGAGAATTCACACTGAACTCTTACCCATTGGTATGTCCACTTTGAATTAAGCATTCCCTCAGACATTCAAGATATATGAATGGTAGAGAATATACACATATATGCAGACAGGTAGACATATATAAATGAACTTTAAAAAAATCAGATGATTGTAAGCTGTATAGAATTCCTTGTTACTCCTTATAAAAATCTCTGGTACACAGTCATTGCATTGTGTAAATCAAGCTTTCATTGTGTAATCTATTATTTTATTAGCTACTTAACTTAATTGATTTAGAAATTCTAAGAATATAACAATATACTAGTAAAGTTAAATTGTAAAATATTTAAGTTAGTTCTGGCTTTCTTTACCAGTTTCATCAGCTACTGAAAAAAATTTAAGTAATTTTTCTACCAATAATATGGTTCTGTTTTCTCTTTCCTTATTTTTGCTCTTTTAGGACCCCAAACGTCATTTGGAGGAACATGTGGATGTACTTATGACCTCAAATATTGTCCAGTGTTTAGCAGCTATGTTGGATACTGTCGTATTTAAATAAAGCTACGAAAAACGCTATTAATGATGCTTTCAGTGTATATTCCTCTGTTGTTCCTAATGCTCAAAATCAAGGGACCTCTGAAGGTGTACTTGGCTAAATGTAAGACATCTGGCATCATTTGCAGCACCGTAACACCTTCAGTCTCAGTTGTGCAATTACTTCTGTTTCTTTAGTCAGGGTCTTTGCAGATTCTAAAGTTATACATGAGTACATCAAAGTGGACAAATTTTGTTAAGATCCCATTTAATATTTGAAAAAATCAGTAGCACAAATATATTTTGATTGTTACTTACAAAATAAAATACGTTTACAATCTATGCCTCCTGAGGTCTTTTTGGCAATGGGTGGGATTGATGGAATAACGTTTGACAGTGGTCGAGAAATCTCACACAAAGATATGTTTCCCTTTGCATTTTAAGATCTTATAACACGTAAAACATCAGTGTGATAACAAAATTTCACAAATATATAATGATTTCCATTAATGAGTGGCTACCTAATTAGTAACTCAGAAAAAAATGTTGACATTTTGTTAGCATTTGTCATAAGCTAAATATTGTATACTCACTATCTTATAAACATACTTTTAGGATTTTGGAGGAGTACATTTACAAAGAAAAGGGAGCAATTTTAATTTAGACTTTACCATGTTTTAAAAGAGTACATTCTACCAACAGTTTTGAAACTGGGAACTGGCTACTGCAAACTCTACTGGACTTTTATCTAAAATAACCACAGAAAGTATATAATGTCTAAAAAGCAAAATGAGAAAAGTAGTCATAATGTAAGCTTAATATAAGCTTATAAGCAATAATTTTGTTATTGTTTGGTCTCATCTTTTCTAAATTAGGACTACCCAGTTTTCTAGTAGAGAAAAAAAATGGCTAATACCAACTTCTAATGTGATGTACAAAAGTAACTGCCCCTGTTATTACTTACGGTTCAGAGCCACACTGATTACACCAAGGAGTATGGCAAAAGATACAGAGACAAAGATCTAATTCTAGTCTGCACCCTTGTTTGTGAAAATATGGTGAGAGTATTATTACTGAGGCTTCATTAAAGGAAGGTTTTACATGGGGACTTGGAATTTAACTTAACCTAGTAGAACTGTTATGAGTGCTGTGATAGATCAAATTACTGTCCTACTGGAACAAGTCTAGGCTCTTATTGGTTGCCTAGTGAAGTTACCAGAAACTGAAAGTAGAAATGGCTTAAATTCCCAGTATGTTTCACAATATCTTTTTTGGTGGAGTAAGAAGTATTCTGAGCATTTCTTGCTTGTCCTGTGGTTTATTGTTTCAGATATAGTGACAGTATATTTTATGTAGGACATGTAATATGTATTAAAGTTGTTGGGATTACATTTAACCATTTGAAATTAAAATATAAGTGGAAGTTAGTGAAGTTTTATTTTGCCTAATTCAAACTTGTGTGCAGGCTTTTTGGATATGATTTTTCCCTTTACAAATAAGATTGTCTAACTTATTTCACAGACGTTGTTAATGAGTGCTAGTCAGTGATTTTTGGGGGGCACAGTGCCCTCAGAAGAAGGCCTTAACATTTCAAGAACTATTCTCAATATGTGGGTTGAAAGAGTTTTTTGTTTTTGTTTTCCACTTAGTCCTCTGAAAATATCCTGAATCCTGTGACTGGGAAGGCTTACCTTGCCTGTTTTTGCCCTTATTTGATCACCCCATCTTCCTGGACTCCCTGTAGCCACACACTACTTAATTCTCACTTGGTTCATGTTGGTGACATTCTCAATTTCAGAACCTTGTCAAAATCTTTGCTAGCAAAAACCTATATTTTTGTAGATTTGGAGTCGATCAAAATCAAGAAGCCCTAAGAGGCCAGGCTCAGGGAACACCTTTGTCTTGGAATGTACAGCTATTTTCACAGCAGCCTGATGTCCCAGGCCCAGTTAGGCACTGAAAAGATGCGTTTAATCACAAACTCAGGAAGCTGTTTAAGACTATGTGTGTGCACACACACATGCACGCATTCAAGCATGCTTATGTGAGCATATCTACCCCTCCACCATGCAGAGGTAAAGCAGCTCTGGAAACAAAACTGTTTGTCTCTAGTGCAGAAATGTCCCTGCTTTTCTCTCAGACTAGTATGGTGGCACTGAAAGCTCTGGCCTCACCATTCAAAGTGTCATCTGCCTGGACCAACAGCATCTGGGTCTTATGGAAATTTGTTATATATACAAAAAGCAAGCCCCACCCCAGGCCTATTGAATCATAATCAGATTCCTGGTGTGGTTCATATACACTTTAAGGTTTGAGAAGCCCTGGCCTTCTTTTAGAAGTATGGTTCACAGGCACGTGTGGTGATTCTGAGAAAAGCCTTAATTTTCATTAGTATATATAAATTCAAGGCATAGCCTATATGTGAGCAATCACTGAATTTGTTACTGATAATCCAAAGTGGGTCAGAAAGCACATCAATTCCTTAAAAACTCTGAAGAAGGTGCACTCTTTCCCTTTTCTATGCTTTAACACCTTAACATTTCATTTTAGCATTCTTCCTTTTTTTAAAAAAAAAAAAAAAAAAAGAGAAAAAAGCAGTTTAGGGTATCCAGAATGGCAAAGCCTCAAAAAGAGCCCAAGTGATGTCTCACCTCTTTACACACTTAAGGCTCTGTCCCACTGAGAAGGGAGGAAAGTACTGTCTTCCGAAGCAACGGAGGGAGAGGCACTCAGGGACAGAGAAGTTGAAGATGGGAGAAAGACGGAAACGAAAGTAGCCAAAAGTAGTCAAGAGGTCAAAAGCCTCTGATGAGGCAAATGGCGGTAGAAGGTCAAGGGCAGAAAAACAAGTGTCAAATGGCATCCCCTACTCCCCTCTCCCGCACCCCAACGATTCAACAGCTAAGACTGCTTGTTTATGAAGCTTCCTGACCAAGAGCTGAGGTTTGCTTTCGAAAGGAAAAATGGGTCTGGCTCTCTTTTTATCCCAGAAAATTGTCTCGGCTTTAGTCTGGGACATCTGGTCATCAACCTGCCCTGTCCAGGCCGCTCGCGCAGGGCCTTGCCCGCGGCGCCCTGTTGGAGGCCGCAGCTGGTGCCCTCTGCAGCCAAGGCGCCCAGCCTGTCTCGAGGGGCGCAGTCTCGGCTCCGCGCTGACCGCTCAGCCCACCGAGGCGCCGCTCTGAAAATGCACCACAGTGGCGAAGCGGCGAGTCTGGTTAACCCGTCTCCGCCCATGCTCAGGACCCCACCCAAAGTCCCCAAGCGCTGCTCTCACTCTGGGAGCTGCCCCAAGTACGGGTAGGACAGACGTGCTCGCTCAAAGCCAGAGGCTCCCCCGGCTGAGGTGCCCAGGCCGCGCCTCCAGCACGGGAAGAGCGTGTGCCCCTGGGGTCTGCACCAGACGCAGCTCAACCCGCGCTCCCTCACTCCCCCGGGCGGAGCCCGCCCTCGGGCCGGCCAGCTCTCGGGGCCGAGCGGAGCTCTGGGCGGCGCTCCTCCTGCTCATTCCCGCGCAGCTCGGCGTCCCGGACGAAAGCCGCGGGAGGGCAGGTCAGCGAGCGTCGGGCCGCGGGAGGCGGTTTTGGGTGGATAAAAAGCCTCTGCCGCTGTTGGCCCTCTGGCTCAGGCCGAGGGCTGGGCTCCTCTGTAGAGCGGATGCTGAGAGACCTCCTCCCTACACCTCGGGGTCTCTTTGGGCCTCGTGCTATTTATTTGTGCCAACAACCTTTTAAATTGGTTTTTTTCTATTCCTCTTTAGATTCTTTTTCCTTTTAAAATTACTGGCATGGATGCTTTTTCTCCCCTCCAGATTATATAAACATTAAACACACACACACACACACACACACACACACACACACACACACACACACGTTTCCAGTAGCGATTACTGTGTTGACACCACTTCCACTCTGTCTCCCCAGATCAGCGCTTCTGAGGAGCCCATTTGCACGGGGACTCGGCCCTCTCTTTTCCTGGCGAAGCTTTTGAACCTGTCGCCAAGCCAGTACCTCAGAGAGAAGGATATGCAGAGGGACAAGAAGGATGCATGGCGCCTGCCCCCAGTTAGATGCTCTTCAGATAATCTGCAACCAAGTTCGCTGATAAAATATTTAGTAAAGACCCGGTAAACATCACTGCAAATACATTAAGGCATTTTAGCCCGACAGCTTATGATTATTTCAAAACTTAAAAAGGAGATCATAGATTGTCACTGTTTCTGTGCTCAAACAAGAAACCGAACCTTCCTGAGGTGGGTGGATTGGTGGGTGAGTTGCTGCTTTTCGCCCCCTCTTCTCCCCCCCTTCTGCTTGTCGCTGTGGCTCTCAGCAGCAGGGATTTATTTATTTATGTTTGCAGTTTAAAAGGTGGGGGTGGGGGCGCTGAGGACACGTAGGACCTGCTCACAAAGCACCAGCTCAGGTGTTGTGTGCTTTTGTATTAGCTGGAAAAGACAGACTCTGGAACTTTTACAGGGCGAGAAGAGGCCACCGGCTCGCGCTTTGTATACTTTGCACTTGAAATCGTTACATTCAACTGAATATTTGGCTCATTCAGATCCGAAAAGTCTCCTAGCATCGTCGAATTCCCTCCTCCGCCCCTCCGCTCTACATGGGGGAAGGGGGGAAGGTAGGAAATGTTTAGTAAATTGCACATCTTTGAATCTTCCTAAAGCAGTGGTCACAAAGCTTAAAGGTGACACAACAGTGCTCACGTAAACCAACACACATTCCCCACCCCCCAAGCCAACAATAAAATCATCCCCTTCAATTTGCCATGATCGTCGCTACCAGGAGCCAGGTGATTATCCTAATTAATGTCTATCTAATTAAATTACTGTCAGCAGTTAACCAATGGCAGGAGCCGTTTCATCGGCTGCACAAGCAGCAAGATCAAAAGTGAGCCTTTTCTGATTGCTGCATAGTGTCAATTGGCCAATCTCTTCTCCCAGGGAAAAAAAAAGTAAATCAAACCTTTGAGAAGCATTTGCTGGTTGAAGTGCTTTCTGTCTAGTGAGGGGGTCTGTGGATTTCTAGTTTATGATAAATAGGACTTTAAAAACCAGGGACGGGAGGGCGAGTGTTCAGGTTCTAGAGCTATGCAGCTGGAGCACTGCCTTTCTCCTTCTATCATGCTCTCCAAGAAATTTCTCAATGTGAGCAGCAGCTACCCACATTCAGGCGGATCCGAGCTTGTCTTGCACGATCATCCCATTATCTCGACCACTGACAACCTGGAGAGAAGTTCACCTTTGAAAAAAATTACCAGGGGGATGACGAATCAGTCAGATACAGACAATTTTCCTGACTCCAAGGACTCACCAGGGGACGTCCAGAGAAGTAAACTCTCTCCTGTCTTGGACGGGGTCTCTGAGCTTCGTCACAGTTTCGATGGCTCTGCTGCAGATCGCTACCTCCTCTCTCAGTCCAGCCAGCCACAGTCTGCGGCCACTGCTCCCAGTGCCATGTTCCCGTACCCCGGCCAGCACGGACCGGCGCACCCCGCCTTCTCCATCGGCAGCCCCAGCCGCTACATGGCCCACCACCCGGTCATCACCAACGGAGCCTACAACAGCCTCCTGTCCAACTCCTCGCCGCAGGGATACCCCACGGCCGGCTACCCCTACCCACAGCAATACGGCCACTCCTACCAAGGAGCTCCGTTCTACCAGTTCTCCTCCACCCAGCCGGGGCTGGTGCCCGGCAAAGCACAGGTGTACCTGTGCAACAGGCCTCTTTGGCTGAAATTTCACCGGCACCAAACGGAGATGATCATCACCAAACAGGGAAGGTAATACTACATTTTTGGCTGCCGCTGCTCCAGGCGCAGCCGGGGACAAGTGCACCTAGGTTGTGACTGCCGCGGCAGCGACGATTTGGGGTCGGGAGCGGAGTGGAAGGCGCCCTAGAGTTGGCTGGTTTTGGAAAGGGGGAAAGTGGAAGGGATAACCGCCACGGTGATGTTGGTTGGGGGGGGACCCCGTTCTAGGTACGTGGTTGGAGAGCCAGTCAGTGGCCAGAGGAAGGCAAGAAAAAGGAAGAGCCCCGGCCAGCGGCTGGGTGATGGGAGGGACGCATCAACACTGGCCTGCACGGACAGGTGGAGACGCAGGTCGCCAGCCTCTCTCTCCACCTGGGCAGTGATACCTGCCGCCTTCCCACTCCAGCTCACCCGCCGCTCTCCCTGATTTGGGTTGCACTTCTTTTCTTCTCCCACCACCCTTTTTCTAACCCATCAAATATTCGTCCCTATTTGCTGCAAGAACAAGTTTTGCTTTGCTATCTGGCGCCCCGCTTCTTGCATTTAATCTTTAACATTTATGTTTCTTTTTTCCTTGTTTTCTCCCCCCACCCCTTAATTTAAATAGGCGCATGTTTCCTTTTTTAAGTTTTAACATTTCTGGTCTCGATCCCACGGCTCATTACAATATTTTTGTGGATGTGATTTTGGCGGATCCCAATCACTGGAGGTTTCAAGGAGGCAAATGGGTTCCTTGCGGCAAAGCGGACACCAATGTGCAAGGCAAGTCCTTCCAATTAACACATTTTCTTGACACTTATTTAGGTGAGAATGATTAATTAAAGCCTTTGTGGACTGGCTCGAGCGACTTTTAAAACGATCGGCCAATGACTTCTAAAAGGAAACGAGGGGGACAGGGGGACAGACTGAGCTGCGAGAAGGGGGAGGATTATGCAAAAGCTATTTTAATCACCCCCAGTTAATAGGAAGAAAGAACGGCCTAAAAAGGCCCCAGCTAATGGGCTTCACGGTAGAGTAAGGTGTGTGTGTGTGTGTGTGTGTGTCCTACGTGGTGAGGAGCTGGGACTGGGCAGTGCCGGGGGCATATGTAAACAACGTATTTATTTCTCTAGGAAATCGGGTCTATATGCATCCGGATTCCCCCAACACTGGGGCTCACTGGATGCGCCAAGAAATCTCTTTTGGAAAATTAAAACTTACGAACAACAAAGGAGCTTCAAATAACAATGGGCAGGTCAGTGGCTCAAGCGCTCGTGTTCTCTCTCACCCCTTTCTCCCTGACATCCAGTTCGTCAGTGCAAAGCAGCATATGGAACTGGATACACGTTTCTTTGCTTCATTAAAAAGACTTAAAAATTGTATTTCCACCCTCCAAATTTATGTTAAATTTATGAAGTTGTTCTCATTGACAACACCCTCGTCGGCCCAATTTTGGAGTGCCCGACCTTCCCAAGTACTAATACTGATTGATTTTGAGAAGAAACCCCACAAGATCTGCAGGTTGTGGAAATCTTTGTTCCTCCTTACAGGAGGACTAGGAGAAGGGCCCTGAGGATCGGGCGGTCGGCTTCCCCCTTTTCTCCGGTGCCCCGGCTTATCTTCGCTCCCAGAGGTGCGAAGGCCGGTCTGCCCCAGCCAGTCAGCCGCCAGCCAGGCGAGTCTCGCGGTCAGTTAGCCTGGGAGGCTGGCTGCAGGCTGCCTCCGCCAGTCCGGGCGCGCAGCCGGGCGCACACAGCCACGCGCACAGCGACCGCGTTAACACGCCACCCGGCGCTCCCCTTTCTTTCCGCCGGACAGATGGTGGTTTTACAGTCCTTGCACAAGTACCAGCCCCGCCTGCATGTGGTGGAAGTGAACGAGGACGGCACGGAGGACACCAGCCAGCCCGGCCGCGTGCAGACATTCACTTTCCCTGAGACTCAGTTCATTGCCGTCACCGCCTACCAGAACACGGATGTAAGGAGACCTAGGGGCTGGGCGCGAGGCGGGCGGCACAGACCTCTCTCCCACCCTCTCACATCCTCCCGCCATGCAGGTCTAGGGTACTAGCAGCGCTAACATCAGCAACAGCTGGCTCCGCTGTGCGTTTTAAGGCCTAGGGCTAGGGGCCTGCCCACGGCACCTTTCCTAAACACCAAGCCGGTGGGAAAATGCTTTCTATTTGTTTTCGTCGCGGGTTACCCAGGCCACCTTTGAGGTGGCCAGGATTTCTAAAGACTCTTCTTTTGGGAGTTTTAATTTGGGATTCGAACTAGAACAGATTAAAATCTACTTTTTTTTTTTTTTTTAAGTCTCTCTTTCCCTTAGAAAACAAGCAGATTTCCCCGTGCATTTTATTCTTGGCAAGCTTTGGCATCTAAAAAAAAATTTCTCTCTCTCTCTCTTTTTTTTCCATCTCAGAACTGATGGCTGAAATGAACAAACATCACTGTTCTGGGAGATCAAAAGAACATACACATTCATATATGTGAAAACTACAATAAATCAAATTACTAAGGGCTATGGATTGAGCTTTCTAGCACTGGAACCTCTTCCGATTTTGCAAGTTTGCAAAAACTGATTTTAGTGGCTGATTTGACTACTAGGAGTGATAGGGGTTTTTGTGTTTGTCTTTTTTTTTTTTTTTTTACTTAAATGATAATATCAGAAATTAAAACATGCTTTTAAATCCAACCTGATTTTAAGATGCAACTTGGGGTTTCTCAGGTTGTGAGTCAGAAGCGACAAACGTTTTAAAATATAAAATACTTAAAACAGTCAACATTTAGTGATGAATTCAAGTTCTCCTTAAAGATTTTTGTCTGAATAAGTACACTGTGTGTAACAAGCATTTTAAAAATGTGATTTTTAACCAGTTTAGAGAAAAACAGGGTAGCTAACTGAAAGCAGTCCTTTAGTTATAGGTATCGTTAATTTAAACATGTTCCTCATAACTTTCATGATACTTCCTTTCCACTCAATCCCTCAAATTTTTCAGTTAGGAAAACCTTGCTATTTAATAAATTGTAGGCCTTAAGCCCCTGTAAAAGTGGCAGATGATATATTCTCAAACACTCAGTCTTCATGTAAAAAAGGTGAGATAACATTCATTTTTTTCTTTGCCAGATTACACAACTGAAAATAGATCACAACCCCTTTGCAAAAGGATTTCGGGATAATTATGACACGTAAGTAATTTTGTATCTTCCTTTTCAAATAGTTGTGGAATTGGGCTTTAGGTCAAAGGTGGATTATTGTGTACAAGGATTTTGAAAGCTGGAATGTGTGAAGACAAGGTTGTTTTAGAGGGTTTCCCTTTCTTCTCCTCCTTCTTTTTTTTTTTTTTTGGTCATTGTTGTTGTTGGCTCCCCTTCTCTCTGGTGACCTTGTGGCTTGGTACTTGTGTGGTTTTTGGTCAGAGGTTTCCTCCACCTAATTTTAGCTTTCCTGTGGATTACAAAGTTGTTGGCGGGCCTCTGGAGCTGGCTGGCTGGCTGGGGAGGCTGCCCTGGTTCCCGGATGCGAGTACTGTATGTGGCGCTGCAGATGCTCAGCTCAGATTGTCTATGTCTGAAATGGGCGATTCTGCCTAAAAGTGCATGTGGCTCCTCTGGCAGTTGTTACCAGTCTCCTTAGCATATGTGACTTTTATTTACCTATTTCCAAGTTTTGTGTAATAGCATTTCCTGTGCAAGTTTACCATGGACTGAATACAAATGTGCACCCATCACAGGCGAGTTCGTGAGCAGAACCGCTGTTACGGTCATTTTAGGCTTTTGGAAAGATTCAGACGGTGTTGCTGTGTATTATTGATAAACTTCAAAAGAAAAATATTTTCCTCTTCCTTTTGTATCTAGGTGTGTTTTAATTAAACATGCTGGTGCCCTTTTCTTTAGGCCTCCCTTACCTCCCTCTTTTCTATCAAAAGGCTGTTCTCTGGGGGCAACAGTAGGTGTAAACTGAATGCTTTCTGGGCTTGTTCTGCAATTCTCACTCAGGGTCCATAGTGCCTAAGAGTTCAGATAGTGTTAGAAATCTAAATCTGGATTGTGGGGTTCCCCCATGTTTTCTGACCATAAAAGGAAAGGGTACATACATCTTAATTTCATGGCTTACATTGAGCGCCGGAGTGAGAGCTAAAAAGTTGAAGCTGCCTTTGACTAGCATAGATTAAGTGTGTGAAGAAAGGGACAAGTGACTGCCTCTATTCCATCTCCAAGCAGATACCAACTATCCCTCCTGATATTTTCTAATAATTTAAAAGAGAGTCATTGATATTACTGACTATAACCACTATATATATTCTTCAAAAGTACTCCAAAGGAAGCAAGTCTCATCAATATGATTCCCCAGAATAAAAACTTGGCTACTCTATTCCTCACAATCTAAAAAGGTGTGCCCAGCACAGTGGAAAGTGTGTGGCCCAAGAGACTAGAGATGTTGGAGGAGAGTCCTGTAGATTTTGAGATTTTAATTCTGTTGTGAACATCTGTTCAAAAGCATTTTATTTTGCACAAATCAATTCAGCAATCCCAAGTGGGTGGGACCTGGATGGGCATCTAAACTGTATCTTTTGCAGACTGCTTTTTTCTTTTTAAAATATTGTGGTGATAAACAGAGAAGATAGTTGCACCTTGCTAGTTATGTTCCCTTCCTGCCTCCCTCTACTTCTCTTATTTGAAACTGGAATTCAATTTCAGGAGGGAAATTTTGTGCACTAAACAGAATGGACCTGAGCAGCCACAGCAAAACTCTCACATGCCCCTCCTCCTCTGGCTGCCTTCTGTTGGAAAAGCCACTCCTCTTTGATGTCAAATTAATTTAAATTTTTCATAAAAACTTCTTTACTTCTACAAAAAGAAAAAAAAAAAAACACCTGATATCTTTAGGGGATAGGGAAGAGTTGAGTGGTTTATGACACTCTTCCTTTCCCCTTTTACGTTGGTTACTTGGGCATGGCTCAATTTTGGAGAAAGAGGGAGAAGTATAAGGGTTCATGGGGTACTAGGAGCTTGCTTGGCCACTCACCAGGGAATCTCCTCCCTGAAGGATTAAGGTCTGACAAGACTGAGGTTCTCCTTCAAAACAGTCTGTTGACTAAAGATTAAAACATTTATGTGTGAGCTAAATAAAAAGGGAGGCATGTGTGCATGTGTATGAGAAAACACTTCTACCAATCTTCATCCAACCCTTGCTTTCCTCTCAATTCTAATGGGATTTTCTAGGCCCAGGGCCTAAAGTTAATCTTTGATTATTTTATCTAAGGTAATTCCCAACAACACAATCACTGTCGTTGGTTGGGCAAGTTATTTAACGTCCTTTTGCCTCAATTTCCTCATCGGCAAAGTGGGATAATAAAAGTTACCCAGCTGGCAGTGCCTGGCATATAGTCAAGCTCCGCAAAGGTTAGCTATTATTAGTGGTCCACTGCACGGAGTAGGCTGCTAAGTGCACAGTAGGTTTGCACCGTAGGTTTGCCCGGAAGTTTCTGCCGTAATGGACCAAAAGCTAGGAAAAGCAGGTCAGAGTAAAGAACACCTTTTCTTTTAAGAGAATATTTCTGATTGATGACTACTGTTTCTGAGTAGTAATTCTTGTTTGTATTAGTAGAGGTGGGAGTGAAAGTTTCACACAGGGGAAACAATAGACACTAAGTACCTTGGAGGCTTCCAGCACCAAACCTCGGGTTCCAGAACACGGGTGAAGATCAGTCTTTGATGATTCTGCGTGCGCGGCTTTTCCCTAGGGGTTTCTGAAACAATCTAGAATAAGGAGAGAAATGACATGAACAATCAAATGGACATAGATCTTAAAAGGGTGGAGGAGTGAGTACCTTGCTTAGAAATTTCACCCAGAAACTCTGACCGCAGAGGAAAGGCCCAATGGGCAAAGAGCATCTTAGTCCCTAGGTCAGTCTGCCTCAATGTGCACACAAATGTTGGAGAAGTGGGATGAAAGCCCTTGCTTGTGCCCCTCTCTCAGTACCCCAGTATACTTGACCAGAGAGAGGAAGAGAAGAGGGAAGTCGTTCCCTTGATGGTCTGCATCTTGCTCAGGTCCCTGCATAGACAGATTGGCTCCTTCATAATACCATGATTTATTTTGGGAATGATAGAGGTCTGTGGCCTCTTGTATTCTCCAGGAAATTCTGGACTGCAAGTTTGTAGATGGAGGGTGTGGGGGTGGGCGAAAAGTGGAGGTGGCCTTCCCTTCTGCCCCCACCCCCACCCCCAAGGGACCTCCGCGCCACCCCTCGGCTCTCTCTCTCTCTCTCTCCCTACCCCGCAGGATCTACACTGGCTGTGACATGGACCGCCTGACCCCCTCGCCCAACGACTCGCCGCGCTCGCAGATCGTGCCTGGGGCCCGCTACGCCATGGCCGGCTCTTTCCTGCAGGACCAGTTCGTGAGCAACTACGCCAAGGCCCGCTTCCACCCGGGCGCGGGCGCGGGCCCCGGGCCGGGTACGGACCGCAGCGTGCCACACACCAACGGGCTGCTGTCGCCGCAGCAGGCCGAGGACCCGGGCGCGCCCTCGCCGCAGCGCTGGTTTGTGACGCCGGCCAACAACCGGCTGGACTTCGCGGCCTCGGCCTACGACACGGCCACGGACTTCGCGGGCAACGCGGCCACGCTGCTCTCCTACGCGGCGGCGGGCGTGAAGGCGCTGCCATTGCAGGCTGCAGGCTGCACTGGCCGCCCGCTTGGCTACTACGCCGACCCGTCGGGCTGGGGCGCCCGCAGCCCCCCGCAGTACTGCGGCACCAAGTCGGGCTCCGTGCTGCCCTGCTGGCCCAACAGCGCTGCGGCCGCCGCGCGCATGGCCGGCGCCAACCCCTACCTGGGCGAGGAGGCCGAGGGCCTGGCCGCCGAGCGCTCGCCGCTGCCGCCCGGCGCCGCCGAGGACGCCAAGCCCAAGGACCTGTCCGATTCCAGCTGGATCGAGACGCCCTCCTCGATCAAGTCCATCGACTCGAGCGACTCGGGGATTTACGAGCAGGCCAAGCGGAGGCGGATCTCGCCGGCCGACACGCCAGTGTCCGAGAGCTCGTCTCCGCTCAAGAGCGAGGTGCTGGCCCAGCGGGACTGCGAGAAGAACTGCGCCAAGGACATTAGCGGCTACTATGGCTTCTACTCGCACAGCTAGGCCGCCCCTGCCTGCCCCGGCCCCGCCGCGGCCCGGACCCCCAGCCAGACCCTCACAGCTCTTCCCCAGCTCCGCCACCCCACACTCCTCCTTGCGCACCCCCTCATTTTATTTGACCCTCGATGGCCGTCTGCAGCGAATAAGTGCAGGTCTCCGAGCGTGATTTTAACCTTTTTTTGCACAGCAGTCTCTGCAATTAGCGCACCGACCTTCAACTTTGCTGTAAACCTTTTGGTTTTCCTACTTACTCTCCTTCTGTGGAGTTATCCTTCTACAATCCTCTTCCCCCTCGTCTTTCTCTTACCTCCTACTTCTCTTTCTTGTAATGAAACTCTTCACCTTTAGGAGACCTGGGCAGTCCTGTCAGGCAGCAGCGATTCCGACCCGCCAAGTCTCGGCCTCCACATTAACCATAGGATGTTGACTCTAGAACCTGGACCCACCCAGCGCGTCCTTTCTTATCCCCGAGTGGATGGATGGATGGATGGATGGTAGGGATGTTAATAATTTTAGTGGAACAAAGCCTGTGAAATGATTGTACATAGTGTTAATTTATTGTAACGAATGGCTAGTTTTTATTCTCGTCAAGGCACAAAACCAGTTCATGCTTAACCTTTATTTCCTTTTCTTTCTTTGCTTTTCTTTCTCTCCTCTCTCATACTTTCTCTTCTCTCTCTCTTTTAATTTTCTTGTGAGATAATATTCTAAGAGGCTCTAGAAACATGAAATACTCAATAGTGATGGGTTTCCCACTTCTCCTCAATCCGTTGCATGAAATAATTACTATGTGCCCTAATGCACACAAATAGCTAAGGAGAATCCACCCAAACACCTTTAAAGGATAGGTGTCTGTTCATAGGCAAGTCGATTAAGTGGCATGATGCCTGCAAAGCAAAGTCAACTGGAGTTGTATGTCCCCCCCCTTCCTTCTAAATAGAATAGCTCGACATCAGCAATATTATTTTGCCTTATTTGTTTTTCCCCAAAGTGCCAAATCCATTACTGGTCTGTGCAGGTGCCAAATATGCTGACAAACTGTTTCTGAATATCTTTCAGTACCCCCTCCACCTTTATATGCTGTAAATCTTTGTAATGAATACTCTATTAATGATATAGATGACTGAATTGTTGGTAACTATAGTGTAGTCTAGTGAAGATGAATTGTGTGAGTTGTATATTTTACTGCATTTTAGTTTTGAAAATGACTTCCCCACCACCTAGAAACAGCTGAAATTTGACTTCCTTGGGAGAACACTAGCATTAATGCAAGTAAGACTGATCTTCCCCTAAGTCTTGTTATATTTGATAAGGAGCATTAATCCCCCTGGAAATAGATTAGTAGGATTTCTAATGTTGTGTAGCAAACCTATACTTTTTTGTATTTAAAAATTAATGTGAAATATGCATCATACACAATATTCAATCTAGATTCCAGTCCATGGGGGGATTTTTTCCTAATAGGAATTCAGGGTCTAAACGTGTGTATATTTTGGCTCTTCTGTAAATCTAATGTTGTGATTTTTATATTTGTTTCGTTTTGTCTGTGAACTGAATAATTTATACAAGAACACACTCCATTGAGAAACGTTTTGTTTTTTGCTCGTTTGTATCGTCTGTGTATAACAAGTAAAATAAACCTGGTAAAAACACTAACTATGGTGTTTGAAAGCAGTTTACAGTTTGAAAATAATTTAATTATTATAGGTGATGATATTTAAGGGTTAAGGAAGACTAGCCCGTCCCCACTCCAATATGGGCAGCCTGTTTAATGGAAGCCACCTCCCATTCCCCCCTTAAATTTGTTTTATAGTGCTTCCAGGAACTACTTTTTTCTTCTTATTTATAATTATTTGGCTACCTATGAGCCAAATTTCACTTTTCTTTGCTCATTTTCTTTTTTCAGGAAAACATATGCACTTTTCTCATCATATTTATCTGATTCTCTCTGAAGTTGGAAGTAATGCGAACAGGAAAAGGAGGTTCTTTAAATAAGGAGTTAAGAATTTCTTTAAATTTCACAGAGTAAGGCGGGAGGCGTTGGCTGAAAGTAGGGTGTAATTTAAATGCATGTCAAAATAGGATGTTGACCGCAGATTTAGTAAATTCTGGTTGTACATACGAGGCCTTGGAGGTGAGTGGCGAATCTGTAAACGCAGACACAGAACAGCCTACGTTTCTCTCGAGTGGATGGTTTCCGAAGATTGGGCAGGGGTAGGGAGGCGAAAGACCCGTAGAACAAACTCGCGAAACGGCCGTTTTTTAACCACTGAGCTTAGAACTGCTTCTGGGAGGTATCTGGGGTGGGGGTAGGGGCACTGCTCTGTCCCTTCTGTAGTGGAATCTTATGCCAGTCCTATCCAGGCCAGATCCACACCTGGGGAACAAATGCAGAAATGCGAAATTCCAACCTGGAGGGCGCTGCATCTTAGTGGAGCCCGCAGAACTGTTTACCTCGTGGAGAAGAGACTTTTGTACTTTTGTCTCCAAAGAAAGGTGATCCAGGCAAGAGGCGGAAAATGGTTAGCCATTCTTCTTAGTCTGGGCCAGCCTCAGGTTACAGGACTAAATTTACCTTTACCTAGACATTGTCCTGTGTCCTCTCTGCAGTTTGACGGATGTAGAGGCCTCAAATTTCTAATTAAAACGAAAATTCGTGGGAGGATAAAACTAACTTGCCTTCCCTGGACAATTCCACCACTAGACGGCGTTCCGTGGAGTTTTGTCTGCCACATAGAAAAGCGAGGACTGAATTTCCTTTGTGTTTCTTTTCCCTCCTCACATCTAAGAACTAAGTAAGAGGACAAAAGTACAAGACACGGTGCATGTGTGGCGACTGAAGTGGAGCAGTGCATTCGTGTCATCATCCACCCCACCCCGGCTGCGCTCCTCCGACCCCGCCGCCCACTCCTGCCGAGGAGGGAGGAGCACGTGCGGTCGGTGGGGCGCAGGGCCGGGGAACCAGGGGATGCCGGGGCTCGAGGCCGCGGGGCCGCGGGGGCCGCCCTCTGCTCTCCGCCCAGGCCGGGTGGCGGGAGCGCCGGAGCGCGGGAGCCCAGGAGCCCGGAAACCCGGCGCTGCCCGGCCCTGCCCGCCGCCCTCGGGACAGTCACCGTGAGCAAAAGAGTCGGTGTCATGTGCGTAAACGAAGCTCTTAGGAGCCGAGGATAGATTTCACAGGAACGTAGTGCCTTGTTCTGAAAGACGCGCTTTGGTTGATATTAGGAAGTATTTTTAAAAAATTGGGGAGGTCGTTTCCCTTGCAGCTCCGCCACCATCTGCTGTGTGGACTGAGTCAGCGTGAGGTAAATTTGCAGCTTCGCGCTCCTCTCGGAGGCATTGTGATTTCTTGTCCCTTTAATACATGATCATTTCTCCTCGCTTCCAAAAAGTCTTGGGTGTCTGGTGAAATGGCACTGTCAGTGTGTCTGAGAGGCTGCTGCTGTTCCAAGGAAATCAAAGTCTAGATTTGGGAGGCCCTTTGGGAATCAAAGTTCGCGTCCCCTGTTAGAGTTGACTTTTCTCTCCTGAGATAGCTTGAGAGGAACGACGATTCCTTTCCGTAAACCCAGATCTCCTCAGTTTTTAACAGTGTATTTTCAAAAAGAGGAAGAAAGAAGACGAGCGTGCGGCTAGCACTGTATTCTGGCTCGTGCCTTCCCGCCACTCGCAATCCGCGCCATCTTAACTAATTTTCAATGTCCTTCGGGGCTGAGCGTCCCGGCGGCAGGTGCTGCTCGGGCTAGGAGATGCTGCGGCCTGGATTCTCAACCTTCTGGTTGGACGCCACCCGTCCGGGTAGACAGAGGCGGGAACAAAGCGTGCTGCGGCGGCGGGAGGCAGGCTGGTCTTGCCCCCACAGGCGAGGTTGCAGCTTGGCCCTGGTGCACCCGAGCCCAGAGCAGCGGGGACGGGGGTCCAGGGAGCTCGCCAGGGTGCGGGGTGGCTCCTGAGGCCTGGGCCGGGGCTTTTCTGCTTTGCCGTCGGGCGGGCAGCGGCGCCCGGGGCTGTCCCAGTCAGAGATCCAGGTCAGAGGTCCAGGCCGAGAAGCAGGCTGTGGGGAGCGACTGGAAGGAAATCCAGGCCCAACTCAGGCCGCGGGTCTCAGCCGGGGTCCAGGCAGTTCTCTGAGTACCTCCGACCGCAGCATCGGTTGAGAAGGGCCGCGGCCTGGGCCCTGGCCCAAGCGCGCAGCCTCTGTCCGCTGCTCTTTCAGAGCCAGGCCTGGCAGCCGAATAGGATTTAGGGCGTGGACTTCTGTTTCGGACTACCAGAAACTTACTTAACAGTTTGTTTCAAAAATCAGGTTGTTTCTATCTTTTTAGGACCGACATACATTACTGGAGCTTTTAAATTGTAGCAATTTAGGGTCTATAGATAACTTTCTGAACCTCTTATCCCCTGCAGTTAACATTTTCATATAAATATCACTGCTACAACTCTTTGTGACCCACCTTTTTTGGGGGTGATATTGAGTATTTATATTTTTAGCACTGAAGCTTTAAAGGATGCTCTGCTTTCTGCTTAAGATGCAGGTTTGGAACAAAAGCTTCGTTGAACAGAGACCGTTTCTATTCCCAGAGTTTAAAATGCTTCATAGGTATTTGGACAACATATGTGTTCATGAGTGATTTTTATAAGATGTTCAGCCTGTCCTATCTGGTGCAGCACCTTTTGTGTGTGTATTTGAGTTACTTTGTCATATAGGTATTTTGGCCATGAGACAAGGGAAAAAACGTAGAACCCATGCTCTTGTATGAAAACAAACCTATGTAGACTCCCGTGAAAGAAACAGCAACAATTATTATTTTTAGACAAATGTACTTATGAAGTAGTCAGCAACTTTAAAGGTAGTGATCAATTTTAAACATGTTTAATTGACTCTGGTATGTTGGTGATTGCTTGGCTAATTTTGATGTTTAAAAGAGTAATATTTTAGCCTAATATCAGTAAAATCAGTTTTTTAAAAAGTACCTGATACTTTTTAAGGAAGTTGAATGTATGTGATTTATTGAAGTTATAGTCTGAGTGCAACAAGATTAACTTTTGGACAGTCGGGTTTTCTTTTACCAGAACAAAATAAGAGTCTCTCAGAGAAGGCTAGGCAAAATTTTACGCATTGCGTTATATTTGGTTTAATTCAGTTGCTCTGAGATTTGTGTGTTTTCCTGGTTCCCGTCCTCAGTTTGTATGTTAGGATGCCACACACATTAAAAAATATATTCACTTGAAAGAAAACCCCATTGCTTTCACAATAAAGTCAACTTGATGGTGTACAAGTCACTGGTCTCATCTGAGCTGATTATATCTTCCTTGCGTGTATTTTACACCCACAGTATGCTTTGCAGTGGTGTTCAAGGCATGGCGTGAAAAATTTGATTTGAATAGTTCTATTAAAGCAATGAAAAAAAACACATGGCTTAATAGACCTTCTAGTGATAGCTCCCCCTCTTACTATGCTAACTCTGAAATAAATATGTTATCTAGTATTAGGAACATGGCGTTTAGAAGACCCTTGCTGGTAATATTTAATTTAATAAACATACTAACTGTGACATTATTAATGCAATGAGGCTTGTACTATAAGCTGATTCTTACAGGTTGTTTGACCTATTACTTATCACTAGATTCCTTATAAACATATCCTGCAATTTAGAACTTGAATTGTGTATTAAAATTATTTTGAATTCAAATCCTTAAAAATAATCAGCATGACAGGGCACTCATTTTATATACAAAGTATTTATACTTGGGTACCCTGGCATGCCTTTTATGAGAAGGAAGAGGGAATTTAGGAGGGGAGTGTGTCTCTAGGGATATGTGTCTGGTTGTTTTAGTCAATATAGTTATTTTGTTCCAACACTAGTAGAAAAAAGAATGAATATAAGATTAAATTTTGGAGCAAGAGTTGACTCTATATTTTGATGGTTACTAAGTTTTAAGAAATGGCAAATTAATTAAACTTTCTGGGTTGACAAAGAAAGCAAATCGTGCTTATATTAGGTTAGGTGCTTATATTAGGTTTCTTTAGGTTTAGATTTCATACATGTCTTCATGTTAGCAAAAGGGTACTGTGTGGGAAAAGGCCTTTACATTACAGTCTTATCTTATTTCAGGTGTCTAAAAAAAGAAAAAAAGCCAACAATGTTGTTCTCAAACCACAGGGTCTTCCTAGCTCACATTTAAACTTTCAAGATGTATTTGTCATTTATTTTGCCATTCCTAGTATGAGAGGGAAGGCATTTTTCAATCTTAGGAAAATTCAGAAGCAATTTTTTGGTTCTCAGTTAATTCAGTTTCATCTTAAAAGTTCAAATTTAGCAAAGCACATGTTCCCTTGTTCATGCCAAGTGTGATAAAAACTAGTCGAAAAATAAAACCATTGCAAACAAGTAGAGCACTGCATTTCACTGCACACTATACAGGCCACATCATTTCTAGGACTGATGTCACTGCCTGCTGGGTTGCCATTTGTGGGCACACGTAAGTCTGCCTTTGAGGGCTAATAGAAGACATTAGTACTTCAGATACATATGTGTGTTTGAATCATGCATGTGTTTTAAATATCCTCTTTGAGTTGTGATATGCACACCCGTGAACGTTCAAACATTTGCCATCTTTTATCAACAAAAGGTTATTCTTTGTAGAACTCCAGAATGTTGTTATTTTCTCCCTGTGCACTAGGAGATAATACTTTCTTTTTATCTAAAATATGAATTTGCAAGATCACTTTACCCCTTTGTAATGTAGTCAAATTATAGGCTATTTTGTGGAGTTACAACTACTTAAATTAGTTTAATCTTTGTATTGACAATATTAAGCTGTCACATATGTTTTTTTAGTTCAACATCCTTGACCTTAATGAATAAAATACACATGCATGTTATGCAGATTCAGGTTAGGCCATAACAATCAATACGGACATTTTACGAGAACTTTTCAGTTGTCATATAGTTTTCTATTATTTTGAATGGCTTGCTCAATTGAGAATTTACTGAAGGCCAAAGTATTGCTCCTAATTAAATATGTTTCAAAAGGTGGCTAGTACTTTTATAACCTAATGTGTTTTTGAATTGCAAAATTATAATTTCAGAGATAATTTTTACCAAATAATAGCAACATTTACTACTTAGCACCTTTCTTTGAGAAAATAGAAACTATAATGAGGACTTATCCTTTCACAGTTTACTTACCATTTAACGCTATATATTTTGTTCAAATAAAACCTTTTTTTTTTCTACCTCTGCCTTAATTTGCTATTTGTTAAAATGACTGTGTTCTTAATAATTCTTAGAGTTCACTCACCTTTGGGATTCACTTTTTTAATTTATGCTTTCATTCTGCTTTGTTCCTGTGGAGAAAGGCAAAGAAACATACTAACTTCCTTCTCAACAAATTTGTTCTTTCCTCCTCCAACTCTGCTCTCTCTGACACTCATTTTGCCCTTGTTGACTCTCTTGCCAACAACTTTTTTTTGTAACCTACTCTTTTTTTTTCTCACGCTACCACCCTGAACCTAAATCTTTATAAAATCTATGCTTGATTCATCAGTTTGTTTATTTCAGGTCAGAACTTTTCTATTTTCCCCAAAAGCAATTGGGGAAAAAAAGCAATGTTTTTGGGACAAACATTGGGTATAATATGTTTTCCTGTTTCACCTCCCCACATTATTATACTTTTTTCCTATGAACTTCCATAATTACTTCATCTCTTGATAGTCAGTTCTCCATTATCTTGTTTCTTTTTTGTATTTGTGAAATGACAACTTGATATTTTTGTCTCTTATTGGTATTTCTGTTCTCTTCTTTACACATAACATTCTTAGCTATGTGAGGCACTGCATTTATCCCTGCTCTCTTTTGTTGTACTTAGGACCCATATTTCAATACTTTCTTTGATCCTTTTCAATTCAGCTTTCTCATTTGCACGGATCTTACAATCTTTCTTACTAAGTTCACCAGTGTCCTCTTAATGAAATGTAATGGCCTTATTACAGGCTAATCTGTATTCTCTTAGCTATTTAAAATCATAATTAGCCCTTTGGGTGATTGAGAATCACAGATTCTGCAACTCCTTCACTTTTCCCTTCCTTCTTCCAGCTTTTCTTTCACGGTTCTCACTTTTTGCTCGCTCATTCATTCATTCATTTATTTTACAGGTTTCCATAGCATTTGCTTTTCACAGGGTATGTCCTCATATGGCTCTCCTAAGAAAACTTGCTAGACATATGACATGTGATATGGAAGAATAAGGTGGAGGAAAGAAGATCTGCTAATGTTTTTCTTAATAGTCTTTTCAACCCATTTTCTAACAGCCTTCCCCTACTCCATGGTTTCTTATTTCTTGTAGCCTAATACATTTTAATTGACATTCTGGATTGTCCTTCCTTTAACCATCTGATACCAATTCAATTTCTCTTTACTCTTCACCTAAGTTTATCATGATAAAGATTAAGAGGAATTTTTTAAAAAGCTTAGTTTTCTTAGTTAATATTAATTTAACCCCTTGAGAAGATTGCAATATGAAGTGTACATGCCACTATTAAATAGGAAGGGTTTCTACAATTACACTGTATCTTATTAAGTAAATACATCACTATCAGCCCTTTCTCAACATAGCCACAAAAAAATAAGGTACAAAACCTAAGAGATTCAGGCCTTGCAGATCATGAGAAACAGTTTTACTTGCATTACCACTTCTTTAGGAAACTCTGTTCCTGAGTTTAAACTTTAACACACATTTTATTTCAAATTCTTTTCGCTTTAGGGTCATATGTCAAAATATAAATTGTGTGTGTGAGTGTGTGTGGTGTGTATGTATAGCAGCCTGATGAGTCTGGAGAATAAGAACATAAAATCAAGAAAAGCAAATAGGGGATTTTTGACACTCCTTGCATTTTGCTGCTCTAGGTGCTGTCATGACTGCGTGCTCTTTGAGGATCTCCTGTTGGAGTCCGAAGTGCTCTTTTAATAATATCATATTTGTGTAAATAAGTATCTACTTCCTAACATTAGGATCAAGAGTCTTTAAATTTATTATTACTTACTTTGCACATAGTATAATTTACATTTGAGTAAGAAGTTGGTAAAAATGCCATGTCAAAAAAGTGTTTATATAACTGAAAATTTGTAATTGGTGTCATGGAAATTTAGTATGTAAGATATCATATTAAATTAGTTTTGAAAATACAGATTTCAAAGAAACTTGATTCCTATGGTACAGTAGAAAACTACGGGCACAAGTAAGAGGCTTTTTTTTTTTTATGATTTCCATTATCCTCATTTGTAAAATGAAATTATAATTAATCTTTCAAATACCTTCCAGACTTAAACACCGTGGGTTTTGTGGACTTCTGACTGCCTATGCAGTTTGAGTTCAAATGTTCTGAGCTAGGGTAGAACTACCTCTAGAGCAGTGGCTTTCAAAATTTTTAAACTGGGACTCACAGTAATAAACGTACATACATGCCCACAAACAAAAGTTTCACAAAATAATGTTTACCCTGTGTCACATTTGATGTACTCTGATATTTTTTCTTTTGTGTTTAATTTCCCTGAAAAGAAAATTCTGGTTATGACCTAGTAAATTTATTTCATGATTTTCTAATATATAGAGACTTGAAGTTTGAAAAACATTGCCATAATGATACTGTTAATTTAACTGGCCTAGAATGTTCTGTTGCCTTGTAGGTCTCTACACACACATTTTGATACTGCATTTCTAGAATGGTAAACTATACATGTTAGCAACCATGGGAATCACTTTTTATGTAATAACACACTTGAGTGTATGGCATACAGTGTGATTGGGAGTAAAGATGGAGAAACTGTTCTTTACAATATTCCATGATGATCTGCAGGGATTTTTTGCTTGTTTTTTAAAATCATTAAGGCATTTATCTTTAAGATTGCTTTATTTTATTTAGGACTTTATCTTATCTTTATGTTTCTTTTTTCGCATTTAATATTTTTCTCCCCTTTCTCTTTCTCTCCCTGCCTCCCACCATGCACACACACACACACACACACACACACACACACACACACACACTTCCTCCAAACATACTGATTTATTGAAAATCAAGGTGACTTCTGGTCTTGGAGATAAGCAGGCCCACACTTGTTGGTGTGGTTCTTTGCATGAACTGCCTCCTTCCCTTTCCTGACACTAAGGCACAGCTGAGTGGAGGGAAGATGATAGCAGTGACTTCTCCTATCCTCTAGGTCATTGGCTTCACATTAGAAGCACCAGGGGAGTTTTAAAAATTATCATTCCCAGATTCACACCCCATCCCAAATAAATCAGGATGTGAATATCTTGTGTTGAAATACACGTATCTGTATTTTTTAAAGATTCTTAAGTGATTCCAGTATGCTACAAAGTCTGCGATGCAAAGTCTGGCAGACACTCTAGGTTTTTTGTTTGTTTTTATAATGAAACAGTAGTGTGTGTGTGTGTGTGTGTGTGTGTGTGTGTGTGTTTAAAGTTTAACAGCTATTAATGGTGGCATAGTACCCTGTAGGTAGTTTTTCAACACTCACCCTCCTTCTAACCCCTCCCCTCAAGTGGGCCCCTGTGTCTGTTGTTCCCGTTCTTCTATCCATGTGTACTCAATGTTTACTTCCCAGTTATTAGTGGAAACATGTGATATTTGATTTTCTGTTCCTGCATTAATTTGCTTAGGATAATTGCGTCCAGCTGCATCCATGTTGTGCAATGGACATTATTTTTTTAATGGCTGTATAGAATCTCATGATGTGTATGTACTGCATTTACTTTATCCAGTCTACCATTGGTGGGTATATAGGTTGATTCCATGTCTTTGCTAATATGAATGGTGCTGTGATGAACATACAAATACATGTGTCTTTTTGGTAGACGATTTATATTCCTTTGGTTGTATACCCAGTAGTGGGATTGCTGGGTTGAATAGTAGTTCTGTTTTAAGTTCCTTGAGAAATCTCCAAATTGATTTCCACAGTGGCTGAACTAATTTACATTCCCACCAGCAGCGTATAAGTTTTTCTCTGTAACCTTGCCAACAGGTTATTTTCTGACTTTTTAATAATAGCCGTCCTGACTGGTGTGAGATGGTATCTCATTGTGGTTTTGATTTGCATTTCTCTAATAATTTGTCATGCTGAGCATTTTTTAATATGCTTGTTGGCTACTTGTATGTCTTCTTTTGAGAAGTGTCTGTTCTTGTCCTTTGCTCATTTTTTAATGGGGTTATTTGCTTTTTGTTGTTGAGTTCTGTTTAAATTCCTTATAGATTTTGGATATTAGAATTTTGTCAGATGAATAGTTTGCAAATATTTTCACCCATTCTGTAGGTTGTTTGTTTACTGTGTTGATAGTTTATTTTGCTGTGCAGGAGCTCTTTAGTTTCATTAGGTCCCATTTGTGTATTTTTGGTTTTGTTGCATTTGCTTTTGGAGATGTTGTCATGAACTCTTTGCCAAGGTCTATGTCCAGAATGGTATTTCCTAGGTTTTCTTCTAGGGTTGTTGTAATTTTAGGTCTTACATTAAAGTTTTTAAACCGTATTGAGTTGGTTTTTGTATATGGTATAAGAAAGGGTCCAGCTTCAATCTTCTGCATATGGCTAGCCAGTTATCCCAGCACCATTTATTGAACAGGGAGTCCTTTCTGCGCTGCTTGTTATTGTCGACTTTGTCAAATATCAGATGGCTGTAGGTGTGCAGCTTTATTTTTGGGTTCTGTAACCTGTACCATTGGTTTATGTGTCTGTTTTTGTATTAGTACCCTGCTGTTTTGGCTACTGTAGCCTTGTAGTATAGTTTGAAGTCAGGTAGCCTGATGCCTCTGGCTTTATTCTTTTTGCTTAGGATTGCACTGGCTTTGGGGGCTTTTATTGGTTCCATATGAATTTTAGAATATTTTTTCTAAATCTGTGAAAAAATGATGTTGGTAGTTTGATAGAAGTAGCATGGTCACCTTTTAGAACTGGCAGTTTATCTCCTTGACTATAAGAGAAAAGTGACCTGAAGTACATTGTCTTCTCACTTTCTGTATAAAAGAAGCATTTGCACTCTTCTTCCAGTTCATCATGATAAAACATGATGATTACTGCTGTATCTGGAAACTCTGCAATCATCCATAAAGTAGCCTTTATCTAGATAGACTGAAATTGGAAGGTTGTCTGTAAGTAATATGTGTTTGACATCTGATGTCATTCTTAAAAGAATAAATGCCAGAGCATCAAGAATGGTCCCAATCCATGGAACAATACAGAATTCTAATGGTGGGAAGTCTGTGTAAGCAATGCCATCCATATACCATATTTTAATTCTGTTACAGAGGGATTACCTCTAAATATGTCAGATGGAAAAATTTCTTCCTCTCAATATAGGCCAGATACAAGCAGCTTACTTACTCACATAGCTTCATAGTCCATGGCAGCCTCCCAAGTCATTCATTTTTAAGTAGTTGCATCTATTTGAGTCATGATGTGAACATTACCCAGCAAACTGAGTCACAAATTAATTTACATATTTGAGAAGTTGTTGTATTTGGTATATTGCAATAGAAATATCATAGAAGCTTTGTATTCTTGTTTCATTCAGATTCAGAATTCACTAAAGTATGAAAAGTTATTATTGCTATTATTATCCCTAGGAATAAGTGAATATTAATTGATTGCATTTGTGTTTTACGTGATATTTATATGTGGGAACATTATACCATAACTAGAAGATAGAATGCAATGAGAAACATAATTGTAGAATATGAAAATTCACCAGCTGTAAGATTCAAAATGGTTAAAATTCAAAAAGGTAAAAGGAAAATGCTTGGTTAAATATACTGGGATTTTCTAAGCTTACAGTATTAGAAACGCCATATAGTTTTTGTTATGTACAAATAATTCAGCTTATACAATCTTTAGAAAGCTTTGGGTTCTGGTATTTAAAAACAAAAGGGAACCAACCAGAAGAAAAGTTAAAGTTATTGATTCTACTTAGTTTTTATACTACATAGTACCCACCTCTCCAAATGCAATATTTCACATAAGCTGGAATTAAGTATTTATTAATGTTCAAGAAACTAGGCAGTCATATGATCGTGGCTTATTATAGCTTACTCCTAAATTTAGAAGTGTTTCCAGATTGAAAAATGGTAAAAGGATTAGAGAACAAATGCACAGTTTGTAGTTTATTCCTTGTTTTAGATTTAATATATTTTTTGAAACTAGATTTTATTTTCCTAATCATACCGTATTGAACCTTTTAAGAGAATAAAATAAGATTGTGTTAGAATTTTTTGAGATCCCCAAGTTTTATTTGTATAATTATGCTTCTTTTGTTTGTTCAATTGACATACTTTCTATAAATGACATGTCAAAGTTTTATTATTTAGGCATTTCCTGTTTCTGAATTATCTGTGTACATTACTTCTCACTTGTCTCCATCTGCGAAGCTTTTGGTTACTTTTACTTCTTATTTTTACTAGACAACAAAAAGATAAGTGTATGGTAAAAATGAAATCTGTGTATCAGTAAATGCAGTTTGGCAAGAAGGAGGATACACATATTTCTAAAATGAAATCTTTGGACTAATACATTTTATTTATTCTTGCTTTTTTGCTGGTTTGAACTATAATTAAACAAAAAGGTCCTAGTTTATTTATTTGCAAACTTCAAGCAACATTACAATAGTTCATTTCATAAAAATCCTAATGAATATGTACTTACCAAGGTGAACTAAGATAGGAATACCTGAACAAAAGCTCAGGACTTCTCTGCTGTTAGTTCAATAGACCTCCAAGCTGATATCTGACCATTCCTCTTTTTTCCTGTGGCTTGCCAGTTGAGAGAAGAGCAATAATGGACAGTGTTACACTCCCATTTCATGTTTTTGTTTAGGGTTATTGTGGTTTAGATTAATTTCCTTTCTCTCTTTCTACCTCCTTTGCTCTCACAACTTTGAGAAATGCAAGTAGCTTTCCTTCATAGAAAGATTTGGGATCCTTTATCTGATCATATAAACTGATACAACAAATACTTTTTATATGGATTTGATTATTTTGATTAGCAAACCTCTGTTAATTGCTGACTATGATTGAGGCATTATATAAGGCATCATGGGGACTGTAAGATGAATTAAATGTGGATTCGCTGTAATTTGTGAAAACACTATTACAAGATAAAAAGTGGTGAGAGTAGTGGGTTCTAGAATACAAGCATAGGAAAAATCCTTTGGAAGCACAAGGGAGGGTGTGGTTATGTCTAGCTGAGAGAATTATGAAAACTTTTATGGCTGTGATACTTGTTGAGGTTGTACTTGCAGATTTCCTGGGGTGGAAAGGCATTCTGGACAGAAAAAAGGTGATAAACAAAGTCTATGAGGAAGGGAAGCAGAGACCTATTTGAGAAACAGGTTTTCATGCCTGGGAAACAGAGTGAGTAGAAGAGATAAAAGGAAGGTAAGACTAGAAAAGCTGGGTGCCACACCTGGTGCGGTGGCTCACGCCTGTAATCCCAGCACTTTGGGAGGCCAAGGCGGGCTGATCACGAGGTCAGGAGATCGAGACCATCCTGGCAAACACGGTGAAACTCCGTCTCCATTAAAAATACAAAAAATTAGCCGGGCGTGGTGGCGGGTGCCTGTAATCGGAGCTACTCAGGAGGCGAGGCAAGAGAATGGTGTGAACCCGGGAGGCGGACATTGCAGTCAGCCAGGATTACGCCACTGCACTCTAGCCTGGGCGACAGAGCGAGACTCCGTTTCAAAAAAAAAAAAAAAGAAAAGAAAAGAAAAGCTGGGTGCCATATAATGGAACACTTTTGAGTGTTAGGTTAAGACAAATTGGGCCTCTGATCAAATGGAAATAAGAGTTTGATTAAACTTAATTCACTTTTATTATGAATTCCAGTAGAAGGAACATGTGAACTATTGTGCAACTTATATTTGATCACATTGATAAGATTAAAAACTGGCATCTAAAATAGGAAAACATTCATTAACTAGGGAACATATAATGTTGAGAGATGTGTAATCTTGGGATGGGATGATATAAGAGAAAACGCCCAGGAATAATATTACATACCTTTCTAGATTGTTAATTCGACTTAAGGATTTGGGAGGAGTGCATGTTAATTTCATTTTAAAACAAGTTGAAAAATACGAAGGTAAACTTTATGTTATTTTTTTTATTAATAAAAGGAACATTTATTCTATTTCACTATTAAATAATATATCTGACAGCACTTTGCATATTGGAAACTACTATAAAAATCGCTTTCACTACTGAACCAAACCGTCAATATATAAGAAAAAGGAATGACAAATTGTTTATTTATTTAAATGTTTTGATAGAGTTGCCACATATGCAAATCAGAAGGTATCATTAGGGTAGTTAACACCTACTTCTCTTTTTTCTTTTCACGTTGTAAGCAAACTTTTACATTGCTTTAAATAACTTCATTGTAATATGTATTTGTTACATATTTTGCTTTTAATGAAAAAGCCATTTCTTACAGTTGCAGGCATTCGTTTTTTTTCTGTCACCATGTAGTTTACAACTCTCTTAACTGGCAGATGAACTGAAGGAAACAGGCTAAAAGTACTTAGCAGAATCCCAGAAAACAGGACTCTAATTTCTCAGCAAAATTCCATCAACATCAATAAAATATTTTTTGTCTATTATTTTTGCCATAATTACTTACACATTTCTCATATACTCAGTTCTAATTCAAACTTATTTAAATTCCTATTTAAGATAACACATTAGGGCGAGGTGCAGTGGCTCACGCCTGTAATCCCAGCACTTTAGGAAGCTGAGGCTGGTGGATTGCTTGAGCCCAAGAGTTTGAGACCAGCCTTAGCTGGGCGGGGCGCCTATAGTCCCAGCTACTTGGGAGGCTGAGGTGGGAGGACCACTTGAGCCAGGGAGGCTGAGGTTGCAGTGAGCTCAGATTGTGCCACTGCACTCCAGCCTGTGTGACAGAGAACCTGTCTTAAACAAAACAAAAATAAAACAAAACAAAAAGAGATAACGCATTCAAAATAAAGAAGCATTAAAAAAAAATTTTGAATTTTCTGTCTGTGTTTACCAGGGAGGATGGTGGTCAACAGAACTCTTTATCAAAATGCATTGATATGCATAATATAAAACATGTAAATGTAGAGCTGTTCTGTTGAAGCAAGGTGAGGTCCCTGGACTTCTGGTCACTGGGCCTTTCTTGCTCAATTCATCCAGTGACTCCTAACGTGCCTCCAACAATATCTAGGTTATTGGGAACAAAAAATGCTCTTCTAAGCAATTCTGATGCCCCTGCTTTTCAGGAGACACTAGAGAAAAGCCCCTGTTGCTCAATGGATTAATCCATAGTCTATTCTAGGAAGATAATAAGCCCTAAATTTAATATGAAAAGCTAAAAGCCCATGGTTTTAGCTTCCAAGTTTCTTGGTGAAAGCAGACAGGTCTTTGAACTTCACTTTGTTTATTGATTTTCATGAGCTGAGCAAACATATTAATAAGTTACCTCTGTGACCCTTGAGGAACTTTTCTATTGTGATTTGTTGATCCTTTCTTTATGGATTTATTTTAAAACGTGAGACTTGAAGGGAATTTTACAGCTGGACTAGATGCTTTGGGCTGTGCTCCTGATTTACAGGATCTCCTAAGCCAAAATAGTAACTCTGGTGGAAAAGCTAAAAAAGAACTCATTTTAAAAATAATGATCATGTGTTTCTGAGATAAGTTAAGCTTTGGTGATTGGCTTATTGATTCATTCTAAAGGTAGCTTTATTCCAGGAATTCTGCCTTAGATATTCTGTTACAAGAATACCACTTTTTAAATGATCATGCTACAGATAAATCTGGCCACATAGACAGAGAGCAATGAAATGTGACAGATAGACTAAGCCACTAATGCCAACTCTGTGCATTGAAACTTGTGATTAAATCCAAAAGGACGCTAAAAATGCCATAAAGTGCTCCTACTGATTTTCAAAAATTATGAACTGAGATCAAATTGAAAAGGTTTTATAAATTTAAACTTTACAGAGCTTTAATGTTTTTATTTTTCTGTCAACATTCTTTAGGACTTTAAATTATTGTAGTAGTTGTTAATAAGCAGAGGACTCTAACTTGGAATGTTCTGGATAATCCTCAATATAAAAGTGCGCATATCCATCAAATTAGTGTCCTTGTTTAATGCCACATCTTACAAAGGTATTAAGTAAACTATATTTACTTATGGATTTAATTAGAATTTTTACAATGTTCTTTTTACCCTCAACTAATGAATGGATGAGAGAATTGGTTACTCTGCATTTTCTAAAGTTCATAGCTTCTTATTTATTTATTTATTTATTTATTTAATATGAGACAGAGTCTTACTCTGTAGCCCAGGCTGGAGTGCAGTGGCGCGATCTTGGCTCACTACAACCTCAGCCTTCCGGGTTCAAGCGATTCTCCTGCCTCAGTCACCCTAGTAGCTGCGATTATAGGCCCCTGCCACCACACCCAGCTAATTCTTTGTATTTTTAGTAGAGATGGGGTTTCGCCATGTTGGCCAGGCTGGTCTTGAACTCCTGGCTTCAAGTGATCCACCCACCTCAACCTCCCAAAGTGATGGGATTACAGTCGTGAGCCACTGCGCCTGACCCTCATAGCTTCTTTAGTTCTGGTCAGCAGTATATGAATTCTCTGACCATTTAAGTAATTTTCTTAAAGAAAATATTTATGAAACGCTAATAAACTATTAAGTGAACAAGTAATACAATATGTGATAATTTTTACACCCTTCCTACAGTGTGTAAAATTTTAATACAAACTTGGTGTATACTTGATAACAATTTACATGTTTATTTTACCATCTGGTAAATGTGTAAACGATATTTTGAGAAGCACATTTCATATTCACTTTGACAACTTATCCTTGACAATATGTGCCCTATCTTATGTATCAACTGGAAGAATCTTGGAAATTTTTGAAAAAGATGAATCCAGGAAAAAAAAATTCATGTCCTAGTTTGTTTGTTTTAAAAATATTATGGAGATTTGAGGCTTAGATTTTTTGTACTTAACTGAGGGATTTTGTTGTTTGCTGACTTTTACCAGACATCCTGCTAATTAGGGTAGAATAATCAGAGCAGCTTCCAAACATTATATCATGTACATCAAATCAAGTTTCCTACTAACACTATAGGCCTCATAGGTAGCAATAATAAAATGAATATGGTTCTGTGTGTTGTTGTATAACAGTATCACATCTTTTACAGAGTATTCGGTTTGCTATCACTTATGTCTAAATACGAGATGATCATTTTTTCCAATGTGTTGTAGTGAACCTCAAGTGAATAGCTTTTATCGAATAACAGCATTTATGACACTTTGGCCTTCTGCCTTTTTTCTTTCATTCTCTCTGCTTATTGGTCTCACTGGAATTAATCTCAGAGACTTACACAAAACAAGCAAGCAGATAATTTCCATATTTAGTTTTAATGTACTATTTCTTAGCTGGTAATGATGTAAGAACCTTTGTAGGATATCATGGACTACATCTACATACTAATTACTCTCTTTTCTAAAGTAAAGTGGTTTGATAGGCAAATTACAAATTTTGGCATCACAAATTTATCTCTTATTACAAAGTATTTAAATTGAAGTAAAAATAAAAACTCAAAGCCACATTTTAATCTCTTAGATTTAGAAATCAAAGTACAGTGGTATCTTAAAAATATTTGTTTAAATGAATTATACCATCAATTACTTTTGTATTCTAAATAGCCATTTGAAACTTTTCAGTGTAGTTATTATCATTTGTTTCCTCATAGAATAAATATCTTACTGTTGAAATGGTCATATAGTATAATTTTGAGAAATATTTTCTGTTTATATCTTTATCTGCTGGTATGGTATTGAACTACATTATTCCTGATGCTGTATAAAGCTTATAACCTACTCTCTACAACAACCTTGCGGGATTAACACCAACTTCATTTTATAGATAAGGAGATCGAGGCACAGAAAGTTTAGGCTATGTAAACTTTCCCATGGTTTATACAAGGAGCAAATGTTAAAGCAAGAATTTAACTCCAGATTTGTTTTGCCCGAAACCATGTTCTCTTCACTATACTATTGCCTCAAGAAGCATGAAGCTGCTTGGTATAGGTGTGAGATGGTAAGGGTGAAGTTCAGGCTGAAAGAGAAAAAATGGGGCTGACCTCCTAGAATCCCTGCAGCATTTTGATTTTACATTTTTTTGTTGTTGTTGTGGTCGAGACAGTCTCACTCAAGGTCACCCAGGCTGGAGTGCAATGGCATGATTTTGGCTCACTGCAATCTCTGCCTCCTACCTGAGTAGCTGAAACTACAGGTGTGTGCTGCCATGCCCGGCTAATTTTTGTATTTTTAGTAGAGATGGGGTTTCACTATGTTGACCAGGTTGGTCTCAAACTCCTGACCTCAAGTGATCCATCCGCCTCAGCCTTCCAAAGTGCTGGGATTATACAAGCTGATTTTACAATTTAAAATCTGCCTCTGTTCAAACTCTTATCATGTATCCAACTCATCTCAGACTAATGCACAGGGTTTAGTTTGTCATAAAATGGATTTGAAATTCAAACCAAGCATCTAAGAATCAACTACTCAGATTTTTTTAAAAACCGAGCAAACATAGTATCTCAGACACCGTGGCAACTAAAAAAATTTTTTTGAAATACCTAAAGTATTATAGTGATAATATTAATGATACTTAGTGAATACTTCCTTCATGACACTGTTCTTCTACATATATAACTAATTCTCACAACAATTATATGAAATCAATGCTATTATTATTTCCATTTTGTAGATGAAGAAATTGAAGTATAGAAGAGTTAAGTGATTTGCTTAAGGGCACAGTAAATAATAATTGAGCCAGAATTCGAACTCTGGCAATCAGGTATTAGAGTCATGACTATTAGTAGCTGTAGTATTAAGATCAATGGGATGATAGCTGATTTCTCTTTCAGGGTGATTACTACAAGAAGTATGAAGAAAAATAATGGATCGAATGGAAGCTAAGAACTTGAAGAAGAAAGCTTATCTGCAATATTTTACATTCGTGCGAAAGCAATTGAGATTTTTGCCATTAAAAACAACAGCAAAATCAATTGCAAAAACCCGCAATTACTTTTGCACCAATGTAATATTATTTAGAACCTTAGTTTATTTAATGATGTAAATATGAACAAAACAAATGGATAATTTGCTTTTCGTTTTACTTTTCTTTCTTTCTTTTTTTTTTTTGAGTCTCACTCTGTTGCTCAGGCTGGAGTGCAATGGCATGATCTCGGCTCACTGCAAACTCTGCCTCCCAGGTTCAAGCGATTCTCCCTGCCTCAGCCTCCCCAGTAGCTGGGATTACAGGCGCCTGTCACCAAGCCTGGCTATTTTTTGTATTTTTAGTAGAGACCAGGTTTTGCCATGTTGGCCAAGCTGATTTCAAACTCCTGACCTCAGGTGATCCACCTGCCTTGGCCTTCAAAGTGCTGGAATTACAGGTGTGAGCCACCGTGCCCAACCTACTTTTTATTTTTCAAAAAAGAATTAGGTTTTTATTTCAGTTATACAGTATTTATTGTTTCTTCCAAATGGAATAATAGGAACGTATGTTGTTTGTGAATCTTTCCAATGATTCCTCTTTATTGGTCTCTCATGGTTCTTTATAGTTTACAATAAGTTGGACTGTTTAAGAATTTTTAAAAGTTTAAGCTATGTAACCTTTTTTAAAAAAATAAGTAATGAACAGAAACTTTTCAACTTTTGCTCAAAATTATCAGTGCCTCAGTGATATTTTTGTTGTACAATTTCCTTTGTACAAAAAAATAAAATATACCTTGGTAAAATAATTTTGAATTAGAAAAGTTATTTTTACCAGTAACATTGCACATTTTAAAAGAATTAATCAGAATCTTGTTAAATTCATGTGGAATAATCTAATTCCTTATTTGGCCCATAACGATGGTCAGAACCTCTGAAAGAGATTGCTGAAAGGAAAAGTTTTAATAGTGTTTTGAATGTTTTATTGAACACAAGATCAGTTAAAATGCTTATGTGGAACATATGGTAGGCTGGTAGGCCTAATCATCGGGTATTTAAGCTTAGAGATCAAGCTTTTTTGCAACAGTTTTCATTCTAAAGTTGAATATTTTATGCACTTTATGATTTTTCTGTTTGTTTGTTTGAGATGGAGTTTCCCCCTCCTGGGATTTTCCAGCCTCAGCTTCCCGAGTAGCTGGGATTACAAGCGTGCACCACCATGCCTGTAATTTTTGTAGTTTCAGTAGAGACAGGGTTTTACCATGTTGGCCAGGCTAGTCTCAAATTCCCGACCTCAGGGGATCTGTCTGCCGGCCTCCCAAGTGCTTGGGATTACAGGTGTGAGCCATCGCAACCAGCCATTTTATGCGCTTTATATTTATTGTTAATTTCAAAATGTAAATATGCGTTTCTTTTTCTTAAAAAGAGGAGCAATTTCAACAAAAAGGGAAACAAATAGGACATGTGAAAAAAGAAATACTAAGAATTTATTTTTTGTTTATGTGGCTTATTTTACAGATTCAATGAAATATATATGTCAAATTGAGAAAAATTTCCTCCCATATTTTAAAAATGTTTATGTTTTATGAACGGTGTTTTATTTTGTGGTTTCAGCTTTCAAATAAGGCTGTAAAAGAGAGTAAATACTTCTGCATTAGTAACTATCTTTAATAGTTTATTTTTACACTTTTTTGGGCAGTAACACTGCCCTACGCCTCTCATTCCAATACTGTCCCAAGGAGCAAGTTGTAGGTTTACATTGTTGGCCAAGGCAAAATTGAAACTCTTGCTTTTGACTGCCCTAGCCTCCTGTGTCTGTCTGTCTCTATTTTGTGTACTGACTGCTTCTCTAGTCTTTTCTTCAGTGACTACGTATCCTTTTGCTTTCTCTTTTACTTATTCAAATTTGCTTGAATATCTTACCGGTAGTTCTTAACGATGGCTGCTCATTATAATCACCTATCATGCTACAAAACAAAACAAACAAAAACAAAACAAAACAAAAAACCAGATGCCCAGGCTAAATAAGAATTTTGGGGACTGAAGCTAGGGCATTGATGTTTTTAAGAAATGCCTCAGATAATTATAATAATTAGCCAGGGTTGAGGACCACTGAGCTAAAAGGATGAAATGTGAATGCTTACTTCAGGAATCAGCAGATAGGATAGCAAGAAAATATTTTGGGCCTGAAGCCTTTCTGATATCCTAGGCTCACATTACATAGTGCCTCCTTAGTTTATGGTTAGCCATGGTGTTGCCAGTAACCCAGTGAGGAGTGGCTGTGTAGCAGTTTGTAACGACAGTCTATGGAATTCGCTTCATTTGTGTTTATCATCCCCAAGAAGCTGACATTAAGAAAACAAGAGGTCAGATTTATTTGTTCCCACCTCCAACAGCCTACATTGTCAGTTCTCCTAATATTTGGTATTTGGGATAAGACAAATTATTCTGACTGAGTCTATTCCTACTTTGTGTTTGCAAAAATTTCAATACATTATATAATGGGAATTGATGCTGGTCTTGGCAGCTTATCCATTATTCAAATACCATTGTTGAAAAAAATAAAAACCCCCATTTTTTGGGTAAGTCAATAAATAATAGCCAGAGCATGATTACATCTGGTCACAAGCTCTGGCATTTAGATTAGGTGTTATCTGAAACTTGCATGGATTAATCTATTATTTTCTTTTAAAGATCTTACACTGAGATGCACCAGAGTGGATCAAATACTTTTAATTAACTCAAATGAAAGCAATATCCAGCACCTACCTATGGTTTCAGAAAATGTTTTGCTGTTTGGTTGAACTAAGATTGTTCAAACTACTTGACAGAACTTGTTCAAACTGGCTCAAAAAATTATGCTTATTTGAGGAGGCTTTAAAGCCTAAATTACTTTGGAGTAAGTAACATTTCTGTAGACAATTTTTAAAGAAATAAAATATGGCACTGGGAGTGACTTTTGAGTTCTGTAAGTCATTTAATTTTGTTGAGCCACTATTTTTCCACCAATTATTTGGGTATAATGATGCTTGCCCTGCACATATTAATATTTTAGAGGGATTTGGAGAAGGAAGATCTTCCTATAAATAAAATATTGTTGAGCCTTTGGTAAAGCTTGGTTGACATCTTTTAATAAAATGATATCTTCTTATAAAGATAGTAGAGCAATAAAAATTGCTAATATTATTGAGAAACCAAGAGTCACAAGTGGCATGATGTGATGTTTCCCTACAGCGCTTTGTGTTACCTTTCCTGTATCATGTAGACAGTTTTTAAATATTTGTTTTTTTAGAGACTGGGTCTCCTTGTTTCCCAGGCTGGTCTCAAACTCCTGGGCTCAAGCAATCCTCCCACCTTCCAAGTAGCTGGGACTACACTGTGTGTAGCTTGAGACTTTTAATGAATTGCTTATGTCTATTTCTTCTACTAGTGAGCAGACTTTCTTACTAGACTTTCATCTTGCTAGGCTGTTCTTGAAAGCAAGGTGTCTATTTGTCTTCGTATAGAGTCTGGTGTAGGCCTTGGTACACAATAGATTGAATAAATATTTTCTCAGTGAATGCTTTTTTTGCATTTTGGATAAAAACATTAGCCATTTACAAAACTATTATATCACTTTTTTTCTTTTTGGGGGAGGTATACTGTTAGAAAATATAATTATACTGCATTGTAGGTATGTACACATAAATTTATGAAGAGATTCGGTGCTTTTGAAAATGCACATTGGATTGGAAAGTGCATAACATTAAGTCAAAGTGACCTGGTGGAGGATGGAGTTTGCTATTTTACAGTAGTAGGTAAGGTGTCAAGGAAAGATCATGGACTTTGGAGCTATACTGACCTGGATTTGAATTAACAACTTTGAAGCTGTGTGATCCTGAGCAAATTTCTTAATGTCTTAGTTTCAATTTCTTTATCTGTGAAATAGGGATAATACTATTTATTTCATAGATAGTTGTAATGATTAAGTAGAGAGCTTGGTAAAACATCTGATACAATATCTGGACATATTAGAGACTATGATAGCTGTTATTATTAAATTAAATTATTAAATTAGGAAAAGGATTATTTTTGGGTAGAAAAGGATTTAAAGTGTATTTCTATTTTCCAAAGACAGTCTTTTCAATTGGATAGCAATCTCTGTCTTTTGTCTTCTTTTACTTTAGTTTGCTGGAAGTTAATTTCCAAATGTTTCCAAATTAGACATTATAAGATTGTATAGAGTATATTTTGCTCTTTGCTGATAAGGGATCTTGTACTATCAGAGGATTACAAGGTGAAGCTAAGCTGGTGGTTTTCATTCTAGCCCCTGTTAGTCCCTGTCACCAAACTACCACATAATTTGGAGCATTTGCCAGAGTTGGCTCAAGAGAGGCCAATCGAGACACTAATAGATGCATTTTCTCCATGAATACACCCTTGGATCACACATAGAATTCCTATTAACAGCAATGAGAGTTAAACTTGTAAATCCCTTATGCATTGATGGGAGAATAGACCTTTTAGTTTACTTAGCCATCTTCCAGTTATTTGGCACTTTCCCCATCCCTTGTGAGTTCTCCAACATTTTCATTAAAGCCTTTTCTATTTTCTATTCTGCTTCATTCAGTTTGGGTAGTAATTCATGTTGGCCTGATGCCTTGGCAGCAATGAATGATTCTAATTGCCTCACTATCTATCTAGTCTGGCCTACCCATAAAGCCTTTCAACTTTTCATTCAAGCTTCCTGCAGTATCAACTTCATGGGTCACGAACTTCCCACTCATGTCCTTTCATTGCATCTTAGCTGCTTATCTCTTGTGTATTTAAGAAACTCGAGAGAGTTTATCATTATCTCACTACTTTTCTGTTACACCACCTTATCCTTTTTGTAAAATTAAAGCAGCATTGCAGAAACCTAAGGATGCAAGGAGGACTTTTCTCTAGACATTGTATCAGAAGAGCTAGATACCCGAGTTCACATTTACTTAAGTTAGCTAATAGTAAATGGTTAGAAAATAGAAAATTTTAAGTATCCTTCTATATCTACTCCGTTACCCCTTTCATTATTGTCCATTCTATTTTCTTGCTCACTCACTGAAATACACAGTTTTCTCTTCTGATTCTGAGTATGGATGTGTATCATAACAATAAATGGAAAACAAAGGTCTTGCTTTGAACTTGTGATTTTCTGGCAGACAGGGAGGCTGCTTCTGTACTTTGTATAGTATGGGTGTTCTGCTTTGATTCTATGTGGCAGTGCTTATTTTGGAGGTTTTACAGGAAGCTTTCTCATATGATAAAAAAAAGTATAGTAAATAAACAGCCCCAGAATATTTAAAAGGAAAGAATTACATGCTAATAGATTATGAGATATTTTATTCTTTGCCTGTTTTTTTATTAAAGTATTCTTTTTTTTTTTTGACAGAGTCTTGCTCTGTTGCCAGGCTGGAGTACAGTGGCGCGATCTTGGCTCACTGCCTACTCCGCCTCCCGGGTTCAAGCGATTCTTCTGCTTCAGCCTCCCAAGTAGCTGGGGCTACAGGCATGTGCCACCACACCTGGCCAATTTTTGTATTTTTTAGTAGAGGTGGGGTTTCACCATATTGGCCAGGTTGGTCTCAAACTTTTGACCTGGTATTCTGCCTGCCTCGGCCTCCCAAAGTGCTGGGATTACAGGTGTGAGCCACTGTGCCTGGCCTAAAGTATTCTTAAATTTAAAAAAGGTTTTTAATTTAGAAAATTTTAAGTATTGCATAATAATATAAGAAACTCTCGTTTATCCATCGACAGATCTATGAGCCTTATCAGAATCAGGTTGGATTTTTGTGGCAAAACTACTTCATACATGATATTGTGTACTTTTATAATGTCTGATTGTCTCTCTCTTTTTTTTTTTTACAGCCAAAATAGATGTCTTTTTTGTCTATCAGCTGAGATGATTATTGTCAAAACCATTAATTCATTAGATTTTTGCATAATGAGCTTTAAAAATTCTATCATTTCTTCATTTATTACCTAGAATACTTATAAAAAGTATTACCCTCTTTTGGTTACAACAAAGTAAATTAATTCGTTCTCTTTGTCAGTTTTCAAAATAATTACTTGGCTTCTAATATTTTCCAAAGGTGAACAATGAGGTATTTTCTTTTATCATCATGAATTCATGAATTTAAACATATTTGATGTGTTTTCATCCATTGTAGTAATCATCAGATCATTGCATCTTTGGCCTGTGATGGCCTACTCATTGTAACTCTTGACTCCTTTTGACAGGACTCCACTAATCATTGATAGCATCTTTTCCTTTCTTGTAAAGCAAGATTTTAGCTTCATCTTGAATTCTAAATAGTTCATCTAGATTTAGTTTCTTTAAAAAAGAAACAAAAACAGGATCTCCCTCCTTCCCTCTGGCTGCAGTGCAGTGGCATGATCTTGGCTCACTGCAGCCTCCACCTCCCAGGCTCAAGAGAGCCTCCTGCCTCAGCCTCCTAAGTAGCTAGGACTATAGGCGTGAGCCACCACACCCAACTAATTTTTGTAGTTTTGTAGAGACAGGGTTTTCCATGTTGCCCAGGCTGGTTTTGAACTCCTGAGCTCAAGTGATCTGCCTACCTTGGCCTCCCAAAGTGCCGGGATTACATGTGTGAGCCCCTGTGCCAGTCTCCTTTCCCACCTTTAACATATTCTCTAGAGAGTTCTACTTAATTTTTGTGGAAATAGAAATGAAAAACAATCTGGATGCTACAGGTGCTCATTGCTACTGGATTGATCCTTTCAGGGGATTGTGCTAGGAAATTTTACACACACATATAAGATTATAAAATAAAATACACCCTAGGTTGAACATACCAATATTTCTACTCCCAATGTAGGACTCTAGAGTTTTTATTTAACCGTCTCTATAATCTTAAATTTTTATCTCTTTCCTCTCATGCTGAAATTCCTATTCCCTACCTTAGTGATCTAATTACTTATTTGCATTTTGACCACAATACACTCACAATAACAATACCAACAGTACTACCAATAACATGACCACTGAAAACAGTTTAAAATTTTTTGTATTTGTTTTTGTTTTTTAGATGGAGTCTCGTTCTGTTGCCCGGGCTGGAGGGCAGTGGCACAATATCGGCTCACTGCAACCTCCACCTCCTGGGTTCAAGCGATTCTCTTGCCTCAGCATCCAGAGTAGCTGAGACCACAGGTGTGCGCCACCATGCCTGGCTAATTTTTGTATTTTTAGTAGAGATGGGGTTTTACCATGTTGGCCAGGCTGGTCTCAAACTCCTAGCCTCAAGTGATCTGCCTGTCTCAGCCTCCCAAAGTTCTGAGATTACAGGCTTGAGCTACTGCCCCTGGCCTGATTTATAGTTCTTTTCATGCCTAGGATATATCCCATTAAGTAGGTATAGTCAAATCACTGTCTTTTAAAGGAATGTGGGATATTCCTTTCTTTGGGGTTGTGCCATCAACTGATGGGGTAGGCAGAATAATGGCTTCCTTAAAATGTCCATGTCTTAATCCCTGAATCCTATGAATATGTTCCCTTACATGAAAAAAGAGATTTCCTGCATTAAATGATTAAGTTAAGGACTGGAGACGGAGAATTTCCTGGATTATCCAGGTAGGCCCAATGTGATCACAAGGATCCTTAAAAGTACAAGTAGGAGGCAGAGTAGAATAATGTGATGTGAGGATTAAACCCACCATTGCTGGCTTTGAAGATAGAAGGGGATCATTGACAATGTATGGTACTGTATTTCCATCACTAGATTACCCAGGCCTGGTAATGAAAGCAAGGTGAGCCTTGTGCTTATTGTAATTACACATAATAATCCATTTGCAAAATTTTTACTAACAGTGCTTATAATCCTAGGGTTTGGTAGTAAGGGAATTGTTCATTAGAAGCAGGAATATAGCTCTTCACTTTTAGCAAGGTTAATTGGGCATTAAAAAATATTGATAATTTTGAGTAGTAACTAATGGGCACTGAATCTTCCCCTTAGTTTTATATGTTTCCATCAGACTAGCATCAGGTTCCATGTGTGGCTTCAAACATTTTTCTCCTCTATTCCTCAGATATTTCCACTGTGTGAGCTGTAGGACACATTCATCATGCAATGTGACCTCTGCTTCTGCGCCTTCATTGGGTGAGTCAGTACAGTGCGGGGTAGAAGTATTTCTGAAAGCCATTTCTATAGTGGGATGGCTAGAAATAACTTGTGGAGATGACCACATATATATCCAACAAAAACAAAACTGAGTATATCCCTGACTCAACTTTCCTGTGGCAGAATCCCTAAAATGTCTGAAGCCACTTCATCACCACTCAATGTGAGGAAAGTGGTGAAGAAGCTGGAGTGAAAAGAGACAATGGTTTTAACTGATGGTGGCTAAAATATATTACTTTTGTGAATGTTATGAAATATTACCATGGGAGCCCATTGCAGAAACCATTTCCAGGAGTTTGGAAGGGTATTAATTTCCTACTGCTGTGGTAATAAATCATCACAAACTTGGTTGCTTAAACCAACACAAATTTATTACCTTACACAGTTCTGGAAGTCAGAAATCTGAAATGCATTTTGCTGGGCTAGAATCAAGGTGTCAACGGCATTGTGATTCTTCCTCAGGTTTTCTATGGGAGAATCCATTTCTTTCCCCTTTTCAGTTTCTAGGGGCTATTTGTGGTCCTTGCTTCGTGGTCCTCACCTCGTGGTCCTCCTCTCTCTTCAAAGCCACCAGATAGCGTCTTCAAATCATTCTCTCTGACTCTGATCCTCCTGCGTCCCTTCTGTAAAGGTCTTTGTGATTACAGATAGGCCAGAGGCTAATCCCTCATCTCAGGATCCTTAAATTATATTTGCAAATTTGCAAGCCCCTTTTACCATGTAGGGTAACATATCCACTGGTTCTGGATACTAGAACATGGACATCTTTGGGGGGCCATTATTCAGCCTACCACAGGACAAATGCAGGACCCTGAAACTAATGAAGCTTTTTTTTTAAGTTTCACAGTAAATCTGCCTCTGTCCTTCAGTAAGATTTAAAAAGTTTAAAAATATAGGTACTATATGGTCCTTGTTAAATATGCTTTTAATACTTGGTTTATATTGTTCCAGTTATGAAAAGCGTTTCCCATTTCCATTTCTAGATGGTTATGGTGATAAAGAGAAGTTACTACTTTTTATATGTTCCTTCTGTATTAAAAAGACAGTACATTTCATTATTAATTCTAGTGTTTTTTACTAGAATCAAACATTTTCTGGCTATATAATTATATCATTAACAAAAATATTGTTCCATTTTCCCTTACCAATTATTTTATTTGTTTTTTCTTATTGCGTTCACAGTCTGCACTCAATGCCCGGGCTTTACTGAAATATTTTATTACTTTAGTTCCAGATTATTATTAGATTTTTAAATAGCAGCATGTCTCATCTATTTCAAGAATTCTTATTTAGCACTTACATTACAAATTTTTGTCAATCTGTTATTATCTAAATGAATAATTATAAACTCTGTCAGTGGTTCTTAACTTGGGTTGATTTTGTCCCCTAGGGAACATCTGGCAATATCTGGAGACATTTCAGATTTTCATGACTGGGAAGGGGAGATGCCACTGGAATCTAGTGAATAGAAGGCAGAGATGCAGCTAAACACCCCACAATAGACAGCCCACCCCTTCTCTTCCCTAACGAGTAATTATCTGATCCATTATGCCAAGGTTAAGAAACACCTAAGTGTATTACGAGGCTTATTGCTTACCTGTGTCCCTCTCCTCTTCATTTTCTCATATCTTCAGGTTGTCATTCTGATGTATGTGCTGTTTTTTTAAGTGTACTATCTTTGATATTTTTCCTTATGTGTCTTATGTTGATAATGTTCTCTGTATTCTTATATCTATGCAAACCATCTTTATTATAGTTGACAAGTGAATGATATAATTTTTCCATTGTAAATAACTAGAGATTTGAAGATATCTTGGCTAAGTATAGGACTTTTGAATTATATTACTTTTCAGTATTCTGTCAATGTTGTATTCTTTCTGTTTTCCAGTGTTGCTGGTATCAATCTGACTTTTTCCTTTTCTTTATTAAAAATTTGCTTTTTAGCTCCTTAGTTGGTTATGTATTTCCTTTTATCCTTGAAATTTGAGACTTTTATTAGCATATGCTTAGGTATATTTCTTTCCTTCCTTCCTTCAATTCTTTCCTTCTTCCCTCCATCCCTCCCATTCTTTCTATCAGTGAACTCTTTTAAGTGCAGACTTGAGTGTTTTCTTGTTTCAGGGAGAGTTTCTTCTTTTATTTCTTGAATTATCACCCCTCTTCTATACTTCAATTTTTTGATTATTCACATTTTAGGCCTCCTCAATCTCTTCTCCAAGTTTCTAAACTTTCCCTTCATGATTTCTTTTTGTATTTTTTCCTTGGAGCCAAACAAACCCTTTGAACTTTAAAACATTGAGATATTATTTACATATAGTGAAATGTACAGATTTTAAGTGTACAGATTTGTAAGTTTTGACAAATGATACACTCAATGTAACCCACACTCTGAGAAGATATAGAACATTCTTATCATACCAGAAAGATTCCTCATGTTTCTTCCCAGACATTTTAAAGCCCCCCACCAGACAACCACTCTTCTGATTTCCTTCACCTTTGATTAGTTTTACCTGTACTAGAATTACATATAAATAGAATCACATTTAATTTAATTTAATCACATATAATTTAATCACATAACTCTTTTCTATCTGTTTTTTTTTTCTGAGTGTTATGTTTGTTGAAGTTTATTCATGGCTGTTGCATGTATCAGGAGATTGTTCCTTTCTATTGCTGAATAGTTCTATTGTTTGGATATATCATGATTTATCATTTCTCCCTATGTGGAATATTAGTTTTTTTCCGTTTATGTACTATCACAAATTTTCTATGATCGTCGTTGTGCAAGACTTTTTGTGTACATATGCTTTTATTACTCTTGAGTAAATATATGGAAGTAGAATTGCTAGGTCACAGCTTAAGCACATATTTAACTTTATAAAAAAACAGCTAGACTAATTTCCAAAGCGGTTAGGGAGAATATCAGATGGTACAACCATTAATCTATTTCTCTATTTTTATATCAGTTTCACACTGTTGTGATTACTGTAGCTTTATAATAAGTCTCTAAAACGGGAATATTCTTTTTCAAGATTGTTTGGCTATTCTAGGTTTTTTACATTTCTATATGAATTTTAGAACCAGGTTGTCAATTTCTATAGAAAAACTTGCTGTAAATCTGTAGATTAATATAATAATATTGAGCCTGTTAATCCATGATTGATTATCATATGTCATATTTATTGGTCTCTTGTAATTTTTATTACCAGTGTTTTATAGGTTTCAAATAAATCTTATACATATTTAGTTAAATTTGGCCTTATGCAAATTTTCTTTTGTAAATAGTCTTGATTTTAAAATTTTATTTTCTGATCATTTATTTCTAGTAGATTAAAAAAACTATGGCCACTGACCTACTTTGCAGTCTTGCCAAATTCATTTATTAGGTTTAGTAGATTTTTTTAAAAACAATGACTTAGGATTTTCTATGTACATGATAATTTAAATGGCAAAAACCATATTTTTACTTCTTGTTTTATAATCTGTATGTCTTTTACTTCTTTTTCTTGTCTTGTTGCACTTGCAAGGATCTCAGTAGTATACCCTCCCCACTCCACCAACCAAGAAAAAGAAGTAGTGAGAGCGGATGCCTTGCTTTATGCTTGATCTTAGGGGGAAACCATGTAGTATTTCACCATTAAATATGATGTTAGCCATAGACTTTTGTAGATGCTCTTTATTAGACAGATGAGGAAGTTTTCTTCTCCTAGCTTACTGAGATTTTAAAAAATCATGAATGGGTGCTGAAATTCAACAAATACTTTTTCTCCATCTATTGAGGTTGTCATATAATACCTTCTGCTAATGTGATGGATTCATTTATTTATTTTCAAGTATTGAACTAATCTTGCATCTCGGGATAAACTCTACATAATCATGCCATATTATCCTACTTCATATTCCTGAGTTCAATTTTCATTTTGCTAAGGTATTCTTGTGTCTAGTAAATGATATTCATTTGTAGTTTTCTTTCCTTGTTAAGGTTTTTTTTTTTTATCATGGATTAAAAAACATAACATTATATTTTATATGTGTAATATAATACATAATAGGTATTTTATTTATTTACTTATTATACTTTAAGTTCTAGGATACATATTTTGAAAAGCATCTGTTCATAGCCTTCACCCATTTTTTGATGGAGTTGTTTTTTTTTTGTAAATTTGTTGAAGTTCCTTGTAGATTCTAGATATTAGCCATTTGTCAGATGGATAGATTACAAAAATTTTCTCCCATTCTGTAAGTTGCCTCTTCACTCTGATGATGCTTTCTTTTGCTGTGCAGAAGCTCTTTAGTTTAATTAGATCCCATTTGACAATTTTGGGTATTGTTGCAGTTGCTTTTGGTGTTTTAATCATGAAGTCTTTGCCCATGCCTATGTCCTGAATGGTATTTTCTAGGTTTTCTTTTAGGGTTTTTGTTTTTGTTTTTGTTTTTGTTTTATATATAGTTTTAGGTCTTATGTTCAAATCTTTAATCCATCTTGAGTTAATTTTTACATAAGGTATAAGGAAGATATAAGGTATAAGGAAGGGGTCCAGTTTCAGTTTTCTGCATATGGCTAGCCAGTTTTCCCAACACCATTTATTAAATAGGGAATTATTTCCCTATTGCTTATTTTTGTCCGATTTGTCAAAGATCAGATGGTTGTAGATGTGTGATGTTATTTCTGAGGCCTCTGTTCTGTTCCATTGGTCTGTATATCTGTTTTGGTACCAGTACCATGCTGTTTTGGTTACTGTAGCCTTGTAGTATAGTTTGAAGTCAGGTAGCGTGATGCCTCCAGCTTTGTTCTTTTTGTTTATGATTGTCTTGGCTACATGGGATCTTTTTGGCTTCCATATGAAATTTAATGTAGTTTTTTTAAAATTCTGTGAAGAAAGTCAATGGTAGCTTGATAAGAAGAGCATTGAATCTGTAAATTACTTTGGGCAGTATGGCTATTTTCACGATATTGTTTCTTCCTATCCATGAGCGTGGAATGTTTTTCCATTTCTTTGTGTCCTCTCTTATTTCACTGAGCAGTGGTTTCTAGTTCTCCTTGAAGAGGTCCTTCACATCCCTTGTAAGTTGTATTCCTAGGTATTTTATTCTCTTTGTAGCAATTGTGAATGGGAGTTCACTCATGATTTGGCTCTCTGTTTGTCTATTATTGGTGTATAAGAATGCTTGTGATTTTTGCACATTGATTTTGTATCCTGACACTGCTGAAGTTGCTTATTAGCTTAAGGAGTTTTGGACTAAGACGATGGGGTTTTCTAAATATACAAGCATGTCATCTGCAAACAGAGATAATTTGACTTCCTCCCTTCCTATTTGAATACTTTCTTTCTCTTGCCTGATTGCCCTGGCCAGAACTTCCAACACTATGTTCAATAGGAGTGCTGAGAGAGGGCATCCTTGTCTTGTGCCAGTTTTCAAAGGGAATGCTTCTAGCTTTTGCCCATTCAGTATGATATTGACTGTGAGTTTGTCATAAAAAGCTCTTATTATTTTGAGATATGTTCCATCACTACCTAGTTTATTGAGTGTTTTTAGCATGAAGGGGTGTTGAATTTTATCAAAGGCCTTTTCTGCATCTATTGAGATAATCATATGGTTTTTGTCATTGGTTTGATTTATGTGATAGATTACGTTTATTGATTTGCATATGTTGTGCCAGCCTTGTGTCCTAAGGATGAAGCTGACTTGATCGTGGTGAATAAGATTTTAAATGTGCTGCTGGGTTTGGTTTGCTGGTATTTTATTGAGGATTTTCACATCGATGTTTATCAGGGATATTGGCCTGAAATTTTCTTCTTTTGTTGTGTCTCTGCTAGGTTTTGTTATCAGGATGATGTTGGCCTCATAAAAAGAGTTAGGGAGGATTCCCTCTTTTTCTATTGTTTGGAATGGTTTTAGAAGGAATGGTACCAGCTCCTCATTGTACCTCTGGTAGAATTTAGCTGTGAGTCTGTCTGGTCCTTGGGCTTTTTTTGGTTGGTAGGCTAGTAATTACTGCCTCAATTTCAGAACTTGTTATTGGCCTATTCAGGGCTTTGGCTTCTTCCTGGTTTAGTCTTGGGAGCGTGTATGTGTCCAGGAATTTATCTGCTTCTAGATTTTCTAGTTTATTTGCATAGAGGTGTTTATAGTATTCTCTGATGGTAGCTTGTATTTCTGTGGGTTCAATGGTGATATCCCCTTTATCATTTTTTATTGTGTATATTTGATTCTTCTCTCTTTTCTTCTTTATTAGTTTGGTTAGCAGTCTATCTATTTTGTTAATCTCTTCAAAAAACCACCTCCTGGATTTTTTGACTTATTGAAGGGTTTTTCATGTCTCTATGTCCTTCAGTTCTGCTCTGATCCTAGTTATTTCTTGTCTTCTGCTAGCTTTTGAATTTGTTTGCTCTTGCTTCTCTTGTTCTTTAATTGTGATGTTAGGGTGTCATTTTTAGATCTTTCCTGCTTTCTCCTGTGGGCATTTAGTGCAATAAATTTCCCTCTAAACACTGCTTTAGTTGTGTCCCAGAGAATCTAGTATGTTGTGTCTTTGTTCTCATTGGTTTCAAAAACTTATTTATTTCTGCCTTCATTTTGTTATTGATCCAGTAGTCATTCAGAAACAAGGTGTTCCGAGGCCGGGCGCGGTGGCTCAAGCCTGTAATCCCAGCACTTTGGGAGGCCGAGACGGGTGGATCACGAGGTCAGGAGATCGAGACCTTCCTGGCTAACACGGTGAAACCCCGTCTCTACTAAAAATACAAAAAACTAGCTGGGCGAGGTGGCGGGCGCCTGTGGTCCCAGCTACTCGGGAGGCTGAGGCAGGAGAATGGCGTGAACCCGGGAGGCGGAGCTTGCAGTGAGCTGAGATCCGGCCACTGCACTCCAGACCGGGCGACAGAGCAAGACTCCGTCTCAAAAAAAAAAAAAAAAAAAAAAAAAAAAAAAAAAGAAACAAGGTGTTCCATTTCCATGTAGTTGTGTGGTTTTGAGTGAGTTTTTAAATCCTGAGTTCTAATTTGATTGGACTGTGGTCTGAGAAACTGTTAGCTATGATTTCCACTCCTTTGCATGTGCTGAGGAATGTTTTACTTCCAATTATGTGGTCAATTTTAGAACAAGTGCAACGTGGTGCTTAGAAGAATGTATATTCTATTGATTTGGGGTGGAGAAGTTCTGTAGATGTCTATTAGTTCCACTTGGTCCCACTATTATTGTGTGGGAGTCTAAGTCTCTTTGTAGGTCTCTAAGAACTTGCTTTACGAATCTGGGTGCTCGTGTATTATGTGCATATATATTTAGGATAGTTAGCTCTTCTTGTTGCATCAATCCCTTTACCATTATGTAATGCCATTCTTTGTCTTTTTTGTTCTTTGTTGGTTTAAAGTCTGTTTTATCAGAGACTAGGATTGCAACCCCTGCTTTGTTTGCTTTATTTGCTTTATAAATGTTCCTCCATCCCTTTATTTTGAGCCTATATGTGTCTTTTCACATGAGATGGGTCTCCTGAATACAGCATACCAATGGGTTTTGACTCTTTATTCAATTTGCCAGTCTGTGTCTTTTAATTGGGCATTAGCCCATTTACATTTAAGGTTAATATTGTTATGTGTGAATTTGATCCTGTCATTATGATGCTAGCTCATTATTTTGCATATTAATTGATGCAGTTTATTCATAGTGTCGAGAGCGTTTGCATTTTGGTATGTTTTCGCAGTGGCTGGTACCAGTTTTTCTTTTCCATATTTAGTGCTTCCTTCAGGAGCTCTTATATGGCAGGCCTGGTGGTGACAAAATCTCTCAGCATTTGCTTGTCTGTAAAGGATTTTATTTCTCCTTAACTTATGGAGCTTAGTATGGCTGGATATGAAATTCTGGGTTGAAAATTCTTTTCTGTAAGAATGTTGAATATTGGCCTCCACCCTCTTCTGGCTTGTAGGGTGTCTGCAGATTAGCTATTAGTCTCATGGACTTCCCTTTGTGGGTAACCTGACTTTCTCTCTGCCTGCCCTTAACATTTTTTTTTCCTTCATTTGAACCTTGGTCAATCTGATGATTATGTATCTTGGGGTTGAGTTTCTTGAGGAGCATCTTTGTGGTGTTCTCTGTATTTCCTGAATTTGAATGTTGGCCTGTCTTGCTAGGTTGGGGAAGTTCTCCTGGATAATTTCCTGAAGTGTGTTTTCCAACTTGATACCATTCTCCCCATCACTTTCAGATACACCAGTCAAACATAGGTTTGGTCTTTTCACATAGCCCCATATTTCTTTCTTTCTTTCTTTCTTTCTTTCTTTCTTTCTTTCCTTCTTTCTTTTTTTTTATACTTTAAGTTCTAGGGTACATGTGCACAATGTGCCGGTTTGTTACATATGTATACATGTGCCATGTTGGTGTGCTGCACCCATTAACTCATCATTTACATTAGGTATATCTCTTAATGCTATCCCTCCCCTCTCCCCCGACTCCACAATAGGCTCCAGTGTGTGATGTTCCCCTTCTTATGTCCAAGCGTTCTCATTATTCAATTCCCACCTATGAGTGAGAACATGCAGTATTTGGTTTTTTGTCCTTGTGTTAGTTTGCTGAGAATGATGGTTTCCAGCTGCATCCATGTCCCTACAAAGGATGTGAACTCATCCTTTTTTATGGCCGCATAGTATTCCATGGTGTATATATGCCACATTTTCTTAATCCAGTCTATCATTGATGGACATTTGGGCTGGTTCTAAGTCTTTGCTATTGTGGATAGTGCTGCAATAGCCATACGTGTGCATGTGTCTTTATAGCAGCATGATTTATAATTCTTTGAGTATACACTCAGTAATGGGATGGCTGGGTCGAATGGTATTTCTAGTTCTAGATCCTTGAGGAATCGCCACACTGTCTTCCACAATGGTTGAACTAATTTACAGTCCCACCAACAGTGTAAAAGTGTTCCTATTTCTCCATATCCTCTCCAGTACCTGTTGTTTCCTGACTTTTTAATGATCGCCATTCTAACTGGTATGAGATGGTATCTCATTGTGGTTTTGATTTGCATTTCTCTGATGGGTAGTGATGATGAGCATTTTTTTCGTGTGTCTGTTGGCTGCATAAATGTCTTCTTTTGAGAAGTGTCTGTTCATATCTTTTGTCCACTTTTTGTTGGGGTCGTTTGATTTTTTTCTTGTAAATTTGTTTGATTCTGGATATTAGCCCTTTGTCAAATGAGTAGATTGCAAAATTTTTCTCCCATTCTGTGGGTTGCCTGTTCACTCTGATGGTAGTTTCTTTTGCTGTGCTGAAGCTCTTTAGTTTAAGTAGATTCCATTTGTCAATTTTGGCTTTTGTTGCCATTGCTTTTGGTGTTTTTGACATGAAGTCCTTGCCCATGCCTGTGTCTTGAATGACATAGTCCCATATTTCTTGGAGGCTTTGTTCATTCCTTTTCATTCTGTTTTTGCTAATCTTGTCTTCATGTTTTATTTCATTAAGCTGATCTTCAATCTCTGATATCTTTTCTTCCAATTGATTGATTCAGCTATTGATACTTTTGTATGCTTCACGAAGTTCTTGTGCTGTGTTTTTCAGCTTCATCACATCAGTTATATTCTTCTCTAAACTGGTTATTCTAGTTAGCAGTTCCTGTAACCTTTTATCAAGGTTCTTGACTTCTTTGCTTGGGTTAGAACATGCTCCTTTAGCTCGGAGGAGTTTGTTATTACTCACCTTTTGAAGCCTACTTCTATCAGTTCGTCAAACTCATTCTCCCTCCAGTTTTGTTCCCTTGCTGGCGAGGAGTTGTAATACTTTGTAGAAGAAGAGTCATTCTGGTTTTTGGACTATTCAGACTTTTTGCATGGGTTTTTCCTTGTCTTCGTGGATTTATCTATCTTTAGTCTTTGATGTTGATGGCCTTGGGACAGGTTTTTGCATGGTTGTCTTTTTTGTTAATATTGTTGCTATTGCTTTCTGTTTGTTAGTTTTCCTTATAATGGTCAGGCATTTCTTCTGCAGGTCTGCTGGAGTTTGCTGGAGGTGCACTCCGGACCCTGCTTGCTTGGGTATCACCAGTAGAGGCTGCAGAACAGCAAAGATAGCCGCCTGCTACTTCTTGTGGAAGCTTTGTCCCAGAGGGTACCCACCAGATGCCAGCCCAACCTCTCCCATATGAGGTGTCTGTCAACCACTGCTGGGAGGTGTCTCCCAGTCAGGAGGCATGGGTTTCAGGGACCCACTTGAGGAGGCAGTCTGTCCCTTAGCAGAGCTTGAGCACTGTGATGGGAGATCTGCTGCTCTCTTCACAGTTGGCAGGCAAGAATGTTTAAGTCTGCTGAAGCGGCTCCCTTAGCCTCTCCTTCCCCCAGGTGCTCTGTCCCAGGGAGATGGGAGTTTTATCTATAAGTCCCTGACTGGGGCTGATACCTTTCTCTCAGAGATGCCCTGCCCAGAGAGGAGGAATCTGGAAAGGCAGTCTGGCTACCATGGCTTCAAGGTGCTGCAGTGGGCTCAGCCCAGTCCGAACTTCCTGGCAGCTTTGTTTACACTGTAAGGGGAAAACCACTCACTCAAGCCTCAGTAATGGCAGTTGCCCCTCCCTCCACCAAGCTCAAGCGTAACCAGATCAACTTTAGATGGCTGTGCTGGCAGCCAGAATTTCAAGCCAGTGGAGCTTAGCTTGCTGGCCTTCTTGGGAGTGGGATCTGCTGAGCAAGACCACTTGGCTCCCTGGCTTCAGCCCCCTTTCCAGGGGAGTGAAAAGTGCTGTCTTGCTGGCATTCCAGACAACACTGGGGTAGGAAAAAAAATCTGCAGCTAGCTTGGTATCTGCCCAAAGGGCCGCTCAGTTTTGTGTTTGAAACCCAGGTGTAGGCACTCAAGGGAATCTCTTGGTCTGGGGGTTGCGAAGACTGTGGGAAAAGTGTAGTATCTGGGCCAGATAGCACCATCCCTCATGGCACAATCCCTCACAGCCTTCCTTGGCTAAGGGAGGGGGTTCCCCAACCCCTTGTACTTCCCTGGTGAGGCGATGCCCCACCCTGCTTCTGCTAGCCCTCTGTGGGCTGCACTCACTGTTTAATCAGTCCCAGTAAGATGAACTGGGTACTTCAGTTGGAAATGCAGAAATCACCTGCCTTCTGCATTGGTCTCGCTGGGAGCTGCAGACCAGAGCTGTCCCTGTTCGGCCATCTTGCCCAGGAATTTGTTTGTTTTATTTTTAATCTGGTTTGGTATTGGTGGAATGCTGACCTCATAAAATGACTTGAAAGTTGTTTTTTCTTTAATTTCTGTCTGAGTTTGTGTACAACTGGTATATATTTTTTCTCAAATGGTTCATAGCATTTATTGATGAAGACACATGGACCTGGAATTATCTTTGAGGGGAAGTGTTAAGTAATAAATTTCTTAAGAGTACAGGGCTTTTCAGAGTTTTAAATTTACTCTTGTGTCAGTTTTAGTAATTTGTACCTTTCAAAGGATATGTCCTTTTCAATTATTTTTTGAATTTACTATCATAAAATTATTTGTGATATTTCATTATTATTCTTTTAATGTCTGTAGTATTTATAGTAATGTCCCTATTTTATTTATAATATTGGTAATTTGGGTTTTTTCTTCTCTCTTTTTGTCTTGCCACTGATTTATTAATTTTGTTGCTCTTTCAAAATACCAGCATTTAGTTTAATTATATTTTATATTATTTGTTTTCTATTTCACTACACTATTATTTCCTTTTTTATACTGCAAGTTTTATTTTCTAGGTATTGAGTTCTTGGTTGACCTTTTTAAAAAAACACATAAAAAAATATAATTCCATTGTTTTTTAGCCAAAGTTTCTGACAAGAGGTCTCTGTTCCTTATCTTGGTATCTCTGTAAGCAATGTATTTTTTTATGGATGCTTTTAAGGTTTTATTATTATTAATATTATCAATTAATTAATTTTTTTGAGGTAGGGTCTCACCCTGTTGCCTAGGCTGGAGTGCAGTTGTGCAGTCTCAGCTCACTGCAGTCTCAATCTCCTGGGCTTAAGCAATCCTCCCACCTCGACCTTCCAAGTAGCTGGGATCATAGACATGTGTCACCATGCGTGTTAGTTTTTGTTTTTTTTTTGTAGAGATGAGGTCTTACTGTATTGCCCAGCTGGTCTTGAACTCCTGTGCTCAAGCCATCCTCCCTCCTCAGCCTCCCAAAGTGCTGGGATTACAGGCATGAACCACTGCACCTGGCTTAAGGGGTTTTTTCTCTCTTTATCACTGGTTTTCAACAATTTGATCATGATGTACTCAGTGGTTTTCTTTGTGTTTATTCTGCTTAGGGTTCACTGAGCTTCTGGGGTCTCAATGAGTTTATATTTTTCATAATTAAGAAACATTTTGGCCATATTTCCTTAATTTAATATTTATTTATTTATGTATTTATTTTGCCAGAGTCTTTTCTGTTGCTCAGGCTGGGAGGCTGGAGTGGAGTGGCATGATCCTAGCTCATTGCAACCTTGAACTTCTGGGCTCAAGTGATCTTCTGCCTCAACCTTCTATGTAGCTGGGACCACTGGCATGCATCACTACACCCAGCTAATTTTTTCATTTTTTGTGGAGATGAGGTCTTGCCATGTTTCCTAGGCTGGTCTCAGTCTCCTGGACTCAAGTGATCCTCCTCCCTCAGCTTCCCAAAGTGTTGGGATTATAGGCATGAGGCACTGCACTTGGCCCCTTAATTTATTTTTCTTTACGTCTCTCTTCCTTGGACTTTAATTACATGTGTTTTAGACATTGATATACTGCTTGACATTGTCTCACAGGTTATTGCATTATTTTACAATCTTTTTTCTTTATGAGCTTCATTTCTGGATAATTTCTGTCAATATATCTTCAAGTTTATTGGTCATTTATTTTCCATTATCTGATCTGCTATTAATCCTTTCCAGTGAATTCATTATTTTTAATAATATATTTTTAATCCCTAAAAATTATATTTTGTTCTTTTTTACGTCTTTGTTTTTCTCTTCTCATGATAATTGATGTATTTCTTCTCTCTCTCTCTGTCTCTCTCTCTCTCTCTCTCTCCCTCTCTCCTTTCTTTCTTCTCTCTTTGACTGAGTTGTGCTCTGTCGCCTAGGCTGAGTGCAGTGGTGTGATCTTGGCTCACTGCAAGCTCCGTCTCCCAGGTTCCCGCCATTCTCTTGCCTCAGCCTCCTGACTAGCTGGGACTACAGGTGTCTGCCACCACGCCCGGCTAATTTTTTGTATTTTCAGTAGAGACAGGGTTTCACCGTGTTAGCCAGGATGGTCTGGATCTCCTGACCTAGTGATCCGCCCACCTCAGACTCCCAAAGTGCAGGGATTACAGACATGAGCCACCCCGCCCGGCCGATGTTTTTCTTTAAATATTTGAGCAAGTTATAATAGCTCTTTTGACATTCATGTCTACAATTCAACTACCTCTGTTATTTCTGTGTCTGTATTATTTTTCTCTAGTTATGAGTCACATTTTCTTATTTGAAGGCCTAATTTATTTTCTTCTGATATGTTGGGTTTTATTTGCTCTTCTTTGATTTATAGTTCTTAGTGTGTATACTAATGTCATTGATTTAGGACATTTAAATTTGTCTCCAAGTACTTCTTAGCTGCATCCGCAAATTTTGATATGTTGACATGTTTCACTTTATTCAATTCAAAATATTTTATAATTTCCCTGTGGCTTCTTTTTTTACATAATAATTTGGGGTGTGTTTTTTAATTTGCACATATTTAGGAATTTCCTATTTGTCTTTCATTATTGACCTCTAGGTTAATACTGTTATGGTTAGAGATCATATTTTGTATGATTCTAATTATTTTAATTTTTTTGAAGAGGGTTTGTTTTCTGATTCAGAATATGATCTATATTGGCAAATATTCCATTTACACTTTTGAAAGGAATGTGTGTCTGTGTTTGTTGAATAGAGTTTTGTGAATTTCAGTTAGGGTAAGTTAGTTGATAATGTTGCTCAGGTCTTCTATATTGTTATTTTCTGTCTACTTTTTCTATGATTTTGGATTTGTTTATTTTTCCTTTGAGTTCTGTCAGTTTTTGCTTCATATATCTTGAAGTTCTGTTGTTGGTACATACACATTTAGGATTGTTATGCCCTGATGAATTGATGCTTTTAACATTATATTTGATGCTATTTGTTCTTGCTAATATTTCTTATTTTGAAGTCTACTTTGTATGATTTTAAATGGCCACTCTATTTTTTGATTAGTGTTAGCACTGTACATCTTTTTCTGCCATTTTACTTTTAATCTATCTACATTTAAAGTGGATTTATTTTCAATAGCATATAGCTGGGTCTTGTTTTTTCCAGTATAATATGATGATCTGCATCTTTTAAATGATATGTTTATACTATTTATATTTAATGAAACTATTGGTATTTTTGGATTTAGGCTTACCATCTTATTATGTGTTTTCAGTTTGCTTCCTCTTTTTTGTTCCTCTGTTCCTTATCCCTATCTTTTCAATTATTTAAATATTTTTTAGTTTTTTATTTTAATTCATCTGTTGACTTTTTCATTATATTTGTTTTGTTAATATTTCAGTGCTTCTTTGGATCACAGTATACATATATAATATTTTATAGTCTAGTATTGTACCATTTCATGCAAAATGTACATGTCTTTTAGATTTTCCCAGATATTTATCGTTTTATTATTTATCCCTTATTCCTGAAATTCAGATTTCCTGCTGGAATCATTTCCCTTCAGTCAGAAGAACTTTTCCTTCATCTCAGAATGTCTTTACTTGACCTTCAGTCCTGAAGGGTATTTTTGCTGGCTATAGAATTTTGAGTTAACAGTAATTTTGTTTCATCACTTTAAATACATGATTCTACTGTCTCCTGACTTTTGTGGTTTCTGATGAGAAATTTAGGTACTTCAATTATTGTTCTCCTATATGTGCAGCCCTGTACAACCTCTGTGGACCATAGTTCCGATCCAAGTTCAATTTTCAAAGGTCTTGATGTGTTGATTTAGTCTGTCTTGCATATGAACCATTATGGGTGATATTTAAAGCTTAGAACAGTTTCTAAAGCCTTTGCTACACTACCTTCGATTCTCTTCCATACACACACATCCTCAAAAGTGAGCCCATGATTTTGTGGGTTTGTATACAGAATGTGAGAATCCCTTTCTCCAGCTCTATCTTATCTGAAATCTCCTCACACTTTCTGGCCTAGAGGGATTTCTATTCCTTGTATTTCTGGTCAGAAAGATAGGATTTATTTTGGAATTGTAGGTAGGAAGCTTACCCTCTTGCAGGTTGCTTGTCCCAGTTTGAATCACTTTTTATAATCAGTCTTTTTCTAAAAAATTATTTAACAGTAGAAACTTTTTAATTGTGGTAAAAAATGGGCCGGGCGCGGTGGCTCAAGCCTGTAATCCCAGCACTTTGGGAGGCCGAGACGGGTGGATCACGAGGTCAGGAGATCGAGACCATCCTGGCTAGCATGGTGAAACCCCGTCTCTACTAAAAAAATACAAAAAAAATTAGCCGGGCGATGTGGCGGGCGCCTGTAGTCCCAGCTACTCGGGAGGCTGAGGCGAGAGAATGGCATAAACCCGGGAGGCGGAGCTTGCAGTGAGCTGAGATCCGGCCACTGCACTCCAGCCTGGGCGACAGAGCGAGACTCCGTCTCAAAAAAAAAAAAAAAAATGTATTACATAAAATTTATCATTTTAACCACTTCGAAACATACCGTTCAGTGGTATTAAGTATGCTCACATTCTTGTGCAACCAATCACCAGACAGACACCAGAGCCTTTTCTTTTGCTTTCTTTCTTTTTTTTTTTTTTCAGATAGAGTTTCACTCTTGTTGCCCAGGCTGGAGTGCAATGGCGTGATCTCAGCTCACTGCAACCTCCGCATCCTGGGTTCAAGTGATTCTCCTGCCTCAGCCTCCCGAGTATCTGGGATTACAGGTGCCCACCACCATGTCCTGCTAATTTTTTGTATTGTTAGCAGAGACGGGGTTTCACCTTGTTGGTTAGGCTGGTCTCAATCTCCTGACCTCAGGTGATCCACCCACCTCGGCCTCCCAAAGTGCTGGGACTACAGGCGTGAGTCACCACGCCTGCCCAACACCAGAGCCTTTTCGTCTTGCACAATTCTATACCCATTAAGCAACAACTTTCCATTTTTCCCTCCCCAACCCCTTGGCAACCATCATTCTGCTTTTGCTATGAATTTGACTGCTCCAGCTACCTCATAGAACTGAAATCATATAATATTTTTCTTATTTTGTGACTGGATTATTTGACTTAGATGAATGTCTTCAACATTCATCCATGTTGTACCATGTGTCAGAATTTCATTCCTTTTTTAAAGCTGAATAATATTCCTTTGTATATATATTTGATGTGTGTGCCACATTTTGTTTATTCATTCGTCAGTTGATAGACACCTTGGATTGCTTCTACTCTTGGATATTGTGAATTGTGCTTCTGTGAACGTGGGTGTGCAAATGTCTCTTCAAGATCCTGCTTTTATTTTGGATATATACCCAGAAGTGGAAATTGCTGCATCATATGTTAATTCTATTTTAAAATTTTTGAGGAGCCACTATACTATTTTCTATAGCAGCTACCACCATTTTTCATTTTCACAACAGTGCGCAAGAATTCCGGTTTCTTCATGTCCTCACAAACACTTGTTATTGTCTGTTTTCTATTTTTTTTTTGTAATCGTCATCCTAATGAGTGTGAGGTAAAATCTCACTGTGGTTTTGATTTGCATTGCCCTAATAACAACTTAATTACTTTTGTTCACTTATCATTGTTAACAGATTTTTGCCTTTTTTTTTTTTTTTTTGGTATTTTGCCTAGTTTTAAAAAATTGTAATCAGTGGGAGAGATAAGCTTTGGGAAGCTAATCTTGCCATAACAGAATCAGAACTCTAGTAATTTTTAATTGACTGTCTGACATTGTGAATTTTATGTTTCAAGTGATAGGTTTTTGTGTGTGTGTGTGTGTGTGTGTGTGTGTGTTGGACTTTGTTCCAGAAGGCAGTTAGATGTTTTGGGTAGTAGCTTGATGTTAGGGGACTTGTTTTTAAATCATTATAGGGTTACTATTGAGTAGCCTTTACTCTAGGGCTAGTTTATTTAGCCTTAGTACTAAGGCATACCCATCCAGCATCTCTACTGAATGCCTCATATTTTCAACAAGATCTCTTCAATCTGGTTGGTGGGAACTTGAAAAGTTCCCAGTCCTAAGTGAACTTGGAAATCATTCGGTGTGCAGTTTCCTGGAAATTGTTCTTTTCTTGGCAGCTTTTTACCTGGTATTGTGGAATTTCACACTCTGGGCACACAAATTAGTATTCAGCCAGAAACTCAAAGGACCTTATATAAGTTTTTAGAGCTCTTTGTGCAGCTTCCTTCTATGTGGTATTACCCCGTAACTTCTATTCTTCTTACTTTACTTGAATTCCAATTTCTGCCTCCAACTCAGTGGCACTAATGGACTCTGTTTTGGTTCTACTCCTTGCACCACAGGCATGCCTGTAGGGATTTTCTTGTTTGTTTCCCATCTCTTAGGGATCATGGTCCTGCACTGCCTGTTGTCTATTTGAAATTAGCTGTTTTACATATTTTGTCCTTTCTTACAGTTGTTTATAGCAGAAAGATAAGTCCCAGAGCAGTTACATTTTTGTGGATAGAAGCAGAAGTCCATCTCTTTGTAGTTTTGCTTTGTGTTTTGAGCTGTTTCTTCCACTTATGCTTCTAATTTGATTTTCAGCAGTGATAATACTTCTTTTCAATGCAGCTATGGAATTTTGGAATCAGAAAATCATACTTAATTCTAAAAAGTTATTTTTGTGTTATAGTTGAATCTCATGTATTCTTTTTATCTTTGTGTTAAAGTTGTTTATCCTTTTTTCTTCTTTTTTTAGCATTTCTCTTTCATTAGTGGCTTCTTGATCTTTTTCTTGAGTTGTTTGGATTACATTAAGCACACTGTTAGTTTTTAAAAATCTTACTTGTATTCATTCTTAGGGTATACAGCTTTTGGAGGTACCTGGAGTATTAGTAGCAAACTCCTGAATAGAAGGAAGGAAAATGGTTTCCTCCTATGGGTTGTTGATGTGTCAGCTAAAAATCTGTAAGACTTTTGTTCTATCAAAATAAAGTCCAACATTTTTAGCATGGTAGATAATGTCCCTATCATTCTACTGACATCTCTTGCCACCTTTTTAAATGCATCCTGTGTTAAGATATTCTAATTGGGATTCCACATACAACCCATTTTCTTATGCATTTGTACTTTTGTAACCACAATATCTTCTGCCTGGTATACTTTTCTCCACTCTTGTCCTTCCAGGATATTCTTTCTTATTGATACTTTTAGATTCAGTTGGGCAGGACTTTCACTTCAAGAGTTGCAGGGCATGGCTCAACAGGCTGATCAGTGATGAGGGAGGATCAGAGAAAAGAACACCCACTGGGCAGGTTATTCTGAAGTAGAGAGCCAAATAGTTTCTGTGCTACGTACGTGCAGTGCATTAATCATATTCAGAAGAGAAGTAGGTACCATAGGATATAAGTCTTCTATCATATTTCCAGAAAATCGTTAAGGAGAGGTGGTGAAATGACAGAATCTTATTCCTCAATACTTCTGAGAGGCTACAGGCTTCATTTCATGGGCCAAGGCAGGAACACTGAAGAGAAAGAGAAAATGGTTCTTCTTATAGTCCTGATTTTCCTCCTCACACACAACTCATGATTTTGTCACTGGGCTCAGTGTCTTCTCTGTATTCCAATTCTTGTGATCCTGGAAACTTCAGTTTCAAAGACCCATTCAAACATTCTCAACTTCAGTGACGTTCATCTGCCCTCCAGACAAAAAAACATTTCCTTTGGCCATACCTGAGATTTGAATTGCCCAGATTTGAAATTTTAATCTTCAAATTTTATTTTTTACTAACTTAAAAAAATTAGATTAGTTCTTACACATCTATACACATTATACTTTTTTTGGGGGTACATGTTGATACTTTGAGTCCTTGAAGCTCTATCTCCTTTCAAAGTATCAGCACCCTTCTAGTTGTATTATTATCCAGCATAGACACCAGGTACATAAATTCAATTACTCTCTGGTCAATATTCTCAGCGTTCCTACAGTTTGTCATTTCACTGTATATAGCTCCACAATCACAAATAAAAAACAATGCAATCTTGGATTTCCCCCATATAGGAAGGGTATTTGGATGCTGAGCTGCCAAAAATAGCAAGGGGAGTGGGGATTGTCTTCTTTATTTCAACGTATGGGTTTCTGGAAAAAAATGACAACCATAAATATTAGTATTAAACATAATAGAAATGTGCTATCATTAATAATACATATATATTTACATATATTATGTAAAGCCAACCAATTCCTTATGGAAATCCAAGTCTTCATGGTATTATGCCTAGACAAAGATTGGTCCCAAAGTTCACATAGAGAGAATAACATGTTGTTTTGAAAATATAAAAAAAAAATGAGAATGTTAGAGTTATATCACAACATACCATCGTGGTATCACGTGAAAGTTTACCTGACTAAAGACAATTTTAGGAGGTCTGCATTATATGATTAGGGTAGTTAATTTACCTAATTTAATCCATGAAACAATATCTTAAACATTCAGTATTCTCAATTGCAAACAAAATAAAACCAACTCTGTCTAAATTAGAAGCAAAAAGAGGTTTTTTTTTTGGAAAGATATCACACAGAATAGTTCATAAAAAGTTTGGAGAACAAACCTTGAAAAATGGGTGGGAATCAAGGGAGGAAAGGCTGAGAAAAGATCCTATCATAAAAATAATCTACAAAGGACACTTAATGTACTGTTGCAGATAAACTTACTCCCATTCTGCTGATTCTTCCTTCTGTTGCCACTACTAAAGAAAATCATGATACAAAACCCCAGTTATGTTTCTTGCCAGGAGCCAAAAAGAAACAAAACAAAACAACAGAGTCCCAGTTGATTAAGCCTCCATCCAACTGATCAAGCCTTGATCACATGTATACCTCTAGCTTCTAGGGAATGGGGAGAGGGAATATTTGTTCTTTGGTGTTCGCAGAGGGAAGCAAGGTCCTGCTTCCCCATATCTTGGGATTCTCCCAATACAGGAAGGATATTTAGATGTTTAGCTGCCAAAAATAGCAAGTGTCCACTCTGTCCTTCAAATAACCCTTTATAAGTATTATTTATCTCAACCAAGATTTTGATCTATATCGGACAGTATGAGTTCAAGATTGTATTTACTGACAACTACCTGGAGTGCTGCTAGTCAGTGTTGCCAGTTAAATAACAGACAGTTGAATTGCTTTAACAGAGAGTTGAATTGGGTGTAGGATTAATAGCCTATTGTAAAAGTTAAGTTTTCTGAAGTAGACACAGGTCTGACTAGAAGGCCACCACTGGTGCAAAGCAAGTTGTGGGGGCATCTATTGGCATGGCCAGGAGTCCACTTTTAAAAATGTTTATGAACTTTAAAAAATGATCATGAGGCTGGGTGCAGTGGCTCATGCCTGAATTCCAGCACTTTGGGAGGCTGAGGTGGGTGGACCATGAAGTCAGGAGATCGAGACCATCCTGGCTATCACGATGAAACCCCATCTCTACTAAAAATACAAACAATTAGCTGGGCATGGTGTGGGCACCTGTAGTTCCAGCTACTTGGGAGGCTGAGGCAGGTGAATGGTGTGAACCCAGGAGGCAGAGTTGCAGTGAGCCAAGATCACGCCACTGCACTCCAGCCTGGGCGACAGAGCAAACTGTCTCAAAAAAAAAAAAAAAAAAAGTTCATGAATTTGCTCTAATATACAGACAGAGGAACATTTATGTCTCATTTATCAAAACCATAATAATATTAGCCTAGAAAAAAATCAAGCAGGGATAATTGATACCTCCTTAGCCATTAAAAAAAAAATCAGTAAAGGTCCCATAGAACAGCAGTCCCCAGGCTTTTTTGGTACCAGGGTCCAGTTTCATGGAAGATAGTTTTTCCATAGATGGGAGTGGTGGGGTAGGGGTGGAGGGGGTGATGGTTTCAGAATGAAACTGTTCCACCTCAGATCATCAGATTTAGATAATCAGATTTAGATCATTAGGTTTTCATAAGGAATATGCAACCTAGACCCCTCACATGTGCAGTTTACAATAGGGCTTGCACTCCTATGAGAATCTAATGGCACTGATGATCTGACAGGAGGCGGAGCTCAACTGGTAATGCTTGCTCACCTGCCTGCTGCTAACCTCCCGCTGTGTGGCTCGGTTCCTAAAAGGCCATGGACCAGTACTAGTCCATAGCCCAGGAGTTGGGGACCCCTGCCATAGAATACAATGCCTAGTTTGAAAGTTGCTACTGAGTATTGCTACTATTTGGTATATTTTTTAAAAAGGTGATTGAGAAACATACTCCAAAGTAACTGAAAGAGGAAAGTTTCATGAGATTTTTTCTTTTGATAAAAATGGATGTGGAAAAAATTTTATGTTAAAATTGTATTTTGTATAGATAATGTGGTTACATGGCTAAAATAGTACTGAGTGCAAAATTTCCTCATATCCCACCTGCCCAGTGCTTTCCCCACCATAGTTAACTACTTATTGATTTTTATAATCCTTCCAGTCACTTTTATGCAAATTTAAGCAAATATATACATATAGTCTTGTTTACCCAGTTTATTTATTCATTTATTTTATATTTATTTTAAATTTATTTATTTATTTAAATTTATTTAAACTTATTTTAAATTTATTTATTTTTAATTTTCATGATTACATAGTAGGTGCATATGGCACCTTTAAAAAAACACAAAAGTATCATACCATATTCACTTCTTTCCACCTTGCTATTTTTTAAAACTTAGATATTAGAGGAACGTACAAATTTTCTCACTCTTTTTCCTTTAAATAACAAGCCATTGCATGCATATACCATAATATTAAAAAATTTAGTCCTCTATTGAAGGAGATTTGAGTTGATTCCTCCCATACAAGAACACAGTTTGTTTTAGCATTTGACATCAAGTGTTCTTTGGTGTCTTTGAGTAGTGTGTTCAAGTTTTCTTTTTATTGGTCTTGACCATTTCTTGTCAAGTTTATTACACATACTGTATTTTGGGAAAGGGTATTGAAAATGAAACCCTCCCACAATTTATATTTTCTACCAGTTGTTTTTATATATTAACCATAGTGATTTATAGATAATGATTTTGCATTATACTAATGTATTGAATTATTTTGCTATTTTTGGTAGTTTTGCAGTTAATTCTTTTGGGTTTTCCAATTTTTTTTTTTTTGGTGTGTGTGTGTGATTGTATTGGCTAGCACTTTCAGTCCATGTTAAACAACAGTGATGACAATGACCTACTTGTTCCTGACTGTAGTGTCAATGCTTCTAATATGTCTCATAAAACATGTTGTGGGTTTTGGGGACACACTAGACCATTTTACTGTATTAAAGAAGTATTTTTCTATTTCTATTTTGTTCAGTTTATTTTTGTTTTAAATAAAAAATGGTTGTTGGATTCTTTCCTTTTTATTTTCCTTTCCTTTCCTTTTCTTTCTTTCTCTCTCTCTCTCTCTTTTTTTTTAGATAGAGTCTCACTTCCATTGCCCAGGCTGGAGTGCAGTGGCACAATCTTGGCTCTGTGCAGCCATGACTCCCCAGGCTGAGGTGATTGTCCCATCTCAGCTTCCTGAGTAGCTGGGACTACAGTTGTACACCACCATGCCTGGCTAATTTTTGTATTTTTTTGTAGAGGCGGAGTTTTGCCATGTTGCCTAGGTTGGTCTCCAGCTCCTGGACTCAAGTAATCCACCTGCCTCAGCCTCCCAAAGTGCTGGAATTACAGGCATGCACCTGGCCAAATATGCTTATATTTAAATTGTGATGTGTTATCCTAAAAAGTTATCCTTTGAATCTCAATTGTAATAGGTGAGGTAATCAGTGAACATACTGTTTCTGCCAACTTCCTATACTTCTCCATGGAACTTAATTCCTTTTGGATTTATTTTTAGTGTCTTTCATTTTATCTCAAAAAGCTGTTCATTTTTTCCCTCTGTGCTTTGAATTCATGCTTCTTACCTTCTTACTGAGATCCTAATTCATCATCTCCTATTCTTTACCTTCAGTATTTTCTTTTCTATAGGCATTTTTCTTTCATTGTATGCACATTCTTAAGTCTTTATCATCTTACAAATAACTGGGGGCTGTGTGCAGTGGCTCATGCCTGTAAATCCCAGCATTTTGGGAAGCTAATGTGAGAGGATTTTTTTTTTTTTTTACAAAATGTAAAAAATATTAGCCGAGCATGGTGGTGTGCACCTCTAGTTCCAGCTACTTCAGAGGCCCAGATGGGAGGATCACTTGAGCCTAAGAGTCTGAGGCTGCAGTGAACTTTGATCATGCCACTTTACTCCAGCTGGGGTGACAGACTGAGATCCTGTCTCTAAAAAAACCAAACAAATAAATAAGCAACTCTCAACAAAGTTTCAGGATACAAAATCAACGTGCAAAAATCACAAGCATTCCTCTACACCAAGAACAGACAAGCAGAGAGCCAAATCATGAATGAACTTCCAATCACAGTTGCTAGAAAGAGAATAAAATACCTAGGAATACAGCTAACAAGGGACGTGAAGGACCTCTTCAAGGAGAACTGCAAACTACTGCTCAAACAAATGGAAAAACATTCCAGGGTCATGGATAGGAAGAATCAATATCATGAAAATGTCCATACTGCCCAAAGTAATATGTAGGTTCAATGCTGTTCCCATCAAACTACCATTGACATTCTTCACAGAATTAGAAAAATCTACTTGAAATTTCATATGGAACAAAAAAAATTGCCCGTGTAGCCCAGACTAAGCAAAAAGAACAAAGCTGGAGGCATCATGCTACCTTACCTCAAACTATACTACAAGGCTACAGTAACCAAAAGAGCATGGTATGAGTACAAAAACAGACACGTAGACCAATGGAACAGAATAGAGAACTCAGAAATAAAACCACACACCTATGACCATCTGGTCTTTGACAAACTGACAAAAGTAAGCAGTGGAGAAAGGATTCCCTATTTAATAAATGGTGTTGGAAGAACTGCCTAGCCATATGCAGAAAATTGAAACTGAACCCCTTCCTTATGTGTTATACAAAAGTTAACTCACGATTGATTAAAGACTGAAATGTACAACCCAAAGCCATAAAAACCCTAGAAGAAAACCCAGGCAATACCTTTCAGGACATAGGCATGGGCAAAGATTTTATGATGAAAACATCAAAAACAATGGCAACAAAAGCAAAAATTGACAAATGGGATCTAATTAAACTAAAGAGCTTCTGCACAACAAAATAAACTATCATTAGAGTCAACAGACAACCTACAGAATGGAAGAAAATTTTTGCAACCTATCCATCTGACAAAAGTCTAACATTGAGAGTCGACAAGGAACATAAATTTACAAGAACAAAACAAATAACCCCATTAAAAAGTGGGCAAAGGACATGAACAGACACTTCTCAAAAGAAGACATTTATGAGGCCAACAAACATAAGAAAAAAACTTCAGCATCACTGATCATTAGAGAAATGTAAATTAAAACCACAATGAGATACCATCTCATGTCAGTCAGAATGGTGATTATTAAAAAGTCAAGAAACAGCAGATGCTGGCAAGGCTGCGGAGAGATAGGAACAGTTTCACACTGTTGGTGGGAATGCAAATTAGTTCAACCATTGTGGAAGACAGTGTGGCAATTCCTCAAAGACCTAGAACCAGAAATACCATTTGATCCAGCAATCCCAATGGGAACGAACTCATTTACATTCCCACCAACAGAGTAAAATTGTTCCTATCTCTCCACAGCCTCACCAGTATCTGTTGTTTCTTCATGTTTTACCTAAAGGAACATAAATTATTATATTGTAAAGATACATGCATATGTATGTTAATTGCAGCACTATTCACAATAGCAAAGACATGGAATCAATCCAAATGCCCATCAGTGATAGACTGGATAAAGAAAAGGTGGTATATATACACCATGGAACACTGTGCAGCCATGAAAAGGAATGAGATCATATCCTTTGCAGGGATATGGATGGAGCTGGAAGCCATCATCCTCAGCAAACTAACACAGGAACAGAAAATCAAACATTGCCTGTTCTCACTCATAAGTGGGAGCTGAACAATGAGAACAACAGGGACACTGGGAGGGGAGCAACACAGACTGGGTCCTGTCGGTAGGAGTTGCTGGCAGAGGGAGAGTATTGGGAAAAATAACTAATGCATGCTAGGCTTAATACTTAGGTGATAGGTTGATAGGTGCAGCAAACCACTGTGGCACACGTTTACCTATGTAACAATCCTGCACATTCTGCACATATACCCTGGAACTTAAAATAAAATGAAATAACTGAAAAAATTCTCTCTTAATCAGCATATACTATTAATTTGATAAGGAGGAAATTTCTTATCAAATGAGTGGTATATGCTTCCTCATCAGTTATTCACTCATGAACCACTACAATGTGGCTGTCACCCCAGTCATGCGATTGAGAGCATTCTTATCATGACCATTAGTAAATTCTTGCTTATGATTTTCAGCTAATCTTTCATGACATCTCTGTACCATTTGGCAATATTGACCACTGTTTCCTTCTTGACTGTCAAGATAGTGTATCTTCTCACTACTATGACTTCTGAATTTTCTTCATGGATTTCTATCTCTTTGTACCTGTTCTGCAGGAATAAAAAATTATATATTTAGTTATCTTCTTTCCTTTTGTAATCTTGGAAGAGCTCACCTATTCTTATGACTTTCAGGTCCACCTTAAAATAGTTCAAGACCTGGCTGGGGACAGTGGCTCACACCTGTAATCCCAGGACTTTGGGAGGCCGAGGCTGGTGGATAACCTGAGGTCAGGAGTTTGAGACCAGCCTGGCCAACATGGCAAAACCCCCTCTCTACTAAAAATATAAAAATTAGCCGGGCATGAGGCTTACGTCTGTAATCCCAGCTACTTGGGAGGCTGAGGCAGGAGAATGGCTTGAACCTGGAAGGTGAAGTTTGCAGTGAGCTGAGATCGTGCCGTTGCACTGCAGCCTGGGCAACAAGAGTGAAGCTCCGTCTCGGGAAAAAAAAAAAAAAAAGTTCAAGACCTTTGGTCTTCACAGATTTATAAAAAATCTATAGTTTTAGCATAGCATAAAATATTTGAAATCTCTTGTCTGTGTTTTCTTTCATTATTGCTTTTGAAAAATTATATATATTCACTGTAAATAATTCAAAAATGTAGAAAAGTGCAAAAATTAAAGAAAATAGTCTAAGTTCCACTATTCAGAAATTACCGTCACTAACATTAGGTAAATATTCCATATATTTTTTAATGCTAATGTGTAAAGTTGGCCCTTCATATCCCTGTGTTCTGCATTTGTGTGTTCAGCCAAGTGCAGATCAAAAATACCGTATTTGTGGGATGTGGAACCTGTGGACACAGAGAGTCTCCTTTTCCTATTTCAAATTCTGTAGGGCCTACTGTGGGATTTTACCATCAGCAGATTTTGGAATTCTTAGGGGTCCTGGAACCAATGCCCTGTGGACACCAAGGGATGACTGTATCTATATCTGTATATATGTGTGTGTGTGTGTGTGCGTGCATGTGTGTATAGGCAGAAATGTAACATTAAAAATAGTTTAGGTTGGAAGATATAAAAATAATTTTTTAAAAGTGGATCATATTATTCTATTTTAAATAAAATAATAAATTTAATTTTATGTAAATTTCATAGATGGAAAAGAGACTGCAGTTAATAAAGCAATGTTGACCTTTAAGCCTATTCACCAAATGATTTATTTATTTTGAAATTCTTTTTATGGTTAAATAGTATTATTTAAAAACCCAAGAAGTTGAAGCATGATGTTTTATTTAATGAATGTTCAATTTCAGACAGTATTGCTTGATACGCTGGTATGGAAAATAAGAATATTAGCACTCTTATACATCCTCCTGGCTTAACACCCTTCAACTTGTATAAGTTACATTGTTTTATTGTCTATGTTTATGATATTCACAGTCTATTTATTACTGTAATTCCTGCAGTTGTTTCATTGTTCTTTATTTGTAGTATATGTGAATTTACTGTTTACCATCAATCTTATTATTTTTTCACTATGGCTTCTTTATTCCTGAATTTTTTAGTTTGATTCATCTTTTAATTGTCTGATTCATTGGCAAGGAGGAGTTATGGCTTTGTAATCTCTGTGTTTTTTAATATTTTGTGATGTCTGCCTGTTGTCTTTGTATATGAATAACATCTTGACTCTTAACATGTTCCCTGGTGAAAGTGTACCCACTTTAGGGAGAAGGACCCCTAGCTTTACCCAGCCCAGAGCTGCAGTGATGAGAAATGAAGTCCTTCAATAGGTCACTGATAGTAACAGTGAGGCCACTCCTGCTTCTACCTTTTAGTTCCAGACCACATATTCTTTCTGTTGTGACACTGCTTCATATAAAAGTCTTTGATACAGGAAGTGTTGTGCTTGGGGTTCACACTCCATTCTTGAAAAATATTGTTGAAGACATTTGGAGCAAGATGGCTGATTATAGACACCTGATGCTTGTCTCACCAACAAAAAAGGACCAAGGCAATGAATAAACAGATAAAATCTGACTTCAAATTTTGAAGCTTCAAAGGGAGAGTGCTGAAGTGCATTTGGGGAGTAGAGATAACACCTGTGGTGATTAGGAGTCCAAGAGGGCAGAGTGGAGGCAGCTGGCCTCGGCAGCCCCATCTTTCCTGCTTGGATTGGATCTGCCTGGAGTCAGGAGAGACTTCCCATTTCAGGGAAAAGGTAAGCAGAAGATAAGCCCCAATTTCCATCACAAACACCTAAAATTCTTACCACAGGAGAACCCCACAGTCCTTGCAAACCCTGAGTCCAGTTTGGAGAGCTGCTGGGAATTTACATAGCTGTATTGCCCTGATTAGGAGCACAAGGTGTGCACTCCCCACCCTCCACTTACCTGCTGTAAGCCAAGATACTTGGTAGCTTGGTACAGGCATGGGATTATCTTGAGATCAGAGCAACCTCTGGAGTGTGCCCTCTTCGAGGGTTAGTAGCCACTGCACTTCTCTAGCACTGTGGCTACGTCTTCATTCCACCAAACCCACATTGGTGGCTGAACACCGCAACCCCAGCAGTGGGGAGCGTGGGCCCAGACTGGCTTATCCTGCACAGCAGGGAAACCAACTCCCACTGCCTACACTTCCAGCTGAAGGAAAAGCCTAGCAGTCCCACCCAGGATGAACCCACTCTACAGCTGCCCAAGCTGTTGCATGCCTCCCCCAGGTAGGAGTGGCCCTCAAACCTTTGAGTAGTTGACATGGTCCTAACTGGCAGGATAGTTATGTACCCATATCCAGGGTCTGATGAAGAGCCCTGTGGTGCTTCACCCCCTGCAGACAAGCCCTTGGCCAGCCCAATGGCCTTGCGCCTGTAGTCAGAGACTTAGAAACAGCTCTGGGAGCTGCTCCTGGCAGAGGTGCCCCAGGTTCAGCTGAGCAGCTGTGTGCCTGCCTCCTAGGCCTGAGAAGCAGCCCCACAGGCAGCCACTGGCAGACACACCCCCAGGCCAGCCAGCTGAGCAGCTGTGTAGCTGCATCTTGGGCCTAAGAAATAGCCTCCTGGGCCATGTCCAGCAGCATGCCCCTAGGCCAGCTGAGCAGCCATGGGCCTGTGTCTGGGACCTGAGAAAGAGCCCTGTGGGATCCCCCAGCAGATGTTCCCCCAGGTTGGCCAAGTAGCCTTGTGCTCAAATCCCAGGTCTAAGAAACAGTCCTGTGGGCTGCTCCTGGCAAGCACACTCCCAGGCTGGCCAAGCAGCTTTGCATTCTAGGCCTGAGAGAGAGCCTTATGGGGTACCCACCCTCAGAAGACACACATGCAGGCCAGCTGAGGAGCTGTGTGACCACATCCTGGGAATGAGAAATAGCCCTACATCCTGTCCCTGGAAAATACACTTCTAGGCTGACAGAGTGACTCCATGCACATGCTCCTGACCAGAATAACAGCCCCATATCCCCAAGTTGGCTAACCCACTGTGGCATGCCTGTGCTCCTAACCTGAGAAACAGCCCAGTGTATCCACTCCCAACAAAGCTGTGCCACTGCTGCCACAAACTCAGCCTAGGCCCTGAGACACTTGCAAACATTACTATTATAGCAGGGATTAGTCAAAGAAATACTACTACACTATTGCATCTACTTACAACCAAAACCAATGCACTCCAATGAATTGACACTTTAAGACCCATTAATATGAATAAGTCTTTCCCTATGAAACCTACTCCATAAAATTGGAAGAGATGACTTTTCCACCAGATACGTAGAAATCAATGTAGGAATACAAACATGGAAAAGTAAGAAAATATAACACTTCCAAAGGGACAGAATAACTCTCCAGTAACAGACGCCAACCATAATGAATATATGAAATGCCAGAAGAAGAATTCAAATAAAAAATCTGAAGGAAACTCAGTAAAATGTAAGATAATACAGACAGACAATTCAATGAAATCAGGTAAACAATTCATGATTGAGAAATTCAGTGAAGAGATAGATGTTACAAAAAAGAACCAAACAGAAAGTGCACACCTGCAGAATTCAACGAATGAAATAAAAAAAATCATTGAGAGCTTTAATAGCAATCCAGACATACTTAAAGACTTGACATTTGAAGTAACACAGACAAAAAAATTTTTAAAAAATAAGAGAAAAGAACATGGCCGAATAGGAACAGCTCCAGGCTACAACTCCCAGTGTGAGCAACACAGAAGACGTGTGATTTCTGCATTTCCAACTGAGGTACCGGGTTCACCTCACTGAGGTGTGTGGGACAGTGGGTGCAGGACAGTGGGTGCAGCCCACCGAGCAAGAGCTGAAGCAGGGCAAGGCATTGCCCTGCAAGAGGTAAGGGAATTCCCTTTCCTAGCCAAGGGAAACCGAGACACACAGCACCTGGAAAATCAGGTCACTCCCACCCTAATACTGCACTTTTCCAAAGGTCTTAGCAAATGGCACACCAGGAGATTATATCCCGCACCTGGCTTGCAGGGTCCCATGCTCATGGGGCCTACCTCATTGCTAGCACAGCAGTCTGAGATCTAACTGCAAGGCGGTAGCGAGGCTGGGGGAGGGGCACCTGCCATTGCTGAGGCTTGAGTAGGTAAACAAGACGACTGTGAAACTTGAACTGGCTGGAGCCCACTGCAGTTCAAGGAGGCCTGCATGCCTCTGTAGACTCCACCTCTGGGGACAGGGCATAGCCAAACAAAAGGTAGCAGAAACCTCTGCAGATTCAAATGTCCCTGTCTGACAGCATTGAAGAGAGTAGTGGTTCTCCCAAAATGGAGTTTGAGATCTGAGAATGGACAGACTGCTTCCTCAAGTGGGTCACTGACCCCTGAGTAGCCCAACTGGGAGGCACCCCCCAGTAGGGGCAGACTGACACCTCACACGGCTGGGTACCCCTCTGAGATGAAGCTTCCAGAGGAACGATCAAGCAGCAACATTTGCTGTTCAGCAATATTCACTCTTCTGCAGCCTCTGCTGCTGATACCCAGGCAAACAGGGTCTGGATAGGACATCAAGCAAACTCCAACAGACCTACAGCTGAGGGTCCTGACTGTTAGAAGGAAAACTAACAAACAGAGACATCCACACCAAAACCCCATCAGTATGTCACCATCATCAAAGACCACAGATAGATAAAACCACAAAGATGGGGAAAAAACAGAGCAGAAAAACTGAAAATTCTAAAACTCAGAGTGCCTCTCCTGCTCCAAATGCAGCTCCTCGCCAGCAATGGAACAAAGCTGGACGGAGAATGACTTTGACGAGTTGAGAGAAGAAGGCTTCAGACAATCAAACTTCTCTGAGCTAAAGGAGGAAGTTTTAACCCATCGCAAAGAAGCTAAAAACCTTGAAAAAAGATTAGATGAATGGCTAACTAGAATAACCAATATAGGGAAGTCCTTAAATGACCTGACAGAGCGGAAAACCATGGCACGAGAACTACGTGACAAATGCACAAGCATCAGTCACCGATTCGATCAACTGGAAGAAAGGGTATCAGTGATTGAAGATCAAATGAATGAAATGAAGTGAGAAGAGAAGTTTAGAGAAAAAAGAGTAAAAAGAAATGAACAAAGCCTCCAAGAAATATGGGACTACGTGAAAAGACCAAATCTACGTCTGATTGGTGTACCTGAAAGTGATGGGGAAAATGGAACCAAGTTGGAAAACACTCTGCAGGATATTATCCAGAAGAATTCCCCAACATAGCAAGGCAGACCAACATTCAAATTCAGGAAATATAGAGAACGCCACAAAGACACTCCTCGAGAAGAGCAACTCCAAGACACGTAATTGTCAGATTCACCGAAGCTGAAATGAAGGAAAAACTGTTAAGGGCAGCCAGAGAGAAAGGTCGGGTTACCCACAAAGGGAAGCCCATCAGACCAACAGCAGATCTCTCGGCAGAAACTCTACAAGCCAGAAGAGAGTGGGGACCAATATTCAACATTCTTAAAGAAAAGAATTTTCAACCCAGAATTTCATATCCAGCCATGCTAAGCTCCATAAGTTAAGGAGAAATAAAACCCTTTACAGACAAGCAAATGCTTAGAGATTTTGTCACCACCAGGCCTGCCCTACAAGAGCTCCTGAAGGAAGCACTAAACATGGAAAGGAACAACCGGTACCAACCACTGCAAAAATATGCCAAAATGTAAAGACCATTGATGCTAGGAAGAAACTGCATCAACTAACTAGCAAAATAACCAGCTCACGTCATCATGACAGGATCAAATTCACACATAACAATATTTACCTTAAATGTAAATGGGCTAATGCCCAATTAAAAGACACAGACTGGCAAATTGAAAAATGAGCCAAGACCCATTGGTGTGCTGTACTCAGGAGACCCATCTCACGTGCAGAGACACACATAGGTTCAAAATAAAGGGATGGAGGAAGATCTAACAAGCAAATGGAAAACAAAAAAAGGCAGGGGTTGTAATCCTAGTCTCTGATAAAACAGACTTTAAACCAACAAAGATCAAAAGAGACAAAGAAAGTCATTACATAATGGTAAAGGGATGAATTCAATAAGAAGAGTTAACTATCCTAAATATATATGCACCCAATACAGGAGAACACAGACTCATAAAGCAAGTCCTTAGAGACCTACAAAGAGACTTAGACTCCCACATAATAATAATGGGAGATTTTAACACCCCACTGTCAACATTAGACAGATCAACGGCACAGATAATTAACAAGGATATCCAGGAATTGAGCTCAGTTCTGCACCAAGTGAACCTAATAGATATCTACAGAACTCTTCACCCCAAATCAACAGAGCATACATTCTTCTCAGCACCACATCACACTTATTCCAAAATTGACCACATAGTTGGAAGCAAAGCACTCCTCAGCAAATGTACAAGAATGGAAATTATAACAAACTGTCTCTCAGACCACAGTGCAATCAAACTAGAACTCAGGCCTAAGAAAATCACTGAAAACTGCTCAACTACATGGAAACTGAACAACCTGCTCCTGAATGACTCCTGGGTACATAACGAAATGAAGGCAGAAATAAAGATGTTCTTTGAAACCAATGAGAACAAAGATACAACATACCAGAATCTCTGGGACACATTTGAAGCAGTGTGTAGTGGGAAATTTGTAGCACTAAATGCCCACAAGAGAAAGCAGGAAAGATCTAAAATTGACACCCTAACATCACAATGAAAAGAACTAGGAAGCAAGAGCAAACACATTCAAAAGCTAGCAGAAGGCAAGAAATAACAGATCAGAGCAGAACTGAAGGGGAGAGAGACACAAAAAACCCTTCAAAAAAACAATGAATCCAGGAGCTGTGTTTTTGAAAAGATCAGCACAATTGATAGACTGCTAGCAAGACTAATAAAGAAGAAAAGAGAGAAGAATCAAATAGATGCAATACAAAATGATAAAGGGGATATCACCACCGACCCCACAGAAATACAAACTACCATCAGAGAATACTATACACACCTCTACCCAAATACACTAGAAAACCTAGAAGAAATGGATAAATTCCTGGACACATACACTCTCCCAAGACTAAACCAGGAAGAAGTTGAATCCCTGAATAGACCAATAGTAGGCTCTGCAATTGAGGCAATAAATTAGTAGCCTACCAACCAAAACAGTCCGGGACCAGATGGATTCACAGCCGAATTCTACTAGAGGTACAAGGAGGAGCTGGTACCATTCCTTCTGAAACTATTCCAATCAATAGAAAAAGAGGGAATCCTCCCTAACTCATTTTATGAGGCCAACATCATCCTGATACCAAAGCCTGGCAGAGACACAACAAAAAAAGAGAATTTTAGACCAATAGCCCTGATGAACATTGGTATAAAAATCCTCAGTAAAATACTGGCAAACCGAATCCAGCAGCACATCAAAAAGCTTATCCATCGTGATCAAGTGGGCTTCATCCCTGGGATGCAAGGCTGGTTCCACATATGCAAATCAATAAACGTAATCCAGCATATTAACAGAACCAAAGACAAAAACCACATGATTATCTCAATAGATGCAGAAAAGGCCTTAGACAAAATTCAACAGCTCTTCATGCTAAAATCTCTCAATAAATTCTGTATTGATAGAATGTATCTCAAAATAGTAAGAGCTGTTTATGACAAACCCACAGCCAATATCATACTGAATGGGCAAAAACTGGAAGCATTCCCTTTGAAAACTGGCACAAGACAGGGATGCCATCTCTCACCACTCCTATTCAACATAGTGTTGGAAGTTCTGACCAGGGCAGTCAGGCTGGAGAAAGAAAAGAGGAAGTCAAATTGTCCCTGTTTGCAGATGACAGGATTGTATATTTAGAAAACCCCATGGTCTCAGCCCCAAATCTCTTTAAGCTGATAAGCAACTTCAGCAAAGTCTCAGGATACAAAATCAATGTGAAAAATCACAAGCATTCTTATACACCAATAACAGACAAACAGCCAAATCATGAGTGAACTCCCATTCACAATTGCTTCAAAGAGAATAAAATACCTAGGAATCCAACTTACAAGAGATGTAAAGGACCTCTTCAAGGAGAACTACAAACCACTGCTCAATGAAATAATATAGGACACAAACAAATGGAAGAAAATTCCATTCTCATGGATAGGAAGAATCAATATCATGAAAATGGCTATACTACCCAAGGTAATATATAGATTCAATGCCATCCCATCAAGCTACCAAAGACTTTCTTCACAGAATTGGTAAAAGCTACTTTAAAGTTCATATGGAACCAAAGAAGAGCCCTCATTGCCAAGACAATCCTAAGCCAATAGAACAAAGCTGGAGGCATCATGCTACCTGACTTCAAACTATACTATGAGGCTACAGTAACCAAAACAGCATAGTACTGGTACCAAAACAGAGATATGGAGCAATGGAACAGAACAGAGCCCTCAGAAATAATACCACACATCTACAAACATCTGATCTTTGACAAACCTGACAAAAATACGAAATTGGGAAAGAATTCCCTATTTAATAAATGGTGCTTTGAAAACTGAGTAGCCATGTAGAAAGCTGAAACTGGATCCCTTCCTTACATCTTATATGAAAATTAATTCAAGGTGGATTAGAGACTTAAATGTTAGACCAAAAACCATAAAAACCCTAGAAGAAAACCAAGGCAATGCCATTCAGGACATAGGCTTGGGCAAAGACTTCATGTCTAAATCACCAAATGCAATGGCAATAAAAACCAAAATTGACAAATGGGATCTAATTAAACTAAGGAACTTCTGCACAGCAAAAGAAACTACCATCAGAGTGAAGAAGCAGTCCACAGGATGGGAGAAAATTTTTGCAATCTACTCATCTGACAAAGAGCTAATATCCAGAACCTACAAAGAACTCAAACAAATTTTCAAGAAAAAAACAACCCCATCAAAAAGTGGGCAAAGAATATGAACAGACACTTCTCAAAAGAAGACATTTATGCAGCCAACAGACACATGAAAAAATGCTCATCATCACTCACCATCAGAGAAATGCAAATCAAAACCATAATGAGATACCATCTCACACCAGTTAGAATGGCAATCATTAAAAAGACAGGAAACAACAGGTGCTGGAGAGGATGCGGATAAATAGGAACACTTTTACACTGTTGGTGGGATTGTAAAGTAGTTCAACCATTGTGGAAGACAGTGTGGGGATTCTTCAAGGATGTAGAACTAGAAATACCATTCGACCCAGCCATCCCATTGTAGGTATATATCCAAAGGATTGTAAATCATGCTGCTATAAAGACACATTCACATGTATGGTTATTGCGGCACTATTCACAATAGCAAAGACTGGTAACCAACCCAAATGTCCATCAGTGACAGACTGGATTAAGAAAATGTGGCACATATACACCATGGAATACTATGCAGCCATTTAAAAAGGATGAGTTTGTATCCTTTATAGGGACATGGATGCAGCTGGAAACCATCATTCTCAGCAAACTTTTGCAAGAACAGAAAACCAAACACCACATGTTCTCACTCATAGGTGGGAACTGAACAATGAGAACACTTGGACACAGGAAGGGGAACTTCACACACCGGAGCCTGTTGTGGAGTAGGGGGAGAGGAGAGGGATAGCATTAGGAGATATACCTAATGTAAATGATGAGTTCATGGATGCAGCACACCAACATGGCACATGTATACATATGTAACAAACCTGCCCATTGTGCACATGTACCCTAGAAATTAAAGTATAATAAAAAATTTTTAAAAAAAGAATTACTCTCCCAAGAACCATTTAGATGAACTTTGCAAAAGGCATTAAAATTTATTAGGTTCAATCTCTTTGTGCTTTGTTAAAATTTTTAATAATATGAAAATTTGCTTTTTTAAAATAATAACTGGTTTATAAATAAATATGGATGGAGAGGCAGTTTATATAGTGGGAAGTTGTAAGCTGGTATTTCTTTCTGAATTATGTTTTAATATTCTATTAGGCTTTCACTTCTTAGGTATATGAAAAGAAAATGGGTTGTGAGTTATTGCATGATATCCAGGTTTTAGAAATCCTTACTTAATAATTTTACATGTATACCATCGATATGTGTAAGATCTAGCTTAAATACAAAAAGGCAATAAAAATGTACAATGAATAGCTGAAGAAAAATAAGAGAAAAGAATAAAAAAAGATAGAACAAAATCTACAGGATATATTGGACACCATTAAGTGAACATTATGAGCATTCCAGAAGGAGAAGAGAAGAGAGAAGGTGAGGAAAACATATTGAATGAAATCATAGCAGAAAAGTTCCAAAGTCTTGGGAGAGAAATGGACATTCAGGTTTAGGAAACTCAAAGAATGCCAAATAGATTCAACCCAAACAGTTCTTCTTGGAGGCACATTATAGTCAAGTTGCCAATGTCAAAGAATTCTAAAAGCAGAAAGAGAAAAGCATCAGGTCACATATATAAGGAATCCTTATTAGACTACAGTGGATTTTTGAGCAGAAACCTTATGAGCCAGGAGAATGGAATGATATAGTCAAAGTGCTGAAAGAAAAAAAAAAGAATATTATACCCAGAAAAACTATCCTTCAGAAATGAAAGAGAAATAAAATCTTTCACAGACAAGCAAAAACTAAGGGAACTAATTACCACTAGACTGGCCTTACAAAAAGATGCTCAAAGGAGCTTTACATCTGTAAGTGAAAAGACGACAATCATCATCATGAAAATATTTGAAACTGTAAAACTCACTGATGGCTGGGTGTGATGGCACATGTCTGTAATCTCAGCACTTTGGGAGGCCAAGGCAGGCAGACTGCTTGGGCCCAGGAGTTCGAGACCAGCCTGGGCGACATGGCAAAACCCCATCTCTACAAAAAATGCAAAAATTAGCCAGGTGTGGTGGTGCATGCCTGTAGTCCCAGCTACTTGGGAGGCTGAGGTGGGAGTATCACTTGAGCCCAGGAGGTCGAGGCTGCAGTGAGCCAAGATTATGGCACTGCACTCCAGCCTGGGTGACAGAGTAAGATCCTGCCTCAAAAAACGAAAAACAACCAAAACCCAACCAAAAAAACCTCAACAGCAACGGAAAGCAACTCATTCATAGAGCTGATACACAAAGGAGAAAGAGAAATGAATCAAACTGTATCAGTGCAGAAAGCTACCCAACCACAAAAATAAGCAAGTAGAGAGGAAGTAAGGAGGAAAGGATATACAAAACCACCAGAAAACAACAAATAAGATGACAGGAGTAAATCCTCACCTATCAACAATAACCCTGAATATAAATTGATCAAATTTCCTATTTAAAAGATACAGTCTAGACCAGGTTCAGTGGCTCATGCCTGTAATCCCAGTGCTTTGGGAGGCTGAAGTGAGAGGATTGCCTGAGCCCAGGAATTTGACACCAACCTGAGCAACGTAGTGAGATCTTGTTGCTACAAAAAATAAAAATAAAATAAAAAATTAGTATGGTGACATGTGCTGTGGTCCCAGTTACTTGGGAGGCTGAAGTGGGAGGATTGCTTGAACTCAGGAGATTGAGGCTGCAGTATAGACTGGCTGAATAGATTAAAAAACCCAACAAAACCTAACTATGTGCTGCCTATGAGAAACTCACCTCTAATGACACACATAGGCTGAAAGTGAAGGGATAGAAAAGGATATTTTATGCAAACGGAAAACAAAAGCAAGCAGGAGTAGCTTTGTTTATATCAACAAAATAGGCTTCAAGTCAAAAGCTATAAAGGGAGGCAAAGGACATTGTGTGATAAAAAAGGGAATAATTCAGCAAGAGATAACAATTGTTAACATATATGCATCCAATACTGGGACACCCAGACATAAAAAGTAAATATTTTTAGGTTTTAAAAGAGAGATAGAGCCCAATACAATAATAGTTGGGGACTTTAACAAAACTTGAGTATCAGCATTGGACAGTTCACGTAGACAGAAAATCAATAAAATTGGATTTAAACTGCACTATAAACCAAATGGACTAACATACATTTGTAGAACATTTCACTCAATAGCTGCAGAATACAATTCTTTTCGTTAACACATGGAACATTCTCTAGGACTGATTGTATGTTAGGACACAAAACTGATCTCAATAAATTTTTAAAAATTGAAATCATACCAAATATCTAACCACAATGGAATAAAATGGAAATCAACAGGAGAGACATTTGAAAGTATATAAATAGGTGAAAATTAAACAACATGTTCCTGAACAAACCCATGGGTGAGGTAGCAAATTAAGAAAAAATTTATATAACGTATAAATTCCATATAACAAATGAAAACAAAAACAGCATACAAAACCTATGAAACACAGCAAAGCAGTATCAAGAAGCAAATTTATAGTAATAAATGCCTACATCAAAAAACAAGAGAGATTTCAAATAAATAAGTTAATAATGCATCTCAAAGAGCTAGAAAAGAACAAGACATACCCCAAATTAGTAGAAGGAAAGAAATGATAAAGATCAAAGCAGAAATAAATGAAATTGAGACAAAAATATAAAAGATCAACAAAAGTTATTTAAAAAGATAAATAAAATAGACAAAACATTAGCTAGACTAAGAAAAAAAGAATCTAAATAAATAAAATCATACACGAAAAAGGAGACATAACAAGGTACCACAGAAAATAAATGATCTTTTTTGGTTAGTTATTGTTGTTATTTTTTTTTAGATAGGGTCTTGCTCTGTCACCCAGGCTGGAGTGCAGCGACCTGAACATGGCTCACTGCAGCCTTGATTTCTTGGGCTCAAGTGATTCTCCTGCCTGAGCCTCCCATGTAGCTGGGATCACAGGTGCATGTCACTGTGCCTGGCTATTTTTTTTTTTTTTTGAGTTTTTGTAGAGATGGGGACTCACTTTGTTGCCCAGGTTGACCTTGAACTCCTGGGCTCAAGTGATCTTCCCATCTCAGCCTCTTTAAAATGTTGGCATTATAGGCATGAGCCATTGTGTGTGACTAATGATATTTAAGACTACTATGAATAGCTATCTGCCAATAAACTCGTAAACCTATAGGAAATGGATAAGTTCCTGGACACATACACCTACCAACATTGAACCAAGGCGAAACAGAAAACCTGAACAGAAAATAGCAAGTAATATGATTTAATCGGTAATAAAAAGCCCTCCAACAAAGAGAAGTCCAGGATCAGATGGCTTCACTACTGAATTCTACCAAATATTTAAAGAGAAATTAATACCTACTTTTCTCAAACTATTCCAAAAAATCAAAGCAGAGGAAATTTTTCCTAACTTACTTTATGAGTCTAGCATAACCCTGATATCAAAACCAGACAATGACACAATAAAAAAACTACAGGCAAATATCCCTTATGTACATAGATGCACAAATCTTCAACATATACTAGCAAACCTACCCAACAACACATCAATAAGATAATACCACCATGATCAAATGGGATTTATCCAAGGAATGCAAGGATGTTTCAACATATGCAAATCAATAAATGTGATACATTACATTGACAGGATGAAGGACAAAAACCACATCATCATCTCAATAGATGCAGAAAAAGCATTTTATAAAATTCAACATTATGATGAAAACTCTCAATAAATCAGTTATAGAAGGAAGGCACCTCAACACAATGAAGGCCATATATAACAAACTGCATCATACTAAATGGGGAAAAGCTGGAAAGTTGTCCTATTAGAACTGGAAAAAGGCAAGGATGCCCACACTTACCACTCTTATTCAACATAGTACTGGAAGTCCTAGCCAGAGGAACTAGTCAAGAGAAACAAAGGATATTTGAATTGCAAAGGAGAAAGTAAAATTGCCTCTTTATGCAGATGACATGATCTTACATAGAAATACCTGAAGATCCTATCAAAAAATACTTAGAACTGATAAACAAATTCAGTAAAGTTGCAGGGTACAAAATCAACATACCAAAATAAATAGCATTTCTATACACAGACAACAAACTAGCTGAAAAAGAATTCACAAAGATAATCTCATTAACAATAGCTACACACACACAAAAGAAAACTCTAGGAATAAATTTAACTGGGAAGGTTAAAGACCTCTACAAGGAAAACTACAAAATGCTGATGAAAGAAATGGAAGAGAATTGAATGCAAACAAATGGAAAAACATCCTATGCTTAGGCCCATCAATTGGAAGAATTAATAATGTTAAAATGGCCATACTGCCCAAAGCAATCTACAGATTCAATGTAATCCCCATAAAAATACGAATGACATTCTTTAGAGACATAGAAAAAAAATCTTAAAATTTTTGCAGAACCACAAAATACTCCAAATAGCCAAAGGAATCCTGAGCAAAATAAACAAAGCTGGAGGCATCATACTACCACACTTTAAAATATACTACAAAGTTATACAAACCAAAACAGATGGTACTGGCATAAAAACAGAAACACAGAGCAATTGAACAGAATAGAGAATCCAGAAATCAATTCATATCCAAAGCCAACTGATTTTTGACAAAAGTATCAAGAACATACACTGGGGAAAGGGCAGTCTATTCAATAAATGGTGCTGGGAAAACTGGTTATTGCTATGCAGAAGAAGAAACTAGACTCCCACCTCTCACCCTATACAAAAATCAATTCAAAATAGATCAAAGACCTAAATGTAAGACCTGAAACTATGAAACTACTGGAATGAAACATAGGGGAAAATGCTTCAGGACTGGGAAAATGCTTAGTCTGGGAAAAGATTTGATGAATAGGACCTCAAAATCATAGGCAACAAAAGCAGAAACTAATAAATATGATAATATCAAACTAAAAAGCTTCCACACAGTAAAGGAAACAGTCAACAGAGGGAAACGACAGCCTGCAGAATGGGAGAAAATATTTGCAAACTATTTATCTGACAGGGGATTAACATCTAGAATATAAAAGGAACTCAAATATCTCAACATCAAAACCCCCAGATAATCCTATTTTAAAAAGGGCAAATGATGTGAATAGTCATTTTTCTATTCAGAAGTCATACAAATGGCCAAAAATATATTTTAAAATGCCAACATCACTAGTCATCAGGGAAATGTAAATAGCAACCACAGTTAGGTATCATTTCACCCTGGTTAGGATGGGTACCAAAAAGACAAAAAATAACTCATGCCGACAAGGATGCAGAGAAAAGGGAACTCTTACACACTGTTGGTGGGAATGTTAACTAGTACAACCACTATGGAAAACAATATGGAGATTCCTTGAAAAACTCCAAATAGAACCACCATATGATCCAGCAATCCTACTACTGGACATTCATCCAAAGGAAAGAAAATCAGTGTATCAAAGAGATATCTGCACCCTCTTGCTTATTGCAGCACTATTCACAATAACCAAGATAAAGAATGAACCTAAGTATCCAACAACAGATCAATGGATGAAGAAAGTGTGGTTTATATACATTGTGGAATACTATTCATCCATAAAAAAGGATGAGATCCTGTCATTCATGACAACATAGATGAAACTGGAGGACATTTTGATAAGTGAAATAAACCAGGAAGAAACAACACTGCATGTTCTCACTCATATGTAGAAGCTAAAAAGTTTTTGATCTCATTGAAGTAGAAAGTAGAACAGACCATACTAGAAGCTGGGAAGGGTCTTGCTCACTAGTTCTTAAACCAAGGACCAATATGGAGGTTAGAGCAACTGCCAAATATATCAATCCTAATTATACATTTGAAGACCGGGGACATATATACTGGCTGGGTCTGCAGATCTAGTGGATCCACTGTATGCTGGATCTTGCTCAGGAATGCATTTATTACTTAATTCATATTTTTCTAATGGGGAAAACAGGATGATGTTTCAGGTCTTTAGGTATTTATGAAGTTCACACTCTGTGTCCACTAGTCCTCAAAGTGTTTCAGTATGCCCCTTTTCTCAATGTGTAGTTTCCCAAGTAAATGTCCCTAGGTCCTTTTGGAGAAGGACTGAGGAAGTTATTACCATGTATAACTTGCGGTGTTGTTACAGGGTCCTTTCTTCTGCAGACCTAGCCACCTTTTCAATCATTGGGGTTTAGCTCTGAAAATTGGTTCAGATCCCAAAACCAGGTTAGGAGTTGTTAATTTTTGTGTGTGTGTGCATGATCATTCTCAGTCTCTATCTACATTTAATTGATTCTGGTACAATACGAGTCATACTCTTCCCCCGCCCCCCAACCCTGTCACCCAGTCTGGAGTGCAGTGGTGCGATCTCGGCTCACTGCAAGCTCCGCCTCCCAGGTTCACGCCATTCTCCTGCCTCAGCCTCCCAAGTAGCTGGGGCTACAGGTGCCCACCACCACGCCCAGCTAATTTTTTGTATTTTTAGTAGAGACGGGGTTTCACCCTGTTAGCCAGGGTGGTCTGGATCCACTGACCTCATGATCCGCCCACCTCTGCCTCCCAAAGTGCTGGGATTACAGGTGAGAACCACCGTGCCCGGCCGAGTAGTACCCTACTTAATTGCCCATCTAATTTTCCTCTAGATAAATGTTCTATTAACCATCTCTATAACCCTCTACACATCAGGACCCCCTTGGCTGCCATTCTTGCCCTTTTGGTCGTTACGACAATTACGACCCCCCTGGCTTCTGGCCGTAAAGTGTCATCACCTGACTCCTATTTTCCCATTGCTATATCTGAAGCAAGTTCTCCTACTGCCGTCCCTGGCCAACAGAGGAGAGTCATCACTACATATTTTAGTAATGCTGGTGCTCCTCTTACCAGTATATTTCGTATGGCCTTGGTAAGTTAAATGGTGTGTCTTCTTGGCCTTCCAGTGGAACATAATCAGCTGGTGGTCTTTTAGCTATACATCAGTTTCAGTGTGCATACTTCTCTGAGCCGTTTAATCCTATCTTCCACTGTTTCCTATGGCCATTATGGCATTTCAACTTCACTTAGTGTGTTCCATCACTTTTTAAAATGTTTCTACGAGCCATCCTAGTAATGAGTTTACATTATCTCCTAGGGGTCCTAGTCAGGGTGTTAAATTCTGCATCTTGGAATGAATTTACATTATCTCCTAGGAGTCCTAGCCAGGGTGTTAAATTCTGCATCTTGGGAGAATTTTCCTAGGTGACTAAACTATTCCTGATACAATTTATGTTCTGGTGCCTTAATTAAACACCTTCAGAATCGGGTCCCACATGTACTCCTGAGGTTCTTGTTGGTATATACCGCCTAGATTTTGCACTTGTTTCAAGTATAATTTCCTTCTCTCCTTCCCTCCCTCCCTCCTCCTTCCTTCCTTCCTTCTTTTCTCCTTCCTTTTTTTTTTTTTTTTGACAGAGTCTCGTTCTGTAGCCCAGGCTGGATTCTTTTTCTTTTATAAGGCTACAATTTCCTCGGTTGGATTAGGCTGGAACTTAATTCTAATTATGGGTCTCATAGCTCAGAGGAGAGCCAGAGCTAGGTACTAAAGAGGCATATATTGTCTTGCAGGGCAGAGGCCTCTGAATTATCTTCTACCACCTGGGGTGGTGGTGGGTGGGGATGTATGGCGATGCATGGGAGCTGGATGGAGGATGGAGGTCAGCTGTACTAGCTCTCAATGAGGAGAAGTCTATTTTTAAAGTCTCAGTAGGTTAAGAGGAGTCTAAGGAGTCAAAATCTTTGGGAATATCCACCAAGATGTCCACATTTCATGTGCTCCAGTTACGTTTTTTCAACCAAGTTCTTGGCCTTTGTACACAGACCTGATTTGGTTGCATATATAATTGTCTTTGAAGTTCAGCCACTCTGACAATTAAGTCCTGAGCTTAGTTCTACTTACTGTGCCCTCCCACTGTGGGAAATGATAGTATACAATTGAAGAGATCTGCTGGCTTTCACATCTGGCTTTTAATTGCCTGTTACTCTTATTCGTTTGTTATCTACTATTGGGCATCAATGGGGCTTGGAAATAATAATCTAAATTTATTACCCTTGTAGTTACTGTTTCCTCCATGCTAGTGTATTGCCTTCTATCAGTATATGCTCCCAATTTGTTACCAGGGAGTGTTTCAATAACTGGATGCCACTTGACTCCCTGTGCTCTACCTACCAATCACTGATGGAATCTTCATTGTCATTTCATGCTCCATAGTTTCACCTTACTGCTCATTTTGAGTCCCAGGGCCAACTTTCATAGGCTGGGTTCTCTGGAAGTCAGCATTGAGATGGAATTTGGGGTGCAAGATGTCTGTTAGGGATCAACTCCTATTAAAGGCAAGGGCAGGGGAAAGTGCTATTGTGAAGAAGAAGAAACTGAACTGTGAAGTGGGCCTGACAAAGCCTTGTCCAACTCAACAGGGAGCTCTAGAGTTGCCCCATGTCAGGCCAAAATTGCTCTCATATTAGGTGATTCATTGGACCTAAAGTAATTGTAAAGAGTAAAACCAACATAGGTACTGAAATTTCATGGTAGTATATAATGTATTCTTTGAGATGGTCTTGCTCTGTCACCCAGGCTGGAGTGCAGTGGCCTGATCACAGCTTACTGTAGCCTTGAACTCCTGGGCTCAAGCGATTTTTCTCACTTCAGCCTCCCTATAGCTAGGACTACAGGGACGTGCCACCACCCCTGGTTAATTTTTTTATTTTTATTTTTCGTAGAGATGAGGTTTCCCTGTGTTGTCCAGGCTGGTCTTGAACACCTGGACTCAAGCAATCCTCCCACCTCAGCCTCCCAAAGTGCTGGGACCATGCCGGACAAATTATATGGTAATATTATTGGAAGGCAAGCATTCAAATGATAAGTTAAGTGGTGATAATTTCTAAAAATTAACATGTAAATTAGAATATATAAAACAAAATCATGGTCTGGTGCAGTGGCTCACGCCTGTCATCCCAGCACTTTGGGAGGCCCAGGCCGCAGATCACTTGAGCCTGGGAGTTCCAGACCAGCCTGGGCAACATGGCAAAACCCCATCTCTACTAAAAATATAAAAATTAGCCAGCCATGTTGGCTCACACCTGTAGTCCTAGCTATTTGGGAGGCTGAGGTGGGAAGTTTGCTTGAGCCCAGGAGGCAGAGATTGCAGTAAGCCATGATCACGCCACAGCACTCCAGTCTGGGTGACAGAGCGAGACCCTATCTCTCTTTCTCTCTCTCTCTCTCTCACACACACACACACACACACACACACACACACACAGAAAATCTCACAGAAAATACATGTTGAGACTCCCTGGGACTATAGACCCAATGTGAGACACATTCATTTCCATAGCTTCAGCCTGGCATAATATCTAAATCATAGTCAATGCTCTGTAGATATGAAGGAATATATTTCTTTATGGTGCCCTTTATTAACACTGACTGCTGAATTCCTTGGCAAACTGCTTATTTTCTGTCAGTTGATTTTGGACTCTGAGGGTTTTCAAGTATTCCTTCTCTTCACTATCTAGACATAGCAGATATTTACCCCTCAAGTGAAGAATTTTAGAGAATTTTTCACCTTCATGCCTTTTCCACCCTCTGGAACAAATGTGGATTTAATTGTTACCAGGTGCAATGGAAAGAAGCATCAGGAAAAAGATTCAGTCTTATAATTTCCAACCCATTGGTCTTTCCACTAAACTATGCTACAGATCTATTCTATGAAGCTAGATTTGTCCCATCACCTTAAACAAGGATCTGTGGATAGGAATGCTATGCAAACTAATTATACTTATATTGTTAATATTGCATAAGAATTATATGCACATGATATACTGTCCTGAGCATGTGGAGTTGATACTACTGATTTACTATCACTAGGACATGCCTGTGAACGAACTGCTTTTCAAATATAGTGTGATACTACTATTGGTAATCTATATACTTTGATGACCTCCTCTAATACTGGTGAAATGGTGGGCCTTTTACCTCTTACCCTTGAGATATAGTCTGGGAGCCTGAAGAATAATTTTGCTGTTTTTTTTCTAGCTAATTGGTTATTATAGCCCTTGAGCTCACACCCTTGGCTTAATTAGTATAAGGTTTCACAACTGAGTAAAGTGGCTTAGATATTTGATCTTTGAAAAGTCATTGCAGAAGATAAAAATGTGGATATAATGTCTGTAAACATGAGGATATTAGAATGTTATAAATGTGTTCAATATGTCTAAGAGTCAAACAACACATAGAAATCATTTTTTAGAAGAGTAGAGATACAGAGTTTATCAATGTCATCCCACTGATGGCAGGAGAAGAAAGGTCATATATACAGTCTGCTGGTTGAAATTAAAGGCATCACCAGGATGGGAAAATTCATTGAAAATGACGGTGTGCGAGATGAAATAATCATTTCCTTTTGACAATTATGAAGTTAGGATAGAGAGTGTGGGAGGTGTAAGGGTTACAAAGAGGATTAGGTGTAAGAATAAGAAGGCAGAGTGGGAGGATAGCATTTAGTGCAGATGGTAATTAATGTATTGTGGCTATATTGTTGGGCTTATTAAAACTGGTTAAAGAGATGATTTTAAAACTGGTGAAGATGAACATTTTTCAAATTTTTACAAAGAACAGGTGTTACCTTTTTATCAAAATTAGGAATGGTTGATCTATTTATGAAATGAAACATATTTTGACCATATTAACAAAAAATGGGTGTCATGGGGGTTTATGGAAGTCTCAGTGAAGTGTTTGTACCTATTCTGATGAAATCTCTATAAATGGTATACGCTGAAGCATGGTACTACTCTCTTTTAGTAAATATTGCTTTGGACAATTATGGCCTAAAAATGGTGTAAAATAGCTTGTTGAACAAGTTGGGTGGAGTACACCATAAATCTAAGTTTCTCAACTAAACTGGTGGTGACACTATAGCTCATAGATTTATACATTAGAAAAGTTCCCTTATAAATTTTATAATTTCATAACATCTGTACTGCCTACAGTAAATCTGCAAACAAGTGTTCCATAATAAAGAAGTCTGAGTAATCCACAATGGTTGTTGCTCATAAAAAATGCTTCAGAAATGTATTTATTCTCAGAAACGTATTTATTCTCAGAAACACCTAATAACACAGTATTAGGAGGAATAACTTTCTGTTGAAATGAAAGCCTGCTCTTCTGTGGGCAATATATTTGTGATCCAAGAACATGTCATGGTCCCTTGCTGATAGTAGGCACTCAATGATGTTTATTGAATGGCTGTTAACGAATGACAGTTGCATGCAGTAGGGGTAGTATCATAAATAGGCTGGCAATAGTCATTAAGTGATGTCATTTGAGGGATTTTAGAACGGCTGTCCTGCTCCAATTCATAATCCCTAAGATCATATTGCCTAAAATGGAATATCAGAGGTTTTTGCTATTGAATTAAGGTATTACTTTCTACAGGATTCCTTATAAAGTGAGAAAAAATGTTTAGAAAAAGGTAACAAATTATACAGCACAGCATAGCATATGGATTTATAAGTTAGAAAATTTCTCCCATAAAACTGAGAAGTAATGAATCTGAGGTTAGGAGTTTGATTAGAGGTAGACAGAAATAGTATGACCATTGTGATGAGGAGAAGAAGGGAATTTCTTAGGATCTCTGGCCTTATTTGTTGCCTTATGTAACTGGTTTGAAAATCTGTAGCCCTTAATGGGAAGAGGAGTGAAAGAAAATAATCAAAGAGGAAGATCTACTTTGTTATTTTTATATTGGAGAAGAGTTCAAGAATCTAAGTGCCTATTATGTTATTATACAAACTCTACCTGAGGAAAATAGCCACAAGTGACTCACTGAATATAAGATTTCATGATTTATGCCATGTGACTCTGGTACTCTGCTAATAGAGACTGAAGACAAGATACTGCTGCTGTAGCCAAGCCACCTATCTGGCTACTTGTTGGGTGACCTGACCTGAATAGACACTCACGATTGGATGGTAATTAACTCATGAAATGAGCGTCTGTCTCGAGAGTTTTGATTTCAAGATAAATGGAGGCAGACTAGTAGAGAGAAAGGCAGAGAGACATAGGAAATAATTAGTTTTTTAAACAAATATTGAATGTCTGCTATGTGCCGGGCTCTGTTCTGTGATGCTCAAGATGCAGTAGTAAACAAAAGTTTGCCTTCATGGGCTTAATTCTAGCTGGGGAGACTGACTACTATATAAAGAACAATTATAGGCCTGGTGTGGTGGCTCATGCTTGTAATCCCAGCACTTTGGGAGGCTGAGATGGGAGGATCATTTAAGCCCAGGAGTTCAAGAGCAGTCTGGCCAAAATGCTGAGACCCGGTCTCTACAAAAAAAAAAAAAAAAAAAAAAAAATGCCAATGTGGTGGCATGTACCTGTGGTCCCACTGACTGGGGAGGCTGAGGCAGGAGGATCACTTGAGCCTGGAAGGTCAAGGCTGCAGTGAGCTGTGATCACTGCTACTGCACTCCAGTCTGGGTGACAGAATGAGATTGTGTCCTCCCCCCCACAAAGAACAATTTTATCATATTATTTCAGGTAGTGATAAGTCCAGGAAGAATAATAAATTGGAGAAGGGACTAGAGTCATTTTTTAGTTTAGATGGCCAGGGAAGGCCCCTTTTAGAAGTTAGAGAGACACTTGGATAACATAAGGAGGAAGCCATGAGACTATCTGGGAAAAGAGTATTTCTAGGCAGAGAAAATAGTATGTAGAAAAGCCTCAAGGCAACAGTATGCTTGTCATATTTGAGGAACAGCCAGAAGAAGGCTACTGTTAGAAGAAGGCTTCTTCTAATGGGATTGGCAGCTAATGAGATTGGGTTGTTTCTAGGGATCAGATTATATACAGCTTTACAAACCATAGCAAGAAACTTTTGTTTTATTTTAATGTAATGATAAGTCACTGGAGGGTTTTGAACAGGAAAGTGACATGGTATGAAATGCATTTTAACAAGATTATTTGAGTTACTGTGGGGAGAGCTGACTGAGTTACAGTGGAAATAGAAAGATGTGCTAGTAGAGAATTGTGGTAGTCCAGGAAAGATGATGGTGGTTTGGAATAGGGTATTAGCTGTGGGTCATGAAAGTGGTTGAATTCAGAATATATTTTGAAGCTAGAACAGACAGGATTTCTTTCTTTCTTTCTTTCTTTCTTTCTTTCTTTCTTTCTTTCTTTCTTTCTTTCTCTCTCTCTCTCTCTCTTTTTTCTTTTCTTTTCTTTTATTTTCTTTCTTGTGGTGTGTGAGGGAAAGAGAGCGCTGAATTCCAAAACTGGCAGAATTATCATAAGACAGGCAACATATACTTGAGACAGAGGAGATCAGTATATAAGCAAGTTTTCAGGGCTCCTAGTTGGTTCCTAGAGTTGGGCTTTAAAACCACCATTGTATCCAGAACAACAAGGAGCTGATTTTATACTTCTCCATGTTGTCTGGGTGTATAGCAGCTGATTCGGTTTCCTGAGTTTTCTTTCTTCCTCGTGTATTTGTATAGTAAATATGTTTCACTTCAGCGTAACTATATTCCCTGCAGTGCAAAAGACCCTAATTAATATAGTTTTGCTGAGTACTTCCCAAGTTCGCATAAATATTATTGATGTTATAATGCTTAATCCAAAGTCTTGGCAGAATTGTCAAGCATTAGGCTTTAATCTCTAAAATCTCTGGTAGCTCTGTTTAATCTTAATGTTTCAGGTCTTAATAATATTTTTACAAAGCAAATTTAAAAACGTTTGGAATTAAAAAAATACCTTAATGGAGGCATGTCATGACCCTTTAAAATTATGTAGTTATTTGGACAGTAATATGATTTAATACCCTGACAACAGGATAACCTCCTTCAGAATAGGAAATGTGTTTGTTCTCAGATACATCATTAGTGCTTTGCTTGTTATCTGACAAGCAGTAGATTTTTAATAGATCTTAAGGAATGGATAAATTGATGCATGCTAACACTTTATATATACTTTTTATATAGAGAGCCTATCACCTTTTTTTCTTGGGTACCCTGACAGGTTTAGTGACCTGGCACAGAACTCCTTATATTTAATGTAGTCATTGAATTAAAGGAGATAGAACCACAGAGGGTAGATTTCAACTTGTAGGAATTGAGCCAGAAATTTATTTGGGTTTAAAATGTATATGTCATTTGTTTACTTAAAAAAGTCTCAATTTTGTGTGTTACATAAAAATAAGCATAACTATAATAACAAGAGGTTAGGTTTTATAACATCTTTGTACAAATTATTATTAGCATTGCTAATCTAGGGTCTTAATCACTGGCATGATACCTGTATCACCACCAGATGCAAGCTTTCTGAACCTAATGATAAATCAATGATTTAGAATAACTTTAGTATAATTTTTAAAGGAAACAAAAATGTAAACATTTTTTTCCCCAAAGCTAGCTCAGTGGTCCAAAGCTAGCCCATTTATAAATGAATATTTTAAAAATGTGCCATTGTGTTTCTAAATTTCAGTTTTCCTTTCATATAAAACAAAAATAGACATCCATGAATAGTAGTTGTTATGAAAACAGAATTTTAGTGAATGTACTAACATAATTAGAAAAAAATACAGAAAGATTTTCAAACAAACTCATTCCTCAAGACAAGGAATTAACTTTTGTTAAAAATGGAAACCTACCACCAGCCACATCTGTCAATGAAATGTTTTGTAGACAGGCTTGGAATGAAATATTTTAGTAGCAAAAACCATAATTTACTTTTGCAGCAACCTAATAGGTCTGAAGACTCAAATGGACTTATATACATATAGTGAATTAAGAATGAAGAAACTGCTATCTGGAGTTGGTCCACAGTTTTTCTGACCCAATGTTTAGTCTACTAGTTAGAACCAAGGAGCATATTGAAGGAGGCAAACATTTCTCTCCCTCATATCAATCAAACTAAATCATTGTAAATTTCCTTAAGATTTTATGATTCTATCATGTTTCACTTTAAATAATTTTGAAGATATTTATATAATTAGTTTGCACATTCTTCTACGTAATGAATCCCATGTATTCACTACTTCTTACTATTGTAATTCTCTTTCTTTAAAAAAATTATTCATTACAATCTTGGCTCACTGCAAGCTCCGCCTCCTGGGTTCACGCCATTCTCCTGCCTAAGCCTCCCCAGTAGCTGGGACTACAGGTACCCGCCACCATGCCCAAGCATATTTCTTTCTATCTGACTTCTCCAGAATTTGGAAACTATTCCTGAGTATTCTTAACTTATGGCAATATAGTTATTTGCATAATTGCAATAAGAATCTGTTTCTTAAGATGGCCGAATAGGAACAGCTCCAGTCTCCAACTCCCAGCGCGAGCGACACAGAAGACTGGTGATTTCTGCATTTTCAACTGAGGTACTGGGGTCATCTCACTAGGGAGTGCCGGACAATCAGTGCTGGTCAGTTGCTGCAGCCTGACCAGCGAGATCTGAAGCAGGGCGAGGCATCGCCTCACCTGGGAAGTGCAAGGGGGAAGGGAATCCCTTTTCCTAGCCAGGGGAACTGAGACACACAACACCTGGAAAATCGGGTAACTCCCACCCCAATACTGCACTTTAAGCAAACGGGCAAACCGGGAGAATATATCCCACACCTGGCTGGGAGGGTCCCACGCCCATAGAGCCTCCCTCATTGCTAACACAGCAGTCTGCAATCTAACCAAAAGGCAGCAGTGAGGCTGGGGGAGGGGCGCCGCCATTGCTGAGGCTTAAGTAGGTAAACAAAGCCGCTGGGAAGCTCGAACTGGGTGGAGCTCACAGCAGCTCAAGGAAACCTGCCTGTCTCTGTAGACTCCACCTCTGGGGACAGGGCACAGTTAACAACAACAACAACAAAAGCAGCAGAAACCTTTGCAGATGCAAACGACTCTGTCTGACAGCTTTGGAGAGAGCAGTGGATCTCCCAACATGGAGGTTGAGATCTGAGAAGGGACAGACTGCCTGCTCAAGTGGGTCCCTGACCTCTGAGTAGCCTAACTGGGAGACATCCCCCACTAGGGGCAGTCTGACACCCCACACCTCGCAGGGTGGAGTACACCCCTGAGAGGAAGCTTCCAAAGTAAGAATCAGACAGGTACACTCGCTGTTCAGCAATATTCTATCTTCCGCAACCTCTGCTGCTGATACCCAGGCAAACAGGGTCTAGAGTGGACCTCAAGCAATCTCCAACAGACCTACAGCTGAGGGTCCTGACTGTTAGAAGGAAAACTATCAAACAGGAAGGACACCTATACCAAAACCCATCAGTACGTCACCATCATCAAAGACCAGAGGCAGATAAAACCACAAAGATGGGGAAAAAGCAGGCAGAAAAGCTGGAAATTCAAAAAATAAGAGCGCATCTCCCCCTGCAAAGGAGTGCAGCCCATCGCCAGCAATGGATCAAAGCTGGTCAGAGAATGACTTTGACGAGATGAGAGAAGAAGGCTTCAGTCCATCAAACTTCTCAGAGCTAAAGGAGGAATTACGTACCCAGCGCAAAGTAACTAAAAATCTTGAAAAAAGAGTGGAAGAATTGACAGCTAGACTAATTAATGCAGAGAAGGTCATAAACGAAATGACAGAGATGAAAACCATGACACGAGAAATACGTGACAAATGCACAAGCTTCAGTAACCGACTTGATCAACTGGAAGAAAGAGTATCAGCGATTGAGGATCAAATGAATGAAATGAAGCGAGAAGAGAAACCAAAAGAAAAAAGAAGAAAAGAAATGAACAAAGCCTGCAAGAAGTATGGGACTATGTAAAAAGACCAAATCTACGTCTGATGGGGGTGCCTGAAAGTGAGGGGGAAATGGAACCAAGTTGGAAAACACTCTTCAGGATATCATCCAGGAGAACTTCCCCAACCTAGTAGGGCAGGCCAACATTCAAATTCAGGAAATACAGAGAACGCCACAAAGATACTCCTTGAGAAGAGCAACTCCAAGAAACATGATTGCCAGATTCACAAAGTTGAAATGAAGGAAAGAATCTTAAGGGCAGCCAGAGAGAAAGGTCAGGTTACCTACAAAGGGAAGCATCAGACTCACAGCAGATCTCTGGCAGAAACTCCAAGCCAGAAGAGAGTGGGGCCAATATTCAACATTCTTAAAGAAAAGAATTTTAAACCAGAATTCATATCCAGCCAAACTAAGTTTCATAAGTGAAGGAGAAATAAAATCCTTTACAGATAAGCAAATGCTTAGAGATTTTGTCACCACCAGGCCTGCCTTACAAGAGATCTGAAGGAAGCCCTAAAATGGAAAGGAACAACCGGTACCAGCCATTGCAAAAACATGCCAAAATGTAAAGAACATTGAGGCTAGGAAGAAACTGCATCAACTAACGAGTAAAATAACCAGTTAATATCATAATGGCTGGATCAAGGTCGCACATAACAATATTAACCTTAAATGTAAATGGAATAAATGCTCCAATTAAAAGACACAGACTGGCAAACTGGATAAAGAGTCAAGACCCATCAGTCTGCTGCATTCAGGAGACCCATCTCACATGCAGAGACATACATAGGCTCAAAATAAAGGGATGGAGGAAGATCTACCAAGCAAATGGAGAACAAAAAAAAGCAGGGGTTGCAATACTAGTCGATAAAACAGACTTTAAACCCTCAAAGATCAAAAGAGACAAAGAAGGCCATTACATAATGGTAAGGGATCAATTCAACAGGAAGAGCTAACTCTCCTAAATATATATGCACCCATACAGGAGCACCCAGATTCATAAGCAAGTCCTTAGAGACTTACAAAGAGACTTAGACTCCCATACAATAATAATGGGAGACTTCAACACCCCACTGTCAACATTAGACAGATCAACGAGACAGAAAGTTAACAAGGATATCCAAGAATTGAACTCATCTCTGCACCAAGTGGACCTAATAGACATCTATAGAACTCTCCACCCCAAATCAACAGAATATACATACTTCTCAGCACCACATCACACTTATTCCAAAATTCACCACATAATTGGAAGTAAAGCACTCGTCAGCAAATGTAAAAGAACAGAAATTATAACAAACTGTCTCTCAGACCACAGTGCAATCAAACTAGAACTCAGGACTAAGAAACTCAATCAAAACCGCTCAACTACATGGAAACTGAACAACCTGCTCCTGAATGACTACTGGGTACATAACGAAATGAAGGCAGAAATAAAGATGTTCTTTGAAACCAATGAGAACAAAGACACACACACCAGAATCTCTGGACACATTTAAAGCAGTGTGTAGAGGGAATTGATAGCACTAAATGCCCACAAGAGAAGCAGGAAAGATCTAAAATTGACACTCTAACATCACAATTAAAAGAACTGGGAAGCAAGAGCAAACACATTCAAAAGCTAGCAGAAGGCAGAAATAACTAAGATCAGAGCAGAACTGAAGGAGATTGAGACACAAAAAGCCTCCAAAAAATCAATGAATCCAGGAGTTGGTTTTTTTGAAAAGATCAACAAAATTGACAGACCGCAAGCAAGACTAATAAAGAGAAAAGAGAGAGGAATCAAATAGACGCAATAAAAAATGATAAAGGATATCACCACTGACCCCACAGAAATACAAACTACCATCAGAGAATACTATAAACACCTCTACACAAATCAACTAGAAAATCTAGAAGAAATGGATAATTTCCTGGACACTTACACTCTTCCAAGACTAAACCAGGAAGAAGTTGAATCCTGAATAGACCAATAGCAGGCTCTGAAATTGAGGCAATAATTAATAGCCTACCAACCAAAAAAAGTCCAGGACCAATGGATTCACAGCTGAATTCTACCAGAGGTACAAGGAGGAGCTGGTACCTTCCTTCTGAAACTATTCCAATCTATAGAAAAAGAGAGAATCCTCCCTAACTCATTTTATGAGGCCAACATCATCCTGATACCAAAGCCTGGCAGAGACACAACAAAAAATGAGAATTTTAGATCAATATCCCTGATGAACATTGATGCAAATCCTCAATAAAATACTGGCAAACCGGATTCAGCAGCACATCAAAAATTTATCCACCATGATCAAGTGGGCTTCATCCCTGGGATGCAAGGCTGGTTCAACATTGCAAATCAATAAACGTAATCCAGCATAGAACAGAACCAAAGACAAAAACCACATGATTATCAATAGATGCAGAAAAGGCCTTTGACAAAATTCAACAGCCCTTCATGCTAAACGCTCGATAAATTCGGTATTGATGGAACGTACCTCAAAATAATAAGAGCTATCTATGACAAACCCACAGCTAATATCATACTGAATGGGCAAAAACTGGAAAAATTCCCTTTGAAAACTGGCACAAGACAGGGATGCCCTCTCTCACCACTCCTATTCAACATAGTGTTGGAAGTTCTGGCTAGGGCAATCAGGCAAGAGAAAGAAATCAAGGGTATTCAGTTAGGAAAAGAAGAAGTCAAATTGTCCCTGTTTGCAGATGACATGACTGTATATTTAGAAAACCCCATTTTCTCAGCCCAAAATCTCCTTAAGCTGATAAAGAACTTCAGCGAAGTCTCAGGATACAAAATTAATGTGCAAAAATCACAAGCATTCTTATACACCAGTAACAGACAAACAGAGAGCCAAATCAGGAATGACTTCCATTCACAATTGCTTCAAAGGAATAAAATACCTAGGAATCCAACTTACAAGGGATGTAAAGACCTCTTCAAGGAGAACTACAAACCACTGCTCAGTGAAATAAAAGAGGACACAAACAAATGGAAGAACATTCCATGCTCATGGATAGGAAGAATCATTTGTGAAAATGGCCATACCGCCCAAGTTATTTATAGATTCAATGCCATCCCCATCAAGCTACCAATGACTTTCTTCACAGAATTGGAAAAAACTGCTTTAAGTTCATATGGAACCAAAAAAGAGCCCGCATTGCCAAGACAATCCTAAGTCAAAAGGACAAAGCTGGAGGCATCACGCTACCTGACTTCAAACTATACTACAAGGCTACAGTAACCAAAACAGCATGGTACTGGTACCACAACAGACATATAGACCAATGGAACAGAACAGAGTCCTCAGAATAATACCACACATCTACAGCCATCTGATCTTTGACAAACTGAGAAAACAAGAAATGGGGAAAGGATTCCCTATTTATAAATGGTGCTGGGAAAATTGGCTAGCCATAAGTAGAAAGCTGAAACTGGATCCTTTCCTTACTCCTTATACGAAGATTAATTCAAGATGGATTAGAGACTTAAATGTTAGACCTAACACCATAAAAACCCTAGAAGAAAACCTAGGTAATACCATTCAGGAAATAGGCATGGGCAAGGACTTCATGTCTAACACACCAAAAGCAACGGCAGCAAAAGCCAAAATTGACAAATGGGATCTAATTAAACTAAAGAGCTTCTGCACAGCAAAAGAAACTACCATCAGAGTGAACAGGCAACCTACAGAATGGGAGAAAATTTTTGCAATCTACTCATCTGACAAAGGGCTAATGTCCAGAATCTACAAAGAACTCAAACAAATATACCAGAAAAAAACAAACAACCCCATCAAAAAGTGGGCAAAGGATATGAACAGACATTTCTCAAAAGAAGACATTCATACAGCCAACAGACACATGAAAAAATGCTCATCATCACTCGCCATCAGAGAAATGCAAATCAAAACCACAATGAGATACCATCTCACACCAGTTAGAATGGCAGTCATTAAAAAGTCAGGAAACAACAGGTGTTGGAGAGGATGTGGAGAAATAGGAACACTTTTACACTGTTGGTGGGATTGTAAACTAGTTCAACCATTTGGAAAACAGTATGGCGATTCCTCAAGGATCTAGAACTAGATGTACCATATGACCCAGCCATCCCACTACTGGGTATATACCCGAAGGATTATAAATCATGCTGCTATAAAGACACATGCATACATATGTTTATTGCAGCACTATTCACAATAGCAAAGACTTGGAATCAACCCAAATGTCCATCTGTGACAGACTGGATTAAGAAAATGTGGCACATATACACCATGGAATACTATGCAGCCATCAAAAAGGATGAGTTTGCGTCCTTTGTAGGGACATGGATGCAGCTGGAAACCATCATTCTTAGCAAACTATCACAAGAACAGAAAACCAAACAACCCGTGTTCTCACTCATAGGTGGGAACTGAACAATGAGATCACTTGGACTCGGAAGGGGAACATCACACACCGGGCCTATCATGGGGAGGGGGGAGGGGGAGGTTGCATTGGGTTATACCTGATATAAATGATGAATTGAGGGTGCTGACGAGTTGATGGGTGCAGCACACCAACATGGCACAAGTATACATATGTAACAAACCTGCACGTTATGCACATGTACCCTAGAACTTAAAGTATAATAATAAAAAAAAAAATTATTCATTGTTGCCATGAAAGACAGGGTCCAGACTGTCTTATACTTTGCCCTCTCTTCAAGTCTTGGCAGTAAGTTTATTTTAATTTTTAATTTTTTAATAGGCAGGGTCTTGGTCTGCTGCCCAGGCTGGAGTGCAGTAACACAGTCATGCTCACTGCAGCCTGGAACTCCGGGGCTCAAGTGATCCTCCTGCCTCGGCCTCCGGCTAAGTAAAAAAAATTAAAAACAATTTTTTTAGTGATGGAGTCTTACTATGTTGACCAGGCTGGTCTTGAACTCCTGATTTCAAGCGACCCTCTCACCTCAGCCTCCCAAAGTGTTGCGATTACAGGTGTGAGCTACCATATCAAGCCTTCACAATAAGTTTAATACTTTGTATTAACTTTGAAAACCTTTGTAAAACTGATTACCAATTTCCTTACTTACTTATCATGAGGAAAGTTTGTATTACAAATTTGTTACCATTTGAACATGATCATTGAATGAATATATATATATAGTGGCCAAATACATATAACATAAAATTCACCATTTTAATAATTTTAAAGTACTCAAGTCAGTTACATTTAGTACATTCACAATGTTGTGCAACCATCTCTAAGGTCCAGAACATTTTCATTACTCCCAAAGGAAACCCCAGACCTGTTAAGTATTAACTCCTCATTTCCCTCTCTCCACAAACCCTGGCAACCATTAGCCTGCTCTCTGTATCTATGGATTTGCCTATTCTGGATCTTTCATGTAAATGATATTATATAATACATGGCCTTTTGTGTCTGGCTTCTTTCACTTAGCAAATTGTTTTCAGGTTCATTCATGTTGTAGCATGTGTCAGCATTTCATTCCTTTTTATGGCTGAGTAATATTGCATTGTTATGGATGTATCACATTTTATTTATCCTTTCTTTTGTTGATGGACATTTGAGTTGTCTATTTTGGCTATTGTGAATACTGCTGCTACAAACATTTGTGTATGAGATTTTTTTTGAACACCTGTTTCGGTTTATTTGGGCATATATCTAGGAGTGAAATCATGGGGTTCATATGGTAATTCTATGTTTAACTTTTTGAGGAACCACATGAAATTGTTTTCCACAGTGTGGACACCACTTTACATTTTCACAGCAATGCAGAAGGTTTCCACTTTCACCACATCCTTGTCAACACTTATATTCTTTTTCTTTAAAAAATTTTTTGTAGCCATCCTAATGTATTTGAAGTATTATCTCAGCTTTGATTTACATTTCTCTAATGACTAAGGGGGTTGAGCATCTTTTCATGTGTTTGCCGGTCATTTGTATATCTTCGTTGAAGAAATGTCTATACAAGTCCTTTGCCCATTTTGTAACTGAGTTTTGTGTCTTATTGTTGTTGAGTTGTAAGAGTTCTTTAAATATTCTGGGTGTTAGACCCTTATCAGATATATGATTTTCAAATATTTTCTCCCATTCTTTGAGGTGTCTTTCCACTCTGTTGATAATGTCCTTTAATATACACGCATTTAAAATTTTTATAAAGTCCAATTTATCTATTATTTCTTTAGTTTCTTGTGTTTTTGGTGTCATATCTAAGAATCTATTGCCAAATTCAAGACCATGAAGATTTGTCCTTATGTTTTTTTTCTAAGAGTTTGTAGTTTTAGCTCCTGTATTTAGGTCTTTGATCCATTTTGAGTTAATTTTTGTATATGGTGTGAGGTTAGGGTCCAACATTGTTCTTTTGCATGTGGGTATCTAATTGTCCCAGCACCATTTGTTGAAGAGACTACACTTTCCCCATTGGGTGGTTCTGGTACCCTTGTCAAAAATCGGTTGACCATAGATACATGGGTTTATCTACGTACCCATCAATTCAATTCCATTGATGTGTATGTCTGCTTTCCTACCTGTACCACTGTTTTGATTATGGCAATTTCATCGTTTTGAAATCAGGAAACTTGAGTCCTGCAACTTTGTTTTTCTTTTTCAAGATTGTTTTAGCTGATTGGGGTTCCTTGGGATTTCATATAAATTTGGGAAGAGCTTTTCCATTTCTGCAGAAAATGTTGTTGGGATTTTGATAGGGATCACATTGAATCTGTAGATTGTTTTAGGGGAGTATTGTCATCTTAATAATATTAAATCTTCCATTTCACGAACATAGAATGCCTTTTCTTTTCTTTTCTTTCCCTTCCTTCCTTCCTCCTTCCTTCCTTCCTCCTTCCTTCCTTCTTCCTTCCTTCCTCCTTCCTTCCTTCTCTTCTCTTCTCTTCTCTTCTCTTTTTTTCTCCTTCCTTCCTTCTTCCTTCCTTCCTTCTTCCTTCCTTCCTTTCTTTCTCTCTTTCTTTCTTTTTCTTTCTTTCTTCTTCTTTCTTTCTTTCCCTTCCTTCCTTCCTTCTCCTTCCTTCCTTCCTTCCTTCCTTCCTTCTTCCTTCCTTCCTTCTTCCTTCCTTCCTCCTTCCTTCCTTCCTTCCTTCCTTCCTTCCTTCCTTCCTTCCTTCCTTCCTTTCTTTCTCTCTTTCTTTCTTTTTGAGATGGAGTTTTGCACTTGTCACTCAGGCTGGAGTGCAATGGTGCGATCTTGATTCACTGCAACCTCCGCTTCCTGGGTTCAAGTGATTCTCCTGCCTCAGCCTCCTGAGTAGCTGGGGTTACAGATGCCTGCCACCACACTCAGCTAATTTTTGTATTTTAGTAGAGATGGGGTTTCACCATGTTGGCCAGGCTGGTCTCGAACTCCTGACCTCAGGTGATCCACTCAGCTTAGCCTCCCAAAGTGCTACGATTGCAGGTGTGAGCACAGAATGCCTTTTATTCTGCTTTGTGGACGTATAATTAACAAATAAAAATAGTATATATCCAAGATGTACAGTGTGATGTTTTGGTGTAGGTATACATTGTGAAATATTTACCACAATTAGACTAATTAACATCTTTATTTCACATAGTCGTCCTCTTTTTTTGTGAGACTAAAGGTCTACTTTCTTAGCAAACTTCAAGTGTGCAATACATGATTTTTTTTTTATTATACTTTAAGTTTTAGGGTACATGTGCACAACGTGCAGGTTTGTTACATATGTATACATGTGCCATGTTGGTGTGCTGCACCCATTAACTCATCATTTACATTAGGTATATCTCCTAATGCTATCCCTCTCCCCTACCCCCTCCCCACAATAGGACCCAGTGTGTGATGCTCCCCTTCCTGTGTCCAAGTGATCCCATTATTCAGTTCCCACCTATGGATGAGAACATGAGGTATTTGGTTTTCCGTTCCTGCAATAGTTTGCTGAGAATGATGGTTTCCAGCCGCATCCATGTCCCTACAAAGGACACGAACTCATTCCTTTTTATGGTTGCATAGTATTCCATGGTGTATGTGTGCCACATTTTCTTAATCCAGTCTGTCACTGATAGACATTTGGGTTGATTCCAAGTCTTTGCTATTGTGAATAGTGCTGCAATAAACATATGTGTGCATGTGTCTTTATAGCAGCATGATTTATAATCCTTTGGGTATATCCCCAGTAGTGGGATGGCTGGGTCAAATGGTATTTCTAGTTCTAGATCCTTGAGGAATCGCCACACTGTTTTCCACAATGGTTGAACTAGTTTACAGTCCCACCAAGAGTGTAAAAGTGTTCCTATTTCTCCACATCCTCTCCAGCACCTGTTGTTTCCTAATTTTTTAATGATTGCCATTCTAACTGGTGTGAGATGGTATCTCATTGTGGTTTTGATTTGCATTTCTCTGATGGTGAGTGATGATGAGCATTTTTTCATGTCTGTTGGCTCTTTGAATGTCTTCTTTTGAGAAGTATCTGTTCATATCCTTTGCTCACTTTTTGATGGGGTTGTTTGTTTTTTTCTTGTAAATTTGATTGAGTTCTTTGTAGGTTCTGGATATTAGCCCTTTGTCAGATGAGTAGATTGCAAAAATTGTCTCCCATTCTGTAGGTTATCTGTTCACTCTGATGGTAGTTTCTTTTGCTGTGCAGAAGCTCTTTAGTTTAATTAGATCCCATTTGTCAATTTTGGCTTTTGTTGCCATTGCTTTTGGTGTTTTAGACATGAAGTCCTTGCCCATGCCTATGTCCTGAATGGTATTGCCTTGGTTTTCTTCTAGGGATTTTATGGTTTTAGGTCTAACATTTAAGTTTCTAATCCATCTTGAATTAATTTTCATATAAGGTGTAAGGAAGGGATCCAGTTTCAGCTTTCTACTTATGGCTAGCCAATTTTCCCAGCACCATTTATTAAATAGGGAATCCTTTCCCCATTTCTTGTTTTTGTCAGGTTTGTCAAAGATCAGATGCTGTAGATGTGTGGTATTATTTCTGAGTACTCTGTTCTGTTCCATTGGTCTATATCTCTGTTTTGGTACCAGGACCATGCTGTTTTGCTTACTGTAGCCTTATAGTATAGTTTGAAGTCAGGTAGCATGATGCCTCCAGCTTTGTTCTTTTGGCTTAGGATTGTCTCAGCAATGCGGGGTCTTTTTGGTTCCATATGAACTTTAAAGTAGTTTTTTCCAATCTTAGAGGAAGGTCATTGGTAGCTTAATGAGGATGGCATTGAATCTATAAATTACCTTGGGCAGTATGGCCATTTTCACAATATTGATTCTTCCTATGCATGAGCATGGTATGTTCTTCCATTTGTTTGTGTCCTCTTTTATTTCACTGAGCAGTGGTTTGTAGTTCTCCTTGAAGAGGTCCTTTACATCCCTTGTAAGTTGGATTCCTAGGTATTTTATTCCCTTTGAAGCTATTGTGAATGGGATTTCATTCATGATTTGGCTCTCTGTTTGTCTGTTTCTGGTGTATAAGAATGCTTGTGATTTTTGCACATTGATTTTGTATCCTGAGACTTTGCTGAAGTTGCTTATCAGCTTACTGAGATTTTGGGCTGAGACAATGGGGATTATTAACCATGGTCACCATGCCATACTTTCGATTCTAGAACTTACTCATCCTGTCTAACTGAAACTTAGTACCCCTTGACCAACATCTCCCCATTTCTCCCACCCTTCATGGCATCCACAATTCCACTCTCTGCTTCCATAAGTTTGACATTTTTAGATTCCACATATATGTGAGCTCATGCAGTGTCTGTTTTTCTGTACTTAGCTTATTTTATTTAGCATAATATCCTACAGGTTCATGTTACAAATGACAGAATTCCCTTCTTTTCAAAGGCTGAATGATATTCCATTAAATGTATGTGTATCACATTTTCTTTATTTTATTTTTTGAGACAGTGTCTTGCTCTGTCACCCATACTGGAGTACAGTGGTATGATTTTGTCTGTCTGCAACCTCCACCTCCCAGGTTCAAAGCAATTCTTCTGCCTTAGCCACCTGAGTAGCTGGAATTACAGGCATGCACCACCATGCCCAGCTAATTTTTAAAATTTTTAGTAGAAACAGGGTTTTGCCACATTGGCCAGGCTGGTCTCAAACTCCTGGCCTCAAGGGACCCACCTGCCTTGGCCTCCGAAAGTGCTGGAATTACAGGCATGAGCCACCACTCCAAGCCTACATTTTCTTCATTCATTCATTGAGCAACACTTTGTTTCCATGTCTTGGCTATTGTGAATAATGTTGCAATGAACATGGGAGTGCAAATATCTCTTTGGGATACTGATTGTATTCTTTTGGATATATACCCAGAAGTAGGATTGCTTGATTGTGTGACAGTTCTTTTTTATTTTTTATCTTTGTGAGAAACCTCCATACTGTTTTCCATACTGGTTGTATTAGTCTATATTTCCACCAACAATATATATGGGTTCTTTTTTTATTTTTTTCTCCACATTCTGGACAGTACTTATCTTTTGACTTTTTGATACATAAATAGTTATTCTAACCCTTGTGAGGTGATATATTATTATGGTTTTGATTTGCATTTCTCTGATGACTAGTGATGTTAGGCACCTTTTCATATACCTATTGGCCATTTATGTCTTCTTTGAAACAATGTCTATTCAAGTTCTTTGTCTATTCAAAATATTGAGTTATTTGTTTTCTTGTAATTGAGTTGTATGAGTTCCTTACATATTTTGGATATTAACCCCTTATCAGATATTTGGTTTGCAAATATTTTCTCTTATTATGTAGGTTACCTTTTCATTTTGTTGATTATTTCCTTTGCTGTGGAAAAACTTTTTCTTTTGATGTAGCTGCACTTGCTTATTTTTGCTTTCATTTCCTGTGTTTTTGGTGTGATACCCAAAAACTCATTGACAATACCAATGTCATGGAGCTTCCCACCATATTTTCTCCTAGTAGTTTTACAGTTTCAGGTCTTACAGTTAAATCTGTAATCTATTTTGGGTTGATTTTTATGTATGGTGTAAGATAAAGATCCAATTTCTTTTTTTTTTTTTTTGGCATGTGAATAACCAGTTTTCCAAACATAATGAATTGAACAGGTTATCCTTTTCCCATTGTTTATTATTGCTGCCTCTATAGAAGAATATTTGAGTGTATATTCATGGGTTTATTTCTGGGCTTTCTATTCTGTTCCATTAGTGTATGTGTCTGCTTTTATACCAAGACCACACATAGTGTTTTCACTACTATAGCTTTGTAATATAATTTGAAATCAGCAAGTGCGATGCCTTCAGCTTTGTTCTTTTTGCTCAAGATTGCTTTGACTGTTGGAGTCTTTTATGTTTCTATATGAATTCCAGGTTTGTTTTTATATTTCTGTGAAAAATTACATTGGAATTTTGATTAAATCTGTAGATTATTTTGGGTAGTATGGACTTTTTGATGGTATTGGTTCTTATGGTCATAGATATTTTTCCTTATTTGTGTCTTCAATTTCTTTCATCAATGTTTTGTAGTTTTCAGTGTATCAGTCTTTGACTTCTTTTGTAGAATTTTGTTCTCAGTATTTTATTTTTTTAATGCTATTGTAAATGAGATGGCTTTCTTAATTTATTCTTCAGATATTTTGTTGTTAATATTAGAAACACAACTAATTTTTGTATGTTGATTTTGTATTCTGAAAGTTTATTGTATTTGTTTGTTAGTTCCAGCAGTTTTTTGGTGGAGTCCTTAAAGTCTACTGTCTATGCAATTATGTCATTTGCAAAAAGAGGCAATTTTACCTCATCCTTTCCAATTTTGATTTTTCTTTTTTCTTTTTTTTGCCAAATTGCTCTGCCTAATACTTCCAGTAATATGTTAAGTAGAAGTGGCAAGAATAGGCATCCTTGTCTTGTTCCTGATCTTTGAGGAAAATCTTTCAACTATTCACTGCTTAGTACATATGATGTTAGCTGTGGGTATGTGATATATGGCCTTCTTTGTGTTGAGGTACATTTTTTTATATCTAATTGTTGATGTTTTATCATAAAATGATGTTGAATTTTGTCAAGTGCCTTTCTGCAGCTATTGAGATGACAATACGATTTTTGTCCTTCATTCTGATAATGTAGTGTAACACATTTATTGATTTGCATATGTTCAACCATTCTTTCACTTCAGGGGACTTATCCAATTTGTTGGTGTTCATTGTAGTCTCTTATGATGCTTTGTGTTTATGTGGTGTTGGCTGTAATGTCTCATCTTTATTTCTGATTTTATTTATTTGCATCTTCTCTCTTTCACTCTTGGATAGTCTAGCTAAAGATTTTTCAATTTTGTTCATCTTTTAAAAAATCAACTCTTTCAGTGTTCTTTTCTATTTTTGGAGGGGTAGTCTTTATTTCATTTTTTTCTCTTATTTTTGTTATTTCTTTCCTTCTTCTAACTTTGGGCTTAGTTTCTTCTTATTTTTCTGGTTCACTGAGGTGTAATATTAGGATAGTTTTTCTGATATCTTTGTTTTTTTTAAATGTAGATGTTTATTTCTACAAACTTTCTGTTTAGAACTGCTTTTCATGCATTGCATATGAACATAAACAAAAACTATCTTTTCTATTAATTTAGGGGTTCTTTAATTTAATTCATCACTGTTTTGTAGTTATCAAAGTCTTGCACCTTCTTGGTGGGCTTTATTTCTAAATATTTTATTCTTTTTGCTGCTATTGTCTATGAAATTATTTCCTAATTTTCTTTTTGGATTGTTTACTGCTAGTGTACAGAAGTACAATTGAGTTTTGAGTGTTGGTTTTGTATCAGGCAATTTTGCTGAAATCGTGTATTAGCTAATTTTTGTGCATTCTTTAGTATTTTATATGCAAGATCATACTGTCTACAAATAAGCGTTTTTTTTTTAAACTTATTTTTCTATTTGGATAATTTCTTTCATTTATTTGCCTAATTACTCTGGCTAGAACTTCCAATATAATGTTGAATAGAAATGGTGAAATTGGGCCAATGTCCTTCATTAACATAGATGCAAAAGTCCTCAACACAATACTAGCCAAGCAAATCCAGTAGCACATAAAAAGCTAATCCACCTGATCAAATAGCCTTCATCTCTGGGATGCAAGGTTGGATCAACATACAAAAATCAATAAATGTGATTTATCACATACACAGAACTAAAACCAAAATCCACATGATTATCTTAACAGATGCAGAAATGGCTTTTGATAAAATTTAATATCCATTCGTGTTAAAAACTCTCAATAAACTAGGCAGTGAAGGAACATACTTCAAAACAAGAGCCATCTATGACAGACCCACAGCGAACATCATATTGAATGGGCAAAAGCTGGAAGCATTCCCCTTGAAAACTAGACTAAGATAAGGATGCCCTCTCTTTCCACTCCTATTCGACGTAGTACTGGTAGTCCTAGCCAGAGCAATCAGGCAAGAGAGAAATAAAAGGCATACAAATAGGAAGAGAGGAAGTCAAACTATCCCTGTTTGCAGATGATATGCTTCTGTACCTAGAAAACACCATAGTCTGTGTCTAAAAGCTCCTTGATGTGATAAACAACTGCAGTAAAGTTTCAGGATACAAAATCATGTACAAAAATTAGTAGCATTCCTAAACATTAAGAACATCCAAGCTGGGAGCCAAAGCACAAATGCAATCCCATTCTCAGTAGCCACAAAGAGAATAACATACCTAGGGATGAAGTGAACCAGGTAGGTGAAACATCTCTAAAATGAGAGTTACAAAACACTGCTCAAAGAAATCAGAGATGATACAAGCAAATGAAAAAACATTCCATGCTCATGTATAGGAAGAATCAATATCATTAAAATGGCCATACTGACCAAAGCAATTTACAGATTCAATCATATTCCTATCAAACTACCAAGCACATTCTTCGTAGAACTAGAAAAAACTATTTTAAAATCATATGGAACCAAAGAAAGAGCCTGAATAGCCAAGACAATCCTTAACAAAAGAACAAAGATGGGGGCATCACGCTACCTGACTTCAAACTATACTACAAGGCTACAGTAACCAAAGCAGTTAAAAAAAACAGACATAGACAAATGGAACAGAATAGAGGGTCCAGACATAATGCCACATATCTACAACCATTTGATCATTGACAAAGTTGACACAAACAAGCAATGGGGAGAGGACTCCCTATTCAATAAATGGTGCTGGGATAGCTAGCTAGCCATATACAGAAGATTGAAACTGGACCCCTTTCTTACACCATATACAAAAAGTAACTCAAGCTGGATTAAAGACTTTAATGTAAAACCTAAAACTATGAGAACTCTGAAAAATAATCTAGGAAATACCATTCTGGACATAGGACTTGGCACAGATTTCATGACAAAGACATCAAAAGCAATTGCAACAAAAACAAAAATTGACAAATGGGAACTAAATAAACTGAAGAGCTTCTGCACAGCAAAAGAAACTATCAACAGAGTGAACAGACAACCTACAGATTGGCAGAAAATATTTGCAAACTATATAACTGACAAAGGTCTAATATCCAGAATCTATAAGGTATTAAACAAATTTGCAAGCAAAACCAAACAACCCTGTTTAAAAAAATGGGCAAAGGACATGAACATGCACATTTCAAAAGAAGACATATTTACGGCTGGTGGCTGGCAAGGTGGCTGAATAGAAACAGTTCCAGTCTGCAACTCCCAGTGAGATCAATGCAATAGGTGGGTGATTTTTGCATTTCCAACTGAGGTACCCATCTCATCTCACTGGGACTGGTTAGACAGTGCCTCACCCAGGAGGAGCAAGGTGTCAGGGAACTCTCTCCCCTAGCCAAGGGAAGCCATGAGGGACTGTGCCGTGAGGAATGATGCATCCCAGCCCAGGTACTATGCTTTTCCCATAGTCTTCAAAACCTGCAGACCAGAAGATTCCCTCAAATGCCTATACCACCAGGGCCCTGGGTTTTAAGCACAAAACTGGGCGACTGTTTGGGCAGACGCTGAGCTAGCTGCAGGAGTTTTTTTTTTTTTTTGTACTCCAGTGGCACCTGGAAAGCCAGCGAGACAGACAGAATCATTCACTCCCCTGGAAGAAGGGCTGAAGCCAGGGGACCAAGTGGTCTAGCTCAGCAGATCCCACCCCCGGGGAACCCAGCAAGCTAAGATCTACTGGCTTGAAATTCTCACTGCCAGCACAGCAGTCTGAAGTCAACCTGGGACACTCAAGCTCAGTGTGGGGAGGGGCATCGGCCATTACTAAGGCTTGAGTAGGAGGCTTTCCCCTCACAGTGTAAACAAAGCTCCTGGGAAGTTTGAACTGGGCAGAGCACACCACAGTGCCACAAAACCACTGTAGCCAGACTGTCTCTCTAGATTCCTCCTCTCTGAGCAGGGCATCTCTGAAAGAAAGACATCAGCCTCAGTCGGAGGATTATAGATAAAACTCTTATCTCCCTGGGATAGAGCACCTGGGGGTAGCAGCAGCTGTGGGTGCAGCTTCAGCAGACCTAAACATTCCTGCCTGCTGGCTCTGAGAAGAGCAGTGGATCTCCCAGCACAGTGCCTGAGCTCTGCTAAGGGACAGACTGTCCCCTCAAGGGGGTCCCTGATCCCCCTGCCTCCTGACAAGGAAACACCTTCCAGCAGGGGTTGACAGACGCCTCATACAGGAGAGCTCCAGCTGGTATCTGGTGGGTCCCCCACTGGGATGAAGCTTCCAGAGGAGGGAACAGACAGCAATCTTTGCTGTTTTGCAGTCTCCACTGGTGATACCCAGGCAAACAGGATCTGGAGTGCACCTCCAGCAAACTCCAGCAGACTTGCAGAAGAAGGGCCTGACTGTTAGAAGGAAAACTAACAAATAGAAAGGAATAGCATCAACATCAACAAAAAGGACATCCTCACAAAAACCCCATCTGAAGGACACCAACATCAGAGACCAAAGGTAGATAAATCCACGAAGATGAGGAAAAACCCATGCAAAAAGGCTGAATATTCCAAAAACCAGAATGCCTCTTCTCCAAAGGATCACAACTCCTCACCAGCACGGGAACAAAAATGGATGGAGAATGAGTTTGAGGAATTGACAGAAGTAGGCTTCAGAAGGTGGGGTAATAACAAACTCCTCCAAGCTAAAGGAGCATGTTCTAACACAATATGAAGAAACTAAGAACCTTGATAAAAGGTTACAGGAACTGCTAACTAGAATAACTAGTTTGAAGAAGAATATAAATGACCTGATGAAGCTGAAAAACAGAGCACAAGAACTTCGTGAAGCATACACAACTATCAATAGCCAAATTAATCAAGTGAAAGAAAAGATATCAGAGATTGAAGAACAACTTAATGAAATAAAGCATGAAGAAAAGATTAGATAAAAAAGAGTGAAAAGGAATGAACAAAGCTTCCAAGAAATGTGGGACTATATGAAAAGACCAAACTTACATTTGATTGGTGTACCTGAAAGTGACAGGGAGAATGGAACCAAGCTGGAAAACACTCTTCAGGATATTTTCCAGGAGAACTTCCCCAACTTCACAGGACAGGCTGATATTCAAATACTGGAAATACAGAGAACGTCACAAAGGTAAGAGCACAAAGAGAAGAGCAACCCCAAGACACATAATCGTCAGATTCAGCAAGGTTGAAATGAAGGTAAAAATGTTAAGGGCAGCCAGAGAAAAAGGTCGGGTTACCCACAAAGGGAAGCCCTTTAGACTTACAGCAGATCTCTCTGCAGAAACCCTGAAAGCTGGAAGAGAGTGGGGACCAATAGTCAACATTCTTAAAGAAAAGAATTTTCAACCCAGAATTTCATATCCAGTCAAACTAAGCTTCATAAGAAAAGGAGAAATAAAATCCTTTACAGACAAGTAAAAGCTGAGAGATTTTGTCACCACCAGGCCTGCTGTACGAGAGCTCCTAAAGGAAGCACTAAACATGGAAAGGAAAAACTGGTACCAGCCACTGCAAAAACATACCAAATTGTAAAGACTATTGACACTATGAAGAAACTGCATCAATGAGCAAAATAACTAGCTAGCATCATAATGCCAGGATCAAATTCACACATAACAATATTAACCTTAAATGTAAATGGGCTAATGCCCCAATTAAAAGACAAAGACTGGCAAATAGGGTAGAGTCAAGATCCATTGGTGTGCTGTGTTCAGGAGATTCATCTCACATGCAAAGACACACATAGGCTCAAAATAAAGGGATGGGGGAATATTTGCCAAGCAAATGGAAAGCAAAATAAAGCAGGGGTTGCAATCCTAGTCCCCAATATAACAGGCTTTAAGCCAACAAAAATTAAAAAAAGACAAAGGGCATTACATAATGAATAGTAAAGGGATCAATGCAACAAGAAGGGCTACCTATTCTAAATCTATATGCATCCAATACAGGATCACCCAGATTCATAAAGCAAGTTCTTAGAGATGTACAAAGAGACTTAGACTCCCATACAATAATAGTGGGAAACTATAACACTGCACTGTCAATATTAGACAGATAAATGAGACAGAAAATTAACAAGGAAATTCAGTACTTGAACTCAGCTCTGGACCAAGCAGATCTAATAGACATCTACAGAACTCTCCACACCAAATCAACAGAATATACATTCTTCTCAGCACTACACCACACTTCTTCTAAAATTGACCATGTAATCGGAAGTAAAATATTCCTCAGCAAATGCAAAAAAATGGAAATCATAAAAACAGTCTCTCAGACCACAGTGAACTCAAATTAGAACTCAGAATTAAGAAACTCACTCAAAACCACACAACTACATGGAAACTGAACAACCTGCTCCTGAATGACTACTGGGTAAATAACAAAATTAAGGCAGAAATAAATAAGTTATTTGAAACCAACGAGAACAAAGACACAACATACCAGAATCTCTGGGACACAGCTAAACCAGTGTTTAGAGGGAAATTTATAGCACTAAATGCCCACAGGAGAAAGTGGGAAAGATCTAAAACTGACACCCTAACATAACAATTAGAAGAACTAGAGAAGTAAGAGCAAACAAATTCAAAAGCTAGCAGAAGAAAAGGAATAACTAAGATCAGAGAAGATCTGAAGGAGCTAGAGACAAGAAAAAACTTTCAAAAAATCAATGTATTCAGAAGCTGTTTTTTTGAAAAGATTAAAAACTAGATAGATTGCTAGCCAAACTAATAAAGAAGAAAAGAGAGAAGAATCAAATAGACACAATAAAAAATGATAAAGGGGATGTCTCCACTGATCCCACAGAAATACAAACTCCCATCAGAGAATGCTGTAAACACCTCTGTGCAAATAAACTAGAAAATCTAGAAGAAATGGATAAATTTCTGGACACATACACCCCCCAAAACTAAAGCAGGAAGAAGTTGAATCCCTGGAAAGACAAATAATAAGTTGTGAAACTGAGGCAGTAATTACTAGCCTACCAACCAATAAAAGCCCAGGACCAGACGGACTCACAGCTAAATTCTACCAGAGGTACAAAAAGGAGCTGGTACTATTCCTTCTGTAACTATTTCAAGCAATAGAAAAAGAGGGACTCCTCCCTAACTCATTTTATGAGGCCAACATCATCCTCATACCAAAACTTGCAGAGACACAACAAAAGAAGAAAATTTCAGGCCAGTATCCCTGATGAACATCGATGTGAAAATCCTCAATAAAATACTGGCAAACCGAATGCAGAAGCACATCAAAAAGCTTATCCACCATCATCAAGTCCGCTTCATCCCTTTGATGCAAGGCTGGTTCAACATTTGCAAATCAATAAACGTAATCCATCACATAAACAGAACCAATGACAAAAACCACATGATTATCTCAATAGATGCAGAAAAGGTCTGTGATAAAATTCACCAATGCTTCATGCTAAAGGCTCTCAGTAAACTAGGTATTGATGGAACATATCTCAAAATATTAAGAGCTATTTATTATCAGGTTCCAAGATGGCCAAATAGGAACAGCTCCAGGCTACAGCTCCCAGCATGAGTGACACAGAAGACAGGTGATTTCTGCTTTCCAGCTGAGATACCGAGTTTATCTCACTGGGGCATGTCAGACAGTGGGTAAAGGACAGTGGGTGCAGCCCACCGAATGAGAGCTGAAGCACGGCGAGGAATCGCCTCACCTGGAAAGTGCAAGGGGTAAGGGAATTCCCTTTCCTAGCCAAGAGAAACCATGACACACAGCACCTGGAAAATCGGGTAACTCCCACACCAATACTGCACTTTTCCAAGGATCTTAGCAAATGGCACACCAGGAGATTATATCCCATGCCTGGCTCAGAGGGTCCCACGCCCACAAGGCCTCACTCATTTCTAGCACAGCAGTCTGAGATCTAACTGCAAGGCGGTAGGAAGGCTTGCGGAGGGGCGCCCACCATTGCTGAGGCTTGAGTAGGTAAACAAGGCAGCCAGGAAGCTCAAACTGGGTGGAGCTCACCACAGCTCAAGGAGGCCTACCTGCCTCTGTGGACTCCACCTCTGGGGACAGGGCATAGCCAAACAAAAGGCAGCAGAAACCTCTGCAGATTTAAATGTCCCTGTCTGACAGCTTTGAAAAGAGTAGTGGTTCTCCCAGCACGGAGTTTGAGATCTGAGAATGGATAGACTGCCTCCTCAAGTGGGTCCCTGACCCCTGAGTAGCCTAACTGGGAGGCACCCCTCCAGTAGGGGTAGACTGACACCTCACATGGCCGGGTACCCCTCTGAGATGAAGCTTCCAGAGGAACGATCAGGCAGCAACATTTGCTGTTCAGCAATATTCACTCTTCTGCAGCCTCCGCTGCTGATACCCAGGCAAACAGGGTCTGGAGTGGACCTCGAGCAAACTCCAACAGACCTGCAGCTGAGGGCCCTGACTGTTAGAAGGAAAAGTAACAAACAGAAAAGACATCCACACCAAAACCCATCTGTATGTCACCATCATCAAAGATCAAAGGTAGATAAAACCACAAAGATGGGGGAAAAACAGAGCAGAAAAGCTGAAAATTCTATAACTCAGAGTGCCTCTCCCCCTCCAAAGGAACGCGGCTCCTCATCAGCAATGGAACAAAGCTGAACAGAGAATGACTTTGATGAGCTGAGAGAGTAAGGCTTCAGACAATCAAACTTCTCCGAGCTAAAGGAGGAAGTTTGAACCCATCACAAAGAAGCTAAAAACCTTGAAAAAAGATTAAACAAATGGCTAACTAGAATAATCAATGTAGAGAAGTCCTTAAATGACCTGATAGAGCTGAAAACCATTGCATGAGAACTATGTGACAAATGCACAAGCTTCAGTAACTGATTCGATCAACTGGAAGAAAGGGTATCAGTGACTGAAGATCAAATGAATGAAATGAAGCAAGAAGAGAAGTTTAGAGAAAGAAGAGTAAAAAGAAATGAACAAAGCCTCCAAGAAATATGGGACTATGTGAAAAGACCAAATCTACATCTGATTGGTGTACCTGAAAGTGACGGGGAAAATGGAACCAAGTTGGAAAACACACTGCAGGATATTATCCAGGAGAACTTCCCCAACCTAGCAAGGCAGACCAACATGAAAACTCAGGAAATACAGAGAACACCACAAAGATACTCCTCGAGAAGAGCAACTCCAAGACACATAATTGTCAGATTCACTAAAGTTGAAATGAAAGAAAAACTGTTAATGGCAACCAGAGAGGAAGGTCGGATTACCCAGAAAGGGAAACCCAGGACCAGACGGACTCACACCTAAATTCTACCAGGTACAAAGAGGAGCTGGTACTATTCCTTCTGTAACTATTTCAAACAATAGAAAAAGAGGGCATCCTCCCTAACTCACTTTATGAGGCCAGCATCATCCTCATACCAAAACTTGCAGAGACACAACAAAAGAGGAAATTTCAGGCCAGTATCCCTGATGAACATCGATGTGAAAATCCTCAATAAAATACTGGCAAACCAAATGCAGAAGCACATCAAAAAGCTTATCCACTATCATCAAGTCCGCTTCATCCCTGGGATGCAAGCTGGTTCAACATTTGCAAATCATTAAACGTAATTCATCACGTAAACAGCAGATCTCTTGACAGAAGCTCTACAAGCCAGAGGAGAGTGGGGGCCAATATTCAACATTCTTAAAGAAAAGAATTTTCAACCCAGAATTTCATATCCAGCCAAACTAAGTTTCATAAGTGATGGAGAAATAAAATCCTTTACAGGCAAGCAAATGCTGAGAAATTTTGTCACCACCAGGCCTGCCTTACAAGAACTCCTGAAGGAAGCACTAAACATGGAAAGGAACAACCGGTACCAACCACTGCAAAAACATGCCAAAATGTAAAGACCGTCGATGCTAGGAAGAAACTGCATCAACTAACGAGCAAAATAACCAGCTAACGTCATCATGACAGGATCAAATTCACACATAACAATATTAACCTTAAATGCAAATGGGATAAATTCTCCAATTAAAAGACACAGACTGGCAAATTGGATAAAGAGTCAAGACCCATTGGTGTGCTGTATTTAGGAGACCCATCTCACATGCAGAGACCATACATACGCTTAAAATAAAGGGATGGAGGAGGATCTATGAAGCAAATGGAAAACAATAAAAGGCAGGGGTTGCAATCCTAGTCTCTGATAAAACAGACTTTAAACCAACACAGATCAAAAGAGACAAAGAAGGCCATTATATAATGGTAAAGGGATGAATTCAACAAGAAGAGCTAACTATCCTAAATATATATACACCCAGATTCATAAAGCAACTCCTTAGAGACTTACAAAGAGACTTAGACTCCCACACAATAATAATGGGAGACTTTAACACCCCACTGTCAACATTAGACAGATCAAAGGGACACAAAGTTAACAACGATATCCAGGAATTGAACTCAGCTCTGCACCAAGCAGACCTAATAGACATCTACAGAACTCTCCACCCTAAATCAACTGAATATACATTCTTCTCAGCACCACACTGCACTTATACAAAAATTGACCACATAGTTGGAAGTAAAGCACTCCTCAGCAAATGTAAAAGAACGGAAATTATAACAAACTGTCTCTCAGACCACAGTGCAATCAAACTAGAACTCAGGATTAAGAAACTCACTCAAAATCACTCAGCTACATGGAAACTGAACAACCTGCTCCTGAATGACCACTGGTTACATAACGAAATGAAGGCAGAAATAAAGATGTTCTTTGAAACCAATGAGAACAAAGATACACCATACCAGAATCTCTGGGACACATTTGAAGCAGTGTGTAGAGGGAAATTGATAGCACTAAATGCCCACAAGAGAAAGCAGGAAAGATCTAAAATTTACACCCTAACATCACAATTAAAAAAACTAGAGAAGCAAGAGCAAACACATTCAAAAGCTAGCAGAAGGCAAGAAATAACAGATCAGAGCAGAACTGTAGGGGATAGAGACACAAAAACCCCTTCAAAAAAGCAATGAATCCAGGAACTGTTTTTTTTTAAAAAGATCAGCACAACTGATAGACTGCTAGCAAGACTAATAAAGAAGAAAAGAGAGAAGAATCAAATAGATGCAATACAAAATGATAAAGGGGATATCACCACCGACCCCACAGAAATACAAACTACCATCAGAGAATACTATACACACCTCTACCCAAATAAACTAGAAAACCTAGAAGAAATGGACACATACACTTTCCCAAGACTAAACCAGGAAGAAGTTGAATCCCTGAATAGACCAATAGCAGGCTCTGAAATTGAGGCAATAATTAATAGCCTACCAACCAAAAACAGTCTGGGATCAGACGGATTCACAGCCAAATTCTACCAGAGGTACAAGGAAGAGCTGGTACCATTCCTTCTGAAACTATTCTGACTATAGAAAAAGAGGGAATCCTCCCTAACTCATTTTATAACGTTATCCTGATACCAAAGCCTGGGAGAGACACAACAAAAAACCCAGAATTTTGGAATAACATCCCTGATGAATATCAGTGCAAAAATCCTTGGTAAAATACTGGCAAACCGAATCCAGCAGCATATTAAAAAGCGTATCCATCATGATCAAGTGGGCTTCATCCTTGGGATGCAAGGCTGGTTCAACATACACAAATCAATAAACATAATCCAGCACATAAACAGAACCAAAGACAAAAACCACATGATTATCTCAATAGATGCAGAAAAGGCCTTTGACAAAATTCAACAGCCCTTCATGCTAAAAATGCTCAATAAATTCAGTATTGATAGAACATATCTCAAAATAATAAGAGCTATTTATGACAAACCAACAGTCAATATCATACTAAATGGGCAAAAACTGGAAAAATTCCCTTTGAAAACTGGCACAAGACAGGGATGCCCTCTCTCACCACTCCTATTCAACAGAGTGTTGGAAGTTCTGGCCAGGGCAATCAGGCAGAACAAACAAATAAAGGGTATTCGATTAGGAAAAGAGGAAGTCAAATTGTCCCTGTTGGCAGGTGACATGAATGTAGATTTAGAAAATCCCATCATCTCAGCCCAAAATCTCCTTAAACTGATAAGCTACTTCAGCAAAGTCTCAGGATACAAAATCAATGTGCAAAAATCACAAGCATTCTTATACACCAGTAACAGAAAAACAGAGAGCCAAATCATGAAAAGCATTCAAAATTGCTTCAAAGAGAATAAAATACCTAGGAATCCAACTTACAAGAGATGTGAAGGACCTCTTCAAGGAGAACTACAAACCACTGCTCAGTGAAATAAAAGAGGACACAAACAAATGGAAGAACATTTCATGCTCATGGATAGGAAGAATCAATATCGTGAAAATGGCCATACTACCCAAGGTAATTTATAGGTTCAATGCCATCCCCATCAAGCTACCAATGACTTTCTTCACAGAATTGGAAAAAAACTACTTTAAAGTTCATATGGAACCAAAAAGAGCCCTCGTTGCCAAGACAATCCTAAGCCAATAGAACAAAGCTGGAGGAATCATGCTACCTGACTTCAAACTATACTATAAGGCTACAGTAACCAAAACAGCGTGGTCCTGGTACCAAAACAGAGATATAGACCAATGGAACAGAACAGAGCCCTCAGAAATAATACCACACATCTACAACCATCTGATCTTTGACAAACCTGACAAAAACAAGAAATGGGGAAAGGATTCGCTATTTCATAAATGGTGCTGGGAAAACTGGCTAGCCATATGTAGAAAGCTGAAACTAGATCCCTTCCTTACACCTTATATGCAAATTAATTCAAGATGATTTAGAGTCTTAAATGTTAGACCTAAAACCATAAAAATCCTAGAAGAAAACCAAGGCAATACCATTCAGGACATAGGCATGGGCAAGGACTTCATGTCTAAAACACCAAAAGCAATGGCAACAAAAGCCAAAATTGACAAATGGGATCAAATTAAACTGGTAGCAAAAGAAACTACCATCAGAGTGGGCAGGCAACCCACAGAATGGAGAAAACTTTTGCAATCTACTCGTCTGACAAAGGGCTAATATCTAGAACCTACAAAGAACTCAAATAAATTTACAAGAGAAAAACAACCCCATCAAAAAATGGGTGAAGGATATGAACACACCCTTCTCAAAAGAAGACATTTATGCAGCTAATAGACACATGAAGAAATGTTCATCATCACTCACCATCAGAGAAATGCAAATCAAAACCACAATGAGATACCATCTCACACCAGTTAGAATGGCGATCATTAAAAAGTCAGGAAACAACAGGTGCTGGAGAGGATGTGGAGAAATAGGAACACTTTTACACTGTTGGTGGGACTGTAAATTAGTTCAACCATTGTGGAAGACTGTGTGGCGATTCCTCAAGGATCTAGAACTAGAAATATCATTCGACCCAGCCATCCCAATACTGGATATATACCCAAAGGATTATATATCATGCTGCTATAAAGACACACGTACATGTATGTTTGTTGTGGCACTATTCACAATAGCAAAGACTTGGAACCAACCCAATTGTTCATCAATGACAGACTGGATTAAGAAAATGTGGCACATATACACCACTGAATACCATGCAGCCATAAAAAAGGATGAGTTGTAGGGACATGGATGCAGCTGGAAACCATCATTCTCAGCAAACTATCACAAGAACAGAAAACCCAACACCGCATGTTCTCACTCATTGCTGGGAATTGAACCTTGAGAACACTTGGACACAAGAAGAGGAACATCACACACTGGGGCCTGTTGTGGGATGTGGGAGCAGGAGCAAGCCTATGGTAACCAAAACAGCACAGTAGTGGTACCAAAACAGATATATAGACCAATGGAACTGATCAGAGGCCTCAGAAATAACGTCACACCTCTATCACCATCTGATCTTTGACAAACCTGACAAAAACAAGCAATGGGGAAAAGATTCCCTATTTAATAAATGGTGTTGGAAAACTGGCTAACCATATGCGAAAAACTGAAACTGGACCCCTTCCTTACACTTTATACAAAAATTAACTCAAGTTGGATTAAAGACTTAAACATAAGACCTAAAACCATGAAAACCCTAGACGAAAACCTAGGCAGTACCATTCAGGACATAGACATCGGCAAAGACTTTATGACAAAAACACCGAAAGCAATGGCAACACAAGCCAAAATTGAGAAATAAGATCGAATTAAACTAAAGAGCTTCTGCACAGCAAAAGAAACTATCTTCAGAGTGAAGAGTCAAGCTACAGAATGGGAGAAAAAATTGCAATCTATCCATCTGACAAAGGGTTAATATCCAGAATCTACAAGAAACTTCAACAAATTTACCAGAAGAAAACGAACAACCCCAGCAAAAAGTGGGCAAAGGATATGAACAGAAACTTCTCAAAAGAAGACATTTATGTGGTCAACAAGCATGAAAGAAAGCTCATCATCACTGATCACAACCACTAAAATGTAAGATCTAAAACCATAAAAACCCTGGAAGAAAACCCAGGCAATACCATTCAGGACACAGGCAAGGGCAAAGACTTCATGACTAAAACAACAAAAGCAAAGGCAACAAAAGCCAACATTGACAATTGGGATCTGATTAAACTAAAGAGCTTCTCCACAGCAAAAGGAACTATCATCAGAGTGAACAGGTAACCTACAGAATAGTAGAAAATTTTTGCAATCTGTCCATCTGACAAAGGGCTAATATCCAGAATCTACAAATAACTTAAACAAATTTACAAGAAAAAAACTCAACCCCATTAAAAAGAGGGTGAAGGATATGAACAGACGCTTCTCAAAAGAAGATGTGTATGCAGCCAACAAACATAAGAAAATAAAGCTCATCATCACAGGTCATTAGAGAAATGCAAATCAAAACCACTATGAGATACCACCTCACGCCAGTTAGAATGGCAATCGTGAAAAAGTCAGGAAACAACAGATGCTGGAGAGTATGTGGAGAAATAGGAACACTTTTATACTGTTGGTGGGAGTGTAAATTAGTTCAACCTTCTACAAGATATTGTGGTGATTCCTCAAGGATCTAGAACTAGAAATACCATTTGACCCAGCAATCCCATTATCGGGTTTATACGCAAAGGATTATAAATCATTCCACTATAAAGACACGTGCACATGTATGTTTATTGCAGCACTATTCACAATAGCAAAGACTTGGAACTAACCCAAATGCCCATCAATGATATACTGGATAAATAAAATATGGCACATATACGTCATGGAATACTATGTGGCAATGAAAAGGATGAGTTCATGTCCTTGGCAGGGACATAGATGAAGCTGGAAACCATCATTCTCAGCAAACTAATACAGGATTAGAAAAGCAAACACATCACATGTTGTCACTCATAGGTGGGTGTTGAAAAATGAGAACACATGGACGCAGGGAGGGGAACATCACACACGGGGGCCTGTAGCGGAGCGGGGGACTAGGGGAAGGATAGCATTAGGAGAAATACCTAATGTAGATGATGGGTTGATGGGTGCAGCAAACCACTGTGGTACGTGTATACCTATGTAACAAACCTGCACATTCTGCACATGTATCCCAGAACTTAAAGTATAAAAAACAAACAAACAAATAAATGAAATGTTTACAAAAAAAAAAAAGAAGACATGCATACGGCCAACAATCATATGAAAAAATGCTCAACATCACTTATTATTAGAGAAATGCAAATCAAAACAACAATGAGATACCATCTCACACCAGTCAGAATGGCTATTATTAAAAACGCGAATAAATAACATGCTGATGAGGTTGCGGAGAAAAGGGAGTGCTTAGTCACCGCTGGTGGGAGTGTAAATTTGTTCAGCCATTGTGGAAAGCCGTGTGACGGTTCCTGAAAGAACTTAAAACAGAAATACCATTCAACCCATTAATCCCATTTCACTTAGCATAATGTCCTCAAGGTTCATCCATGTTGTAGCATATGCCAGAATTTTCTTCCTTTTTAAGTTAAATAATACTCCATTATTACTTGTTACATTTACTCCATTATTACATTATTATTGCCTTCCTTTTTAAGGCAAATAATACTCCGGGTGTATCTTGCATTTTGTTTATCCATTTGGCTGTTGATGGACACTTAGCCTGCTTCCGCATTTTAGCTATTGTGAATAATGCTGACACGAACACGAGTGTATAAATATTTCTAAGAAACCCTGCCTTTAGGCTGGGCGTGGTGGCTCATGCCTGTAATCCCAGCACTTTGGGAGGCCAAGGCGTCCCTTTGGATCATGAGGTCAGGAGTTCAAAACCAGCCTGGCCAAGATGGTGAAACCCCGTCTGTACTAAAAATATAAAAATTAGCTGGGGACGGTGGCGGGCACCTGTAATCCCAGCTACTTGGGAGGCTGAGGCAGGATAATCACTTGAACCCATGAGACAGAGGTTGCAGTGAGCTGAGATCGTGCTACCTCGCTCTAACCTGGGGTGACAGAGTGAAACTCCATCTCAAAAAATAATAATAAATTAGCCAGGTGTGGTGGCATATGCCTGTAATCCCAGCTACTTGGGAGGCTGAGACAGGAGAATTGTTTGAACCCGGGAGGTGGAGGTTGCGGTGAGCTGAGATTGCACCATTGTACTCCAGTCTGGGCAACAAGAGCAAACTCCGTACCCCCCATAAAAAAAAAAAAGAAAAGAGAAAAAAAAGAAACCTTGCTTTTAATTCTTTTGGAGACCTACCCAAAAGTGGAATTACTGGTTGATATGGTAATACTATTTATAATTTTCGAGGCTATATTAAACTGTGTTCTATAGTGGCTGTTGCAGTTTACATATCCAGCATTAGTGCACAAAGCTCCAATTTCTCCACATCACGTCTTTGCCATCAATAATATCACTTGTTATTTTCTATTTGTTTTTTAAGAAAATAGTAACCATCTTAATGGCTGTGAGATGGTATCTCATTGTAGTTTTGATTTGCATTTTTATGATGATTAATGATGTTGAGCATCTTTCCATGTGCTTGTTGGTCATTTGTATACCTTCTTTAAAGAAATGTCTATTCAAGTCCAATTCCCATTTTTAAACCAGGTTTTTGTTGTTGTTGAGGTTTAGAAGTTCACTATATAGTGTGTATATTAATTACTTAAAAGATACATAGTTTGCAAACATTTTATCCTATTTCCTGGGTTGCCTTTTAACTTTGTTAATATCGTCTCATTTGGTGCTCAAAATTTAATTTTTTTCACTCTTTCTTGTCGACATTCATTTATTTATTTTATTTAAATAGGTTTTTGGGGGGAACAGGTGGTGTTTGGTTACATGAATAAGTTCTTTAGTGGTAATTTCTGAGATTTTGGTACACACATCACGTGAGCAGTGAACACTGTATCCAATGTGTAGTCTTTTATCCCTCACCCCCTCCCAGTCTTTCCCCTGAGTCTCCAAAGTCTATTGTATCATTCTTATGCCTTTGTGTCCTTATAGCTTAGCTCCCACTTACAACACTTATGAGCGAGAACATTAAACTTTATTAAGTCCAATTTATTTTTTCTTTTGTTCCTTGTGACATTTTCTCTTTTTTTCTTAGCATATCATTTGTTCTTTTCAACTTTTTTAGTGTTTGCCCTAGAGTTTTCAATATACATTTACAACTAATTCAAGTCCACATTATTTTTTTTAGTTAGTTAGTTAGTTATAGACAGGGTCTTGCTTTATCACCCAAGCTGGAGTGTAGTGGTGCAAACATGACACACTGCAGCCTTGACCTCCTGAGCTCAGGTAATCCTCCCACCTCAGCCCCCAACCAAGTACTTGGGCTACAGGCCCATGCCACCGTGCTTAGCTAATTTTTGTATTTTTTCTAGAGACGGAGTTTCTCCACATTGCCCAGGCTGGTCTAGAACTCCCGAGCTCAGGCAATCCGCTCACCTCAGCCTCCCAGTGAGCCATTGCTTCTGGCCCCAAGTGCACTCTTAAATAACACTATACCACTTGATGGGTAGTATGAATTATTACAGTAACAAAATAATCCTAATACTTCCCTTCCATCCCTTGTGTCATTGCTGTCAGTTATACATGAACATATATGTATACATATATCCCCATATATATATATTCATAACATACACAACCAAAAACATTATTACCATTATTATTTCAAACAAACTGTTATTTGTTAGATCAATACAAATAAAAAAATTTTTATTTTATCATCACTGGTCCCTTTTCTCATGCTCCTCTTATGTATATTTGAGTTTCTGATGTATGTCATTTTTCTTCTCTCTAAAGAATTTCTTTTAACATTTCTTGCAAGGCAAGTTTACTGGCAACAAATTCCCTCATTTGTTTATCTTTCGCTTTTGAAGTATAATTTCACAGTGTACAGAATTCTACATTAGTGTTTTTCCCTATTAACACTTCAAATATTTTACTTTACACTCTTCTTGCTTGCATGGTTTCTGAAAAGAAGTCTGGTATAATTCTTTTCTTTACTTCTCTATAGGTAAGGTATCTTTTTTCCTGCCTTTTTTGAAGACTTTTTTTGTAATCTTTGATTTTTTTTTTTTGTAGTTTGAAAATGATATGCCTAGGTATAGTTTTATTTTTTAATTTTTAAAAAAGTTTGTCTTTTTTGATGTCCTTTTAGCTTCCTGAGTCTGTTACTAGGTTTCTGACATTAATTTGGGAGAAATTGTCAGTCATTGTTTCAGGTATTTCTTTTGCTCTTTTTGCTTTTTCTTCTCCTTCTGGTATTTCGATTATGTGTATGTTACACCCTTTGTAGTTGTCCCCACAGTTTTTGAATATTATGTTCTTGTATTCTTTTCAATTTAAAAATATTTACTTTTTAATTTTGGAGGTTCTTATCAATACATCCTCAAGCTCTGAGATTCTTTCCTCAGCAGTGTCTACTCTACTAATAAGCCTATAAAAGGCATTTTTAATTTCATTAACAGAATTTTTAATCTCTAGCATTTTTTCATTTTTTCTTATAATTTTCATCTCTCTGCTTATATTCTGCTCACTATCAGTACAATGTTAAATAGCAGTGGTACAAATATGCATTCTTGTCTTGTTCCTCATCTTAGGAGAACAGCCTTCATTTTTTTTTTTACCATTGAGTATGATGTTAGCTGAGGGTTTTTCATAAATGCCGTTTATCATATTGAGATAGTTCTCTTCTATTCCTAGTTTGCTGATAATTTTTGTTATGAAAGTGTGTTAAATTTTGTCAGATGCTTTTTTCTGTGTTGATTGAAATGAACATGTGTTCTTTTTTCTTTTCTGTGTTCTATTAATGTTGCATTACATTGGTTAACTTTCTTATTTTGAGCTACTTTTGCATTCCTGGGACAAATCTTAGTTGGTTACAATGTATAATTTTTTAATGTGCTGCTGAATTTGGTTTGCTAGTATTTTGTCAAGGATTTTTCATTTATATTCATAAAGGGTATTGTTCTATGCTTTTCTTTTCTCATGATGTATTCTTCTGGCTTTGGTAATGCTGGCATCCCAGAATGTGTTGGAAAGTGTTGCTATCTCTTCTGTTTTTTGTTTCAATAGTATTGGTGTTAATTCTTTAAATGTTTAGTAGAGTTCCCCAGAGAAGCCATCTGGTCCAGGTTCTCATTTGGGGATTTTTAATTATTCATTCAATCTCTTTATTTATTATACGTCTGTTCAGATTTTTCTCTTTCTTCTTGAGATACTTTTGGTAGTTTGTGTTTTTAAGATAATTTGTCCCTTCTCTTCAGGTTACCTAATTTGTTGATACACAATTGTTCATATAATTCTTTTGTAATTCTTTAATTTATGTAATCCTGTAGTGAAGTCCACACTTTTATGTCTGATTGTAGTTATTTGTGTCTTCTTTCTCTTGATCTTAGTTAAGAGAACCAACTTCGGTTCCATTGATTCTTTGTACTACTTTTCTATTTCTGCCCTTTTATTGCTTCTTCCTTCTACTAGTTTGGAGTTTGGTTTGCCATTTTTACTAGTTTTTAAAGTTAAGTTAGGTTGTTAATTTGAAATATTTTCTTTTTTAAAAAATATATGCTATAAATATATCCCTGAATACTGCTTTCACTGCGTTCTGTAAGTTTTTGTACATTGGGTTTTTGTTTTTATTCATCTTATTTTCTTATTTCCCTAGTGAGTTATTTGACCCATTGGTTGTTTAAATGTGTTAATTTCCATACATTTGCAGATTTTTCAGTTTTGCTTCTGTTATTGACTTCTAGTTTTGTTCCATTATGGCCTGAGAAGATACTTTATATGATTTAAATCTTTTTAAATTTATTGAGGATCTGAAAGAGTGCATCCTGGAGAATGTTTCATATGTACTTGAGAAGAATGTATATTGTGTTGTTGGAAGGAGTGTTCTATATCTCTCTTTGAGGTATAGTTTATGGTGTTCAAATTCTTTATTTCCATATTGATCTTCTCTTTAGATGTTACATTCGCTACTGAAAGTAGGTAATTGAAGTTTCCAAGTAATATTGTAGAACTGCCCATTTCTCCCTTCATTTCTGACAGTTTTTGCTTTCACATATTTTGAGGCTGTATGCAATGTGTGTATGTTTATAATTGTTATATCTCCTTGATGAATTTTTTAAATCAAGATAAAATGTCTTTGTTTTTCAAATAATTTTTATCTTAAATTATATTTTGTCAGATATTGGCATAGCCATTTCAGTTTACTTTTGGTATTATTTGCATGGAATATCTTTTTTCATCCTTCCACTTTCAGTCTGTTTGTGCCTTTAAATTGTGTCTCTTTTAGGTAGCATAGACTTAGGTCATATTTTATAAAAATTCAACCTATTTGTGCCTTTAGATTTAAATTGTGTTTCATTTAGGTAGCATAGAGTTGGATCATATTTTATAAAAATTCATTCTGCCAATCTCTGCCTTTTAATTGTAATTGAATTCATTTACATTTGAAGTAATAATGATAAAGGAAGGTCTTGACTCTGACATTTTGCTATTTGTTTTCTATGTGTCATATCTTTTTTGTTTCTCAGTTCCTCTATTACTGCCTTCTTTTGTGTTTAATGGATTTTTTTCTAGTATACTGTTTTGATTGCCTTTCCTCCTGTTCCTCCTCTTCTTTTTCATGGAATATTTTTTAGTTATTTTCTTAGCTGTACTTGAGGATTACAGTCAACATTTAAAATTTATCACAGTCTAGTTTGAATTAATAGCAACTTCTTTTCTTTCTTTCTTTCTTTCTTTTTTTTTTTTTTGAGACAGGGTCTTACTCTGTCACATGAACTGAAGTGCAGTGGCATGATCTTGGCTTACCGCAACCTCAGCCTCCTGGGCTCCAACAGTTCTCCCACCTCAGCCTCCCAAGTAGCTGGGACTACAGGTGCACACCACCATGCTCAGCTGACTTTTGTAATTTTTTGTAAAGATGGTGTTTCGCCAAGTTGCCCAGGCTAATCTTGAACTCCTGAGCTCCAGCAATCCACCTGCCTTTAAGTGCTGAGATTACAGACATAAGCCACAACGCCTGGCCCTTATTTTTAATGGTACACAAAACTCTTCTGTTAATAATTTCATTTCCTTTTATATTTGCATTGTCACAAATTACCACTTTATATATTATGTGCTTATTAACATAGATTTATAATTATTTTTTATCTATTTGCATTTTAAATTACACAGAAAACAAAAAGAAGAGTTACCAACCAAAAGTACAATAATACTAGCTTTTATATTTACTTACTTAGCTACTTTTACCAGTTTTAAATTTCTTCATATGGCTTTGAGTTACTATCTCATGTCCTTTTTTTTTTTTTTTCTGAGACAGAGTCTTGCCCTGTCACCCAGGCTGGAGTTCAATGGCACGATGTTGGCTCACTGCAACCTCTGCCTGCTGGGTTCAAGTGATTCTTCTGCTTCAGCCTCCTGAGTAGCTGGGAATACAGGTGCATGCCACCACACTCAGTTGATTTTTGTATTTTTAGTAGAGATAGGGGTTCACCATATTGGCCAGGCTGGTCTCAGACTCCTGACCTCAGGTGATCCACCTGCCTTGGCCTCCCAAAGTGCTGGGATTACAGGTGTGAACCACCGTGCCCAGCCTCCCCCACCTTTTTTTTTTTAATTTTAAGGACTGCCTTTTGTCATTTCCAGAGAAGGCCTAATGGTAATGAAGTTCCACAGTTTTGGTTTATCTGGGAATGTGTTAATTTCTCCTTCATTTTTGAAAGGATATTTTGCTGGATATAGAATTTATTATTAACAGTTATTTTTTTCCCTTGCAGCACTTTAGATTTTTTCACTGCTTCCTGGCCTCCACAGTTTTTGATGAGAAATTGGTTGTTACCCTTGTTGAGATTCCCTTGTGTATAACAAGTTGCTTTGTTTTGCTGTTTTCAAGATTCTGTTTTTGTCATTTGACAGTTTGCTCATAATGTGTCTCAGTATGGATCCCTTTGTGTTTTTCTTATTTAGCATTTTTTGAGCTTCTTGGATATGTAGGTTCAGTATCATCTGGTTTGTCATGTTATTGACATTATTACTTAAAATATTCTTTATCTCTCATCTTCTTCTGGCATCCTATCTTGCAATTTTTTTTTTTTTTTTTTGAGACATGGTCTCACTGCATCACCCAGGCTGGAGGGCAGTGGTGTAATCATGGTTCACTGTGGCCTCAACCTTTTGGGCTGAAGTGATCTTCCCACCTCAGCTTCCTGAAGCTGAGACTAAAGGCACACACCAGCACACCCAGCTAATTTTTGTATTTTTTGTAGAGACAGGGTCTCACTATGTTGCCCATGCTGGCCTTGAACTCCTGGGCTCAGCCAGTCCTCCTGCCTCAGCCTCCCAAAGTGCTGGGATTAAAGGTATGAGCGACCATGCCCTGCCTTGCATATGTTGTTATACTTGTTGGTACCCCACAGGTCCCTTATGCTCTGTGGTTTTTTTTTTTTTTTTAGATAAGAGTTTCACTCTGTTGCCCAGGCTGGAGTGCAGTGGCAGGATCTTGGCTCCCTGCAACCTCCCCCTCCCGGGTTCAAGTGTTTCTCCTGCGTCAACCTCCTGAGTAGCTGGGATTATAGGTGCCCACCACCACATCTGGCTAATTTTGGTTATTTTTTTCTTTTTTAGTAGAGAAGGGGTTTCATCATGTTGGCCAGGCTGGTCTCAATCTCCTGACCTCAAGTGATCCACCCACATTGGCCTCCGGAAGCATTGGGATTACAGGCATGAGCCACAACACCTGGCCTGACCTGTTCATTTTTCTTTACTTTTTACATCTTTGCCCCTCAGATTGTACAATTTCCATTGGACCATTTTCAAGTTCTTTAAGTCTTCCTTTTACCTACTCAAATTTGCTGTTGAATGCCTCTAGTGAATTTTTTACTGTAGTTAGTATACTTTTCAGCTCCAGAATTTTTATTTGTTTTCTGTTTATAACTTCTATTTTTTAAAAGCTGATATTCACTACTTGATCATATATCATTCTTTTGATATCCTTTAGTTTTTTATATGAGTTCCTTTTGCTCTTCAACATATTTAAGACAATTTAAAGCTTTTTTTCTAGCAAGCACCATGCCATGTCACTGTTTCCTCAAGGATTTTTTCTTTAAATTTTATTTTATTTTTTCTGTGAGTGAGCCATGTGTTCCTATTTATATGCTTTGCAAAGAGGACACTGTAAATATTGTAATGTGGCTACTCTGGAAGCTGGAAGTTCCCCCTTTCCAGAGAATGCTGTTGTTGTCTTGTGAGGCTGCAGTTATTTGTTTATTTAGTGAATTTTCCATACTACTTTTACAAAGCTATATTCTTTGTCCTGTATGATCTGGAGGTCGGTGTTCTGTTAACTTCATGGTCAGCCAATGATCAAGCAGAGATGTCTTTAAATGTCTGATCTAATAAGAAAATAAAAGAAATAAAAAGGTTTTCTGTCCTTAAATTTTTTTGACAGAGACTTCCTGGGAAGCTGCTTCAGATTAATGAGGTTTAAACAATGTCCAGCCCCTGTACCAGTCCCTCAGTGTATTGCCAGGCAGATAAAAACACATACCCTGATTTTTGGAGGGTAATATTATTATTGCCCATTTTGGCAACATTCAGTTGCACCAAGACAACAGGCTGCTGTCCCCATGGCTGCCTGCTGTGTGGTTGGAAGATGGGGAATAGGGGGTGATGGTAGGTGCTATGCAAAACACTGAAATTCATCAAAGTTTACCAGCCTTTCTTCACTAAGCACTCACTTGGATGCTGCCATTGTGTGACTAGACTGCAGTTTTGAAATAGTGGAATCTGAGGATTTTAGCTCCATAGGGAGCTTCCTATTGTGCTATTGTCTGTAACTTCACTCCGAGCTATGTTTTCAAATGCATTATGCTAATTGTATTTTTTAATTTGTGTATTTAAGTCATTTACCTGTAATTTAATTATCGATGGGTCTTTTATTTTACTCTTTGTTTTTCCAATTTTCATTTCTTTTTTTTTTATTATACTTTAAGTTCTAGGGTACATGTGCATAACGTGCAGGTTTGTTACATATGTATACTTGTGCCATGTTGGTGTGCTGCACCCATCAACTCGTCAACACCCATCAATTCATTATTTATATCATGTATAACTCCCAATGCAATCTCTCCCCCCTCCCCCCTCCCCATGATAGGCCCCGGTGTGTGATGTTCCCCTTCCCGAGTCCAAGTGATCTCATTGTTCAATTCCCACCTATGAGTGAGAACATGTGGTGTTTGGTTTTCAGTTCTTGTGACAGTTTGCTATGAATGATGGTTTCCAGCTGCATCCATGTCCCTACAAAGGACGCAAACTTATCCTTTTTGATGGCTGCATAGTATTCCATGGTGTATATGTGCCACATTTTCTTAATCCAGTCTGTCACAGATGGACATTTGGGTTGATTCCAAGTCTTTGCTATTGTGAATAGTGCTGCAATAAACATACGTGTGCATGTGTCTTTGTAGTAGAATAATTTAAAATCCTTTGGGTATATACCCAGTAGTGGGATGGCTGGGTCATATGGTACATCTAGTTCTAGATCCTTGAGGAATTGCCATACTGTTTTCCATAATGGTTGAACTAGTTTACAATCCCACCAACAGTGTAAAAGTGTTCCTATTTCTCCACATCCTCTCCAACACCTGTTGTTTCCTGACTTTTTAATGATTGCCGTTCTAACTGGTGTGAGATGGTATCTCATTGTGGTTTTGATTTGCATTCTCTGATGGCGAGTGATGATGAGCATTTTTTCATGTGTCTGTTGGCTGTATGAATGTCTTCTTTTGAGAAATGTCTGTTCATATCCTTTGCCCACTTTTTGATGGGGTTGTTTGTTTTTTTCTTGTATATTTGTTTGAGTTCTTTGTAGATTCTAGATATTAGCCCTTTGTCAGATGAGTAGATTGCAAAAATTTTCTCCCATTCTGTAGGTTGCCTGTTCACTCTGATGGTAGTTTCTTTTGCTGTGCAAAAGCTCTTTAGTTTAATAAGATCCCATTTGTCAATTTTGGCTTTTGCTGCCGTTGCTTTTGGTGTTTTAGACATGAAGTCCTTGCCCATGCCTATGTCCTGAATGGTATTAGCTAGGTTTTCTTCTAGGGTTTTTATGGTATTAGGTCTAACATTTAAGTCTCTAATCCATCTTGAATTAATTTTCGTATAAGGAGTAAGGAAAGGAACCAGTTTCAGCTTTCTACTTATGGCTAGCCAATTTTCCCAGCACCATTTATTAAATAGGGAATCCTTTCCCCATTTCTTGTTTCTTTCAGGTTTGTCAAAGATCAGATGGCTGTAGATGTGTGGTATTATTTCTGAGGACTCTGTTCTGTTCCATTGGTCTATATGTCTGTTTTGGTATCAGTACCATGCTGTTTTGGTTACTGTAGCCTTGTAGTATAGTTTGAAGTCAGGTAGCGTGACGCCTCCAGCTTTGTCCTTTTGACTTAGGATTGTCTTGGCAATGCGGGCTCTTTTTTGGTTCCATATGAACTTTAAAGCCGTTTTTTCCAATTCTGTGAAGAAAGTCATTGGTAGCTTGATGGGGATGGCATTGAATATATTACCTTGGGTAGTATGGCCATTTTCACGATATTGATTCTTCCTATCCATGAGCATGGAATGTTCTTCCATTTGTTTGTGTCCTCTTTGATTTCACTGAGCAGTGGTTTGTAGTTCTCCTTGAAGAGGTCCTTTACATCCCTTGTAAGTTGGATTCCTAGGTATTTTATTCTCTTTGAAGCAATTGTGAATGGAAGTTCATTCCTGATTTGGCTCTCTGTTTTTCTGTTACTGGTGTATAAGAATGTTTGTGATTTTTGCACATTGATTTTGTATCCTGAGACTTTGCTGAAGTAGCTTATCAGCTTAAGGAGATTTTGGGCTGAGACAATGGGTTTTCTAAATATACAATCATGTCATCTGCAAACAGGGACAATTTGACTTCTTCTTTTCCTAACTGGATACCCTTGATTTCTTTCTCTTGCCTGATTGCCCTAGCCAGAACTTCCAACACTATGTTGAATAGGAGTGGTGAGAGAGGGCATCCCTGTCTTGTGCCAGTTTTCAAAGGGAATTTTTCCAGTTTTTGCCCATTCAGTATGATATTGGCTGTGGGTTTGTCATAAATAGCTCTTATTATTTTGAGGTACGTTCCATCAATACCGAATTTATTGAGTGTTTTTAGCATGAGGGGCTGTTGAATTTTGTCAAAAGCCTTTTCTGCATCTATTGAGATAATCATGTGGTTCTTGTCTTTGGTTCTGTTTATATGCTGGATTATGTTTATTGATTTGCGAATGTAGAACCAGCCTTGCATCCCAGGGATGAAGCCCTCTTGATCATGGTGGATAAGCTTTTTGATGTGCTGCTGAATCCGGTTTGCCAGTATTTTATTGAGGATTTTTGCATCGATGTTCATCAGGGCTATTGGTCTAAAATTCTCTTTTTTTGCTGTGTCTCTGCCAGGCTTTGGTATCAGGATGATTTTGGCCTCATAAAAAGAGTTAGGGAGGATTCCGTCTTTTTCTATTGATTGGAATAGTTTCAGAAGGAATGGTACCAGCTCCTCCTTGTACCTCTGGTAGAATTCAGCTGTGAATCCATCTGGTCCTGGACTTTTTTTGGTTGGTAGGCTATTAATTATTGCCTCAATTTCAGAGCCTGCTATTGGTCTATTCAGGGATTCAACTTCTTCCTGGTTTAGTCTTGGGAGAGTGTAAGTGTCCAGGAAATTATCCATTTCTTCTAGATTTTCTAGTTGATTTGCGTAGAGGTGTTTATAGTATTCTCTGATGGTAGTTTGTATTTCTGTGGGGTCGGTAATGATATCCCCTTTATCATTTTTTATTGCGTCTATTTGATTCCTCTCTCTTTTCTTCTTTATTAGTCTTGCTAGCGGTCTGTCAATTTTGTTGATCTTTTCAAAAAACCAACTCCTGGATTCATTGATTTTTTGGAGGGTTTTTTGTGTCTCTATCTCCTTCAGTTCTGCTCTGATCTTAGTTATTTCTTGCCTTCTGCTAGCTTTTGAATGTGTTTGCTCTTGCTTCTCTAGTTCTTTTAATTGTGATGTTAGAGTGTCAATTTTAGATCTTTCCTGCTTTCTCTTGTGGGCATTTAGTGCTATAAATTTCCCTCTACACACTGCTTTAAATGTGTCCCAGAGATTCTGGTATGGTGTATCTTTGTTCTCATTGGTTTCAAAGAACATCTTTATTTCTGCCTTCATTTCGTTATGTACCCAGTAGTCATTCAGGAGCAGGTTGTTCAGTTTCCATGTAGTTGAGCAGTTTTGATTGAGTTTCTTAATCCTGAGTTCTAGTTTGATTGCACTGTGGTCTGAGAGACAGTTTGTTATAATTTCTGTTCTTGTACATTTGCTGAGGAGTGCTTTACTTCCAATTATGTGGTCAATTTTGGAATAAGTGTGATGTGGTGCTGAGAAGAATGTATATTCTGTTGATTTGGGGTGGAGAGTTCTATAGATGTCTATTAGGTCCGCTTGGTGCAGAGCTGAGTTCAATTCCTGGATATCCTTGTTAACTTTCTGTCTCGTTGATGTGTCTAATGTTGACAGTGGAGTGTTGTAGTCTCCCATTATTATTGTATGGGAGTCTAAGTTCTTTGTAAGTCTCTACGGACTTGCTTTATGAATCTGGGTGCTCCTGTATTGGGTGCATATATATTTAGGAGAGTTAGCTCTTCCTGTTGAATTGATCCCTTTACCATTATGTAATGGCCTTTTTTGTCTCTTTTGATCTTTGATGGTTTAAAGTCTGTTTTATCAGAGACTAGGATTGCAACCCCTGCTTTTTTTTGTTCTCCATTTGCTTGGTAGATCTTCCTCCATCCCTTTATTTTGAGCCTATGTATGTCTCTGCATGTGAGATGGGTCTCCTGAGTAGAGCAGACTGATGGGTCTTGACTCTTTATCCAGTTTGCCAGTCTGTGTCTTTTAATTGGAGCATTTAGTCCATTTACATTTAAGGTTAATATTGTTATGTGTGAACTTGATCCTGCCATTATGATATTAACTGGTTATTTTGCTCGTTAGTTGATGCAGTTTCTTCCTAGCCTTGATGGTCTTTACATTTTTGCATGTTTTTGCAATGGCTGGTACCAGTTGTTCCTTTCCATGTTTAGGGCTTCCTTCAGGGTCTCTTGTAAGGCAGGCCTGGTGGTGACAAAATCTCTAAGCATTTGCTTATCTGTAAAGGATTTTATTTCTCCTTCACTTATGAAACTTAGTTTGGCTGGATATGAAATTCTGGGTTTAAAATTCTTTTCTTTAAGAACGTTGAATATTGGCCCCCACTCTCTTCTGGCTTGTAGAGTTTCTGCCGAGAGATCCGCTGTTAGTCTGATGGGCTTCCCTTTGTGGGTAACCTGACCTTTCTCTCTGGCTGCCCTTAAGATTTTTTCCTTCATTTCAACTTTGGTGAATCTGGCAATTATGTGTCTTGGAGTTGCTCTTCTCGAGGAGTATCTTTGTGGCGTTCTCTGTATTTCCTGAATTTGAATGTTGGCCTGCCCTACTAGGTTGGGGAAGTTCTCCTGGATGATATCGTGAAGAGTGTTTTCCAACTTGGTTCCATTTTCCCCCTCACTTTCAGGCACCCGAATCAGACGTAGATTTTTTACATAATACCATACTTTTTTACATAATCCCATACTTCTTGCAGGCTTTGTTCATTTCTTTTTCTTCTTTTTTCTTTTGGTTTCTCTTCTCGCTTCATTTCATTCATTTGATCCTCAATCGCTGATACTCTTTCTTCCAGTTGATCGAGTTGGTTACTGAAGCTTGTGCATTTGTCACGTATTTCTCGTGTCATGGTTTTCATCTCTGTCATTTCGTTTATGACCTTCTCTGCATTAATTAGTCTAGCTGTCAATTCTTCCACTCTTTTTTCAAGATTTTTAGTTTCTTTGTGCTGGGTACGTAATTCCTCCTTTAGCTCTGAGAAGTTTGATGGACTGAAGCCTTCTTCTCTCATCTCGTCAAAGTCATTCTCTGACCAGCTTTGATCCATTGCTGGCGATGGGCTGCACTCCTTTGCAGGGGGAGATGCGCTCTTATTTTTTGAATTTCCAGCTTTTCTGCCCTGCTTTTTCCCCATCTTTGTGGTTTTATCTGCCTCTGGTCTTTGATGATGGTGACGTACTGATGGGGTTTTGGTATAGGTGTCCTTCCTGTTTGATAGTTTTCCTTCTAACAGTCAGGACCCTCAGTAGGTCTGTTGGAGATTGCTTGAGGTCCACTCTAGACCCTGTTTGCCTGGGTATCATCAGCAGAGGTTGCAGAAGATAGAATATTGCTGAACAGCGAGTGTACCTGTCTGATTCTTACTTTGGAAGCTTCCTCTCAGGGGTGTACTCCACCCTGTGAGGTGTGGGGTGTCAGACTGCCCCTGGTGGGGGATGTCTCCCAGTTAGGCTACTCAGGGGTCAGGGACCCGCTTGCGCAGGCAGTCTGTCCCTTCTCAGATCTCAACCTCCATGTTGGGAGATCCACTGCTCTCTTCAAAGCTGTCAGACAGAGTCATTTGTGTCTGCAGAGGTTCTGCTGCTTTTTTGTTGTTGTTTTTTATCTGTGCCCTGTCCCCAGAGGTGGAGTCTACAGAGACAGGCAGGTTTCCTTGAGCTGCTATGAGCTCCACCCAGTTGGAGCTTCCCAGCAGCTTTGTTTACCTACTTAAGCCTCAGCAATGGCAGGCGCCCCTCCCCCAGCCTCGCTGCTGCCTTGCAGTTAGATCGCAGACTGCTGTGTTAGCATTGAGGGAGGCTCCGTGAGCGTGGGACCCTCCCGGCCAGGTGTGGGATATATTCTCCTGATGTGCCAGTTTGCTTAAAGCACAGTATTGTGATGGGAGTTACCCGATTTTCCAGGTGTTGTGTGTCTCAGTTCCCCTGGCTAGGAAAAGGGATTCCCTTCCCCCTTGCACTTCCCAGGTGAGGCGATGCCTCGCCCTGCTTCAGCTCTCGCTGGTCGGGTTGCAGCAGCTGACCAGCACCGATTGTCCGGCACTCCCTAGTGAGATGACCCCAGTACCTCAGTTGAAAATGCAGAAATCACCGGTCTTCTGTGTCACTCGCACTGGGAGTTGGAGACTGGAGCTGTTCCTATTCGGCCATCTTGCTCCACCCCCCTTTCATTTCTTTATTTCACTTTTCTTGCCATTCTGTTGGTTACTTGAAATTATTTAGCATTCCATTGTGGCTTATCTTTTGAGTTTATAAATGTATTTCTTTTTACTAGTGGTTTTCTGTGTATTAAATTATATATACATAACTTATCATAGTCTTTACTGATGTCACTGTTTTACCAGTTCATGTACAGTGTAGATACCTTACTTCCACTTGAGACCTTTTTTATGCCCCCTTTATAATATAGTTGTTCTAAATACTTAGTCTATATACATTGAGAACTATATCAAACATTATAATTTTTACTTTAATTAGCTAACATAATTTAGAAAACTCAAGAGGAGAAGGGTAATCTATTATATCTATCCATATTTTTTACTCTTTCCATCATTCTTTCTTCATTCTTAGTGTTCCAAATTTTCTTCTTTCATCATTTCTTTTCTGTTTGGACAGCTTCTTTTAGCCCTTTTTTGTTGTTGTTGTTGAGTAGGTCTGCTAGTAACAAGTTATTTTGTTATTTTTTTTTTAGTCTGAGAATGTCTTGATTTTTCCTCTGTTACTGAAGAATAGTCTTACTATGTATATAATTCTTAGTTGACGGTTTTTTTTGTTCTCTTTTTTCCCTCAGCACTTGAAAAATGTGTCATTTCCTTTTGGCTTTCATGGCTTCTGATTAAAAAAAAACTTTCATTTCAATCATTCTTCTTCTATAGTTATTATATTATTTATCTCTTAATTGCTTTCAATATTTTTTCTTTGTCTTTAGGTTTTTAAAATTTGAATATGATGTGTCCTTGCACAAATTTGTATGGGTTTAGTCATTTGTGATTTGCTTAGCTTCTTGAATATGTAAGGTTGCATATATATATATATATATATATATATATATATTTGTTAGATTTGGGAATTTTTTAAGCCACTATTTTTAGGAATACCTTTTCAATTTCACACACTTTATCTTCTGTTTTTGGGACTCTGTTGGTGTGAATAATAGATCTTTTATTATTTTCCTGCAAGTCCTTTAAAGTCTGTTCAACTTTTCCTAATTTTTTCATTGTTCAGATTGGACAGGTTGTTTTTGTTCTTTTTATTTATTTATTTCTTTTTGAGATGGGAGTCTCACTCTGTTGCCCAAGCTGGAATGCAGTGGCATGATCATAGCTCACTGCAGCTTTCAACTCCTGGGCTCAAGCAATCCTCCCACCTCAGCTTCCCAAGGAGCTGGGATTACAGGTGCATGCCACTGTGCCCAGATAATTTTTTAATTTTTTTTTTTTTTGTAGAGACAGGGTCTTGTTTTGTTGCCCAGGCTGGTCTCAAACCCACGGCTTTAAGTGATCCTCCCGCCTTGGCCTCCCAAAGTGTTGGGATTACAGGCATGAGCCACTGTAGCTAGCCAGTTTTTTTGTTCTATCTTAAAGCTGACTAATTCTTTCCTCTGTCATATTTATTCTGCTATTGAGCCCACTCAATGAGACTTTTAGTTATTATATTTTTAGTTATTGTATTTTTTATTTCTAAAATTTGCATTTGGTTTTTTTCTTATATCTTCTATTTTTATTCTGAGGTTTTCTTTTTTTTATTATTTGTTTCAAGCATGTCTGTAATTAGTTGTTGAAGTGTTTTTATGATGGCTACTTTAAAATCTTTGTCAGGTAATTCTAACATCTGCATTTGTTTTGATGATCTTTTCTCATTTAAGCTAAGATTTCCCTCATTTATGGTATGATGAATTGTTGTTTTATTGTATCCTGGATGATTTTGGGCATTATTTTGTAAGACTCAGCATCCTATTTTACAGACAGTCTTCATGTTTAGATGTAGTGCATAGGTCCAGGGGCAAGTAGATATTCAGCTCCTCACTGAGTTCTGCTGACACAATCCTGGCAAAAGAAGAAAACTGCCTCACACTATCTTATTGCTGATAGGTGAGGGTGGAAGTTTGATTTCCCACTTACCCCTGCTGACATCTCCCCAGCATAAGTGAAGTACCAGCTTTGAAAGTATATCATGAAACAGAAGCAAAGAACTCAGAGAAGGGATTGCCACACAAGAAATGAAGTGTATTAGTTTTCTATTCCTACCGTGACAAATCACCACAAATTTAGTGGCTTAAAGCAACACAAAATTTTATTTTACATTTCTGTATGTCGAAAATCTAATTCAGATACCAAAAGGATTGAAACCAAGATGTTGTCAGGCTACATTCCTTTTTGGAGGCTGATATGGTTTGGCTATGTTCCCACCCAAATCTCTTCTTGAATTGTAATAATCTCCATGAGTCAAGGGTAGGGCCAGGTAGAGATAATTGAATCATGGAGGTAGTTTCCCCCATAATTGTTTCGTGGAAGTGAATAAGTCTCACGAGATCTGTTGGTTTTATAAATGTGAGTTCCCCTGCACAAGCTCACAAGCTGTCTTGCCTGCTGCCATCTAAGATGGGTCTCACTTTTCCTTTGCCTTCTACCATGATTGTAGGCCTCCCCAGCCATGTGGAGCTGTGAGTCAATTAAACCTCTTTCCTTTATAAATTACTGAGTCTCAGTATGTCTTTATTAGCAGTGTGAGAACAGACTAATACAGAGACTCTAGGGGAGATTTCATTTCCTGCTTATTTGGATTATAAGAAGAATTCAGTTCTTCAAGATTATAGGATTGAGGTTCCCATTTTCTTACTATAAACTGAAGGCTGTTTCCACTTTTTAGGGGCTACTGCTTTGCTTGATCTGTGGTTCCTATCCTTCGTTTTTAAAGGTTGGAACAACAGATCAAATTCTTCTTACATAGCATCTCTCTGACCCGCTCTTCTTCTGTAACCTATTTGTAAAGATTCATGTAGTTATATTGGGTCTATCAAGAAAATTCAAGATATCTCCATTTCAAGGTCTCAAACATTATTCACACCTGAAAAGTCCCTTTTGTCATGTAATGTAACATAGTCACAGTTTCCAGTAGTTGAGATGTAGACATCTTTGGAGGGCCATCACTTTGTCTACTACAAGAAGTCTGAAGAAAGAAAGATGCGTCTTATTATAAAGGCATTAATTAGAGATAACTAGAGAAAAATTACTAACCTTCCTAAATATCAGGAAAAGTGCAAAAATAAAAGAACAAAGAAAATTTTGCAATGTTTTTAAAAATATGATATTGGATTGAATCAAATAAGCCATAAATACATACATCCTAATTTCAGAGAAGTTCAAAGGGGAAAAAATGAACAAAAGTGATTGTAAAACATTAGTTGTAGTACACAAATCAAAATCAGGGATCTCAAAATGTGAAAAAAAACATGTTTTTAAGAATAGATATACAATATACATAAATTAAGTCCAGACAAATTACAACAATAAATGTAAAATAGCTTACTTCAACTATAAAAAGAAAAATTACAGATCTTACAAAGAAAAAAACCACCCATGCTATGCATAAGATACACTTAAAGTGATTAAGAAAGGAGGAAAATTAAAAGTTGGGCATTAACGTTAAAAATTTTAAATAAGTAAAAAATTAATATTAGCATTAACAAAGAAAACAGAAGCCAGAATTTTGATATCACAGAAAAATATTTCAAAACAAAAAATTATTAAATAAGACAGAGATGGACCCTCATAATGTTAAAGATTACAATTCACAATGAAGATATAACAGTTGTGAACATCTATGTCCCAAAAACCCAACAACAGATTACAGGATATAAAAGAAAAAATAGATAGAAGTACATTAAAAATAGGAGTGATTATCACACTTTCTCAAGACTGATCTAGCAGTTAAAAATTAAAGACAGAAAACAAAAACAATGTAACAAAGTTATGTTTTACAGATATGTATGGAGCTTTCTGTCATGGAAATAGGAAATACATCTTTATTTTCAATGAAAGTTAATTATTAATATATGATAAGCCACAAATGAAACCTTAATAAAATACAAATATAGAAAGTTTGCCAACATTATCTGATTATAGTACAATGATATTAGAAAGTAATAACAAAATTAGAAAACCTAAAGGCACTTAATTGAAAAAATAAAACCAAGGTGTAGAATAGAGTATATAATGCTACACTTTTTGAAAGAAGATTAGAAGTATACACATATTTGGAGCATGATGGCAGAATAGGAGGTCCCAGACTTTATTACCCCTCACAGAAAGTTTAACTAGCAACTATCCACAGATAAAAAGGCCTGAGTCATCTACATGGCTAACAGAATGTAATAAAAACTGCATGGAAAGGATAAGAGAAATGACCTTCCTTTGACCACATCGCCCTTTCCCTCTCCCAGATTGGCAGACTGAGGAAAGAGATAGAGGAAAAAGAGAGCAAGAGATGGCTATTCAGCCTTCCTAGCATTCCAAGACATTTCCCAGGAAGCCCACTTCAGTATCACCTCATAGAGAATACAGGAGGAGATGTCATGGCTAGACCATCTGAAGTCAGGTAGAAACAAAGCAAGGAGGTAGAGTTCACAGCCCCAAACATACCTTAGACTCTGCCCAGGTTGGGAGACTACTGCTGCAGTGAATTACCACAAAGAATAAGGGGTAGATCTGCCCCTGCTGAGTTCAAGCAGTGCTCAGTTCAACCTCAAAGTCATCCCAAGGCCCCACGTAGGCAGGGAGGCAAACCTCAACCAAGTATTTCTACAGATCATAACAGCTAGTCTCATCCACTCAATCAGCAACTCCACTTAATCTCTGTGGCTCACCTGTAACCTTGTCCAATTGCTAACTCAAATAGTAGTACCATCTGACCAGGGAATACACCTTGTGGCTCAACCTGATCAGAGGTGATTGCAGTGTCCATCCAGCACCTCAGCCTGATTGCACTGCTCAGCCAGTGCTTTTAATGATAGCAGAGCCCAGCCAGCAGCCCCATCCAAAGTCAGAGCAAAGGCAGCTGCCCAGCCATCTAGAGAACCCAAAGCAAACTCTGCCTGCCCAGAATTGTTACCAGTTGGCTCATCCAGAATCAGACTAAACTAAGCAGTGAAGTTCTAGCTGTGACAGCCAGAAAAGGTGGCTGTCTCCTGAAGTTCACAGATACCAATGTGAAAAACACAGATATTACAAAGACTCAAGAAATCGTGATACAGTTGAAAGAAACTAACAAAGCCCCATCAGTGGACCCTAATGAAAGAGAGATCTATGAAATGACAGGGAATTCAGAATAATCCTCTTAAAGAAGTTTAGTGAACTACAAGAATATGGTAGTCCAGGCCGGGCGCGGTGGCTCAAGCCTGTAATCCCAGCACTTTGGGAGGCCGAGATGGGCGGATCACGAGGTCAGGAGATCGAGATCATCCTGGCTAATACGGCGAAACCCCGTCTCTACTAAAAAACACAAAAAAAACTAGCCGGGCGACGAGGCGGGCGCCTGTAGTCCCAGCTACTCGGGAGGCTGAGACAGGAGAATGGCGTGAACCCGGGAGGCGGAGCTTGCAGTGAGCTGAGAGCCGGCCACTGCACTCCAGCCTGGGCGGCAGAGCAAGACTCCGTCTCAAAAAAAAAAAAAAAAAAAAAAAAAAAGAATATGGTAGTCCACTCTTATCTGCAGAGGATATGTTTCAAGATACTCAGTGGATGCGTGAAACTGTGGCTAGTACTGCACCCTATATATCCTATGTGTTCTTTTATATGTACATACATACCTATGTAAAGTTTAATTTATAAATTGGGAACAGTAAGAGATTAACACAGACAACAAAAAGAAATAAAACAATTATAACAATATAGTGGCATCTCTACTCTTGCCCTTTGGGTCATTATTAAGTAAAATGAGAGTTACTTGAACACAGGCACTGCAATACTGCAACAGTCAAGCTGGTAATTGGGATAGGTACTGAGGGACTAATGAGCAGATAGCATATACAATATACTGCATTGGACAAAGGGATAATTCAGGTCCCAGGAAAGATGGAGTCATGCAGCACAAGATTTTATTATGCTACTCAGAATGGTGAATAATTTAAAACTTATGAAGTATTTATTCTGGAATTTTTTGTTGAATATTTTTAGACCACAGTTGACCATTGGTAACTGAAACCATGAAAAGTGAAACTGCAGATAAGAGAGAACTACTGTATATAAATAAAATATTAAATAAAATTTGGAAAACAATGCAGAAACAAAATGAACAGTTTAACAAAACATAGAAACAATTCAAAATAAAACAAATATAACTACTAGAGATAAACCAAACTGAAAAATGTAACAGAAAGCTTCAAAAGCAGGCTTGATCAAGTTGAAGAAATAAATCAGTGAACTCAAAGACAGAATATTTGAAATTATCCAATCAGAGGAGTAGAAAGAATAAACAAATGAAAAAGATTGAAAAAGGCCTATGACAATTATGGGATAACATCATATAGAAGTTAAAAATGTAGAAGGAAGAGAAAAAGACCAGAAAGCATATTTAAAGAACAATGGCAGAATTATTCACAATAGCATAAACATGAAATCAACTTAGGTATCCATCAAATAACATAATTTCATTCTTTTTTTTATGGCTAGGTACAAATTAAAGAAAAATGTGGTGCATATACAACATGGAATACTACATAGCCATAAAAAGAGTGAACTCACGTTCTTTGCAGCAACACAGATGCAACTGGAGGCCATTATGCTAAGTGAATTAGCACAGGAACAGAAAACCCAATACTACATGTTCTTACTAGTGGGAGGTAAACATTGGGTACACATGGACATAAAGATGTGAAAAATAAACACTGGGGACTACTAGAGCAGGGAGGATGGAAGTGGGGCAAGGCTGAGAAAACTACCTATTGGGTACTATGCTCACTACCTGGGTGACAGGATCATTCGTACCCCAAACCTCAGAGTCACACAATCTACCTATGTAACAAACCTGCACATGTACCTTTGAATCTAAAATAAAAGTTGAAATTATAAAATAAAAAGGCTGAAAACGTCACTAATCTGCAAAAAGATACTAGCATCCAGTTATGGAAAGCAGAAAGATCTCAATGAAACTTAACTCAAAGGGAATTCACTAAGAGACATAATAATCAAACTATCAAACATCAAAAACAAAATATTCTAAGAGCCTCCAGGGATAAGAAACAGATCACATACAAAGGAGACCCAATACAGTCATTGATGAATTTCTCAGCAGAAACTCTGGAAGCCAGGAGACAGTGGGGTTATATAGTCAAAGTGCTGAAGGAGGAAGAAAAAAACCTCCTGCTAACTGAGAATCTTTTACTCAGTACAGCTGTCTTTCTGAAGTGAGGAGGAAATAAAAACTTGCTCAGATGAAAAAAATGAAGGGAGCTTATCACCACCAGGCCTGCCTTATAGAAACTGCTAAAGGAAGTTCTTTAAGCTTAAACAAGAGACCACATTATTAATAATGTAAAACTTACAAAAGCACATAATGCAATGGCAATACACAGACATATTCAGAATACTCCAGGAAATGTAATGGTGGTGGGTGTTTAAAGCAATTTTATCCTTAGTGTGAGGGTTGGAGCCAGGTTGGAAGCCAGGAGCCAGGTTGGAAGGACTGTATTGGCCAAAGTTGTGATGATTTGAGCATCTAAAAGATTGTTATTCAGTCCCTGGGCAATCGTTCATTGTCTTTCCTCCCTGCTCTATTCTCATCCCTTGGAAACTGCTGAATAGCTTCATATTACTATAGATAACTTGCACTTTATAGAATTTATAAAAAAGGGAATCAAATTATAAGTATTCTGTTTTGTCTGGCTTACTTCATTCAGCTAGTTATTTTCAGATTAATCCATGTTTGTTGTGTGCAGCAATAGTTTGTTCTTTTTGAGTAATATTCCATCGTGTGGATATACCACAGTTTGTTTGTTTATTCACCTCTTAATGACATTTAGACTGTTTTCATTTCTTGACTATTACAAATAAAGCTGCTATGAACACTCTTGTAAAAATTATTGTTTAATAATTATTGAGGCATTTTGAATCTGCCAAAAATCCATACATCCTTAATGATAAAATGATAATGCCATAAAACCAATTTATCTCTAAGGGAGGTTATTATTAAGCAAAATAATTAATTTGAAAATTATTAACTTGAGGGAAATAATTAAGCATTTATTTGTCTTTCCAATAGGAACTATATTTCAAGGTAACCAAATGAAAAGGGAAACTGTATGTTACAAAATGATGCCCAGTTAAAGAAGAAAGCTCCGGTTTTACAAAACAGTGGCATAGGTGTAGGGAAAAAAGCTAGAACCAGAAAATTACCATTTCACAATACCTAACAAAATTATTATAGCAGAACATGAGTATTCATTGGTGTTAAAACAAATAGGTGAATGGTTGAAAGTAAACTGGACATTTGATGCTAAAGTAATAACATGCAGATTCCTCACTGAAAAAGAAAGAAACTGTATAATGGAGATGTTGTGCTGTCACCACTAGCACAGTGATTAATGGTAGGAAACAATATTATGTATTTCCAGCCATGATGCAGTATGAACCATGTAACCTCACTTATGATGTATTTTAGCCAAAAAAATTTTAATTTGAATCCAGGCAAATCTTTAAATCTAACTTCTAGTTGATTTTTTTCAGGAAATTCAAGGGATAGTTACTGAACTAACTAAACCACAAGGAAGCAATCAGATAAAACTGGAAAGGTGAGATTTTATGGGACAAATGCCCTTATAGCTTCAACCAGTTGGTGTCATGAAAAAGTGAAGGATTTAAAAGAAACTTAATGGCTGAAAAACCAAATGCAATGTGTGGTTCTATTTTGGATGCAGTTTTGGAACACCAGCTGTAAGATATTTTGATAGAAATTGCAGAGGGGGGCAGGATTTTAATGAACTGGCTATTAGATTATACTAAGGAGTTTCTGTTATATTGGTGAAAATGTTGTCTTAGCTGTACAGAGAAGTGTCTAATTGCATTAAGATAATGTGGCACAGAGATAGACAAATTGACTGATGGACTAGAGAATCCAGAAACAGTTTGAGGCTTGATATAGTACTAACATGGCACTGCAGATCATTAACAGAAAAGTGGTCTATTTAATTAATGGTCCTGAAATAAACTGATTCACCATATAGAAAAAAATGAAATTGAATTTCTACTTTACACCATATATAAAAATCAATTACAGGTGCACAAAATACATAAATGTGAAAGGCATAAATTTAAGACTTATAAAATAGAACACAATCTCTTCATGATTTTGGTGTAAGAGATAATTTCCTAAATGTAACTAAAAATTTTTAACCATATAAAGAGTAAAAGATCAATAAATTTGATTTCATTATAATCAAGAGCATGTAAAGAAAATTTTAAAAAATAATATATTGGGAGAAGATATTCACAAGACATAAAATTGGCATCATGTTGTTATCCAGAATTTGTAAAGAATTTTTAGAATTCCATAAGAATAAATAAGCAATTTGAAAAAATAGACAGTGAGCATTTTAGTGGAATTATGATTGGCAAGGAAATCAATGAAAAAGATTCTAAACCTCACTAGTAATAGATGATTTATCATAATGAGATATTATTTTACACTCATTAGTTTGGTTAAATTAAAATCTTGATATGTATATGGAGGAACAGGAACATTTATATATAGCTAGTGGGAGTGTAAAGTGGTACATTCCTTGTGGAAAAAAACTTTTAAATTCAAATTGTACGTGTGGTCTATACCTAGCTATTTCGTGTAGGTATAGGTTTTAGATAAACTCTTAAGTACATCAGCATACATGAACAAAAATACTTGTAGTAACATTGTGATAGCAAAAAAACTGAAAATAAGTCCATTGTCATTTGACGGGAGAATGGATTAAGAAACTACATTGTCACACAGCAAGAATGAATATAACAGCTTCACATAATAATATAGATGGATCTTAGAAATAATGTTGAGTAAAGAAATCAAAACAGTATATTTCTATAATGCTTTTAAAAAAGGGAAAACTAAAGATTACATGGCTTAGTGATCCATATATATGTGGAAAAAACTTTTTTTTGTAAGCAAGGGAATGGTACTATTCAGGATAGTTGTCACTGAGGGAGGCAGGGATGTGATCAAAGAGGTAACACAGTTTTAATGCTATGGGTAATATTCTCATTCATAAAATAAACGGTGGGTTAGTATATTTTGGGTGTGTATTAAGTATTTTAAAATTTAAATTAAAATAGAATTTATGGAGGATTTATGGCAAATGCTGGATTGCATTCTTCTGTATGAATATTTATTCACCAGTAAGGATGAAAAATAATATTCTTACCTTTAGATTATTTCGTTTGATGTTGAAAATAGCTAAATAGTTGAGATGGTGCTTTTTTTTTTTTTTTTTGAGATGGAGTCTTGCTCTGTCGCACAGGCTGGAGTGCAGTGAGGTGATCTCCGCTCACTGCAATCTCCACCCCGGGGTTCAAGCGATTCTCCTGCCTCAACCTCCCTAGTAGCTGGAATTACAGGGCCCGCTACCGTGCCTGGCTAATTCCCATATTTAGTGGAGACAGGGGTTTCACAGTATTGGCTAGGCTGGTCTCGATTTCCTGACCTCAAGTGATATGCCCGCCTGGGCCTCCCAAAGTGCTGGGATTACAGAAGTGAGTCACCGCACCCCGCCAAGATCGTGCTATTTTTAATAGATCTTTCCTAGGAGAAAAAATGATGTTAACTCTGTTTTCTCATTTGGATAGCCTAATGTACATTTCCTTTTTTTTTTTTTTTTTGAGGCGGAGTCTCGCTCTGTCTCCCGGACTGGAGTGCAGTGGCCGATCTCAGCTCACTGCAAGCTCCGCCTCCCGGGTTTACGCCATTCTCCTGCCTCAGCCTCCCGAGTAGCTGGGACTACAGGCGCCCGCCACCTCGCCCAGCTAGTTTTTGTAATTTTAGTAGAGACGGGGTTTCACCGTGTTAGCCAGGATGGTCTCGATCTCCTGACCTCGTGATCCACCCGTCTCGGCCTCCCAAAGTGCTGGGATTACAGAAGTGAGTCACCGCACCCCGCCAAGATCGTGCTATTTTTAATAGATCTTTCCTAGGAGAAAAAATGATGTTAACTCTGTTTTCTCATTTGGATAGCCTAATGTACATTTCTTTTTTTTTTTTTTTTTTTTGAGGCGGAGTCTCGCTCTGTCTCCCGGACTGGAGTGCAGTGGCCGGATCTCAGCTCACTGCAAGCTCCGCCTCCGGGTTTACGCCATTCTCCTGCCTCAGCCTCCCGAGTAGCTGGGACTACAGGCGCCCGCCACCTCGCCCAGCTAGTTTTTGTAATTTTAGTAGAGACGGGGTTTCACCGTGTTAGCCAGGATGGTCTCGATCTCCTGACCTCGTGATCCACCCGTCTCGGCCTCCCAAAGTGCTGGGATTACAGGCTTGAGCCACCGCGCCCGGCCAATGTACATTTCCTAATTCCTTTTCCCCATGGCATCTAAAATGGCATAATCTCTGAGAGGATACACCTAATTCAAATATCTCAATGGTGTTGAAGTAAGCCTTGGTATAGATTTTATTTCATTTGATATAGTACCTTAGAATTCATTAGGATGAAATTTATTCTGGAAGTAAAGTGAGAGTAACTATATATTTTAGTGTTTTATTACTATTTTAAAATATTTACTAGTCTGTTTTCACATTAGTATAACGAAACACCTGAGACTGGGTCATTTATAAAGAAACACCTGAGACTAGGTAATTTATAAAGAAAAGAGGTTTAATTGGCTCACGGTTCCCCAGGCTGTACAGGAAGCATGGCGGCTTCTGGGGAAGCCTCAGAAAAGTTTTACTCACGACAGAAGGCAAAGCAGGAGCAGGCATCTTACATAGCAGGAACAGGACTGAAAGAGAGCGAGGTGGTGCCACACACTTTAAACCAACCAGATCTTGTGAGAACTCACTCACTATTGCATCACAATACCAAGGGGGGAAAATCTGCCCCCATGATCCAGTAGCCTCCCACCAGGCCCCAACTCCAACAATGGGGACTATAATTCTTCAAGAGATTTGGGCGGGGATACACATCCAAACCACATTGTTAGACTCAGCTGATATTTTCGAAATGTGTAGTTTTACCAACTGTATGGAAATAATTCCAAGATAATGTGATGAATTTTGTTTCTTTTTCTATAGTACACGTTCTCAGCGGCATTACAAAAATATTCTTCAGAAACGACCTAGGCACTATATACAAGCTTTTAAAATCCTATTTGTCGATTTCATATAAGGCACAGTTCAGGGAAGCAGCCACCAAATTTTCGTATGGTGCTAGTTAATAACTAGATGCGGATAAAATACTATCACAAAATATGAGCCAAAACTGTTCCTAAGGATCTCTACCAGAGATAGTTTAGATTTCACAGTGGCTGCCAATTTATAACTGGGTGAGGGTACTGCCTTTAGGCAAAATTGCTAAGCAAGCAAAATATGTCTTCAGTGTTATTATGAGTCTTACCCCCACCCATCCATCTTTGAACTTTATTTACAATTTGTATTAGTTTCTTTCTTCTTTTCTTTCTTCTTCTTCTTCTTTTTCTTTCTTTCTTTTTTTTCTTTTTCTTTTTCTTTTTTTTTTTTTTTGAGACAGTGCCTCGCTCTGTTGCCCAGGCTGGAGTGCAGTGGTGTGATGTCAGCTCACTGCAACCTCCGCCTCCTGGCTTCAAGCGATTCTCCTGCCTCAGCCTCCCAAGTAGCTAGGATTACAGGTGCGAGCGCGCTGGCTAATTTTTGTATTTTTAGTAGAGATGGGGTTTCACTATATTGGCCAGGCTGGTCTTGAACTCCTGACCTCAAGTGAAACACCCGCCTTAACCTCCCAAAGTGCTAGGATTACAGTCATGAGCCACAGGGCATGGCTGAGTTTCTGACTTTTCCTTCCAGGCTTTTTTTTTTTTTTTTTTTCAAGCTAGGCAAACACACATGTACACACAGACACATTCTTGCATCTCCTTTCTCACAAAAAGGGTAGTATGTTTTGTGTCTTGCTTTTTTCATAAAATAGATCCTGGAGTTCATCCCATGTTAGTATATAGAGGTCTTCCTCATTCTTTTCTGTAGCTGGGTGTTATCTATACATTTTGTGGAAGTATCATAGTTCAGCTAACCTATCCCTATTAAATGATATATTTGAATTGTTTTCAGTTGTTCGGTATGACAATGCAACGGTGAATAACCTTGTTCATATGGTGTCTTGTATTTCTTGAAGTGGTTCTTCAGGGAAGATTGCTAGAAGTAGGATTGCTGGTTCAAAGGTAAATATATCTGTAATTTTTTTTTTTTAATATTACCAACTTCTCAGTAGGAATCACACCATTTTGTACTTCAGCCACAAATGTTTGAGAGTGCCTGTTTCCCTACAGCCTTGACGATGGAGTGTGTTGTCAAAGTTTTGGATTTTTGCCGATATGATGGGTTAAAAAAATGAATCTCAGTACAGTTTAATTTGCATTTCTGAGATAGGTAGAGTATATTTTAATTTATTTAAGGGTCATTAGCATTTCTTTTTGTGTAAACTGTTATTTTCCTATTATTCTGTTAGATTTTTGGTCATTTTCTTCTTAGGTTTTCAGATCTCTTGGTATATATCTGTGGCTACACACATAATACAGATGTATATACTTTGGTCATGCAAATTTATTTTGTATTTATAAAATCAAACATCATATTTGTTTTATGCCTTCTGGATTTTAAGTCATAGTTAGAAAGGCTTTCCCACTCCCAGGTTGAAAGGTATTCAGCCATTTTTTTCTTTGAGTACTTGCATAGTCATAATGTTCTTTGTTAAGCATTAATTAGAACAAGGGAATTAGATTAATTGAATCCAAGAAAGTTATTTTCAGTGGGTTTGGTTTTGGCCCAAACAGATTCTCCTGTGTACAAGTGCTTGGATGAGCATTGCCAAAATACTGCTTTCTAAACCTTGTTTTTCCATTTGCATTTGATTGGCCAATTCCCCTTTTGATTGACACATTTAATAAAGCATGGTAATATAATTAATCAAATAGCAGCTAAGGCTTTCAGGCCTGTCTTTCATTCATCTTTAAAGGTGACTTTGCTCTCTTCTCTCATCCAATAGGCATTTAAAGTTTTACACTTATGAGGCATTCTTAACTTTCTAATTTCCAGGTTCTTGTGGGAAGCCTTACTACTTACAAGTACTTAGAATATGTTGTATTAAATAATTGTGTTTAGGCATAATTTTAATGAGTAACTCAAGAACTATTTAGCTATCTCAATTGTTTAAAATACAGATAATATAGAGTGAGGGAGGGGAGAGATGGAGAAAGGTTATGAGATGTGTTTCATACAAAGAAAGCTTTTAATGGGTGTTAATATTCAGTAAAGTATTTCAGAAGTACACTGCTTTTTGTATATTTTTTGCTGCATGCTCTAGTTTTAGCCCTCAGACCTCCCGTGCAGACAGCACATATGTTCAATGGGGCTGTGCTGTTACAGTTAGTATCTAATGATGTGTGCTCTTAGTCTGTGGTAATGTTCTCAGGGAAGCTGAATTAGGCTCAGGATGTTTTCCGACTTTATTTGATACTTTGTTTCTAAGATTTTTCTTTCTATAAACCACCACATTTCTTAAATTCTATTCTACTCAACCCTGAAAATCTAAAGCTGACCCAATCATCACAATTTTATGTAAATGCATACTGTTAAGCAACACTCAGTCTTCTGAAGCAATCTCTAGTTGAGGAGCTCTAAGCATTTCTTAAGTACAGCTTTCTAGTCTTTTCATTTAATCAGAATTAGGGATAAGGGGGCAGGGAAGATGGCAGATTTTGAACTGTCTTCAATTCTGTGATTCCTATATATGCAATATGGGGCACATAATGAAGTGATTTTGTATAACTGGTTGTGGTGACAACTTTTTCAAAAGGAAAATTATTCCTTTGTATGAAACTGTTACAATTGGGGCAAATTCACAGATATGGCTTTAGGACTTACTACTTCTTCCTTATAGAACTGGGGAGATTGACAAATCTGTTTTTTGACTAGAAAAATACCTTATATGGTTAGTAAGATAAAACCAAAAAGTTCTATTTAAAAAATTATTAATAGTTATTTCTGAGTTTTGGGGGGGGAGGTGATCAAGGGAAGGCGGTCGTATTTAAGAAGACTGTACTGGACTTGGATCATTTTTGTTATGTAGCAGAAGACTGTTGGCAATATTTCAAGAGGGAGATGAGAAAAAGAGATCCCAAAGTTATTCCTTGTGATTTGAAGTTAGAGAAAGCTTCCGGGAATGAGCAAGGAATCTCTGAGGAGGGCAAGTTAGAAAGGGAATGGGCCTGGTTGACAGAATGAGACAGACGTGGGAGTGGGAGTGGGTGGTGACGGAAGTAGTTCTGAATCTTTGAGGCAGTGGATTCTAAAACTGATCCCAACATTTTTGGGATCAGTTTTAATAATGGGAAGAGGTTGTATGTGTGAACCTGGATCTGGGCCCTAAAAACTGAAATATTTGGCACTTGGGCTTGTTAAAAATGATTTTGCCTTTATTGAGTATAACATGAGGGGTCACATTCAACTTTCAGAGAAGAGGACGCAGGCTCCAATTCTACATTCTGTTTCTACCCTTCAGGGTAGTTTTTCAACCTCAGAAAACATTTTCTGAGTTTAGGTTGTATTTTGCTTCCATGAAATTTGTTTTAGTTCAGGCATTTCTTTTTTTTTTTTTTTTTTTGAGACAGAGTCTCGCTCTGTCGCCCAGGCTGGAGTGCAGTGGCCGGATCTCAGCTCACTACAAGCTCCGCCTCCCGGGTTTACGCCATTCTCCTGCCTCAACCTCCCGAGTAGCTGGGACTACAGGCGGCTGCCACCTTGCCCGGCTAGTTTTTTGTATTTTTTAGTAGAGATGGGGTTTCACCGTGTTCGCCAGGATGGTCTCGATCTCCTGACCTCGTGATCCGCCCGTCTCGGCCTCCCAAAGTGCTGGGATTACAGGCTTGAGCCACTGCGCCCGGCCTAGTTCAGGCATTTCTTAGAGAATTTTTGTTGTAACAGGATAGAGTTGGACTTTTCCTGCTAAGATCCTAATCGTAAGGTTGAGCGTACAGGCAACCTTTTATGTTTTAAGGCATAAACTGGGGGCTAGACTCTGTACTTGCTTGGGGCTTATTAAGAAATAAAGAGGCGGAGGCCGGGCGCGCTGGCTCAAGCCTGTAATCCCAGGAGGCCGAGACGGGCCGATCACGAGCTCAGGAGATCGAGACCATCCTGGCTAACACGGTGAAACCCCCGTCTGTACTAAAAAAATACAAAAAACTAGCCGGGCGAGGTGGCGGGCGCCTGTAGTCCCAGCTACTCGGGAGGCTGAGGCAGGAGAATGGCCTAAACCTGGGAGGCGGAGCTTGCAGTGAGCTGAGATCCGGCCACTGCACTCCAGCCTGGGTGACAGAGCGAGACTCTGTCTCAAAAAAAAAAAAAAAAAGAAATAAAGAGGCTCTGCTGTTCCTAATCATCCCATCAGCACCAACCTTGTCATTCTCTCTCCTCTCCTCTCTCTCAGAAGCAGATCGGAAGACTAGGGTGAAAAAAGCATTGGAGCTATGAGTCATTAGCCTAGAGAGAAAGGGCTGTGGTTTTTATTTTCTTTTCTCGAGGGGAAGAAGAGGGATACTCAGCACCCCAAAGCCAAGCAAGGGGACAGTTACGTGTAATGATTTTTGTGTTCTCCTAGTTTGAAGTTTGCTTATGCTGCAGACTTGGTGATCTGCCAGGTTCCCATTTGAGCAGGAGGATAGATAATTGGAAAGAGAGTGCATGATGGGGTGAAGGGCAGTGGGGAGCAGCCTGCAGTCTCATGTTAGGCTTAGAAAGGATGTATGAGTTTCTTGAGTCAAGTGGAAAGGTAGCTGGGCCTTAGCCATCTTGACAGAAGCCTACCCAAAACAGCTTGCCACCAGGCAAGTATATCCTGGCAGAAGGAGGATGTAAAGTGAATTGTTCTCCAGGGTACACACTGAAGGAGCTTTGGAAGAGGATAAACTGGAGACAGATTTACCACCTTATGAAACCACATTTGCCTAATGAAAGAACCAGCATTTTAATGCCTGCCACACAGAGTTCATGAATACCCAGCTTAGGCCAAGAAACGATAACAACAGGGATCCAATAAGAAAGAGCCACTTGTCTCTTTTCAACTTCTTCCTCCTTACCACAACAAGCCAGGACAAAAGGGCCTGTAAATGGGGCTGGGGGAGGAAGAATGAAAGATCAGATTACTTTCTTTCTTACTCTTAAGTCTTTCAGGCTAAGGATTGGACAACACTTCAGGGGAAGGGATGAAGTGAGCTCTTAAGTTGGAAATTTCAAACTGGACTGGGCTGTTTTATGTCTGAAAAATGATCCAGAAAGGTCTTCAGTCCTTCCAAGATGTCAGTTAGGAAATGACAGGGATGGGAAAAGGTAGAATGGAGCTAGTACAGCTGAAGGCAGCAATGGGAGAAATATGAAATCCTTCAATGCTTAGTAGTCCCTGTTCAACTTGACTGCAAGTCCTCTTCCATGAGTAGAATAATGGGATGATATTCTGGAAGACTTACTACCACCAGTTCAAGGTGTTGTCCAAGCACCCAGATTGTTATGGAAGTAGGAGCTCCTGCCTTAGATTCTGGGTTCAGTTTCTTCCTGCCAAGGCCAGCTTTTACGCAACAGTAATACTTTTTACAGCTTGCAGTGGGGATAGACTGTTTCCTCAACTGCCTTATTACTAATGGCCTAGACAAACAAACATTGCCCCGGGATGATTTTTGCTCTCCAAATTATGGTTAAGTAATATTCTGTTTATGTATCATAACTTTTTAATTTTTCCACATAATTTGCATAGTCCACTTAAAATTCTATTAGGAATATGTGTCATACTTTTCCCAATTTTGGACATTGAGGTGTTTTTTTCCTTTAGAGTTGTTGCTATAATTTTTGTGTACCTATTATTTTCTTTTTGTGAATTTTGAATTTCTTTATTTTAATTTTTGTGGATTATTTGTTCAACAGAAGAATTTACTGGGTGTAAACATTTAAACATTTTTAATACTCTTGAAATATGTCCACAATATATCTTTAAAAATATTTTAAAATTGTCATTTGCTGTTTTCAAACTTTCCTATACACCCCTATTAATCTTTTGAACACACTTTAAAAAAATCATTCTTGTATTAAAAAGTTTTAATGGTTCCCATCATCTCTTAGTTTGGATGAGTTAAAACTAATATGAATTTTTTATTCTGGTCTGGTTCCCAAAGTTCTTTTAATCTTCGTACCTACTACTTTCTAATGTGAAATCCTTGTGCACTATCTTAAAATATACTACTTCAACATCTTTGCTATACTATGTCATCTACATAGAATGCCCTCTCTCCACTTTTATGTCTCAGGAAATTCTATCTACTTATTAAGGTGTACTTTTCAGGAACATACTATATTTATAAAGTTTTACTTGCCCATTCCTGCCCTGTACAAACTTACTTCTCTCAGCTCTGAACATTTAAAGTACTTATTTTTTTATGTTAACTTTTACCATCATTTCTTTTGCTGTCTTGTATTGTACCTATAAAAGATTGCCTGAGATAAAATGCTCCAGATTGGACAAACAGAACAAAAACCAAACCAAACCAAAAAGACCCCCAAACACACCCACTTTGATGAGAACAGTAGAAGCTACAAAAACTGTTACTTCAAAATGGATACACTCTGTCTTGCAAGAGGAGATAGAGATTTGAGCAGTTCTAGGTGTAGGTTCTTTATTTCGGGGAAAAAATGGAAAGAGTTCTTTAGCTGAAGTGGAACTCCGGCAACAACATATATTTTTATCCTGTAATAGTATAGTGGCATACCCAGAAAAATATATGATGATATTGCTGTCTTGAGAAAAGAAGACCATTACATATGGTGAGTAGAACGGCTAAAAATCTTACTCTCTAAAACTCTGAGTATGTATCTCTTGAATTATTTAACTAGAACCTGCAAGGGGTGGAGCATTATGCTGTTGTCTAAAATTTATGCATGTCTAGGAAATGATGTCTGTATCTTGTGAGCACCAGGGATATTCTTACATTAACCTAAATTTTTGTATGCAGGGTAGAGGGAAGCCTGCCTTACTTCCTCCCTCAAATGTTCAAGCCTGAATGGAACCTCTCTGGCACTGGCATTTCATGTAGTATCAGCTCAGCTTGAAACAATGAAAGTAGCATATCTGATCACAAGCAGTTGATCCCCAGACATGTTTATTGATGGCACTATGAAGGAAAACAGCATACTGACATACAATACAAAGAAACTTGGCAGACTTTATAGTGGCAATTCAGTTTTGGCATTTATATTGGTAAAAACAGATTACAAGGCTTAGTGTAGCTCAAACCTTATTTAAGCTTGCAAAATGTCTGATATGATCAGTTGGCACTCCACTGAGAGCAACACCTCTATCTCTAGGAATTCCTCTTAAGCAGTTTACATTTATGTAGTGCCTGTGCTTTGCTTTAAGTGTGTTATGTAATCTAATCATTTTTTTTTTTTCTGATTGACCCCATTCAAAAGATTCTACTGACTCACCATGCCCATCAGCGTAGTTAAAAAAAATTTAAATGAACAGTGACACTTAGTGGTTAGAAATATTCATTACAGTGCTCTTCTGTAAGAATCTCCATTAACATGTCCCATGGTAATAAAGTAAATGATACCAAAATTTAGTCTTCTTGGCAAAGTAATATACAGTATTTGAAGTGTGTTGGTTTTGCAGCAGCTGTCATTCCATACCAATTCATTTAGTTAAAAAGCAAACAGGTGGCTCACACATATTGTTTTTACTACATAAATTTTTAAATTTTCTTCAGTCCTACTGAAATAAATGGGGCATTTTTGCTGTTGATTTCAGTTCACTAGAAAAAATATATGACAATACAGTGGAGATATTATTAATAGCACTGTTCAAAGTGCATGCTTTCTTCTAAGCAGATATCTATTGACCCAAAATATGGACAAGTAACTTAAGTGAGACAAGTAAGTTACACGTATACTTGTGAGACTGAAACAAAACAAAACAAACAAACACAAGATTAATGTGTCCTAATTAATTCCTTTGTTTTGGTACTATGGCACACAAAAAGTAAAATTATAGTGAGGTTTTAAAAATATTTACTCCAAGATCAAGACTTCATTCCTTTAAGGTTTAGGTTAAGTTTTCCCTCAATTTTATTGCATTTATGGATTTATTTTTGACCTTTAAGAAAGGCTTTGTGACAATAATTAGTGTTTTACTTTCTTGCAAAATGAAAGCATGTTATCTTGCCTGAGGTTAATGTGTTTTTAAGTCTTTTGAGGTGATGCAGTTGGAAAGCAATTTAGAATATTGTCTTCTGCCAGCTTCACATACAACAGAGAGATGAGTGGAAAATATCTGATTAGTGGGTGTGACAAAATATGGCAAGACAGTTATGGAAATATATGTAAACCATGTTGTTTGACTTGCATATTGGTTTTTTAAGAACCAAAACAAATACAATGAAAAACATTTTTGACAACTTAATTAGAGAGTGGGAAGAGGGAGGTGATACAGTAGTCTTTTACAAGTGTAGCAGGAAGTCTCTTTTAAGTAAATTCAGTGTGTAAAAAGCTGACTTTACAAAATAGATAAGTTATAGTGTGATTATGAGGTTTATAGAAGCATTTACCAAAGACTGGAAGTAAACCATGTATCACTTAAAACATCCAAAACAATTATTTCGTTTAGATACTTTCTCAGTTGAGTGAATTGAGTAATTCAATAGCTTAATTCTCCACTCACTGGTTACATTGAACTCTCACTCCTCCTTCTCTCAAATCCCCTCCCATTTGAATCCTCTCTCCCTGGTCAGTAGTGGATGATGCCTGTGCTCTCAGGGTAATATGGATTTACTCTTAACCCTTCATGTACTGTACTGTAATTGCCTGTAATTGTCATCTCTCACAGATGACAACCTCCTTGAGGACTGAGGATGACAACCTCCTTGAGGATTGAGGTTGTATATCTTATTCACTGTCTAGCATGTAGCACAGTGCCTGGCATATAATAGGTGCTCATTAAATATTTAATGTTTGTAGGTGCCAGAATGTTGGAATAGAGCTGGAGGGATGAGGCAAAGTGAAAGTCCTTTCTAGTCCCTTAGGGACAAGGGGAACCCCCTACTTGTGGGGCTTTAATTTGTGCTTGCCCGGGTGGGATACATTTCCAGACTATTGATGTTTCTTTTTGCTATTGATAGCTTTGAGATATGGGTTTGGAGATCAGCCATCCTGTATAAAAGAAGCCATTCTGTTCCAGAGAGTGTGTAGTTGGAATTCAGCTTCAGATGGTATTCAGCTTCAGATAGTATACAGAATCTTAAATAATAATGCATATAAAGGAGGCTGTCTCTTCGTTTGGGAATGTGTAAAACAAAGTACTATGATAAAAAGAATGTTGTAAATCCTTTTGTAGTTCATGAGCATGATGATTGGGTGTTCACACGCATGTGTGAAATGTGCCACCCTCAACCTTATTATGAGATTTGCACATTACCCGTCTGACATGAAAGAAAGGAAAAACAAAGAAAAGTGTTGTATTGAGAAATGGGACATTAGGCCTTGTTTCACTACTAACTCTGTATTTAACCTTGACCTTATCATGTATCTCTTTTGTCTTAAATTTCTTCTTTTAATTATTTTTGTTTTATTTATTTATTTTAAATTTTTAATAAATTTAGAGGGTTCAAGTGCAGATTTCTTACATGCATATATTGCATAGTGGTGAAGTCTGGGCTTTTAGTGTCCCCATCACCCAGATAGTGAACATTCTACCCAATAGGTAATTTTTCAGCCCTCATCCCCTCTCCCGGCCTCCCACCTTTTGTAGTCTGCAATGTCTATTATTTTACTCCGTATGTCCATGTGTCCCCTTTGTTTCACTCTGACTTGTAAGTGAGAACATGTGGTATTTGACTTTCTGTTTTTGAGTTATTTCAGTTAGGATTCTGGCCTCTAGTCACATCCATGTTACCAAAAAAGACATGATTTCCTTCTTTTTTATAGCTGAGTAGTGTTCCTATATGTGTGTGTGTGTATATATATATATATGCACATACCACATTTTCTTTATTCAGTCCTCCGTTGATAGACACTTAGGTTGATTCTGTATCTTTGCTATTGTGAATCATTTTGAAAGAAGTGCAGGTATCTTTTTCGTATAATGAGTTCTTTCCATTGGGTATATACCCAGTAATGGGATTGCTGGATTGAATGATGATTCTATTTTTAGTTCTTTGAGAATTCTTCGTACTGTTTCCCATAAAGGTTTTACTCCTTTATAGTTCCACCAACAGTGTATAAGTATTCCCTTTTTTTTTTTCTACAACCTTGTCAACATCTATTTTGCATTTTTTTTGACTTTTTAATAATAATCATTCTGACTGGTATGAGATGGCAGCTCATTGTGGTTTTTATTTGCATTTCTCTGATGATTAGTGATTTTAAGCACTTTTTCATATGTCTATTGGCCACTTGTATGTCTTCTTTAGAAAAATATTTGTTCATGTCCTTTGCTCACTTTTTAGTAGAGTTATTTGGCTTTTTTCATGTTGAGCTATTTGAGTTTCTCATAGATTCTTGATATTAGCCCTTGTTGGATGCATAGTCTGCAAATATGTTTTCCAATTCTGTAGGTTTTGTGTTTACTCTGTTGATAGTTTCTTTTGCTGTGCAGAGGTTTTTTGGTTTAATTAAATCTCATTTGTCAATTTTTGTTTTTGTTAATTTAGATTTTGAAGACTTGATAACAAATTCTTTGAATAGGCCAATGTCCAGAAAAGTTTTTCCTAGGTTTTCTTCTAGGATTTTTATACTTACAGATGTTACATTTAGTTCTTTAATTTATCTTGAATTAATTTTTGTGTATGGTAAGAAGTATGAGTCCAGTTTTATTCTTCTGCATATGACTATCCAATTTTCCCAGCATCATATATTGAAAAGGGTTTCCTTTCCCGAGTGTATATACATATTTTTTAATGTAAAAGATCAGTTGGTTGTAGGTTCGTTGATTTATTTCTGGGTTCTCTATTCTGTTTAATTGACCTATGTATCTATTTTTAGACCAGTACCATGCTGTTTCGGTTATCATGGCTGTGTAGTATGATTTGAAGTCAGGTACTGTGATTTTTCCAGCTTTGTTCTTTTTGCTTAGGATTGCTTTCACTCTTTGGGTACTTTTTTGGTTTCATGTGAATTTTAGGATTGTTTTTTTCTAATTCTGTGAAAAATAATGTTGGTAATTGATAGGGATTTCATTGAATCTATAAGTAACTTTGGGCAATGATATGGTTTGGCTCTATGCCGCCACCCAAATTTCATCTTGGAGGTCCCATAATTCCCACATGTTGTGGGAGGGGCCAGGTGGGAGATGATCGAATCATGGGGTGGGTTTTTCCTGTGCTGTTCTTGTGATAGTGAATGGGTCTCATGAGATCTGATGGTTTTAAAAACAGGATTTTCTCTGCACAAACTCTCTTTTTTGCCTGCTGCCCTCCATGTAAAATGTGACTTGCTCCTTCTTGCCTTCCGCCATGATTGTGAGGCCTCCTCAGCCATGTGGAACTGTAAGTCCAATTAACCTCTTTCTTTTGTAAATTGCCGAGTCTTGGATATGTCTTTATCAGCAGCATGAAAATGGAGTAATATAGTAAATTGGTACTGGGAGTGGAGTGCTGCTGAAAAGATACCTGAAAATGTGGAAGTGGCTTTGCAACTGGGTAATAGGCAGAGGTTAGAAGAGACTGGAAGGCTCAAAAGGAGACAGAAAAATGTGGGAAAGTTTGGAACTTCCTAAAGACATGTTGAATGGCTTTGACAAAAATTCTGATAGTGATATGAACAATAAGGTCCAGGCTGAGGTGGTCTCAGATGGAGATGAGGAACTTGTTGGGAACTGGAGCAAAGGTAACTCTTGTTACATTTTAGGAAACAGACTGGTGGCATTTTGTCCCTGCCCTAGAGATTTGTGGAACTTGGAACTTGAGAGAGATGGTTTAGGGTATCTGGCAGAAGAAATTTCTAAGCAGCAAAGCATTCAAAATGTGACTTGGGTGCTGTTAAAGGCATTCAGTTTTATAAAGGAAGCAGAACATAAAAGTTTGGAAAATTTGCAAACTGACAATGAGATAGAAAAGAAAATCCCATTTCTGGGGAGAAATCCAAACCAGTTGCAGAAATTTGCATAAGTAACAAGGAACTGAATGTTAATTCCCAAGACAATGGGGAAAATGTCTCCAGGGCATGTCAGAGGTCTTCATGGCATCCCCTCCCATCAAAGGCCTGGAGGCCTAGGAGGAAAATGTGGTTTCTTGGGCTGGGCCCAGGGTCCCTGCACTGTGTGCAGCCTAGGGACTTGGTGCCCTATATCCTAGCCACTCCAGCCATGACAGAAAGGGACAAATATATAACTCAGGCTGTGGCTTCAGAGGGTGCAAGCCTCAAGCCTTGGCAGCTTCCACATGGTGTTAAGCCTGTGAGTGCACAGAAGTCAAGAACTGGGGTTTGGGAACCTCCACCTAGATTTCAGAAAATGTATGGAAACTGCTGGATGCCCAAGCAGAAGTTTGCTTTTGGGGTGGGGTCCTCATGAAGAAACTCTGCTAGGGCAGTGCAGAAGGAAAACATGGGGTGGGAGCCCCCACATAGAGTCCCTACTGGGCCACTGCCTAGTGGAGCTGTGAGAAGAGGGCCACTGTCCTCCAGACCCCAGAATGGTAGATCCACTGACAGATTGCACCATGCACCTGGAAAAGCCACAGGCACTCAACACCACACCATGAAGGCAACCAGGAGAGAGGCTGTACCCTGCAAAGCCACAGGGGTGAAGCTGCCCAAGACTAGGGAACCTACCTCTTGCATCAGCATGACCTGGATGTGAGGCATGGAATCAAAGGAAATCATTTCAGAACTTTAAGATTTGACTGCCCTACTGGATTTTAAACTTGCATGGGCCCTGTAGCCCCCCTTTTCTTTGGCCGATTACTCCCATTTCGAATGGCTGTAAGCAGGAGCTTATAAGCAGGAGCTGAAATGATAGCAACACATGGACACATGGGGAGGAACAACACACACTGAGGCCTCTCAGAGGGTAGGGGGTGGGAGGAGAGAGCATCAGGAAGAATAGCTAATGGATGCTGGGCTTAATACCTAGGTTATAGGCTGATCTGTGCAGCAAACCACCATGGCACACATTTATCTATGTAACAGACTACACATCCTGCACAGGTACCCTGGAATGTAAAATCAAAATTGAAGGAAAAAAAAAGATTTGTTTTCAACTTCTGAGATTTGTTCTGCTTGATCTAGTCTATTATTGAAGCTTTCAAATGTGTTTTGCATTTTCTTAAATGAATTTTTTACATCCACAATGCATTTTTTAAAAAGATACCTATTTCCTTGGTAAATTTCTCATCCATATTCTGAACTTTTTTGTACTGTTTTTCATATTTTTCTTGCACCTCATTGAGCTTTGTTAAAATCAATATTTTGGATTATTTATCTGGTATTTTGAGGCATTATTTTTGATTTGGATCTGTTGCCAGACAATTGTTGTGGTCCTTTGGTGGTGTCATAAATCCCTACTTTTTCATGTTTCTTATGTCCTTCCATTGATATCTGTGCATCTGGTATAGCAGTCACCTTTTCATATTTCTTTGTCCACATTAATAAAAAATTTACTTTCTATATAATTGTTACAGATTTTAATAATTTTATTCTTTTCACTCCCTCTTCTTGTTCTAAATGCCCTTTTAAATTGTTAACTACGTATTGAAGTCAGCTCCACTATATGCCCTTTGTAGTTCCAAAGATTTCTTAAGTGATATCCAGGTCAACACTACTTACACCAGTACTGCAGCTTCAGATGCATGAAACCCCAGCTACAACAGAGGATGAAGTATCCTATAAAGAGCATTGTGATACCACTGACTCCACTCTTCTTTATGGTGGTATTGCCCTTAGTCCAGCCTTTTTGTACAGCTCCCAAGAGCTTCATTAGAGAGAATTTGGAGATTGTAAGTCTGATTAGGGGTTTCAAACTTCTTAGTCAAATTTCTTTCCAACAAAGGAACTTGTGAAAATCTTCCCTTCTGGGGACTGATAAGCTGTGGTTTCTGGGCCATTGCATTCTAACACTGAGGCTTTCCTGGGAACACCCCTAGTCCAAGATAGGCAGGAAACAACTCCAGCCCTATGGAGCTGGAAGGTCCTTTCTGTCAGCGGTTGTAGCATGATTGGTGAAGAGGCTCTGAAAAATGTGATCCTGGGTTGAACCTAAAGGGCCCTGTCACTGAATGTGTATTGCTTGGAACTGAAGCCAGATATGGGCTCCAGAGAGACTTGGTCTTTACTCTCCACTAATGCCTTTACATCTGAGACTCAATTATGACTGCAGTCTTTTACTTTCTCTTCTTGAATAAATTTTGTAGACAGAGAGGCAAGATTTTGGCTGCTTGGTTGTGTTACAGAAAGAAACTCATTGTAAGTTATCGCCCTTGGAATGAACAAGCTTAAATGGAGTCTTCATCTTGAGATTTCTTCTCTGTGGCTGAATCATCAGTGTTGAAGTCCTCAGAGCCATGCTCATGGCAGTCCATTCCTGCTTTTTTGTCCCAGGCACACTTTTCTCCTGCATTTTCTCTACTCTGAGGCTAAGTCCTTATTCTTGGTTCCCCATGACTCAGATTTTGCCTAATGAGCTATTTTTAAGGCTTAATTAGTATTCTGTGTTCTTTTCCCAAGTCTCAGTGTCTCTAATATCAGTGGAGACTCTTGAGGGGTGATCTCTACCTTTGGAATCTCTCTCATTGCTTGACAATGAGATTGTTACTGCTTTAACTCCATCAATGAGATCCTTTGAACTGTGATAATCACCAGTAGGCATATCTAGTACTTTTACTAGATGCTGTTACATTTGGGGATCATTTGTTTTCAATTTCAGATCAACAGAAACTGCTTACACATCATTAAGTATGGCTGAGGAATATTTTCTGTCTTGTTTTGACAAAGAAGTTTTCATTGAGCTAACCAGTAAAGGTGCTTTAGTTTCTGAAGGATTACATCTACATTCCCCTGATTTAGGCAAATCTTTGTTAAGTTCTAGTTTAGGAACAATGTTCTCTGATGCATAAAATGGAGCCTTGGTTTCTCCTTGGAAAGTACTCTTTGGTTCAGTACTTTTTAACATTTTGAAGGAATTTGATTGTTGATATCTTTGTGTGCTTTTGTAGTACTTGCTCTTTCCAAACCAAGGCTAGCAGTGGAAAGGACTTAACTGTCCATTCTGGTTTGCCCCTTATCAACTTAGTATTACTTACCTCACTCACTCTCCGTTTCTAACTCTCTCCTTTTAGCTTTAATTAAATTTGTGTTTGTCACCCCCCACCCCACCCCCCTTTTTTTTTTAACTTGTGGGAGTATAGCTTGCTTGAACTTTTTGATTAGCAGTTATGGTTGGTATTGTCATCTTACAATATGGCAAATGGAATTTTAATCATATAAATGACTTCATACAATAAAGACAGCTTTCTCTTTTGGATGGAATATCACTCATCCTCTTCTGGTGCTCCTTTAGGGGGATACTAATTTTGCAGTTGTTTCTCACAGATCCCCATGTTTCCTAATCACCATTTCCAAATTTGGCAGAGTTTGGCAGTTTTCATGTCAGTCTTGAAAGAGCTGAAAGCCCAGGAAACCCCCATAATGACCCCCACAGGGAAGCCCCATTCCAATTTTTTGAAAATTATTTTCATAAGGGAGAATTTTTTCCTAAAGATGTGTATATATTGTTGGTTGAACAGGATACTTTAGCTTTGATTGTGGGTGCCTGTGATAGTGTGATCTTTGTATTGACTTCTTCAACAGTACACAGGGTCAGTGGTATCTGTGATTTTCCTGATGGATTAGGGTACATTTATTATTATAATTATTAGTCGAAGTAGTGTGAAGTTTTGCTGGGGACTTGGATGTCTAACTGAGCAGGCCCCCATGATGGCAGCAGTGGGGCAATGTGCCTTTTTTTTTTTTCTGGACTCAGAACAGCTTACACTGACTCTGGTCTTTGCGGGTCCTGGAGGGCTGATTCTTGGGCATTCAGGTAGTTTTCTTAGAAGCTATAAGTGGCAGCAGTGGGCCAGGAGTGTGAGTGGGTTCTCAGGTCCCTCTGCTGTTGGTACTGTGTGGGTGATGGCAGTAGCAGTGGTGGAGCAACCTACTGGGACTTAAACAGTCTGTGTTGGTGTTCCTAGAAGCAGCAATGCATTCAGCAGACTAGTCCCCAATCTCACAGCTGCATGTAGCAGGGCAGTGGGTATTGTCCTTAGGAGAGCTTGGTTTCCCTGTCCCTCCTACTGCTGGGTGGTGGCCGCAACCACATCACCTCAAATTTGGCCCGAAGTTAGGACCCAACTCAGTGTTAAACTCTCAGAATGGTGCCAGCTGTGGGCTGGTGACCAGAGTGGGTAGGCCCTCCCACCTCAGGCGAACAGCATAGGGAAGAAGCTATGAAGGGTGTAGTCTGCTCAAGTCTCAGTCTCACAGGAGCCTGTGGCAAGGCAGTGGATATTGTTCTAGGTATGTGTAAGAGAGCTTCGTTTCCTTGTCCCTCCTTGGCTAAGCGGTGGTTGCAACCACATCAACTTGAACTTGGCCCGAGGGTGGGGCCTAACTTAGCATTAAACTCTTAAAATGATACCTTGGGCTTGAGACCAGAGAGGGTGGTGCCCCTCCCAGGCAGGCAGTGTGGTCAGGAAGCTATGGAGAGTGCCAGCCACTCACATCTCAGTCTCAATAGCATACTGCATCTGGGCAGTAGAGACCCTCCCAGAGGCTAGTCTCCCATTTCCCTGCTGGGAGCTGCGCAGTGGCAGCAGCCACGTCTGTAGGTCCCCTGTAACTAAGATCTCAAAGTGGTACCTTGCTGAGGCTGCTCTAGGCCTGGATGCCTATGGGATTTCATGTGGGTTTCCTTTCTGGAGCAATGTCTCTATGAAATCTTTAGGCAGCTCTGTACGTCAGGCTCAAGGGCCTAGTGGGTCAAGGGTCTCCCCTGTAGTCAAGGTCATAAAAGCTAAGCCCTTGGGGTTTCTCTCTTCTTGTTTCCCTGTGTTTAGAAGCCTCTCCCAGCTCTTAGTGAGTACCTGGCTGGGCAAGATGCCTCAGATCCTCTACTTACTTCTGGTGCTTCCCATCTCTTCTCTGTGAATCCCAGCATGCTCTCCTAGACCATCTCTTCAAAAGGTATCTACTTACTATTCTGGTTCCTCTCTGTGGAAGAGGCGCATACTACCTACATCTAGTCAGCCATCTTCCCTCAATTTCATAAAATCTGGTCACCCATCTTCCCTCAGGTTTTTTTCCTGTAAAATGAAAAAGTTGAATTGGATGACCTCTAAGGTTCCTTGTGACCCTTTACACTAAACTTGCATTGCCCATCATGACACAAAACAAGGATGTGGAGTTGGGTTTTAATTACCTACACGGTCAAGACAGGGCTGTCCATCAGATGAAGCACAGACCAATAGGAATTGCCTAGTTGTTTAATCATTCTTTGATTTAACACTATATTTAGGAAATGTATTTTGTTGACTATGGGATACTCACTATTGTTTCCTTATTCTAGTTCTTTAAGAAAAATGATTTTTTAAAAAAAAACTTTGAAATTGGATTTTATTGTACATTTACGTATACTTATAAGAAATAATACAGAGAGATCCTGTGTACCCTTACTCTTACAATATTGTGATATTATGCTATAGTTTTATAAGATGTAACCATTGGGTAACATTGGGAGATTGATATTGATACAGTCATGATACAGAACATTTCCATCACCACAAGGGTCCCTCATGTTTCCCTTTTATACCCACACCCAATTTCTTCCTGCTCCCCACCCCTTCCTTAATCCCTAATAACCCTAGTATGTTCTCCACTTCTGTAATATTATCATTCAAGAATGTTATATAAATGGTACCATACAGTATGTATGAGTTTCTCTGCATCATTACCAGCATTTGATTTTGTCACTATTTTTAATTTTAAACATTCTGATAGGTGTGCAGTTGTATCTCATGGTTTTAATTTGCTATGCCACTAATAACTAGTGATATTGAATATCTTTTTATGTGCTTCTTTGCCATCTGTGTATCCTCTTTGGTGAAATGTTTTTTCATGCCCATTTTGCCCATTTTCTGTTTTTTGTTTTGTTTTGTTTTGTTTTGTTGAGATGGAGTCTCACCATGTCACCCAGGCTGGAGTGCAACCTCTGCCTCTCAGGTTGAAGCAATTCTTTAGCCTCAGCATCTCCAGTAGCTGGGATTACAGTTGCCTGCCGTCATGCCCAGCTATTTTTTTTTTTTTTTTGTATTTTTAGTGGTGATGGGGTTTCACCATGCTGGCCACTCCTGACCTAAGTGGTCTGCCCGCCTCAGCCTCCCAAAGTGCTGGGATTACAGGTGTGAGCTACTGTGCCTGGCCCTTTTGCCCATTTTCTAATAGATTTTTTTAAGTGCTGAGTTTTTAAGAGTTCTTTCTATATTTAATGTATCATCATTTTTTGGATATGTGGTTTGCAAATATTTTCCCACAGTCTATAGTTTGTGTTTTTGTCTTAGTAACAGAATCTTTCAAAGAGCAACATTAAAAAAACTCAGAGTTCAAGAATTTATTACACAATGTACATTAATTCTGATATGCCTCCAACTTTTATTTAGTTTTTGGGGTACATGTTCAGGTTTGTTACATGGGTAAATTGTGTGACTCTTGGGTTTGGTGTACAAATTATTTCATCACCCAGGTAGTGAGCAAAGTACCTAATACATAGTTTTTTTTTTCCCCCATTCTCACTGTCCTCTCATCCTCCACTCTCAAGTAGGCTCCAATGTTTATTGCTCCCTTCTTTGTGTACATGTGCACTCAATGTGTAGCTTCCACTTGTAGGTAAGAACATGTGGTATTTGGTTTTCTGTTCTGCATTAATTTGTTTAGGATAATGGCCCCAAGCTGCATCCATGTTGCTGCAAAGAACATGATTTCATTCTTTTTTTTAATGGTTGTGTAGTGTTCTATGGTGTATATATGCCATATTTTCTTTATCCAGCCCACCATTGCTGAGCATCTAGGTTGATTCCATGTCTTTACCATTGTGTGAATAGTGCTGTGATAAACATACAATTGTATGTGTCTTTATAGTAGAACAACTGATATTCCTTTGGTTATATATTGCTTTCCACAGTAACTGAACTAGTTTGCATTCTCACGAGCAGTATATAAGCATTCCCTTTTCACTGCAACCCTGCCAGCATCTGTTGTTTTTTGACTTTTTAATAATGGCCATTCTGACTAGTGAGAGGTGGTATCTCATTGTGGTTTTGATTTGCATTTCTCTAATGATTAGTGATGTTGAGCATTTTTTCATATGCTTGTTTGCTGTGTGTATGACTCCCTTTGAGAAGTTTCAGTTCATGTACTTTGTCTATTTTTTAATGGGGTTGTTTTTTACTTATTAATTTATTTAAGTTCCTTACAGATTCTGGGTACTTGACATTTGTTGGATGCATAGTTTGCAAATTTTTTCTCCCATTCTGTATATTGTCAAAGAGAAAAAGTTTTTAATTTGGAGGAAGTCCAGTTTGTCATTTTTTTCCTTTTATCGATTAGGCTTTTGGTGTCAAATCTTAGAACCTTTTTGCCTAACCCTAGATCCTGATTTTCTCCTATGGTTTTTTTCTAAAAGTTTTACTATTTTATACTTTATTTTAATGTATATAACTCATTTTGAGTTAATTTTTATATAAAGCATGCGATTTAGGTTGAAGTTCATTTTATTGCCTATGGGTGTCCAATTGCTCCAACACAGTTTGTTGAAAAGTCTGTCTTTCGTCCCTGAATTGCTTTTGTACTACTGTCAAAAACCATTTGGGCATATTTATATGGCTCTATTTCTGTGTTCTCTGTTCTATTCCGTTGATGTATGTATCTGTAGACCAATATCACTTAGTCTTGATTACTGTTGTTATATAAATAGTTCTGAAATTAGGTATATTGATTCTTCTTCATTCTTCTTTTAAAAAATTGTTTTAGCTCTTCTAGTTCTTTGATTATTCATATAAATAGTAAAATAGTCTTATCTAAATATAAAAAAAACCTACTGAGATTCTGATAAGAATTGCATTAAACCTATGCATCAATTTGGGGAGAATTAACATCTTTAATATACTGAGTATTTCAATTCATTAACATGGTAGTTTTAATTTTTTTTATTTTTGGTCCTATCTTTGGTTTTGGGCTAAGTGTAATACTATCTTCATAAAACATATTGGAAAATGTTTCTTCCCTTTCTATTTTCTGCAAAAGATTGTGTAGAATTGGTGTTATTATTCTTCAAATATTTTGTGAAATTTTCCAGTGAACCCGCCTAGGCCTGCAGATTTCTTTTTTTTTAGTTAAAAATTCAATTATTTTAGTAGTGATACGGATTTTCAAATTATGTATTTCATATTGGGTGAGTTATGGTGATTAGGGTTTGTTGGGGAATTGGTTCATTACATCTAAGTTGTCAAATTTATGTTTGTAGTGTTGTTCACAGTATTTCTTTATTATCGTTTTTGTGGCTGTAGGGTCTTTAGTGAAACTTCCTGTTTTATTCCTGATATTGATGACTTGTGTCTTCTCTCTCTCTCTTTCTTTAGAGTCAGAGTCTCACTCTGTTACCCAGGCTGAAGTGAGGTGTGATTATAGATCACTGCAGCCTCAAACTGCTCAAGTGATCAAGGGGTTTAAGTGATCCTCCCCTCTCAGGCTCCCCAGTAGCTGGGACTATAAGCACATACCACCATGCTGGGCTAAGTTTGTTTTATATTTTTGGTAAAGATGGAGGTCTTGCTATGTTGCCCAAGCTGATCTCAAACTCCTTGCCTCAAGCAATCTTCCTTCTTTAACCTCCTGAAAGCACTAGGATTACAGGAATGAACCACTACCCCTAGCCTGTATTTTGTTGTTGTTTTAAAATCTATTCATCCACTGTTTTTTGTTTTTTTATTTTTTTCATTAGTGATATGGGATAGGGGGCAGGGAAATGCTAGAAGAGAAGGGTGGGGTCCCTGGCCAGCACTCCACCCCCGGGCCTGTGCCCATGGACCTACGTAAGGACAGGCATTTCTGTTTTTGTGCCCAAATGTTGATTTTTCCAAGACCACCTGGCCTGCTATGTCCCCATCCTGTTCCTGTAAAAACCCTGAGACCCTGGTGGGCAGAGATGCAAGTGGCTGGACGTCGAGAGGATCACACTGGTGGAAGAACACACAAATGGTTGAACGTTGGGAAGAACACATTGACTGAAGAGCACATCGACAGGCACCAGCAGTTGCTGGTGGGCCCTCAACCGGCAGAACAATGCAGACCTGGGGGGAATTTGGCTGCAGCAGTTGGAGGAGAGTTTGGCCGCTGGGCACCCCGACTCCAGGGGAAAACCACCTTCCCACTCCATTCCCCTTCTGGGCCTCCCCATCCACCTCGATGAGAGCTACCACCACTCAATAAAAAACCTTGCAGTCATTCTCCAAGTCCATGTGTGATCCGATTTTTCTGGTACACTAAGGCAAGACTCTGGGATACAGAAAGCCCTCTGTCCTTGGGATAAGGCAATTTGCACTGGTTAACACAAGCCGCTTTTGAATGGCTACACTGAAAGAGCACACTGTTAACACATGCCCACTGGGGCCTCAGGAGCTGTAAACATTCATTCACCCCTAGACCCTGCCATAGGGTAAGAGCCCACATTCCCCATGACCTGCCCGTATGCCTGCTCCCCCTAGGGGTTTGGAGCAGCGGGTCATGAAGAAACGAGCCACACCCCCAGCACACGAACTGTTCCTATTTCAACAGGACTTAAATTTACCCTATATTTTTTCTTTTATGTTTGTTCTCTTTTCTCAGCTCTCTGTTTTCTTCTTCTTGTCTTCTAGTGGGTTGTTTGAACAATTTTTACTGTTCCGTTTTGTTTTATTAAAGTGTTTTTGAATGTATCTCTTTGTATAATTTTTTTTAAAGTTTGCTCTAGGTGTTGCAACATATATAGTTTATCACAATCTACTGGCATCATTGTTTTACCAGTTTGTGTAAAGTATATGAATGCTACCTGCATCCTTTTCCTCTCCTTTGTTTATAATTGTCATATTTTCTCTACATCTACATTTAGAACCACGTAATAGAGTCTTATAATTTTTGTTTCAATGGTCTATCATAATTTAGAAAACGCAGGAGGCAAAGGAAAGCCCATTTTATTTACCCATATTTCTGTTGCTGCATCCTTTTTTCATTTCTGATGTTCCAAGCTTCCTTCTTTTAACATTTGTGTTTAGAGAGCTTTTAAAAGCTGTTATTTTAGGGTAGGTCTACTTTTGAAAAACTATCCTAATTTTCCTTTACCTGAGAATATACTGCTTTCTCCTTAATTCCTGAAGGGTAATTTCACTGGGTGTAAAGTTCTGGGTTGACAGTTCTTTTCACTTGAAAGATACTGTGCCACTTCTTTCTGGCCTCCATGGTTTCTCCAGGGAGAAACTCACTGTTATTCAAATTGTTTTCCCCTACGTGTACAGTGTCATGGCTGCTTTCAACACTTTGTCTTTAGTTTTCATAATTTTAATTATGGTATATCTTCCTGTGTATTATTTTGTTATCTTGTTTGGGGTTCACTCAACTTCATGAATTTGTAGTTTTATGTTTCTTGCTAAATATGGGAAGTTTTCAGCCATTAGTTCTTTAAGTACTTTTTCATCCCTGCCCTCATTTTTCTCTCCTTCCAGAACTTCAGTGGCACAAATATTACATTTAAAAAATGCTTCCAAAGGTTCCTGAAGCGTGTTCACTTTTTTCAAGTCTTTTTTCTCTATGTTGTTTGTATTGAGTAATTTGTATTGTTCACTCTTTCTGTTCATGATTTCTTTCCTCTATTTCCTCCATTCTGCTGTTGAACTTATTCACTGAGCTTTTTAAAATTTCAGTTACTGTATCTCTCAGTTCTAAATTTCAATTTGATTCTTCTTTGTATCTTTCATTTGTTTGTTGAGACATTCTTTTTCTTTGCTAAAGCTTTTTATTTTTTATTTGTTTCAAGCCTGTTTGTAATTACTCATTGAAACATGTTTATAATGGCTGTTTTAAAATATTTGTTAGGTAATTCTAGCACCTTTGTCATCTGTTGTTGGCATCTATTACTTTTTTTCATTCAGCAGATACCTTTCTGGTTGTTAGTATGATGTGTGATTTTTGATTGAAATCTGGGCATTTTCATATTATGTTATGAGACTCTAAATCTTATTTAAATCTTCCATTTTGATTGGCCTTCTCTGACACCACTCTAGTAGTGGAAGGAGGGAGGTGCCACCTTGTTAATATCATGTGTAATGGAAGTCTAGTTTCTCCAATTGGCCTTGTTGACACTTGAATGGGAGGAACTACTTATTACTGCTGGATGAGGGTGGGGATTCTGGCTCCATTGACACTGTGGTGGAGGTGGCCTCATTATTGCTGGGTGATGGTGAAAGTCTTGATTCTTTTGTAGGCCTCCTCTAACACTACCTCAGTGGGGTGAGGAGGGTGCCTCATTACTGCTTGATGGGGGCAGAAGTTCTGGCTCCTTGTGTGGTTTTTACTCACACTGCAGGGAGGAGGAGATCATGTTATTGGCCAGAGGGATGAACGTCCTGGCACCCTACTTGGCTTTCTTTGATACCACTCTGGTGAGTGTGTTGGAGCACCTCATTACTGTCTCATGAGGGTGGAAATGTAGGCTCCCCATGTGGTCTTCATTGGCATGGATGGGAGTGGAGCAACAGCTTTTTCTGTGGGGTTAGGCTGGAATAGATTGCTTCTTGTCTAAAAATTTTCTGTCTGACTAGGCCATCCTTTTCCTGGCCTTCAGCTAGAGAGAACAAGCTTTTGTTCAGGCTATTTTGCCCATGCATGTTGATGTTTTCTTGTTTCTGGCTTCTTCAGCTGCACGTCTCAGATATATTAGCCAAAAATGAATCCCAAGGAACACATGACCATGTTGTTCTTCGGGTTTTGATGTTCCTAGCAAGCAATCTTCTCTCCACCTTTCAGAGACTTCCTGTGTTTGCTTTACATATTATGTCCAGGGCTTTTAGTTTTACCCAATAGGTGGAATAAGGAAAAGTACATTTATTTCATCTTCCTGGAATAATGTGTCTTATAGAAAAGATCTTTTATTTGCTGCTAAAGTAAGGAATTTTAGTGGATGAGAATGGGGTAGTTGAGGGGAGGAGGAAGAGAAAGGAGAGGAAAGAAAAACAGATTCTACCACTCCTAAAAAACTCTGTGAGTCCTGATTGAATATTTGTTCGTTCATTCATCATTCAACAAATGTTTATAATTCAACACTGTATGTCTAGGAGTGTGATTGGTGCTAGGAACACAAGGATATGTAAGATTAATTTTTGCTTATTAGAAGCTTGAAATCTAGTCTTGTGGAGGCTAACACCCAAATAAGCAAATTATTACATGTTGTAATAAGTGAACTGTGTCCTGAAGTATGAGTAGAAGTTCTCTAGGTTGCAATTCCATGCAAACCATCCAACACACCATGGCCTGCAGGACAGTGGATGGCAAAGTGGTGTCTGAGACCAACAACACCAAAGTTCTGAGGCATTGGGTCAGCAGAAACAGGGTACCCTTTGGGGAGCAGGAATCCAATAAAAAGTTTAGAGGTCAAAAAATAAAAGTAAATAAAATAATGACTTCTTAATGTTTGTGTCTATATCTATGCATATCTTTTAATATCCTTTTACATGTGTTGGATGTAAGACTTGCCACTCTGCCTTCATCTATCTTTTCCTTTCTACCTATTCCTGTATGACATCTGTGACTAGAAATAGGGGAGAGAGATGTTTGGCTAAACATCTAGAGTTACTAGGTAGAAATGTGTAAATGTAACAGATGCACAAGTGGAGCTCAGGATGAAGCTATTGTTTTAAATCTGCTCTCACAGCCAGTTCTGTTTTCACTAGTTGTGAGTGTGTGTGTTTAAATGTAGTAACATTCAGTTAATACTGATAGTCACATCACAGTTCCTTCATCCCTTTACAGTCATTTCAGCCTACTTATCAACAATAGCTTTTCATAGAATCTACTAGAATTATACACTGATGGGACTATATTAATTTTAGGAAATGAAATACTCATATTTTACCCAGGAAACTGGTGTACTAGGCCATTCTTGCATTGCTATAAAAAATACCTAAGATTGGGTAATTATAAAGAAAAGAGATTTAACTGGCTTCTGTTTCTGCAGGCTGTACAAGAATGCTTGGCTTCTGGGGAGGCCTCAGGGAGCTTTTACTTGTGGCAGAAGGTGAAGTGGGAGCAGGCATGTCACACGGCCAGAGCAGGACAAGAGAGAGAAAGAGTTGGAGGTGCCATACACTTTTAAACAAACAGATCTCGTGTGGACTCACTCAGTGCCAAGGTGATGGCACCAAATACTTCATGAGGGATACACCCCCACGATCCAAACATCTCCCACTAGGCCCCACTCCAACACTGGAGATTACATTTCAACATAAGATTTGGCAGGGACACAGATCCAAACCATATCAATGGGAATATATGGTCTGGCTCATTATGTTAAAATAAATAAAATAATTTTTATCATGCAGAGTGTTATGCTAATTTTCATTGTTTTCTTTTTTCTTTTTTTTTTTTTTTGAGACGGAGTCTCGCTCTGCCGCCCAGGCTGGAGTACAGTGGCCGGATCTCAGCTCACTGCAAGCTCCACCTCCCGGGTTTATGCCATTCTCCTGCCTCAGCCTCCCAAGTAGCTGGGACTACAGGCGCCCGCCACCTCGCCCGGCTAGTTTTTTGTATTTTTTAGTAGAGATGGGGTTTCACCGTGTTCGCCAGGATGGTCTCGATCTCCTGACCTCGTGATCCACCCGTCTCGGCCTCCCAAAGTGCTGGGATTACAAGCTTGAGCCACCGCGCCTGGCCTGTTTTCTTACTCTCATTTGCATCTATGGTCATTATCTTTCCTCGCCTTCAGTATTAGTATCTGTAAACTTTCTCTCTTCTGGAATAGCATGTATTCAAACCTTATGATATCCCTAATGTATTGGTGTATTTTTAAAAAGCCCATGTACAATAACACTTTATTTTTATGCTGTCTAAATCTTTTATTTAAAGACATCTGGTATGTTTGGCTCAGCGGACAAAATATGACAGTGCTGAAAAGTAGTATTAGCAATTCTTATGACTTTTTACATATTTTAAGATGTTTATGGCAGAAATTACATACTGTGGTGGATAGAGTAGCAGACTAAGAAAAATTTATCATTGACATGCTATTACTTACTTTTTTTGTGACCCTGAGAAAACCAGTAGCCTTTCTATGATTCTGAATTTTAACCACAATTTTATAGCTATGAAAGAAGAAAACAATTGTTCCAAATATCTGCACAATAGGAATACTGAGATTTCAAGAATAATTCTTTGTGTGTTTTTTAAAAATGTAGCATAATCTATTGCTACTGTTAGTGTTTCCAAAGTGGCAAACTTGAATTCACTTTCTTGTAATAAGTAAAAACATGTCCTGGCCGGGCGCGGTGGCTCAAGCCTGTAATCCCAGCACTTTGGGAGGCCGAGACGGGCGGATCACGAGGTCAGGAGATCGAGACCATCCTGGCTAACGCGGTGAAACCCCGTCTCTACTAAAAATACAAAAAACTAGCCGGGCGAGGTGGCGGCGCCTGTAGTCCCAGCTACTCGGAGGCTGAGGCGAGAGAATGGCGTAAACCCGGAGGCGGAGCTTGCAGTGAGCTGAGATCCGGCCACTGCACTCCAGCCTGGGCGACAGAGCCAGACTCCGTCTCAAAAAAAAAAAAAAAAAAAAAAAAAAACATGTCCTGTATATGGCCAGTGGTAACTATTTGGTTTGAACTACTATATGAATTAGGAATAAAAATATAATATTGGATTGAACTTCAACTTATCACAAAAATTGTTTAACTATTAAGATATTTTAGGTATTAAAATTCAAATAGTATTAATCTAAATTTGAAAAATTATTATAATATTTCAATTATGTTTAGCTGCTTATAGTTTTAATTCAGAGACATTAGTTGATTAAATACTGTCCCTGTAACTAGACCATGATAAATAATGCTATTGTGTGTGACACGGATAAGAATCAGGTCATTGTTTAGTATTTCAGCTTATAGTTTGGTATTTCAGCTTGTGTGCACGGTCCTTTGCTGGAAAGAAAACATCATCCTGGTTCAAATGATCAGTACATTGCTAATTTATTAGTGATTTATTTTCCTTAAACTTTGAAAGTATTTTTGTTATATTTGCTGAGGGTAGGGTAAATCAATTTGTACTCACATGCCAGATTATATCAGATGTTATTGATTCTGGCTACTTCCTTGATTTATGGAATGATTAATTTCATTATAAATATTTCAGTCTTCTGAGAAATTGGTTAAAAAAAGAGGAACTTAATTTAATTTGCTATGGTATGTCTATATGTATATTTATATCCCTCTTATTTAAGGCAAAGATAAAGATCTAGGCCAACTAGGGAACTCAATAGGCCATGATCATTGGAAGTTGTATGTGTAGTGACTTGACATTGTTATTTCTGTGGATTTCTTTTTCAGACTGACGTTATTTAAAATTGGTGCTTGCTTAGTAGAGGTGCATAAGAAGAGGAATGTTGGATTTTTATCTTATTCACAATACACATGCCAGATATATTTTGCTTTCCTGAAAAAGTTGTACTATCTTTACTCCTTCTCTAAATCTGTTGCCTTTCTAAGCATGATACCAAAGGCAAATATCCTGAAGAAAAGAGTGATAGATTTTACTACAAAAAATTTAAAGCTGTCTGCCAAAATCCACTATAAACAAGATTGAAAGGCAACTGACAACTCGGAACAATGGGAGCAACACATATGGTGAACAAAGGGTGAAAATCCTTCTTATAAAGAGCTCTTAAAATATAAGAGCATATTGTACATACCAGATCATCTTTTCATCTGGAGAGCTAGGTACTGTTATTATCTTTATTTTATAGACAGATAAAGAAGTTAAGGCTTAAAGAGGTCTTACAGTTAGTCATGAGTGAAAGATTCAAACCTGAGTTGTCTGACCCCAGAGTCTATGCTCTTAACTACTAAGCTACACTTCCCTCCATTCTTACAGATGGCCAGAGACATGAAAAAGCAATTTACAAAGACACCCAACAGCTAGTAAACATATAATATTTATTTTCTCTCTGGAAAAAAATAATGGAAATGAAAATAATTAGAGAACATTTTGTCTATCAAACTGACAAAAATTTTAAACAATGGTTATGTTCATTTTTGGCAAGATACGGAAAAACCAGACAATTGATAAATCCTTTCATTGGGAAAATTACCCACAAAATCCCTTAAAACTCAGTTATAGTTTTAACCTTGTAATTTAATTTGTAGTTATTAATCCTGAGAAAATAACTGTGTGTATGTGAGATTTACTTATGAGGATATTAACTCAATATTTGTTTATAATGCTAGAAACTGTAGACAACCAAAATGTTCAACAATAGAAGACTGACTAATTAGCATACATCTATAAAATGGAATTCCAGTAGTTGTTTAAAGTGATATTTTAAAGAGTTGTTTGGGCAGGGTGCAGTGGCTCACACCTGTAATCCCAGCACTTTGGGAGGCCGAAGTGGGTGGATCACCTGAGGTCAGGACTTCAACACCAGCCTGGCCTGGTGAAACCCCGTTTCTACTAAAAATACAAAAATTAGCCAAGCGTGGTGGCACGTCCCTGTAGTCCCAGCTACTCAGGAGGCTGAGGTAGGAGAATCACTTGAACCTGGAGGTGGAGGTTGCAGTGAGCCGAGATCGTGCCACTGCACTCCAGCCTGGGTGACAGAGTGAGACTCTGCCTCAAAAGAAAGAAAGAAAGAAAGAAAGAGAGAGAGAGAGAGAGAGAGAGAGAGAGAGAGAGAGAGAGAGAAAGAAAGAAAGAAAGAAGGAAAGAAAGAAAGAAAGAATTTTTGATGGCATTTTATGTGTTAAGGGAATAAATCAGATCATTAACTCATTAAGATTCCACTTAAAAGTTGTACATTATTGTATTGATAAAAGACTGAAAAGGTTTTTATAAAAATATTAACAGTGATTTTCTCTAGTTAGTGAGAATATGATGGGTCTTATTTTTAATTTTCCAAATTTTCTACAATAACGAAATTTTATTTTTTAAAAACATAAAAGTTACTGGCCAGGCATGGTGGCTCATGCCTGTAATCCAAGAACTTTGGGAGGCCGAGGTGGACGGATCACCTGAGGTCAGGAGTTTGACCAGCCTGACCAACATGATGAAACCCCGTCTTTACTAAAAATACAAAAACTAGCTGGGCGTGGCAGCGGGCACCTGTAATCCCAGCTACTCAGGAGGCTGAGGCAGGAGTATCACTTGAACCTGGGAGGCGGAGGCTGCAGTGAGTCGAGATCGCACCATTGCACTCCAGCCTGGGCAACAGAGAGGGAGACTCCATCTGGGGGAAAAAAAAAAAGGTTACCAGAAAATTTCTTTCATTTACTTCTTGTTGCATGTAAGATTTTAAAAAAGCATAATCACAGATTTGCAAGAGAAAAATTTTGATCTTTCCATACTTTTAAAATTTCTAATGAATAGTACATGGTGGATCTTTAGTCTTCTAATGGGTAGTTGTCATAATGTTATTCCCAGGTAAACTTGAATGATGTTTTATTTAGTATTTCCATGTGAATTTTTTTGACTCATTTTTTGGTCATAGTTTTATCTTTATTTCTTTTCTTTAACTTCTTCACATTCATATTTGCCAATTTATATTCTTTCTAATGTATTTCTTATATTCTGGTTTTTATTAGAAAAGCTTCCCCAATTTTTAAAAATTTTAAACGATAATTTTAACTTTTATTTTAGAGTTGGGGGTTACATGTGCCTGTTTGTTACATAAGTGTATTGTATGCTGCTAAGGTTGGGGCACAAATCATCTCATCCCTTGGGTAGTGAGCATAGTACCCAATAGTTTTTTAGTTGTCCCCCTCCCTCCCTACTCTAGTAGTCCCCAGTGTCTATCGTTGGCATCTTTATGTCCGTGAGCATCCAGTGTTTAGCTTTGAAATGCATTGCTTGGTAATAAAATATACCAGTGTTCATCCTTCAAAATTTTCTTTTCTACAGAATAAAAATTTTGCAAAATGGGCACAAAATTTGTTGTGCGAAATGGAAGATGCCAGCTTGCTTATTTTACCTTATATTATTTAACAAAATTGAGATTACATAATCTAGTTCTCAATAACTGGTGGTATTTGTTCATAAACTTCTATTGATATGCTAATTTTCTGTTAATATGGGATTTATTAGTTAGGTCTCGTTTCTGAATTCGTGAAACTTCCCCTCCTCCGAACAAATGATCTCCCTCTCTCCTCTTCTTTCAGTAAGTCAATTTATATTTGGAGATGTGGCACAGTACTAGATGATTCAAGCTGAGAAAGAACAAAAAAAGATATCTGGCACTCATTCCTTGCTTTCGTATGAGCTAACTCCTGACAGGTATCTAGTATATGCTGAGTTTCCTATCTTTCTCATACATATCAGGCAGAGTAAAGCAGGTAGGAATCAGAGGTCTCAAATTAATGTCTGTAAATCCTGAGGAAATATTTTGAGGCTGCAGTAGACTAAACGATGCCAGATTTGGTTTAATTTGCTGTAATTCTATCATTTGAACACTAAGTGGCACTAAAGCCTAGGTCACAGATAATATATTGCCAATTCAAATTCTCAGATTTGGGGTCTATTGGTGGGTAAATGGCTTTGGAAAAGTGAAAAAAGGATTAGTAAGAAAGTATTCTGAGCTTAGAGGAAGACAGAAAAAATAGTTTTACAATCAGTTATTTTTGGGAACTGGAAGTTTAACCAAACTCTCTTGCTTTTATTTGCAAATTATTTAAAAGCAAGGAGTAAACCACTCTTAAAATGAACAAAGATGATTAATCTCACTCCACCTATCCTTGAATATTTTCCCTTTTTCTTTGAAAGGAAGGAAAATCTATACTTAGAAAAAAGTTTTCAGATAGAAAGCACTCATATGCATGTTGAACCTTAAGCTCCTGTGTACCCATAGATGACAATATCCATAATAAACATTTTCTTTTCAACTCTGGTTTCTTTTGAGACTATTTATTTTTAGCTATAAATGTGTATGTTTACATTGGCCTAATTTGGGAAATGTCAGTATAATTTGAGTTAGAAAAAAATCAGATTTTGGTTATTTTGGAGGGGAAAGAAAATCATATGTTTTGTTACTTATCTGAACTTTAAAAAATTAAGATAATCTTTTCCAAGATTTATTGAGATATATAATTGACAAACATATATGTGTTTAAGGTATAGAATGTAATGATTTAATATACATATACATTGTGAAATTATTACTGCAATCAAGCTAATTAACACGTACATAACTTCACAGTTAGCATTATTTATTTCCAGCTTTATTGAGGTACAATTGACAAAAATGTATATAATGTATATACATATGGTGTATGATGTGATATTTTGATGTATGTATACATTGTGAAATGATGACTACAATGAAGCTTAATATCCTTCACCCCACCTAGTTATCTTTCTGTGGAGAGAACATTTAAGATCTCACGTAGTAAATTTCAAGTATGCAATACATTATTATTAACTATACTCACCACGTTGTACGTTAGATCTCCAGAACTTGTTTATTCTGCGTAACTGAAACTTTGTATTGTTTGACCAACATCTCCCCATTTCCCCAGCTTCCTAGCCCTGGGGCAACCACCATTCTACTCTCTGCCTCTATGAATCTGACTTTTTTAGCTACCTCAGATAATTGGAATCACGTAGAATTTAACTTCTGTGACTGGCTTATTTCTCTTAGCATGGTGTCCTCCAGGTTCATCCATGTTGTTGCAAATGACAGAATTTCCTTCTTTTTCTAAGGCTGAATGGTATTCCATAGCACACGCTTGATATATGGAAAAAGAAGTATATACATACATACACACACACACATACACACAAACCCCACATTTTCTTTATCCATTCATCTGCTGTTGGACACTTAAGATTGATTCCATGTCATGCCTATTGTGAATAATGCTGCAATGAACATTGGAATTTAGAAATCTCTTCAAGATACTGATTTTATTATCTTTGACTGTATACCTGGAAGTGGGATTGCTGGAACATATGTAGTCCTATTTTTAATTTTTTGAGGAGCTTCCATACTGTTTTTTCATAATGGCTGTATCATTTTACTGTCCCACCAACAGCGTACAAGGGATCCTTTTCACGTTCTCACCAGCGTGTTATCTTTTGCCTTTTTGATAACAGCCATTCCAACAGAGGGGGCATCCTTATTTTGTTCCTGATCTTAGAGCTTTCAACTTTTCATCATTGAGTATGATGTTAGCTGTGGGACTGTCATATGTAGCTTTTATTATGTTGAGATATATTCCTTATATACATAATTTGTTGAGAAGTTTTTTTATCATAAAGGATACAGAGTTTTTTCAAATGCTTTTTCTGCATCTATTGTGATGACCATGTGATTTTTATACTTTTCTGTTAATGTGGTATATCATATTTATTGATTTGTGTATGTTGAATCATCCTTGCATCCCAGGGATAAATTCTAATGGTGTATGAGCCTTTTAATATGCTGTTAAGTCCTGTTTGCTAGTAACTTAAGATGTTTGCATCTATGTTCATCAGGGATATTGGTATGTAATTTTCTCTTCTTGTAGTGTCCTTGTCTTGCTTTGGTATCAAGGTAATTCTTGTTTTGTAAAATGAGTTTGGATTTGTTCCCTTCATTTCAGTTTTTTGAAAGAGTTTGAGTGAGGGATTGGCACTTATTCTTCATTAAATGTTTGATAAAATTAACCAGTGAAGCCATCAGGTCCTGAAATTTTCTTTGTTGGGAGATTTTTGTAAAATTACTGACTCAATCTCTGTATTTGTTATTGATCTGTTCAAATTTTCTGTTTCTACAGGATTCAGTCTTGGTAGGTTGTATGTGTCTAGGAATTCATCAACTTCTTCTGGATTATCCAAATTGTTGGCATATAATTATTGAAGTAGTTTCTTATTATTCATTGTATTTCTGTGGTATCAATTGTAATGGCCCCCCCCCCTTTATTTCTGATCTTACCTATTTTTTTGAGTTATCCTTCTTTTTTTCTTAGTCTACCTAAATGTTTGTCAATTTGGGTTATCTTTTCAAAAAACAAATTTTCAATTTCTTCAGTCTTTTGTGTTGTTTTTCTAATCCCTATTTCATTTATTCCTGATCTTTTCTATTGATTTCCTTCTTCTAACTTTGGATTTAGTTTTTTTCTAGTTCCTTGAGGCATGACATTAGATTTTTTATTTAAAATTGTTCCTCTTTTTTGATATAGGCATTTGTTCTTATAAATATCCCTCTTAGGATTGCTTTTTGCTGCATCCCATAAGTTCTGGTATGCTATGTTTCCATTTTCATTTGTCTCAAGGTAGTTTTTTATTTCCTTTTTGATTTCTTCTATGGCCCATTGGTTGTTTAGCAACATGTTTAAATTTCACATATTTGTGTAATTCTAACATTTTTTTCTATTATTAATTTCTAGTTTCATGCCATTGTCATCCAGAAAGGTACTTGACATGATTTCAGTCCTCTTGAATTTGTTAAGATTTGTTTTGTGGCTTAACATGTGGATCTGTCCACATGTTAATGTTCTGTGTGTACTTGAGAATAATATGTATATAGCTGCTGTTGAATGAAATGTTCCATATATGTCTGTTAGTTTTATTTGGTCTAAAATGTAATTCAAGTCCAGTGTTTCCTTATTAACTTTCCATCTAGATGATCTGACCATTGTTGAAAGTTGAGTACTGAGGTGCCTACTATTACAGCTTTGCATCCTATTTCTCCCTTCAGATCATTTAATTATTACTTTATGAATTTAGGGGCTCTGATGTTAGATGCATATGTATTTACAACTGTTACATGCTCATGGTGAATTAACCGATTACATACAGGCCTTCTTTGTCTCTTTTTAAAGTTTGCACTTAAAGTTTATTTTGTCTGATATAAGTTTAGCTATCTCTGATCTTTTTTGGATTCCATTTGCATGGAATATTTTTTCTATCCCTTTACTTTTACTTACTGTGTGTCCTTACAAGTGAAGTGAGTCTCTTGTAGGCAGTACATGGTTGGATCGTGTGTGCGTGTATGTGGGTGTGTGTTTAGAGACAGGGTCTTGCTATGTTGCCCAGGTTGGAGTGCAACGGTGTGATCATAGCTCACTGTAACCTCAAACTCCTGGACTCAAGCCATCCTCCTGCCTTAGCCTCCCAACTAGCTAGGACTATAGTAACTACAGCCATGTACCACCATGCCCAGCTATTTTTTTTTTTTTTAACTTTTTTGTAGAGACAGAATTTCACTATGTTGCCCAGGCTGAGCCTGAACTTCTGACCTTAGGTGATCCTCCTTTGCTCTGGGATTATAGGCATGAGCCACCACAGCTGGCCTGGGTCTTGTTTTTTAAAAAATCTATTCAGCCACTCTTATTTTTAATTAAAGAATTTAATACATTTAAGGTAATTATTGATAGGTAAGGACTTGCCTTTGCAATTTTGTAATTTATTTTCTGATTGTTTTGCAGGTCCTTTGTGTCTTTCTTCCTCTCTCACTGTCTTCTTTTGTGGTTTCATGGTTTTCTGTGGTGTTTGATGGTTTTCTTTGGTGGCATGCTTTGAATCCTTTCTTTTTATCTTTTGTGCAACTACTATAGATTTTTGCTTTGTGATAACCACCACAAGGCTTGCATAAAATGTTTTATCCTTATAACGGGCTACTTTAAGCTGATAATAACTTGACTTTAATTGCATGCAATAACTATATGCATTCACTCCCCTCCATGTTTTATAATTTTAATATCAATATTTACATTTTTTTGTAATTTGTATTCTTTAACTGTTTATTATAGCTGTAATTTATTTTTTAAAAGTTTGGCTTTTAACCTTTGTAATGGGGATAAAATTGCTTTACATACCACTCTTACAAAATTAGAGAATTCTGAGTATGATTATGTATTACTCATAATTGAGTTTTTACTTTCATCTGTTTTTTTTCTTAACAAATTGCAGCCTTTATCTTTATTTTAGCTTAAATGATACTCTTTAACAATTTCTATGAAGCAAGACTACTGGTGATGTACTCCGTTAGGTTTTGTTTGTCTGAGAAAGTTTTATTTCTTCCTCATTTCTGAGGCACATCTTTGCCAGATAACGTATTCTTGTTTGGCAGTTTTCTTCCTTCAGCACTTTGAATACATCATTTCACTCTCTTTTGGCCTGAGTGAGATACACACACACACACTCACACACACACTCACACTCACACACACACATATGTGCATGTATATCTTGCTTTCAGTATTCTCTTTTTTTTGTCTTTGATTTTTAATAATTTGATTATGAGGTATTTTGGTGAACTCCTCTTTGAGTTGAAGTTCACTGGTGATCTCTGAGCTTCCTGTACCTAGATGTTGTCATCTTTCCCCAGATTTGACCATTTTTCAGTCATTTTATTTCTTAAATATGCTTTCTAGGACTTTTTCCCTCTTCTTATTCTGTAACTTCTATTATGCAAAAGTTAGTTTGTTTGATGGTGTCCCATAATTCCCATAGGCCTTTTTCATTTTTTTAAATTCCTTTTTCTTTTTGTTCCTCTGATTGGAAAATTTCAAATATCCTGCATTTCAGCTCACAGATTTTGTCTTCTGCTTGACCAAGTCTGCTGTTGAAGTGTTCTATTGAATTTTTTGGTGATTATATTCTTTCTCTCTAGAATGTCTGTTTTGTATTTTTTCTATTTCTTTGTCAAACTTCTCTTTTTGTTCATGAATTGTTTCCCAAATTTTAATTTTCTCTCTGTATTTTCTTGGAATTTCCTGAACTTATTTAAAAGGATTATTCTGAACTTTTTGTGAGTCATTTCATAGATCTCCATTTCTTTTGGCCCCATTATGGAGCTTTATTAGTTTCTTTTGATGGAGTCATATTTCCCTGATTTTTCATAATTTTTCCATTCTTATGTTGATGCCTGTATATTTGAGGAGATGGTCACCTCTTCTGGCCCCTGCAGGTATTCTTTGATGGCTGATAGACCTTCACTATTTAGTGTAGTCCAGGATTATGGATGAGCTGATTGGTAGTGACCTTGGGCAAGCAGACCTTGGTGTCAGGGTTCTCTAGTTGGGCTGGATTGCTTCCTGTGCTCTGAGGCCAAATAGTACTTCTGGCTGGGCTCTGTTGTCTAAAGAGACCACTGGATGGATTCTGCCATCAGGTAGAGCTGCTGACTGGGCTCTGCAATTGTCTCTGATTGGGCAGGGATGCAAGTTGTCTTCCCCGACTGGGCAGTACTATACTATTATTTATAAACTGCAGTTACAAGACAGGGTTGTGTGTTGTGCTCTAAGGCTAAGTGAAGTGTCTGGAATTGCTGTTTGGCCATATGGGGTGGGCAGGGTGAGAGGCTGTAGTCCACAGATATGTGTGAATTTGGGCTTGGTTCCTTGCCAGTGGCAAGGAGCCCTGAAGCTTGGTAGAGATGCTGCTCAGCAGGCAGGGTTGGATGGGGCCAGATGCTCCCTCCTTGAGGGATCACTGACCTGTCATTGCCTCCCAGCTTTGGGAAGACTTAATGTGTGTTCCAGAGTTGTGTGGGGAAATTGGCTAGAGACCCAAGCCTGTTTGACTTGTGGACTATACTTTATTCAGCACAATGCTATTCGCTAGTCTCTCCAGTGTAGTGTCTCTCTTGGCTGAAATGCAGAGCAATGACCAAGATTTGTTTGCTGGCAGCTGTGAATCCTACCCTTGTGTTTCTAACTGTCCACTGGTGGTCTAGGCTCTGCTGGCACTCCCAATATTTCCATGGGACAACACAGGAATGAGCCTGCTGTGAAGGGTTCCAGAATGGTGGGGTAGCTGAATGTTTGCCTCCAACTTACTTTTCCCACTGTGGAAACTGTAGGTCCAGGGGAATCTTCTGTGTGTGGCACTGTGCCACTTGAGGTATGGGTGGCCTAGTCAATGTGAACTGTTCCTCTTACCCTTCAAACTAGGCTTTTCTCAGTTCTGTACTCTAAGTAGGTGTCTCAGCCTCACTTTCAAGTTCTAGGATATTCATGAAAGTATTCTTGCCTGTGGGTAGTTGCTAACTGGATTTCTGTGGGTTGGGGGAGTAGAGCCAGAAAATTCCTATTTTGCCATCTTGCTCCATGCTACAAATTTTTAAAGAGACTAAAACTATTAAGAAACAGGGGTTAGAGTCATATTTTACAGTTGATAAAGTTTCATGCTTATTTAAAGTATTAGGACTTTTTCTTATCTCCCATACTTAAAGGACATAAAAGTCGTTGGCTACATCAGTTTTCATGGTTCATGAAGAATAAAGTAAGAGTGAAGACAAAAGTTAATTTGTTAATCTGAATGTAAAAATAGGAATTTAAAAAGTTATTCTGAGCAGCCAGGTAGACAGTAGATGAAGAACTCATTTTGAGCTTGGATAATGGAGGAAATGAGAGAAGGACCTTGAGCAGGAAAATGTATCCCATAAAAATGGTAGGCAAGTGTCCAAGGAAGAGGCAGAGTGTAATAAATTCCCTGTGGTTGGAATGGATAAGGTACTATAAGAATAATACCAGTATTCAAGTTCAAGTTGTTTCTTGAACAAATATGTTGTGTTTTACTCAAAACATCAATATAAGCCTTTATGGCTGGATGTGGTAGCTCACGCCTGTAATCCCAGAATTTTGGGAGGCTGAGGTGGGTGGATCACTTGAAGTCAAGAGTTTGAAAGCAGTTTGGCCAACAAGGTGAAACCCCATCTCTGCTAAAAATACAAAAGTTAACTGGATATGGTGGTGGGTGCCTGTAATCCCAGCTGCTCAGGAAGCTGAGGCAGGAGAATTGCTTGGACCCAGGAGGTGGAGGCTGCAGTGAGTCAGGATCGCACCACTGCACTCTAGCCTGGATGACAGAGCAAGACCCGAATTCAGGGAAAAAAAAAAAAAAAAAATATATATATATATATGTGTGTGTGTGTGTGTGTGTGTGTGTATGTCTGTTACAATGGCTGGGAAATGCTTTTGGGAACAAAGGAGTTGTGGTTATATCCTTTCTTAGGGAAGATCAGGATGAAAAGAAAATGGCAGTTGTAAGAGGTAGGAGGTAAGATGGTGAGAGATGATTGAGAATGTAGAAGTGGGAGTTCAGAGCAAAATGTGATTAAAGGTGGAAGTTAGGCTTTCTTAGTTCCCACTGGAACTATTTAAAAATATTCAGGGAAGGGTTGGGTACTAGACTTCCCATGGTTATATAGAATGGGAACTCGACTCATTTTATTTGGCTATTAAGGAAAAGGCCACAGAAAGTAAAAGAATTTAGGGATATTAAAGTTCTAATAAATGAATGAGTCACCTACTGTGTAAGTCCGTGAAAACTTGAATGATTCCATGTCTATGGAGTGCTGTGGAGAAAGCACCTTGAACAACTCAAAGCAATGGTGAATTCTAGCTGATTATGCGTATTACATCTATAGGTTTAACTTGGAACCTAGAGATAAAGGGGACAGGTTCTCTGCCTTTGGAAATATTTTTAGATATCTGCTTAGGAAATTCTTTTGTTGAGGTCAGAGTATAACCTGCTGGAAATTGATGGTTTCCTTAATGTGATTATGACTGAGTTTTTTTTCAGGCAAGTGTTAAATTTTTAAGCTTTTTTCCCCCATATATATGTTTTATACATATTTGTATATTCAAATATATCAGTCATTTGCTTTATGACTTTTGTGGTTTCTGTTTTACCTAGAAATTATAAGGAAACATATGCCTTATGTTTTTGTCTCCCACATACACAGATGTATTTCTTCTAGAACATGTACTGATGTAAGAAATGAAATAATAATTTAGCTTTATTTTTAATGATAAAAATGGCTAGCCAGTTAACTCTTTATTAAGTTAATTAGTGACTATACCTCTCTCATTTGAAATGATTACCTCTTTTTCATGTACTAAATTTTTGCATGTTCCAGTGCTTCTCAAATTTTAGTGTGCATCGGAATCACCTGGAGGGCTTTTTAAAATAGAATTTGCGGAACATCACCTTTCTCTAACAAGTTCCCAGATGATGTTACTGATGTAGGTTTAGGGAGTCACACTTTGAGAATAGCTGCCAATTCTAATTTCTTTACCATGTCTATTAATATCCATGATGAAATAGACATAAAAATTCTCAACAAAATCCACCAAACCAAATCCAATAGAACATCAAAAGTTAATTCACCACAGTCAAGTAGGCTTGGGATGCAAGACTGGTTCAACATATGCAAATCAGTAAATGTGATTCATCACATAAACAATTCAAGGCAAAACTCGTATGATCATCTCAACAGACACAGAAAATGCTTTTGAGAAAACTCAACATTGCTTCATGATAAAACCCCTAAACAGACTAGGCATCAAAGGAACATACCTCAATGTAATAAGAGCCATATATTACAAATGCACAGCCACCATACTGAATGGGTAAAAGCTGGAACCATTCCCTTTGAGAGCTGGAATAAGACAAGGATGTCCACTCTCACTGCTCCTATTCAACATTGTGCTGGAGGTCCTAGTCAGAGCAATTAGCAAGAGGTCGTCCAACTATCTCTCTTCATTGATGATGTGATTCTACACCTTGAACACCCTAAGGACTCCACCAAAAGGCTACTAGAACTGAGAAATGATTTTAATAAGGTTTCAGAATGCAAAACCAATGTACAAAAATCAGTAGCATTTCTATACATCAACAATATCAGGTCGAGAGTCAAATAAAGAACGTGATCCTATTTACAATAGTCACAACAAACACAAAAGACCTAGGAATACAGCTAACCCAGGAGGTGGAAGATCTCTACAAGGAGAACTACAAAACACCGCTGAAAGAAATCAGAGATTACACAAATAAATCGAAGAATATTCCATGCTCAAGGATTGGCAGAATCAATATCACTAAAATGCCATACTACCTAAAGCAGTTTACAGATTCAAAGCTATTTCTCTCAAACTATTATATAAATGTCATTCTTCACAGAATTAGAAAAAACTGTTCTAATGGAATCAAAAGAGAGCCCCAATAGGCAAAGCAATCCTAAGCAAAAGGAGCAAAGCTGGAAGAATAACACCATCTGACTTAAAACTATACTGTAAGGCTACAGTAACCAAAACAACATAATGGTACAAAAAGACACATAGACCAGTGGAACAGAGTAGAAATAAAGCCACACACTTATACAACCATCTGATCGTCAACAGGGCTGACAAACACATGCAATGGGGAAAGGATTCCCTATTTAATAAATGGTGCTGGAATAACTGGCTAGCCTTATGCTGAAGAAAGAAACTGGACCCTCAACTTTCACTGTATACAAAAATTAACTCAAGATGGATTAAAAGTTTAAATGTAAGCCCTCAAATTATAAAAATCCCAGAAAAAAACCTAGGGAATATCCTTCCCCACATTGGTCTTAGTAAAGAATTTTTGGCTAAGTTCGCAAAAACAATTGCAACAAAAACAAAAATTAACAAGTGGGACCTTATTAAATGAAAGAGATTCTCTACAGCAAAAAACAAAAACAAAAACAAAAAAACTATCAATAGTGTAAACAGAGCCTACATACTAGAAGAAAATATTTGCAAACTATGCATCTGATAAAGGTCTAATATCCAAAAGCAACAGGAATTTAAACAAATCAATAAGCAAAAGCCAAATAACCCCATCAAAAATGGGCAAAGGACAAGAATAATCCCTTTTCAAAAGGAGACATACAAGCAGCCAACAAACATATGAAAAAATGTTAGTCGCTAATCATCAGAGAAGTTCAAATTAAAACCTCAATGAAATACCATCTCACACTAGTCAGAATGACTATTATTAAAAAGTCAAAAACAAAAACAAAACAAACAAAAAAAAACAGATGCTGGCAAGGCTCCAGAGAAAAGGAACCACATATACACTGCTGGTGGGAATATAAATTACTTCAGCTTCTGTGGAAAGCAGTTTGCAGATTTCTCAAAGAACTTAAAACAGAGCTGCCATTCAGTCCAGCAATCCCATTACTTGGTATGTAAAGAAAAATAGATAATTATATCAAAAACATACATGTACTTGTATATTCACCACCAAACTATTCACAATAATAAAGAAATGGAATTGACCTGGATGCCCATCAATGGTGGATTGGGTAAAGAAAATGTGGTACATATACACCACGGAGTACTACACAGCCATAAAAAAAGAATGAAATCATGTTCTCCACAGCAACAAAGAAGGAGCTGGAGGCCATAATCCTAAATGAATGCAGCAACAGAAAACCAAATACTGTGTGTTCACACTTATAAGTGGGAATGAAACATTGAGCACACATGGACATAAATATGCGAGCAGCAGATACTTTGGAATACTAGAGGAGAGAGTACAGTAGAGAGGTGTTGACTGAGAAACTAAATATTGAGTACTATGCTCAGTACCTGGATGCAATATACCCATGTAATAAACCTGCACATGTACCCCCTGTATCCAAAATAAAAGTGGAATAAAAAAAAGAGTTTGGGCTTTGGTTTAAATGATGACTCAACCAATTAATGCTTTGGGCATGTCTGTAATTCTCTCTATTCAGTTTTTTTTTTTTCATTTTAAAATGAAGATAGCAATTGTATTATCTCATATAGTTGTGAGAATTAAATGAGATAATCTGTATAAAATTGTTCGAATATTGCTTGGCAAATAATAGATTCACAGCTACTTATCATTATCATTTTCATTATAATTATTCCCATCTATATCTTCTCTCAGTAGGCTTAAAGGTTATTTCCAGATTTTTGCTACTATAAATTTTGCTGCCATGAACATTTTTGTACATTTCTACTGGCACACTTATACAAAAGTTTCTGTAAGGCATATTCTTTTTTTTTTTTATACTTAAAGTTCTAGGATACATGTGCATAACGTGCAGGTTTGTTACATATGTATACATGTGCCATACTGGTGTACTGCACTCATCAACTCGTCAGCACCCTTCAACTCGTCATTTACATCAGGTATAATTCCCAATACCATCTCTCCCCATACCCCTCCCCACAATAGGCCCCGGTGTGTGATGTTCCCCTTCTCGTGTCGAAGTGATCTCAATGTTCAATTCCTACTTATGAGTGAGAACATGTGGTGTTCGGTTTTTTGTTCTTGCGATAGTTTGCTGAGAATGTTGGTTTCCAGCTGCATCCATGTCCCCAAGGACACGAACTCATCCTTTTTTATGGCTGCATAGTATTCCATGGTATATATATGCCACATTTTCTTAATCCAGCCTGTCACTGATGGACATTTGGGTTGATTCCAAGTCTTTGCTATTGTGAATAGTACCGCAATAAACATACGTGTGCATGTGTCTTTATAGCAGCATGATTTATAATCCTTTGGGTATATACCGACTAATGGAATGGCTAGGTGATATGGTATTTCTAGTTCTAGATCCTTGAGGAATCGCCATACTGTCTTCCACAATGGTTGAACTAGTTTACGGTCCCACCAACAGTGTAAAAGTGTTCCTATTTCTCCACATCCTCTCCAGCACCTGTTGTTTCCTAACTTTTTAATAATTGCCATTCTAACTGGTGTGAGATGGTATCTCATTGTGGTTTTGATTTGCATTTCTCTGATGACCAGTGATGATGAGCATTTTTTCATGTGTCTGTTGACTGTATGAATGTCTTCTTTTGAGAAGTGTCTGTTCATATCCTTTGCCCACTTTTTGATGGGTTGTTTTTTCTTGTAAATTTGTTTGAGTTCTTTGTAGGTTCTGGATATTAGCCCTTTGTCCAATGAGTAGATTGCAAAAATTGTCTCCCATTCTGTAGGTTATCTGTTCACTCTGATGGTAGTTTCTTTTGCTGTGCAGAAGCTCTTTAGTTTAATTAGATCCCATTTGTCAATTTTGGCTTTTGTTGCCATTGCTTTTGGTGTTTTAGACATGAAGTCCTTGCCCACGCCTATGTACTGAATGGTATTCCCTAGGTTTTCTTCTAGTGTTTTTATGGTTTTAGGTCTAACATTTAAGTCTCTAATCCATCTTGAATTAATTTTTCTATAAGGAGTAAGGAAAGGATCCAGTTTCAGCTTTCTGTTTATGGCTAGCCAATTTTCCCAGCACCATTTATGAAATAGGGAATCCTTTCCCCATTTCTTATTTTTGTCAGGTTTGTCAAAGATCAAATGGCTGTAGATGTGTGGTATTATTTCTGAGGGCTCTGTTCTGTTCCATTGGTCTGTATGTCTGTTTTGGTAGCAGTACCATGCTGTTTTGGTTACTGTAGCCTTGTAGTATAGTTTGAAGTCAGGTAGCATGATGCCTCCAGCTTTGTTCTTTTGACTTAGGATTGTCTTGGCAATGCAGGCTCTTTTTTGGTTCCATATGAACTTTAAAGCAGTTTTTTCCAATTCTGTGAAGAAACTCATTGGTAGCTTGATGGGGATGGCATTGAATCTATAAATTAACTTGGGCAGTATGGCCATTTTCACAATATCGATTCTTCCTCTCCATGAGCATGGTATGTTCTTCCATTTGTTTTGTCCTCTTTTATTTCACTGAGCAGTGGTTTGTAGTTCTCCTTGAAGAGTCCTTTACATCCCTTGTAAGTTGGATTCCTAGGTATTTTATTCTCTTTGAAGCAATTGTGAATGAAAGTTCATTCATGATTTGGCTCTCTGTTTTTCTGTTACTGGTGTATAAGAATGCTTGTGATTTTTGCACATTGATATTGTATCCTGAGACTTTGCTGAAGTTGCTTATCAGCTTAAGGAGATTCTGGGCTGAGACAATTGGGTTTTCTAAATATACAATCATGTCATCTTCAAACAGGGACAATTTGACTTCTTCTTTTCCTAACTGAATACCCTTGATTTCTTTCTCTTGCCTGATTGCCCTAGCCAGAACTTCTACCACTATGTTGAATAGGAGTGGTGAGAGAGGGCATCCCTGTCTTGTGCCAGTTTTCAAAGGGAATTTTTCCAGTTTTTGCCCATTTAGTATGATATTGGCTGTGGGTTTGTCATAAATAGATCTTATGATTTTGAGATACATTCCATCAATACCGAATTTATTGAGAGTTTTTAGCATGAAGGGCTGTTGAATTTTGTCAAAGGCCTTTTCTGCATCTATTGAGATAATCATGTGGGTTTTGTCTTTGGTTCTGTTTATATGCTGGATTATGTTTATTGATTTGCGAATGTTGAACCAGCCTTGCATCCCAGGGATGAAGCCCACTTGATCATGGTGGATAAGCCTTTTGATGTGCTGCTGCATCCAGTTTGCCAGTATTTTATTGACGATTTTTGCATCGATGTTCATCAGGGATATTGGTTTAAAATTCTCTTTTTTTGTTGTGTCTCTGCCAGGCTTTGGTATCAGGATGATGTTGGCCTCATAAAAAGAGTTAGGGAGGATTCCGTCTTTTTCTATAGATTGGAATAGTTTCAGAAGGAGTGGTACCAGCTCCTCCTTGTACCTCTGGTAGAATTCAGCTGTGAATCCATCTGGTCCTGGACTTTTTTTGGTGAGTAGGCTATTAATTATTGCCTCAATTTCAGAGCCTGCTATTGGTCTATTCAGGGATTCAACTTCTTCCTGGTTTAGTCTTGGAAGAGTGTAAGTGTCCAGGAAATTATCCATTTCTTCTAGATTTTCTAGTTGATTTGCGTAGAGGTGTTTATAGTATTCTCTGATGGTGGTTTGTATTTCTGTGGGGTCGGTGGTGATATCCCCTTTATCATTTTTTATTGCGTCTATTTGATTCCTCTCTCTTTTCTTCTTTTTAGTCTTGCTAGTGGTCTGTTAATTTTGTTGATCTTTTCAAAAAACCAACTCCTGGATTCATTGATTTTTTGGAGGTTTTTTGTGTCTCTATCTCCTTCAGTTCTGCTCTGATCTTAGTTATTTCTTGCCTTCTGCTAGCTTTTGAATGTGTTTGCTCTTGCTTCTCTAGTTCTTTTAATTGTGATGTTAGAGTGTCAATTTTAGATCTTTCCAGCTTTCTCTTGTGGGCATTTAGTGCTATAAATTTCCCTCTACACACTGCTTTAAATGTGTCCCAGAGATTCTGGTATGTTGTATCTTTGTTCTCATTGGTTTCAAAGAACATCTTTATTTCTGCCTTCATTTCGTTATGTACCCGGTAGTCATTCAGGAACAGGTTGTTCAGTTTCCATGTAGTTGAGCGGTTTTGATTGAGTTTCTTAGTCCTGAGTTCTAGTTTGATTGCACTGTGGTCTGAGAGACAGTTTGCTATGATTTCTGTTCTTGTACTTTTGCTGAGGAGTGCTTTACTTCCAATTATGTGGTCAATTTTGGAATAAGTGTGATGTGGTGCTGAGAAGAATGTATATTCTGTTGATTTGGGGTGGAGAGTTCTGTAGATGTCTATTAAGTCTGCTTGCTGCAGAGCTGAGTTCAATTCCTGGATATCCTTGTTAACTTTCTGTCTCGTTGATCTGTCTAATGTTGACAGTGGGATGTTGTAGTCTCCCATTATTATTGTATGGGAGTCTGAGTCTCTTTGTAAGTCTCTACGGACTTGCTTTATGAATCTGGGTGCTCCTGTATTGGGTGCATATATATTTAGGAGAGTTAGCTCTTCCTGTTGAATTGATCCCTTTACCATTATGTAATGGCCTTCTTTGTCTCTTTTGATCTTTGATGGTTTAAAGTCTGTTTTATCAGAGACTAGGATTGCAACCCATGTTATTTTTTGTTCTCCATTTGCTTGGTAGATCTTCCTCCATCCCTTTATTTTGAGCCTATGTATGTCTCTGCATGTGAGATGGGTCTCCTGAATGCAGCAGACTGATGGGTCTTGACTCTTTATCCAGTTTGCCAGTCTGTGTCTTTTAATTGGACCATTTAGTGCATTTACATTTAAGGTTAATATTGTTATGTGTGAACTTGATCCTGCCATTATGATATTAACTGGTTATTTTGCTCGTTAGTTGATACAGTTTCTTCCTAGCCTCGATGGTCTTTACATTTTGTCATGTTTTTGCAATGGCTGGTACCAGTTGTTCCTTTCCATGTTTAGTGCTTCCTTCAGGATCTCTTGTAAGGCAGGCCTGGTGGTGACAAAATCTCTAAGCATTTGCTTATCTGTAAAGGATTTTATTTCTCCTTCACTTATGAAACTTAGTTTGGCTGGATATGAAATTCTGGGTTTAAAATTCTTTTCTTTAAGAATGTTGAATATTGGCCCCCACTCTCTTCTGGCTTGTAGAGTTTCTGCTGAGAGATCTGCTATTAGTCTGATGGGCTTCCCTTTGTGGGTAACCCGACCTTTCTCTCTGGCTGCCCTTAAGATTTTTTCCTTCATTTCAACTTTGGTGAATCTGGCAATTATGTGTCTTGGAGTTGCTCTTCTTGAGGAGTATCTTTGTGGCATTCTCTGTATTTCCTGAATTTGAATGTTGGCCTGCCCTACTAGGTTGGGGAAGTTCTCCTGGATGATATCCTGAAGAGTGTTTTCCAACTTGGTTCCATTTTCCCCCTCACTTTCAGGCACCCCAATCAGACGTAAATTTGGTCTTTTTACATAATCCCATACTTCTTGCAGGCTTTGTTCATTTCTTTTTCTTCTTTTATCTTTAGACTTCTCTTGTTGCTTCATTTCATTCATTTGATCCTCAATCGCTGATACTCTTTCTTCCAGTTGATCGAGTCGGTTACTGAAGCTTGTGCATTTGTCACGTGTTTCTCGTGTCATGGTTTTCATCTCTGTCATTTCGTTTATGACCTTCTCTGCATTAATTATTCTAATTATCCATTCTTCCACTCTTTTTTTCCAGATTTTTAGTTTCTTTGCACTGGGTCCGTAATTCCTCCTTTAGCTCTGAGAAGTTTGATGGACTGAAGCCTTCTCCTCTCATCTTGTCAAGGTCATTCTCCGTCCAGCTTTGATCTGTTGCTGGCAATGAGCTGCGTTCCTTTGGAGGGGGTGATGCGCTCTTATTTTTTGAATTTCCAGCTTTTCTGCCCTGCTTTTTCCCCATCTTTGTGGTTTTATCTGCCTCTGGTCATTGATGATGGTGACATACTGATGGGGTTTTGGTGTGGGTGTCCTTCCTGTTTGTTAGTTTTCCTTCTAACAGTCATGACTCTCAGTTGTAGGTCTGTTGCGGTTTGCTTGAGGTCTACTCCAGACCCTGTTTGCCTGAGTGTCAGCAGCAGAGGCTGCAGAAGATAGAATATTGCTGAACAGCGAGTGTACCTGTCTGATTCTTGCTTTGGAAGCTTCCTCTCAGGGGTGTACTACACCGTGTGAGGTTGGGGTGTCGGTCTGCCCCTAGTGGAGGATGTCTCCCAGTTAGGCTACTCAGGGGTCAGGGACCCACTTGAGCAGGCAGTCTCTCCGTTCTCACATCTCAACCTCCGTGTTGGTAGATCCACTGCTCTCTTCAAAGCTGTCAGACAGAGTCGTTTGCATCTGCAGAGGTTTCTGCTGCTTTTTTTGTTGTTGTTGTTATTTAGCTGTGCCCTGTTCCCACAGGTGGAGTCTATAGACACTGGCAGGCCTCCTTGAGCTGCTGTGAGCTCCACCCAGTTCAATCTTCCCAGGGCTTTGTTTAGCTACTTAAGCCTCAGCAATGGTGGGCGCCCCTCCCCCAGCCTGGCTGCTGCCTTGCAGTTAGATCGCAGACTGCTGTGCTAGCAATGAGGAAGGCTCCGTGGGCATGGGACCCTCCCGGCCAGGTGTGGGATATAATCTTCTGGTGTGCCCGTTTGCTTAAAGCACAGTATTGAGGTGGGAGTTACCTACTTTTCCAGGTGTCGTGTGTCTCAGTTCCCCTGGCTAGGAAAAGGATTCCCTTCCCCCTTGAGCTTCCCAGGTGAGGTGATGCCTCGCCCTGCTTCAGCTCTCGCTGGCCGGGCTGCAACAGCTGCCCAGCACCAATTGTACGGCACTCCCTAGTGAGATAAACCCAGTACCTCACTTGAAAATGCAGAAATCACCTGTCTTCTGTGTTGCTCGCGCTGGGAGCTGGAGACTAGAGCTATTCCTTTTCGGCTGTCTTGCTCCACCCCTCCCATTGATACTTTTTCTTCCAGTTGATCAAGTTGGTTACTGAAGCTTGTGCATTTGTTACGTAATTCTCGTGTCATGGTTTTTATCTCTATCAGTTCGTTGATGGCCTTCTCTGCATTGATTATTCTAGTTATCCATTCTTCCATTCTTTTTCAAGATGTTTAGTTTCTTTGTGCTGGGTACGTAGTTCCTCCTTTAACTCTGAGAAGTTTGATCGACTGAAGCCTTCTTCTCTCAGCTCGTCAAAGTCATTCTTCGTCCAGCTTTGATCTGTTGCTGGCGATGAGCTGCATTCCTTTGGAGGGTGAGATGCGCTCTGATTTTTTGAATTTCCAGCTTTTCTGCTCTGCTTTTTCCCTATCTTTGTGGTTTTATCTGCCTTTGGTCTTTGATGATGGTGACATACTGATGGGGTTTTGGTGTGGGTGTCCTTTCTGTTAGTTTTCCTTCTAACAGTCAGGACCCTCAGGTGCAGGTCTGTTGCGGTTTGCTTGAGGTCCACTCCAGACCCTGTTTGCCTGGGTATCAGCAGCTGAGGATGCAGAAGATAGAATATTGCTGAACAGCAAGTGTTGCTGTCTGATTCTTGCTCTGGAAATTTCGTTTCAGAGGTGTGCCCAGCCGTGTGAGCTGTGAGGTGTCGGTCTGCACTTAGTGGAGTATGTCTCCCAGTTAGGGTACTCAAGGGTCAGGGACCCACTTGAGCATGCAGTCTGTCCATTCTCAGATCTCAACCTCCATGCTGGAAGACCCACTGCTCTCTTCAAAGCTGTCAGACAGGGTCATTTACATCTGCAGAGGTTTCTGCTGCTTTTTGTTTAGCTATGCCCTATCCCCAGCAGTGGAGTCTACAGAGGCAGGCAGGCCTCCTTGAGCTGCGGTGGGCTCCACCCAGTTCGAGCTTCCTGGCAGCTTTGTTTACCTACTGAAGCCTCAGCAATGGTGGGCGCCCCTCCCTCAGCCTCACTGCTGCCTTGCAGTTAGATCTCAGACTGCTGTGCTAGCAATGAGGGAGGCTCTGTGGATGTGGGACCCTCTGGGCCAGGTGTGGGATATAATCTCCTGGTGTGCCATTTGCTAAGACCCTTGGTAAAGCACAGTATTAGGGTAGGAGTTACCCAATTTTCCATGTGTTGTGTGTCTCAATTTCCTTTGGCTAGGAAAAGGAATTCGCTTCCCCCTTGCACTTCCCAGGTGAGGGGATGCCCCGCCCTGCTTCAGCTCTCACTGGTTGGGCTGCACCAGCTGACCAGCACTGATTGTCTGGCACTCCCCAGTAAGATGAACCCGGTACCTCAGTTGAAAATGCAGAAATCACCCGTCTTCTGTGTCGCTCGCGCTGAGAGCTGGAGGCTGGAGCTGTTCCTATTCCGCCATCTTGCTTAGGATCCGTAAGGCATATTCTTAACAATGGAATGTGGGATTATAAGATATTAAGAAGTTCAGTTTTACTAGGTAAAGCCACACTGTCTTCCAAAATGATTGTGTCAGTTTCCATAGTCAGCAGTAAAGAATGAAATTTCCTGTTGCTTCATATCCTTCCCAACACTTGGTAATTTCCATTAAATCTTTTCTTGCCAGTGTTGTGGATATGAAATTGTACCTTGTTTTATTTTGCATTCACTTGATTACTAGCAAGGCTAAGCAGCTTTTCTTATATTTACAGGCCATTTGTGTTTCATTTTTGGAGAAATTCCTGGATTTTGCCAATTTTTTTTTTTTTTTTGTAAATTTGGTTTTGCTCTTTTAGCAATTCCTCTTTATTTTAGATTAGACACCAATTTTTTTTTTGTCAGTAGTGTGTTACAAATATGTTCATCAGGATCAATTGCAGTCATATATGTTGCTGGAGAGTGGGCAAGGAAGTATTAACAAAGAAGGCTTTTCTCTGGAGATGAAGCATTTTAAGGTCTTTCATTTTTGAGTGTGTACCTCTTTCCAAATCTTTGTCATGATTTGGAGCCACTTTCTTGGTTTCTGCTTTGGTTCTTTCTCCAGCTGTTATATATAGATTAGGAGCTGTGCCTTCTCCTTTCTTCCTGCCCCTACTAATCTAGTGGATCTCCACTTTGTTTAAAGAACTATCATAGCTTTATCACAGTGAAAATCACCTTGTGTCACAAGAAGGGAGATGAGAAGAGTGTATCTTACTCAGCATATATCAGACAGTCTTTAAATTTACTGTTGATTTGTCTAGTGGTTCTCAAATTGTGCTGCACTTTGGAATCACCTTGGGTCTTTAAGAAATACCTATGCCTGGTTCCTATCCTTCTCTATTCTGATTTAAATGGTAAGGCCTGTGACCTGCAGAGAGGAATTTTTTTAAAAGCTCCCCAGGTGATTTTAATGTGCACTGGATTAGTCATTCAGACTTAAAGTGTTATATGTGAACCAGTAGCATTCCTATCACATGGGAGGAACTTTTTAGGACTGCAGGATTTCAGGTCTCACCTCAGAATTTGTATTTTAGTAAGAACCATACTTAATAAGAAATAAGTGCATTGCGTTCATATTCAGGTTTGAGAAATGCTGGCTTGTCTACAGTCAGCTTTTGCTCGGATTGTTAACCCAGAATTTTTCTTGAAAATCTTTAAGGATGCTACCTTCTCAGCAGCTCTCAGCCACACCTACTTTGGTTGTGGTTTTTCTGCTCTGATTGCTCTCTTTTTCTGATCCCATTAGCTTTTGGCTTCCAGAAAATCCTCACATTTTCTTATCCATTCTCATTCATTCTTTCCTGTTTTGTAACATGGTTATGGATTTATTCTTTTTCTTATGTATTTTCTCTCATTTCAGTGGAATACTTTTGAGCAAGACAATATTGTTACTATAGCAATACTTCCCAAAGTGATCTTCACAATTCATTGCAATCCCTATCAAAATTTCAATAGCCTTTTTTGCATTTATGGAAAGACTGATCCTCAAATTCATATAGAATTACAAGGAATTCTAAATAGCCTAAACAGTCTTGAAAAAAACCAAGTTGGAGGACCCATACTTTCACATTTCAAATTTACTACAGAGCTACAGAAATCAAAACAATGTGGTACTAATATAAGAATAGACATATGTATATACAAATGTAATAAATTGGGAGTGTAGAAATAGACTCACACATACATATATGGCTATTTGACAAGATGACCAAGTGTGTCAAAATCATTCAATAGAGAAAGAATAGTCTTTTCAATAAATATGCTGGGGCAACCAGATAGCCACTTATGAAAGAATGATATTTAACTCTTGAGAAATTTAATCCTCATGTATTACTGGTGGTAACTTAAACTGATGGAGCCAGTTTGAACAATAGTTTGACAGTTTCTCAAAAATTAAATGTAGACTTACCATATGACCCAGCAATTCTACTCTCAGGTATACCCTCGCCAAAGGAAAGTATATCTTTAGCTAAAAGCTTGTCTGCAAATTCTCATAACAGCATTATTCAAAACAGCCAAAAAGTGGAAACAACCAAAGTGTTCATTAATTGATGATTATGTAAATATAATGTAGTATATCCATGTAATGCTATGTTATTCACTGATAAAAAGGAAATGAAATAGCTATACACTACAACACGGATGACCTTGAAAGCATTATACTAAATAAAAGAAGCCAGACACAAGGCCATATATTGTATGATTCCATTTATATGAAATGTCCAGAATAGGCAAATCCACAGAGACAGAAACAAAATTAGAGATTAGTAGTTGCCAGTGATTAGGAGAGGGACTTCTTTTTGTGGTGATGGAATTTTCCAGAATTAGTGCTGTAGTTGCACAACATTGTGAATATGCTAAAAACTATTTTAAAAGTTAAAAATGGTGAATTTTATGTTACATGAACATGATCTCAATAAAAATGTTTCTGATAAAAAGAATGATTTGTTTGTTTGTTTGGTAGAGACGGGATTTCATCATGTTGCCCAGGCTGGTTTTGAACTCCTGGACTCAAGTGATCCACCCACCTTTGGCCTTCTAAAGGTCTGAGATTACAAGCATGAGCCACTGCACCCACCCAAAAGAATGAGTTTGACTCTTATTTCATACCATATACAAAATTAACTTAAAGTTAATCAAAGACCTAAAGGTAAGAGCTAAATTATACGACTCTTAGAGGAAAATATAGGAGTAAACGTCACGACCTAGTGTTTTGCTTTGGCTACTTAGATATGACAACAAAAACACAGGCAACACAAGAAAAAAACAAATTGGTCTTCATCAACATTAAAAAACTTTTGTTCATGAAAGGACGCTATCAAGAAAGTAAAAGACAACCCACAGAATCAGAGATAATATTTGCAAATCCTCTATCAGATAAGGAACTAGTATACAGAATATGTTAAAACACCAACTACCCAACAACAAAATGACAACCCACTTTTTAAAATGAGTAAAGTCATAAATAGATATTTCTTCCAAGAAGATGTACAATGGGCCAGTCATCAGTTACTACAGAAATGTAAATCAAGACCACAATGAGATGTCATTTTCCACTGCTAGGATGGCTATAATTTAAGAAATGGGAAATAACAAGTGTTGGTGCAGATGTGGAGAAATTGTAACCCTCATACATTGCTGGTGGGAATATAAAATCATGCAGTTTCTGTGGATAACAGTTTGGCAATTCCTCAAAAAGTCCTACTTATAGTTACCATATGATCCAGCAATTCCACTCCTTGGTAAACAATCATATGAAATGAAAACAGATGTTCAAACAAAATCTTGTAAATGAATGTTCATAGCACTATTCACAATATCCAAGTAGTGGAAACAACCGCAATATCTATCAAGAGATGGGTGGCTAAGCAAAATACAGTATATGTATTCAACACAATATCATTCAGGCATACGAAGGAATGAAGTACTAATTCATGCTACAACAAGAATGAAGCTTGAAAACTTCATGCTAACTGAAAGAAGCCAGTCACAAAAGGCCACATACTGTATGATTCCATTTGTAGGAAATATCCAGAATAGGCAGATTCATAGAGGCAGAAAGGTTACTGGTTGCTAGGCCATGGGGTTTGGGGCGAATGAGGAGTGACTGACTGATGAATGGGCATGGGCTTTCTTTTGGGGTGGGGAAAATGTTCTGGAACTAGATATTGGTGGATGGTTGCACAACATTGTGAATGTTCTCAATGCCACTGAATATGCACTTTAAGATGACTAAAATGGTGTCTTTTATGTTATATGACTTTTACCTCAATAGAGTATTCTGATTATAAGGTGCCTGAACTTCTTACAAAATTTATTGGGATGAATTAGCCACTTTTTCCTCTTCATCCTAATCTTTAAATTGTGCTTTAAAAAATTGTGTTTTCTATAGTAAATAGTCTCTGGGTCTCATTAAATGAGATTAACAAATATGCTCTATAGTATTATATAAGCTGTAGCCAAATTAAAAAACTCTTATTATGCTGAATTATAAATATGATTATTTCATTAGGTCTTAGTTACCTATTCATGTATTTTATGTTAAAGGGGAATGTACATTTAAAGTGTTATTCATAAAGCAATTCTTGGGGTTATAACATTTAATTTCTCACAATTTAGTAGTGTACTGATCCATATGCTTTCATATTAACTGAGAGTTGCTTAATGAATATTGTATTTGTTAAATGAAAAATTAAAATAATATTTTTAATGTTTTTAACAGGAAGTGAACTTGCTGTGTAAAATGCTGAACACTGCACATAACATTCAAAGTATAGTTTATATATTATCACAAACTTGTGCTGAAAAGTAGAAATATGTAAACACTTACAGTCACTATTCTTACTGGAGCCCAAGTATTTCCCAGAGAGTTATTACGTATTAAAGTATGTATGGCTTTTACATGTAAACCAAAAATAAAATCTTGTAATCATATTAAAATATGTTTTTCAGTTGATATTTTCCCTTAGCTTTTGTTAATTGACACATATAATAATTTCAAGAGATGATGGTATATATATAGGGTATACATGGCACATGCAGCAATCTGTACACTTCTCTAGCATATACGAATATATCCATTTGAGATCTAGCTAAAACAACTGAGATGAGTGCTAACAAAATTTGGGTTATTTAAACCAGGTTGTATGAGAGTACAGTTGGTTTTCAAACTGTGTGTGACAGAAAATGATTGTTGACTCTAGCTCAGTGTTCTTGAATACTTGTTTCTAGTCTTAATATAAATGTAATTTGTATATAGACACTTAATGCTAAACTGACTTCATTTCTTTATGGATTTTAGGGTACAAGTTTCAGAGTATTCATTTGGGCTTAAGCAGCAGGGAGCAGAACAGAATTGAGACTGGGATAGCTTAGCCTTTGGGTATACTAGATAATTTGCCTGGAGGCAGATAATTGGAATTTTTGAGTCAGATATGAATTGAGACTCCAGATGAAGAAGTGAATCTGAAACCAGGGAGGCAAACAGAATTCAGGTTTATAGATAAAACAGTTGAACATTGGGGGAAAGCAGAAGACCAGAAACTAGGCAGACAAGTTAGCAGAACAAGATAATGAAGTACTATTAAGGCAGATACTTTAATCTAGACAGATAATTCATAGGAACCAAAATGGCAATAGCTGACTTTCATTTTGAAGCATGCTTTTGATAAAAGGTGATGATTTTCATAAGCTTCCCATTAAACCAAATGCCAGTCTCAAGTTTTGGTTTTTATAATACTTGTTGGTATTAATAGAAGTAGAAAATAATGACTCAGTCTAGCAGGAATAGAGAAGGTGCCTACAGCATATAAGACCACATTCTAAATACTATTGGGAATATATATTCCTTTGCTTTTTAATTGTTTTTTGCCTGGGTGGATTTAAAAATTCATATTTCTGAAGTTTGTCTGAGACTTCAGAAGTTAAAGAGTTTTTGACAGTTCACAAAATTAATAATTCTTTCTTAATTATATATTTTATTATTTCATCCCAGAAAGGAGCTACATTCTTAAAAGATAACTCTCAGAAAACCATATGAGTGGCTTTCAAATTTGTATTTATCCGTCGGCCATTCTTCAAATCATTCAGCTGTCATTCGACATAATATTTATTACTTGTCTGCTATGTGCTGGGCATATTTTAGGAATAAAAAAGCAGGTATAAGGGAGGAAATTGTATGTAACAGATTAACAAAATACTTTATAATAAATGTGTAATTGATATGGAGGAGTATACCTAAACCATCTTGCTATTTTTTTCTATTTGACCTATTTGTTCCCTTTCTTTTTCCTGTATTTTGGATTGCGTAATTTTTATGATGACATTTTATCTGTTTTATTGGCTGTTAAACTATGCTTTTTGTTTTGTTTTTAGTGTTTGCTTAAGCATTTACAAATTATATTTTAACATGCCACAGTCTACTTTCTAATAATATTTTTTTCACTTGACATATTGGATAAGAACCTGCAATGAATGGTGTACTGCCATTTCCTTTTATTCTCTTTTGTGCTAGTTTTGTCATATATTTATTACTGCCTATGTTATAAACTCCATATGACACTGATAATATTTTTGCTTTAAACAGTTACCTGTTAAAAGTTTTAAAAAATAAGAAAAATCTTGTTTTACACATACCACATATTGACCATTCCCAGTACTTTGATTCTTTGTGTAGATCTACTTTTCCATCTGATATTTTTCCTTCTTTTTGAGTAGTTCCCTTTAAGTTAATTTCTTGTAGTGATGGTCATTTGATAACCTCCTTAAGGTTTTGTGTTTTGTCAGATCTATTTTATATTTGTCTTTGCTTTTTATTGAACAGTTTTATTGGGGTATAATTTGCATCCATACATTTACCACTTTTAAGAATACAATTCAATGATTTTTAGTGTAAAGGGCTGTGCAACCACCACCACATTCTAACTTTAGAATGTTTCCATCATCCTGAAAAGAAACTTCATTTTTATTTGTAGTCATTCCCACCCTGTCTTAGGCAATCACTTATCTACTTTTTGTCTCTAGATTTGAATTTACTGGATGTTTTGTATAAGTAAAATCATACAGCATGTGGTCTTTTGTATGTGACTTCTTTCACTTAGCATAATGTTTCTGAGGTTCATTCATGTTGTACTGTGTATCAGTACTTCCTCATTTTTTATTATAAAAAAGTATTACATTGGAATACCCCTTTTTGTTTATAATGTATCAGTTGCAATCTGGCATTTGTGTTGTTTCCACCCTTTGCCTACTATGAATTGTGCTACTATTAATATTTGGATACCATTTTTTTGTGGATAGATGTTTTCACTTTAGGGGAAATACCTAATTGTCTTACCTAGGTTGGTAAAATTCTGGATGTATACCTTGGAGTGAAATTGAAATTGCTGGGTTATATGGTAAATTTATGTTTAACATTTTAAGAAATTGCCAGACTTTTTCAAGGTGCCTGCACCATTTTACAGTCCCGATAGCAATATAGGGTTCTCCAATTTCTCCACAGCCTTCCAACCCTTATTATCAGTCTTTCTGATTATAGCCATTCTAGAGGATGTGAACTGGTATGTCATTGTGGTTTTGATTTGTACTTTCCTAATGACTAGTGATATTGAACATCTTTTAATGTGCTTACTGGCTATCAGCATATCTTTTTTTGGAGGTAAATATATCGATTCAAATATTTTGTCCTTTATTATTGAGTTTTAGGAGTTCTTTATGGATTATAGATGAATCCCTTATAAGATCTATAATTTGCAAATGTTTTCTGTCTGTCTAGATCATGTCTTTTTATTTGCTTGATAGTGTTTTTTGAAACACAAAAAGTTAACATTTTTTAAAATTATTTTTTCTTTTGGTGTCCTGTCTAAAAATTGTTGCTTAACCAAAAGTCATGAAGATTTACCCTTATGTTTTCTTCCAAGAAGTTTTGTAGTTTCAGTTCTTACACATAGGTATATGATTTATTTTTCATTAATTTTTGCATATGGCATAAGGCAAGTGTTCAAATTAGTCCTTTTGCATGTAGATAACTAATTGTTTTAGAATGATTTGTTGAAAACACCCTCTTTTCCCCATTGAACTGTCTTGCACCTTATAAGAAGTATGTGTTGTATATAATGTGAAAGTTTACTTTACTCCTGGGCTTGTCTGTCTGTCTATCTATCTATCTATCTATCTATCTATCTATCTATCTATCTAATCTATCTTCCTATGCCAGTACCACATTATCTTGATTAGTGTAGCTTTAGAGTGAGCTTTGAGATTAAGATGTGTACCTACCCCAAACTACTTGTGTTATTTTAGATATTCTGTTTCCTTTGCATTTTCATATGAATTTTAGGTTTGCCTTGTCAATTTCTGCCAAAAAAGCCTCCTGGGAGTTTGATAGAAATTGCCTTAAAATTTCTGTCTAAAAGAAGTCAATTAGATTTATTGCCTTAGATTTGTAAGATGTAACATTTGCCATCTTAACAAGAAGATATCTTAACAAAGTCTTCTGATTCATGAACATGGAATGTCTCTTCCTTTATTTACATATTCTTTAATTTGTTTGTTTTAACTTTTATTTTAAGTTCAGAGGTACAAGTGCAGGTTTGTTACATAGGTAAACTTGTGTCATGGGGGTTTGTTGTATAGATTATTTCATCACCGAGGTATTAAGCCAAGTACCCATTGCTTGTTTTTCCTGATCCTCTCCCTCTGCCCACCCGCCACCTTCTGAAAGGCCCCAGTTTGTGTTGTTCCCCTCCCTGTGTCCATGTGTTCTCATCATTTAGCTTCCATTTATAAATGAGAACATGCAGTATTTGGTTTTCTGTTCTTGCATTTGTTTGCTAAGGATAATGGCCTCCAGCTCCATCCATGTCTCTGCAAAGGACATGATCTCATTCTTTTTTATGGTTGCATAGTATTCCATTGTGTATATGTACCACATTTTCTTTATCCAGTCTACCATTGATGGACATTTAGGTGGTTTACATGTTTTTGCTATTGTGAATAGTTCTGCAGTGAACATATGCATACAAGTGTCTTTATAATAGAATGATTTCTATTCCTTCGGGTATATACTCAGTAATGGGATTGCTGGGTTGAATGGTATTTCTGTCTTTAGGTCTTTGAGGAGTCACCACACCATATTCTACAATGGCTCAACTAATTTACACTCCCATGAACAGTGTATAAGTTTTCCTTTTTCTCCAAAACCTCACCGGCACCTGTCTTTTTTTTTTTTTTTTTTTTTTTACTTTTTAGTAACAGCCATTCTGACTGGTGTGAGATCCTATCTCGTTGTAGTTTTGGTTTGCATTTCTGTAATGATCAGTGATGTTGAACTTTTTGTCATATGATTGTTGGCCACATGTATGTCTTCTTTTGAGAAGTGTTTGTTCATGTCCTTTGCCCACTTTTAAATTTTTTTTTATTATTATTTAAGTGCCTTATGGATGCTGGATACTAGACCTTTGTTAGATGCAGAGTTTGCAAAATTTTTCTCCCATTCTGTAGGTTGTCTTTTTACTCTGTTGATAGTTTCTTTTGCTGTGCAAAAGTTCCTCAGTTTAATTAGATTCCATTTGCCATTTTTTGCTTTTGTTGCAATTGCTTTTGGTGTCTTTGTCATGAAATATTTGCCCGTTCCTATGTCCAGAATGATATTACCTAGGTTGTCTTCCATGGTTTTTATAGTTTTGAGTTTTATATTTAAGTCTTCAATCCATCTTGAGTTAACTTTTGTATATGATGTAAGGGAGGGATTCAGTTTCAATCTTCTGCATATGGCTACAGCACCATTTATTTAACAGGGGGTCCTTTCCCCCGTCCTTGTTTTTTTTTCAGCTTTGTTGAAGATCAGATGGTGGTAGGGGGTGTGACCTTATTTCTGGGCTCTTTATTCTGTTCCATTGGTGTATGTGTTTGTTTTTATACTAGTACCATGCTGTTTTGGTTACTGTAGCCTTGTAGTAGAGTTTGAAGTCAGGTGATGCTTCCAGCTTTTTTATTTTTGCTTAGGATTGCCTTGGTTATTTGGGCTCTCTTTTTGTTCCAAATGAATTTTAGATTAGTTTTTTTCTAGTTTCGTGAAGAATGTAATTGGTAGTTTGATAGAGATAGCATTGAATCTATAAATTGCTTTAGGCAGTATGTATGCTAGATAAGTTTTTATTAGTTACTAGACTAATTGTGCATTGTATGCTATTGAGTACTGAAAATTCTTTTGTTCCTATAAATATTCCTGAGCTTTTTTTTTTTCATGATACTGTTAAGTTACTTGGAAGTAGCTTGATCTTTTCAAACATTGCTATTAGGCTTGGTTAGTTAGAAATAGAGAAGCCTTTAAACTAGGCCTCATTTTCCTTATTCCTGAGGCAATAAATTTCTGAGTAGTCTAGCCAATGTCCTGTGATTTGCAGGGTTTTCCACTGGGCTGATGGGAACATTAGTATTCCTGGCGCTGCTTGAGTCCTGAGGATTATGATAATTCCTTTGCTTCCTTTGCTCTGTACAAATGATTTCTTCTATGCCCCATCTCCACCCCAATTCAAGTAGTTTCTTCATATACCAGTGTTAAGCATTATGGAGCTGAAGACTGGAGAGATCCTTTGCATATCTCTCTCTTTGTGCATCTCTCTCCTCTTTGGTATCTGCTTTGTTAAACCTGGGCTTGTCTGGACTCCCAACTTCATCTCTTCAACTCAAGAAGAGCATCAAATTCTGTCTGGATTTCCTTTTCTTGTACTACAGGCATAGCAACTGGGGCACTCAGAGAGCTCAGTTTGTTTTTTGCATTCAGGGATTACTGTTATGCATTCCTTTATGTCAAATGTCCAAAAACCATTTTTTCATATATTTTGTCCAGGTGTTATGTATTAATGGTTTCATGCAGTAGGGTAAATTGGGTCACTGTTACTTCATAATGGCTGGAAGTGGAAGTGGAGCTGATATTTTTCTAGAAAGAAACAGATGGTAAATAAAAAAATGAGTAATGCAAATTCAGATTTGGGTTGTTTAGAGAGTGTTCAGGGAATACCTCTCTGAGGACTGACTTTCAGCTTGAGACCTGAGTAGTAAGAAGTAGCAAGTCATTCAAAGATCTGGAGGCAGAGGAATCTGGCATAGGGTAAAAATCTGGCATGCGTTAATTGCTTTATTTCCCAGAGTATCTACAACTTGGCTTGTCACAATGTAGCTTGTATACCAGCAGTATTGGCATTACCAGAGGTCTTTTGAGAAGTACAGATTCTTAGGTCCCATTTCAGACCTACTAAACTAGAATCTACATTTGACAAGATTCCCAAGTGGCTCATAGGCACAGAGCACTGGTTTTGTTTATTTTTTATTTTTGGGGGAGAAAAAATTGAGAAAGGTTTAGTGTTTTATCTTTGTGCAGGGTTATCACACTAAATAAGTATTTGAGGAATATAAAAAGAATAACTATTTGTTGAGAATAAAAAGCTTCCAGAATGAAAAACAAGTAATAAGTATTTATTGAGAATAAAAAGCTTCCGGGTCAAGTATGATGTGTACTGCCAATCCTTCATTAGAAAATTGCATTGAATAGAAACTTAATCAGTTTTGTAAGATTAGCCCATTTGCTAGATAATGTAGTTCTTCAAACTCCAAACCCATCAGTTGTCAAGTCTTTGGAATATATTTTATAAATATTCCAGAACTATCAAGATGCCCATACTATAGAAATTTTTTCATAGGGTAATGGTTAATGAAGGGGGATTGGCTTTGGAATCAGAATTGTTTGCTGGTCATTTTGACTGGGGATTGGGGGAGGGCAAGACGCTTAAGTTCTTTGAGTTTCAGTTTTCCTATAAAAATGTAATCAGCATGTTTCTAGACCTTTCCAGTCTGTGGCAATAAAATGAAGTGACACTTTCCTTTAATGCCTCTGTTAGGCAGGATTCTTCTGATTGTAAGAGACGGATATCCAGTTTAAATTAGCTTAGGAGAAAGGATTATTGGCTTTGGTGATCAAACCACAGGAAGTGCTGGACTGTGTTTAGATCTCAGCAATAATTATTATTTGTCACTTATTACATTTCTCCTCAGTTATTTTCTGTGATTTAGATTCATTGTCCCCCAGGGATTTTTCTTCTATGAGAGACATGGTCTCCACCTGCTCTAAAACTTAAAATTTCCTCCATTAGAGACGTTAGGAGACTGTCTCATATCAAGTGGAAGAATCCAGGGAAAGAGCACTGATACTGATTGGTACACATGGGATCAGATGCCCATCCCTGACCAATAAAGTCTGGCTGAATGAAAGGTTAGGTGTGACATTTTCTAGAAGGAAAGGACTGATCTTCATGATTGGCAAAACAATACATTTTCAGTATGAGATCCAAAATATGGCTACAAATTTTCATCCCATAGATAGGTTAGTTAAGTTTTTTTCTACTAGTTTCCTTCACCGAGTTAATGTGTGAGACTACCAAAGGAATTTTAATATGTTCCATTAATCTGTCTTATTGGTTCTTTATGAACCCTACCAGCTGTCCATACTCTCAATCATTGTTATTCCAGAGATGTAGTGATGAATAAAGACAGTCTCATAATTCTCCAAGCTATGTTTCCTCATATTAATTTTCTCCCATGTGGCATTACGTGTCAGGGCAAGCTCAGTTCCCGCCAAAGAGAATCTATAGGAATCCCAGACCCAGAGTCCTAAGTCCTCAACTATTATTTCAGAGAAACTCCTTTTCATGCCCACTCCAAAGGCTGCCCCATGATGGCTGACAGAAATTTTTCAGAGGAGTTCTCATCCACACCCACAAGTATGGTTGAATCTCCATTACTCAGACAAGAAGATGGAAATACTGAATATTATACTTCTAAAAGTCTGTGTTATTTATTCATAAATAACACTATGTGGTTAACATGAATGGATATGTAGGACATCTTTCTCTTGTTCTAGCAGGGCACAGTCAGGCTAAAGATGAATTCAGTTTACATTGTTTAAACATTACACATCTGAATCTTCAACACCAACATTCATATTTATCATGACTTTACAGATTTCCTCATGATGATTCTCTCAAAATATGTCTTATTCTTAAGAACAGCAACTGATGGAACCCCCCTGTGCTAGTTTTATAAAATGAACAAGACCAAACTAAGTTTTTCTTCACCAGGCATATCAATGAGGTCAGTAATAATATCTTGTTTGGATAAACAAAATAGATACCATATGGGTAGTCTTTAAAGTGTTCTATATTTGCGGTATGAATAAGTTGTGGTGGTTATTTATTGTAGAAGCAGTTTATCAGATGAGACTCTTGAGTATGCCTGTGATTTATCATCTATTATAGTTCCACAGAGTTAAGGTAGCATTCACTCATTTATCCATTTAACTGATTTTGCATGCTTTCATTCACTTATTGAGAAATTTTATTGAATTCATATTATGCATTCAGCAGCATGATAGACCCTGGGAAAACAGGGAACAAGACAGATTTAGTCTATACAATCATAGAACATAGATGTTAGTGGAATCTTTTGAATGAAGTCCCAAATCACTATCTGTTTTCCCTCTTGGTGGAAAAACACACCTAAAAAATCTTCCATGCCTTCATGAAGAGAGCTGCATTGTTGTTATCCCTGATGTCCTGACCTGACTCTGGGAATTATACTTGGTTTACCATAACGGTTTGTTCATTCGTTCAGCTGAATGGCATTCTTTGCTTCCTGTCTCCAGCAGATCTATGTCTACCGGACCACAGGAATTAAAATTTCATGATGAGAGAACTGATACCATGATACAATTTAAAAATATTTGTGTCCTTCTTATGTAATCAGGCATTTTTAATAAAGGAAATAACTCTTATTTATTGCTGATTATACCACTAAACTCTTTTCCCAGTGGATGTTCTAGTGGGAAAAAAAGATTTGCTGCTAAAAATGATTTGCTGCTTATTTTGTACTTGTTCTTGAAGTATTTTGAGACATTATTATTATACTGTTGTAATTTGACTTGAACGAGTCCAATAGTAATTGTTATATTAACTTGCTATTCACAGGAAAGTAAAAAGAAACACAAAGAGGATATGGTGAAACAACCTGAGAAAACAAGATAATCTACATATTTTCATTTTACTTGTGTAGACTGCAAAGTAAACAATAACTATTTTCTCTTTCTGAGCCCATTTCTCCTTCTACCTCCTGCCCTAATTCTTTCTTTGTTCCTCTTTTCCAATCTTCTGGAGTACAGTTGTTGATACTCCAATTTCTCTCATCCTATTGTCTCTTAAATTGTCCTCTCTCACTCTGTTGAACAGCTCTTGTGAAAGTCCCCAACAACTTTTTTGTTTCTACATGTAAGTTCTCAGTACTCATCTGTCTCAGGCAATGGAAATGCCATCCTTCAACTTTCCCAGGCCAAAAACCTTGGCATCATCCTTGATTTCTGGTTTTCTCCTGTATCCCACATTGCATCCTTCAGCAAATATGGTTAGCTCTACCTGCAGAAACACATCCACAATTCTACCATTTCTCACCTGCTTCAGGACTTTACCATTTCTTGCTTTTTACTGGTTTCTCTGCTTCCTCCCTTACACACTTCTATCTATTCTTCTTACTTGTTCTCCTTGTCTGGAAAACCAATTCAACCATATAGCTTCATTGACCACTACTTCACTTCCCTCAGGTCTTTACTCAGATGTCACCGCAGCAAGTTTTTCTCTGGCCACCTTAATTAACATCAGAAATAGGGACATTCCTTTTTCTCCTTTCTTGCCTTGTATTTCTTCATTGCACTTATCATCATCTCACATGTTACATGTTTTGCTCATATGCCTATTTATTCTTTGACTGCCTCATTTCCCTTCCTCCAACTAGTGTTTTTGAATGTTTTATTTCCCTACTATATCCCCAGTTCCCAGGACAGTGAGTATTAAGTGTCTGGCACATAAAAAGTGCTTAAATAATAATTTTTTGAAGAAAAATAAATTTTATTTTAATTAGGATAATTTTTCCATTGAGTCAGTAATAGTCTGAATAGGTTTGTTTTCTACAGACCTGGTTTACTGGGGGAGAATATCATGCTTTTAGATTCAACTGTAATTTTAAAATAAAATGACACATTAAAACAATAAAGTATTAGTCTTACAATCACTCTTTCTTGCTTTGTGTGATTTTAATTTACTTAAATTAAATAGCACATTTCACTTTTAGATCTTCCTTTTTATTAATGTGAGAATTGTTTTGGAATGATATAGCATGGACTGAGCTCTTGATCTTACAAGTTCTTCTATAGACCCCAGAGTCAAGTGGAGCAGTGACATCTCGGGGTATGATAACTGCTCACTTGTTAACTCAGCTGTTCCTCATTTTTCCTATATTATTCTTTGTCTCTTTTGCTGAATATTATGTTATATTTTTTGAGGGCTAGTATCCCTATCTTTGTGATCACCCCTGCTTTAGGCCTTAAAAGTATTGAATTTCTTGAGAAAGCTCTGTTGTTCTCTCTTAATATCTTTAAAGTGGAAAGGAAATATTACCAAGAGAAGCCCCTTTTGACAATTTAAGTGAATGAGGACCTTAAAGCTAAGAAGTAGACTATTAGATTAGAATGTAGGAGAATTCTGACTGAGATTGTGGCAAGCGGTGCCATCAGACAGATGCCAAAGGACAAGGACTTCTTCCAAACCCACTTTTTGTCACATTTTTTTTTTTTCTGTAGCTAACCTGCCAGTGAGTCCCAATAGCTCTTCAACAGGAGTCAAAATTGTACATGAACATAGAAATCATGAATAGCTCCTCATAATATGTGGATGATATTTGTATCAGTGAAGAAGTGTTTTAGTACATATGGAGCCCTATTGAGTCTTGCTCTAAAGGATATGAAAGGTTTCTAGGAAAATTGAAATAGACGATTGTACATTAACACAGATTTATACAAATAAAAACCATAAGGATAGATTGTAAGAGTACTTATAAAGGATTTGGACGTTTGATTTATTGGAAAAAATATTTGTAGACTTACAAACTGTGACCCAACAATGGTTGAAACAAAAATTTAGGATAATTAGTGTGTCAATACAGAGTCAGAAATCCTTTTAATGTTAGTGTTTCCTCAGAAATCCATTCATTGTGTTATTCTAACTCTATATAACCTCTTAAAGAAACACCATCCATACTTAGAATTTCTCCTGGTCCCAAATCCATATTTCCAACTCTTTTCTGACAGTCTGCATTTGGACATTCTCCAGCCTCCTCAAACTCAATTAAACAACGTTAATAGCCACAGTTTGTTGAGGGATTACCATTTTTCTAGGCAGTATTCTAAATGCTTTATTTGATTAGTTGAGTTAACCCTCAGAACAATTCTAAGTTGGTTCTTTTATTACCTTAGTTTTATAGATAAAGAAACAGTCTTCAGGGTCATTTAATATCCTTGTGACTTGCTCAAGGTCACATGGATATTAAATGACATTTCTGAGTGCAAAGCCTATATTCATAACCACTGTGATTACTTTCAAAATACTATTCTTCAGGTGTTCTCTCAAATTGCTTCTTTTACTGTTTTTTATTTGTGTGTGTTGTTTAACAGCACCACTATCCAACAAGCCAGAATCCTAGACATATTTCTCTTCCTCATTCACTGCATCTGAATAGTCAGCAATTCACATCTATTTTTCCTCCTATATCTCTTGGGACCATTTCCTTTTATCCGTCATCACTACAGCTTCATAGCTCAGGCTCTTATCCTCTTTTATTAGCTTACTAGCTAGTCTCCCTGCCACCAACCTTGCCTCAACATTTTTCATGTTATAACTTAAGTGATCTTTCTAACTGTTTAAGATATTTAAAGAGCTTCTGTATCACCTATAAAATAAAGCCAACCTCTTGAGTATGGCAAATATGGAATTTTGTAATCTGGTCCTTGTCCTCATGTTCATCCTTCTTTCCTGCCACATCCTTTGATATATCCAGTGTTTCAGTTATAGACAACTTTTTATAGTTCTTGAACATGCTATTCTTCCTTTCCAGAATACTTTTATTCTTTCCTATAATCCACTTTATACCTTTATACCTCCACCCTAGTCTGGAACAGGTGCCCCTTCTATAGGTACATTTTGATTTTTTTCTTATATTTTTCCCATATGGCATTTGCCATCTTTCTTTGACAGGCAGAGTGCAAACTCAATCATAAACACAAATATTTTTCTTGTTTGTCATCATTTGAGAATGTATACTAAAATTTACCCATAGAACAATGTGAATAATGCTTATTTTAGTGTAATTTTTCATAACTTGGGATAGAAAAGGACACGTTAAGGATTAGTTATAAGATTAACTCTGTAAGTGTGATATTGATTATTTTCAAGTTAGGAATAGAAATGACACATTGTGGACCATTTAACAAAGACAGTGATAATTAGGCTTAAAGGCTGATAATTGGAGAAGTAATAAGTTGAGGCATGCATATATTTCTTGTTTATATAACAAGCAAAGGAAAATTAGATCTTTCCATAAAAACAAATCCCCTAAGGATTTTAAATCTCTGTAGTAAAGGTGAGAAAAATGCTATTAAAAGTTAGTCATTTTGTTTTCTGGCCTACCTCTGATTTTTGCAGAATTTTTAAAAAATTAAATAGCACCTTGCTGAATGATGTGATCTTTGTTCTCTTCTAAATTATCTCTTGAGTCCAGGGGCTATGTCTTATTATTTGTTTCTGTATAGTTGCTAGCACATGGTAGGTACTCAAATTTTTATTGAATTGAGTTAAATTAAATTAAGATGCTGCCATCTAGAACTAGAGAGTAGGCCTTCTATGAGTTTCCCTGTAGGAGGAAATTGAGACAGAAAGTGGAAATCAGGTCTTTGTTCCAATCTTCAGAAGTAGAAAAACCAGTCATGAACTAAGAGAAGTGGGACATTAGCCCGATGTTGGAATGGGGTCCCTAATTACTTATTTTATGTATTCCTTTTCATAGTTGATGACCAGAGTCACTATCGGGTTGGAGTCCAAGAACATCTGTAAAAACGTAGTGTCATTTGACACCTTTAAATTTTAGTATTATATAAAGAAGTTCCTTATGATATGCCAGGTTTTAGAATGGGCATTCTTACCCTTTTTCTTAATGGTTAAGTGCCATCATTTTTAAGCTGTCAAGAAAGTGTTTTTGGTATTTCTTGAGTTGGTCAAATTCAACAAAATACTTTTGTATTGATATACAGCTGACCCTTGAACAACAGAGGTTTGAGCTGCATAGGTCCACTTATATGTAGATTTTCTTCTACCTCTGCCACCCCTGAGATAGCAAGACCAATCTTCCTCTTCCATCTCTTCCTCAGCCTACTCAAAGTGAAGATGATGAGGATGATGATCCACTTTCACTTAATGAACAGTAAGTATATTTTCTCTTCTTTATGATTTGCTTAACATTTTCTTCTAGCACACTTTATTGTAAGTATATAAAACATACAACATAGAAAATATCTGTTAATTGACTATTTCTGTTATTATTAAGGCTTCTGGTCAACAGTATTGTAGTTAAGTTTTGGGGTAGTCAAAAGTTATACATAGATTTTCAAATGCTCAGAGGCTTGGTGCCTCTAACCCCTATATCACTAATAGTTTTAATACAAACTTTAGTCAACTGTATTTGGCAAGGGTCGACTGTATTTGACAAATCTTCAAAATAATGCTTTAAGTTGTTGAGAACATTTGTATAGGTCTCAAGGGATAAGAGATACAAAGGAATGAAACATAAATAAATGACATAAGTAGTGCAGTGATGCATTTTCATATGTGAAAAATAGTAATTTTTTGAAATGTTATTCTTGAACTGGTAATATTACCATTAACATAGTATTACTGTTCAGACTATATTTCTGAACTCATTGCAATCTAAAATTTAGTTATTTTTTGTTAAAAAGGGCCAAAGCAAAGAACTTTCAGATCTAAGCCAGAAACTCAATACCACCAGGACTGAAAGTGTTTTCTTGAAATACCAGTGTTGGCAATACCTTTAGAATCCACTGTTTTCTTCTAATACAATCAATAGTAGATGGTCTTTTCTCTAAGACAAACATTATGTTAATGTGCATATCTGAACACCAGGGGCTTAAAATAGCAAAAGGGGGTAGGAACTGAAAGTACATGGAATCCACACTGACTTGCATACTTAAGGGATTGGTAAAATTTGAGGTCAGCAAGAGTCCCAAGATACAGGAAAGATCAAGGAAGGAAGCACACCATGGTAGCTGTATTCCTTTCCTACTGGTCATAACCTGGGCAGCTGGACAGGAAGGTGGCTCTTCTGTTTAGTGCTTTCTGTTATTCCTCTGTCTGTATGGTTGGCTTGTGGCCGATCCCTACTTTTATTTCATTCTTCAGAGAGAAAAATTCCACTTTAATATTGCTGTGTATGATAGCAAGTAGCATAGTACCTCACACATAGTAGGACTGACTGAGTGAAAATCAGACTATTGTCTCATTCCAGTAGGGTGTCTGGAACATTTAGTTCCTTGGACAGATTCAGTCTTGCATTACTTTAATGTGATGATTGAAATCATTGCTGTCAAATTGTACTAATAGAATCTCATTGGATTACTAAATAGGATCAGGCTAAACAGGAACCTATTTTTATCATCTCGGATCCAAGGAAATTTTACTGTAGTGGAAAGAGCTCCAGACTGGAAGAAATATAATATTTACCTGGGAATATTTTTCAAAAAGTATATCCTCACCTATTTCTTCTCCTCACCCCCACCAAGGACATAGCAGAATCTCCAAGGCAGATAATATGTAGTTGAGAAAAAGTTGTTCATGCAATTTGTATTTCCTGTTCCCATCTGTTTCTCTTCACTTTCTGAGTTTGAAAATCAATGGAGAAGTTGAGCTGTAAAATTCCATGATTTTGTTAGTGAAAATTTCACTACCTACTGATGGTTTTCCTCCTAGGAGTTATTAGTTTTATACATATCCTCTTCATTGGGACTTATTTAGTATGTGGATGCATTCTTTCAGGTCATGGGCATTAATTCTAATATATTCTATTAGATAGGTAGCAGATTAAATGAGGATCATTTTCTCTTTCTCCACTTTGTTGTGCTAGGCTGGTAGTTGGCATCTTGGATCAGATAACTTTAGATCCATAGGCTTTCTTGATCTTTAGAAGTAGACTGTCTGCTGTTGCAACCCTGGCTAAGTCCTATTATATTGGCAGAAATAGTAGCTCTGTCATACTGTAAGCACTCAAGCAATGGTTGTTCCAGCAAAGTACCTTTGTAGTTTAATAATACACATTTAGGAAAATATTCATAAAAAGTAATTTTAAATACAATTTTACTTTTATTTTGACTTTTGGAATTAAGGGGCAGACTTTTTCTTAGTTATATTTAAATTAATTTTGAAGAAATATAAGTGGGACAACATAGGTTTCTCAATGGGATAGAAACAATCTTTCTGAAGTTGTTACTATTTTTATGCTAACAAATTGTTTGTGATTGTTGATTATGGTCACTTGAATGGGAAAGTAGCTTTTATTCATCAGTCTGTGGTAGAAAATAAAATTGACCCCCATATCAGTAAATTCCTAGTCAGATATCTTGTTATGTAAACCCTTGGTATCAACTGAGTATGCTATGCACAAAGTAGCCACTTAAATATATGAATCATTAGGGTTTTAAAAATAATTGTTTTCTTATAAAAATATTAGAAGCTTGTTGTAACGAATTGTATTGAGAAGGAAAGCAGATAATAATTATCCATAATTCCACTTGCAATGAGCATTATGGGAAATTTTGGTGTATTGCTTAAAATAATTTATTCATTTCTGCTTATTAAAGGTTTTAGAATCTGGTAAAATTTTTCTTATTTAAGATAAACTATGTCAATAATTTTTAGTCACCCTCTTTCAATCCCTGAAAGTTCTTTATTACTCTTCATTTGTAACCTTCATACATTTAGTCTGGAGTTCAGTGATATATGGGCTTCATTACTTAAAATACTCTAGATCTATAATCAGTTTTAGGAAATATGTGTAGTCACTTGATGATCCTTACCAACTACTTCTTCCTACGAAAGAGCATGTCTTTTCTTCTGTGGATTATTTAAATAATCCCCTACCCCTATTTTGTTGAGACTTTTAGGCAAAGGGATATATGCTTGGGCTGTTCTTTTCAGATTCATTGTCTTTTCAAAGTGCTTTAGTATCTTAATCATTCCTGCTATCAAAATATTTTCTTTCTCTGTCATTTTTGTTGGGAAATCATAGAAAAACATATACTTTATTTTTAATAATGTATAACTTACCTAAGTTTTTCACTTTTAAAATACTGAAAATATCTGTCCAATCCTTATTGAGTCACCAGTGACTTAAATGCTTGATTTGGTTGTTGTTGGTGGTGAATACTTCAGCCTCAATAAGATATGCTAATATTAAGGTCATCTTATCAGTTTTAAAAGCCCCCAGGTACTCAGAGCGGAACACCTAGTAAACCTTATTGACATCATCTTGCTTGAATTATGTCTCCTATGGGGTTCTGAGAATGAAGTGAGTTACTTCAAAGTGTCAAAATCAGACTGATTTGGTTGGAGGCCAACTTGGACTAGTCTATATGAAAAGTAAGCATCTTAGCTGAGATTCTTAATGCCCATTAGACTTGTAGCATTGTCTGCTGTATTTTATGCTAGTAGCCAGGTGTGGGCAGTGATACAGGGCTTGGGGGATCTCTCTTACCGGCCCAGGGATCCAAGGCATTCAGTGCAAAACCTGGCCAGCAGCCCGAGTGAGTAGGAGCCATGTGACTCTGGTGAGTTGGAGTGTGCAATTGCCTCCTGCTTCAGAGCTACCTGATCCGAATACTAAGCAGAGCGAGTGCCGGGCTGAGTGTAAGACACTGAAGACACTGCAGAGCAAGGTGCTTATTCCAGAGGCGTTACAAAACATGGAGATTAAAGACCAGGGAGCCCAAATGGAGCCGCTGCTGCCTACGGTAAGAGACAACCTGCTATCACATAGATTAACCGTGTTTGCTGCAAAACCTGTTAGGCAAGAGGTCTGCTAGCTAGGTGAAGTGGGTGTACTTTTGGGGTGGTGGATAGCTCCTACGACATATGGACAGGGGTCTCCTCCCATCTTGGGAGACTGAAATGCATAAAGCAAAGCACACGATTCTCCCCCCACCTTCTCAATATGGATGCACTACGGTGATGAAATGTCTCATGTTTGCTGCTGTTTGAAGAAATGGCTAGGTTTTAGCAGCAGGGGCAGTTATGTGTCTCTCTGCCTGCCTGTTACTGCTTATCTCTCTGTTTCTCAGGCTGTGTACTGGTTTAAGCCCTTGCAAAGAAGCCCCCTTTTATCATGTTTAATCCCTGTCCAATTTCCTCCCCCTGCCTCATCCCCAGGCAGTGAGGTGAGGGAATCTGCTGCTGTTGCAGCTCTGAAGATTTAATCTCCACAGAAACCAGGGGAAAGAACAGGACGATCGTGTGTGTGTGTGTGTGTGCGTGTGTGTGTGTTCAGTCTCTTTCTCAAAGGGAAATGTGTAATGGTTTTTATACAAAGAAGGTATGCATTTTTGAGGGACAGACACACAATTCAGATTTGAATATCAGAAAGGTTTCTGAACTGTCATTTGGTAATAGCCCATCTGTTTATCTCTGGGTTCTTAAGCTGTTTCCCTAAATTTAATTTTTGAATAAGTGATTGATTTGCCTATCCTCTCCACAATCTCTCTGTCTGGCTCGCAGACTTTAGAGATCTTCAGGCAACATCTTTTTCAGTCTGGAGCAGCTGCTGTTGCTGTGTTTAAGGAAAAAAGAAAAAAAAAAAAACCCAGTATTTTCTTGATGCAACAGAGATGACAGTCATAGCTTCCAGCCATCTATCAGTGCTACCACAGCAGAAATCCCCTCCCTGCACCAAACCAGACGGAGGGGCTGTTTCTCAGCTCCCTGTTACTAAGGTTGCTGACCCACCTTGCACGGAAGGGACTGGCGGTGAGCTGTCCATTTCCGAGTCCATTCCTAGGTTTTCAACAAAATGCTTCCGTAGGAGGAGTGGGCAAATTCTGGGCCACTGTATTTTCAGGGCCTTACCTCTCCTGCCGGGCTCACATGCTGCAAAAAGATTCCAGTTTGCATCCTCGGAATCAACTGTGGCGACTGAGCATGCCCAGTTCTCCTGCGGACGCCAGGTTTAAGCAGGGAGGGAGCAGAGTGATGGGAAGAATGCAAGGAGTTACCACCAAGAATAGAGTCTAAATAGATGACAGGGGCAGCGTGGGGGTAGGGGGCCGGGAAAAAGGGAATGGGAGAAAGAAGTTTGTCAATTATCCTGCCTGCCTAAAAATAGAGATATTTCTTTGTGGCATCAAAGTGGAGTTATAAAAAAAAAGTGTAAAAGATTTGTCCATCTTCCCAAACTTGAACAAATACATGAATTAGGATTCTGTTAGTATTCAGAATAAATAGTGTTAAGAATATCAGGGAACTCTTATTCCCTGGATGAGACAGGAACTATATACAGGAATCGTGGTATGGGGGTTAGGGAAGTTTAGGGAAACCCCCAACTCTTTTTTTTTTTTTTTTTGGCTGGCAGTGGGGGTGGGATGGGGTGTTAAAACCTGTCCTAGAAAAGCAGGCTGAAGCCAGTTTGATGTGGCTTATGGATTGTCACTTGTGGGGAACAGTTAAAGGGCTTAGGACCAAATGAGGATTAACTAGAGGAATTTAAGAGGATGACATTACTGGGCTAGATGGGCAACCAATTTATAGCTTAAAAGAGCAGAGAAAATAAAAGTCTTTCCAGAAAAGGTCTACAATACATCTGATGGAAAATTTTGAAAGCGAGAATCAAAAGTTTGCATGCCATGGGGTTAATGGTCAGTACAAAATGGTGACAGTTTAATGGTAAAAGAGAATCATATTAGCAGATCATTACAAGAAAAACAAGCCCGATGGGCTAGAGAGGATGCTGAATTACTGGTCCAGTTTTATACTTGTATAGCAACTCCCCCAGTTGCTTTTATGAAAATCTTTTTTTGTTTAGTTTTCAAAACAAACATGTTATGTAAAGCAGATTTTATTATTTTCATTTTCAAGGTGAGAAATTGAGGTACAGGGATTCTGAATAACATGTCTAGGATCACCCAGTGATGAAACCAGGACTAGAATTTAGGTCATCTAAAACTAGTTCAGAAATTTTTTAAAAATTTAGTATTTTTTACGTTACATTCTTAACCAGGCTTAACATGATCCATTCCTGGACTGAAGTTTTTATGCTTGGAAGAGAGCTTTGGGCTTTGTTTTAGAAAATTAATCAGATGACTTTGCAAATAATTATGTGAGAGGCAATATGGCATAATATTTAGAACACAGTCAAGGCCCAACACTGCTATTTATTTGTTAAATGATATTGGGAAAGTTGTAAGTCATAGTGTCTTCAACTGAAAAATGAAAAGGGAATGTTACTATATATCTCTTGAGTTTTAGAATGAGCAAGTTAAATAACTTATATGAAGTTTCTGACATTTAGTAAGTGTTCAATAAAACGTACTTGCTATTGTCATTGTCAATCTTGCTGTAAATGAATATGTTATTGTTATATTCATCTCAATATAGATACTGAGATGATGCATAGGTTTCAGGTTTTTATGAAAAGTGGCTTGTCAGTACTATCTACTAAGAAGGAAAAGTGGAAGATGGAGAACTGGAAAAGACTCTTCATAGTGGAGGTGGGAGGTGGAGTTCTTTAGTTATTATTATGAAAACTTTGCAATATGCTTGGAGAGCCAATTGGACAGGCATTAAAAGCCAATATTAGATATGGGACAGAAGCAGTCAGAGGTAGAAAGCTAGAGAAATGAAAGAGAAAGAAAAATAAGAATAGATAAGAATGTCAGATGAGTGAATGTATTAGTCCTGACTCAAGTGATGGAGGAATAGATTCTCATTAAGCCTCCCAGGGTTTACCTCCATTTAGTATAGTATATATATAAAGTACATTTGAAGGATATGGGCAGAGGAGGCCTAGACATGTTTCTCTTTTTTTCCCAGTGCTTCTTAGGAAGCTTCAGTGATAATTTCCTTTTGCTGGACAAGCCATCATTGCATTTTGTAGACTCTAATCACTCCAAGGGTTAGGGCGTTCACTCTTGTTGGCTTAAGTGTATAGTCTGGTTTTGGTGCAACTGACTGTTATGTCTAAAGTTATAGAAAAAGTGTGCCAGAAAGATGCATTCTCTTAAGTGCCTACTGTTGGCCAATCACATTCTTGGTGCTGGAGATGCAGCAATAAATAAGACAGGCAAACACCCTATATAGGTGAAACCTCACACTCCAGCTAGACTAGAAATAGGACTCGATTTAACTTTTTAAGAGACTGCTGCTTTCTCCTCAAATGTTTAATAATTGTTATAACCTTTTTGAGATGGATGTATATGGGGAATATATGTAACAGTAATAATGGTGATATCGTTTTAGTAAGGATGGAATTAGCCTTTTAAAAGTACAAAGCCAAATATTTAGGATTGCATTATGATTTCACATTTTCGTTTGATATTCAGTGTTGAATTTGCTTTTAGGAGTAACCTAACAATTTAAAAATTATCAGGCCATGGAAGAAGCTTCCAGGAGAATATATAACAAATATTTATATCTCATGACATTTAATCTTGGGTGATCTATAGTGAGTTCACTTTGGATCCCTTCTATGATTCTGATGTCTGAAAAAGGACTTAAGTTGAGCTTACTTATAACATTTCCCTAAGGTATAAAACTACAGTAAAGTTCACTTTTAAAATGTAATTTGATAATATAGGATAGATGATTGGATTTAGTACTTTTAGAAAGTGCTAATTCCATATTTCCAAGTGGCCCAATTCATTGAATTGTTTTATTTGTGGAAAAAAGTTATAAAAAGTCTTTAATATTAGTAAATCAGGGAAAGGAAAATGGGACTAAAATGTCAAAGTAACAAAAAGAGCACATGGATTGGCTAATATTGTTTTTTTCTTTTCAATCTGAATTGAAATTTAAATTATAATCTGAGTTTAAAGAAAACATTCTCACTACACCTCATAGTCAGTAGGAGGCAAAATGCAGTATAAGAAATTAATCCTCATTTCTACTTTCATGATTTGAATTGTTACTCCAGCATGTTGAGTGACTATAGAAATAAAATATATGTATAGAATGCTAAGGTTGGGAATGAGTGGTAGAATCTGAAGGCTGTAGGAATTAAGTTTACTTCTTTATTAATATTATGTTTATGATAAAATATTGAGATCAGATTAGGAAGTGGGCTAGTTTATGATGAAGAGTTAGAAAATATCTGGGCCAGGGTCTGGAACTCAAATAGAGTCAGAGAGCATGGTCAGAATACAATGATACTGCCATTTCTTTCTAACCTTGAGTGATGCTTGCTTCAGAAGTCCAAACTGGGCATGAATAGATTGCAGTGCATTATGATGTGCCGCAAGTAAGTGGAGAAATGTTGATGCCCCTCTCAGCCCTTCTGTGAGAGAGACTTCACCTCTTCCTTTCTCATATCACATAGGACACATGACAATGATCACTTGACTTCCTGTGAGGACACCATTGTCAATCTATATAGTAAATATTAGTTAAGCTTTATGTTTTATTTTTAGGTAAAATAAAATTAAATTGAAGTTTTAATATATTCTCGCACCACAAACAGTTGTCTCAGATACTCTTTGGGGTGCACTGCTTTTTTGTTTTTTAGAAAAAGGGAATAATTTGGCATCTTTTATGGAATTACATATATATATATGTCTTGTTTTTTAGAGCGATATAGGTTCACAGCAATATTAAGCAGAAGGTACAGAGATTTCCCCCATATCCCCTGCCCTTTACACATACATAGCCTCCCCTATTAACAAGATCTCTCACCAGAGTGGTACATTTGTTACAGTTGATGAAACATTATCACCCAAAATCCACAGTTTGCATTAGGACTTGGTGTTGAGCATCCTATAGTTTTGGACAAATTTATAATAATATGTATGCACTATTATAGTACTATACAGAGTCATTTCACTGCCCTAAAGATCCTCTGTGCTCTGCCTATTCATCCCTCCCTTTCCACTAACCCCCTGGCAACTACTGACTTTTTTTACTTTCTTCATAGTTTTGCATTTTTTACAGTATTATATAGTTGGAATCACAGTACATAGCCTTTTCAGATTGGCTTCTTTCATTTAGTAATAGGCATTTAAATTTTCTCCATATATTTTCATGGTTTGATATCTCATTTCTGTTTATCACTGAATTATATTTCATTGTCTTGATGTACTACAGTTTATTTATCCATATACCCACTGAAAAATATCTGGGTTGCCTCCAAGTTTGGCAATTATGAATAAGTCTGGTATAAACATCCATGTGCAGATCTTTGTGTGGACATATTTTCAATTTCTTTGGGTAAATACTAAGAAATGTTATTACTGGATTGTATAAGAGTATTTAGTACTTTAAAAAACTGCCAAGCTGTTTTTAGTAGTGGCAGTACTACTTAGTATTCTCACCAGCAATGAATGAAACTTCCTCTTGCTCCACACGCTTACCAGCATTTGGTATTGTCAGTTTTTTTATACATTGTCGGATTTGATTTGGTAATATTTTGTAGAGAGTTTTTGCATTCATGTTTATGAGGGATATTGGTTTGCAGTCTTCTTTTCTTATAATATCTTTGTTTGATTTTGGTATTAGGGTGATGGCCTCACATACTGAGTTAGGGAGTATTCCTCCCTTCTATTTTCTGACATAGATTGTTTTGGGAGGTTATTCATTATTGACACCATCATTTTTAATAGATAGCTTCATATATGTTTTGACCAGAGGACTGTAGAGATCAACTGGAGTCTAGATTTTAGACTGGCTCCTTAATTTATGGATGATGGAGCTGGACATCAAAGACGTAAAGAGATATATTTAAGGGCATGCTACTTATGATGCTAGTTAATGGCAGAACTCAGCCTAGAGTCCAGATCTCTTGATTATTCACTTATCATTCTTTCCACTATTATATAGTCTCTATTACTATCATAGCATCAATAGCTGAGTTCCAAATTAAAATGGAAATTAGGCAATGTTTGTAAAGTAGTACTAGATATTGTCTCAGACTCATGATAGGTACAAACATCTGTAATCCTCATGATAATCCTGAAAAGTTGCTAATGTTTTCCAGCCTTGCAGATGAGAAACTGAGGTCAAGAGAGTTGTGTAAATTATCCAAGTTCACATAGCTAAGAAGTGCTAAGCTAGGATTTGAAAATATTTTATCTAGTTAATAAGTAACTTGTCTTCCTTAAGGCTAATTAAACAATAAAAAAGAATTCCATTATAAAATGAGCTTTCACATCTTCCCCTCCAATAAAATATGAAAGTACTCTGCTGCAAGGTGCTATAAAATGTCAGGTCTTTTTGGACACATATTTCATGATTCAGTTTATATGAAATGTCTAGAATAGGCAAATCCTTAGAGGCATAAAGTAGATTAGTGGTTACCAGGACCTGGGATATAGGGGAGAGTTAGGAGTGACTGCTAATAGGTACAGAGTTTCTTTTTGTGGCTATGGAAATGTTCTGGAATTACGTGGTGGTGATGGTTACACAACACTCTGAATATACTAAAAACTAATGAATTGCACACTGTAAAATGGTGAATTTTATGTTATGCAAATTTTATTTCAAAACATTATTTTAAAAGTAAGTTACTGTTTAGCATTATCATGAACAAGGAGAAGGCCGAGGATCTAAAATGCTTATAAGAAGAGGGCAAATAAAATATTCACAAAATAAAAATAACTTCCACCCCCCACAAGAAATTCTTTGCTACAAATTTGCTTCTCTTTGTCAAGATAACGCTGAGACTGGTCAGGGTTTCAGGTTATTTGCAGACCTAGAGGTCTTGGAATATATCTTCAAAGCTGAGTTAAGAGAATATGTGGTGCATTCTATGTACCAGAGAGAGAGAGAGAACTATTTCACTTGAGTCACACTGCATTTAGATATTTAATTTCTTATGGCAATATTTTGTAGTTTTGTCTTAGTGTAAATTTCTATGCAATATAGCAAGAATAACACAAAAAATGCAGAAGTGCCATTTATATAATGGTTCCTACATTGAGCTTAAATACCAAATTCATGTTGAATTCCAAGTAGCTCAGAACTCAAGAGGTGCTCTCAGAAGATGAAAATGGAGATTAATATACAAACTCAGTTGGATAGAGTGAGGATATATTATAGCCAAAGACTCTTGGTATAGCTTTGAATTAATGACAAAGTCCCTGTACCAACATCAGCAAGACTTGCTCATTCATCATGAAAATTATGCTCTAAGGATCTAATAAGCAAGGTTTTAAGGCAGAATTTTCCCATTGCATATTGAATGTGCTAGGTTGCTGGAGTGCCTCCAACATTTATTTGTAACTCCACTTGTTCTTGCTAATTCTGGAAAACCAAAATTATTTAGAGAAGGCTATTTCTTTCTAGTGTCTTTTTTCCCCCTTTTGAGTAATGAGGCTTTGATACCAAAGATGATGACCTAGTCAAATTTCAGAAAGCAAGTGACATGAAAAGTAGGTATATAACAACTGCCAGATGGGATCAAAACATAGCTCTGCTTAGGAAGCACATTTCATTATTGTTAGATCCACACTGCTTTTTTCATAAAGTGGTGAATTTCTGTTGATATTTAAGCTTTTCTGGGAATAAGCCTCTCCAAATGCTTCTGATTTTTTCAGATATATGAATGTGGCTTAAAAATGAAAAAAAAAAAAAAAAACAGCACATACACACAACAAACCCAACACAGAGTCAGCAGCAATACACACCCTTAAGGTATAATATAATTGTTATTTGAGTGTATAACCATGTACTTTGTAATATAACTTTATGATATAAATGTCTGTTAAAAACATGTGATATATAATTGACAGAGCACTTATAGTAAATATAAAAATTTGGTATTTTTTTCCTAAACAATGGGATTATTGAAAACCTTACTCTTGAGGACCACCTGCATCAGAATCGTCAGGAGGGCTAGTTAAAAATTCAAGTTCCAGACCTTATCTAAGCCCACAGTCTGAGAATATTAAAGGGTAGTAGTAAGGACACTAGCATTTAAAAAACTGCTAGGTGATTCTTATGTACATTAAATCTTGAGAATTTTTGCCTTAAATATCAACAAAATAGAAAGATCATCATATATTTATAAATTCTTTTAACTATAAGAATGCTGGGAGACTAAGTTTGCCACAACACAGCCTTTTTACCAATAAATCATAATGGGGTAGAAAAATTAAGTGCTTATTTACTTATTTAGCATATTACCTATTACTTTGCAATATTGTGTATATACATGTATATATATCCTGATGATTTCAATTTATGATTGGTTGCTTATGATTTTTCAACTTTACCATGGTACAAAATCTATGGACATTCAGTATACTCCTCAACTTTGCATGGTGTTACCTCTGGATAAACCCGTTGTAAATGGAAAATGCCATATATGGAAGATGCACTTTTAACTTATGAAATTTTCAGTTTACAATGGATTTATCAGGGCATAACTCCATTGTAAATTGAGAAGCATCTGTATGTAAATTATTTTACTTAAATGCAAATACATATAACTTGTTGCCTCAATCAGTGGCTAGATTCTTGAAAGCAACTTATTTTAGATAATTTTTGTGCTGCTCTCACAGAGCCAAGTGCATGGAACTCCTTGTTAAATATATCATGAGTATAGATTAAGCAGCAACACTAGCAGACATTAATTGTTAAGAGTTTGGACACTGAAGTTGGAAAATTCTAAAGGTTTCAGTTAGGAGGTATGTCAACTTTGGCAATTTATCTAGGTTTTCAAAGTCCTACTTTTCTTACCTATAAAATAGGAATGGTAATAATATATCTATCTCCCTGGTTTATGAGAAGCAATGAAAAAATACATATTATATCATTTAGACTAATGACTTAATAACAGTAGCTGTTATTCTTGGCTTAATAGTTTTTCTTTTGAATGAAAATCATTATCTGATATGCACAATTAATTCAATCTTTGATTCAATAATGCTTACTCAATAACTTGATTTATCCATTTGACAATAATATAGAAGTATGTCAGTAATATAAGTTGATAATTATAATACAATGCAATTCTTTTTCTAATTATAAAATTAATACTTGATTTTTTAAGATAGTTTAGAAGGCATCAGAAGTAAATATAAACTAATTTTGTCATGTTTTAACTATTTTTACTCACAGAATGCTTGCAAAAATAGTACAGAATTCCCATATACTTTTCATCCACCTTACCCTGTTAACATCTTACATAAGTATTATTAATGATAAGAACTAGAAAGTTAACATTGATACAATTATATTAACTAAACTACCATATTCGAATATCACCAGTGTTTTCACTAGTGTCCATTTTCTGTTCTACGATACAATTCAGAGTACCATATTGTGCTTAGATATCACATTTCTTTAATCTCCAGTTTGTGACAGTTACTGAGTCTTTTTCTTTCATGACCTTGCCACTCTTGAAGTGTACAGGTCAATTTTTTGGAGATTGTTACTCAATTTGTGTTTGAGGTTTTCATAGTTAGATTGAGGTTATGCATTGTTTGTCAATAATACTGTAGAAGTGATATTCCATTTTCCATTCATTATATCAGGATATACATATCTTACTTCTGGTGACATTAACTTTGATTACGGAGTTATCTTCTGTGTTTTTCCCATTGAAAAGTCAAGAAAGTTTCCCTTTGTAATAATATATTTGGGGAGATATTTTGAGACTCTGTGACTATCCTATTTCTCCTCAAACTTTTGCACACTAATTTTAGCACTCACTGGTAAATATTTCCTGTTTCACTTATGGAGGTGTCTGCCTCATGACTTTTTAAAACTTTTATTTGGTTTTTAATAAACACATAAAAATTATACATATTTATTCTATAAATATGTATGATACGATGTTTTGACACAAGTATACATTGTATAATAATCAAATAAGAGTAATTAACATATCCATCACCTCAAACACTTACTTCTTTATTATAAGAACATTCAAAATCCTTGATTTTAGCTATTTTGAAATATACAATACATAAGTGTTAACTATAGTCACTGTACTGTACAATAATAGAATACCAGAAATTATTCCCCCAATCTAACTGTAACTTTGTGCCCATTGACCAACTTTTCCCCATCATTCCCTTCTCCCTACCTTCCCCGGCCTCTAGTAACCACTATTCTATTCTCTACTTCTATGGAAACAACTTTTTAAGATTCCACATATAACGAGAATTCAAAAGGCTTGTAGAAACATGTAATTAAAAGATAAAAATAAAATATAAACTTTATTTCTCAATATAAGCTCTATCAAGTTCAAGACACTTTTGTAAGTGATGATACCAGCCATTTAATTAATCCCTAAAGAACCGAGGGTCTTGGGATTTAACCATGTCAATGCAGTCTTTCTTTTACATTATTAACTGAAGAAAAATGGGTGCCCTTTATGGATTTTTTAAAAAGATTTACACAAAAAAGAAATTAGAATGAGCCAAACCAGGACTTTAAGTTAGATGCCTAATAATTTCTTATTGAAACTCCCTCAAAATTGCCCTTGTTTGATGAGAGGAATGTGTAGGAACATTGTTGTGGTAGAGAAAGACTCTGGTGAAGATTTTCTGGGCACTTTTCTGCTAAAGCTTTGGCTGCCTTGCTCAAAACACTCTCATACCAAGCAGATGTTGTCATTCCTTGGCCCTCCAGAAAGTCCTCAAGCAAAATGACTTCAGCATCCCAAAAAACCGATGCCATGACCTTTGTTATTGATCGGTCTGCTTTTGCTTTGACAAGACCATATCCTCCTCTTGGTAGCCATTGCTTTGACTGTGCTTTGTCTTCAGGATCATTCTGGTAAAGCCATGTTTCATCTCTTTTGCAGTTCATCAAAGAAATGCTTCAGGATCTGGATTCCACTTGTTTAAAATTTTAATTGAAAGTTCTGCTCTTGTCTGCAGATAATTTGGGTGCAATGATTTTGACACAGTTTTAGTTGAAAGTTTGCTAAACTTTAATTTTTCAGTCAGAATTGTGTAAGCTGAAGTATTGGTATGGCTATGGTGCTGGCTATCACTTGTGCTGTTAATCATTGGTCCTCTTCAATTAGGGCACAAACAAGATTATTTTCTCCCTTGAAAATTGATATGAATGATCTGCCATTGTGGGCTTCAACGTTGTTTCTTCCCTTCTTAAAATGAGTTATCTATTTGTGAACTGTTGACTTATTTCAGGCATTGTCTCCATAAAGCATCAATGATTTCAGCATTCTTCCACTTAGGCTTCACCATAAATTTGATGTTTGTTCTTGGTTCAATTTTAGCAGAATTTGTGTTGCTTTGATATGGGCTCTTTTCAAACTCATGTCTTATCTGTCTAGATGCCTCTAGATACTCATCAGACATGTTATAACAAGTTAGTATGAGTTTATTTTGGTGCAATTTTTTTTTAAATTCATGCAAATTTCTTATAATACACATTTTCTGTGAACTTTTAGAAGACCCCTTGTAAAAGTGAGATCATGCAGTATTTGTCCTTCTGTGCTGAACTTATTTCACTTAACGTAATGTTCTGTAGGTTTATCTATGTTGTAAATGACAGGATTTCATTCTTTTTGTGGCTGAATAGTACTCTATTGTGTGTGTATATTACATTTTTATTTTTATTTTTATTATTTATTATTTATTTACCTTTTTTGAGTCAGAGTTTCATTCTTGCTGCCCAGGCTGGAGTGCAGTGGCATGGTCTCAGCTCACTGCAACCTCCACCTCTTGGGTTCAAGCAATTCTCCTGCCTTATCTTGCTGAGTAGCTGGGATTACAGGTGCCCACCACCAAACCTGGCTAAGTTTTTTGTATTTTGAGTAGAGATAGGGTTTCACCATGTTGGCCAGGCTGGTCTGGAACTCCTGACTCTAGGTGTTCCACTCGCCTTGTCCTCCCAAAGTGCTGGAATTACAGGTGTGAGGCAACATGCCTGGCCTTTTTATTTTTTTAAGAGACAAGGTCTTGCTCTGTCACCCAGGCTGGAGTTTAGTGGTACAATCATAGTTCACTGCAGCCTCAAGGACCTGGGTTGAAGTGGTCCTCTCGCCTCAGTCTCTTGAGCAGGTAGGACTACAAGTGTGGACCACCATGCCTGGCTAATTAATTTTTTTTTTTTTTTTAGTGTAGAGACAAGGTCTCACTATGTTGCTTAGGCTGGTCTTGAACTACTGGCCTCAGGCAATCCTCCTGCCTCTGCCTCCCAAAAGCACTGGGATTACAGGTGTGCATCACTATACCTGGCCTACATTTTTATTTTTATTATATATATATATTTATATATTTATATATATAAAATATATATATATTATATATTTTATTATATATATATATAAAATATATATATATATATAATATATATATATATATAAATTTTTTTTTTTTTTGAGACAGAGTCTCACTTTGTTGACCAGGCTGGAGTGCAGTAGCGCGATCCTTGGCTCACTGCAACCTCTGCCTCCTGGGTTCAAGCAATTCTCCTGCCTCAGCCTCCTGAGTAGCTGGGACTACAGGCACCTGCCACCATGTCTGGTAATTTTTTGTGTGTTTTTTAGTAGATACAGGTTTTTACCATGTTGGCCAGGCTGGTCTCGAACTCCTGACCTTAGGTGATCCGCCCACCTTGGCTTCCCAAAGTGCTGGGATTACAGGTGTGAGCCACTGTGTCCGGCCTATCTGGCTTACATTTTTAAATCCACTCATTCATTGATGGGCACTTAATTTGATTCTATGTTTTGGATATTGTGAATAGTGTTGCAGTAAACATGGGAGTACAAATATCTCTTCAACATATGGATTTCATTTCCTTTAGATATATGGCCAGTAGTTGGATTGTTGTGTCATATGACAGTTCTATTTTTAATTTTTTGAGGATATTGTCCATAATGGCTGCATAAATTTACATTCTCACCAATTGTGAGAAAATCTCCACATTCTTGCCAGCATTTGTTTGTTTGTTTTTCTCTTTTTGTAATAGCCACTCTAACTCGGGGGTGACATCTCATTGTAGTTTTGATTTGCATTTCCCTGATTCTTAGTGATGTTGAGTAGTTCTTCATATGCTAGTTAGGCACTTGTATGTCTTATTTTGATGAATGTGTAATCAGATATTTTGCCCATTTTTAAATTAGGTGATTTAATTTTTTGCTTTTAATTGAGTTTCTGATTTAATTTTTAGCTATTTGTTTGAGTTTTTAAATAAATTCTGGATATTTACCTTTTGTCAGATGCAAGATTTGCAAATATTTTATCCAATTAAGTTGTCTTTTTGTTCTGCTTATTGTTTCCTTTACTGAGCAGAAGCTTTTTAGCTTAATGTAATCCCATTTGTCTGTTTTTGCTTTTGTTGCCTATGCTTTTGAGGTCTTATCCAGAAAATCCTTGCCCAGACCAATATCATGAAGCATTTCCTCTACGTGTTTTCTTCTAGTAGTTTTATAGTTTCAGGTCTTACGTTTAAGTCTTTAATCCATTTTGAGTTGATTTTTGTATATGTTGATACATAGGGGTCTAGTTTCATTCTTGTGCATGTGGCCATAGTTTTCCCAGCATAATTTATTGACAAGGTTTTTTTCAATGTGTGCTCTTGGTGCCTTTGTCAAAAATAATTTGGCTGTAAATACATGGATTTGTTTCTGGGTTTTCTGTTCCGTTTCATTGATTTATGAGTCTGTTTTTATACCAGCACCATGATATTTTGGTTACTATTGTTTTGCAGTATATTTTGAAGTCAGGTAGTGTGATACCTCTAGCTTTCTTCTTTTTGCTCAGATATCTTTGGCTATTTAGGGTCTTTTGGGCTTCCGTACAAAATTTAAGATATTTTTCTATTTTTGTGAAGAATGTCATTGGTATTTTGATAGGGATTACATTAATTCTGTAGATTGCTTTGAGTAGTATGAGCATTTTAACAATATTAATCCTTCCAAATCATCATCATGGGATATCTTTTCATTTGTGTCTTCTTCAGTTTCTTTCCTAAATGTTTTATAGTTTTTATTTTAGAGATATTTCATCTCCTTGGTTAAATTTATTTATAGATATTTCTTTTTTTTAAGGTAATCAAATAGATAAATCTTGAGCTAGACCAATTAAGAAAAAAAGAAAGACAAATAAATACAATCAGAGATTAAAAAGTAGACATTTCAACTTATGGTCAAAGAAACACAAAGGATTATTATGAACAACTATACAACAAAAAAATTGGAAAACCTAGAAGAAATGGATAAGTTACTAGACACATACAACCTGCCAGTACTGAATCATGAAGAAGTAGAAAACCAGAACAGACCAATAATAAGTAATGAGATTGAATCAGTAATAAAAAGTCTCCCATCAAAGAAAAGCCCAGGTCCTAATGACTTTACTGTTGAATACTTCCAAATACATAAAGAACAAATACCATTCTTCTCAAACTATTCCAGTAATTGAAGTAAGGGAAATTTTTCCTAACTCATTCTTTGAGGCCAGCAATACCCTGATACCAAAACTGGACAAGGACACAACAAAATAAGAAAACTACAGGCCAATATCCTTGATGAACATATACAAAAAAGTCCTGAACAAAATATTAGCAAACTGAACCCAGCACATCAGAAAGATCATTCACCACAATCAAGTGGGATTTATTTCAGGGATGCAAGGATGGTTAAACATATGTAAATCAAAAAACATGATACACCACATTAACAGAAAGAAGAACAAAAACCATATGATCATCCCAATAGATGCAGAAAAAGCAACTGATAAAATTTAATACCTCTTTGTGATAAAAACCCTTCCAAATTAGATAGAGAAGGAACATACCTTAACACAATAAAGGCCATGTATGGCAAATCCACAGTTAACATTATACTTGAAAGGGGAAAAGTAGAAAGCTTTTCTTCGGAAATCTAAAACAAGATAAGGATGCCCACTTCACCACTTTTATTCAACAGAATTCTGGAAGTCCTCGCCAGAGCAATTAGGCAAAAGAAAGAAATAAAGGTCATTTAAATTGGAAATGAGAAGTCAAAAATTGTCCCTGTTTGCAGACTACATGATCTTATATATGAAAAACCCTACGCACTTCACCAAAATACTGTTAGGGCTAGAAAATAAATGCAGTAAAATTGCAGAATACAAAATACAAAATGCTAATTAGTAGCATTTTTATATGCCAACAGGAAACTATCTGAAAAATAAATCAAGAAAGCAGCATGGTGACTATTTCTCTTATTCTTTCTGCATTTAGATATTGGAAATCTGTAGAGAAGACCTGTTACTTCTCCATTTTTTTATTCAATTATTTATTTATTTAAGTATGGACTCAAAGGTATTTATTTTATTTTCTGGGTCATAATCCAGTACTTTGTGGTTCAGATTGTTTAATCTGTGGACATTGAGAACTCTTTCTCAATGAATTCTGTCAATTGAGAGCTCTCATGTTTTTTTAACATGCTTCCATCCTTTTGTGAATACTTCCTTACAGTCTGGTACCACAGAGTTTTTGAGCATCATCTTGTATTTTCCCTGACTCCACTCTGGAATGAACCATGTCATTAAGGAGCTGCTGGGCTAATTTTCAAGGCTATTTATAAGTATTATTAAAATTATTTCCAGAAAGATTGTATACCAGTTTTCACTTTCACTAGAAGCCTCAATGGTATTTAACAAACTTTGTCAATTAACTCAGTAAACATTTTACTAACTTTGTTTTGTATTCCATTTACAAGTTTTCTTTCTTTCTTTCTCTCTTTTCTCTTCCTTTCCTTTCTTTTCCTTTCTTTCCTTTCTTTCCTTCCTTCCTTTTGAGAAGGGGTCTTGCCTTGTTGCTCTTGCTAGAGTGCAGTGGCTGTTTACAGGCATGATCCTCACAGTGCACTGCAGCCTCCGAATCCTGGTCTCAAGCTATCCTCCTACCTCAGCCTCCCAAGTAGCTGGAACTGCAGGCACACACCACCCTCCCTGGCCTGCTTTTTCTTTTTTCTTTAAAGATAACAGCTCAAAAGAAACATTGAACTATTTGAAACATTATTTAATTTAGTTTACCAGTAAGGTGAATTTCATGAGTAACAAGATATTACTGAAATACTTGTGTACTTGACTCCCTTGTACATTATAAGGTATAAGTTATAAGTCTCCAGCCTCATCATTACAGATCCTCACTAGATACCATTTTGGCCATGACAATTTTCGGTCTTTGAATAATGAATGAAATGGTTCCTTTCCTTCCTCAAAAATGGCATTCTTTTTGATTCTTTTTGATTTTTAAGAGCAAAGTTGAAAGAGATCCAATTAACAAGGTGTTTCGGTGTCTTATCCTTTTCCAGGCTTACTGTTTATTACAATATGGTAGACTAGACAGAGACACTTGTTTTTATTTATTCTATTAAGATTATTTTACTAAGAATGATGGTTTCCAGCTGCATCCATGTCCCTACAAAGGATGCAAACTCATCCTTTTTTATGGCTGTATAGTATTCCATGGTGTATATGTGCCACATTTTCTTAATCCAGTTTGTCACAGATGGACATTTGGGTTGATTCCAAGTCTTTGCTATTGTGAATAGTGCCGCAATAAACATACGTGTGCATGTGTCTTTATAGCAGCATGATTTATAATCCTTTGGGTATATACCCAGTAGTGGGATGGCTGGATCATATGGTACATCTAGTTCTAGATCCTTGAGGAATTGCCATACTGTTTTCCATAATGGTTGAACTAGTTTACAATCCCACCAACAGTGTAAAAGTGTTCCTATTTCTCCACATCCTCTCCAACACCTGTTGTTTCCTGACTTCCAGCTGGAAGCCATCATTCTTAGCAAACTATCACAAGAACAGAAAACCAAACACCGCATGTTCTCACTCATAGGTGGGAACTGAACAATGAGATCACTTGGACTCGGGAAGGGGAACATCACACACCGGGGCCTATCATGGGGAGGGAGGAGGGGGGAGGGATTGCATTGGGAGTTACACCTGATATAAATGATGAATTGATGGTGCTGACGAGTTGATGGGTGCAGCACACCAACATGGCACAAGTATACATATGTAACAAACCTGCACGTTATGCACATGTACCCTAGAACTTTAATAATAAAAAAAAGAAAAAAAGATTATTTTACATACTTTCATTTATATCACTTCTTATGAAGATATTCTTATTTGGACTATCCAGTAGCTTTTGTATCATCAAAACCATGTTGAAGAACTGCCCTAAAGCCATAATATGTGACAAATTTGACAAAAGTAAAATTTCTAGGCCTCACTATATGTTGTTAATGAAACGAAGCATGATTATTTGAACCTTGCTCATAATGCTCTGTTTTAATAATCCTGCTTTTTATCTTTAAGTGGTTTGAAAAAACAATTAGTTCTTAAGAGCTGAAATTAGGAGTAATCTATTTTAAATTGAGTAATCTTGTAACAGTTATACCGTAGTAATTGTTTCACATTCATTATGGTATTGTGGAAAATAATAGTACTTTCTATTTAGATTTTTAACATATTCATTATAATTGGTTATCATGAAGACTAAACAACAACAATTTTCTAACATCAGTCCTCTTAGCCTGATATTAGAAGTTATTTAGATAGTAGTGCTAGTCTAATAAAGGGAGTTGTAATCTCCAGTAAAGACCATTTGTGTAATATAAGGTAATATAATATTTTTCTACATCTTTATGAGGATAATGAAAAGGTGAACTTAATATCCATATTGCCCATTAAAAACACATGAAGTTGCCTCGTAATTCAGGAACTTATAATTATACAATATTCATTTAGAAGGTATTGATTCAGCCTTGAATGCTGCTTTAAAAAATCAATTTTTCACAAAATTACTTTTAGTAGCTTATAATTCCATCTGTTTCCTTTTATAATTTCAAGATATTATTCCATCTGTTTTCACATAATTAATCTTCACTATCTCTCTTAGCAATATAATTCAGTATTCCTAACCTTTCACATCCATCTAAACACATTTCCCCCATCTTTTCAGATGGTAGCATAGCCTGGTATAGAACAAAAAGGATACATTTATCTTTGATTCCCTAGTGTAGTGATATATCCCAATGTAAAAATAGTTAACTAAGCAGCCATTTTGATTTCAAATAGACCAAATATTTTAGGTTAAATCCTAGAACCTAACTTTCATAGTTGTACTGAAACTTTTGACATTAGAATCAGCTTTTCTTGAAAAAATACATTTTTTTCTGATGTTTTTCTTGGTTCAAAACGTAAAGTATTTTGAATGGGAATGGAAAGGCTTTAAGTTTACTGAATCTCAGATTGTTCCATTAAAAAAAGATTTGATGATTATGTTTCAATAATTTATCAATACACATTTACATTTCTCTTAAAAATGATCTGCATATTTAGAAAACAAGGCACAAGAATGTTTGGCAAAATGCAATTGAAATTTAGAACAAGTGTTAAAATATGAGTGGTTCATATATTAATGAATCAAATTTTAGTTAATTCATTTACATTAACTTAATTTCTGTTAATGTTTTATTGAGTAAGAATGGAAGTGGTAATGAAGTGGCTTTCCTGTCTTGTAAGACATGCAGTAGGGATTCAACTCATTTAGGGAGGTGAAATTCTAATCGTAGGCATAAGAAAAATATTGCACTGCTTTGATCATAATATCTTTGTGCAGATGATCCATTATTCATGAAAAATAGGTTGGTACAAACAAATAAGACTCAATTAAATTTCTCATTTTAAGTCAATAGTTTCAGCCTCTGTTTTCTTAAACTTTTCACTATGATTTTTGTAGAGAAGACAAAACTCATTTCGTTCGAGGTTTCTTTTCTCCAGTTCAGGTTAGACTATTAATGCTTTTGAGCTATGAAATCTTCTAATGGAAGTCTCATCCAAATTCTCATTTATTTTTGTGGATCTGTATTTCATATCAAACTCCTTTAATATTTTTAAGTATTCTAACTAGAAATAGTGAAAGGGAAACAACCTGAGGCCAAGGTAATATGTAATTCAATGTAGATAACTTATGTCAATGCACCTGACTATTTTATGAATTAAATCATGTTTCTTTGAAAATTTGATAGAAGCTTACATTTCCACTGAATTTAATAATGAGAAATGTGCTGCTGTGCTATTAAATGAATAGAAATCAGACTTGAGGAAGGCAAAGGCCAAAAAGTTTTACTTTTTATTGCTGCAGTTTGGATATTAACATTTGAAAAAGCATTACTTTACGGACTCTTAATTCAAAATGAACATACACTCCCTTTAAATAGTTTGAAAGTAGGTCAATTTGAATTTTGAATTATGCATGCCAATAAGTGCTTAGTATTTTGGTTACTTTTAATTCAATTTTACTGGTAGTAATTTACTTATAATATGGCATATATACTTTTGATGAAAAACTACATCCAAATATGAGTTGATGTTTAAAAATGTTTTACATAGAAATGATATATATCTTACATATGACAAAAGAGATAGTTTTTTCATATACAGTTTAAAAGTTTATCAGGTTGACTCTACTAAGAGAGGGACTGGTAACTACGTTTGGTTCTTATATTTGTGACTGACATGGTCTTGCATTAGAAGACTTGTATAAGGCAAGATATTTAAATATTTTCCATTATTTGTCCATTTCAAATATGTCCATGTTTTTATTATTTGCATGCTATTCTATCATGAAATCACTTAAGGAAAACTTTTATTCATTGCAAGGTAAAATGAATTGATTCAAGTAGAACATCTACTTTTGAACCTAATAGCAATCTATTAGGTTCACAATAGGGGTGGAGTGGATTCAAAATAAGAGAGATGGTTCAAAATAGGATGGGATGATTCCAAATAAGAGGATTTAGGGTGGTATAATTCATGTTTATGATGGCAGCACAATGTGTTTGCCTGTCTCTTTACCCTTCTTTTATGTCCTGGTTTATGTATGCTATACAAAGACACTCCTTTCCTTCTGGCCTCTGATCCTTTTTTTCTTTTTCTTAACAACACTTATTAGATACTTATTTGTATATATGGAAAGTGGGTTAAATATCTTAAGAGGTTTTAGATACATGAAATATCAAAGACAGAATGGAAGATTATGTTCCATAAAAAACAGTAACACGACTGGACATAGTTGCTCATGCCTGTATTCCTAGCACTTTGGGAGACCAAGGTGGGAAGATCGCTTGAGTTCAGGAGTTTAATATTAGCCTGGCAACACAGTGAGAACCCATCTCTACCAAAAGTTAAAAAATTAGCCAGGCGTGGTGGTGCATTGCTGTATTCCCAGCTACACAGGAGGATGAAGAGAGAGGACTGCTTGTTAGAGGCTACACTGAGCTGTGATTGCCACTGCACTCCAGCTTGGGCAACAGAGTGAGACCCTGCCTCAAAAACAAAAACAAAAAAACCCCAGTAAATTCATGAATTAAAATTGCTTCACATCATGGTGAAGTCTTACAATTTATTTTAAGAAAATTCTGTTTTTAGATTGATTCTATGAATGGATTTGAATAACTGTAAGTATTTGATTATATACAACTTTTGACTTATAGCAAGGTTTCAGGCTCAGCCAACATTTTGGTGTGCTCGCAGTAGTAACCAAACTATCCCTTATTTAAACTAAGACATTAATAACCTTTGAAATAGTGTTTATGATCTTACCAATTGTTCTAGAGATATCTTGGAGATACTCAGAATCTTCTGTCCTAAGCCAGAAGTTTTCATAAAAATTTCTATTTCTATCCACTATTTTTCAAATAAAAAACAAACACACAAATGAAACAAAATAACATTTATTTATTAAAACATTTTGGAGCCTTTTTGGACTGCAGTTTGAAGTGATAATAAAGTTACAACAAAACAAGAAGGACTGGATCTTAACCCATCTAATGCTTTATACAGAAAATGATGAGGCATGAGAGAGTTACAGACCATTTGATTTTCAGAAGTAATAATTTAATAAGCAGAAGCAATTGATAGTTGGAAAAGACTGTTTTTATTCCCAAAAGTAAAATGGTTATGCTATATTAACCTATAAGTTCCTTAAAAAGGAAATAGAAAAAAGTATGTGTCAGGCCAGGTGTGAACATCCTACTTTATTTATTGACATCCACGTGTTGGAAGCAATTTGGGAATTTCCAATAATTTTTTTTCTCTCTTGGCTTTTTATGTTCCCATGAAACTATGGGCTTCTATGGAAATCCTATTAAAAATTCCAAATATACTAGTAATATTTTTCATACTACAAGACTTCTTGTTATAATATTTGCTAATAGCTAATATAGTCAGGGCTACACCTATATATATGGATTATGATAAAACATTTAACAATATAACCACAAAGAGAAATGTACAGAAAATACAACATATAATTTTTGTTAGCCTCATCCTGATATTTTTCTCCAGTTTTAGTAATTAGTGAATTAGTAATTATGTCATATTAGTGTGACTTTCTAAATGCATATTCCTTTCTCTAAAGCTATTACAGCGATTTTATATTATGTTAATAAAGATACAAAAGTTCACCTTTGGTTATTTTGGATAAAGCCTGCAGTAGGAAACACGCTGTATTGTTTGGACTTGGTTATATTTTCAAGAAGCTAAGATTTTTAAAAAATATAATATTCCCAAAGAATTTAAGTGTTGGCTGGACATTCAAATTGAAAACCAAGTAAAGTAATTTTACATAAATTTGAGAGCCAGTCAAAATAATTAGCAAAGAACAATTATTGAATGCCGAGGGATGTTTGGAAACTTCCTCTTAATTCTTGTTCAGTTTTGAGAATCTGTATTATTTACAAAACTCCTTTTTAATATTAGTAAGCATTTACCCATGGGTGGGGAAAGGAAATAGTCTAAAAAGGTGATAATATACTTCAATCTATATAATTTCTAATAATGCACATGACTATGAATCAAATCGTATTTTTTAAAAAGTTTGACAGAAGCTTAAATTTCCACTAATTTAATAGTGAACCATGTGCAAAATTTATCTATTACACCAAAGATTTTCAGCTTCTAGTGCTAATAGCCTTTTTTGGAAAAGTGTATGTTATTTCATGATCTATTTATAATGTAGCTAAGCAGATAAATTGATTAAGTTTCCATAGGGTCACATTCAGAATCAGACTAGAGATGCATAAAAGTAAAGTATTTTTATGACTCATAGTGATAACTTAGAGTGCCCTCTGTTTAGATTCCTTGATTTAATCCCATTAAAGACTAGGTATTTTTTGTGATGTTCTTCAGTTTTAGTAACTGAAATTTGCTTGATGATGCCTTTAAACCAAATGTAAAGGGATGGTTACTAAAAATAAAGCAATGCAAAGTTTCTAACTTGTTTGAATTTTGCATCATAAATAACTTGGAAATATTTTGAAGCTCTGAGACAGAAAACACCAGGCTAAATTAATAATTTTCACACTGTTATTCCAGATAGTGTGAAAGTCTTTATACCTATACTTTAGAGCTCAAATTCATCCTTGTATAGCCCATTAAAATGTGAAAGGCCTATGTGTGAATCAGAAGAGATTTTAGGACATATTTTCAAACATCTAAATAAGTAAATATATATTTTGTAATCAGCACTGCTGATAATGCTCTAAAATTATAATTAGAAAATTATTTCTTCCTTTTAAATTGAATAAATTTCTTCAAAATTAGACATAACCAGTGTCGTAGATATTTTTTATCCTTGATACAGTGACAAAAGTTTATGGAAAGCCTTGCTACTGTGATAAGAAAACATTTCACATTTGTTGAAATCCTCCCTTTCACCTGGTTTTCGTATGTATTGTTTCTGAAATTTTCATTATCTTAGTTAGCAAGAGTTTTATGAGAGCATAATTTCTAACTTTTCCTCATTTATTTGCAGTTCTAAAATAAGTACTATTCTTGTAGCAGTGGCATATCTTTAGTGCTTAGAGATTTTAGAGTAGGCTTTTCAAAAAATCAACTTTTTCTTCTTCTGGAATGATTATACAGGATCTTCTTAATTGAAAACTATTAACAAAATCTGTTGTGGTTCCTCTTTTGTTTAGAGAAATCACACTGCCCTGATTTAACATTGAAACTTAGTACTTCCTTGGATGTCCTTGTAATCCCATAGTTAACAACATTTACATGCTTATCATGTTTAATAGTATATTTCCTCAAGTAATAAAACAGATTAATTTCAGGCATTTCAGCCTATCAGGGTGATTGTCAAGGAACATATTTATTTTCATGTCTAAATTAGAAGAGATTGAACTATGAAGAATTTGAATTATTAATTGATCAAGATGATATGTCCAAATAAATGTACGTCTCATTTTTCTGCTCACAACTATAATGATAAAATTTTTTTTGATGTTGTGTTTGATCAATATCTTAGATCATTTACTGTGAAATAGTTTATATATTAAAGTAGTGTAGATATACACCAAAATTTGAAATGAATTTTAAAGCCAACTTAGGATTTATATGTTTAAGAAAGAACTCCAGGAAAAAGATGGAAGCACAATATAGTAATGGAATGGTTTTCTTGTGTTCTTAGAGAAAAAAGGGAAAACTAGGTTGACTGAGCTAACCATAAAAGTATTAGCATGATATTATTGAAATTTATAGTAATTCTCTTTCAAACTGTTTTCTCTGTAGCTTCAGTTTCCTTAACACTTGAACATAGGTAGTTTCTAGTTCTACATTTTATACGTTATAAATCTTCTCTCTGTCATCCAGATGTCACAAAGATAAGGCAAGTTGGATTAGATGAGCAGGTCCAGTCTCATGTTCCACTTTTTACTACTACCACTCGCTGCAGAGCAATAAAACCAACCCAAATAAACGGCATGATGCCTGGTTTTTAGAAGCTCTTCAAAAGTTCTTTTACTAGTAGTATAGTATTCATGCATTTTTCAAAATATTACTATATCTATGACATCATTTCTGCCTCTGTCCTCTATATCTCTATGGAGTAATTAAGGCAGCAGCATTATTTTCCAGAAAAAAATGATATACAAAATCAGGCTCAGTTGGGCTAATTTAACTGTGATGCAATAAGTCAATGGCAAAACCAAGACTAGAACTCAGATGTTTGGAATCTTACTTTGGTTAATTTTTTTTTCTGTTACTCTGTGAAATGGCAGCATTCTCTTATATTTTATTTATCTGAGGCTGTAACTGTACTTTTCAAAACAGATAATCTTATGTGGTTACTTACTCATTCATTTACCCTCCATTTGAATATTTATTGAAAACATATGGTATATGCTATTGCGTGTTAAGGACTTGGCTCTGCTGACTTCAATTTCCTATCTAAGCTTAGTTCTTGTTTGGTAAGAACTTTGAAGTGATTATTGTGATATTTATTGGAATATTGTTCATCCTGAGACTCTAATAATTGATAAATAGGACCAAATGTTCTTTAAAAACAATACATTCCAAATATTTGAAACAATTAATATAATTTAGTTGTAAAAAATAGAGAGCTAAGGTTTCCATTGATCACCAACTCTTAGTGCTAGCCTCCTCCAATTTTCCCAGAATTAACCACTGTTTCAGTTTGGTGACTATGCTTCCAGACCTGGCATGTACATAATACATAACATTGTGGGTCTACCCCAAAATGGTATACTATTGCTTTATAAAATGCTTTTTTATTTAAACAATATGTTTTGGAGATCTATGCATGTTGGTTGATTGATCTATCTCATTGTTTATCTGTTGCATATTCCATAGTCTATGTAACTATTTCTCTACTGATGGGCATTTAGGTCATTTAAAAAAGTATTTTTTCCTTTTACAAGTAATACCTCAGTGAAAAACTTATGTGTGTTCCTGACATTGAGATCCCTAGTTGCATTAAAAGTTATACTATATTTTGAGAAAATTGTCCTTCAGATTGGCTGACCCAATTTTATGCAGTCTTTGAGATTTTTAAACTTGCACTTTCTCCCAAATGTGATATTATTAAAAAATTGTGGGCCAGGAGCAGTGGCTCACGCCTGTAATCCCAGCACTTTGGAGGCCGAGGTGGTGGATCCCTTCAACTCAAGCGTTTAAAACCAGCCTGGGCAACAAAGTGACACCACCATTTCTACAAAATTAGCTAGGCATGTGCCTGTAGTCCTAGCTACTCAGGAAGCTGAAGTGGGAGGATGGCTTGAGCCTGGGAGGTAGCGATTGCAGTGAGCCAAGATTGTGCCACTGCACTCCAGCCTAGGTGACAGAACCAGACTCTGTCTCAAAAAAAACTTGTTTTTGCCAATCTAATGGTTGAAAAACAATATGTGTCTATTTTAAAAATTTGATTTCTTTAGAATATATTTCCAAATTTAGTGGCCATTTCTTTTTCTGTAAATTGCCTGTTCATAGTTTTATCCACTTAAAAACATAGACTACTTTTTCTTATAGATACTTAAGATTTCCTATAGATTCTGACATTTTGTTTATTAATTATATTTCACATCTCATTTTCTAGGTTTATTTTATTTTTAAATCAATTTTATTTTATTTTGCCTGTATATTCGTGGTGTTTTTCTATAGAGGTTTTTCATAGGGTAGTTAAATTTATCAATCCTTTTCATTTGTCAATTTTTGCTTTTTGTATTTTAGTCAAGTTCAAAAATATATTCTCTCATATGTATTATATATTTTAATACTTTTTTGGTCTTTAGGCATAAATAGACTTTTTTTATAGTGCTTTAAGACAGATATTTAACCTTATTAAACCAAATCTAATGCGCTTTAAAAAGCTAATCTTTTTATTTTGGAATAAATTCAGATTTATAGAAAGGATACAAAGATAGAGGGCCCCCATATATTCTTTACCTAATTTCCTCTACTATTAATGTCATGCATGGTAACTTTTTCCAAACTAAGGAATTAACATTGGTGTATTACTTTCAACTAAGCTGTAGATTACATTCATATTTCACCAGTTTACCCACTAATGGCCTTTTTCTGTTCCAGGTTCTCATCAAGAATACAATATTGAACTTAGTAGTCATATCTCCTTAGTCTTCTCTGATTTGTGACAGTTTCGCTCTTCCTTTGTTTTTCATGATCTTGATACTTTCGAAGAGTACTGGTCAGATATGTTGTAGAATGTTCCTTCATTTGGACTTGTATGATGTTTTCTGCATGATTAGACTGGGGTTATGTGATTTTTGGGAAGAACACCACAAAGGTGAAGTGTCTTTTCTCATTACATCATATCAGGTGGTGTGTATGTGATAATGATGACAGTAGTGGCCCGTCTGGAGCAGCTGCTGCAGGAACACCAGCTGCAGCGGCGGAGGCCTGGCCAGGGCTATGTGCTTGGCCATGGAGCCAGCGGGGACTGGGAGCAGGAAGGAGGCCCGCCCCCTACTGAATTGACCCGACGGGGACCTCCGCGCTTCTGCGTGCGGCCGCAGCCACCTAGCTGTGGCTGTGGACCTAGGCATCCCTGCACTCTTGGGGGTCCTGGGAAGACCCCCTGCCCTGACAAGCTTGGAAGTGTCAGCTCCTGTTCCTCCCACCTGTTGACACCTGCTCTAATTTCGGAGCAAAGTTGAGACCGAGCCCAGGGGCTGTTGCAACCTGGCTGGGTGTGCACCCACTGAAGGCGGCACTTACACACCAGCCCCCCTGCTGCCTTGGCCCCTTGTGGACTTTGGGTGCCAATGAGCACGGGAGGGAGGCTGAGTAGGGGCTGAGGGCAGCTAGGTATGGGCCTGCAGGTGTACCTCAGCAGGAATAGCCTGGGAGCCATGGACAGCATGTTGATGGCGGCAAGAGGCAGACAGGCTCTTGGGCAGAAAGGGCAGGTCCCTGGAGAAGCCCCACCTTTGAGCCAGAGATGGCCTGAAGCCTGGGGGCTGAACTATCAGTTCTGGGTGGAGTCTGCCACCTGGAGTGAAAACTTCTGGTGCTTTTTCCAGGCCTTTCCATGGTCACCCATGGATCAATCAGCATGCACTTCCTCCCTTCTGAGGCCATAACCCCATCCCCGCTCCAGACTCAGCCAGACTCATACAGATGTTGGGACTACCAGCTGTAGGAAGGAGCTACCCTCTTTGGGACTCCTCGCCTGTTCAAGATAAACTGCCTGTGGAAAGGCGCTATCCACTGTGGGTCTCCTTTCTGCTGAGAGGACACTCATCTGGACAACTTGCCTGTGGAAAGGAGCTACCCACTGCTGGTCTCCTGAAAGCTGTTCTGTGGCTCAGTGAAGTTCCTCTCCACCTTGCTCACCCTCCAGTTGTCTGTGTACTTTATTCTTCCTGGATGCAGGACAAGAACTTGAGACCCACCCAATGGCAGGACTGAAAGAGCTGTAATACAAACAGGGCTGAAACATGCCCCGCTGCTTGCCACGTTGCAAGTGACAAGAAGGAGACAAGAGCTTCAGCCTTTCAGGGAGCCCAGATCTATGGGCTCTCTGAGCCAGGGCTGTGACACCCTTTTTGGGGCTCTGAGGTTTCTGGCATCTTCAAATTTCTGGGCGCCACCAAATTCCCCAATTCCAGATGTGGGTGCCCACAGCAGAAGCCACAAGTGGTACATCTGGTCCTGCTGCAGACTTGCACGGAGCCAGCACCTCTGCCGGCGCCTGGAGCTGCCTGCTCCACCACAGCAGCTGGCATGCCTGACTGTGTGCAGTGGCCAGACCCTGAGCTTGCTTACCCACACACCCCTCACTGCTCTGCACCTAGCTTGCCCTTGGCAGGTGTGGGATCCAGCACCTGCTGGGCTGAATGGGCGGAATGAGCCCAGTGGACCTGAGCAATACTCAGGCAGAAGGTGCCACTGGCCACAGAGGTTTCTGGTTGGCAAAGTGACATCCCAAAGATCTTGTGACAATATCAACCTGACTTATCACTTGGTGATGTTAATCTTGATCACTTGGTTAAAGTGATGTCTGCCAGTTTTCTCCACTGTAAAGTTACTATTCTATCCTTTTCACGCTTTACTTTTTAGAATACACTCATTAAGTCCAGCCCACACTCAGGGGAGGGGAAGCTCCACCTCCAGGAAGGGAGGAGGTACCTATGCACATTATTTGTTCTCATTCATTATTTGTACTTTTTGTTCTGTGAAGAAAGTTTATCCCTTATCTTCCATTTATCTGTATTCAATCATTTATTTATATCAGTATGGATCATGCATATTTCTTTTACATGTTGAGGTATAAGTCAATGCTATGTTATTTATTTTCTTGCTCAAATTGTTACAGCTTTGGGCATTGGAAGTTTTTTCTTGTTTTGAGGGATCATACTGAATGAAAGAGAAAAGATATATATATATATATGAAGAATTTAAAAACTTCGGAAGGAATAACATTTACAAATATATTACGTTTCTAATATATTGACCTCTTCCTTTGAAAATACTTAGGGCTTAAAGTGATATAGGACATTTCAGTTTTCAAGGTTCTCTTTTAAAAAATTTTATTTTATTGTAGCAAGAAAATTAGCATGAGGTCTACCCTCAACAAAAGTTTAAATGCAAAATGCAGTATTGTTCATTATAGGAACAACATTGGGTAGCAGATGCCTAGAAATTTTTCAATTTGCATAACTGAGATTTTATGACCATTGATCAGCAACTTCCTATTTCCCCTTTACCCTGCCCCTTGAAAACCACCGTTTATTCTTTTTTTTTTTTGACCTAATTGACCTTTGTAGAACGCTTCATACAACTGTAGAATATACATTATTTTCTTTTTTTAAAAATTATACTTTAAGTTCTAGGATACATGTGCAGAACGTGCAGGTTTGTTACATAGGTATACACGTGCCATGGTGGTTTGCTGCACCCATCAACCCATCATCTACAATAGTTATTTCTCCTAGTGCTATCCCTTCCCTATCCCCCAATGCCCCGACAGGCCTCCGTGTGTGACATTCCCCTCCCTGCGTCTATGTGTTCTCATTGTTCATCTCCCACTTATGAATGAGAACATGTGGTGTTTGGTTTTCTGTTCCTGTGTTAGTTTGCTGAGAATGATGGTTTCCCGCTGCATCTATGTCCCTGCAAAGGACATGAACTCATTCTTTTTTATGGCTGCATGGTATTCCATGGTGTATTTATGCCACATTTTCTTTATCCAGTCTATCATTGATGGGCATTTGGGTTGGTTCTAAGTCTTTGCTATTGCCAATAGTGCTGCAATAAGCATAGTGTGCATGTATCTTTATAGTAGAATGATTTATAATCCTTTGGGTGTATACCCAGTAATGGGATTGCTGGGTCAAATGGTATTTCTAGTTCTAGATCCTTCAGGAATCACCACACTGTCTTCCACAATGGTTGAACTAATTTACACTCCCACCAACAGTGTAAAAGTGTTCCTATTTCTCTACATCCTCTCCAGCATCTGTTGTTTCCTAACTTTTTAATGACTGCCATTCTAACTGGAATGAGATGGTATTTCATTGAACCCCCATTTATTATGCTTTCTGTTTCTATGTGTTTGATTATTTTAAATACCTTACATAAGTGGAATAATGCAGTATTTGTCTTTTCAAGACTGGCTTATTTCACTTAGCATAATGTCCTCAAAGTTCATATGTGTTGTCAAATATGGCAGGATTTTCTTCTTTTTTAAAGGCTGAATATTTCATTGTATGTATATACCACATTTTCTTTATGCATTCATCCATCAGTGGATATTTAGGTTGATTCTACATCATGTATACTGTGAATAATGCTACAATTAATATGGGAATTCAGGCATGTAAATATCTCTTCAAAATGCTGATTTCATTTCCTTTGGATATATACCCAGAAGTGGGATTGCTGGATTATATTCTATTTTTAATTTTTTTGAGGAATCTCTATACTTTTTTTCATGACTACTATTTTGCATTCTCACTAACAGTGTATAAGTGTCCAATTTCTCTATATCCTAACACTTGTTATCTTTTGTTTTTTTGAAAATAGCCACCATCACAGGTGTGAAGTGATGTCTCACATAATTCAATTTGCATTTATCTGATGATTAGTCACAATGACCATCTTTTCATATAATGCTGGTCATTTGTATGTCTTCTTTGGAGAAGTACCTCTTCAAGTCGTTAACCCAGTTTTAAATTGGGTTATTAGAGTTTTGCTACTGAGTTATAGGAGTTCTTTGTATGTTTTGGAAATTAAACCTTTATTTGATATATGACTTACAAATATTTTCTCCTATTCTGTAGGTTGCCTTTTTACTCTGTTGATTATTTCCTTTGCTAGGCAGAAGATTTTTTGTTTGTTGTAGTCCCATTTGTATATTTTTGCTTTTGTTGCCTGTGCTTTTGTTATTATAGTCATGAAATCATTGTCAAGACCAGTGTCATGAAACTTTTCCTCTGTGTTGTTTTTCTAGGAGCTTTAATTTCCAGTCTTATGTTTAAGTCTTACATCCATTTTGAGTGAATTTTTTGTAAATGGTATAAGGGACAACTTTCATTCTTTTGTGTGTGAATATCCAGTTTTCCCATCACTGTTTGTTGAAGAGGCTGTTCTTTCCCTGTGTGTATTCTTGGCACCTTTGTCCAAGGTCAGTTGGCCATATAGGCATGGGTTTATTTCTGGGCTCTTCATTCTGTTTCATTGGTCTGTATGTCTGTCTTTATTCCATTACCATGCTATTTAAATTATTGTAGCTTTACGATGTATTTTGAAATCAGGGAGTGTGGCGCCTCCAGTTTTGTTCTTTTTTCTCAAGATTGATTTAGCTATTTGGGGTCCTTTGTGGTCTCATATGAATTGCAGAATTGTTTTTTCTATTTGTAACAAAATACCATTGGGATTTTGATGGCGATTGAACTGAATCTGTGGGTGGTTTTTGGTAGTATGAATATTTAAACAATATTAAGTCTTTGAATTCATGAACACAGGATATCTTTCCATTTGTTTGTGTCTTTTAAAATTTTCTTCTTCAATCTTTTGTAAGTTTCAGTGTACGGGTCTTTCACCTCCTTGGTTAAATTTATTCCTAAGTATTTTATTTTTTCCATGCTATTGTCAATGAAATTGTTTTCTTAATTTCTTTTTTAGATAGCTAATTGTTAGTATAAATACAAATAATTTTTGTATGTTGATTTTATATCATGCGATATTGAATTTGTTTATTCTAACAGTTTTTTGGTCAGATATTTAGGTTTTTCTATATATGTAAAATCATGTTCTCAGGAAACAGACAATTTTACTTCCGTTTTTGATTTGAATGTCTTTATTTCTTTTTTTGCCTTATTTCTTTGGCTAGGACTTCCCATACTATTTTGAATAGAAGTGACGAGAATGGGTATCCTTGCATTTTTCCTGATCTTCGACAAAAAGCTTTCAGTTTTTTCACATTGACCATGATGTTAGCTGTGAGATTTATATACATGACCTTTACTATGTCAAGAAGATTAAATTAGTCACCAAAAACTTCCCAATGAAAAGCCCAAGATTAGATGGCTTCACTGGTGAATTCTATCAAACAGTTAAGAAAGAATTCATGACAATTATTTTTAAGCTTTTCCAAAAGACAGAAAAGGAGGAAATACATTTAAATTCATTTCGTGAGGCGAACATTACCCTGCTACCAAAACCAGACAAATACATTATAAGAGAAAACTATAGGCCAATATTGCTGATGAAGTACATGCAAAAACAAAATACTACCAAATTGTAGTCAAGAGCACATTAAAAATTCTCTCTCTTTTTTTTTTTTTTTTTTTGGAGACAGAGTCTCACTCTGTCACCCAGGCTGGAGTGCAGTGGCATTATCTCAGGTCATTGCAATCTCTGTCTCCCAGGTTCAAGCAATTCTCTTACCCCAGCCTCCTGAGTAGATGGGATTCGGGGTGTGTGCCACCATGCCTGGCTAATTTTTGTTATTTTTAGTAGAGACGGGGTTTCATTGTGTTGGCCAGGCTGATCTCAAACTCCTGACCTCGTGATCCACCCCCCTCGGCCTCCCAAAGTGCTGGGATTACAGCCAAAAATTCTTTTAATACATCATGACAGAGTGGGATTTATGCTTAGGATGCAAAGATGGTTCAATATTCACAAATCAATAAACGTGATACACCACATTAACAGAATGAGGGATAAAAATCACATGATCATCTCAATAGATATAGAAAAAACGTTTGACAAAATTTGATACCTTTTCCTGATAAAAACTGTCAGGATTCTTTTGTCTTTTGAGATATCTTTCTTAAGCTGTTTCAACATATTACTGTCTATATTTTAGTGGCAGAGTATTAAGTAGTGAATGACTTGTTCACTGTATATAAAGATTGGCAATTTAAATTAAAAATATTCACACACAAGAACATAGAAAATGACATCACTTATCTATTGTATAATTATTTATTTTTAAATAAATGAGGAGGTATAGAATGTATTAAAACAATTGTGATCACTACTCAGTTATTATGTATTCTGAATATGGCTCAACTTTGAAACTGTATTCTAATAACATGTATAAAATACAAATATAACTCAATAATTGAATAATATATTTTTGCATAAAAGTGATATCTTTGAATTAATGTTTGGTGCGTGAGTCACCAGTTGACCATTTAAAAATTTCTACATTGACTGGCATTCAAGCCAATAGAATTTAGGCCTGAGAATTAAAAATTCTATTATAAGAATTTTCTAAAAATGTGCTTTGTTTTATAAATAGATAGCTATATTGTGAAATGTATATATGTTCTTGGTTAATATCCGTGTTTATTTCATTTGGACTTACATATTTCATTTGGTTCTCATAAAAAATTGAGAATATTATAAGCTTAAAAATGGTGTTCTGAACATGAAGTAAAAATATTATGTAGTCAGATTTGCAAAGATTATAATTTGTTAGATTTTGAGATGTAATATTTCAATGATATTCAAGAGTTGTCTGATGATTTCTTTCTACTTCAGTGAATCTATCATTATTAAAATGTCTAATAATTGTAGCAAGCTTTAATAATAAACAACAAATTTGCAGCAGTTTAGAATAAATAATTTTCCTTTCTGAATATTTGTTTGTTATTACTTAATATATATGAATATTGGAAGGAAAGATAATGAATTTTCAGTATTATCAAGCTTATTCTCTGAATTTCAGTTTATCTATCTGAAAAATAGAGATATAATACCTATTTTGCATGGTTTTTGTGGGGATCAATGAGATGGCATATTAAAGTCCTCTAGGCTAAAGCCTGTCACATAAAAATATATCCAAAAATGTTAATTCTTTTATTTTCTACCACAGCAGGTAAAATTCGTAAAATTAACGTGTTTCATAATATATTGATCTAGATTATTTCTAGATTTAAGTCATTAGTTGAGTAAAGTTATTATAACCTACTCGTCATATTTTATCCACTTACCTTGCTCTGAATACCCACGAAGAATAAATAAATATTTCATCAGGATTATTATTATTATTATTTTTTTTTTTTTTCTTTTTTTATTTTTTATTATACTTTAAGTTCTAGGGTACATGTGCATAACGTTTATATCATGTATAACTCCCCAATGCAATCCCTCCCTCCTCCCCCCTCCCCATGATAGGCCCCAGTGTGTGATGTTCCCCTTCCCGAGTCCAAGTGATCTCATTGTTCAGTTCCCACCTATGAGTGAGAACATGCGGTGTTTGGTTTTCTCTTCTTGTGATAGTTTGCTAAGAATGATGGTTTCCAGCTGCATCCATGTCCCTACAAAGGACGCAAACTCATCCTTTTTGATGGCTGCATAGTATTCCATGGTGTATATGTGCCACATTTTCTTAATCCAGTCTGTCACAGATGGACATTTGGGTTGATTCCAAGTCTTTGCTATTGTGAATAGTGCCGCAATAAACATACGTGTGCATGTGTCTTTGTAGTAGAGTAATTTATAATCCTTTGGGTATATACCCAGTAGTGGGATGGCTGGGTCATATGGTACATCTAGTTCTAGATCCTTGAGGAATCGCCATACTGTTTTCCATAATGGTTGAACTAGTTTACAATCCCACCAACAGTGTAAAAGTGTTCCTATTTCTCCACATCCTCTCCAACATCTATTGTTTCCTGACTTCTTAATGATTGCCATTCTAACTGGTGTGAGATGGTATCTCATTGTGGTTTTGATTTGCATTTCTCTGATGGCGAGTGATGACGAGCATTTTTTCATGTGTCTGTTGGCTGTATGGATGTCTTCTTTTGAGAAATGTCTGTTCATATCCTTTGCCCACTTTTTGATGGGGTTGTTTGTTTTTTTCTTGTATATTTGTTTGAGTTCTTTGTAGATTCTGGATATTAGCCCTTTGTCAGATGAGTAGGTTGCAAAAATTTTCTCCCATTCTGTAGGTTGCCTGTTCACTCTGATGGTAGTTTCTTTTGCTGTGCAAAAGCTCTTTAGTTTAATGAGATCCCATTTGTCAATTTTGGCTTTTGCTGCCGTTGCTTTTGGTGTTTTAGACATGAAGTCCTTGCCCATGCCTATGTCCTGAATGGTACTACCTAGATTTTCTTCTAGGGTTTTTATGGTATTAGGTCTAACATTTAAGTCTCTAATCCATCTTGAATTAATTTTCGTATAAGGGGTAAGGAAAGGATCCAGTTTCAGCTTTCTACTTGTGGCTAGCCAATTTTCCCAGCACCATTTATTAAATAGGGAATCCTTTCCCCATTTCTTGTTTTTGTCAGGTTTGTCAAAGATCAGATGGCTGTAGATGTGTGGTATTATTTCTGAGGACTCTGTTCTGTTCCACTGGTCTATTTCTCTGTTGTGGTACCAGTACCATGCTGTTTTGGTTACTGTAGCCTTGTAGTATAGTTTGAAGTCAGGTAGCGTGACGCCTCCAGCTTTGTCCTTTTGACCTAGGATTGTCTTGGCAATGCGGGCTCTTTTTTGGTTCCATATGAACTTTAAAGCAGTTTTTTCCAATTCTGTGAAGAAACTCATTGGTAGCTTGATGGGGATGGCATTGAATCTATAAATAACCTTGGGCAGTATGGCCATTTTCACGATATTGATTCTTCCTATCCATGAGCATGGTATGTTCTTCCATTTGTTTGTGTCCTCTTTGATTTCACTGAGCAGTGGTTTGTAGTTCTCCTTGAAGAGGTCCTTTACATCCCTTGTAAGCTGGATTCCTAGGTATTTTATTCTCTTTGAAGCAATTGTGAATGGAAGTTCATTCCTGACTTGGCTCTCTGCTTGTCTGTTACTGGTGTATAAGAATGCTTGTGATTTTTGCACATTAATTTTGTATCCTGAGACTTTGCTGAAGTTGCTTATCAGCTTAAGGAGATTTTGGGCTGAGACGATGGGTTTTTCTAAATATACAATCATGTCATCTGCAAACAGGGACAATTTGACTTCTTCTTTTCCTAACTGGATACCCTTGATTTCTTTCTCTTGCCTGATTGCCCTAGCCAGAACTTCCAACACAAAAATATGGAACGCTTCACGAATTTGCGTGTCATCCTTGCGCAGGGGCCATGCTAATCTTCTCTGTATCGTTCCAATTTTAGTATATGTGCTGCCGAAGCGAGCACGATTATTATTATTTTTTTAACAATGAAGCAAATGTTCATAATTGACTGGGAATATTTTTTATCAAGAAAATACACCAATTTTTAATTTTATGTGATATGATGATGGGCCTTTATGATAGATATGATAAATTTGTTAAAGCTGTTTCTGTTATTTCAAAATTGTTAACATAGGGAGAAAATAAAATCTTTTTATGAAATTAAAGAGATAGCTTAAAAAAACTAAAACGGGAAATTATAATACAACAATATGCAATTAAAATAACAATCTACAAAAAATACAGGAGTAGTAGAAAATATAGATGAATGATGAGTGATTATAACTTATTTTGAGTTGGAGTTAAATTACAATATACCAAATTATAATAGACCAACATGCAATTATAATTATTTAATTAAATTATAATAGGACAATACACAATCTTCAGGGCAATGACAGTAAATGACAGAGTAAATGACAGAGTTAATAGCATGGCTTTTTTCTTTTCTATTTATGATGTGCTCATGACACAATTTGTCACTTATTTTTTTCTTTTCCTGCAAGCAATGAGTAGTTTTTAGATGTTAACTGACTTGTTAATTTAGGAGATAGTCTTTTCAACATATGTTTACAGATTGATTTGCTGTCCTGCAAAGATCTAATGTTCTTGGTGTTTAGTCTTTCTTTAAATTTAAAGTCTGTTTGGGCTTCTTGACTTTGTGACTTGGTGGTTTTCATTCATTTTGAGAAATTCTTAGCAATTATCTTTCAAATATTTCTTTCATTTTTATCTCCTGTCCTTCTGTAACTTCAAGTTAATGTAAGTTAGGCCTTCTCATCATATCATCTGTATTTTCTGTATTTTCTTCTCCTCCTGTATTTTCTGCAGATTGTTTTTCTACCCTTTTTTCTATTTAATGAATAATTTCTTTTGACCTATCCCTCATCCACTGAGATCTTAATTCATGGTAGTTTTTAGTCCTATATTTCTAGTTGATTTTGTTATAAATCTTCTGTGCTACTTTTTATAGTTTTTAGTTGTAGATCATTGCTGGAAATTTTAAGTTCAACTTTTATTTCCATCATCACAGTAAGCACAGGCTTCACATTTTTTTAAACATTTTGTTTCTGTGATAATTCTTCTACTTGGACAACTGGTGGGTCTGTTTCTGTTGTTTATAATTTATGGTGGCCCTTATTCTTGTTATCATAGCTCCTCTTTTGCCTGGTTAGATTTTGACCGTGTGCTACATTATGTGTTTGTCGAATTACTCATAGAAGTAATTTAAGGTTTATGATAATAATCTCTCTGACATTTTTTTTTTCTTCTGCTATTGCCAGGCATCCAGGGAACCAGCAATTCTGGATCATCTTTATCTGAATTCAATGTTTGTGATTTTCTGTGCTACCCAGATAATTCAGTGCATGACTGAAGTCAATGTGAAGGCTGTTTTCCTTATCATCCTTACATTTAGGGCACACCCTTTTGATATCACAGCCGCAAGCCCTCCAAATTTTGCTTTCTAATCTCAAGAGGCTGTCAGAAGTAGTGTTCAGTCTGTCAAACAGATAAGAAGTGCCCAGAATACCAAGTGGCATCAAATGCTATACTCACCTGTTTGGTTTCCCCAGTAATTCCTTACTATCTGATTAGCTCTTCTGTGCTTGTAGAAATATGTTATAGTTCATCCATATTTTAGTTCTTATAAAGGATTTTAAAGTTATCGTTGGGCATGTGGTCTGAGTTACCTGGCCCACTGTTACCAGAAGTGCAAGTCCCTTTATAGTAACTGTTTATGTAGATATTAAAATACATCTCTAAGCAGTTTTTTTGAGGGAAAACATAGACATATAAATACAATTTTATTGTATATTGGAAATTAAAAACAAGTCCTGATGGCTATTTTATTAGTTCAAAAATGGGATCTATTCTCAATATGTCTCAGAGTGAATTATTAATACTACATATAAATTCAGAACTTTATAGGTATCCAATATTTGTTAAATAATTAACTTGTAAAGCAAAGTATTAATGAGTATATAGATAATCATTCTGTTCCATAAGAAATAAAATTTATAACACATGTTTAAAATTTGAAGTAGATTTGAAACTTCTTTTGTTCTGAAATTTTTTTAAGATGAAATCACATTAATTGTCAGAAAATAGCACTACAATAATTCAGTTACATCTAGTAAGAAGATTAAAAATGTCAATTCTTGTCTAAGGTATTCAGTTTGACTTTTCATCTTCCGTTTGACAGCAATCATCCATGGGTCCCAACAACACTCAACAGCAATCATCCATGGGTCCCAACAACACTCAAAGGGAGGGGATTACACAAAGATATGAATACCAGGGGCTGGGAAGCATGGGGGCTGTCTTGAAATTCTGCTTAGTACTGTACTGATATAATTTTGGTCTCCACTTGTAAATAATTTAACAAACAAGAACTTCTATGGCTTGAGAAGCTCTATTTTATGAGTGCCTTGAAATTTTGCATTAGAAACCTTTAGCATGAATCTTTGCTGTTTAGATTCAACATAGAACCTCAACCCAGAAGCAGAAAACAATCAATTTAAAGAAAAATCCAGATGAATTAAAACACTTGAGATAAAACAATTGATAGGATTTGCCTTGCTGTTTAATAGGTTCATGCCTTTTTGATTTCCTTGATAGAGAGTAGGAGAAAGCATTCTTTTTTTTTATACTTTAAGTTCTAGGGTACATGTGCACAATGTGCAGGTTTGTTGCATATGTATACATGTGCCATGTTGGTGTGCTGCACGCATTAATCCGTCATTTACATTAGGTATATTTCCTAATGCTATCCCTCCCCCCAACCGCTCCCCACAATAGGACCAGGTGTGTGATGTACCCTTCCTGTATCTAAGTGATCTCATTGTTCAATTTCCACCTATGAGTAAGAACATGCGGTATTTGGTTTTCTGTTCTTGCGATAGTTTGCTGAGAATTATGGTTTCCAGCTGCATCCACGTCCCTACAAAGGACACAAACTCATCCTTTTTTATGGCTGCATAGTATTCCGTGGTGTATATGTGCCACATTTTCTTAATCCAGTCTGTCACTGATGGACATTTGGGTTGATTCCAACCTTCGTTATTGTAAATAGTGCTGCAATAAACATATGTGTGCATGTGTCTTTATAGCAGCATGATTTATAATCCTTTGGGTATATCCCCAGTAGTGGGATGGCTGGGTCAAATGGTATTTCTAGTTCTAGATCCTTGAAGAATCGCCACACTGTTTTCCACAATGGTTGAACTAGTTTACGGTCCCACCAACAGTGTAAAGTGTTCCTATTTCTCCACATCCTCTCTAGCACCTGTTGTTTCCTGACTTAATGATTGCCATTCTAACTGGCATGAGATGGTATCTCATTGTGGTTTTGATTTGCATTTCTCTGATGACCAGTGATGATGAGCATTTTTTCATGTGTCTGTTGGCTATATGAATGTCTTCTTTTGAGAAGTGCTGTTCATATCCTTTGCCCACTTTTTGATGGGGTTGTTTGTTTTTTTCTTGTAAATTTGATTGAGTTCTTTATAGGTTCTGGATATTAGCCCTATGTCAGATGAGTAGATTGCAAAAATTTTCTCCCATTCTGTAGGTTTTCTGTTCACTCTGATGGTAGTTTCTTTTGCTGTGCAGAAGGTCTTTAGTTTAATTAGATCCCATTTGTCAATTCTGGCTTTTGTTGCCATTGCTTTTGGTGTCTTAGACATGAAGTCCTTGCCCATGCCTATGTCCTGAATGGTATTCCCTAGGTTTTCTTCTAGGATTTTTATGGTTTTAGGTCTAACATTTAAGTCTCCAATCCATCTTGAATTAATTTTCGTATAAGGAGTAAGGAGAGGATCCAGTTTCAGCTTTCTACTTATGGCTAGCCAATTTTCCCAGCACCATTTATTAAATAGGGAATCCTTTCCCCATTTCTTCTTGTTGTCAGGTTTGTCAAAGATCAGATGGCTGTAGATGTATGGTATTATTTCTGAGGACTCTGTTCTGTTCCATTGGTCTATATCTCTGTTTTGGTACCAGTACCATACTGTTTTGGTTACTGTAGCCTTGTAGTATAGTTTGAGGTCAGGTAGCGTGATGCCTCCAGTTTTATTCTTTTGACTTCTTAGCATTGTCTTGGCAATGTGGGCTCTTTTTTGGTTCCATATGAACTTTAAAGCAGTTTTTTCCAATTCTGTGAAGAAAGTCATTGGTAGCTTAATGGGGATGGCATTGAATCTATAAATTACCTTGGGCAGTATGGCCATTTTCACAATATTGATTCTTCCTATCCGTGAGCATGGTATGTTCTTCCATTTGTTTTGTCCTCTTTTATTTCACTGAGTAGTGGTTTGCAGTTCTCCTTGAAGAGGTCCTTTACATCCCTTGTAAGTTGGATTCCTAGGTATTTTATTCTCTTTGAAGCAATTGTGAATGGGAGTTCATTCCTGATTTGGCTCTCTGTTTGTCTGTTACTGGTGTATAAGAATGTTTGTGATTTTTGCACATTGATTTTGTATCCTGAGACTTTGCTGAAGTTGCTCATCAGCTTAAGGACATTTTGGACTGAGACAATGCAGTTTTCTAAATATACAATCATATCATCTTCAAACAGTGACAATTTGACTTCTTCTTTTCCTAACTGAATACCCTTGATTTCTTTCTCTTGCCTGATTGCCCTGGCCAGAACTTCCAACACTATGTTGAATAGGAGTAGTGAGAGAGGGCATCTCTGTCTTGTGCCAGTTTTCAAAGGGAATGTTTCCAGTTTTTGCGCATTCAGTATGATATTGGCTGTGGGTTTGTCATAAATAACTCTTATTATTTTGAGATACATTCCATCAATACCGAATTTATTGAGAGTTTTTAGCATGAAGGGCTGTTGAATTTTGTCAAAGGCCTTTTCTGCATCTATTGAGATAATCATGTGGTTTTTGTCTTTTGTTCTGTTTATATGTTGGATTATGTTTATTGATTTGCATGTGTTGAACCAGCCTTGCATCCCAGGGATGAAGCCCACTTGATCGTGGTGGATAAGCTTTTTGATGTGCTACTGGATTCGGTTTGCTAATATTTTATTGAGGATTTTTGCATTGATGTTCATTAGGGATATTGGTCTAAAATTCTCTTTTTTTGTTGTATCTCTGTCAGGCTTTTGTATCAGGATGATGTTGGCCTCGTAAAATGAGTTAGGGAGGATTCCCTCTCTTTCTATTGATTGGAATAATTTCCAAAGGAATGGTACCACTCCTCCTTGTACCTCTGGTAGAATTCGGCTGTGAATCTGGTTCCGGACCAAAAAAAATCTGGTCCCAGCCATTTTTTGGTTGGTAGGCTATTAATTATTGCCTCAATTTCAGAGCCTGCTATGGGTCTATTCAGGGATTCAACTTCTTCCTGGTTTAGTCTTGGAAGAGTGTAAGTGTCCAGGAAATTATCCATTTCTTCTAGGTTTTCTAGTTTATTTGCATAGAGGTGTTTATAGTATTCTCTGATGGTAGTTTGTATTTCTGTGGGGTTGATGGTGATATCCCATTTATCATTTTCTTATTGCGTCTATTTGATTCTTCTCTCTTTTCTTCTTTATTAGTCTTGCTAGCGGTCTATCAATTTTGTTGATCTTTTCAAAAAACCAGCTCCTGGATTCATTGATTTTTTGGAGGGTTTTTGTGTCTCTGTCTCCTTCAATTCTGCTCTGATCTTAGTCATTTCTTGCCTTCTGCTAGCTTTTGAATGTGTTTGTTCTTGCTTCTCTCGTTCTTTTAATTGTGATGTTAGAGTGTCAATTTTAGATCTTTCCTGCTTTCTCTTGTGGGCATTTAGTGCTATAAATTTCCTTCTACACACTGCTTTAAATGTGTCCCGAGATTCTGGTATGTTGTATCTTTGTTCTCATTGGTTTCAAAGAACATCTTTATTCCTGCCTTCATTTCGTTATGTACCCAGTAGTCATTCAGGAGCAGGTTGTTCAGTTTCCATGTAGTTGAGCGGTTTTGATTGAGTTTCTTAGTCCTGAGTTCTAGTTTGATTGCACTGTGGTCTGAGAGACAGTTTGTTATAATTTCTATTATTTTACATTTGCTGAGGAGAGCTTTACTTCCAACTATGTGGTCAACTTTGGATAAGTGTGATGTGTTGCTGAGAAGAATGTATATTCAGTTGATTTGGGGTGGAGAGTTCTGTAAATGTCTCTTAGGTCCGCTTGGTGCAGAGTTGAGTTCAATTCCTGGATATCCTTGTTAATTTTCTGTCTCGTTGATCTGTCTAATGTTGATAGTGGGGTGTTAAAGTCTCCCATTATTATTGTATGAGAGTCTAAGTCTCTTTGTAAGTCTGTGAAGGACCTGCTTTATGAATCTGGTTGCTCTTGTATTGGGTGCATATATATTTTTGATAGTTAGCTCTTCCTGATGAATTGATCCCTTTACCATTATGTAATGGCCTTCTTTGTCTCTTTTAAAGTCTGTTTTATGAGAGACTGTGATTGCAACCCCTGCTTTTTTTGTTTTCCATTTGCTTGGTAGATCTTCCTCCATTCCTTTATTTTGAGCCTATATGTGTCTCTGCATGTGAGATGGGTCTCCTGAATACAGCAAACTATGGGTCTTGACTCTTTATCCAGTCTGCCAGTCTGTGTCTTTTAATTGTACCATTTAGTCCATTTACATTTAAGGTTAATACTGTTATGTGTGAACTTGATGCTGTCATTATGATATTAGCTGGTTATTTTGCTCGCTAGTTAATGCAGTTTCTTCCTATCATCGATGGACTTTACATTTTGACATGTTTTTGTAATGGCTGGTACCTGTTGTTCCTTTCCATGTTTAGGGCTTCCTTCAGGGTCTCTTGTAAGGCAGGCCTGGTGGTGACAAAATCTCTAAGCATTTGCTTGTCTGTAAAGGATTTTATTTCTCCTTCACTTAAGAAACTTAGTTTGGCTGGATATGAAATTCTGGGTTGAAAATTCTTTTCTTTAACAATGTTGAATATTGGCCCCCACTCTCTTCTGGCTTGGAGAGTTTCTGCCAAGAAATCTGCTGTTAGTCTGATGGGCTTCCCTTTGTGTGTAACCCGACCTTTTTCTCTGGTACCCTTAACATTTTTTCCTTCATTTCAACTTTGGTGAATCTTACAATTATGTGTCTTGGAGTTTCTCTTCTTGAGGAGTATCTTTGTGTCATTCTCTGTATTTCCTGAATTTGAATGTTGGCCTGCCTTACTAGGTTGGGGAAGTTCTCCTGGATAATATCCTGCAGAGTGTTTTCCAACTTGGTTCCATTTTCCCCCTCACTTTCAGGCACACCAATCAGACGTAGATTTGATCTTTTCACATAATCCCATATATCTTGGAGGCTTTGTTCATTTCTTTTTCCTCTTTTATCTCTAGACTTCTATTCTAGCTTCATTTCATTCATTTGATCTTCAATCATTGATACTCTTTCTTCCAGTTGATCGAGCCAGTTACTGAAGCTTGTGCATTTGTTATGTAATTCTTGTGTCATGGTTTTTATCTCTATCAGTTCGTTTATGGCCTTCTCTGCATTGATTATTCTAGTTATCCATTCTTCCATTCTTTTTTTAAGATGTTTAGTTTCTTTGTGCTGGGTACGTAGTTCCTCCTTTAGCTCTGAGAAGTTTGATCGACTGAAGCCTTCTTCTCTCAACTCGTCAAAGTCATTCTCCATCCAGCTTTGATCTGTTGCTGGCGATGAGCTGTGTTCCTTTGGAGGGGGAGATGCACTCTGATTTTTTGAATTTCCAGCTTTTCTGCCCTGCTTTTTCCCCATCTTTGTGGTTTTGTCTGCCTTTGGTCTTTGATGATGGTGACGTACTGATGGGGTTTTGATGTGGGTTTCCTTTCTGTTTGTTAGTTTTCCTTCTAACAGTCAGGACCCTCAGCTGTAGGTCTTTTGGAGTTTGCTTGAGGTCCACTCCAGACCCTGTTTGCCTGGGTATCAGCAGCAGAGACTGCAGAAGATAGAATATTTCTCAACAGCGAGTGTTGCTGTCTGATTCTTGCTCTGGAAATTTCGTTTCAGAGGTGTGCCCAGCAGTGTGAGCTGTGAGGTGTTGGTCTTCACCTAGTGGGGTATGTTTCCCAGTTAGGCTACTCAGGGGTCAGGGACCCACTTGAGCATGCAGTCTGTCCATTCTCAGATCTCAACCTCCGTGCTGGGAGATCCACTGCTCTCTTCAAAGCTGTCAGACAGGGGTATTTACCTCTGCCGAGGTTTCTGCTGTTTTTTGTTTAGCTATGCCCTGTCCCCAAAGGTGGAGTCTACAGAGGCAGGCCGGCTTCGTTGAGCTGTGGTGGGCTCCACTCAATTCGAGCTTCCCGGCAGCTTTTTTCACCAGTTAAGCCTGACCAATGGCGGGCACCCCTCCCCCAGCCTCTCTGCCACCTTGTAGTTAGATCTCAGACTACTGTGCTAGCAATGAGGGAGGCTCCGTGGGCATGGGATCCTCTGGTCCAGGTGTGGGATATAATCTCCTGGTGTACCGTTTGCTAAGACCCTTGGTAAAGTGCAGTATTAGGGTGGGAGTTACCCGATTTTCCAGATGTTTTGTGTCTCAATTTCCTTTGGCTAGGAAAAGGAATTTCCTTCCCCCTTGAGCTTCACAGGTGAGGCAATGCCTCGCCCTGCTTCAGCTCTTGCTGTTCTGGTCGAGCTGCACCCGTGGACCAGCGCCAACTGTCTGACACGCCCTAGTGAGATGAACCCAGTACCTCAGTTGAAAATGCAGAAATCACCCGTCTTCTGTGTCGCTCATGCTGGGAGCTGGAGGCTGGAGCTGTTCCTATTTGGCCATCTTGGGCACGCCCCCAGCATTCTTGAAATGTTCTTGGTTTTGTATCTGTTGAAACAAATCTGGTGTTCAGCTTAATGGATAGTAATTTTGGCTGAACTCAGCAAAATCAAAGGGGAACTGGATTTGCATATAGCATGGTGAATTTTGCTTACATTTTACTTATGATTATGACCACCAACAAAAAGTATTGAGACAAGTATAAAATATTTTTATCATGTGTTTAAGAAAATAGTTTCCTTTTTTTTTTTTTTTTGATGGAGTCTTGCTCTGTGGCCCAGGTTGGAGTGCAATGGTGCAGTCTCGGCTCACTGCAACCTCTGCATCCTGGGCTCAAGCAATTCTCCTCCTTCAGCCTCCCAAGAAACTGGCATTACAGGCACACACCACCACACCCAGCTAATTTTTAGATTTTTAGTAGAGATAGGGTTTCACCTTGTTTTCCAGGCTGCTCTCAAAATCCTGACCTCAAGCAATCTGCCCACCTCAGCCTCCTAAATTGCCAGGATTACAGGCATGAACCACTGTGCCTGGCCAGTTTTGTATTTCTTTTTAAAATTAGTATTTAAAGATTTAATTGCCACTTGCATGCTGTTGGTGGAAATGTAGATTAATATAGCCTCTATGAAAAACAGTGTGGAGATTTCTCAAAGAATTAAAATTAGAATTACCATTCAGTCCAGCAATCCCACTACTGGGTATATATCCAAAGGAAAAAAAAATCATTATATAAAAAAGATACATTCATTCCTATGTTTATTACATATGGATATAATATGGAGCAAAGATATGGAATCAATCTGTGTGTCCATCTTCGGTTGACTGGATAAAGAAAAGATGGTATATATACATGATGGAATGCTATTTAGCCATAAAAAAGAATGAGGTCTTATCTTTTGAAGCAACATGGATGGAATTGGAGGCCATTATCTTAAGTAAAGTCAAATACTGCATGTCCTCACTTATAATTGGGAACTAAATAATGTGTACACATGGACAGAGAGTGTGGAATGATAGACATTGGAGACTTGGAAAGATGAGAAAGTAATGGGGAGTGAGTGATGAGAAATTAATTTATGGGTACAGTGTATATTTTTCAGGTGATGGATACAATGAAAGCCATTATGCAACGAAAGTAGGTGGGAGAGTAATGGGGAGTGGGTGAGGAGAAATTACTTTATGGGTACATGTGTATATTTTTCAGGTGATGGACACACTGAAAGCTATTATGCAACATATCAATGAAACAAAATTGCACTTGTACCCCTTCAATTTATACTAAAATAAATAAATAAAAAATAAACAAAAAATGAATTGCAAAGGAAAACATATATCCACAGAAATACCTGTAGAGGAATGTTCATAAGAACATTTATAATAGACAAAAAGTGAAAAATCTCAAATGCCCATCAACTGATGAATTGTTATATAAAATGCAGCATATTCATATAGTGGAATATTATTTAATATTAGAAAGGAATGAAGTACTGATATATGCTAAGATATGAGTAAACCTTAAAACATTATGTAAAGTGAAAGAAGCCAGTCACAAAAGACCACATATTGTGTGATTCAATTTATATGAAATGTCCAGATTAGGCAAATCCATAGAGACAGAAGTAGATTAGTGGTTGCCTGGGGTGAAGAGGGGATGAGGGTTGGAGGGGGAAGGAAAGTCACTGCTAATGGGCACAGAGTTCCTTTTGGGGGTGATGGAAATGTTCTAAAATTGATTATAGTGATGGTTATACAACTCTGTGAGCATACTAAGGACCATTGAATTGTGTACTTTAAATGGTTGGGTTGTATGGTATATGAATTACATCTCAATATAACTGCTAAAAATGAAGAATTGCATAGCATTCTAGCATTTGCTTTAAATCCACAGTAAAGGTTTATTTAGGCTCTAACAACTTCTAAGTTATATTCTAGCATTCTGCTGAAACCAAATTATTTACTGCTCTCCTTACTTCTTTTGACTTTGAACATTTTATTGTATGGCATGTTCCATCTGCTAAGGCATGAGTATCCAAAATTGAAAAATAGAGTTATGTATTGATGAATTTTCAGTAAGACCTAGTGGGAGTATATGAGAGCATTATTGTTGTCCAGGACTTCTACCGTATTTGGCCAAAAAAGCATGTATCCTTTTGGATGAAAAGTGAAAAACAAAAGTACATTAATAATTTGTGTATTCATTTTTCTTTTTTTCTTTTTCTTTTTCTTTTTTTTTTTATGAGACAGAGTCTTGCTCTGTCACCCAGGCTGGAGTGCAATGGCGCGATCTCAGCTTGCTGCCACCTCTGCCTCCCAGGTTCAAGCAATTCTCCTGCCTCAGCCTTCCAAGTAGCTGGGACTACAGGCGCCCCCCCCCCACCACCCATCACGCCCAGCTATTTTTTTTCTTTTTTTTTGTATCTTTAGTAGAGATGGGGTTTCACCATGCTAGCCAGGATGGTCTCGATCTCCTGACCTAGTGATCCACCCACCTCGGCCTCCCAAAGTGCTGGGATTGCAGGCGTGAGCCACCACACCTGGCCATGTATTCATTTTTCTATTAGATTTATGAATAAGCTTTGATTACATGAATAATATTTCAGGAGCACCCCAGATCACATATTGTCAATTTAAAAGTATAGCCTTAACATTTTTAAATTTATATCATATAATTGCCTTTTCTCACTGCTGTTCATTAGGGTCTTTCAATTTAATTTGTTTCTCTTCTAGTGTAATATGAACATCATGAAAAGGCAAAACAAGAATAATGTTGACCAGGTGCAGTGGTTCACGCCTGTAATCCCAGCACTTTCAGAGGCTGAGTTGGGCAGATCACAAGGTCAAGAGATCGAGACTATCCTGGCCAACATGGTGAAACCCTGTCTCTACTAAAAATACAAAAATTAGTAGGACATGGTGGCCCGTGCCTGTAGTCCCAGATACTCGGGAGGCTGAGGCAGGAGAATCACTTGAACCGGGAGGCAGAGGTTGCAGTGAGCCCAGATCATGCCACTGCACTCCAGCCTGGCAGCAGAGCGGGACTGTGTCTAAACAAGAAGAAGAATAGTGTTTAACAACAGTATTGAAACAGAATGAGTGGAAGTCTTTCTTTTGGTTAGACTGAGTTTGGAAATCTTCAGGATAGTCTAATACTTAGCTTCTGTTTGAAAGTGCTTTATGGAATTTTACTGTATGAGATTTTCCTAGAACGCCTGTGAAAATGTACTGCTTTGCCTTTTCGCATTGTTTGTTTATGGATCTCTGAGGAATTCACTAATACTTTTAGGCTTTCTATTTGTTGGTTTCATTCCCATTTTTCAAATTGAATTATTCAAACTGCATAGTTAACATAATTTGTACAATCTTAGTAGGAAGTAAAAGTGTTGAAACTTAAGATTTCAGCTATATATATAATATATATATATTTTCACTATAAATGAGTATTTTCGTACTTTAGGATACCTTACTTCATGCAATGGAATTTTAGTTAAACTTATAATATTATACCTTGTACTTTGAAAAGTAAAAGCAGTAGTTTCAAAAAATATGCTTTATGGAGATATTCTACTAATTAATAGTTATATTAAAATGAATAGTATCCTGACTCTTTGGACTTTTTAATTTCTCCCTAATGCTGTAACATAATATTAATGTTTGGGTAATGTATATATTTTTTATATCATAAACAATTGCTAAAGAGACTAAGAGATCATCTAGGCTCTTTCCTTATTTCTGGTTAGATTATATGTAAATTTTTTTACAGCTTATTTTTTCTACAGTAAAAACAATATTGCTTAAGCATTCATTTTTTAAAAAACTGTGTGCAGAACAACCAAACCTCTTTATTCATTGTTTTGAGGAGACAAATATGGAGTGGCTTGCAGTTTCCTTAAAATTGTAATTTATTATAATTAGTGTGTATTTAAAAGAGTTTTCTCTTTAAGGAGATGCAGGATTTTTTTAAAAAAAACTTTATCTTCCAGTAATTTCTGTGACTAGAAACTATTCTACCCTATCAAAATAGGTAGCCTGTATTACAAAAAGAATGCAACAATAATAGCAGTAATAAAAACCAACAACTTTCCTCTTGTTTGTAATTCCCTTGTTTCCCTGAAGTTTCCCTTCAGGCATCTTGACTAATGGTTAATCAGATTTCTATATGATTTGCTAGCCATGAGAATGTCTGTATATTTAAGATTGAAATCAGTACATTTCAGCTTCACTCACAGCAGGATCTTTGAAAGTCATATGCATATATTTATAAGTTTACTTCTAGGCCTTAATGCCTTCATATTCCGAAGCTTTTGGTTTTGTTGTGTTTTGTTTTACCCAGGAACTAAACTCAGTAACAGTTACCTATTGCTCTCTAAGCTGACCAACCATTGCTATATCTGTATGTCCTACATAAATCTTGGAAGTGTCCATTGTGTTTTGAAGTGGATATTACCGCAAGAGTAGCTGGTTGATGAGGGTGATTGATAGGTTGCCAATGCATTTTTCTTTAACTTCCAGTTGAGAGGAAAGATAGATATGGACCTGGCAGTTTGGGTCATGTGTATTGTCCATGCCCCCTCCCCCCCACTCAACTTTGTGTCCTTATGGGACCCCGTTAGGTAATGTGGTAAATTGCTCTTATAAATTAGATGAGGAACTATAGTATCATGCTCTTGTTCACAGTACCTCACTTGTCTTTTAGATAATTTCTAAGAAATCTTTTTATAACAGCCATATCCTGTTTCATTTCTGAAGGGTCTAAAACAATTTTTAAAATACTGGAACCAAGTTAGAGGAAAACAGCCATTTAACAAATCCATTTAAGGGAAATAAGAATACCAAACACACAAAAAATGAATTTAAAACCTGAAGTGACGAAGATGTTTCTTTTTGCTTATTTTGTGTTTACACCCTTTCCTCTTTTTCTTTGATGATTTGGGGCTATATTTCCATTTTCTCTACACAATTATTTTTAAGTTTCGATTACCTACCTTTTCATTTTCTTTCTGAGTTTTCACTTTGCATTTTAAAGGCCATATGTTAAGCTTTGGGTATGATATTGTGACTATTGCACCACATTGGAATGTAATATTATTAAACACTCCCTTTTAACATACTTGAATCTAAACATGTTACTTATTAATGAAAGAAAGAAGATATAAAGTGAAGGAAAATATAAATTATAAAACTATTTAATGGAGGTGGAGGCTAGGAAAGTGTGGGGTGGGGATGGGAGTACAAAAGGGGAAGCAGGACACTCTGAAATATGATTACATATCTGTGTTGCAGGGTATTACAAAGTTGGAGTAGCAATATAAAATTTATTTTATCTGCACATTTTTTGTTTCAGTTGGTTTCCAAAGATGTTGAAACAATATAATCTTGTCAAATTGCTGTTATAATATGAATTTTCTTGAACATCTGTTGGTTTGATCAAGAATTTTTGATGTTTCTGTAGCATTGGGAAGGTTGCACATTTCATAATTACATACATTTTTTGTTAATAGATATTTATAACATTTGTTTTCCTCCTGCCAAGAAATTTCCTGAGGCAAAGAAACATGATGTTGGGGAGCATTTCTCAGTAAGATTTTCTTTAGTTTTGCTTTAGATTCACACTAGTGAAATGTTAGGCTTCATTTAGGGAATATTTTTAATAGTGGCTGTGGACTACTGGACATGAAAAAAGTAGAAACAAGAAGCTCTGGGATTCTAACCCTGATTCTTTTTTTTTTTTTTTTCTGCATTGTAGTACTGTTTTCTTAGTAAAATGAATGAGAGTTTTGGTCATCTCTTTAACCATGTCATAAGAGTTATTATGAAGCAACAAACAAAATAGTTGAACCTTTTGTGCCATATTATCATTGAACTTATAACTAAAGATCACTTGAGCTAACAAATAATCAGAACAGTATTTGTATTTAAACATTGGTGAATTGTACAATGTTGATACGAGATCAAATTGAATATGTAATATGTAATGAGTGAACCAATAAAAAATGGTTTTTAGAATTTGTAATCAGATATAATGACACATGCAGGAGCTATTATGCATTCTATTACAGTGGCTTCTTATAAATAAAGTATTTTTAGTATATTTACAGGCTATGGCATCATTGCTAGACTATATTAGATCACTTAGATATTTAGTTCATATTTGAAAACAGACTTTTACCATAATATTGCTCTGTTTTAAAACTCCTGTGAGAGGGATATTAGGACTTAGAATTAAAATATTTATGGAAAATATTGACTTATTGTTTAAGTTTAGTGGGGATTTTTCTCTTTTTGTTTTTTTCCAATTTTTGGGGTTTTGAGTTGATATAACATTAGAGAATTATATAGTACCCATATTTGCTTTTATGGGCAAAGCCAACTCCTTTAGCTTACTTGCATTTAATTTCATATACCTTATTTATATATACACATGGTTTCCTTAATGAACATAATTTTTTTATGTGAGCTTTTGAAGCTTTGGCAAATAGTCTATGAAGCAGAGGCAACATCACAAAATTCTATTTAATATTTTTATTTAACTTTAATAAATATGCTACAGTTAAAATTTAAAATATATTTCTAGAAAAATTTTGTATGACATTTAGTATGCAAATTATTTCAGAGATTGAAGAATGTATTTCTGTAAGTAGAATTGCAGGAGTGTAACTGAAGCCATCCTATGAAAGATGGGTTCAATTCAAAAATAGTAGTGGCTTTTGATCAATGCTACTTTGGTAAGTCGAAATAATCATGCTCTTTGACTTTTCAAAAGAGTTCATTTTACTTCATTCAATCCCGTGCGTTTTCAAGATCATATATCTGAGAGGCTACGTAGTGTAATGATGACAAAGGTAAAATTAATATTTTAGTCTTGACTACAGCATGAATGGAATAATATTTTGATTGCAGCCCACTGTGATGTTCCGGATCACTAACTAAATATGACACTTTTGTTCTAATGTTGGTGGAATCATTTTGCTTATGTAGTTAAATTCTGTGTGAAGTGTTAATTTTTGCAAAGAAGAAGAGGAAATAGGAAAAAACAAGATAGGTGAAGTCCTGTGGGAAAAAAAGCATATTTGAATATTGATTCATTTCACTATTCATGTTGGGCTCTGGGGATTTCAATTATGGGCTGAATATATAGTAGTAGATACAATTCTAAAAAATGGCTCTAAATCTTAAGCTATTTGACAGCTGGAAAGAAATGTTTATTTTTATTTTCAAAAATATACCTAATTTAAATATGAAAATGATTTTGCACAAGCAAACTTCACATACAACACTGAGCCATAGAAATTGGCTTGTGTGATTTGAATGGTGATCTTGGAGGTAGCTAATAAAACTAGAAAGAGTCCAGAGGCCGTCTTTTCAGTACAATTTGTGTGTTGGTTGTCATGAGCATCCAATGTTTGCTCTTTCTATATTCAAATTCAGGTCTTTCTATGGAAAATCCTATATATAGACTATATTATATATATATAAAATATATAAAGACTGTATTAATATAATATTTGAAAAGCTTTCATTTAATAGAAAATTGTTTTATTGTAATGATGCTACTTGTTATTTCTTTTGCCTTACCTATAAATGAACACATATATTCTCAGGTATTTAAATTTTTAATGTTAAAAAATCTAAAATAATAAAAGAAGGACAAGTATCATATATTTTTGATATAGGCCAATCTGAACTGAGATGAAAAAGCTGTGCTAGTCAAACAGTAATTGCAAATAATGAACTGTTTTTGATAATATCTAAATTAACCTGTAGTTTTCTCATGACAGAATATTGTACCAAATAAAATTTTAGAAGCTTTGAAATGATACTCTCTTTGTTAGAGTGCCAGTTCCTTTGGTATGTGTTTCTTTTTGTCACCTGGGGCAATTTTTCCAACACGTAACACATGTGATTTTTTTTTTTTTTTCTGCGTTTGGAATAATCAGCTTTTCCCTGTGCTCATTAAGGGGGAAAAAACTGCAGCCAAGGTATTAGCACAAAGCAAGGTATTAACAGGGCCCAATCTCTACCAAATACCAAGTTTCTTTGTCTACTACCTAATTAACATACTTTAATGAGTTCACTAAGTTTAATGAATACTTCATGTAAAACTCAGCACTTTCTACCTCTAGATAAATCTGACACCTGATGTAACAGATCTGGCTGATATTATGAATAATTCATGAGCTAGTATTTCTCAGATAACAAATAATAAAGAGTATGAGACATTTAATATGGAAGGAGTTCTTAAAGATTTGCTATATACTTACTGGAACATACTATAATTCTTTCCAGAAGTCTATTGAAATGCATGTTCTAGTTAATAATAGCTTGAAAGAAACAATGTAATTTATGTAAATATATTTCTGCTCATGTTAATGATTTTTAAAATGCCATGAACCATTTAATAGTAACACTTACTGCTTATGTTATATTCTATTAATAGACTTGGTTACCTTGACACTATTGGGTTGGTATGTAGTCTTTTTAGTTTTAAGATGTGAATGATAAACATTTCTAACGTTAAAAATTGACTTTTTGAACTGTTGAGATTGGAAGGAGTATCTATAATGAGATTGATCACTGTTAATGATATTGGGCTAATAAATGTAGACGTGTAGTTGGTGTATTCACCTCAATGTGAAGCCTTTCATTTGCATTATGTTGAGTGATATAATCGAGCTCAGAATTTTAAGCACCCCACATCTGGGTTTGGGTTCTATTTCTACCTTGTTTTCTTCATCCTACTGAAAAATGAGGCAAGGAGAAATATGGATAAATTGTCTAATTTTATGATTTTATTTTAGCAAATATTAGAAATATTTGCAAAAATTATTACTGTGTTCCAGATTCTGTTCTAGGAGCTGGTCAAACAGAAGTGAAAACTAATGTCTCTGCCTTCCAAGGGCTTAGTCTTTAGTGGGGAAGATAAGTTAATTAATAATTGCAATAAAGTATGACAAGACCTATGAAAAAGGTTATCAGATACAAACACTTAATCATTTATGATTCAGCAACAAGAAGTAAGCTTTAATTTGACATTGCACAGGGTGGGATGGGAAGATACTGTGACATCCATAACTTTTCAGCCATATGTCCAGTGTAATCTACAGCCATAAGCTAGTGTTGTGGACTTTTATAACATTGATAAAAATGTACCTATCACAATGAGTTGTAGCAGTTACTTTGAGAAAATGTATTTATGTATTGAATATATATGTACATATGTGTGTGTGTGTATTGCAACTCTCAAGTAATACTGCCATTATTCAAACTACTTTTGCTCTTCTTTGGGACTTGTCTTCAGGTCCTATGATATACTGTTTTGATTGTAGTAGCAGATTTTCATATTTTGAGGTTGCATTTAGTTTCTTAAAAGAACCAAAAATCACTCAGAATAAAATATGTTGTATAAGGTAGCTAAACAGAGTAAATTCATTCTTGTTTAATATAATAGTAATAGAATAATAAAGACACAATCAAACAAAAGTATAGTATGAAACAGGATCTTTATTTTCTATACTTATAAACTCACTTTAAAGGTAGTTTCAGAGAAAGTATTATTATACATAGCAGCAATGCTGGTACATGTTGCTTTGGTAACAGAAAAATTGTAGTTGTAGTATGTATGTTAGTTGTCTAATAAACAACTCTGGCAACAAAACTTTGAAATACTCCACTGATTAAAGTATGGAATGTCAGATTGTCATGAGTTCTGTTCAGGTCTGACTATATACCCAGAATTTTGCAGTTAAGATAAATGCAGCTAAAGGGGAGAGGAAGAGGGGAAGAAACTTGAATATTCCTCTAAGGAATGGGTGAAGGCATCAAGAAAATTTAGCTGGGAGAAGAGAGAATGCCAAGAGGATATGATAGCTGTTTGAAATGATCTGGAGGACTTTCATGTAGAAGAATTAGGTTGACTCTGTTTGTGACAAGAGGACAAAACTAGAGCCAGAGAGTGGATTATGCAGAGAAACAGTTTACCCCAAAGTGGAGCAGGCAGCCTCAGAAGTAGTGAGTTTCTCACTACTAGAAGTAATCAACTAGAGAACACATGATCACTTTCGATTATTTTGAACAGGGACTTTAAATATTAGATGATAGTGTTTTATCAACCTTATGATTCTATGACATCTGGAGATTTTTCTTTCTAAAATATGTTTTACTGGTGCAGGGAATCCATAACTTTCGTTACATATATTTCAATTCTCATATGTTGGAATATATTTAAGTTATAATATAGTCTTTTGGAACACATTACTTGATTTTTTTTTATTCCCAGAGAATATGGATATGCAAAATTTCACCCTTTTTAGTGGAGTCTTTTATAGAAGATTTCTAAATGGATTAATTTATCTTTATTCCTGGTTCTCTACATTTAGTTTGTGCAGAGAGCTAAGGCTGCATTTTCAGCTTTCAATTTATTTCACTTTGAATGTTCTAAAGGATGCCTTAATTCATTATTAAATGTGCATTGTGTCATGCTATCAAGTTCTAGCTTTTCAAACTTTATGATAAGAATTTTGTGTAGAAGGTATTTTCCCTACTTTAAATGAATTATTTTATATCTGCCTCATGTTGAAGCTTGCCTTCTGTCAGTATTTGTGATAAATTAGCTTCTGAATATCATTTGAAATGCTAGACACAAACTGTATGACTATGTAACAATTTCAGTATATCAGATGAAACAATTTATTTTTAGCCCTCTGGTTTGACTGTCTTTTATTTTTATGAAGAAACAGCTAAATTCAATGTCTTTCCTACCAAATTGGGATTATGGGATCATGTAGGATTTATGGCCTTTGTAGGCAAACATTGCTTATGAGGAACAGTGAAGGATATATCCAAGTAAAAAGTCACTTGGTCTGTTTCATTTATTTAAGGATTTATATATATACACAGATGCACACACATAGAGATGTACATATAACACACAGACATGCACACATACATAACATAAATATGGATTAGTGTTTTATTGGACTGCCTCTTTTCAGGTCTAAGCAGAATAATTTGGTAATTAAATATGCCATAGTTACTTTTGGTACAATTAATTTGTCATACAAATACTATTATATACATTGCTAATGTTAGTAACATACTTTGATGGAGAGATCATTTTATAGTGATGGACAACATTTTGTAATATTAAATTGGTAATAAAATCGTGATATATAAACATAGGGCATAGTTGATATTTTAAAATATGATTAACCATCACTATTTATTTAGGGCAGGCAGAGGAAAATATGTTGCTCTTATTTTTGTTTCAAAGATGAGGCTTGTTGCTTCCACTGTATACAAAATAGTGAGTTGAATTATTTAGAATACCAATCCAGGCCTCCAGTTGGGTGACACAGTGAAACTAAATAGACTTATTATGAAGCCATGGTTTGTTATATTCGGCAGTAGTTTGATATATTCTGCAAAGACTAAAGAAAACTGTGACCTCTTTTTCAGGGTTATAAATCCAAGATCTGATGTTAAACTGTTAAAATCATGATTCCATTGCCTACTGTCTGTGTGTGTCTTGCTATTTCTCTGATCCTCAGTTTTTGTATCAATAAATTTGTGTAATAATTATACTCACTTCGTGGGTTGTGGTGAAGATCAAATGAATTAATACATGTAAAGTGCTTATAATAGTGTCTGGCCCGCAGTAATGAATAATGTTATCTTTATTATTTTAGTCTTTAGGGTCTTTCCCAGTATCTAATTTTCTGAGAAGGCGCCTTTTAAGTTGCTGCTATTCAGAGCTCTCTTGCCCTCCCTTTCTTTGTTTCTCTTCCTCCCTCTTTTCTTCTCTTCCTCCCTTTCATCTTCCTTATTTTTTTTCATCCACAGGGTTTATTGAGCATTTACTATGGTCTAGGCATTGGATATAAGGGGAGGCAATTTCTCTTTTCCCTTTTCATTAAATATGCAAAATCTGCTGGTCTAGATTTTGAGTTTTTCAGTCATTCCAGAATGAATGAGGCAAGGGTATTAGAATTTTTGATCCCTCACTTCTTCCTATATCTCAAGTTTTGAGTCCTTTCTGTGCTTGGCCAGGTTTTATCTCGTGTGTACATAATTTACTCCCTTAGTAACCTTTTTTATAAATACTAACAAGGTATTTATTATGGGGTATTTATAATATAGGTTTATAAATACTAACAAGGTATTATTAGGTCATGAGGTTAACTCTGCAAGTGTTTTTATAGTTTGGTCCAACCCAGTTTCCGTTTCTTAGTTTTGCAAAAAATAATCTTACTTCTCTTAAGCATGTCTCTCTCCATACTTTCATACTTTTTCTCACATAATTCTTTCTACTTCAGTATGACATTTCCTGTAGTCAGGAAATTAAATTCTCCAGGGTCCAGATCAAACCTGCCTCTTCTATATAGCTTTCTCAGACCACACTAAATGTAAAGATGTGGCTTCCTCCTCTAAGAGACTATTGTGTTCATCTGAGCCACGCGTATGCTCCTTGCTGAGTGTTTTTTTTTTAATGCAGGACCCATTTTAATATTTCTTTCTTTCTTTTTTTTTTTTTTGAGAGGGAGTCTCGCTCTGTCCTCCAGGCTGGAGTGCAGTGGCGCGATCTCGGCTCACTACAAGCTCCGCCTCCCTGGTTCACACCATTCTCCTGCCTCAGCCTCCCGAGTAGCTGGGACTACAGGCGCCCGCCACCACGCCAGGCTAATTTTTTTTGTATTTTTAGTAGAGACAAGGTTTCACCGTGTTCGCCAGGATGGTCTCGATCTCCTGACCTCGTGATCCGCCTGCCTCGGCCTCCCAAAGTGCTTGGATTACAGGCGTGAGCCACCGCGCCCGGCCGTTACTTCTTTGTATCTTTTCCCCAACAATTTGGTACTGAACAGCTACAATGATAACAGATCATTGGTAAATATCAGTTCTATGGTCTGAATGTGTCTCCCAGAATTCGTATGTTGAAACTTAATTGCCAGTGTGATAGTATTGAAAAGTGGGTCCTTTAAAAGATGATTATGCCATGAGGGCAGAGCCCTCATGGATAGAATTAAGATCTTTATAAAAGGACTTGAGAGGCTCCTTCCCTTCCAACTCTTCCACCATGTGAGGACAGCTTCATCCCCTCCAGAGGGTGAAACAACAAGGAGCCATATTGGAAGCAGAGAGGATGGGCTGTCAGCAGACACCAAACCTTCCAGCACCTTAATAACTTCCAGAACTGTGAGAAATAAATTTCTACTGTTCATAAATTGCCCAGTCTCAGGTATTTTGTTATAGCAACACTAACAGACTGAGACAATCAGCTGATTTGATTAGTTGACATGAGGAGCAATTCTTTTACCTCTCTTGTGTTAAATATAATGTAAATTCAAAAATTATCTGACACTGGGGACTATTAGCAGGGAAGAGAGAGAGGGAGGGAGACAAGGGCTGGAAAACTACCTGTTGGGTGCTATGCTCGCCACCTGGGTGACAGGATCATTCATACCCCAAACCTCAGCATCATGCAAAAAGCCTATGTGACAAGCCTGCATATGTAACCCCTAAATCTAAAATAAAAAAGAAAACAGACAAAACATTGTCTGAAAATAATCCAACTCTGTTAAACGTTTTCATAACATTTCAGAGTTTAGGAAATTTATAGCTTTTAAATTATAGTTATAGTGCTAGGTACTAGAGGGGACAGATAGATAGCTAAAAATTGTCTCTGATATCAAGGAACTTGCATTTGAGAATGATCAAAACCCCCTGTAAATCAAGCCAAAGGAAAACAGGTTCTTAAAGACTGGGAAGATAATGTGTTTTGGTGATGAGGGGAAAGGACTGTTTTGATTGTGTGAATTAGGGATTGCTTCATCAAGAAAGTTGCATTTGAGTTGAGCTTTGACTCTTAAAAGGAATTTGTGAAAAAGAGAATGGGGGGTGTGGACAAGCTGTTACAATAAGCATGTAGGGTACATGGTGGGATGTACTGAGAAGTGCAGTTGGGTGAAGTGGTTTGGTTCATTAAAGACCTGATGGCTTTTGAGAGCAAAATGACATGGTCTAAACTGTTTAAGCATAACAGCCCTGGTGATCTCTTTAGAGATGAAATAAGATTTGAGTAATTTGAAAAGGAAACTTTAATATTATAATAGTTTTTCTTCTTCATGCATTTTTACAAACCTGAGAAATATCTAAAGAGTACCTTTCAAAATTTAATGTTTAAAAAAACAAAAAAAAAATTAATAAAGAATGAAGTGACCATGTACTTCTGCCTCCTGGCTTTTTCAAATTAGAGACCATATTGGGAGGCTGAGGTAGGAGGGTCACTTGAGGACAGCAGTGCAAGACCAGCCTGGGCAACATAACAAGACCCTGTCTAAATTTTTTTTTTTTTTAATTAGAGACCACAGTCTTTCTGATTGAATTATATCTTTGTCTTACTGATTTTCTTCATCAGCTTTTACTTCGAGGGGTGATAGAAACATTTCATGCAGCATTACTTAGCTTTGTGCCTATCAGCTTCTGTCCTTTCAAGATTATATATAAACCAGCAATTCACAATTTAGCAAAATGCGTCATAGGCATTAACCTCATGATTTAAATTATTAATCTAATTCTGAGTCAGTATTAAATCCCAATGCCAAATTATATCAAAGGGAATGTCCAAACTTATACTTCTTTAAGTATAACGATGTGAATGGATCTTTGATCTTTTTCATTTAATTGTCCTTCTTTTGGCTATGTTAAAAATATGTATTCAGAAGTACAAGGTAAAAGAAAAACATTTTGGGATGGTACAGTTCTGGAAATGAGGACAGTTATTTGTAGGTCATCAAATAAAGGTCAAACCATTCTGGAGCTTTCTGAGTCTCAGGCTAATGCGTATATCATGTGCATATGTGAGTGCAGTATTACTGCACTAGGAAACTGCGCCATGGAGAGGGGGATTAACTATTTACTTACTGATACACTAAATGTCCAGCTAACACTCTTGTTGAAGTAGTGGAATAACTAACAACAGAATTCACTACAACATTCATGGATGAGTGTTGAAACAGTCTGAGGTTGTATCTGGACTCTCCCTAACTCACCTTGTGACCCTGGGATTTTAGTTTCCTTGTCTCTAAAATAAGTCACACAATGCATTCCCTTGATTCCAGTTGATGATGGACTTGTTGTGAGGGTCAGTTCCATCAGGTCATGGTGTACTGTGAAATATTTGATAGAAATACCTGAGTGAAATTGTAATCATGGTTCCCAACGTAGGTAGTATTTTTAAAAAGAGAAGGTAGCATTATTTTAAAATAATTGGCTGGAAGTATGTGAGGGAAGGGGAAGAATAAACACTTTTTCAAAATTCTATAAAAGGTACAATCTAGTAAGATTTTCCTAGCAGTGATGAATATCATCTACTTTGACAAATAGATTAAATAAACAATGTACCTTTGCTTCTCTATTTCATTAAAATGTCACTTAAAAATTAAAAAACTTTCCGTGAAACACAAGAATCTTAGGTATAAAGTATTTAAGTATTAATACATTTTTAAAAATGAGGATTAGAAGTTCATTAACAATGACTGGTCATGGTGGCTCTCACCTGTAGTCCCAGCACTTTGGGAGGACAAGGCGGGCGGATCACTTGAGGTCAGGAGTTCAAGGCCAGCCTGGCTAACATAGTGAAACCTCGTCTCTACTAAAAATACAAAAATTAGCTGGGCGTGGTGGTGCACGCCTGTAGTCTCAGCTACTCTGGAGGCTGAGGCAGGAGAATTGCTTGAACCCAGGAGGCAGAGGTTGCAGTAAGCTGAGACCACGCCACTGTACTCCAGTCTGGGTGACACAGCAAGACTCCATCTCAAAACAAAACAAAATGAAGTTCATTAACAAATATATTTGAAAAAATCCACATTTAAAAATAGGTAAGTTTTAATATAACAATCACATTTAATATCAGCTAAAATGATTAAAGACATGCTTGTAAGAATCATTAATTGGATATGTATTCATTTATCAACTCCTAAGAAGGCAGTGTGGTGCACTAAATTGATATGGAATGTGGCTTTATGCAGGTCTGAATTTGAAATATTCCTAGATGTATGACTTGAGAAAAATATCTTAACCTCTCTGAACTTCAGTGCCTCTATCTGTAAATGGGATAAAAATTTCTACCTCACAGCATTGTGAAGTAGCATTGGCATTGCATTTAATATTTAGTTTTCATATGAAGTAGCATCGATAATGCTACTTGAGGGGACAACTCCTACCTGGTCACTGACTTAATTGTGACCCTGAGGACTTCTTGAAACCTCATGAATTTCCTCCCACTCTGTTTTTGTATTTTATGCTCCAAAGATGCCACAGATGATCTTCATGATGGTGATTATCTTTCTGATGGAGGGAGAATAGACCTGAAGCCTTGTCACATGGCATCTGCCCAGCTCAGATAGCACGGAAACGGCACCCAAGGTTTCCCAGGATCCATGTCTTGCCTTGGTAGCATTTTTCAAGTAATAATTTTTCCAAGAATAAAAAAAATCAGCTTCATTAATGTTTATTTTGGGAGACAGCTATAGGATTTAATAAAATGAGATGCAAACGTAAAAAAACCACATATGCTCACACTGTTAACCATGACTTTATGCAAAGCTCTTGACTTCTATGGGTTGACTTTTTCCTTGTGCTGTAAAATAAGAGGACTACTAGATCTTTTTAAAGCTCCTTTTAAAACCTTACAGAATTCTATACTTTTATAATTCCATGGACCTTTATTTCTGATATTTTCTGTTAAATGATTTCTACATTTTGTTAAATATAAAATAGTAGTTCATTTATAAATAGTTATTTTTCTTCACTTTTACTGAAAAATCATGAAAAACATGCACAGCATATGCTGTTTATTTTTAAAAGTCATTTCAATATAAACATCTTATATCAAGATGGCTTTGTTCCTCTATGCCTATTTTAAATTCTTCTCCCACAAGTATTTGAAGCCCTCAATGAAATCATGTACTTTTTCCTTTTGGATTTTTATTTAAAACCAGAATTCTGTTTTTTAGTCAGCCGGGCTTGGAAAACATCATTTATGCTAAATTGCTACACTAGAACCTCAGGACCAAAGATCATGGGTGGATTTCAAGTGTTCCAGGAATCACTTGAAATTGTAGGTAAACACTTTGTGGGTATGCCTTGTATACTTATGTGGGCAGAAAGCTGTCATCAGATGATCAAAGGAGCCCATAATCCACCAAAAGTTAAGAACTACTTTCTGCATCAGACAGATCTGCAAAATAGTGTTACTTTGAGATTCTTGGTAGCCCTTACAATATAACATGGGATCAGGGAGAATGGGAATGACTAGTTTATATCCCTTCTGAAAAGACTGTGGGCTTTATCATGGAATGCGGATGCGGATGTTGAAATGCCATTTAAAATAATCTGGTCATTCATTGCCTATTTTTTGCTAGACTTTTGCCGGTATTTGTATGTCAAACTTCTCGTTTCTTTTTCTTACTTTCTATTTCATATTTTATGGCAAATTTAGGTGGTATGGTAATATTTGGTTATCTTTTCTATCTAGGAAACTCATTTTGTAGCTGAGACAGATTTTTAAAACTATGTTATAAGTTAAATGAAGTTCTTTATTCTAGAGGCTAAGGCATTTAAGTTTTAAGTACTCTGTTGACATAAACTGAGAGTAATTATTACAAAATGGAATGAGCTGTCCCTTTACTTTGGAGCATTTAATTTTTTATATATCTATATGTTGAAAAGAATTGTTACGAGAAATTTACATTGATTCAAAGTTTCTAAGAATTAGCTGTAACTTAAGTTGCTTCACAGAAATATCTTCAGGTACATTTAGAAAATGCAGGGCTGCCATGCTCTGCACTCATGTTTGTAGTTCTATGTAAATGGAACCCTGCAGGGTGTGCTGTTTGGTGATTCTGGTTAAATGCTATAAATGTATCACCTCTTAGCCTATTAAAGGCTCTTAGAAGCTCTACAGTAACAGTTTATTTGATTACACAATTTAAAATATATATAATATTGCAATGGTTTTGATATGGTTTGTTTGGCCTTGCCAAGTCTTATGTTGAAATTTGACCCCTAGTATTAAAAGTGGTGGGTGATGTTTGGGTTGTTTGGGTTGATCCCTCATGAATGGCTTGGTACCATTCTTGTGGAAGTGAGTGAGTTCTCGCCCTTAGTTTTCTTGAGAGCCGTTTGCTGAAAAGAGCCTGGTATCTCTTCCCCTCTCTCTCAGTCCCTCTCTCACTTTGTGACCTCTGCATATGTTGCTCCCCTTGCATTCCACCATGAGTGAAAGCAGCCTGGATGTCTCAGCGGAAGCAGATACTGGTGCCATGCTTCTTGTACAGCCTGCAGAACCAGGAGCCAAATAAACCTCTTTTCTTTACAAATCACCCAGCCTCAGGCATTCTTTTATAGCCACACAAATGGACTAAGACAAATATCTATTAATATTTGATGAAGCTAGCGCTCTTCAGAACACCAGAAAACTATTACAAATATACTTAACAAGATATCTTATTCTTGAGATACAGAATATTTTTCAAGAACATACTGCTACAGAATGTTCCCTCGAAATATTCAGTTCAATATGGATTGGGAAGACACTCAGAGAGTTTTCCCAGAATTTCTATAAATTTTTGGAAAAGTAGTGGGAGGTAGCATTTATCAAGCACTTATTATGTACAAATCTTTATCTTAGGGCTTTATATCAATTATCTCATTTAATCTTCAAAATAAGTCATGTGATAAGTTCTGTTACTACGTTTGTTTTATATATGATAAAACTGGTACATAGAGAACTAAGTGGCAGCAAGATTTGGCACAGCTAGTGAATGACACAGTCAGAAATGAATGTGGACAGTTTCACAATGGCACATGGGACTTTTCTGTCTATGATTCTTGCCGTGGCAGTACAATGTTACTTTAGGAAAAGGTAATAGATCACAGGGAGGGCAAGAGGTATATCCTGAAATCACATGGTCCTTCCTTTCTTCATCTACCCTGCTCATGGGGTCTGTTAACTTCTAAAGGCTTAGATAAGAGGCCTTGTTTTGCCCATTGTTTTCACCCACATCATTTTCTTGCTTTTATCTTTTTTCACTGTGCATTTTAAATGTTAATTTTAGAGAGATACATCTTTCCTCATAACCTGACTTCCTTTAGGCCCAAATGAATTCCTCTGAGGACCCATATCTGTCCTAATTTGGATGACTGGCTTAGATCATGAATCTGGGAAGTTGGGAGGTGACAAGGTACAAAACAAGAATAGAGCATTGCATTTGAACTCAGAAGACTTCTGATATCTCCTAGGAGATAAACAAAATGCTTTGCCTGCTTAAAAACTTGGTCATTTTTGCTATTTATAGAGAGGAAGTACTGTACACATGAAGCTGGATGCTCATCAGTTCCCCTCAGAAATGGTTTTAAATAAGTATAGAAAAAATTGATTTTATTAATGCCAAAGTGAGAGAGGATACAGATATTTTAAAAACTTTTATTGATTTATGATATACATACAATAAGGTACATTAATCTTATGCATGCATTTGAATGTTCACAAATACATATGTCTATGTAACCATCACTCTGATCAAGGCATACAACTTTTCCCACACCCAAAAGACTCCTCCATGCTTCTTTCTAGTCAATGACCTTCAACCACAGATAACCATTATTCTAATGTCTATCATCATAGATTAGTTTTACCTCTTCTTGAGTTTCATATACATTGAAATAATATATATGAACTCTAGTGTCTGACATCTTTTGCATATCATTATGTCTGTGAGGTTCATCCATGTTCTTACACTGAATGGTTTACTCTTTTTTCTATGTAGTATTTCATTATATGAATATACCACAATTTATGTATTTCTCTATTTTACTATCAATGGACATTGGATTATTTCCATTTTTGGCTATTATGAATGAAACCAATATGAATATTCTCAAACATTTCTTTTTAATAGACATGTGAAGCCTTTCTTTTGGGTATATTACTGGGAATGAAATTGTTAGGATGTGAATACATTTAGTTTAGTGCCTATTACCCAACAGTTTTCCAAAGTGGTTTTATCAATTTACTTTCTCACCAGTAATCTATGAGAATTCCAGTTGCTCCACGTACTTCCTAAACTTTGGAATTGTCTGTCTTATGTTTTAGTCATTCTGGTGTTTAGTGACTTGGATATTTTATGTACAAGGGAAATTTAAAGACTGATGTACTCTAGGTTGTTTTTCAGTTCAACAAATACTTATTTCAAGCTTATTGTGTTTAATGTGTGCAAAGCACTTATTGCTGGCCCATAGTCTAAGGTAATAAATCATATTTTGCTTAAGGAGCACAAATTCTTTTTAGTAAATATTTACTAACACTTGCTAAGTACTTAGTAGTGTACTTAGTAATGGGAAGGATATAAAAGGTAAAAGTGAAAGGCTAGTCCTTGCCCTCCATGATTGTACGGTCTGTTTAGAGAGGTAAAAACAGTGTACATTAAATTAGCAATCCAAAATTACATGATGACATGTAAAATAGACTGTAAGTAGTGTAGGCAGAAGGAATTGAAATTAGTGTTCTTAAAGTTACCTTTAGAGATTCTTTTCCTGTTTCTCGTATTGAATCAATCACTATATGCTGTCATTTCTGCTTTCTAAATCTCTGGAATCTGCTTTTATTTTATTTTTTAACCTCAATTGTAGGTCAACATGTGTGTGTGTGTGTGTGTGTGTGTGTGTGTGTGTGTGTGTAGTATATCAAAAATGCCTTTCAAGTGGCTTCTCTGCTTTTATTTTGAGTCCTCTTTTATTTATTATTTTATCAGAATATTCTTCCTGAAAGCTAGGTCTTGTTACTTGTAGTCATTCTACTGTTTACATTCTTCAACGTTTTCACATCGTTTTGGGGGCAAAATCAAACTCTTCAGCATGTCACCTAGGACTTTATCATACTCTAGCCCTGGCCTGTATTTCTAACCTTATACCTTGCCACCTCTCCCAAGTGTACATGCTATTTTTTATATGCCTTGAATTACTTCAGTTTTTCTGAATTCAGTATGCTATTTCATGCCCTTTCATGTGGTGTTTCCTTTTGTATTTCTTTTCCATAAAGACCTGGATGAAGGTTCACTTCATCTAGGAAACCATTTCTGATCCATCGTCTATGTCTGGTTTAAATGCTCCTTCTCTGTGCTCTCACAGAGAGCTCTGTTCACAGAGTGTTGTCGTTGTTGATTCACTCATTCATTTTCTCTACTGGACGGTGAACTTATTAAGAGCAAGGTTGCTGTCGTTCACACTTAATAGTAAATAAATATTTAGATGAGATAGAATTTAAGCCACCTGCCAGTATATGTATGGGATTTTAGTAGATCCGCAGGGTGGGATAAAGCATTTCCAAGAGATAGAACATATAGCAAAACCATGGAGGTGGGAATTAACATTGTGTGTACAGGGAATAGGAGAGGGAAGTGGGGCAAGGGGTGGGGGAAAGATGGCCTGTGTTGGAAGTATTGGACTGGATTGGCTAGTTTATGTCAAAGAATATGGGAGTAAAGGCTGAAAATGTGGGATGAGGTCAGATTATGGAGGACCTTGAGGGTCTGATAGAGAGTTTTAAGCTTGATACCTGATGGTAAGAGGGAGTCATTATAGGTTTGAATAAGAGAGTAATGTGAAGAAAGCAAGTTTTAAGAAACATTATTTGATTTATTATTTATTAATTTATTCTCCCAGCTTTAAGGTATAATTTACAAATAAAAATTATACATATTAATGGTATACAATGTATTATTTTTATATATGTATACATTATGAAATGAATAAGGAATATTATTTTAATAGCAGTCTGCAGAATGAATTTTAGAGGAAAGGATAGAGTTAGTGAGATCACATAGAAGGCTTTCATGGTAACCCAGATGAGATGATGAGAACTCAGGCAATGGTAATTAACAGTGCAGTTACAGAGGAAGAGATAGATACAAGTAACATCTTAAAGGACAAATTAATATGACTTAGCAATAAGTGAGACATAACTTCAATTTAACTTTCCTAAGTTCAGTAAGAAGCCAGGAGGTACTGGCTTATCCATTGTAACTTAAAGAATATCAAATGGCAACCATCTCTCTTTTTCACCTTGCTTGAAGTTGATGCCACTGACTTCAAATTCTCATTATCACTTACTATCCACCTGAACCCATTTATAACTAACATAGAGAACATAATGGGCTCTCAATCTTCCTTTCCCTGCAGTTGGCTGCCAACATTCATGCTCATGACTCATAATTCCTCATTGTCACCATTTCGCATGGTGACAAATGCACTGCTAAAAACTTAATCATCATGTGGCATTTATCCAGCTAGAATCAGAGACTCACAGAATTTTGAAACCAGACAGGAATATACCATTGATATTTATTTTGGAGGTGAGGATCTGAGGCCAGAAATATTAAGTGACCAGCTAGTGAAACATGGCTAGTTAGTTCTAAGTCTTCTGAATTTTAATTCAGTATACATTTCATTAATATACATTTTCTAATCCTAATTTTTTATGTTCCAAAACATGGATAACCTTTTCTTAGGTCAAAAACTTAGTAACTTTGCCCTTGTATTACTATATTGACTGAACAAGTTCCTCCACTTTATAGGATTCCTGCCCTAAGGAGTTACTGTACTCAAACACCTTCTGACCACATATAACTCCTTGTTTCACCTGCAGGACATTTAGAGCTATTCAAATACTCTCTTTATTAATATACTAAGCTTTCTCACATTTTAATCTTCTAATGTGATCACAGTGGCTCTTCCTTCCTCTTTTCAATTTCTGTGTTTGCCTTCCTGGAATGCAAATCTAATTGAGGGAAAAATGGGATCATGGAATTATGTTGACATAATCCTCTACAGTTTCATGCTGTTTGTTCTTAGTATTGTCATACCTATCTTTCTCTCTGCCTTGAGCTGATATTTCTATTTTTTGTCTACTTTTTTTTAAAGTACAGTATACATTTTAATACATTTAAAAATGTGTTTTGACTTTGCTTTGACTTTTGAGAGAATGAAGACCTTCAGGGACAATCAGACTTGTCCTCTTTTTTCTTGACTTTAATATGTAATTCATCCCTACTTTGTCCATTTTCCAAATATGGCAGTCCCAAAATGTGTTTTATAAAATACAAGTCCCACCAAATACTTTTTGGAAAAAGGACTCCATGTTGAGTATGTTTGGGAAATATTGATTTTACATCCCCCTCTCGAATTTTAACAAGCTAAGTATCAGAGAAATCTAGTAGTAAAGACATGTTTATAATTTCATTTAATCCAGAGTTGTAAAAACTTGCTTGCCTATGGAATTATTTTGTTCTAACATTTATTAATATCCTTTAGTTCTAGTATATTATCAAATCAGTGAGTATACATTATGTTTTTAAAGCTCTGTGCTTATGAGAATTGTAAGTATTGCAGGTAAAGGGAAGTTAACTTTTTCAAGGTGGAACTTGAATGGTAAGGCAAATGAATTCAATTTTTAGGTGTTAAAATTGTAATGGTGACACATAAATGGAATTTTACAGGATTTGAGTTCAGTGAGATGCTGTTTTGTTTATCTATTACTGCATGACACACTACCCTAAAATTAATGGCTTACAATCATTTTATTTGCTCATCATTTTGCAGTATGGGCTTGGTTCATCTGTATGCGTTTTGGCTGTTACTGTGGGTTCTCATGTGTGTGGCTGCAGGTATCTGGAATTGGGTAGGGGCTGGGGTCAGCTGAAAAGCTGAATGGCTAGGTATTCTTTCTCTCTTTAGATGTAGCCTGAGAATCTCTCCCCCTCTGCGTGGTCTCTCCACATGGTGTCTCCCGTAGGGTAGACAGATCTTTTATATGGCAGTTCATGGCTCCCCATAGTACAAAAGTCATAGCTGCCGGGACTCCTGAAGGCATAAGCTCCGAGTTGGCCCTGCATAATTTATAATGAATTTGTAATATATAAAATCATAAAATGTTATGCAATATATAATTCATATGACATTTATATATAACATAAACATAAATAATATATAAATAAGTTTATAACAAAATACTGCATTTTTTGCTTAAAGCAAGTCACAGGCCTTGTTGAGATTCAGGTGAGGGGACTGACTACAGAAGAGTGTGAATACAGGGTGCATGGTTGATTGGGGGCCCCTATACAGCAGACTACCACAGATATCATGTGGCAAATGGAATAGAAAGTAGATCAGCTTGAGTAATAGTTTGAAAATTTCCTATTTAGTTGTCTATTTCTCATATTAGAATATTGAGGAACAAGGACTGCATTTGGTTTACTAGCCCTTAGCACAGTACCAGGTACCTAAGAGGAATTCAATAAACGTTTGTTTAATAAATGAATATATAAAGGAGAAGAGCAGAAGGTTAAGTATTGAAACTTCTTTTGGAAATAATTTGCGGAGAGGGTATTTAGTGAACAGGGAGAGAACCAGCCAAAGGGACAGTTTCAAATGAAAGAATAGTGGATGGTTGTATTAATTGTAGAAGAAAAGTCAAGGAGAATAGGGTAAAGAAAAGCCTATAGGCTTTTAGTAGCATTCCTTGAAGTTGCGGATGGCATTGCTTATTCTATTCTTTTGTTGGTTGGTTGAAATGTTTAGAGATTTCTTAGGTTTTAAAATCTCTAGTCAAATTTTTTGCTTCTAGGTACTTTATAGTGTAATGACTCCAGTAAATCTGTTTTATGGTAATTAGACTGAAAGAGGAATAATATTTGACTTATAAGCATTTTTGTAAAATGTTATCATTTTGTAACATCTTTAGCAATAGGTAGGGAAAACAAAAGTAAAACTAGTAAAATAAAGAAAGACAGTGTTGAATGAAAGGAGAGAAGATTAGCACTCCCCTTGACAAGGATGGAAGAGGCCCTCGGGCCTGACAACACGCATACAGTTAAGGCATTGCCACCTACTTCGTGGCATCTAACCATCGAAAGAACAGAAATTATAACAAACTGTCTCTCAGACCACAGTGCAATCAAACTAGAACTCAGGACTAAGAAACTCAATCAAAACCGCTCAACTACATGGAAACTGAACAACCTGCTCCTGAATGACTACTGGGTACATAACGAAATGAAAGCAGGAATAAAGATGTTCTTTGAAACCAATGAGAACAAAGATACAACATACCAGAATCTCTGGGACACATTTAAAGCAGTGTGTAGAGGGAAATTTATAGCACTAAATGCCCACAAGAGAAAGCAGGATAGATCTAAAATTGACACTCTAACATCACAATTAAAAGGACTAGAGGGGCAAGAGCAAACACATTCAAAAGCTAGCAGAAGGCAAGAATAACTAAGATCAGAGCAGAACTGAAGGAGATAGAGACACAAAAAACCCTCCAAAAAATCAATGAATCCAGGAGTTGGTTTTTTGAAAAGATCAACAAAATTGACAGACCACTAGCAAGACTAATAAAGAAGAAAAGAGAGAGGAATCAAATAGACGCAATAAAAAATGATAAAGGGGATATCACCACCGACCCCACAGAAATACAAACCACCATCAGAGAATACTATAAACACCTCTACGCAAATCAACTAGAAAATCTAGAAGAAATGGATAATTTCCTGGACACTTACACTCTTCCAAGACTAAACCAGGAAGAAGTTGAATCCCTGAATAGACCAATAGCAGGCTCTGAAATTGAGGCAATAATTAATAGCCTACCCACCAAAAAAGTCCAGGACCAGATGGATTCACAGCTGAATTCTACCAGAGGTACAAGGAGGAGCTGGTACCATTCCTTCTGAAACTATTCCAATCAATAGAAAAAGAGGGAATCCTCCCTAACTCATTTTATGAGGCCAACATCATCCTGATACCAAAGCCTGGCAGAGACACAACAAAAAAAGAGAATTTTAGACCAATATCACTGATGAACATCGATGCAAAAATCCTCAATAAAATACTGGCAAACCGGATTCAGCAGCACATCAAAAAGCTTATCCACCATGATCAAGTGGGCTTCATCCCTGGGATGCAAGGCTGGTTCAACATGCGCAAATCAATAAACGTAATCCAGCATATAAACAGAACCAAAGACAAGAACCACATGATTATCTCAATAGATGCAGAAAAGGCTTTTGACAAAATTCAACAGCCCTTCATGCTAAAAATGCTCAATAAATTCGGTATTGATGGAACGTACCTCAAAATAATAAGAGCTATTTATGACAAACCCACAGCTAATATCATACTAAATGGGCAAAAACTGGAAAAATTCCCTTTGAAAACTGGCACAAGACAGGGATGCCCTCTCTCACCACTCCTATTCAACTGTTCTGGCTAGGGCAATCAGGCAAGAGAAAGAAATCAAGGGTATTCAGTTAGGAAAAGAAGAAGTTAAATTGTCCCTGTTTGCAGATGACATGATTGTATATTTAGAAAACCCCATCGTCTCAGCCCAAAATCTCCTTAAGCTGATAAGCAACTTCAGCAAAGTCTCAGGATACAAAATCAATGTGCAAAAATCACAAGCATTCTTATACACCAGTAACAGACAAACAGAGAGCCAAATCAGGAATGAACTCCCATTCACAATTGCTTCAAAGAGAATAAAATACCTAGGAATCCAACTTACAAGGGATGTAAAGGACCTCTTCAAGGAGAACTACAAACCACTGCTCAGTGAAATAAAAGAGGACACTAACAAATGGAAGAACATACCATGCTCATGGATAGGAAGAATCAATATCGTGAAAATGGCCATACCGCCCAAGGTTATTTATAGATTCAATGCCATCCCCATCAAGCTACCAATGACTTTCTTCACAGAATTGGAAAAAACTGCTTTAAAGTTCATATGGAACCAAAAAAGAGCCCGCATTGCCAAGACAATCCTAAGTCAAAAGGACAAAGCTGGAGGCGTCACGCTACCTGACTTCAAACTATACTACAAGGCTACAGTAACCAAAACAGCATGGTACTGGTACCAAAACAGAGATATAGACCAATGGAACAGAACAGAGTCCTCAGAAATAATACCACACATCTACAGCCATCTGATCTTTGACAAACCTGAGAGAAACAAGAAATGGGGAAAGGATTCCCTATTTAATAAATGGTGCTGGGAAAATTGGCTAGCCATAAGTAGAAAGCTGAAACTGGATCCTTTCCTTACTCCTTATACGAAGATTAATTCAAGATGGATTAGAGACTTAAATGTTAGACCTAGTACCATAAAAACCCTGGAAGAAAATCTAGATAGTACCATTCAGGACATAGGCATGGGCAAGGACTTCATGTCTAAAACACCAAAAGCAATGGCAGCAAAAGCCAGAATTGACAAATGGGATCTAATTAAACTAAAGAGCTTCTGCACAGCAAAAGAAACTACCATCAGAGTGAACAGGCAACCTACAGAATGGGAGACAATTTTTGCAATCTACTCATCTGACAAAGGGCTAATATGCAGAATCTACAAAGAACTCAAACAAATATACAAGAAAAAAACAAACAACCCCATCAAAAAGTGGGCAAAGGATATGAACAGACATTTCTCAAAAGAAGACATTCATACAGCCAACAGACACATGAAAAAATGCTCATCATCATTTGCCATCAGAGAAATGCAAATCAAAACCACAATGAGATACCATCTCACACCAGTTAGAATGGCAATCATTAAAAAATCAGGAAACAACAGGTGTTGGAGAGGATGTGGAGAAATAGGAACACTTTTACACTGTTGGTGGGATTGTAAACTAGTTCAACCATTATGGAAAACAGTATGGCGATTCCTCAAGGATCTAGAACTAGATGTACCATATGACCCAGCCATCCCACTACTGGGTATATACCCAAAGGATTATAAATTATTCTACTACAAAGACACATGCACACGTATGTTTATTGCGGCACTATTCACAATAGCAAAGACTTGGAATCAACCCAAATGTCCATCTGTGACAGACTGGATTAAGCAAATGTGGCACATATACACAGTGGAATACTATGCAGCCATAAAAAAGGATGAGTTTGCATCCTTTGTAGGGACATGGATGCAGCTGGAAACCATCATTCTTAGCAAACTATCACAAGAACAGAAAACCAAACACCGCATGTTCTCATTCATAGGTAGGAACTAAACAATGAGATCACTTGGACTCGGGAAGGGGAACATCCCACACTGGGGCTTATCATGGGGAGGGGGGAGGGGGGAGGGATTGCATTGGGGAGTTATACATGATATAAATGATGAATTGATGGGTGCTGACGAGTTGATGGGTGCAGCACACCAACATGGCACAAGTATACATATGTAACAAACCTGCACGTTATGCACATGTACCCTAGAACTTAAAGTATAATAAAAATAAAATAAAATTTAAAAAAGACAATAGACTCTAGAGTTACAGTTAGAAATGAAAACCACATTCAATTTTTTTTTTTTTTGTGGTAAAATGTACATTGGCTAAGATTTACCATTATAAACATTTCTGAATGTTCAATTCTGTAGCTTTAAGTACATTCACATTGTTGTGCAATTGTTACCACCATTCACCTCCAGAACTTTTCCATCATCTTATACTGAAACTCTGAGTGTATTAAATAATAACTCTCATTCCTTCCTTCCCTCAGGCCCGGACAACCATTGTTCTTCTTTCTTTCTTCATGAATTTGATGACTCTAAGTACTTTATATAAGTGGAATCATACAGTAGTTTTCCTTTTTGTGTGTGACTCGCTTGACCTTAGCATGATATTTTCAAGGTTTATTCATGTTGTAACATGTATCAGAATTTCATTTCTTTTTAAGGCTGAATAACATTCCATTGTATGAATAGATTACATCTTGTTTATTCATTCATCTGTTGACAGAAATTTGGGTTGTTTCTATCTTTTGATTATTATGACCATTTTTCTGTATTTTTTTCTCCTTGCAGTCTATTTAAGTTTTTCATATTCCCTTTTCTAGTTCTGCTCATTTAGGAAAATTTCTGGAAAAGTGCCCTGGAGAGATCAGTGAAAGACATATTCCCAGCTATAGGTAGAAACGAAGGCCATTCTTTTTTATAGTTGGAGAAGAGCTTGAGCAAGGACTTGAGAGAAAAAGAAAACGTTTGTCTGGGGATAGGGTATTATAAAAGGAAAGAGAAAGAATGTCATCACTTATGTAGCTATGTTACCTTGGGCAAGGTACTGGATCTGATTTTGTCTCACTTTCCTCAACTGTATAATATAGAAATATTGTAAAATATAGAAATAATATCAGTCTCACCAGTTTGTTGCAGGAATTAAATGAAAATGCTTGGCTCATAGTAGGTTAATAAATAAAATGAAGTTTCTTTGTGTGTGTGTTTTTGTTCTCACATCATGGAAAACATGGCTGGTGGATTTTCACAAATTTAAGTTGAATGCTTGGAATTACATAACTTAAAATACAGGTTGTGTCATACTCAGGTGACTGAAGGTGGTATAGCCAGAAATAGGCAGTTATCTTCCTGTGTTGCTGATTCTGAGGTACAAAAAGAGGCTGGTTAGGAGGTCAGATGATGTGTGCATATTAAGATGCTGTAGGAAGATAAGCAACAAGTTTGCATATGGACCCCATAGAGAGGCATAAAGCCAGTCTGCCTAACAGTAGGCATTCATTTGCATGATTTGTAGTTGATCTGCTTACTGCCGGGGCAACTCAGTTTTGCTAGATTCAGGGTGATTACCAGCAGGGATTTATTTACTGAGTTATGGTTAATGATGGATAGGCCAGTTAAAAACTAATGATAGCTGCTACCATTTATTATTTAGTATGCTCTAGACCCTGGGCTAAGTGCATTACATATGTCATCTAATATCCTGGCAGTCATTCTGTGAGGTATGTTGCCATTACCATTCTCACTTTACAGATAGAGAAATTGGTGGCTCACCCCTGTAACCCTAGCCCTTTGGGAGGCCGAGGTGGGTGGATTACTAGAGGCCAGCAGTTGGAGACCAGCCTGGCCAACATGGCGAAACCCCATCTCTACTAAAAATACAAAAAGAAAATTAGCTGGCCATGGTGCTTGGAATTACATAACTTAAAATACAGGTTGTGTCATACACGCCTGTGGTCCCAGCTACTTGGGAGGCTGAGGCGTGAGAATTGCTTGAACCCAACAGGCGGAGGTTGTAGTGGGCTGAAATCATACCACTGCACTCCAGCCTGGGTGACAGAGGGAGAGTGTGTCTCAAAAAAAAAAAAAAAAAAAGAAAGAAAGAAACAAAGAAATTAAAGTTTAGTGAGATTGAACAATTTGTCCAATATTGTTCATTGGTAAGTGGTGAAGTTGGTATTTCAGTTCAAGCACTTTGACTTAACTGTGCTTTAACAGCTGCACAAAGATGAATTTTTCATTTGTTTTTATGTCCTGATAACTGTATCATCCAAGGTTATTTGACTTAACTCCAATCACATTTACACAAAATTTGTTAACTAAAGGAAAAAATCCCTCTACTGGAGATTTTGTACTATAAAGTTTGCAATATTAAGAAAGACACAGTCTCTGCCCTCAAGGAGGTCATAGTCTGGTGATGAAAATGGACCAGCAAGTGCTATAATTAAAAGCACAAGATTCTGAGGCCAAAGGGGTTAGCCTCCAACAGGAAAGTAGAGCAAGGAAAGCCGGAAGAGAGAGAATCAGGTCAAAGCTAAGTTGCCTAAAGTTCAAGGGGAATTGATTGAAAATAGAACAAATAAAAACCAAATGACAAATTTGGAAAAAGATTTGTAGCATATATGATACTGAAAGAGTTGATATTTTTAGTATATAAACCACTTTTAGAAACAATCTTAAAATCAAATCCCTTAGGGATATGAAAGATGAAGTTTTAAAAGTACATTGTTAATGTTCTTATGGATAAAGAACAAGCAATTCTCAACAGAATTACAAATGGCTACAATAGTAATAACAATTATAAATTTCTACAAAATTGAGATATGTTTTTCAAATATCAATTTGTTAAATATTAAAAGATTGATTATAACTAGTATTGATAAGGCAAGAATAAAGGGCAGAGCATTATCATTCACTTACAGGTACAGATTTTAATAGTTTCATTCTTCTTAAAGGACAGTTTGACAATATGTACGTGGAGCATCAATTTCTTATGTCCGATAAATTTTACTTCCAGTAATTCATTCAAAGGAAACAAATAATCAGAAGTCTGGACAAAATTACATATAGGAGTTATATTACAAACTTGTTTACAATAGAAAAATATTAGAAATCATGATGGTTAATTAATATGTATGCCTTTATAATAGATTGATACCCTGCCATTGGCACTAGGTTGTAGAAGACTTTTTTATTTTTTAAATTGTTTTATTTATTCATTTGCAAAGCAAAAACAAATTTATTAAGGAAGTAAAGGTGTAAGAGAATGGCTACTCCATAGGCAGAGCAGCCCCGAGGGTTGGGTTGCCCATTTTTTTGGTTTTTTCTTTTTTCTTTTTTTTTTATTTTTTATTTTTTATTTAGATGGAGTTTTGCTCTGTCGCCCAGACTGGAGTGCAGTGGCATAATCTTGACTCACTGCAACCTCCACCTCCTGGGTTCAAGCGATTCTCCTGCCTCAGCCTCCTGAGTAGCTGGACTGTAGGCACACTCCACCATGCCCAGCAAATATTTTTATTTTTAGATGAGACAGGGTTTTTATTTTGTTTTAGGAGAGATAGGGTTTTGCCATGTTGGCCAGGCTGGTCTTGAACTCCCAACCTCAGCTGATGGGCTTCCCAAAGTGCTGGGATTACAGGCATAAGCCACCACCTCCAGCCTTAAGAAGACTTTAAAAAAAAAAAAAAAAAAAAAAAAGAAGACTTTTAAAAAGATACCAGAACTTGTGCAGTATGAATTGCTAAGTGGAAAAAAGAGTTGCAAATATATACATTATGATTATATCATAATGTATACAATATATGCATTATGATTAAATATTGGAGGGACATATATTAAAATATATGCAGTGGCATTCTGAATGTGTTAAAACTTCAGGTGAGTTTTTCTTCTCTGTGCTCTTTTTGTTTTCTATGCTTTCTGTAATAAGCAAGTATTATTTTAGGAGTTAGAAAAATATATAATTTTAAAATGATGTCTTGGATTTATAAAAGAGAACAGTCATAGAGTAATTCAGCCAATGTTTTTCATTTTAATTGACATAATTAACTGAATTATAACAATTTAAAGCTTTAATATAGCTTTTCCTGATTTCACTGTTTTTTCTGTCTATTCTATACTGTTTCCAAAGAAAATGTCTTATGGACATTTGTTAAGCAATATTGATATCGTTTGGCACTGTGTCCCCACCCAAATCTCACCTTGAATTGTAATAATTCCCACGTGTCAAGGGGGGGACCACGTCGACGTAAGTGAATCATGGGGGCAGTTTCCCCCATGCTGCTGTCATGATAATGAGTGAGTCTCACAAAATCTCATGATTTTACAAGTGTCTGGCATTTCCCCTGCTGGCACTCATTCTCTCTCCTGCCACCTAGTGAAGAGGTGCCTTCTGCCACGATTGTAGGTTTCTTGAGGCCTCCCCAGCCATGTGGAACTGTGAGTCAATTAAACCTCTTTTCTTTATAAATTATCCAGTCTCAGGTATATTTTCACAGCAGTGTGAGAATGGACTAATACGAACACCTACACATTAAGACACATGGCAGGCAATGTTCTGCTTTCTACCAAAGTAATTATTTTTTATTGTTTATACATAAATGACAATAGAAATGTATTTTATTCAGTGATAAGAATAAAAGGAAATAGGCTTAAATTATAGTAAAAGAATTACTTAGAAAATTACTTAGACTTTTTTAAATTTCAAAGAAAACACTAAAAGTGTTACCAAAGAAACACTCTTCATTCTCTATTATGTCTAAAAATAGGATAGAAAAATCATCTGTTTTAGAAGGTTTAAGTGTTAAATCTTTATTGAGACAGGATCATTTGACTTAATGACCTCTTGCCATCTCTTATAATGTTGTAATTTTATAACCTAGAATAAATAATATTTTCTTGTTTTTTGGTGTAGAATAATTAATATTTTTTGATGCAATGATTATAGTTATTGACCCAAATGGAGTCTAAATACATCTCTTGGGTAGAGTATGCGATGCATCAGTACTCCCTGAGGTTTGATAGTTAAGACCACAACTATTACATTATTTCACGTGTTTGTTCTCTAAATTTGTTAGGTAAAACAATTTCATAATCAATACTATATTTTGAAAAGTTTTTAGAATTATTTCTTTAATGCAAAGAAATATCATTTTTATTGGATAGTAATTAAATATCTCTTTTGGTGCCTTTCTTTAGTCTTTCATTTACAAGTGAAGAATAACTTCTACTCACAATTTAGCTAATGTAATTTAATAGTGGCTTTCATTAGTGGGAAAATCATGAAAGTAAGGATAACTATTCACAATAGCAAAGACATGGAATCAACCCAAATGCCCATCAATAATAGACTGGATAAAGAAAATGCCCTGGAATACTATGTAGCCATAAAAAGGAATGAGATCATGCCCTTTGCAGGGACCTGGATGGAGCTGGAAGCCTCCTCATTAAACTAAAGCAGGAATAGAAAACCAAACACCACATGTTCTCACTTACAAGTAGGTGCTGAACAATGAGAACACATGGATACAGGGAGGGGAACAACACATACGGGGGCCTATGGCAAGGTGTTGGAAGAGGGAGAGCATCAGGAAAAATAGCTAATGCATGCTGGGTTTAATACCTAGGTGATGGGTTGATAGGTGAAGCAAACCACCGTGGCACACATTTACCTGTGTAACAAACCTGCATGTCCTGCACATGTATCCCAGAACTTAAAGTAAAATAATATTAAATTCAAAAAAAGAAATTTGAAAGTGGTGATAACCAAATTATGTCTGTAATTTGATTTCCATATGCATATAGAGACTATATGTGTACATATAGATACATACATGTATTTTAAATTGTGCTTTAATTTCTACAGTCCAATATGATGTGAGATACAAGTATAAACTTTCATTATTCATCAAGAAAATCAAAAGCTCATTTACAGATTTAACCCAATAGTTGTATTCCCTAGAAAGTTTTGAATTTGGCCGGGCGCGGTGGCTCAAGCCTGTAATCCCAGCACTTTGGGAGGCCGAGACGGGCGGATCACGAGGTCAGGAGATCGAGACCATCCTGGCTAACATGCTGAAACCCCGTCTCTACTAAAAAACACAAAAAACTAGCCGGGCGAGGCAGCGGGCGCCTGTAGTCCCAGCTACTCGGGAGGCTGAGGCAGGAGAATGGCTTCAACCCGGGAGGCGGAGCTTGCAGTGAGCTGAGATCCGGCCACTGCACTCCAGCGCGGGCGACAGAGCGAGACTCCGTCTCAAAAAAAAAAAAAAAAAAAAGAAAGTTTTGAATTTAATTTAGAAAATTAGACACTATGTTCCCATGGCTATAAAATTTAATATTGCCTTGAACACGTGGAGATAGAGAGTAGAAGGATGTAAAGTAAAAAGGATATTCCCTTTTAACAGAGGCTGGGAAGGGTAGGTGCGGGGTGGGGTGGGGGTGGCGATGGTTAATGGGTGCAAAAAAAAAAATAGGAAGAATGAATAAGACCTAGTATTTGATAGCACAACAGAGTGACTATAGTCAAAATAATTTAAATATACCTTAAAAAATAACTAGAAGAGTATAATTGGGTTGTTTGTAACACATAGAATAAATGCTTGACGGGATGGATAGCCCATTTTCCATAATGTTATTATTATGTATTGTGTGCCTGTATCAAAACATCTCAGGTACCCCATGAATATATACAACTACTGTGTACCCAAAAAATTAAAAATTAATATTGTCATTATTTTAAAAAAATAAGTATAATTGAGCTCTTATATACTCAATTCTGTGATTTTCAAGAAGCATAAAATATGGTTTCTACCCTCAGGAGGGCAGAATCTCATAGAGGAGATAATCTTGTGCAGGAAACAAGTCTTCCATCCTTTGTTCATCAAACATTTGTTGAATGTTTATATATTCAAATTAGAAATCCATTCTCTTGAGGAATTTATAGGTTAAGAGACAAAACATACATGAACATTATGAAACAAGTTTGTAAATGGTGAACGGACATAATAGAAGTTCAAATAAAATATTATTCATTTGGAGGTCATGTGCATAAAAAGAAAAGTGTCCATGTGAAGTAGTGTAGGCTACATGTCAAATAAATGAGGTTAATAACATGGAGCTTTAGAGGACATATTAGTCATGTAGTTTGAGGGAAGTTGGGGAGGATTTTGTTTAGGAGATAAGACAAATTCTTCTTAAACAAAGAGAAGAAAGGAAAAGAGCAGTGGAGTCTGTGGAAACGACATTCCAGAAGGAGGGACTTGTAAACATGTGGTTCCACATGGTAGAATCCTCTGCCTTTCAATATGATCCTCTACCCTTTTATAAATTAGCATTTTTAAGGATTAAAAATTTTTATGTAGATATATAGAAATATAAAAGTAGATAATTATTCAAAGAAAAACATATAGGACTATTAAGTGTTATAATACATTTTTCAGTGGGCTGAAATTTGGATTGTTGAGCATACTTGATTCACTTTATTGTGAGAATAATATTCCTTGTCTGCATGATTATAGAATGTTGTTATGGTGAGTTGCACCCCAAGTATTTGAATATAAAGTAGTTAGTGTTCCTTAAGAGAACTGAACTTTTAAGTCAGTACTTAACACGTAATATGAAATATTGTTTTAAAGAGACCAAATGACTCCAAGCCTAAAATAGTTTAATGAAGTCATTTTGAATGTTAACATTGCTAACGAAAGACTCTTCAATCAGGTGCAGGAATCGTCAGCAGCCAGGATGGCATGGATAAAGGCAGGTCGCAGGGGCAAACGATGGCAGTATTTATCAAGTCCAATGTAGTGCATTGAGCACTCGATCTAAAAACCTCCAATGACTTATCTAGATATAGATGGTATATTTTTACCTTATATAATCAGATGTTTAAATTTTAACGAACTCATCCAAGTTCGATGCTACATTTGCTAAAGCAATGTTCATTACAATTTGAATTTCCATGGTGGTGTACTGGAGAGGAGTTAGCAGCCTTAGCAGCCATGTATCACCAACAAATCTTGGTGAGCAAAAAAAAGTGTATTGTTTTTAACAATGTAGAAAGGCAGTTATTTATTTTCAGATTGCTTAAATTGAAATAAGCAGTGTTTCATGGATGATTGCCATGTTCCCTTTTATTCCAAAGGCAGATGAAAGAGTGATTCTCTCAGAACTGAGAAAAAGGCAAGTTCGAGTGGCATCACTTTAAAATCTGTTTTGATTTTTACACCTTAGATGGCCCCTAAATTACAAAACTTCTGTAGGATTTCAAAACTTTAAAGCCAAAGGGAGCATCTTGGTGGTTTGCTGGCAGTATTGTTCTATACCGTTTGGGTAAACTCTGGGGCAAATGCATTGGTCAGGAATTCCAGAACTATTGTTTATTTTAAATAATTTAAACTTTTTGGATATTAACTTAAAATAAATCTTATCCCTAGCATTCACTCAAACAAAAATATCCTCAAAAATGACAAAATGAAAGTGACAGTTTAAAGTACGGATCTGAAATTTGAGGTGTAAACTATTGTCTACTTCCCAGAAATCTGCGGGCCAACTGTGCTCGTACCAAGATCTCATCCAGCAAAGAGTTGCAGTATTTTTCCTTTTTTGCTATATCTGGCTTTATTTTTTTCAGTTCTATTGAGTTTAATTAACAAATGAAAAATCAAAGTTTGTACCATTTGACCAACATCTCCTTATTTTCCCTACCCTTCAGCCCCTGGCAACCAGCATTCTACTCTATTTCTACAATTTGACTTTTTTTTTTTTTTTTTTTAAGATTCCACATGTAAGTGATATGTACAGTATTTGTGTTTCTTTGTTTGGCTCATTTCACTTAGCAAAATGCCCTTCAGGTTCATTCATGTTGTCCCAAATGGCAGGATTTCCTTCATTTTTATGGCTAAAAAATATCCTGTTGTCTATATATATCACGTTTTCTCTATCTATTTGTACCTCCATGGATGCTTAGGTTGTTTCCATATTGTGGCCATTATGAATAATGCTGTAATAAACATGGGAATGCAGATATCAAAATTGTATTTCTTAGGGTGCACGTTTAAGAGAAATACTTAAAACTTGGCACATTCACAAAAGTAATGCCAATCATTGAGGTCTCTTGAGAGACAGCTGACTTTTCCAGATGACAGCCCCTTTTATTACTCACTTTACCTTTATGCTACAATAATTTTGTTGAAAACATGTGTGACTTTGAGACATATCATTTATTATTTATGACCTGATATCATAGTTGCTTAGTATAAATAAATCAAAATTGTAAGGTCAGAGGAACAAATTATTTGAATCTAGGGATTAATGATGGAAGACCTCATTAAGGCAAGGATTCAGACACCTTAACTCCCTTAAAACTTGCATGTACAACTCACATGTTGTGCTATTATTTAGGCATAGGTATTTTTTCCCCAGACATACTTTATGCTGCTTAAGGCTAAGACCATATTTTACTTCCTTTAAACCTCACAATGTTAAAGCAGAAATACGATAAAATGTTTAATGAATGAAATTCAGAAACTACAGCAGATTGTTAAAAAAACAGGAATAAAGCCATTCTGTTCCTATATATACTGTACATATTTAAAAAGAGGAATTTACTTTAGAAGTAACGGGGAAAAAAAACCTCTCACTTAGTAAGGATTAAGGCTTTAGTGGAGAAACATAAGGGCATAACAAACTATTATGTTTGAGGCTAATGGACAGAATAATTCAGATTCCTGTTTGATTTATGTTCTTTGAAGAGTTGCTAGTTCACCTAATTAATTTAAAACAGGCTTTAAACCTTAACCCAATTTTAAATTGAAATGGTAACCATCAGTCAACAGAAGATAAAGTTGCAGAATTATCTTTGGAAGAAATGTTAACACATCCCTTTTGGTCATTATTATTTTAGTTTAAAATTACTGCTAGATGTTAATAATATTGAGATAGATTATTTTAAAAATCTTAGTATGTCGACACTGAATTTTTTATATCTTTTTATCCCATAATCAAAGTTATTATGGCCTTAAGCTAAATTTCAATACTCCATTTAATTCTCCAGGTATCTATAAACAAAAAAGACTGAATGTGAAATTGTAACTAAGCATAAATGTTTGTATATGTGAATATGATATAGTAATTACTTCTTTTCCTAGAAAGATATTTGGAGTTCAACAAAATATAGACTGGATAAATATTATAACTTTACAATACAGAGAAATTAAAAATCCCTAGAGCCAACTGAGTAAAGGAGAAAATGATTTTCGATTTTCCTTTATTCTGTATTTCTGAAGTTTTCTGTTCTGTGCCATGGACTGAAACTGATTTTTAGCACACCTATAATTAGCATTGATTTTAAATATTATTTACAAATCAACTCTTTTTGCTGATGTTTCATTCATACTACTTAATTTGCTCTTATATACCCAATACTAGTTGTTCTTGGAGGGAAATGAAGAATAATTTTAAAACTTCATTTTCTTTAACTTTTGCATACTGTTGCATTTTCATCCTTCAGGAGATATGATTTTAGAGAAATTCTCCTTGGTCATCCTCTCAATCTAAAATTACACTGGTATCAACTCTCAACTGTAGTTTTTTGAGGACTTTAACCTACATATGTATAAACATTTATGTTTAACAAAACATTTATTGATTAGCATTTAGAGGCTTCCCAATAGTGTGCTGTTGCAAATTCTGTTGCTATAATCATCATTGCACTTATATGTCTGTGCTGTCATTCCTTAGGCTATTTTTATAGAATATCTTCTCAAGACTAAGAATGTTTAAAATTATTATAGTTCTATTTACAGTCAGGCTTAAGAAGCACTCTTTCATTGCATTTAAGAGCTTCTTAATAGGCTAATTCCTGCATTCTGCAACCATATACACTAAAGAGAACAATAATTCAATGGAACAAATGTTTAATGATAGCAGTTACATGGCTACCTGACATTTATTTATTTGTTTATTTTATTATTCTTATTCTTATTTTTTGAGATGGAGTCTCTACCTGTCACCCAGGCCGGAGTGCAGTGGCGTGATCTCAGCTCACTACAAGCTCCTCCTCCCGGGTTCATGCCATTCTCCTGCCTCAGCCTCCCTAGTAGCTGGGACTACAGGCGCCTACCACCACACCCGGCTAATTTTTTTTGTGTTTTTAGTAGAGACAGGGTTTCGCCATGTTAGCCAGGATGGTCTCGATCTCCTGACCTCATGATCTGCCCGCCTCAGCCTCCCAAAGTGCTAGGATTACAGGCGTGAGCCACTGCTCCCAGACGACATTTATTATATTTCTCTTGTTTGAGTAACCTTTGAAATTGTTCTTTTATTTACCATAAGAGTAGCTTCAAAGGTGACTCAAACAAGAGAAGTATGTTTTGAGTTTTGAAATAGCCATCCCGGCACAGAAAGGTAATTTTAGTGGCCTGAAAAATGTCTTCATTTTGAATGATTCACAGCATAGTTTAAGGACATATTAAGTTCAAATGTTGCCAGTGTATTTATTAGGTGTGATGGAGGAATATGAAAGTGAATCATACATATGATTTGTCTTAAGGATCTTAATAATTGTAAATGAAAGACAAGATTAAGCCCAAAAGAAAGTGAAAATGTTTCAGAGTAGTCAGGAAGTTAAAATTGAGGATTAAAAGGCTTTGAGAAAGGGAGGTAGAACCAAAAGCATGTAATCAAGGAAGGTTTCATGGAAGATGTTCTTTGTTAAACTTTGATGGATAGATAGGATTTAAAACTATGGAAATGAAGAAGAGAGGCCTGCATTCTTACAACAACAACAAGAACTTCTGTTAAGTACTTCTTATTTCCTGGATTTGAGGCACTTTATGAATTAAGCACTTTATAATTTTAGTTAATCTAATTTTTCAACAAACACTATGTAGATAGATACTGTTACTATCTACACTATATTGATAGGGAAACTGAGGTCCACAGAAATTTTGTATCTGGTAAAATGTCCAAGGGTTATTAAATGGCAGCACTAAGATCTGAACCAAGGTCAGATGTAATAGCATGAACAAAACTTGAGGCCTTAAAACACAGAATGATTATTGGGAATGGTGAGCTATTGGGTTTAGGCAGAGTAATTGACAAATAAAAGCAAGTAGTGGTTGATGAGATTGGAAAGATCTCTCAGGATCAGTTATGGAGGTCATCAGATACTAGCTTAGGAAACCTGTAGAGAGTTTTTGACTAGCTAGTGACATAGTGGTTTTGGACAGGTTGAAAATAAGGCTAAAGAGAGGTTACTGGATTTTGTGACTAGGTAGTCATTCGTATAGCCATCACATTTATTTAGTAATTTCTGTGTGCCAGGATTGTGAGGCAAATGTTGCCAATGTTGAGAATAATTAGGATAGAGAAATGGCCATTGGGTGTGGAAAAAAGGAGAAGGAACTGATCCTCCTCCGTTATGTACTTTCTCTCCTACATTTAGCTTACCGACTTTTTAAAGGATCCGTTGGATCTTCTCTTACTAGTGAAGATGATAACAATAATAAAAATAGTATCATTTATTGAACTTATATTTGTTAGACTATGTTGATTGCCTTATGTATATTGTCTTCTTTAACCTTCAAAATAACTTTATGAGGTAAAACAATATTTACTGTATTTTATAGATGAGGAAACTTAAAGTTGGAAGCTCAAGCAACTTGCTCATGGTTACTAATTGGTGAATCCAAGATTTAGTCAGTATTTGACTCCAAAGTCATCAGAATATAAAAGCTATGTTACAGCAATGCATTTTTTAAAAAACAGGTTCTGCTCTATGAGCTCTGAAGTGTCTTCACTCTTATTCTCAAATCTTGGAAACTACTGCTTAGCCATGTATTTTGTGTCTAATTCAGTCTGATTATTTCATAATTTTAGTTTATACAGTTTTTTCTTTTTTTAATACTATAACAAGTCAATCTTTTTTAGAGTGATAGTAGCAAAAATATATTCAGCAATTACTCTATGACAGTCAGTGCACTACCTGCTTCATACATAATAATCACGTTTAATCTTTGCACAACAATCCCACTAGGGTTATCATCATTTTACATTTGAGAAAACTGAGACAGAAAGCATATATACAGATACCAAGGTCAAAACCAGGATTTGAAATTGGCCGTCTGCCTCCATAGCCTGTGCTTCTAAGCACAGACATATGAGTCCTTTTGACAAATAAAAGGTGAGTTTTGAGGGTTTTTAGTTTTTTCTTTTAGGTGTTTTTTGCTGTTAACAATCATATTTATTCATGATCTGTGAACCTGTCTATGTTAGATTTTAAAAAGACAAAACCTGTCTTTAGCTTTCATAACTATCACTTTAAGTACAATTTTAGTGTTGCCAAAATTGCATTTTTCACTGCACATTAATTATTTATTTAGTTTCATTTAAAATTTTTAAAATAATTTTAATTTAATATATAATAGTTGTACATAGTTAGAGATATATTTGATATTTTGATCCAAGCATACAACTGCAGTGATCACATCAGGATAATTGGAATATCTGTCACCTCAAACATTTATCTTTTCTTTTGTTGGGAACATCCCAATTCCTCTCTTCTAGCTATGTGGAAATACGCAGTAAGTTATTGTTGACCAAAATCTCCCTACTATAACAGTGAATACTAGAACTGATTCCTTCTAATTTCATTTTTGTACCTACTAACCAATTTCTGTTTATCCCCCTGCCTTTTACCCTTCCTAGCTTCTCATAACCACCATTCTACTCTCTACCCCCATAAGATCCACATTTTTAGCTCCCAGATATGAATGTGAAATCATCAGGGATATGCCAATCAAAACCACAATGAGATATCATCTCACCTCAGTTAAAATGGCTATTATCAAAAAGACAAAAAAATAATGGATGCTGGCCAGGATGCAGAGAAAGGGGAATGTTGGTATACTGTAAGTAGAAACACAAAGTAGTACTGCCACTGTGGAAAATAGTGTGTGGAAGTTCCTCAAAAACTAAAAATAGAACTACCACATGACCCAATTCCACTGCTGAGTATCTATCCAAAAGAATGGAAATCAGTATATTGAAGAGATATATGCATTCCCATGTTTATTGCAGCATTTCACAACAGCCAGGATATGGAATCAACCTAAGTGTCCAACCACAGATGAATGGATAAAGAAAATGTGGTATACATACACAATGAAATATTATGTAGCCATAAAAGGAGCAAAATCCTGTCATTTGCAGCAACATGGATGAAACTGGAGGTCATTATATTAAGTGAAATAAGCCAAGATTGCATTTTAATGATAGCTAAGTTTATCAAAAAATTTCACTTAAGGGATCATTATTTCATTGGATTTTGTAAACAATGAAAACTTTTAAATATTAAATAAAATGCAAATTTTTATTTATATATTCCTACCATTTACTTAGCACTGGAATAGTGCTTGGAGAGAATAAGTTGACACATTAAAAAATACTATCTTTACACATGGTATTTTGGAGACTTATTGGTGGCTTTTTGGTCCTCCCAAGGTATTCCTTGGCTGAAGGTATATTTGATAGTCATTTGGAAGGTTTCTTAAGGCTACAAAAATCTGTCTTTCTGTTTCAAAGAGTAAAATAGCTTGCCGTGGGAAAATGACTCTCTTTCTAGGTCTGCTCATTCTACAGATGTCAGAGAGAAAAAATAAAGTCTGTGTCTACATTTATCATTGCGCTGGTTTTCAATTAGTCTGCTTTGCCATCTTTTAGTAACTTCTATTCAAAGAGTTGTTTTGTCTTACAATCCTAGGTATGTTCTTTATGGATTAGCAGTGTATCTTTGTCTATAAGCATAGAAACAAGGAAGCTTTATTTATCCTAACTTTTTGTTACCATTCCTTTTCCATTTTCATATTAACTATTTGAAACTATTATTCTACGTAGAGAGTGTGTGATGACACAGTTTTGGCCAGACAATGAGGAAACAAGGTATTTCTATTGCAGAATGTAAATAGATATAACCCTTCTGGAAGGAAATTCAGCAATTTTTACCCAAAGCCTCAAAAACATTTATATTCTTTGATCCAGTAAGTTTACTTATTGGGGTTTATTCTAAGACAATAGAGGATATGTGTAAGGCTATGTGCACAAATATGTTTATTACATTGTTATTTATAATATTGAAAAATAGAAAAAATAGAAAAGTCTAAGAATAGGAGATTGGTTCAATGAAGTATGGTACCTCTATATTATAGAATACCAGTTAGCCATTAAACATTATGTTACAGAAAAATACTTACTGACATAAGGAAATGTTAATATAATACTTGGTAAAGATGAATAGTTTACTATCATTTTATGTGTATGTTATTTAAAATACTAAAACTAAAATATCAACAATGGTTATCTTTGTATAATGAAATTTTATGAGTGATTCTCCCCACCTTTTTGATCTTTATGTTTTCTTCTGTCTGTATAGATATGAAGCACTTTTATAATAGGTATAAAAAGTTAGCCAAATACAAAGTCAGTATTATCCAGAAAATTATTATATCTCTTATTTTCCTCTATTGTGTGATCTACTATACAGTTTTACTGATGATGATGAAATTAGAAATAAAAGAAATCTATTAATAACTGCAGTAAAAAAAATGGTGTATTATTAAGGTTTGCTGCAGTCATTTGTATGTTGAAAGGATACCGTATCTTTACCTGTTTAGAAAAGCAAAGGTGTTTTATTTGAGGCACAAACACTTCATCTGAACTGACCCTATGTGTTGTGACACCCTACAACATCTACCCCAACAAGCAGTGTTGATTATTTGCCATAATAATTAGGATTTCAGTAGAAATGGCCAGCCTCCAACATCTATAAGATGTTCTTTCCTAATAGCTTTGCTGTACACTATACATACGTGGTGACCTATGCCCCCAAGTTCAACCATATTCCTTGTAAATGTGAAAATATGGTAGTTTCATCACTTCTCAAAAAAAGAGAAATAGGTACTCTGCAGTACTCTCAGTGCTTTCCATTGTCCTGCTATTAGTGAAAATCACTTAAGATAAAATCTAACTAACAATGATTAGTTAGACAAATAGTGTCAAAAAGTTATGTCATACAATTTTTCCAGTTTTTTCATATAGCACTAAAACTGTTGTGAGAGCGAATTTGTCAAAAACAGTCTGTACCAGCTTTAGCCCAGTATAAATAAAGTGTGAAAGTAAACAATCCATCACACACACACATAATAAATAATATGAAAAGCACATAAGGAATGAGTTTTTTTTTAAAGTTTAGATAGTCAATGAAAGTAGATTTGAATATTTTTATGAAATTAGATCAGAAATTTGAGTACAACATTAGAAAGACTGAAATCTCAAAATTTTTAGTGAAAAGAGGAAGCACATGAGAAATAGGGGTATTTGTTGAACTATTGAAATACTCCAAAGAAACTAGTTTCTATTTTTATGAAACTAAAAATAGGTAAGTCTGTAGGTAAATATTTATAAGATAAGTCATATTGGGAGCCATCTTTAAAAAATCAGACATTTTGTCTTTTTTTTCGGTGTATGTTTTACATAGTTGGGGTTGTACCCCACAAATATATTGGTATCTTACTTTCCATTTAATATGCTATTATGCTATATATTTTCATTTGTCATTAACATCTTTTGTTCTTAATATTCAGTGGTTACATGGCATTACAGTTTTGGTGTTCCATAATTTAATTAATCTTTCTCTTATTGTTTCTATTTTTTTTTTTTTTACTTTTAAATAATGTAGCACTAAACATCTTGGAGCATAAATCTTAATCTGCACTATTGCCTTCAGACAGGAAATACTAAGGTGAATGATTGAACATTTTTAAGACTCAATACATTTTGCCAAGTTATTTTGAGAAGATGAACTAATTTATACTTTTTAAAGCAATAGTATGGAAAACAAAATGAATTACTTGCATTTACTGAGGTATTTGAAGCAAGTCACTTTTGAATACAAATAAAAAGGTAAATTCTTTATGATAAAAGTAAACTTTAATATAGAAACCTTGTGATTCTTATAGTTTTTTTACTGTTTCTCAACTAAAAATATTAAAATGAATGTTATTTCAATGACTAAGATATAGTATATTTATACACAAATATAATTTCAGCCGGGCGCGGTGGCTCAAGCCTGTAATCCCAGCACTTTGGGAGGCTGAGACGGGTGGATCACGAGGTCAGGAGATCGAGACCATCCTGGCTAACCTGGTGAAACCCCGTCTCTGCTAAAAAATACAAAAAACTAGCCAGGGGAGGTGGCGGGCGCCTGTAGTCCCAGCTACTCGGGAGGCTGAAGCAGGAGAATGGTGTGAACCCAGGAGGCAGAGCTTGCAGTGGGCTGAGATCCGGCCTCTGCACCCCAGCCTGGGCGACAGAGCGAGACTCCGTCTCAAAATATATATATATATATATATAATTTCAAACAGTGACTTCTATTGGGGAAAACCAGGAAACAGGAATTCTGAATTTTGACCTTGGCCCTCCTAATAACTGATCTTGGTATGTACTTAGCTTCCCTAGAGTTTAGTTTTCCCCATCTGTAAAATAAGTGTATTGGATCACATGATCCCTAAGAGATGAAAAGCAAGAGCTAAATGAGTAGTAATTATTATAAAGAAGTTCTTGCTCTTTTTAAGATGCTAATCCTTTATTATTTGAGATGTTCTTATGTGCAGCAAGTCATTATATAAATAGAGTTACCTTCAATGTGTGCTTTTTACCCTGCTGTGGTCTGAATGTTGTTGCACCTCCAAAGTTCGTGTTTGAAAATGTAATCACCAATATAATGGCATTAGGTGAGACATTTGGGAGACGATTAGACCGTGAGGGCAGAGCCCTTGTAAATCGAATTAGTGCCCTTGTAAAAGAGGCCCCAGAGAGTTGCCTTGCCCCCTTTCTGCCATGTGAGGTTAGAGTGAGACTTCTCAGCCTTGAGAGCTGTGAGAAATAAATATTTGTTGTTGTGGTATTTTGTTACAGCAGCCCAAATGGACAAAGATACACTCTTTTGGCTCTCTCTTCATTCAGTCCAAGGGTGTTCTGCTGGGTTTTGGCTACTTTTCATTTCTTTTATCAAATATTTGTTAAGTCTTATTAGGGAAAGTCTAGAGGTATTCTGCTTTACTAGTATGACCATATCTTAATAACCCTGGTGTGAGTAACATACTGTATGAATAATTAATTTGTTTTAGAGCAATGGTTTTCTAAAAATGGGGTATCATAGTTTCTAATAATTGACTATTAAGAGGGTCAAATAATAGATTTTAAGTAATTTTTTGGTTTAAATAGATCTTGTCAACTAGATAATAGAGAGATTAAGAGCTGCTTTGCACTCAGGTTTCATGTTTTTATTACAAAGATCAATTGTACTTACAAGAAAACACTGAAGGAAATTAGATTATATATACTAATTAATAACATCCAGAGAATGATAAAAATATCATTGTTTGTATTCATGCTGTGACAAAATACCTGAAAGAAAAGTTCTATTTTTGTATTTTTCATTATTAATTCATTTAATAACTTTGATATGTAATCGTATAGGAGATTAGGAATGAACCTTGCTTGATGTTTCTCTTTTTCTCATTTCTCACATTCAATCCCTGGATTCTATCTTTTTTCAGTAAGATGTATATCTGGAATCTATTCATTTCTCTTCATTCCTACTGCCACTTCTTTGGTTCAGGCCATCATCATCCCCTGATTGAAATTATGTAACATTCTTCTAATTTGTCTCCTGTCCTCCAGTTTTGTTTTACTCAATTGTCTATAGAGTAGCCAGGATATTTTAAACCTGATTATGCTGACGGTTTCTCATTTCCCTAAGGGTAAAGCTCACACTCTTTAAATGGCTCCTGAGACTTACCATGACTGGGCCTCGCTTCTCATCTCTCCCCTCTGTTCTTACACTTTATGGTCTAACCTATTCTATATTTGCCATTCCTTGAATGTGACTAGCTCAGAATCTTCTGTTTTAACAGTACTTCCATAGGGAAATCCTCTCTGATCCCTAGATTAGGGCAGGATGCCTTGCTACTGCTTTCATATCAACTTTTAATTCTTCAGTTATAACAAAACATACTTGTTTGATTTATCTGCTTTCTGTGATGTCAGGTTTTGTGTTGTTTGTTATGGAGTCCCTAGCACCTATATGGTACCTGACACACAGATGTTCAATATTTTCTACAGGAAAGAATGAATATAGAAAGAGAGACGATGTAGCTTAGGAAGGCTTTATTGAGAAGATAGGTCTTAAAGGATGAGTACCTATTTTGATTAAAAGAGGGTAAATACTACATAGATAGAAATATTTGTTTACATGTGATTTTTCATTCAGATGTGTTATAGTACACATACAGCAGAATACCAAGCTCTGTGTCTCCAACCTGTGCAGTTAGAGGCAGTAGTTTTTCTAAAGGTATAATTTGGATCAGCCCAGTTTCTTAAGACTCATTGTGGCTAGTCTCCATCAAATGTTGTGTGTGAAAGAAGGGAAACTATTCACAGGTAAATAAAGTGTTCATAGTCAAGAATTCAGGCTGTTCATAATGTGAGGGCTGTTTCAGGATGATATGTTGTACTTGGTGTCTTAATTTTGAATATAGTTGAATTGACTATAATCTTAGTCTTTTTTTTTTTTTGGTTTGTGTTTTCTTTATTTCTAAAACACAACCTTTTGTCACATGGTAAAGAGAAACCATTTCTAATTATAATTTTTGAGTTATTGATTCTATTATTAGAAAACTTTTCAATCTTAAAGTTTCCTGATTCTGCTATGTTGTGGTAAAAGAAAACAGTACTCAAACTTTGATAATTAAGACACAGTGAAAATTCATAGTAAAAATGCCAATAACTTACATAGGTTTCATTACTTGACTTAACCATGCAGTTTTAGAATTTGGTAATACCACATTATCTTTTACATGTAAACTCTTTAGAAGATATTAAATAAAAAGATAAAATGTATGTTGGTCTGAAGAATCTGAAACATAAATGAAATCCCTGAAAATTAAAACGGGAATATGTGTTTACCTATTTACTATTTACACAACTATCAAACATTGCCAAAGTAAAACTCCTGTGTAGGCACTCATCATTTTGATGGGTGGATAAGTGATGATGCCCATAGTCTGGAGGGAAGATTCCTTCAAAAGAGTACAATTTTGCTTGGCAAATCTTTTGCATGTTAAACTCTTTAGAAAAAGAAATTAAATAAAAATATAAAATGTATGTTCGTATGATGAATCTGAAACATAAATGAAATTCCTGAAAATTAAAAGGTGAATATGTATTTACCTATTTACTATTTACACAACTATCAAAGATTGCCAAAATAAAAATCCTTTTTAGGCACTCATCATTTTGATGGGTGGATAAGTGATGATATTCAGAGTTTGGAGGGAAGATTCCTTTAAGAGAATATAATTTTGCTTGGTAAGTCATAAAGCCTAAAGCTTAGTCACGTATAGAGAAAGCTGCCTAATAATTAAGAGTTGACATTTTAACACGGTATTTGCAACAGACACATTGGATACTTAATTAAAAGGAGAACTGCTTATTTTTAAAGGACTGAAAAAATTTGACTCTCCTTGGCAAATGAAATCTTCATAGTATCAGAAATGGGAAATCTGAAGGATGTGGCTCATTCTCTGTTTGGATGATGCAGAATTGCTCTAAGCAGTAAGCTTACTGTTTTCAGACAGCATTAGCAGCATCAGCAAATACAACTGTGTCAGTCTCTCTTAGTATGGGGTGTTTGTAACTGCACAGGGGAGATGATAAATAGTATATGATTTGACATCTTGATGATGGCTTAAACAGATACTGATGGACAGATCTGCTGTTTGATATTTTTTTCACTAGCCCTGAAGATGCTGAGACATAGAGATGGCTGTGATTATCTTTTGTAAGACAGGAAATGCAGTCTTTAGGGGTTTCTGGAAATAGAAAGGTCATGCAGTCTGGAACCTGTGAGCCTTTTCAATCTCTAAGTCATCAGGTATGACCTCATGAATTATGATGATAATATTAGAATGTAGGGTGCTTGTTTTTTCTAGTTCTTACTCATTGAAAATATGTTGATTAATGTAATTGTTTATTGTCAGACTTTCCTTAGGATATTTGAACAAGTAAGATTTACGGCAGCTGAACAATATGATTATTAGAAATGTGTGTGTATGTGTGTGCCTGTGCGTGTGTATGTGTTTAAATTTGTGTTTACTTTAGCTTTTTGGGGGAGAGGGTGGTAAAGGAAGAGATTCTTTGAATGTAATTAAAAGCAAGGTTTGGGGCGCTTCAGATTTTTCCAGATTAAGCCTGAATAGAGTCAATCTTTATATTTTACTTCAAGTGATAAAAATAGTATAAATTGATCAAATTGATAAGGATACATCATAGCTAGCTGCTTACAGATAGTGATATATTACAAATATTTTTATTATTTGGAATTTCTTAAGCATAGAAACTGATGCTGCTACCCGTGTAGTATGCCATATAGCAATGAAAGTTTGGTGAATAGAATCATCTTTGTCAGCATCTGACCTATAAACTAATTTCCTGAAATTTATGTTGCATTATCTGAACTGTTTTAAAGACATCGGTTTTAATCATTTCTGAGATCTATTGAAATACTGATGCTCTTGGTGCTTTTAAGGTAGATATATACTAATGCATTGTTCATAGATGAAAGCAGACTATAAATCTGTTTTTCACAAAGAAAGCTTGTGACATTTAAGCTTGTTGAAGATTTTTTTACCCAGAGAGCTTCGTCCTTTGCTTACTTTCATTTTCAGACTGAAAATACTTGACTATATTAAACAGGCAAATGATTTGGATTTCGATGTCCATTTTGTCCTGAAACTCTGCCATTTATTTTAAACTATTTTCATCCATCAAGTTATATATAATGCATTAACTTTGATTTGTTATAGTATATCCTCAGAATTATATACTTGGGTAAGAAACTACCTATATTTGACATTCAGATTTTGAAGGAAATATATTTCATTTTTTAAAATATTGCACATACTTCTGCCTCAATGTTAGAGAACTTTTCAGGTACTCCATATTAAATAAAGTAATCAAAAAGAGATAAACATGTTGCAGCAGTTCTCAACAGCAAGATGGTTTTGTCTTCATGATTCTGTAGCCTGATTGTAATTTATCAGGGTGAAATGACATAGATTAAAAAATGAATATATTTAAGGAAGTCTGAAACAATGAATTGATTCAGTTAAGGGGTAAGTTTCTCCTTTTTAATTAAAAACACATTCTGCCTACTGATATTGACTATAATTTATATGTTATTCAGGCTACTTAGCCAGCTTATATTCTTATTAGTAGGGAAGATTGGCATATTCTTAAGCTTGATTAATTTTGAAATGATTTGAATATACCTTTTAATTGCAACAAAACCTGTCTAATCTGTTAGAATTTATTTCCAGTATTTGCATGTATTAGTCATTATGAGTACATTCTGTTTCTTGGCATTGCTTTGGGATTCCTCTTGGTATTGGTTTCACAGCATTCTGCTATTTTTCACTGTATTCCTGACCTTTCAAGAGAAACAAACTGTAAAGATTTTTGGTTACTTTCCTTTAGTAGCATTTAAATGAGGATATCTCGATAATTTTGTAAGGTGGAAAACAATTACTATTTTAGAATTGTCATTTCTGTCACAAATCAGAGAAATTTTTCTCTCTTACTATTTCAAAATACACTACAATAAAAAGCAAAGACTGGTTAGAATGTAGTTGAATGCAATGTCAATCTTTCTTCTTGCGTGGCAAGATAATCTTGCCCGTTGGAATGATAAAACTGATTGTAAACTTGCCCAGTAATGATTGGTCATCTTCCTTACAAAGGTTGCCTTCATTTATACTATTTTACATGTATTTCATGATACATCATAAAGGTTTCTAAAGGTAAGCTGCCAATAAAAAGCTATTTGAGTAATTCTTCAATTCAGTAAACATAGTAAAGGCTGATCATTGCATGATACTGTATGGATTTGGTGTTAGGAGGAATGCAGAAAAGAAAAAGTCATTTCCTGCTTTCAAGGAGATTAGAAAATGTATACAATAAACTGTGTTTACACTTTGAATTGACTTTTGGTAGGCAGTATGCTACAATCAGTTTTAACTTAATCTATAAGCTGATTAATCCTAGAAGGAGTTACATGTAACTTCTTTTTCCTCATGTAAATTTCTTGATATTAGATAAATGAAGGCTTAGGTCAAACTGTATAATTATGCATCCCATAACTTTATTTAAAATTGCATTAAAGACTTTTAGAATGCATGATTTCTTGTACAGGGCTTTATAAACTGTGAATCAGTAAAATAGCTTTGCATGTTGTATAAGCCATCATTGTCAGTCTGAGACTGAAGGTGGACCTAGTTCACTGGCAGGAGGCAGAAGTATCAGCTCAGCATAGAGACTTGATCAGTCCTGTCTAATTCCAGGCTCAGTGTGGGTAATTGAGTATTATGGAAGGGGTTTTTACTGTATAGGGATAAAACTTGGCAATAAAGAGTAGCAAATATGGAAGTGTCTGTTACTAACTAGGTCATTTGGAGAGTCCTTTGAATAAAATGGGGGAATAGGATTTACCTCAGGCTCTGAGAAAGCAGATCAGGACCAACTAATTACGGAAGCGGACCTTAGCTGCTGCTTGGTGAAGAGTAAGGCCATTACTCTCTTCTCTTTTATTCCAATATGCTTGCTGAAGTTGCAGGAAGGTGGGTAGAGAAGACGCAAAGCGCTTGTTTCCCCAGAATCCCTAACTGGAACACGCTTCCTGATAGTGCCTCCAAAGTGCCTGTTTGCTTGTATTAGAGCAATAGAAAGTTGGTTTGCAAATTCTTCTGGTTTGTAACGGCTGGCTGCAGTAAGAGGCTAGTGCAATAGTTCAGTGTCTGGACTGCCATGTTTTCTGGGTTCAATTCTTAGCTATGCTACTTACTAGCTGTATCATCTTGGCTTGTTTCCTGATATGTAATATAGGGATAATAATGGCACCTACCTCAGAGAGTTGTGGTAAACATTAAGTGAGTTAATGTATATGAAACACTTTTAAGAGTACCTGACATATAGCAAACATATTATTGTCAACATCCTTTGTCGACAGACTTTGTTATAGACATTCTAAGAGGTTGGATGGGCTATTGGCAGGACTTTGTAACAGTCATCATGCAGTTTAGTTTTGTTCCCTCTCCCTTACTCTCTTTATCAAATAAGAAATTATATATGCTACACTGAAATAAAGATAGTTACAAAAATGCAAACAAAGAACAACATGCTATATCCAATTCAATTCTAACATTTACTGACAATAAGAATTGTGACTTGATGAAAGATTTTGTGTTTAAACTTTGCATCTACCTACCAGGCTGATTCCAACTCTCTTAGAATTCTGTGTGCAGATTCTTTGCTTCTCTGGATTATACCAACTACTTTATTCATGACTGAAAGATTACTAGGACTTTGGGAAAATTTAACAGCAACTTAAGGTCTTTCTTGTTTATTGTTTAAGAATAAAATTAAGGGGTTAAAAAAAAAAGCCTTTCTTTAAAAGCTTAAAGAAAATAATAGGGGCAAATTTACCTAGATTTAGTGACACTTAGTCATTAAAAGTGTCCAGGACAAAACATTTAACTGAAAGTCAAACACAACTTGTTTTTAATAATTTTATTTCTTGGCATTTTTATTCTAGATGAAACACTAAATGAAATATATTATAAATAGAATACAACATATATAAATAGAACAATTCAAGTTCCCATTTGATAGAGTATAATATTTTGAATTGCTGGTGATTAGTTAATGTAAAAACATTAATCTGCTTAAAATTCTCAATAAACTTCAAAGACAAGTGAGTAATATGATATTTGGATTAAATTTACCTGCTTAAATATGGCATTTTGTTACATCTCTGAATTTCACTTCTCTTCTCTGAAGAAATTTCCTCAGTGTGCTGCTGTTTCCCCCCAAATTGGCACAGAGTTAGTTGAATCTCAGAATAGTGCAATTTTTAAAAACAAATATACAAAACTCTACAATGTTCTAGAAAGAACTGTACTGGGCAAGGATATAAAAGTCTGTAGGTCTCTGCCTTCAGGAGGTCACAGGTAATGGGTTGTAACTACAAAATACAAGTAACTATGGCAGAATATGGAAAGTAGTGAATGCCATGAGGTAGGTCTTGAAGACTGGCCAACATAGAGAAAAGGTCATTTCAGGCAGAAGAAACATCATTAAAGGTAGGGAGGCAGAAAGCAAATAATAGAATAGTTCATTTTGGCTATAGCCTAGTGGGATAACTTAGACTTATCACAGAAAAGGTGTGTTGGGACCAGATAAGTATAGAATCTTGAATGTTAGATTATGGTTTCTAAACTGAGAACATTTCTTTGCTGATGTACTTATTCCTGGAAAAAATAAAATATAAAACAAAAAGAGCAGTACCTATATTTTGAAGTCATTTGCAGAGCTCTAACCCTGTTGAGACTTTGAGAATGAAAATTAAATTCCTGAGTAGATTTAGTAGTTAGTAGACAAGGTAGGGGGTAGAAACAAACTGAAGGATTTTAATAAAATTTTCTATCAAAATTGCACATGAGAGCATTTCTCAGTCTATCCACAAGCACTCGAAAGTCCTAGATTTCAGATCCTAAGAGACCTCCTGCTTGTCTGTGATGTAAACTCCATTTTATTGGTACGTAATCTGATTTAGCTTTGGCTTTGTTTTTGACATTTCCTAAAGCAAGGACAATCTAGTGGGATCATTTTAATACAATGAATACTCATGTTACTATGGTGAATAGTTGGATAAAAAGGACTTTGTCTTAGGGAAAATTGGAAATTAAAATTGCCATTTTGAATCACAGAAGTCACTGAATATTTTACCTTTGTTCTTTGTTCATTTAAAAATGATAAAGTAAACCATGTTTGCAAATACTTTTAATATCGCCTTCTTCTACTCCATACACCAGAGGCATTTTAGTATTGCCTGAGGTTAGTAAAAAAGCTGGATACCTTCCAAGAGCAGATTTCCTTTAGATGTGACAGCTGGGATGTGATTTTTGGTATCAGATGCAGGAAGACGTCATTTGTACATGGTAATTGTGAAAAAATTGGAACCTATTACTCTCACTTAGTATAAATGATCCGTAAAAAGTATGTCAGAAGTAAAACTCCTGGAATTCTACAGGGAGAGTTAAAATAAAACCAGACACAGGTGCTCACCTGACTCTATTTTTAGAACAATAGGAGACTCATATAATGGAGAATACTCTGTACTTCCTGTATAAATCTACATTATTTAAAAGTCGTATTTTCTAGAAGTTCTTGTGAAGTTGTCCTTATTAATCTTTGCAATTTCACATTGCCTAGGAAAGAGCCATTCACCTGGTAGGAACCCAACAAATTTTCAGTACTTGTTTTAGAATCAGAGTCCCATTTCTGAAAGAAACCTTGGATATCATTGGGCTTCGAGTTGCTTTAAACGTTTAAACACAGTTTTGTTTCTCTAAAAGCAAATAAAAGGCATTTAGAGGAAAAGGACCCTTTCTTCATCTTAAGACTTTTAAAAATGGCAATACAGGAAGATTGATAACAACAATAAGTTAAAGGAGAATTCAGTATTCCTCCATGAAACTACTCTTTCTAAAAGGCAACAGAGACTGGTTCCAGTGAAGCATATTATGATGTGTGGCATGTAAGTGTATACCATTATTTTTGTATACCAAATGTATACTACTCATTTTTTCCACAAATTCAATTTAATCTCATAAGAATTTATTGAGGCTACTGTATAACATGGAGGAAAGCTGTATACCACAGTAGCAAGGAGCTAGGTTTCCAGAGCGGGACTCTTGTGTTAGAATCCTATATCTTCCACTTTACTGGTAATTTTTGACTTAGGAAAGTTACTTAATCTCTCTTTTCTTCAGTGTTTTCATCTGTGAAATGAGGACACTAATATGTTAATCTCTAGAGTTGTAATGAAAATCAAATACATTAATAAATTAATACTTCAAACAGTGCCTAGAGTGTTTGATTCAGTGCCTAACTTAATAAACATTGGTTATTATAATTATCCCCACTGAACTAGGTAGAAGCTACAAATATGTATGTGTATATTAAATATGCATATATATACACACACATACTATACATCCTATGTAAACACAATTTTAGTATGTATGTATATCTATATATACGTATACATTCTACCTTAAGCATATATAGTATACTGAAAAAGAAATTTAGTAGCTTGCCCAAGATCAAAATTGCCAGCAAAGTATAGGATGATTTAAGTTTCAAACCCAGAAAGTCTAGCTCTACAGCTGTTGGTCTTAACTACTGTTTCATACTGTTTAGAGTATAAACACCTAAATTAGATAGCTATGTATAAATTAGTATATTCTAAATGCCAAATTGAGACTGAAGCCATGAAGGTAAACTGAAACTACTGTGAAAAGACTTAATGGAAGAATTGTGACTTTTATTTTATTTTAAGTTCTGGGGTACATGTGCAGGATACACAGGTCTGTTACGTAGGTAAATGTGTGCCAAGGTGGTTTGCTGCACCTATCAACCCATCACCTAGGTATTAAGCCCAGCATGCATTAGCTATTTTCCCTGATGCTCTCCCTCTTCTCTCACACACCGCAGCAGACCCCAGTGTGTGTTTTTCCCCTCCCTGTGTCCACGTGTTCTCATCTTTCAGCTCCCAGTGAGAACTTGTGGTATTTGGTTTTCTGTTCCTGTGTTAGTTTTCAGATGATAATGGCTTCCAGCTCCATCCATATCCCTATAAAAGACATGATCTCATTTCTTTCTATGGCCACATGGTGTTCCAGGGTGTGTATTGTACCACATTTACTTTATCCAGTCTATCACTGATGGACATTTGGGTTGATTCTATGCCTTTGATATTGTGAGTAGTGCTGCAGTGAACATATGCATGCGTGTATCTTTATAATAGAATGATTTATATTCCTTTGGGTACATACCTAGTAATGCGATTACTGGGTCAAATGGTATTTCTGGTTCCAGGTCATTGTGGAATTTCCACACTGTCTTCCACAATGTTTGAACTAATTTACATTCCCACCAAAAATGTAAAAGTGTTTCTATTTCTTCACAGCCTCGCCAGCATTTGTTGTTTCTTGACTTCTTAATAATCACCATTCTGACTGGTGTGGGATGATATCTTATTGTGGTTTTAATTTGCATTTCTCTAATAATCAGCCATATTAAGCTTTTTAAAGTATGTTTTTTGGCTGCTTATGTATCTTCTTTTGAGAAGTGTCTGTTCATGTCCTTTGCCCACTTTTTAATGGGGTTGTTTTTTTCGTGTAAATTTGTTTAAGTTCCTTGTAGACTCTGGATACTAGGCCTGTGTCAGATGGATGGATTGCAAAAATCTTCTCCCATTCTATAGGTTGTCTGTTTTCTCAATGGTTTCTTTGGCTGTGCAGAAGTTCTTTAGTTTAATTAGATCCCATTTGTAAATTTTTGCTTTAGTTGCAATTGCTTTTGATATTTTTGTCATGAAATCTTTGCCCATGCCTATGTCCTGAATGATATTGCCTAGATTTTCTTCTAGGGTTTTTATAGTTTTGGGTTTTACATTTAAGTCTTTAATCCATCTTGAGTTAATTTTTGTATAAGATGTAAGGAAAAGGTCCATTTTCAATTTTCTGCACCATTTATTAAATAGGGAATACTTTCTCCATTGCTTGTTTTTGTCAGATTTGTTGAAGATCAGACAATTGTAGATGTATGGTCTTATTTCTGAGTTATTTGTTCTGTTCCATTGGTCTATGTGTCTGTTTTTGTACTAATACCATGCTGTTTTGGTTACTGTAGCCTTGTAGTATAGTTTGAAGTTGGGTAGGGTGATGTTGCCAGCTTTATTATTTTTTGCTTAGGATTGCCTTGACTATGCCAGTTCTTTTTTGGTTCCATGTGAATTTTAAAATAGTTTTTGCTAATTCTGTGAAGAATATCAATGGTAGTTTAATCATTGAATCTATAAATTACTTTGGGCAGTATGGCTATTTTCATGATGTTGATTCTTCTTATCCATGAGCATGGCTTGTTTTTCCATTTGTTTGAGTCTTCTCTGATTTCTTTGAGCAGTGGTTTGTAGTTCTCCTTGAAGAGGTGCTTCACATTCCTTGTTAGCTGTTTTCCTAGGTATTTTGTTTTCTTTGTAGCAATTGTGAATGGGAGTTCATTCATGATTTGACTTTATGCTTGTCTGTTGTTGGTGTATAGGAATGCCTATGATTTTTGCATGTTGATTTTGTATCCTGAGATTTTGCTGAAGTTGCTTATCTGCTTAAGAAACTTTTGGCCTGAGATGATGGGGTTTTCTGGGTATGGGATCATGTCATGGGCAAACAAAGACAGTTTGATTTCTTCTCTTTCTATTTCAATACGCTTTATTTATTTATTTTGCCTGATTGCCCTGGCCAGAACTCCCAATGCTATTTGAATAGGAGTGGTAGAGAGCATCCTTGTCTTGTGCCAGTTTTCAAGGGGAATGCTTCCAGCTTTTGCCCATTCAGTATGATATTGGTTGTGGGTTTGTCATAAATGGCTTTTATTATTTTGAGGTATGTTCCTTCAAACCTAGTTTATTTAGAGTTTTTAACATGAAGGGATGTTGAACTTTATCAAAGTCCTTTTTCTTCATCTATTGAGATAATCATGTGGTTTTTGTCTTTAGTTCTGTTCATGTGATGAATTCTGTTTATTGATTTGCATATGTTGAACCACTCCTGCATCTCAGGGATGAAGTAGACTTGATTGTGGTGGATAAGCTTTATGATGTGCTGCTGGATTCAGTTTGCCAGCATTTTCTTAAAGATTTTTGCATTGATATTCATCAGGGATATTGGCCTGAAGTTTTCTTTATTTGTTGTATCTCTTCCAGGTTTCGGTGTCAGGATGATGCTGGCATCATAAAATGGATTAGAGAGGAGTCCCTCCTTTCCAATTGTTTGGAATAGTTTCAGAAGAAATGGTACCAACCCCTCTTTGTACCTCTGGTAGAATTCAGCTGTAAATTCATCTGGTCCTGGGCTGTTTTGGTTGGGAGGCTATTTATTACTGCCTCAGTTTCAGAACTTGTTATTGGTCTCTTCACGGAATCAACTTCTTTGTAGGTCAGTGTGAGGAGGGTGTATGTGTCCGGGAATTTATCCATTTCTCCTAGATTTTCTAGTTTATTTGCATAGAGGTGTTTATAGTATTCTCTGATTGTTGTTTGTATTTCTGTAGGGTCAGTTGTGATATCCCCTTCATCATTTTTACTGTGTCTGTTTGATTTTTCCCTCTTTTCCTCTCTGTTAGTCTAACTAGTGGTCTATCTATTTTATTAATTTTTTTAAAAAACCACCTCCTGGATTCATTGATTTTTTGAAGGGATTTTTTGTGTCTCTCCCTCCTTCAGTTCTGCTCTGATCTTGCTAATTTCTTGTCTTCTGCTAGCTTTGGGGTTTGTTTGCTCTTGATTCTCTGTAAATAGTTCTTTTAGTTGTGGTGTTAGGATGTGGGTTGGAGATATTGCTAGCATTTTGATGGGAGCATTTAGTGCTATAAATTTCCCTCTTAACACTGCGTTAGCTGTGTCCCAGAGACTCTGGTATGCTCTCTTTGTTCTCATTAGTTTCAAAGAACTTCTTGATTTCTGACTTAATTTTATTATTCACCCAGAAGTTATTCAGGAATGGGTTGTTCAATTTCTATGTAGTCATGTAGTTTTGAGCGAATTTCTTAATCTTGAGTTCTAATTTGATTGTGCTGTGGTCTGAGAGACTGTTGTGATTTCAGTTCTTTTGCATTTGCTGAGGTGTGTTTTACTTCCACTTATGTGATCAGTTTTAGAGTAAGCACCAGGTAGTGCTGAGAAGAACGTATATTCTGTTGTTTTGGGGTGGAAAGATCTGTAGATAACTGTCAAATTCACTTGATCCAGAGCTGACTTCAAGTCCTGAATATCTTTGTTGATTTTCTGTCTTGATCATCTGTCTAATATTGACAGCAGGGTGTTATTATCTCCCACTGTTATTGTGTGGGAGTCTAAGTCTCTTCATAGGTCTCCAAGAATGTGTTTTATGAATCTGGGTGCTCCTGTATTGGGGACATATAGAATTAGGATAGTTAGCTCCTCTTGTTGAATTAAACCCTTTACCATTATATAATGCCCTTCTTTGTCTTTTTTGATCTTTGTTGGTTTAAAGTCTCTTTTGTCAGAAACTAGGATTTCAACTCCTGCTTTTTTCTGCTTTCCATTTGCTTGGCAAATTTTTCCTCCATCCCTTTATTTTGAGCCTATCTGTATCTTTGCATGTGAGATGGATCCCTTGAATACAGCACACCAATGGGTCTTGACTCTTTTTTGTTTGTTTGTTTGTTTTGATACAGAGTCTTGCTCTGTCACCCAGGCTGGAGTGCAGTGGCATGATTTTGGCTCACTGCAACCTCCATCCCTCAGGTTCAAGCAATTCTCCTGCCTCAGCCTCCCAAGTAGCTGGGATTACAGGCATGTGACACCACGCCCAGCCAATTTTTGTAGTTTTAACAGAGATGGGGTTTCACCATGTTGATCAGGCTGGTCTTGAACTCCTGATCTCAGGTGATCCACCCACCTCAGCCTCCCAAAGTGCTAGGATTACAGGCATGAGCCAGGGTCTTGACTCTTTATCCAGATTGCCATTCTGTGTCTTTTGATTTGGGGACTTAGCCCATTTAATTTAAGAATAATATTGTTATGTATGAATTTGTTCCTGTCATCTCGATGCTAGCTGGTTATTTTGCAGACTTGTTAGTGTAGTTGCTTCATAATGTCATTGGTCTGTGTACTTCAGTGTGTTTTTGTAGTGACTGCTAATGGTTTTCCCTTCCATATTTATTGCTTTTTTCAGGAGCTCTTGCAAGGCAGGCAGGCCTGGTGGTGACAAATTCCTTCAGTATTTGTGTGTCTGAAAAGGGTTCTATTTCTCCCTCACTTATGAAGCGTGGTTTAGCCAGATATGAAATTCTGGGTTAGAAATTCTTTTCTTTAAGACTGTTGAATATTGGCCCCCAGTCTCTGCTGGCTTATAGAGTTTCCACTGAGAGGTTTGCTGTTAGTCTGATGGACTTCCCTTTGTAGGTGACCTGGCCTTTCTCTCTGGCTGCCCTTAACATTTTTTTTTCCTTCATTTCAACCTTGGAGAATCTGATGACTATGTGTCTTGGGGTTGATCTATTCATGGATTATCTTACTGGGGTTCTCTAGATTTCCTGAATCTGAATGTTGGCCTGTCTTACTAGGTTGGGGAATTTCCCTTGGATGATATCTTGAAGTATGTTTTCCAATTTGGTTCCATTCTTTCCATCTCTTTCAGGTACCCCAATCAGTCATAGGTTTGGTCTTTTTACATAATCTTTATGGTCCTTGGAGGTTTTGTTTGTTCCTTTTCATTCTTCTTTCTCTAATCTTGTCTGCCTGTCTTATTTCAGCAAGGTAGTCTTCAAGCTCTGAGATTCTTTTCTCCACTTGGTCAGCTATTGATACTTGTGGTTGCATCGTGAAGTTATTCTGTTATGCTTTTCACCTATATCAGGTCATTTATGTTCTTCTCTAAACTGTTTATTCTGGTTAACAGCTCCTGTAATGTTTTATTATGATTATTCACTTCTTTGCATTGGGTTAGAACATACTCCTTTAGCTTGGCGAAGTTTGTTATTACTCATCTTCTGAAGCCTACTTTTATCAGTTTATCCATCTCACCCTCAGCCTGGTTCTATGTCCTTGCTGGAGAGGCATTGTGATCATATGGAGGAGAGAGGCACTCTGGCTTTTTGAGTTTTCAGGATGTTTGCATTGATTCTTTCTCATCTTCATGAGCTTATCTACCTTTGACCTTTAGGGCTGCTGACCTTTGGATGAGGTTTTTGTGGGGTTCTTTTCTGTTGATGTTACTGTTGTTGTTGCTTTCTGTTTGTTTGCTTTTCTTTTAACAGTCAGGCCCCTCTTCCATAGGGCTGCTGTGGTTTGCTGGGGGTCCTCTGCAGATCCTATTTGCCTAAATCCCTTCCACACTTGGAGGTGTCACCAATGGAGGCTGCAGAACAGCAAAGATGGCGGCCTGCTCCTTCCTTTGGGAGCTCTGTTCCAGAGAAGCACTGACCTGATGCTGGCCAGTATGCTCCTGTATAAGGTGTCTGGAGTCCTCTGTTGGGAGGGTCTCGCCCAGTTAGGAGGCATGGGATCAGGGACTCAGTTAACAAAGCACTCTGGCTACCCCTTGGCAGAGCCGGTGCACTGCTCTGGGGAAAATCCCCTTTGTCTGGTCTGCCTGGACTCTTCAGAGTCAGCAGGCAGGAAAGACTAAGTCCACTGAACCCAAGGGACTGCGTCCCCTCTTCCCCACAGGGCCTCCATCTCAGGGAGATCATATTTCTCTTTGTAAACCCCTGGATGGAGTTGCTGAAATTCCCAAAGGGATGCCCTGCATGGTGAGGAGGGATGGATCCAAATCCCACCTAAAGAAGCAGTCTGGCCACAATCTGCCACAGCTGCTGGGCTGCGCTGTGAGGAATTCCTCCAGGTCCAAACTACTCGGTATCCCTGGAACTGGTAGGGGAAAGCAGATGACTGGTGCTGCAGCGATGGTGGCTGTCCCTTCCCCCTAGTTCGTCTTAGGCACTCTCCAGCCTGCTTCCCATGGTCACAGCCTGAGCCTGCTGAAAGTCTGCACAGCCCTGTGCTTGGATCCCAAGGCACTAGTGGCATGGGCTCATGAACGGATCTCCTGATCTTCAGGTTTCACAGATCCATGGGAAAAGTGTGGTTTCCCAGGCAGGGTAGTACAATCACTCATCTCCTCCCTTGGCTGGGGGTGGGAGCTTCCCTTGCTCTGTGTGGCTCACGGGTGGGCTGTCGCTCCACCTTGCTTTTTCTCACTCACTGTGAGTCATGCCAACTGCCTAGTCAGTCTCAATGAGAGAGCCTGGATACTTCAGTTGAAGGTGCCGGATTCACTCATTTTTGTTCTCTGTGACTTGACTTTCATGGGTTTTATTGTGCTTCCTTCTGGTTTCCTTTCCACTAGAAATAATATATGTAACATCATTAGCACAGTTCCTGGCATAGCTTCTCAATAAATTGCAGTTATTATTATCATAATCTTTCTGATAATTTTGTCTCAATCTTCCTCAATGTGTGCAACCTCCTATTTGGAAAAAACAAATCTGATCTATATCCATGATTTAAATCGACTGTTGGTGGTTCTTAATAGTGACTATGCATCAGAATCAAATGTGTAGGTTTTTAATAACGTTGAATCCCCAAACTTATTTCAGAAGCACTAGATAAAATCTATGGAGATAGAACCCAGGCTTGAATATTTTCGAAAAACATTCCAAGTAAATATAATTAGCAGGCAAGATTGAGAATTGCCGCTTTACATAGTGATGACTTCCATATCTTTAGCTGAAATCTGTACCTTAACCTCTGTGTAGTGTTGTAGACATTGCATACTGGTAGACATCTCTGCTCACTTGTCTTATAAATATCTCAAACTTGATATGTATCAAACTAAATATACTATATTCTCTTCAAAATGTTTTTGTCTTTCATAGCATGACAACCTGACAATCATCCTCAACTTCCTTATCCCAACCTCAGAACCAATTAATCAGCAAGTTAGGTGGATTCTTTCTCTGAAGGAGTTCAAAATCTTCCCATTCTTTTCTTTCTCTTCACTTGGACTATTGTAACCATTTCTTAACTGGTCTTTTTCTTCCCCTTACCTCAACCATGCAAAAACCAATTCACTCACCCCTGAGCCACCAGAGTACTCTTTACAAAATATAAACCAGGATCAGGGGTTTGCCTACTTAAACTCATTGAAAGGCTCACTATTACCTTCAAGACAATTTTTAGAGTTATTTTCATGGCATAAAGGCACTTAGTGCTTATTGGTCATCTCCTGCCACATCCCAAATACACCCTTCAATCACTTCATCTATATTGAGGCATTGGTAGCTTCCTCACATGTTTATTCACCACTTATTCATTTGCTAAACAGGTACTTTGTGAACATCTATTATTTCTTAAATGCTGTGGGAGCAGTGTGAACAAGATAGATACAATCTTTAGTGAAGCATGCTGTGGGAATCTGAAACAGGCAATTTACCAAATCTGGGTGTTGTCAAGTAAAGCTTCTCTGAAGTGGTGGTTTTTAAACAGTCATCTTAAGTTTTGTCTTAAATTCTACTGTTTAGATGGAAAGAGGTAGACTCTCTCAAGCCTCTTAAAATGTGGTCCCTTCTGTCTTTAATGCCATTGCCCCCTCATTTGTGTTTGTTTTTGTCTTACTGACCTTTTCTTATTCCTTAGGATTTATTTACGTTAAGCATCACCTCCTTTTGAAACATTCCCACATCCCTGAAACAACTAATTCTTAGTCGTTTTCTTCTAATGCTTTTTCTGGATTCCAGGATTTACCTTGGTTGAAGCACCATATATGCATTATTATAGTGATTGATTTTATTCTTTCTTAACTATGAACTGTTTAAGGGCAAAGGCATTAAATAAGCATCTTTTATTTCTTTAAAGCCATAACTTATATGGTGCTTGGCACATAGTTACTGCTTACTAAATTTTTTGTTGAATGAGAATGAAATGTTCATGAGCAAATATGGCCTAAATCACTTTGAACACTAGTAGGAATTCGTATTGTCTGAGGTATGTAAGTATGGCTGGACCAGACTCTGAGGTGCTTTAAAGTGAAATTGAGGAATTTCAGATTTTACGCTTAACTAATATATTACCTTTGCAGTGTAGCACATTGGCTAGAAGCATTGACCTGTCTTCAAACTCTTTCCACTTCTTGTAGCTGAGTATTCCTGGGAAACTTTCTTCACTGCTTTAAGTCTCAGAATACTCATCTGTTTTAAAGATTTTTAATGAGATAATGTATGCAAAGTTTTAGCATTTTTCCTGGCACATTGTAAGCTTTACGATGAATGTTAGTTATTACTGTAATTATATGCAACACTGAAAAAGATAAGATAGCTAAGGAACAGTTTCAGAATGCAGAGTCAGAATTATTCAATGATTAACCACTCAGATAACAGTCAGAAAACCAAAATTTCAGTTCTAGTTCTAGTTCGAGCTCTCCTATTGGCTTGACTGTATCTTAATTTTCTCCTACAAAAAAATTACAGTAAAAATACTAGATTTATGCTCTTCTCACCTGGGTGGTGTAATCATTTGAGACGTCTAAAGAAAAAACTCAGTCAAATTTTAAAAAGTGAGGATTTATAACCTTTGAAATCAATTTTCCTAATGTATTGGCTTAATTGATAATGTTATGCTTTTGTCAAAGCTGTGTCATCTGTCTGGAATACCCTGTTCACCCTGATCCTGTTTGTCCTTTAATTGTTGGTTTTAGCATAAGTTAGTGGTATTAGGTGCTCACTTATATATCCCTTAGAATACTAAACCTACCGCTGGCATAACATTTACCATGTATAGTATTTAAAAGCACACCTACTTGCATGTCTTCTCCCTTAGAATGTGAAGTCTTAGAAAGCAAGTGTGTCTTTTCATTCAGTATTCTCATTACCTAGTACAGATTGTGGCACATGTTAAATGATTATTAAGTATCATCTATTAATGATGTCTCAATAGATTATGTTTTATAGATTTAAGAATATTTAAAAATGCTTTAGGGTAACAAAAAGAAGATTTCTGAAGTTCATTGAGGGGTTGTTTACTGTGAAGTGCAGATTAGAAAAATAACAATTACAATAAATAATAATAGTAACAGAGTAACTATTAGAACAGAATATTAAATATCAAATAATAGTGATAAAAATAAGTATTATTTTGGCTATTTACTCTGAAAACATAATAAAATTAAAAATGAAGTAAAATGAGGAGGCTTTAGGTAAAACTAGCTAATATAATCTACACAGCTACTTTTCCTATCTCCAAAAGTCCTGTTAAAAAGTCAACTAAGGGTATTTTTTTAAACCGTTCCTCTCTCCCAAAACTAAATCAATGTGGGGAGAATGTTAGAGGGAAAAAATTGACAAAATTTTATAAGCAGAAAGGCAGAATGAAAATGCTAAGTGTCTTGGCCCACTGAGAAATCAGAATTATGAATTGGCAGTAGCAGAAGCTGAAATCCAATCCATTTTACACTGACACAACCTGGAAAGGCACCAGGTACCTCTGTAACAGTGAATTGGCTGGGTGAGGTGGCTCACACCTGTAGTCCCAGCACTTTGGGAGGCCAAGGCAGCAGATCATTTGCAGTCAGGAGTTGGAGACCAGCCTAGCCAACATGGTGAAACCCCAACTCTACTAAAAATGCAAAATTTAACTAGGTGTCATGGCACATGACTGTAATCCCAGCTATTTGAGAAGCTGAGGCAGGAGAATCAATTGAACCTGGGAGGTGAGGACTCAGTGGGCCGAGACTGTGCCACTGCATTCTGGCCTGGGCAACAGAGCAAGACTTTGTCTCAAAATGCAAACAAACAAACAAAAAGAGACTCAAGTTGTTAAAAAAAGACTATCAATCTAAAAGTTAATCACATTTCCAGATACTAGCCAAGATTTTTCACTGGAGAATTCTATTAAAAATTAAAAATTAATGAAGAAATAATGTCAATTCTACATAATTTCTTCTAGAAAATAGAAGACAAAAAGACACTTCCAAAATCATTTTATGAAGCCAGAATTAATCTTGATACCAAAATCACACAAAGGCTATACAAGAAAATGTGCAAACTAATATTCCTCATGAACATCAATGCAGATGTCTTCAACAAAATATTAACAAATTAAGTCCACAAATCTATGAAAAGACTAATATATTGTGACCAATTAGGTTTTATCTTGGGAATGAAAGGCTGGTTCAATATTTGCAGACCAAGCAAAGTAATCCACATTAACAGAATAAGCGAAACCATATGATCATTTTAATTGAGGCAGAAAATGCATTTGACAAAATTTCGCAATTGTTCTAGAAAAAAAATCAGGAAACTAAAAATAGAAAGACACTTCTTCAACCCGAAAGGGCATCCCTCAAAACCTACAGCTAATGTAACACTTAATGGTAAAAGACTAAATGCTTTCCACATAAGATGAGGAATAAGATAAGGACGTCAAATATCACCACTCTTATTCAACATCATACTGAAACCTAGCAAAAGCAAAAGGTAAGGCAAAGAAAGAAAAACCATGAAGTTTGGAAAGAAATAAGTAAAACCATCTATATCCACAAACAGCATAATTGTTTATGTAAAAAGTCCCAAGGAGTCTAAAAAACAAAGAACCCCCCCAACTCATAAAACTAGTTTAGCCAAGTTTCCAGATACAAAGTTAAACTCAGAAATCAACACACAAAAAAGTGTGTTTAGAAAGGTATAGCATAAAGGAATTTTTTGAGGTGATAGAACTAATCTGTATTTTGATTGTCATGGTAATTATAGGAATCTATACATGTGATAAAACTTATGGAACTATACACAAAAGTTTTTAAAAAATTGTAGGAGAAGATTATACAATTTATAAGATGCGCTATAAGAGTAATGAATGCAAAAATTTTTGACTAAGTTTTAAAATAAAGGGATTTTTTTTTTCCACAGAGGAAGTACACCTCTCTGTTCCTTAAGAATAGTATTGTATCTGAAAAATTGTGCTCAGATTTGGGTCCTACATTTAAAAAAGTTAGCAAACTAGAATTTCCAGAGAAGTTGATGCAAATAGGGAAGATCTAAAATGTCAGATTAGGAACTTTTAGTAGGAAGCTGTTGTTGCCTTCTCACCACCTTTCGCTAGGTCTTTTCCATAGGATGAGAAGTGACTTATTTGATTGGTGAGGCCATGTCAGTTTGGTTTTCACTGGTCCTCTTTTATTTGTAACACTGAGTTAATGTGGCTGCCCAAATCCATATTAGGCTTGCTGGAATATAAAGCAAGGCAAGATAAGGCTGCTTGGGTTACTGAATGCTCTGCAAACCCAAACAGGCTAACATGTAGATCCCAAGGCCTCAAATGAGAGGAAAGAGTGAAAAGAGCATTTTAGCCTCAGGTCTAAGCTGTATTTTACAGAACAATACATTAATAAATTAATAACAACTGATAATTTGATTACTGTCTTGTACTTTTATCTCTGTCTCAGAGAGGAGAGGAACATAATTCATACTTTCTCATTAGAAACTTAAACATTTACTTGACAAAGAGAAGACTTAGGACTAACAGTATTATCTTCAAATATTTAAAACATCATCAAACAAGGAAGGACTAGAATTAGTTATACAACTTCAGAATGTGAAAAAAAATTTTAAAAATGCATTGAAATAATAGGCAGACAGATTTTGGTTTCATTTGTCCATTCATTTGTTCACTCATAAAACAAACTATTATCTATCTATCATCTATCAATCATCATCATTATCTTCCTTGTTGTGATAAATCCTGAGAATGTAAGGTGGTCTTACATTCTAACAATATTTCTGAATATTATAATTTTCCAAAAATAGAGCAAACTTCCTTGTGTAGTAGTTAGGTCTCTGTCCTGAATTTTGTTCAAGCAAAGGTTAGTTAGGTATGTCGTACTTGGATACGGTGAGATATTGGACTAGATGACCTCTAAGAGTACTTCCAGAAAGCATCAAAGTGTAATTTCCCATTGGAAAATAAGGGAAGAACTAGTGTCAGTGAAATAGAATCAGAACCATGTCTCAAGGCACACTTTTGTTTTTCATAGACTATCTATTACACTATTGAACCTAATTTTAAACCGTATTATAACTGGTAAAGAGCTCTGAAGTTAACCACGTAAGAAGTAACTGATATTATTTTTATTTATCTTTTGCAGCTTGACCTATAGTATTTACAGTTAGATAACAAAAATGACATCCTAATTCCAATAATAATTGATGAATCATGAAGATGTACATTTCTAGTCATTTAATAAATGCTATTTTGAATTGAAATGTTATTAGTTTGCTTGTTTGAGCAATCCAACAACGACTTCAATGAAAGAAAAAGTATTGTTTTTCTCTATAAAATTACTGAATGCCTGGCACGTGGTACGTGTTCTGAGAGTAAATGTGAATGCATGAGTTCTCCATAGATTAAATGAGAATATCTTTTTAAAAATAATTACGTAGTTGAATTTATCTGACTTCATGGTTTCAGTGTACCACTGGTCTTTTGAATATTTTCCTCTATTTTTTGTAATGCTTGTCAAAATGTTACATTTAGGGGGAAATCTTTTGTGATGCTGCTAAAACCATGCTTAGAGGAAAATTTATAGCTTAACATCTATATATTCAAAGATAAATAACAACAAATACATGTTATTTAGTGCTCTTTAGTAAGTAAAATTTAAACATTAGATACAAGAATTGGAAGTAGTTACTTCTAGGGAGGAAGAATTGTAGGAGCAGGTTTCTTCATAGCAACACTGTAAAACTATTTGACTTTTAACTTAACATACATATATAACTTTGACAAAAATGAAGGTAGGAAAATAATGGATGTTTATGGCTCTAATTTAAATTAAATTTAGTTTAACTTATTACCCAGAAAGTAATTTAGATGATAGGTGTCAAGAGATCTAATATGATGAATGGAATGAATCAGTCCTATAATTTGTTTCTTTCATTATAATCTCTGTTTTTTGATGGGTTACATGCTTAACCCATGGTTTAAAATTTGCATCTTATTTTTAAATATTTTACTCTTTCTGGGCTGTTTTCTTGTCAAAATTCCCTGAATATAGTTTAAAATGAGAATTAGACACATATCAAATCAGTAATGCAGACAATATTCAAAGGTTACCTATTTTCTGTGGTTTCTCATTAATTACTTAATTATTATGTATACTTAAGGTATATAACATGATTTTTTTATATTTACCAGTTTATTACAAAGGATATGGCAAAAGATACCAATGAAGAAATGCATAGGGCAAGGCTTGGAAAGGAGTGCAGAGCTTTCATGCCCTCTCCAGATGCAGTGCTCTTCAGGAAGCTCCAAGTGTTCAGCTACTCAGAAACTCCCTTATCGCTGTTTCTTGGAGTTTTTATGGAAGCTTCATTACTAGCCATAATTGAGTAAATCATTGGCAATTGGTGATCAACTTAACCTTTAGCATCTGTTTACTCCCCAGAGGTTGAGGGGTGGAGCTGAAAGTCCCAACCCTCTAATTCTGCCATGGTCTTTCCAGTGACCAGCCTCCATCCTGAAGCTACCTAGGGGCTGCCAGCCATTAGTTAGCTCATTAGCATACAAAAAGATTCACATTTTGGAGATTCCAAGGATTTTTGGAGTTGTATGCAAGAGATAAAGACCGAATATATATTTTACCATGTCACAATCCACCCCCTGGTTTTCAAACACAGATCCCTTACCATGTAAAAATGTAAAACTTAAAAAATACTGACACATTACTAGATTCCCATTCAGTCACTAATACTTAGAATGGTACATCATCATATTTTATGAGTATGTCTCCCAGAGCAAGGCCATTCAAGTTTGCAGGCTTCCATTGATCTTGTCACATCCCCAAAGCAGGAGTGATCTCTGAAAACATGTACCTTCACCATTTCAGGCAATTTTTATGCTCTGCTTCCCTTTTAAATATAAGTTCCAGTTTCAGATAATCTCTTTTCTTGCACATATGAGCATATACTTTTAGAAACAGCCAGGTCACATCTTCAATGCTCTGCTGCTTAGAAATTTCTTCCACCAGATACACTAAATCATCTCTCTCTCAAGTTCGAAGTTCCACAGATCTCTAGGGCAGGGGGAAAATGCTGCCCATCTCTTTGCTAAAGCATAGAATGAATGATCTTTATTCCAGTTCCCAATAAATTCCTTATCTTCATCTGAGACCACCTCAGCCTGGACTTCATTGTCCACATCACTATGAGCATTGTGGTCAAAACCATTCAACAAGTCTCTAGGAAGTTCCAAACTTTCCCACATTTTCCTGTCTTCTTCTGAGCCCTCCAGCTGTTCCATCCTCTGTCTGTTAACTAGTTGCAAAGTTGCTTCCACATTTTCAAGTGTCTTTATAGCAGTGCTGGTACCATTAGTCCATTCTCACACTGCCATAAAGAATTTTCTGAGACTGGTTAATTTAAGAACAAAAGAGGTTTAATTGACTCACAGTTCTGCAGACTTAACAGGAAGCATGACTGGGAGGTCCCAGGAAACTTACAATCATGGCCAAAGGGGAAGAGGAGGCAAAGAGATTCTTCACATGGTGGCAGAAGAGAGACAGAGAGCATGTGGGGAAGTGCCACACACTTTTAAAACATCAGATCTCATGAGACCTCACTATCACGAGAACAGCAAGGGGGAAATTTGCCCCCATGATCCAATCACCTCCCACTAGGCCCCTCCTCCAATTTAACATGAGATTTGGGCAGGGACACAAATCCAAACCAAATAAAAGACTGTCCTGGCTCTCTATGAGTCTATGCTTAACATTGGATTTATATCCTTAAATACTAAATTTGTTTTCTAATTTAGGTTTATGGTATTGTTTATTATGTGGGTTATCATAGGTAATTTGACTTGAACCATGGAGTTTATTTAAATTGCATATCTAAACAATTTTGTACTGGTTGATGAAAATCTAGCAAAGTATATTTTTGGTGTTCAATTAATTTTTGGCCTCTTTTGATTAGCAGTTTTATAAATCAGTTTATCTATTAGAGTTTTGGGAATTATTAACCAGTCTAAAGGATATGATCCTAAAGTCATGAGAAGGCTGTTTTTTTTTTTTTTTTTTTTTTTTTTTTTTGTTCTTGTTGCCCAGGCTGGAATGCAATGGTGGGATCTCGGCTTACCTGCAACCTCTGCCTCCTGGGTTTAAGTGATTCTCTTGCCTCAGCCTCCTGAGTAGTTGGGATTACAGGCACCTGCTGCCACATCCAGCTAATTTTTGTATTTTTAGTGGAGACAGGGTTTCACCATGTTGGTCAGGCTGGTCTTGAACTCCTGACCTCAGGTGATCCACCCACCTTGGCCTTCTAAAGTGCTGGGACTAGAGGTATGAGCCACTGCACCCGGCCAGAAATCTGTATTTAAGAGTACTTTTCCAGTTCCTTTTGATCCTTTTAATGAACTTTTTTGAAGACTCAACACTTTATTTTCTAGAGAAGAGATTTTAGAAAATGTATCAGAATTAAGTAATTAACTGTGGAAAGACTTAATATAGTCAGGATTAAATATGCAATTGACAAGAAAATGTGGTTATTTCTGTGACCTACAATAACTTAACATAATCATAATTATGACTGCTAACATATGCTGACATATCAGAATTTTAAGAATCTTACAAAATTTTGGAACATATATTAATAGCATAGACATAAAATATAACCCAAAGAAGGTAAAATATCATATTTTCTTTGAAAATGGCTTCCACATAGTTAAACATATGAAATCAGACCATTTATCTCTCTCATGGATGCTGCAGGGGCCCCTCTGTCGCATCTCAAAGTTAGTTTGAGGTAAAAAAATTAATTTTGAAATTCAAACTTGATTTTGAAAAGCCTATCAAATATGTAAAAGGCTTAAAACACATAATCAAAATAGGATCACAGGTCACCATAAAAAATAGTCATCTATTTAGCCAAAATAATAAAAGATTTTTAAACATTAAACCTTTATTCTTTGATAAAGAACAGACTCAGTTTTCCAAACAATCAAAACACCTAATAAAGATAGCATGAGGCAGAATTTGTCTCTCCTATTTTCTATTTTGTAGTTTATTGAAAAGGTGAAGAAAATTTTTAACTATTTCTTATTTATAGTGTAAAAAATTATATTTAAAAGAGAAAAAATTATATTTTTGTGTTTGTGTGTTATTAATACTAAAAATTTTAATAAATATTTGCAACTGAGTTTATTTAATCTCAGTTTTTGATCACATAAGGTTTTTGTAAATCTTTTATAATCTCTTATAAATGTGATATTTTTTGGCTGCGTCCCCACCCAAATCTCTTATTGAATTATACTCCCATAATTCCCACATGTTGTGGGAGGGACACAGTGGGAGATAATTTGAATCATGGGAGTGGTTTCCCCACTGCTGTTCTCGCAGTAGTGAATAAGTCTCACCTGATGGTTTTATGAGGGGTTTCTGCTTTTGCATCTCTCTCATTTTCTCTTGCTGCCACCATGTAAGAAGTGACTTTCACCTCCTGCCATGATTCTGAGGCTTCCCCAGCCATGTGGCTCTGTAAGTCCAATTAAACTTCTTTTTGTTCCCAGTCTTGGGAATTTCTTTTTCAGCAGCATGAAAACAGACTGATACAGTAAATTGGTATCAGTAGAGTGGGGCACTACTGAAAAGATACCGAAAAATATTGAAGCAACTTTGTAACTGGGTAATAGACAGAAGTTGGAACAGTTTGGAGGACTGAAGAAGACAGGAAAATGTGGGACCTGTTGAGAGTGATTGGATCATGGGGGTGGTTTCCCACATACTCTTCTCATGATAGTGAGGGACTTCTCATGAAGTCTGATAGTCTTAAAGTTTGTGGCAGTTTCTCCTCTCTCTTGCCATCATGTAAGATGTGCCTTGCTTCCTTTAACCTTCTGCCTGATTTAAGTTTTCTGAGGCATTCCAAGCCATGAGAAACTGTAAGTCAATTAAACTTCTTTTCTTTTTAAATTACCCAGTCTCAGAATATCTTTATAGCAGTATGAAAAAATATATATATTATACATATATACAATATACATATATTAATTAAAATTTTTATTCTTAGTAACCTTACTTTTTAGTGAAAACATAGGAAGTAAGTAATTTCAAACTGTTTTATATTAGTATTTGTAGATGAAAACCATCTTGGAAGTTTTTAGAAAGACATGTTAAAAAATACTTTTTCATTAGCAAATCTAAATATATTTAGGTTTTTGTACCACATAAAATAAATGTCAAAGTACATAAACAAATTAATTTTAATAATTAATGTTTTAATATTTTTACATATAAATGACTCAGCCATTTCATGATTATCTATTACTTAATTTAATATGACTTTAGGATTTTAAGTTACAGAAAATCATTTTGAAAATATGACACAAGTACCCTTTCTAATGCCTTCCCCAGTCATGCTGGGTCTTAAATAACTATATGGCATCCAGGACAGCGATGAAGGGCAGGGCCCATCTGGGTCCTGAGTTTACATACCAGGTGTAGAACTTAGGACAGAAGACAGCTATGAAGATGAAGTCTGAAAGATCCAATGCTTCGTAGAATGGCCTGGAAGCAAATCTAAGCCAGGGAAGAAGCGGCGTATTGGGCTTGACTCTGTCCTGTAGCTGTTGATCAAAGCACTGAGGACATGTCCCCAGATCTTACCATGGCCAACGATCAGACCCCAAAATCTAGAGGTTCAAAGCTAAAAATATAAGCTTACAGTCAAATTAAGCATCAAAAATATTAAAGCAGCAGTAGTTTCATGGCTTTAAAACATGTCAGAGGTAGTATAAAATTCTCTGACCAGTATACGCAGACAAAATGTCTGAATTATATTTAACTGACAATTTTGAAGTCATTTGTGTTTTATCATAATAATATTTTAAAACTAGTTTTATTTACCAAGTATTCTGTACACATAATACATATAGACATAGACAAAACTAGATTTTATAGTTTTTGTAAAGAATTTTTATTAATTGGCTTTTAAATAGTTTTTTTCTATTTAGGTGACTAACCTTTTATGTATCTGTTTTATTGTCCTAAGTAATTGATAGGCAACAATTTGTCCTTTAAAGCAATGACTCTTACATGAAACAAGATAAAAAATCTGTACCTTGAAAGTACAGAGCTGAGACTTCAGGCTTAAATGTTTTACTATTATTTGTTCAAATCAAAAAGCTTTTATATAAAATCCCAATTAAGACAAGATGACCAGGAAAAGCATATTAAACAAATGTAAGACTTTGTATTAGTCCATTCTCGTGCTGTTATGGAGAAATACCTGAGACTGGGTAATTTATAAAGGAAAGAGGCTTAATTGACTCACAGTTCTGCATGGCTGGGGAGGCCTCAGGAAACTTACAGTAACGGTTGAAGGGGAAACAAATGAGTCCTTCTTCACAAGGGGGCAGGAAAGAAAAGTGCTGAGCAAAGGGGGAAAAGCCCATTATAAAACCATCAGATCTTGTGAGAACTCATTCATGATCATGAGAAAAGAATGGGGGTAAATGCCACCATGATTCAATTACCTCTCATTGGGTCCCTCCCATAACACATGGGGATCATGGGAAGTAAAATTCAAGATGAGATTTGGGTGGGGACACAGCCAAACCGTATCAGACTTGTTATGTAAATTTAAAACAATCGTAAGACTTTCTAGTCAATCATCTCTCTTAAACATCCTTATAAATGGAAGTATTATTATTATTATTATTTTTGAGACAGGGGTCTCACTCTGTCACCCAGATTGGAGACAGTGTGCAGTGGCACAATCATGGTTCACTACAGTCTTGACCTCATGGGCTCAAGTGATCCTCTCACCTCAGCCTCCAGAGTAGTTGGAATTACAGGCATGCACCACCATGCCCAGTGATTTTTTTTTTTTTTCCATAGAGACAGGGTCTCACCATGTTACCCAGGTAGGTCTTAAACTCCTAGGCTTAAGAAATCCTCCCACCTCAGCTTTCCAAAGTGCTTTGATCACAAGTGTGAGCCACCATGCCTGGCAAAATTTTCTCTATAAATATAAATTTTTTTGCAAAAGGGTTTTCATATAGCCAGCTAAATGTTAGAAGGGTGTAATTTGAAGACTAATTTAGTTTAATAGGTGGTCTTTTTAACTTTGTTTTTGCCTTTTAGTTAAAATTACTGAGTTCAAGTTGGAACTCATCAGGGAATAGGGTAAAGAAATGATTCTCTATGTCTGGACTCAGCATAAATAGCTCTAAAAAAGAAAAGGCTACTTTTTGTAAATACTTTATCCAGAATAGCTTTTTTTTTTTTCATGGGGTAGTAACAGCCAAATGTTTAGCAGATGTAGTTTTTCTTATTAATTAATCACTTGAGATTTTTAGTTGTCTTTTATAAAGAGTCTTTTAAAAAAATAAAGAATAAAAATATTAAAATCTTTTTAGAAGCTTTTCTATGTCAATAGGCATTCCTTCACAGGCCTAATTCAGGAGGCCGCATTTAAAAATGTACCTTTACAAGTACAGTGTTGTTCATGTGGAATGTTCTACTGTAATTTTAAATTACTTTAGTAAGCTTTTTAAAATTTCTATAAGCATTTGTTGCTTTTGAGGCCTAATACTTATGCATGGAAACGTAGGTGTAGCTGGTAGGTAGAGTAGGTAGAGTTCTTAAGGATATTTGTTTTGGTTCTCAGATCCCCTTGATCTGCTTAGTCAATGATTTTTTCCCCACTTAAGCATTCAAGGAAAAGAAACAAAGGGGACAGAACACGAAAAACATGAATTTCTGAAAGCCAGAGTTGGCACATTCTGTAGCATTTCTGTTTACTCTCAGTTTCTGCCTGACCTTGTCAGACATCTGAGGCCTCTAAGTGGATCCAGGTCAGTTAGTTTTCAGGTTTATTCTGATCCTGGATCCAGACCAGTTTCTGTTGTGACGTCTGAACAAGTTTGGATTTAAAAATTTGTTCAAACAACCATGGACAACCCAAAACACAAATCTTTGGTGCTTCAGAATTTGAGAGAGAACTTATTTATGATCCCCAAGTGCTGTAAGAAAGAAATGGACAAAATGGCCTGGAAGGTACTTCTTTTTGTTACTTGATGATCTTGGGGGTCTCTAGAAGCTCTACTTGGGATCCCTCTTCTGACACTGACTGTTAAAAACTTTAGGCAAATTACATTTAGCAGGGTTTAATTTAGCAAAGAACAGTTAACAAATTGGGCAGGCCTCTGAACCAGAGTAGATTTAGAGAGACTCCAGCACTGTTTCATGGTTGGAGAGGATTTATGGAAAGAAAACAGAAAATGATGCTCGGAAAATGGAAGTAAGGTAGAGAAACATCTGCATTAGTTATAGTTTGGTGTTTGTCTTGTTTGAACAGTTGTCTGCCTGTGATTGGCCAAAACTTTGTGATTTGTACAAGAACAGATTACATAGTTTGTTTACATGTCCAGTTAGGTTACAGTTCACTATGTATGCAGAAAGCTTTAGGCCAAACCTACAAGGAGGAAGCTTTAGGCTAAACCTGATTTAACAAGTGTTACTGTAATATTGGTTTTCCCTCAATTCCTTACTCATTTAGTCATTCCTTTACCCTCAGCTTCTATTCTTTTTTCTCTTCATTTGCACCCAAAGTTTTCTACCTTTGGAGAGGGCATTACATTTAGCCACTGTGCTTGTCTAGACTGCAAACAGCAATATCAGTCTAGCAAATGCTTCCCTCTTAGTCCACTCCCATTTAGATAGGGAAAGGTTAGGTAAGTGCAGAACTATTGGGCCATCGTCACTATCAGCCAATATATAGCTACGTTCACTTTTAGCCCCAATTTTGCCAGATGGGGTGAAGATATAAATCCATCTCTATCAGGTCCTCAGGAATTCTAGCATAAGATTTAAAAACACAGTTACAGTTTCTTTTTCAGGAATAATTTATGTTTCCAGAAATTGTAGTTGATCCTTGGCCCTAGGACCACTGCATCAAGTGGGTGGGTGGGGGGAACATGATATGGGGAGGAAAGAAAAGCTGTAACATCATTATACTAGCATCCTCCTTCCTTGATAAGAATTGCATAGTCATACTTGCATCCTTCACTACCCTCTTTTACCCAGATTAACCAGAAAAATGGAAGAAAATCTAGTGGGAACACTCTTTTAATCCCACTCAGGTTGAGTGTGAGCACACACTTTTGAAGGCACGTAAGCAAGTCTTTCATGCTTTTATCACCTCCTATTTTGGCCAACCAATGTTTTAATTTCCCATTTCACTTCTGTATCAAACTATTACTCTAGGAGGAGATTTTCTTGCCTACTATGGGACATTATGGGCTGTACAGTGTGTTCCTTGGTCTAAAGACATACGGTTGGTCTTCCAAATTGTGTAGTATCTTCTGTTTTTTTATAGCACTCTGAACATTTGCATCTTCTACCAGGTAAGTAAAGCCCAGTCCAGAATCAGTGTCTACTCCTATCAAGATCCATTTTTAGCACCCCCATACTTATCAGCATCAATCTCACTTACCAACTATGTTTAGGGAGTGTAGACCCTAAACATATCAATAGGCATTCCTTCACGGGCCATCAGCAGTCTCTGTGTCTTTTGCTGGCAGACAGAACAGTTCTTATTGGCATTATGTGCCTGAGAAATTGCAAAAGGAACATACTTGGATTCAACCCATCTCTGCATTGTTGCAGTACCCCCATTTCACGGACCCAGGTGGCCACCTTTAATGAGCAACTGCTGATAGCTGCTTGACCTTTTAATCCTGGAAGGGACTCTTTCAATGGACATGCTCTGCTTTAATGAACCTCTCAAATTTCTATAGGGTCATGCCTCACATGGGCATCCCTTCAATAGGCCAGGTTCCCAGCATCCTCTTGCCTGAGTGTATGACCAGGCCATTGGCTACTGCCCACAAGTCAGTAAAAAGCCAAAGACAGGCTTTTACCAGGCTTTTGATGTTCGATTCTTTCATCGCTGCTAGAAAACAGCATGCAATTCAGCCCACTGAGCTGATTTGTTTTTAACTTCTTTGATCAGTAGCATCCTTCCAAATAGTATGTTGTCTGTTCACCTTGGAAGTCCTATCCACAAACCAAGCAGCTCTTGGTTGGTCAGTTGAAAGCTACTTATAGGGCACTGTAAAATCCACCAGCTCCTCACACAATTCCAGAGTCAGTCCTAGTACACAAGTCCAGAGTCAGTTCTAGCTCCCTGCTTGTATCACCTCTTTGCATTCCTCAGGTAGCATGAACCTATATAGACCATTTCCATTTTATTATGGAACTTTTCTGGGCACTGTCATTCCCATTAGAGTATTTCTCTGACATCACTCAAGACACCATGGGTATTTCTGGTTTCAAGATTATTTTATGTACTTCATTCATAGAGGTAGCTCTAATTAATGTTTAATAGCAAGGTAGTACATGCCCCTCAAGTGGAAATTCTGTAGTCCAAAGTCCCAGGAGTTGTCACTGGGAGGTGCTCATAGGCTTTTGCTATAAGCTCAGGCCTAGGCTCCACATAGGCCCATTTATTGCACAGATAATTTCCTCATTCTAGCACTCCAACTTTTATTCTTCACTATGTGGGCTTGGAAATCTTACTCATTCCCTTTTAGCATTTCCAGTTAATATAGCTTGAAGGGCAGATTTACATGCTTTCTGTTCTATGATACTAGGCAGTGAAAACATTCCTTAGTCAGATACAATTTCTATATGTTTTAGGTGCACAGTCAGAGGCAATATCTATATATGTTTAAGATATATTAAGATGTTTTAATATACACAGTGAAATGCTTGCTACAGTCAAGCAAATTAACATATTCACGAATATCCCTCACTTCAAATAGTTACCTCTTTTATGTGTGTGGCAAAAGCACCTAAATGGCCAGGTATGGTGGCTCATGCCTGTAATCCTTGGCAGGCCAATGCAGGCAAATTGCTTGAGTCCAGGAGTTCAAGACCAGCCTGGACAACATGTTGAAACCCTGTCTCCACAAAAAATTAGCAAAGTGTTATAGTGGGCACCTGAAGTCACAGCTACTTGGGAGGCTGAAGTGGAAGGATTCCTGGAGCCTGGAGATGGAGGTATAGTGAACCGTGATCACACCACTGCATTCCGGCCTAGGTAATGGAGAAAGACTCTCAAAAAAAAAAAAAAGGAAAGAAAAGAAAAGAAAAGAAAAGCACCTAAACTCTACTGTTAGCAAAATTTCAGCGTACAATAAAATATTATTAACTTTAGTCATACTCTACATTAAATCTCTAGACTTATTATTCATCTTACAAAACTGCAAGTTTGTTCCATTTGACCTACATCTCCCCACTTCTTCCTGCCCATTCCCACTCCCATAGCCACCATTCTATAATGCTGTTTCTGTGAGTTTGATTTGTTTTTTAAAAAGATTCTACATTTAAGTGTAAAAATGCAGTATTTTGCTGTGTCTGGCATTTACCTAGCACAGTGTACTCCAGGTTCATCTGTGTTGTCACAAATAGCAGGATCTCCTTTAAATTTTTTTTATTTTTAATTTTTATGGGTACATAATAGGTGTATATATTTATGGGGTACATGAGGTATTTTGATGCAGGTATACAATGTGTAATTAGCACATCAGGGTAAATGGAGTATCCATTGCCTCAAGCATTCATCATTTCTTTATGTTATGAACATTCCAATTGTACTCTCTCATTATTCTAAAACGCACAACAAATTATTGCTGACTAGACACCCTGCTGTGTTATCAAATACTAGGTCTTATTCATTGCATCTAACTACATTTTTATACCCATTCACCATCTTCATTCCTCCTTTCCCATTACCTACTACCTTTCCCAGCCCCAGGTAACTATCATTCTCCTCTCTATCGCCATGAGTTTGGTGATTTTAATTTTTAGCTCCCATAAATGAGTGAGGATATGTGAAGTTTATTTTTCTATGCCTGGCTTATTTCACTTAACAGTGTTGTCAAGTTCCATCCATATTGCATCAATTCACAGGATCTCATTCTTTTTTATGGCTGAATAGTTCTCCATTGTGTATATATACCATGTTTTCTTTATCCAGTCATCTGTTGATGGATACAGGTTGATTTGAAATCTTGTCTTTTGTGACTAGTGCTGGAATAAACAAGGGATTGCAGGTACTTCTTCAATACACTGATTTCCTTTCTCTTGGGTTTATACCTAGCAGTGAGATTGCTGCATCATGTGGTAATTCTATTTTTAGTTTTCTAGGAAACCCGCATACTGTTCTCCATAGTGACTATACTAATTTACATTTCCCCTAACATTGTACTAGGGTTTTCCTTTCTTTTTTCTCTCTTTTGTTTTTTTTCTTTTTGAGACTGAGTCTCGCGCTGTTGCCCAGGCTGGAGTGCAGTCGCTGATCTCGGCTCACTGCATCCTCCGCCTCCTGAGTTCAAGGGATTCTCCTGCCTCAGCCTCCTGGGTAGCTGAGATTACAGGTATGTGCCACCACACCTGGCTAATTTTTGTATTTTTAGTAGAGACGGGGTTTCACCATGTTGGCCAGGCTAGTCTCAAACTCCTGACCTCAAGTGATCCTCCTGCCTCTGCCTCCCAAAGTGTTGGGATTACAAGCATGAGCCACTGTGCCCAGCTGGGTTCTCCTTTCTATACATCCTTGCCAGCATTTGTTATTGCCTGTATTTTGGATAAAAGCCATTTTAACTGGAGTGACATGATATCTAATCATACTTTTGATTTGCATTTGCATTTTTCTGATCATCAGTGATATTGAGTGCCGTTTTACATACCTGTTTGTCATTTCTGTCTTCTGTTGAGAAATGTCTACTTAGATCTTTTGCCCATTTTTAAAATTAGATTATTAGATTTTTTTTCCATTGAGTTGTTTGCACTCCTTATATATTGTGGTTATTAATCCCTTGTCAGATGGATAGTTTGCAAATATTTTCTCCCATTCTGTGGGTTGTTCTCTTCACTTTGTTGATTGTTTTCTTTGCTGTGCAGAAGCTTTTTAACTTGATATGATCCCATTTATCTATTACCTGTTTTGGTTGCCTGTGCTTTTTGGGTATCACTCAAGAAATATTTGCCCAGACTGATGTCCTGCAGAGTTTCCACAATGTTTTCTTTTAGTAGTTTCATAGTTTCGTGTATTAGATTTAAGTCTTTAACCCATGTTGATTTGATTTTTGTATATGACAAAAGATAGGGGTCTAGTTCTGTTCTTCTACATAAGAATATCCAGTTTTCCCAGCACCATTTATTGAAGAGACTGTCCTTTCTCCAATGTATGTTCTTGGCACCTTTATCAAAAATGAGTTCACTGTAGATGTATGGATTTACATTTGGGCTCTCTATTCTGTGTCATTGCTCTATGTGGCTATTTTCATGTCAGTACCACACTGTTTTGGTTACTGTAGCTCTGTAATATAATTTGAAGTCAGGTAATGTGATTCCTCCAGTTTTTGTTGTTGTTGTTGTTGTTTTTCCTGTGGACAGCTCTGACCATTCTTGGTCTTTTATGGTTCTATATAAATTTTAGGATTTTTTTTCTATTTCTGTGAAGAATGTCATTGGTATTTTGATAGGGATTGCATTGAATCTATAGATTGCTTTGGGTAGTATGGACATTTTAATAATACTGATTCTTCCAATACATGAACATGGAACATCTTTCCATTTTGTGTGGGTCCTCTTCAATTTCTTGCTTCAATGTTTCATCTTTTTAATTGTAGAAATCTTTTACCTCTTTGATTAAGTTTATTCCTTGATATTTTATTTGTAATTATTATAAATGGGATTACTTTCTTGAATTCCTTTTCAGATAATCTGTTGTTGGCATACAGAAAAAACTACTGATATTGTATGTTGATTATGTCCTGCAACTTTCCTGAATTTTTTTTTATCAACTCTAGTAGGCTTTTTTTGTGGAGTCTTTACTTTATTTCCAAGTATAAAATTATCTAATCTGCAAAGAAGGATCATTCTATTTATTCCTTTCCAATTGTATGGACTTTATTTCTTTCTCTTGCCTGATTGCTCTAGCTAGGATTTCCAGTACTATGGTGAATAGCAGCAGTCAAAGTGGGCATCTTTGTCATGTTCCACATCTTAGAAAAAGGGCTTTCAATTTTTCCCCATGTAGTATGATACTAGATTTGGGTCTGTTATATATGGCTTTTATTATGTTGAGTTATGTTCCTTCTATACCCAGGTTTTTTTAGGGTTCTTAACATGAAGGGATGTTGAATTTTATCAAATTCTTTTTCAGTATCAATTGAAATGATCATATAGATTTTGTCCTTCTCTCTGTTGATATGATGTATCACATTGATCGATTTACATTTGTTGAACTATTGCTGCATCCCTGGGATAAATACCAATTGGTCATGATGGATGATCTTGATAATGTATTGTTGAATTTGATTTGCTAGTATTTTGTTGGTATGTTTTAATTTTTTGTTTTATATCTGTGTTTGTATCTGTTGTAGGATTTTTTATTTGAAGCTACTATGAGGCTTGTAAATAACATCTATAACCCATTATTTTAAATGGATGACAACTTAACTCTGATTGCAAACACAAACTAAAAAAAGAAACACAAAGAGAAAACTAATAAAAACTCCACACTTAAACTTCATCCTTCTTGTTTTTTAACTTTTTGTTGTTTCTATTTATTTCTTACTATGTCATCTATGTCTTAAAAAATGTTGTAGTTATTATTTTTGATAGGTTCATCTTTTAGTCTTCATACTCAAGATACAAGTAATTTATACACTCCAATTACAGTGTTGTAATATTCTGTATTTGTCTGTTACCAGTGAGTTTTGTACCTTTAGGTGATTTCTTTTTGCTCATTAACATCTTTTTCTTTCAGATTGGAAAATTCCCTTTAGCGATTTTTTGCATGACAAGTCTTGTGTTGACAAAAATCCCCCAACTTTTGTTTGTCTGGGAAAGTCTTTATTTCTCTTTTATTTGAATATTGATATTTTTCTCTAGGTTTGGAAAGTTCTCTGTTATTATCTCTTTGAATATATTTTCTATGCCAGTCTCTCTGGATACCTTCTCTTTAAGGTCAGTAACTCTTAGATTTGCCTTTTTGGGCTATTTTCTAGATCCACTAGGTGTGCTTCATTATTTTTTACTTTTTTATCTTCTGACTCCTCTGATTGTGTATTTACAAATAGGCTGTCTCAAGCTCACTAATTCTTTCTTCTTCTTGATCAGTTCTGGTGTTGAGAGACTCTCATGTGAAAGTCTCTCTTCAGTTTGTCACTTGAACTTTTCAGCTGCAGAATTTTTCCTTAATTCTTTTAAATTATTTCAATCTTTTTGTTAAATTTATCTGTTAGGATTCTGAATTCCTTCTCTGTGTTAGCTTGCATTTCACTGAGCTTCCTGAAAACAGCTCTTTTGAATTCTCTGTCTGAAGAGTCATATACATCTGTCACTCTGGAATTCGTCGCTGGTGCCTTGTTTTGTTCTCTTGCTAAGGTCACGTTTTCCGGGATGGTCTTAATGCTTGGGATATTTATTGGTGTCTGGATATCAAAGAATTATGTGTTTATTTTAATCTTCCCAGTGTGGTCTTGTTTGTTTCCATTCTTTTTGAAAAGGCTTTCCAATTATTCAAAGTGAATTAAGGGTTGTAATCTAAGCCTTTGATTGCTGCAGCCATATCTGCATTAGGGGAAACCCCAAGCTCGGTAGCACTGTGACTCTTGCAGACCAATAGAGGTACTGGCTTGGCGGTGTTGTGTAAAATCTCAAAAAAATACCCTGGATTACCAGGCAGAGTTTCTTGTTCTCTTCCCTTACTTTCCCACAAACAAATGGAGTTTCTCTCACAACTTTAGGCTAAGTTGCCTAAAGTTGGGGAAGAGGTGATTCAAGCACTCCCATGGCCCACTGCTGGAATCTTGTTGGGTCACATCTGAAGCCAGCACAGTACTGGGTCTCTCACCAAGCCCTGTGGTGACTATTTCCTGGCTACTGCTAATGTTTGTTCAAGGCTTAAGAGCTCTTTAGTAAGTAGGTGATAAATCTTCCCAGGACTGGGTCTTTCCTTTCAGTGTAGCATGTTCCCTTCTGACCCATGGTGGATCTAGAAATGCCATCCAGGAGTTAGGGCCTGGATTTGGAGGTTTAGGAATGTCCCTGGTGATTTATGTTACTGGGACTGAGCTGGTACCCAGGCTGCAAGACAAAAGTCCTCTACTTTTCCCTCTCCTATCCTCAAGCAGAAGGAGTCTCTTCCTGTGGCCACCACTACCCCAGGCCCCCCAGGCCTGTGATGACTACTGCATGACTACTGCTGATGTTTATTCAAGGCCCAAAGACTATTTAGTCAACAGGTGGTAAATTCTTCCAGGCCTAGGTCTCTCATTTCAGGGCAGCAGGTTCCCTTCTGTCTGTGGCAGGTGTTGAAATGTCCTCTAGGAGCTAATACCTGGAATCAGTGACTTTAGGAGTCAGCTTGGTGCTTTATTTTACTGTGGCTGAGCTGGTACCCAAATTACCAAAGTCCCTTTTACTCTTCCTTCCCCTTTCCCCAGCAGAAGTATCTCCCTGTTGCCACCATAGCTGGGAATGTGCTGGATTACACCTGAAGCCAGCATGGTACTGGGTCTTGCCTAAGGCCTAAGGAAACTGCCGCCTGGCTTCTGCTGTTGTTTATCCCAGGCCCAAGCACTCTTTAGTCAGCAGGTGATGAATTCCAGGTCTGGGTCCTTCCTTTCAAGGCAATGGGTTTCCTTCTGGGTCAGAGTCAGTCTAGAAATGTTGTCTAGAAGCTATGGCCTGGAATGGGGGTTTCAGGACTCTGGTTAGTGTTTTATTTTACTGTGGCTGAGCTGATATCCAAGTTGCAAGCTGAGATCCTCTTTACTCCTCCCTCTCCTCCCAGAGCTGCAAGCTGTGATGCCTGGATTTGGGGGAGGAGTGACACAAGCATTCCCTTGACTGCCACAGCTGGTGTCTCAGTGGGTTACATGCACCCCAAGCCTACTGACTCTGAGCCCAGCACAGCACCAGGACTTGCTTAGGAATTGCAGCCCTTGTGGCCTAGACTGCCTTTCCAGTTTATTTAGGAGCCCAAAGCACATTAGCCCACGGTGGTGGGGCTAGCCAGAATTCAGGTTCAGACTGCAGGGATGGACAATTCCCCTCTGGCTAGGGCTGGTCTAAATGTTCTCTCTGTGGGTGCTGGACAAATTCTGCCTTGTGTTGTTTTCTGCTGTGACAGGATAGCACTGTGTTCCAACGCGAAGTCCCATAATCACTTTTTCCTCCTCCAAGCATATAGTTTCTCTGCAAAACACTGCACTGCCAGGAGTTGGAGGAGGAGTTTTGTCAGCAATTCAAGACTGCTTTCCTGTGCTGTTCATTGCCTCTTTTCTTGGTATGATGTTAAAATCAGGTACTGTGATTACTCACCTGATTTTTGGTTCTTATGAAGGTGCTTTATTGTGTGGGCAGTTGTTCAACTTGGTGTTCCTGTGAGTGGGATGATCATTGGAAGGTTCTGTTTGGCCATCTTGCTCCACCTCTGTCTCCTCCACCTTTTTTTCTCCAAAAAACTGAATGTTATTCTGTTATTCTATTTCTATCACAAAACGCTTAAGTTGTTTCCATATCTTGGCTATTGTGAATGCTGCAATGAATATAGGAGTGCAGATATCTGTTTGAGGTGTTGATTTTATTTTCTTTGAATGTATACCTGGAAGAGGGATTGATGGATCATATGGTAATTATATTTTAAATTTTTTGAGAAAAGCTCCATACTGTTTTCCATAATGGCAGTATCAATTTACATTTATACCAACAGTGTACAAGGCTTCTCTTTTCTCTGCACCCTCACCAACATTTGCCTTATGTCTTATGTCTATGGATTGATAGCTTATTGTGGTTTTGATTTGCATTTTTCTGATGATGAGCACCTTTTCATATATCTGCTCGCCATTTTTATGTCCTCTTTGGAAAAAATGTATTTTCAAATTATTTGCTCATTTTAAAATTGAGTTATTTGGGGGGTTTTTGCTATTGAGTTGTGTAAGTTCCTTATATATTTTGGAAATTAATCTCTTATGAGACATATGATTTTCAAATATTTTCCCCCGCCCTGTAGCCTGCCTTTTTTATTGTGTTGATTGTTTCCATTGTTCTGCAGAAACTTCTTAGTTTAATGTAGGTCTACCTTTTCATTTTTGCTTTTCTTGCCTAGGCTTTTGGTTTGATATCCAAAAATATTATCACAAAGCCCAATGTCAAGGAGATTCTCCTCTTTGTTTTCTTCCAAAAGTTTTGCAATTTTAAATCTTATGTCTGTGTCTTAATCCATTTTGAGTGTGTGTGTGTGTGTGTGTGTGTGTGTGTGTGTGTTTGGTGTAAGATATGCTTCCAGTTTTATTCCTTTGCATGCGGATATTCTACCATTTGTTGAAAAGACTGTTCTTTCCACACGGTATCATCTTGGTTGCTTTGTCAAAAATCAGTTGAATGTATATGTCTGGGCTTACTTCTGGACTTTCCACTCTGTTCCATTGATATGTGTCTGTTTTTATGCAAATACCATACTGTTTTGATTACTGTAGTTTTGTGATATAACTTAAAATCCAAGAATTGTGATGCCTCCAATTGTGTTTTTCTTTCTCAAGATTTCCTTGGCTATTTGTGGTCTCATGTGGTTCCATATGAATTTTAGAATTGTTTTTCTATGTGTATGAAAAATGTCATTGGAATTTTGATAGGGATTGTGTTGAATCTGTATATTGCTTTGGGTAGTATAGGCATTTTAACAATATTAATGTTTCCAATCCATGAACATGTGATATCTTTCCATTTAATTGTGTCTTCTTCAATATATTTTTTAAACATTTTATAGTTTTCAGTGTACAGATCTTTTAATTCTTCGATTAAATTTATTCCTAAGTATTTTATTTATTTTGAGGTTATTGTAAATGAGGTTGTTTTCTTGATTTTCTTCTCAGATAGATTGTTTTTGATGTAAAGAAATGCAACTGATTTTTGTGTGTTGATTTTGCATTTTGCTACTTTACTGACTTCATTTAGTCATTCTAATAGTTTCATGGTGTGGATTCTTTAGGATTTTTACATATAGAATTATGTCATTTATAGACAGGGATAAATTTTCTTTGTTCTTCCAATGTGGATGCCTTCTATTTCTTGTCTAATTGCTCTTGCTACTATTTTCAGTATTGCAATAAATAGAAGTGATGAGAATGGGTATCTTTTTCTTGTACCAGATCTTAAAAGAAAAGCTTTCCGTTTTCCCCAATTGATTATGATGTTCATTGTGGACTTTTCACAAATGGCCTCTATTATGTTTAGGGAATTTATGTGAGAGTTTTTTTATCATAAAAAGGATGTTGATTTTGTCAAATATTTTTTGGTATCTATTGAGATGATCATGTTTTTTTATTTTTTATTCTGCTAATGTTATATATCACATTGATTTCTTTGCATTGGTTAAACCATCCTTGCATCCCCAGGATAAATCCCACTTGGTTGGTCATGGTGTATAAACTTTTTGATGTGTCACTGAGTTCCATTTTCTAGTATTTTATTGAGGATTCTGTATGTATATTCATCCAAGATAGTGGTCTGTAGTTGTTGTTTGTTTGTTCTTGTGATTTCTTTGTCTGGCTTTAGTATCAGGGTAGTATTGCCTCATAAAATGCTTTTGGAAATGTTCACTCTCTTTCTACTTTTTGGATAAATTTGAGAAGGGTATATACTAGTTTTTTGAATGATTGGAAGAATTCAGATGTGAAACCATCTTGTCTTGTTCATTGGGAGATTTTTGATTATTACTTTATTATCTTTATTATCTGTCTGTTCAAGATTTCTGTTTCTTTTTGATTCAGTTTCAGTAGGCTTTATGTGTCTAAGAATTTGATTTCCTATAAGTTATCCAATTTGTTGATGTATAATTGTTTATAATAGTCACTCGTTATCCGTTTTATTTCTGAGATCTGTTACAATGTCTTCTCTTTCATTTCTGACTTTATTTATTTGACTCTTCTCTCTTTTTTTCTTAGTCTAGCGAGGGGTTTATGAATTTTTTCAAGAAACCACTTTTAGTTTGATTATTTTTTCTATCATTTTTCTTTTCTCTATTGATATATTTCTTCTCTCATCTTTATTATTTCCTTCTCTCTGCTAACATTGGGTTTAGTCTGTTCTTCCTTTCCTAATCCTTGAGGTCTAAAGTGAGGTTCATTTGAGATCTTTCTTCTGTTTTAATGTAGGCATTTATTGTTATTAATTTCCCTCTTAGTACTGCTTTTGCTGCATCCCATAGATTTTGCTTTATTTTCTGTTGCCTTGAGATATTTTTAAGATTACCTTTTGGATTTCTTCTTTGTTTCAGTGATTATTCAAGGATATGTTATTTAGTTTCTACATATTTGTGGATTTTCTCATTTTATTCCTGTCACTGATTTCTGGTTTCATGACATCATGGTTGGAAGACACTTGGTATGATTTGTCTTCTTAAATGTCTTAAGACTTGTTTTGTGACCTAACATGTAATCTGTACTGGAGAATATTCTGTTTGTGCTTGAGAAGAATGTGTATTCTTCTGCTGTTGTGTAAAAAGTTGTGTATATGTCTGTTGAGTTCATTTGGTAGTGTTAAGTTTGTTGTTTATTTTCTGAGTGTTCTATCTATTATTGAAAGTGGGGTGCTGAAGTTCCATACTATTATTGTGTTGCTGTCAGTTCCTTATTTCAGACATGTTAGTATATGCTATATATACTTAATTGCACTGATAGTGGATCTATATATATTGATAATTGTTATATTTTCTTGTGTATTGACCTTTTATTATTATGATACAACTTTCTGTGTCCCTAGAGACAGTTTTTGACTTAACACCTACTTTGCTCTGAAATAAGTATAGCTACTCCTGCTTTTCTTTGGCTACCATTTGCATGAAATACCTTTTTCCATTCTTTCAGTTTCCACTTCTACATGTCCTTGAATCTAAATTGAGTTTCTTGGAGACATCATGCAGTTGGATCTTGCTTATTTGTTTGTTTGTTTGTTGTTTTCATTCAACTGCTCTGTATCTTTTCACTGGGGAGTTTAGTTCATTTACATTCAAATAATTATTGACAAGTAGTATTTACTGTTTTCCTTTTGTTACTGGTTTTCTGTTTGTCTTGAGGTTCTTTGGTCCCTCTTTCTTTTTTGCTGTCTTTGTTGTGTTTTGCTTTTTGTGTGTGTGTGTTGCTAGGTTTAATTACTTTCCCTTTTATTTTTGTATAACTTCTTCAGGTATTTTTTTGTGGTTTCCATAGTACTTACATGAAATGTTTTATAGTTATAGTAGTAGTCTATATTAAACTGAGAAAAACTTAACTTTTCCTGCATGCAAGAATCCCCTTTATTCTCCCCTCGATTATATGCTCCCGATGTCAAAATTCTCAGAGGGAATTGATCATATATAGGTATTCATTGAGTATATTTGTGGGAGGAGGGAAAGTCATAGACCTCCTATTCTGCCATCTTGCTGACATCACCATCCTCCGTTTTTGGATCTTTATTATTGTTATTATTGCAAATGCCTTTTTAAATAGTCTAATCCCTTTTGATTCTCTAGAAAAATGTCATTAAGTTATATAGGGTCCTCTTATCTTTTCTATTAAATGAAGACTTAAGTGTCATAGATTGGGTAAAATAACAGATCTTCCAAGAAGGAGTTTTCTTAATTAAATAAATGAAATTTTATTACATTAAATGCATACATGTTTACTCAGATACGTCTTTATACAATCCTAACCTCCCTATGTCTCAGACCTTTTGTTAATAAACTGTATGAATTGATTAGTTTAGCTAGAGGCCTTAGCTAGTCATACATAAGATCAATTCAATTTTTCTTGCTCACCCATTAAAGTGGAAACCTTTTTTGTGGCTAAAGAAATGGAGGGTTGGGTTAGTATTTACCTTTTGAATATCTGATTCTAATTGCTTATCTTTCAAGAAATATTAGTTAATTTCCAAAAAGGAAGTACATCTTGTGTTAAGTGCTGACCTATCTCACTTGAGTAGGTTTTACATGTACCTTCCATAATTTACTGTTTTCTGGCTCCAGTAAGGACCTATTTTATTTTATTTATTTATTTTTTTGCCTTATCTAATTAATCCTCTCTTGAAGAAGAGGTCAAGAGGATGAAGCACTTGTATTTCTTTCGGCCCACGAAGAGCTCAAATTTAAAAAGCCTTTCTATATCCTTCTTAAGGTGATGAATGGTAGTTTAAAATCAGATGGCCCTTCATCTCTGAACTAAATGTGTGGTCCTCGTTTAAAGAATTTCTCATCATATGATCCAGCAATCCCACTTCTGGGTATATATCTGAAGGGTATGAAAGCAGTATGTCAAAGAGATATAAAATACACCTCTATGCTCATTGCATTATTCATAATAGCCAGGTTATAAAATCAACAAATGTGTTATAGACACACAATGAAATAATATTCAGCCATAAAAAGAAAAAAATCTTGTCATTTGCAACAACACACATGAATCCAGAGGGCATTATGTTACGAGAACTAAGCAAGGCATAGAAATACAAGTATTGCATGATGTCACCTATATGCAGAATCTAAAAAGTTGGACTCATTTAAGCAGAGAGTAGACTGGTGGTTACCAGAAACAGGAGGAATATCCTGGTGGACAGGAGGACATATCATGGTGACTTTATTTAATAACAATCTATTGTATACTTGAAAATTACTGAGTTGATTTAAGTGTTTTCACCACAAAAAATGACATGTAAGGCAGTGTGTATGTTAATTAGCTTGATTTAGCCATTCCACAATATCTACATATAGGAAGATATGTTTTACACTATAAATACATACAATTATATTTGTCTCTTAAATAAATAAAATAAAATTAGCATCAAAAAAGAGGATGGGGGGCACCAAGATGGCTGAATGGGAACAACTCCAGCCTCCAGCTCCCAGAATGAGCGACACAGAAGACGGGTGATTTCTGCATTTCCAACTGAGGTACCGAGTTCATCTCACTGGGGCATGTCAGACAGTCAGTGCAGGACAGTGGGTGCAGCCCAACGAGCGAGAGCCAAAGCCAGGCCAAGGCATTGCCTCACCCGGGAAGTGTGAGCGGGGAGGGAATTTCTTTTCCTAGTCAAGGGAAACCGTGACACACAACACCTGGAAAATCAGGTCACTCCCACTCTAATACTGCACTTTACCAAGGGTCTTAGCAAATGGCACACCAGGAGATTATATCCTGCACCTGGCTTGGAGGGTCTCACGCCCACCGAGCCTCCCTCATTGCTAGCACAGCAGTCTGAGATCTAAGTCCCTGTCAGACAGCTTTGAAGAGAGTAGTGATTCTCCCAGCATGCAGGTTGAGATCTGAGAACGGGCAGACTGCCTGCTCAAGTGGGTACCTGACCCCCAAGTAGCCTAACTGGGAGACATCCCCCACTAGGGGCAGACTGACACCTCACACCTCACATGGCTGGGTACAACTCTGAGACGAAGCTTCCAGAGGAACAATCAGACAGCAACACTTGCTGTTCAGCAATATTCACTCTTCTGCAGCCTCCGCTACTGATACCCAGGCAAACAGGGTCTGGAATGGAGCTCATGCAAACTCCAACAGACCTGCAGCTGAGGGATCCTGAGTGTTGGAAAATTAACAAACAGAAAGGACATCCACAGGAAAACCCCATCTGTATGTCACCATTATCAAAGACCAAAGGTAGATAAAACCATAAAGATGGGGAAAAAGCAGGGCAGAAAAGCTGAAAATTCAAAGAGTCAGAGCACCTGTACCCCTCCAAAGGAACGCAGCTCCTTGTCAGCAACAGAACAAAGCTGGATGGAGAATGACTTTGATGAGTTGAGAGAAGAAGGCTTCAGACGATCAAACTTCTCAGAGCTAAAGGAGGAACTATGAACCCAGTGCAAAGAAAGTAAAAACTGTGAAAAAAGATTTGATGAATGGATAACTAGAATAACCAATGCAGAGAAGTCCATAAACAACCTGATAGAGATGAAAACCATGACACAAGAACTGTGTGACAAATGCACAAGCTTCAGTAACTGACTCGATCAACTGGAAGAAAGAGTATCAGTGGTTGAAGATCAAATGAATGAAATGAAGCAAGAAGAGAAGTGTAGAGAAAAGAGAGTAAAAAGAAATGAACAAAACCTCCAAGAAATATGGGATTATGTGAAAAGACCAAATCTACGTCTGATTGGTGTACCTGAAAGTGACGGGGAGAATGGAACCAAGTTGGAAAACACTCTGCAGGATATTATCCAGGAGAACTTCCCCAACCTAGCAAGGCAGGCCAACATTAAAATTCAGGAAATACAGAGAATGCCACAAAGATACTCCTCGAGAAGAGCAACTCCAAGATACTTAATTCTCAGACTCACCAAAGTTGAAATGAAGGAAAAAATGTTAACGGCAGCCAGAGAGAAAGGTCAGGTTACCCACAAAGGAAAGCCCATCAGACTAACAGCAGATCTCTCAGCAGAAACTCTACAAGCCAGAAGAGAGTGGGGGCCAATATTCAACATTGTTAAAGAAAAGAATTTTCAACTCAGAATTTTATATCCAGCCAAACTAAGTTTCATAAGTGAAGGAGAAATAAAATCCTTTACAGACAAGCAAATGCTGAGAGATTTTGTTGCCACCAGGCCTGCCCTACAAGAGCTCCTGAAGGAAGCACTAAACATGGAAAGGAACAACCTGTACCAGCCATTGTAAAAACATGCCAAAATGTAAAGACCATCAATGCTAGGAAGAAACTGCATCAACTAACGAGCAAAATAATCAGCTAACATCATAATGACAGGATCAAGTTCACACATAACAATATTAACCTTAAATGTAAAAGGACTAAATGGTCCAATTAAAAGACACAGACTGGCAAATTAGATAAATAGTCAAGACCTATCAGTTTGTTGTATTCAGGAGACCCATTTACATTCAGAGACACACATAGGCTCAAAATAAAGCGATGGAGGAAGATCTACCAAGCAAATGGAAAACAAAAAAAGGCAAGGGTTGCAATCCTAGTCTCTAATAAAATAGACTTTAAATCAGCAAAGATCAAAAGAGACAAAGAAGGCCATTATATAATGGTGAAGGGATCAATTCAACAAGAAGAGCTAACTATCCTAAATATATATGCACCCAATACAGGAACACCCAGATTCATAAAGCAAGTCCTTAGAGACTTACAAAGAGACTTAGACTCCCACACAATAATAATGGGAGACTTCAACACCCCACTATCAACATTAGACAAATCAATGAGACAGAAAGTTAACAAGGATATCCAGGAATTGAACTCAACTCTGCACTAAGCAGACCTAATAGACATCTACAGAACTCTCTACCCCAAATCAGCAGAACATACATTCTTCTCAGCACCACATTGCATTTATTCCAAAATTGACCACATAGTTGGAAGTAAAGCACTCCTCAGCAAATGTAAAAGAATTGAAATTATAACAAACTGTCTCTCAGACCACAGTGCAATCAAACTAGAACTCAGGACTAAGAAAATCAAAACCGCTCAACCATATCGAAACTGAATAACCTGCTGCTGAATGACTACTTGGTACATAACAAAATGAAGGCAGAAATAAAGATGTTCTTTGAAACCAATGAGAACAAAGATACAACATACCAGAATCTCTGGGACACATTTAAAGCAGTGTGTAGAGCGAAATTTATAGCACTAAATGCCCACAAGAGAAAGGAGAAAAGATCTATATTTGATACCCTAACCTCACAATGAAAAGAACTAGAGAAGCAAGAGCAAACCGATTCAAAAGCTAGCAGAAGGCAAGAAATAGCTAAGATCAGAGAAGAACTGAAGGAGATACAGACGCAAAAAACCCTTCAAAAAATCAATGAATCCAGGAGCTGATTTTTTGAAAAGATCAACAAAATTGATAGATCACTAGCAACACTAATAAAGAAGAAAAGATAGAAGAATCAAATAGATACAATAAAAAACGATAAAGGGGATATCACCACTGACCCCACAGAAATACAAACTACCATCAGAGAATACTATACACACCTCTATGCAAATAAACAAGAAAACCTAGAAGAAATGGATAAATTCCTGGACACATACACTCTCCCAAGTCTAAACCAGGAAGAAGTTGAATCCCTGAATAGACCAATAGCAGGCTCTGAAATGGAGGCAATAATCAATAGCCTACCAACCAAAAAAAGTCCAGGACCAGACGGATTCACAGCTGTGTTCTGCCAGAGGTACAAGGAGGAGCTGGTACCATTCCTTCTGAAACTATTCCAATCTATAGAAAAAGAGGGAATCCTCCCTAACTCATTTCATGAGGCCAACCTCATCCTGATACCAAAGTCTGGCAGAGACACAACAAAAAAACAGAATTTTAGACCAATATCCCTGATGAACATCAATGCAAAAGTCCTCCATAAAATACTGGCAAACAGAATCCAGCAGTACATCAAAAAACTTATCCACCATGATCAAGTGGGCCTCATCCCTGGGATGCAAGACTGGTTCAACATATGCAAATCAATAAACGTAATCCTGCATATAAACAAAACCACATGATTATCTCAATAGATGTAGAAAAGGTCTTTTACAAAATTCAACAGCGCTTCATGCTAAAAACTCTCAACAAATTCGGTACTGATGTAACGTATCTCAAAACAGCAAGAGCTATTTATGACAAACCCACAGCCAATATCATGCTGAATGGGCAGAAACTGGAAGCATTCCCCTTAAAAACTGGCACAAGACAGGGATGCCCTCTCTCACCACACCTATTCAACATAATGCTGGAAGTTCTTGCCAGGCAGGGCAATCAGGCAAGAGAAAGAAATCAAGGGTATTCAGTTAGGAAAAGAAGAAGTCAAATTGTCCCTGTTTGCAGATGACATGATTGTATATTTAGAAAACCCCATTGTCTCAGCCCAAAATCTCCTTAATCTGATAAGTAACTTCAGCAAAGTCTCAGGATACAAAATTAATGTGCAAAAATCACAAACATTCTTATACACCAATAACGACAAACAGAGAGCCAAATCATAAATGAACTCCCATTCACGGTTGCTTCAAAGGGAATAAAATACCTAGGAATCCAACTTACAAGGGATGTGAAGGACCTCTTCAAGGACAACTACAAACCACTGCATAATGAAATAAAAGAGGACACAAACAAATGGAAGAATGTTCCATGCTCATGGATAGGAAGAATCAATATTGTGAAAATGGCCATACTGCCCAAGGTAATTTATAGATTCAATGCCATCCCCATTAAGCTACCAATGACTTTCTTCACAGAATTGGGAAAAAACTACTTTAAAGTTCATATGGAACCAAAAAGAGCCCACATTGCCAAGACAATCCTAAGTCAAAAGAACAAAGCTGGAGGCATCACACTACCTGACTTCAAACTATACTACAAGGCTACAGTAACCAAAACAGCATGGTACTGGTACCAAAACAGAGATATTGACCAATGGAGGAGAACAGAGCCCTTAGAAATAATACCACACATCTACAACCATTTGATCTTTGACAAACCTGAGAAAAACAAGAAATGGGGAAAGAATTCCCTATTTAATAAATGGTGCTGGGAAAACTGGCTAGCCATAAGTAGAAAGCTGAAACTGGATCCCTTCCTTACTCCTTATACAAAAATTAATTCAAGATGGATTAGAGACTTAAATGTTAGACCTAAAACCATAAAAACCCTAGAAGAAAACCTAGGCAATACCATTCAGGACATAGGCATGGGCAAGGACTTCATGTCTAAAACACCAAAAGCCATGGCAACAAAAGTCAAAATTGACAAATGGGATCTAATTAAACTAAAGAGCTTCTGCACAGCAAAAAAAAAATTACCATCAGAGTGAACAAGCAACCTACAGAATGGGAGAAAATTTTTGCAATCTACTCATCTGACAAAGGGCTAATATCCAGAACCTACAAAGAACTCAAACAAATTTACAAGAAAAAAACAAACAACCCCATTAGAAAGTGGGCAAAGGATATGAACAGACATTTCTCAAAAGAAGACATTTATGCAGCCAACAGTCACATGAAAAAATGCTCATCATCATTTGCCATCAGAGAAATGCAAATCAAAACCACAATGAGATACCATCTCACACCAGTTAGAATGACAATTATTAAAAAATCAGGAAACAACAGGTGCTACAGAGGATGTGGAGAAATAGGAATACTTTTACACTGTTGGTGGGACTGTAAACTAGTTCAACCATTGTGGGAGACAGTGTGGCGATTCCTCAAGGGTCTAGAACTAGAAATACCATTTGACCCAGCCATCCCATTACTGGATAAATACCCAAAGGATTATAAATCATGCTGCTATAAAGACACATGCACATGTATGTTTATTGTGGCACTATTCACAAGAGCAAAGACTTGGAATCAACCCAAATGTCCATCAGTGACAGACTGGATTAAGAAAATGTGGCACATATACACCATGGAATACTATGCAGCCATAAAAAAGGATGAGTTTGTGTCCTTTGTGGGGATATGGATGCAGCTGGAAACCATCATTCTCAGCAAACTATCGCAAGAACAGAAAACCAAACACCGCACATTCTCACTTACAGGTGAGAATTGAACCATGAGATCACTTGGACACAGGAAGGGGAACATCACACACTGGGGCCTATTGTGGGGACAGGGATGGGGAGAGGGATAGCTTTAGGAGATATACCTAATGTAAATGACAAGTTGATGGGTGCAGCACACCAACATGGCACATGTATACATATGTAACAAACCTGCACATTGTGCACATGTGCCCTAGAACTTAAAGGGTAATAAAAAAAAAAATAAAAGAGGATAAAATGAAATATTTCTCCTATGCAGAGAAACAATTTATTTACAAAGCATTAAATTATAAAACAATTCACAATCTTTGCTCATATGGTATAAAATATGAGTCTCACCATGGTATTTATTATGTAGATATACTCTCTCTTTTCAGCTTCATTTTTATACTTTCAGTGGGCACCCTGAGCTCTAATAATCATATCAATCAATTGGAATTCCCCAATTAGGCAATTAAGCTAAACTTTTTCTGTGTCTTTATGTGTGTGCTGATCACACTGACTCATTTCCCATTCTTTCCACTATTTCAAAAACTTTCTCTCTTCTTCAAAATAGCCTGACTCAATTTTTCTGAAGATTTAAATTTAGCCAAATAACATGGGTTTGGAGTTAGGCAGATCAAAGTTCAAATTCTGCTTCTCCACTTACGACTTCTATAATCTTGAGCAAGTTACTCAGTCACTCTAAGTCTCAGTTTCCCGTTTGTAAAGTGGAGACAATATCCTATGGGGTTTAATGAGATGGAATTTGAAAAGCACCTAATATTATCATAGCTGTTAGTAGTAGTAGTGGTAGTAGTAGTAGTGATAGTCTTAACTTTTGATGAAAGAGTGACCAATGAAGAAATTATCAAACTTTGCTGGTTATTTCACTTTCCTTCTGTAAACTACATACATCTATAAATTGCAGGCACAGATTCTTACATAAAACTTTCAAGCTCTTAAAAAAGCAGCCCTTTCATGAAACTTCAAGGTACTTCCATCTTCAACAGTTCACTTTGCTGTTAAATAACTCTTGAGTTATTTATTTATTTGTTTTTGAGACAGAGCCTCACTCTATTGCCCAGGCTGGAGTGCAATGGTGCAATCTTGGCTCACTGCAACCTCTGCCTCCCGGGTTCAAGTGATTCTCCTGCCCAGCCTCCAGAGTAGCTGAGACTATAGGCACGTGTCATCACACCCAGCTAATTTTTTGTATTTTTAGTATAGTCTGAGTTTCACTATGTGGCCCTGGGGTTTGGCCAGGTTGGTTTCAAATTCCTGGGCTTAAGTTATCTTCGCCTCAGCCTCCCAAAGTGCTGGGATTACAGCTGTAAACCACCAGGTCTTGAGTTGTATTGTCGACTTCTAATTAGTGCAACCTCTAGTTTAATCTCAGGGACTGTTAAATAGCCTGTAAATAGCGCGTAAACAGATTTAGATTCCGAGTGGGAGGGTGAACATAACACTTTTTTAAAATTTCAATTGAATTTTTCTCTAAAACAACTCTGTGACAAAATTAGGAACCATGAACAATGAAATTAATTTTTTTGGCTGCTAGGGTAAAAAGCTTTGGAAAAAACACTAAATATCAGACTCTGAGACATTGTTCTCATGTGAATTATGGCTTTTTGCCCAAAATGTGTCTTCTTCAAGGCAGAAAGGCAATGAAAATTTCTTCTCATTTACTTGATAGGACAGTGGTGGCTAATTGCATCTGGCTGCTTGCCAATCATGTGATTGAAGGGATGTAACATTTCTTTAGGATTTGAAGTCATATGTCTGTCTTTGTTTTTCCTATCCCCCTTTTCTCCACATGATTAGGAATAAATTAGATATATATGCAATGCATTTTAAAGGATTATTTTTCAAGTTACTACTATGTAAGAAAAGAAAATATATTCTTGTATATACTTTCGTGTATATAATTTTTTATGTTTTATCTATTAAAAGAGCTTTTATTCATTGGAAATAGCAAGTTCATAAGGAACAGGATTTATTTTCCAATATTTCACTTTTTTAATTACAAATGCAACTACTACCTGCTCAATGTTAAGGAATTTAGCATGTCAAAAGCAAGCAAGTTGGCATTTATCAGATGCAGGCAAAAACTTGAACCTAGACACCAAAATAATATAACTGACAAAATTTCCATGTCTCCCTAACTTGTTCTTTTTAGTGTTCATTAGATATGAAAAATATCATTTTAAAGCAAAGAACTGACTCATACAAAAAAATAAATTGTACATCAGACTCATTGAATACAATTTTTGCTACAAGGAATTTCGCTTAATCGGTATGCAGTTTTCCCCCTAAATTTCTTCCAGATCTTTCCTCTAATTCTTCTTTGTTGTCATTATGGGCTTCAGTGATTTGTTTGTTTGCCTCAATGAAAAAAACTTATATTCATGTCACATTAATTCATTATTTCATTTGGTATGTATTTTCCAAACTGAGATTAATTTCTTTTACAAACTACAGAAGATGGAGGAATCTGAAAGGGAGAAGAAATAGAAGCTGTGTTGTGTTACTAGCTGAGATTTTTGGCTTAACTTTTGGGAAGCTGAGTTTTCTCATCTTTAAAATAAGGATCATAGATTAGGTGATTTCCAAGGGTTCTCCAGCAGCCATTTTCTAAGTCCATTAATCTAATAGTTCTATTTGTTAATTTAAGCCAACACCACCCTCTCTTTTCTCACATACTCACAAATATCCCTTGGGAGCATTGAGAGTTTTCATTCCTTCTCTTCCCATGATATTGACCCTGTCTTTTAGGCATTTTACATTTGTTTTTCTCATAATTCCAATATCTTCATCCCTTTAGAATACTTGCTCTCTTTTAGCTATTTCTGTGCCAAATACTATTTTCTTTACTGTCTGTTGTCTTAACTCGTTCCTTAAATTTGTTTTGTTTTGTTTTGTTTTGTTTTGTTTGAGACAGAGTCTTGCCCTGTCACCTCGGCTGGAGTGCAATGGCGCGATCTCGGCTCACTGCAACCTCCAATTCCCAGGTTCAAGCAATTCTCCTGCCTCAGCCTCCCAAGTAGCTGGGATTACAGGCCTGTGCCACCATGCCCAGCTAATTTTTTTATCTTTAGTAGAGACGCGGTTTCATCATCTTGGCCAGGCTGGTCTCGACCTCCTGACCTTGTGATCCGCCCCACTCAGCCTCCCAAAGTGCTGAGATTACAGGCGCGAGTCACCGCACCCTGCCCCTTTAAAAAGTTTTTTAAATGTTATTTTAAAAGTATGCTGTACCATTTGATTGGATTTTGATGGAGTGCTTTTAATTAAGTACCCATTTGTGTTCGCATATTGATGCAGTAGACACTAAAGATAATTTATTTATTTTCTACATGCTTTTGTTAAATTTTCCAGTGTTTAATCTCTACAAATATGGATATTGTAAAATTATTCATATTAGTGAGAAATTACATACGAATCCAAGTTGCCAATACTAGAGGAATAATTAAACAAACTATATGATATTAACCTGATGAAATAGTATGCAGCAATTAAAAAGTATGATTTTTGAAAAGTATGAATATGACCATGTTTGTTTTCTTATTAGTTAGGATCTACTAAGTTGTATTGCATAACAACTGGAAATTATCAGTTGCTTAATGCAATAAAAGTAATTTCTTGCTCACATACATTTTTAGGATGAGTCAGGACCACGATTATGGGCTTCTGTTCCACACAGTCACTCAGAAATCCAGGGTTACATAGATTTTATAGCTGCACCATTTGGGCCACGTAATCTCCTTGCCCACTGTACCTGGGAAGAGAGGAACCTGGAGAAGTCAAACCTTCTCTCCTGTACTTTGGCCCAGATGTTACATATTACATCACTTTTGCTGATACCTCTTGGGTCATCACTATTTCTATTCTTACAGTCCAGGAAGAGAAAGAAGACAGCATAGCATGATACCATGAGTATTAATAATATAAGCCACAATTACAGATTAAAAGAATCAAAATATATAACTGTATGTGCATATATATTCTTATAGACATGAATTAGGCAAAATATGAAAGATTATAAGATTTCAGAAAGAGATCTGGAATGTTATTTTGTCTATTTAGAATTTTTATTATTGTTAATGTTATTTATGTGGTATGTAAACAAAAAAATGGCTAAGCTTTTGAGGAAATGAGGCAGTATGTGCACAACAGAAAGAACATGAATTTTAAAGTCAGCTCACTTATAAGTGAAAGCTAAACATTGAGTACACATGGACATAAATATGGGAATAGTAGACACTGCGGGCTACTAGAAGTTGGGGAGTTGAGTTTAAAAAAGCTACTTAGTACTGTGCTCCCTACCTGGGTGACAGGACTTCTACATCAAATCTCAGCATCACGCAGTATTCCCATGTGACGAAACTGCCCAGGTACCCTCTATATCTAAAATAAAAGTTGACCTTAAATAAAGAATTTTGATTCAAATCCTAACATTGTTTCATATTAATTGGGCGAGTTATGCTATAATACAAGTCATTTAACCTTTTTAAATTGAGCTCCTGATTCCTCATCTTTGAAGTGGGGATCAAAATATTTACATTCTAGGGCTCTTGAGAAGATTAAATAAGATAAAGTATGTTTATTTCACTAACACTAATATAGAACTCCCAGCTAGCATTATAACCGTATTAGCAACATGTAACTCATTTACTCTTCATAACCATAATATCCAAGTAAGTAACATAATCCCGATTTTGCACATAAGGAAATCGAGGCACAAAGAACTTGCTTAAAATCACATGGCTAAATAAATGTCAGAACTGGATGTGAACCTAGGCAGTGTGGTTTCAGAACCTTTCTTACTACCACTCTACTGCCTCTTATAAATCTAAGCTTAGTGCCAACTGACAGTATGAATTTAATACTTGGGAACTATTTGTAGCTACAATGCTAACTATAAATTAGTTTTAGTTGTTTCTATCATATGCTAAGTAGAGGAGATCAGGTTAATGATGTGTATTTCTAATAACTGAAGTTCTTCTAAATAGAAAAAATTCCATCACCTCAATTACATACAAATTTAACACAAATAATAAATAATTTTTGGTCTTATGAAGAGAATAAATAATGTAGGAAATTTAAGAAGTTATTAATCAAGAATCCTATGTGTATTTTTACTCATCTTTTTTCTATTCCCTCATGTCCCGTTTCAAATCTGATTTTACTTTTTCCATGTTGAGTATTTTTATTTCCTCTTCTATATCTTTTGAATTTTGAGATATTTTTAGTATTTGTATCAAGAAAGTTGTTTTGCTTAAAATTGCAATGAAATGTAGTGTCATTGTTTTAGTAAATTACATGTATACTAATAATTCTACTACTTTTTAAGTTATATGATAAAACATATCACTAATAAATAATCATTGGGTTTAAAGAACAATCCTGATTAGGGCTGTTACTTTGCTTTTAAAATGAATTAAACACTACAGTTTTCATAACTTATACTCATAACCTGAAATACAGTATTTTTTCCACTACTTGTTTTACTTATCATTGAAGTTTGTCTCCTCATGTTTTATTTATCTCCCTCCTTATATAAAAAAACTTGAAGTTTCTCAATTTATTGAATCAATAAGCCTTTCAAATATTATTTTATTATTTCCACTCTGCTTTGATTTGTTGGTTTTACTTGTATCAGGAAACTTCTTTCCAGCTTCATTTTAAATTATTGACTGTTCAAATCTTATTTACCTGTAAATCATTAAAATAACAGACACTTTTGGCTTATTTCAGTATAAATAATTCACATCATTGACTTTTGTATATGTGGGCCAACTCAGAACTGTCCTAATTAATGATAAGAAGGCTGAACACTGTGTAGTATTCTGATATTGTAGATTATTACAAACTTACAAACAGCAACGTTTTATTAATGATGGAGAAGGTAGAACTTGCTAATTGCATTTTAAAATATATACATCTATCCTCATCCCCTTCTTGCAATTGACACTTATGTCTCCTACAAGTCCATAACATATAAACTTTGTCTGGGATGTACAAGGATACTGATATTTGAGAGCATTACAAACAATATAATCTTAGGTTGAAGCAAAGATAGGTACTTGAATACAAACCAAAATATGACTCTTACTTTCATCTAGAAAACAACTTAATTTAAAATTTCAAGTATTTTTACAAATGAAAAGGATCTAGCAATAATAAACTTGATTTTAAACTCATTTTATTTTATTTAGGTCCATCAATTTATTGGCTCAGCATTTCATCTCCCACCTTAGATATCCCTTCTGGGATCACTTTATTTCTTTTTGAAGCGTATACTTAGAAACTCCTTTAACAAGGGTGTCTTGGTGGGAAATTTTCTCAGTTATTAAGTGTCTTTCCTCAACTTTATTGAAGTATAATTGACAAATAAAAACTGTATATATTCAAAGTGTACAGTGATGATTTGATATACGTTGTATAATGATTACCACGATCAAGTTAATCAACACATCCATCAGCATATATAGTTATGTGTGTGTGTTGTGTGTGGTGCGAACACTTAAGATCTACTGTCTTAGCAAATTTCAAGTAAACAATACAATATTATTAACTGTAGTCACCATGCTGTACATTAAGTCCCCAAAGCTTATTCATCTTATAACTGAAAGTTTGTACCTTTTGACCAATATCTCCCCATTTCCCCATGCTCCTCAGCCCCTGCCAACCAACCTTCTACCTTCTACTTATATGATTTTGACTATTATTTAAGATTCTACATGTAGGTATGATCATATAGTATTTGCTTTTCTGTGTCTGGCTTATTTTGCTTAGCATAATGTTTATCTGTTGATCATTTTTATGTCTTCTTTGGAAAAATGTTTACTCAGGTCCTATGCTCATTTTAAAATTAAGTTAAAAAAATTTTTTTTGCTATTAAGTTGTATTAGTTTCTTATATTTTTTGGATACTAACCCCTTACCCCTTACCACATACATGGTTTGCAGATATTTTTTCCCATCCTATAGGTTGCCTTTTCTTTTTGCTGATTGTTTCCTTTGCTGTGCAGATTAAATGTCTTTCTTGAATGATAGCTTAGCTAGGCATATACTTCTAGAGTAACAAAAATGTTTTCTAGAGTAACAAAAAAAATACAGATATTATTTTATTGTCTTATTTCTTCTGTTTTGTTATTTTGTCGTTTCTTTGTAGGTGGCTTTTTTCCTGGATGCTTTAAAAATGTCTCATTCTGCTGTTTCAAATAATTCATGTGTGGGCATGAATTTTCTTTCAGCTTTCTTGTTGTGATTCCTGAATCTAAGGATTCATGTCCTCTATCAATTCTGGAAAGTTCTTACCTATTATTTTAAAATAGTACTCCTTCACTCTCCATTCTTACCTTATACAATTTCAATTAGGTATATGTTGGACTTTCTCATATTAACCTCCATCTCTTTAGTTATTTCTCTCGAATTTTTTATATTTTTGTAATTCTATGCTATGTTCTGTGTAATTTCTTTATATCTTTTTCCTGGTTCCCTTATTCTTTTTTTTTTTTTTTTTTTTTGAGACAGAGTCTAGCTCTGTCGCCCAGGCTGGAGGGCAGTGGCGCGATCTCGGCTCACTGCAAACTCTGCCTCCCGGGTTTACGCCATTCTCCTGCCTCAGCCTCCCGAGTAGCTGGGACTACAGGCGCCCGCCTCGTCGCCCGGCTAGTTTTTTGTATTTTTTAGTAGAGACGGGGTTTCACCGTGTAGACCAGGATGGTCTCGATCTCCTGACCTCGTGATCCACCCGTCTCGGCCTCCCAAAGTGCTGGGATTACAGGCTTGAGCCACCGCGCCCGGCCGGTTCCCTTATTCTTATATCATCTTTTCAGTTAACTGTTTTGCCCATCCATGGAATTTGCAATTTTAAGAATTATATACAAATACATATGTACATATAATTTCTCACAGTTCTACTTTTTTACATCAATATTTTCAATCCTGTCCCAGGGTTTGAGAGAAGTTTTCTATCCAGGCATTGAGATTTTAAGGAGAACCAAATCACTAGCTTGGAAGTTTAGCAGCAAATCAGACTTGCTCTGGGTCCTGCTCATGTCTTTCACCCTTTTTCAAATAACTCAGCTCTTGTTTTGATACTTATGACTAAACTATCACTTTTTCCCTTTGTCAGCCCAGCAAAGATTCATTTATCTTTTAAAAATCAGCTCAAATGTCTTTTTCAATGGAGCCTTTACTGACATTATCCGAAAAAACTGACAATCTTTATGATTGAGTGTTGCTTGTTGTATTTCCTTCATAATACCATTGTATTATTGCACTTAACATCAAGTCTGTAATCTCTCTGAGGATGGAACCATGTCCTATTGGCTTCTGTGGCCCCAATAGTACATAAGAATATATCAATGGATAAGTGGATAAAAAGAATGTGGTATATATATAAAATATACATATGTATATATCTATACACACATACCACACGCACACCACATGCACACACACAGAGTCACATTCCTGAGCCAAATAAAAGAAGGAAATCCTGCAATATACAAATAATTTTTTAAAAAAACAAGCATTTATTGAAAACCTACTACATGCCAGGCAAATTCATACATTTTACATGTGTTAATAAGTCACTCAAGACAGAGATTACATAAAATACACCAAGTTGCATAGCTAGAAATTTATTAAAACAAGACTTACATCTAGATGTTATGTGGCTGCACATACAAACTCTTAGTCTCTATACAGCACTGGCTTTCTGATGCCTTCCAGAATGAGAGAATCAGCAGCAGAGAGACAGGATATGCTAGAAAGAATGAGGACTTGGGCATCAATCTCAAGGAGTATGTGGCAGATGCTTAGGGAAGGACAGAGCAGGACAAATAAATGAAGGCCTGCAAGACATTTATGAGCAAGTTAACATGAAGAGAGTAAACACAGCATGGACAGGAATATCCTGTCCGTGTTCCAATAAGAAAATCTAGCAGCAGTTAATATCAGGTTCTGGGTACAAAATTGGATTCATAGGCAGAATGGAGGCTCCAGAAGGACCCTCAAGAACAAGTCAGGAATCAAATCTAGAATTAAAAACGAGCAAACCAGGTAGGCAAAAATGCAGGTTTCGCTACCCTTTAAAATACTTTTGACTAATTAAAACTTTTCTCAACTTCTCAGATACCTTTTATCCTTTAATTAGTAGATGTTAGGCCCACTAGGAGAAACAGTATTCCTTAGGTCACAGCAACAGTCAGAAGTATAACACTATATGTTGTGATGAACTTAATCCTGAACCGGAAGGAGCTCCAGCATTGGAGGACTTTCACCTCTGAAACTTTGAACCCTGAACCTGACCCTGGGCTATTTCATTTCAACAGACCAGAGCCTCCCTGACCTAACTGTGTGGTCCCTCCACTGGTCTTTCCATTTTGGATTGGTGGAGTTTTCCAAGTAAATGAAACACTCTTCTTACATTAGAGGATTTCACCCTCCAATTCTTATTCTCAGTTCTATTTTTTCTTGTAGGTATAAAGATGAAACAACACATTCGCTTTGCATAAATAAATGAAACCTAATTTGGTTGGTTGGTATTCCAACACCCCAATTTAGAAAGGAACTTAAATGCTTCTTTAATAAAAATACATAAGACAGAGTGATTTATTGGACCACCTTAGAAGAAATATATTTTATATGATTTACTTAATACAGTAGATGAAACAGATTTAACTTGTATTATCATGAGATGGTATAGTCCATGTCATAGAATAAATATGAGTTTAAAAACCTAATTTCAAATAATATTCCAATAAATTTTATGGCACTATAATATATGAGGTAAAATTAAAAGTTAGGCATGACTTATGCTTAGATTTCAGTTCAGTTAGTATTTAAATTCTTTTAACACAGCAATCTCTGAGCTGATATTTGTATATATATTGCCCTATTTAAAGCAGTATGATACAATTAGACCTTAAGCAGTTGAGTCGTTTATATTTGTATTGCATTTTAACTTACATGGTAATGAGCAAAATGGAATGACTTTAGAGTAAATAATGGATGCATATGTTGAATTTTAGCATTGAATCTAAATGTTAATTTTCAATTTTCTTATTTTTGTAATTTAACATAAAAGTAATAAGATGAAAAGAAAACTAAGAAGTTAAGTTCTTGCATCTGTTATTTAATGAAACAGTAGCAAAACATTATTAAATCTGAGTGTGAAAGTAATATGGTACGTGAGATGTTACAAGTTTGGAAAATTCATGTTTTAACATAGTGAAATGAGTAAAATCAACCTTTGTTTTCTATGAAGTATTTTAACGTTAATGAGAATTGCAAAGTTTGAAACCTTTGAAAATAAAAAACACTTAAAAAACTAGCTCTTAGGTCATGTTTATAAAATATATGTGTCCATATATTTTTACTGCTCCTTAAATTAATATTAGAAAATGTTTTATTTATATTAATGAAGATACTCACCCATAGATTGAGAGAGACCATGCATTCCTTGAGTTATGAGAAAACTTCTTTGAAAGTGTTCCATACTTATATTTTATTAGTTATTCTTTTTCACTTCCTTTCACACATCCAGAAGTTTATTGTTATACTCTCTTTTTTATTTCCCTGCCATTTTGTACTCTACCCTTCATTCAGCAGTATTTTTTTGAAAGATGTTTCTTACTCAAAGTCATGTACGTAGATTGCCATCTTAATTACATGTCCATTTCCACACAATTTGAAGCCATGGAGTTTTAGTCATTAAAATAAACATGACACATATGTATAGGTCAGAGTCACAGCAAGAAACAGATGGTCACTCCAAAGGGGTGATAAAGAAAGTTTAATGAAAGAACTATTTATAATGGTGTGGGCAAATAAGAAATAAAAAATACATATAAAGGTGTAGGCAGGATAAAGGGAAATAAACTAGGGTTCATGAAATCTTGGAGATCTGCAACAACAGGAATCTAGTACTACCCCTAGGCCTAAAGGAATGAGGTGTGGGAGCAGTTAATAAAAATTGGCAAGAGCTATAGCTGTGAAGGAGTCATAGGGCAAGAGCTTTGGTCTATGATAGAGGAATGCAGCCATTTCCATACTATGGCCTAACAGGGGCTATGCCTCTCTTCTCCCATGGTCCAACCCTCTGACATGGTCTCCCCTTGGCTGAACTTAACCAGAAGGTGGAAGGCAAGGAATCTGGTGATGTAGTTTATAAAGAAAGAGCATGGGGAAAAGAGTGCTAAGCAGATTTATAAGGGTTAATGGAGAATATATAGTACATCATACTGTCCTAATAGCGAATAAAAAGGCAGAAATGGTGGTTGCTTTTTAAAAATTGATATGATAAATAAAGCAGGGAGATACAACCTTGTGAAGGGGAATTTGGACCATCTGGCAGAATGGCAGATTCATCTAATCTTTTGACATGGCAATCCACTTCTAGGAATCTATCTCAAAAAATAAACTGGCAAAAATATAAAGTGATATATGTACAAAGTTATCTATTGCCAATAATTGTAATAGCAAAAGACTAGTGGCTATTCAAATCCTTGTCAACAGGAGACTGGTTGACTGAATTATGGTGCATCCATACCACGGAGTATTATACAGCTATAAAATGAATAAAAAGGATCTCTACATACTGTAAAATAATTTCCAGGATATATTGTTAAGTAAGAAAAGCAAGGCATGGCCGGGCGTGGTGGCTCAAGCCTGTAATCCCACTTTGGGAGGCCGAGACGGGCGGATCACGAAGTCAGGAGATCGAGACCATCCTGGCTAAGACGGTGAAACCCCGTCTCTACTAAAAAAAAAAAAAAAAAAAAAATACAAAAAACTAGCCGGGCGAGGTGGCGGGCACCTGTAGTCCCAGCTACTTGGGAGGCTGAGGCAGGAGAATGGCGTGAACCCAGGAGGCGGAGCTTGCAGTGAGCTGAGATCCGGCCACTGCACTCCAGCCTGGGCAACAGAGCGAGACTCCGTCTCAAAAAAAAAAGAAAAGAAAAGAAAAGCAAGGCACAAGAAAGTGTTTCTAGCATGCCATCTTTTTTTAAAGAAAGGAGAATATATTAACTTATAAATATAATTGCTTAGATTATCAAGTGGTAATAGTGGAAGGCTAAATAAAAAATCAATGAAAATGGAGATTTATAGGGAGAGGAAAGGAACGGAGTAGAAGGACAGAGTTAGAAGTAGTTGAAGAAAGAATTCAGAACTGAAAATAAACTGCTTTGTCCCCTATTCATTCTAGAATGCAAAGACAATTACTAAAAGACTCACATAATGGATATAAAATATTTGAATTTTACAGCTCCTGGCATTATTATTAGTTTTATTTTGTAAAACTGGAAAAAACATATTTTGTTCAGACCATGGACAAGAGTTATAATAAATCAGAATAATGTATTTTTAACATATTCATAAAGAGATTAATGATATTCACAAACAATTCCAGAAGAAATAATTGATATTTTTATGTGAACATTGTAACAGTGAAATGCAGTGGCCCATATTAGCTGCTCTTCCATTAGGGAATGCACTGGTTCGGATGTGAAATTTGAGCTAGCAACCTTTTTTTTGCTATTGCTCTCTAATATTTGCTTAGTAAAATGTAACAACAAAAAATTCTTCTCTTCCTAAATTAGCACAACTGACATTTCTAAAATGGGAAAATATTAACTTGAAAAGTAATGTATTATAGTTTGTTCATTTGATTAGAAGCCTGTGTAAATGGACTTAAGGTGTAATTTCTGTCAGATTAGTTACTGTTACTCTGTTCCAGGGCAACAGTCTTTACCAGTGCTTTTCAACTTGCAGGTAAAAATCTATTAATAAGTCTTGAAAAAAATTTAATGGATAGTGATGAATATTTTTAAATGAAGTAGAATACCACAGAGTAGAAAATATCAGGGTGCATTGTTAAGAGTAAGTATTGGTTTGTGAAATTTTTGTTTTGTTTACACATATATAAATATGTGACTATGTTGAGATATAAAATGTATTTCTCACCATGGGTCATGTCCAAAAAAATTTTAAAACACTGTCCTATACCACTTACTGGAATTGATTATCTTATAAATGTTTACCCAGTGGGGCTGGGCGTGGTGGCTCACGTCTGTAATCTTAGCATTTGGAGGCTGAGGTAGGCGGATCACCTGAGGTCAGGAGTTCAAGACCAGGCTGGCCAATGTGGCGAAACCCCATTTCTACTAAAAATGGAAAAATTAGCCAGGCGTGGTGGCGCATGCCTCTAAGCCCAGTTACTCGGGAGGCTGAGGCAGGAGAATTGGTTGAACCCAGGAGCCCAGGAGGCAGAGGTTGCAGTGAGCTGAGATCATGCCACTGCACTCCAGCCTGAGTGACAGAGCAAGACTCAAAAAAAAAAAAAAGTTTACCTGATGGTATACCAAGGGTAGATTATACTAAGGGACAATGCAAAATGCAATATGTTTATGTGTTTTCTTCCTTACACAGTGCTAAAATTTGCTCCTAAATGAGCAAATACATATGGAAATTAGGATGCATTAATGTGTTTGATGTTCAATAAATCTAGATAGTAACTCGGTACAAAATGAAATAAAAACTTATCTTACTATGTGTTTGGGGTAACCAAAAGGCTGACACCCAGTGCTGTATGTCCCTCTGCATTCCCTTCATCATGTCCCATGTTTACTTGCTCTTGGTAACAAGGAGGAAGGGAAGTGCTCTATTAAAAAGTTTTGAACAATATGGAAATGATCTTTCAAACTGTAACAAAAGTAGAGGATTTTTAGTACATGTATTAGTGTTAATTTGTATCTTGGGATTTTTTTTGCCTAAAAGAGTATACATTTGATTTTTCTGTGAAGCATCCAGCAAGTATTTAAAGGGGGTACTTCATATGAAGCTTCAAAATGAGACATGTACGTTGAATTACATTCATATTCTAGCTTCTCGTATTTTTCTTTCAAATAAATGTTACAATTAAGTCATCTTTCCTTGTAACTTGTACAGGAATTAAATAATCAACTATTTCGTATTTAGATTCTACTTCTACTTCTGCTGTAAATTTTCACTCTCAGTATCTTTCCAACTATTTAATGGAATTGTCTTTTGGTTGAGGATAGCATAGGTGCCTTATATAAATAAAGAGAAAAATCATTCATATAAGTTAAAAATTGATTCAGGTTCTTGAAATAAAAATTAAATGTTTCACTGCTTAGGGGAAAACATCTTCTGGCCTTTTACACAAAGGTTTCCATTTTGCAGTTGTTTTTAAGAGACTGCCATCGTAAGATACAGTGAAATAGTGCTTGTTTTGACCTTTGAATATGGATAGATGACTTAGCTTTTGGCATTCTGCCTAACAACACCTCAGAGGGCAGAGATTCATTCTAATGTGACATATGTTTGACTATGTCTTGCAAAAAAAAAATAAATTTGCTTTGTAAATATATCAATAACAGAGTCTTAATAGGCTTCAACTTGTATTTGTCTGGTTCGGGAAAATTATATAAACCCCATTTTTAGTTTTTTTCTATTGTTTTTATTGCTCAAACCAAGTCTTTTTAAAAACCTGCCCAAGAGCAAAGCAATGGCTGTGAATCCTGTTTTATTTTCATTAAAAAATTTTTTTTCCATTCATACATTTCTTTAACTCTGATTGCAAGCACTTAGCCCTGATCTGTCTCAGCATATGTTGTCAGAAAGATACAAGACCACAGGCTAAAAAACATATCTTTCCACTATGTATTTTGCTATGTGTGATGCACAGGAGAGCTGACCTCCCTTATTGAAATGTACCTATAATCCTTTACCTGAAAGTACTGATTTGTAAAACATGGAGGCTAAAATATTTATCAAGATTATGTTGAAGAATTAAGAAGCATATCTATATATATTTTATTTGTGTGTGTGTGTGTGTGTGTGTGTGTGTGTGTGTATTCAGGCTTTTTCACAGACATGAGCATTTTTAAACTTTATTGGTATAAAACATAATGTGTGTTAGTTGTACTTATCCCTACTTCAGACACCTGACTATAACGTCTTGTGTTTTAACACTGCTATTTATGCCATCCTCATAAGTAGTTAGGAAAACACTTAACCATATACCTCACACCTCATTTACCAGTTCAGTATCTAACTCCCTGAACTCCTTTCTAAGACAGTAGTAAACCAATCAGAAAAGCTAAGTAGAAACAGATTGTTAATGTCTAAGAATGGTGGAACTTGCTATACTCTGCTCTTACGGGGGTTTTAATTGTTTTTAATGTGTTATCCAAAGGAAGCAGAAAATATTGTGGTATTTTGCTCTTAGAATTCTTTGCCTTGGTCATCTGAAATTAAAACTGATGGGAATAGTTATCTGTTCTGAGTACCCATAAAAAGGCCCTGATAACGTCAACTAAAATATCATTCTCAAAAAGGATTTGGAATTTGTATTCTTCTCAATGTCTCAGTTTCTTCATTTACTTGCTCTGTTACTGTTGGAAGATGATATCACCTCTCAGTTGCCCCCCAAAACAAGGCCACCTAGTAGAAGGTTCCTCACCTACCATTTTCTTCATTCAGAATATCTCTGAATATATAACAACCCTTCCAATCTTCTTCCCCCCAAACCTCAGAAAAAAAGAGTCCCTATCTTTAATGCTAATAGCTTACTCCTTAGATCAGAGTCATATTCTTTCTTAGCACCTGGGCTAGGGGTAATTTTTATTTACTTCTGTCCTAGCGTCTTAGTTCTCTTCTATATTGACACCTTTCCTTTAGCCTTCAGATATGCAAAGGTCTAACTGACTTGAAAAGAAAACAAATACTCTGATTGTGAAGACTCCCCAATTATAATCTATTTTTCTTTCAATTATTCATTCTTGAACTGAGGAAACAACTACAAGATGTGCTCAGAAACCCACTGGATCCACAGTGAGACAGATTTCAGCCAGAACTTCACTGACTACCTGACATCCATAAGTCCCTACTGTGGCTGGTGCGCCCAAGTGACATTTTCAGTCTGTTTGGAATAGTGTCAGTTCAGAGACAGTGTCCAGTTATTTCCCTCAAAGTCCGATTATTTCCTTTTCCCCAGTGCACAGTCATCCTGGTAAAAGATGGTAGGTCTCTTTGGGGAAGGCTGTGAGAAAGACTATAAATTGTTGGCAGTGTAGCAAGATCCTTTCTCTAGTGGATCTGGCCTCTCCTTCATTCAAGAGGTTCTGGGTCTGTAAATTGACTCAAGTATGGACATTGATTGAGAGACCATGACTCTTCTTATGATTCAAGTTAGACTTGTTTACTGACCTAGAACCTGACCTTTTGTGCTTCTACAGATCATATAAGAATTTAGTAGACTTCCCATCTATTTCACTTCTAGTGACACCTTGATCAACTAACAAATACCATAGGTCTCTGAATCAGACTATTCTGATTACTGTTTTTACTACTGTTTATATGGTAACCACACCGATCTTTAGTGATTATGTGCTGTCTTTTGGCTCCTGTCCTGCCTCGGATCTAATTATCCAACTCTATTTTAGGATTCCAGTTTGATGACAGCAGTTTCCTTGTAATTCCTGACCCACAGAGGAAAAAGACCATAGAGCTCTTCAAGGATGCTAGGGTTCCCATCACAAATTCGTTTCCCATAGTCCTGGTGAAAGATGTGTCTTCTGGACCCTCCTGGTGTGGGCAAGCAGGCCTTGAATTACGTATCTACTCTAACATTTCAGTCTTCCTAAGCCTTTATATACTTTCCTCTACAGTGTAACAAAGCAGTTCTGGAATTTCAACTTCATTTAGTATAGCCCATTTTTTTGGTTCATGTTTTAGCCAACTAACCAAACTGTTGGAGTCCTTTCTAACCCCTTGAGTGATGACATTAAATATAGAATCTCTGCTTAGTGGATCCATATCAATAAAGTCATCCTGAGCCAATGTTATATTCCTTCCATTATTACCTCAACACCCTTAATATCCATTCCCACATATGTTTCCTGTATTTCTGTCTGTATAGATTGGAAACATCTTGCAGTTATTTGGAATGTAGCTCAAGTCCTTGTGGGTCACATTTTGTACCTCACCTTTCAAGGCCCACTGGAACTTAAGTCTAGTCAAAGGTCTAAAAGCAAAGACACGCAGTGAGGGGTAAGCTAATGAGAATCAGCAGTGCTTTGCAAGGCAAGAACTATATCCTCTTGCCCCATTTATTCATGATAGATCACCTCATTAGTTTTGCTTGATTAGATTTTGACTTTTCCATTTTCCTTATATGTTCCCCTCACAAGGTTACCAATGATCATGTAGTCTAAGTTCAACAACTTTGGAAAATAATTTTGCATCATTTTTAAAAATGTCTGTATGTTGTTTGACATTATTGATTCTTCTTTCATTTCTCTTCTCCTTACTCTAATTCTTCATGTGCCCTATTTATAAGAATTCTCCAACATTGAGACATTGAAAATTTTTTTCCTCCCCCTCTCTGTTCTGTCCATACTCTTAAATTAACAGTAATTTATTTCTTTTCTGGATTCCCATGACTCTTGTATTCACTGCTACATATTATGGCACTCTGTCAAAGATTTCTTCCTTAATGGAAGAAAGGCAGGTCCCCAATGTCTGATGCTCTAATGTATTGATGGATAGAAGAAAAAAAAGTTTTTACATTTTAAATTTTTTTTATTTTCTTTTCACCATACTCTGGCTTTCAAAGAAGAAACAAAAACCTTTTATCTACTAGTCATATACCAGAATAGACAGGAATAGATCTTGGAAGCTTCACTCACCTTTAGTCTATCTTTTTATTTCTCCTTTAGTGTTCAGTGTTCACTTTTAAGGTAATTTTTATAGAGGTGTGCACAACCAGATAAAAGTTGGAAATATAATAGTTTACATTTTATTTCTTTCAGAATTTTGTATTTTGTCTATTCCTGCATCAAAATGGATTATACTCAGCCCCCCTTCCATTATTTTTTGAGTACCAAATTAGTGACTGTATTATTTTGAGCATATGTTTAGTACTCAGAAGACATAGCCTCTATCCACTCATTCTAAATTGGTGAAAATATAGGGAGACACTAGAAGGTTTAGTGCACATGATCATAATTTACTGTTTAGTTAGAATAAAATGCGTTATACTGAAGCAAAGTAATTAGAATTGCCTTTTACCTAATAATTGCTACTAATTGCTTTCAAGAGATTAGATCCCCCAACCCCATTTTTAATGACAGTGGAATTATTTTACCCTGCCATAGCATTAATGGTGTTAATACTATTGATTTTCATATTTTCCTTGCATAGTTCAAAATGTCATCTTGTTAACAAGAATTCTTTATCAAGGATAAAATGCATGTTACTAAATAGGTGGGATAACTATTTTTGTTTGTTTGTTTTTCATCTCACTAACAAATGGTGCCAACTGGAATGTTTGACTGCCTCCAATGTTATAAAAAAACAGATGATATTTCTTCAAATATGTGGTCAAATTTATTTTAGTCTTCTTTTTGAGCCAACACTTAATAATCAAATAGACTACTCATGAACAACTAGATTTAAGTGACTGAATTAAACTTTGAAATATCAGATTATATCAAGGTTTGTTTTTTGAAATTAAGATAATATGTGTGTTATCATTTAATCTTCCTTATCCTCATTTAACAGAGAAATGATGAAGAAGCAGTTGTGGATAGAGGTGGAACTCGTTCTATTCTCAAAACACACTTTGAGAAAGAAGATTTAGAAGGTAAGACCTTTTTTCTTGGGATATCTTGGGTATGCTTTCCAAAAGTATTTCAAAGATAAATGTAGTTTGTCACATTGTGAAGAATTGCAAAAGTTGATATCAGAGTAATGGTAGCTTATTGGGGAGGGGTACATCTGATTGTTTTGGTATAGTCTGGAATGTCAGTAGGCAGACCTGAAAACAATGAGAAGCATCGGTTCATCCAACAGACATTTATTGAAGCCCTACTATATTCTAAGCACTGTACTTTGTGTCAATCTTTCAATAATCCCTGCTTCGTGTAATTACAATCAATTGAGACATGATGACAGATCAGCATATCAAGTGCTGTATGAGAGGTGAATGTAGGACAGGAGGGGCATCTAACTCAGCCTGTGTTGTCAGAGTAGGCTGTCACTGGAAGAGAGGTAAGAACAATTGGAATTCTCATTTTACTCATATATATGTGTGTGTGTGTGTGTGTGTGTATGTATGTGTGTGTGTGTATGTGTGTGTGTGTATATATATATATACACACCCACACACATATGTATAGGAAAGATATAGGCACCAAATTTTTGTGTTTTCTCTTTAATAGGAAGAAGGATGACTAATTCAACAGGGAGGTAGTATGGCCCAGTGGTTAACTGTAAAAGTTCTGAAACCAGACTGCAGTGGATTCAAATAGCAGTGCTGCCCCTTATTTATCATAGGAACTTCAGCCAGTTAGTTACCTTTTCTGCACCTCAGTGTCCTTAACTGTTAAAGCAAGGATAATAATGGAATACATTTCCTAGTTTTTCTATGAGAATGGAAAATTACTTAGAATAGTACCTGGCAAAAGAGTTGCGTAAATATTGTCAATTATTGTTATACCAACATTTAATGTACATACAGGATTAGCTAATTGTCACTAATGATAAATTGTTGCTAATGAGATACAAGGTATAGTATTTGTCATCTTTTGATTGAAAAGTAAAAGCAAGGTGATCTTAAGTACAAGTCATCAGAGAGAGCTCCCAATAAACCACTGAGTTGAGAGGTAAGGGTTTTTTCATTTTAAGCCTCGTAATGTAACCATGTATAGTACAATTAAATTAATTCTTCTTGGATCTTATCTTTAGTCACACCACTGACATAACAGGAGAATTACTATAACCTTTAGAAACAACTGTCAACAACTATATCGACTCTTTGCCTGACATTTTTCTTGTTGCACAAAAATACTCAGATCTAAGAAGGTTATGCTTACTGGGTAGGCTTATTGATTTGCTATGTTATCCACATTCATTACATAAATTTAAGGGAGCAAAAACCTTGAAAAATCTAGAGTGGTAATGGATAATATTTAAAAAATTATCTTTGGGTTTGAAATGCCATTATATTTTTTTAAACAACATATTTACCTTCCTATTTATGTCATGCTATGACAAACTATCCCTATCTTTACTAAACACACACCAAGAAAACCTAACACTGCAAGATGGTAGCCTAGAAATATGCTCAATTCCAAGAAAAAATCATCTTGAGTTTAAAGATGGTGAATAGTCCTTTTTGTTGGAAAATCCTTAATAAAAAAATAGGGTTTACTAAGATCATTTTAATTGTTATACCTACATATATTACATATGCTTTGCTTGGTATAGTTAAGCAATATAGACAATAGTGTGCAATGCTTACTAAAAGAGATTTCTGATTGGTGGAGCACAATTCGATTAGCCAGATTTTGTTCTATTTACTGATTTCAATAATGGGTGATTGAATCCAAGAAGTGAATAACTGTGATTAAGTCATTGGTGATTAAAATTAACTATAGAATGCAAACTAACATTGAATTTTAGAATTTTGAAGGAAAACAGGAAAAAATCTGATTTATATTGACGTTCTAATATTTGTTTTACACACAGCCCATACTAAATAAACAGTCTAGCATTTGAAGATGCTATGGAGGGTTCTCTTGTGATGCACACAAAAATTTAATAGATCTATTAGTTGCTCTGGATCGATTAGCCAGAGTCAGGAAATAGTGCAAGAGTGAAGTGATGGGTATTGTGGTTCAGCAAGAATCAGCTGGCAGCAGAACATCACATAAGTAAGTGGGAGAGCACCAAGGAGAAAGGTAGCATCATTGAGATAATGGTGATGGTAATTCATTTTCTGTTTGGTGTTATGGTAATTCATCCTCTGTTTGGTGTTACTATAACAGAGTGCCACAGACTGGATAATTTATAAAGAAAATAAATTTATATCTAACAGTTCCAGAGATTGAGAAGTCCAAGATTGGGAGGTCCATATCTGGTTAGGACCTTTGTGCTGTATCATCCCATGGTGGAAGGTGGAAGGATGAGAGCGGGGAGAGAGATTGAGTTTACAGTCTCAAGCCTTTTGATAATCCACATTAATCCATCCATTCCTGAGAGTGGAGCTCTTATGACCTAAACACTTCCCATTAGGCCCCACCTCACAAATTGTTGCACTGGGGATTAAATTTCCAACACATGCCTCTTGGGGACACATTCAAACTGTAGTATCCTCCTTTTGTGCAATTTAAAGGAAAAGAACAAAACTCCACTTTTAAAGAGCTTCTTTATTAAGGCAGTTAATACACAATAAATATTTTAAATAAAATGGATTTGGGAATTGCTATCATAAACACATTTTTAAAATATGTAAACTCTTAAAATTTTACATTTGAAAATGAGTGTTTCTCAGGAGTTATGTGTATATATTTATTTAATAAAATTACTGGTGTAATATAACATCCTGAGTACAGATTGTAGAAATGCCAGATGTTTAAAAATATCTGTAGAGTTTCAGGTGCAATATATTTAACGGGAAATGATCCCCTGTTCAATAACAATAGATTGGTATATTAGTTAATTTCTTCATATGTATATTATACATTCTGCTAAATGATATATCAAATGTATAATTTTCTCTCTCTAAGTCTGTTTCTTTATTTTACATATATCTTGTACAATTTTATCTTTTCCTCCTATTAAAATAGAAAGAAAACAATCTTGTTAGATTCTTCTATTAACCTCCTATTTTTGTAAATCATGTAGTCAGTCAGTACATTCTTTCAGTCTATCTCAATGGTGTCTCTACTCATCTCCTCTCCCTTCCATTCCCACTGCCACTGCTCTACTGCCCTCTCTCTCCTATGTACTTTGGACTGAGTCTTTCCCATTATACAGCCTCCTTAATACTGCCAGAGTGTTCTTTCTAAGCCTACTTCTATTTCCTGCAATAAAAACAGTGAAGGGTATTGAATCCCTGTAATCAGACAACTTCAGGATTCTGAGTAGGGCAAAAATTGTTGAGGTTAAGCGATTTCTGTTTTTGGCCTCCCATGTCAATGTGAGATGAGTACTATCTAAGTATAAGATTACAAAATGGGAAATACATTAATACCCTTAAAATTCTTTTTTCTACTTGCCCTTTAACACATGTCAGATAAAACGTAAGATACCCAGATACATTTGAATTTAAGGTAAAAAATAAACAACTTTTTAGTATAGGTAACATCCCATGCAATCTTTTTATTTATTATTTTTTATTTGCTAAATCTGGAAACCTTAGTAGTGGATATTACAGTGAACCACCAATATTCCCCTTTAAAGACTGAGGTATTTATTTCCTCAGTTGCCAGAGGTGTCGCCTGCTTGATGGCTTATACTTACTTCCTCCCCAGGAATTACCTTCAGCTGAAAGGAGCTACCTCTTGCCTATGGGAGCTGCCTTCCTTGTGGTTTACTGAATGAGTACAATTCAATGAGTACATGACTGTAGTCAATGAAGGCTTACAAAAGCCTAGCCCCCTTGCCTCAATATGAGACAACTCTGAAGGGTTGTCCCAGCATCAGAGTTCCATTTGAAATCAATTGAGACCTCTACTGCAATTGCACCATAATTTCAAGCTCTTCCTGTACCAAACAAATTCCCATAATCCTCCAGTGTTGTTATTGCTGACAGTTTTCCTCAACAAACTCCCTGAACACATATCTCAGAATCTGTTTCCTAGGGAAGCCGATCCTCCAATTGATCATTTCCCTGTTCCCTAAATAGTACCTATAGACGTACTTGATAGTTGGCAGGAGCACTATATTGATTATTTAACTTGTGGAGTTAAGAACTATTGTAGTGGCTTAGGGGACTCTAAACTACTTGATTTGGCCATGATAGTAAATGAAAATCAGTGTTGCACCTGAGGGAGAATGGCAGAGTTTCTTCTCAAGTTTCTGCTGCTTTTAAAGGCCTAAAGTATGTGTCAATGTGGCCACAACAGAAACTTGTCACATCCTAGAGGATGACAATGGACCACTTCAAATTCACCCAACTGATAGCACCAATTGCAGCTGCCATATCAGATGTGGGATCTTGGCTACGGCAGGTTAACATGGCCTCAGGAACATGGTATGCAGCTATTGATCTGGAAAATGCATTTTTCTCCCAATTATTATCGAAAAGGAGTACCAGGGGTAGTTACCATTACTGTGGGAAGTACAACAGTACATATTTATAGTCTTGTTCCAGGGTTATGTTAACTCTCCTACCTTCTATCATAATAGAGTCCAAAGGGATTTGGATGAGTGAATGTTATCCAGAATATCACATTGTTTCACCATATTAACCCAATGACCAGGAAGTGGCAAGTATGTTGGAGGTCTTGGTAAGAAAGACACATTTCGGTTTCTGTTTCTCAGTGAATCTGATTAAAAAACAACATGAAAAAGAATGCCACTTAATACTGAGCCTTCAACTCCAGGGTGAATGCATGGATAGGTGATGTGAATTTCTATAGGAACTCAGTGAAAATAACCCAGTGCCCCTTCAGTTATTCTTATTCACCTCGGTTCTCTCTTCATTATTCACCTTTGTCCTGTCCAGTTTTTCTCAGAATGAATGATGGTACTTTTTAAAATTTAATGGATATTTTATTTTTTTTCAGATATAAACCTTGTTTTATCTTCTGCAGGCATAAGGGTAAATTTACCCAAATAGTATGATCTATTAACTACTTAAATGATCATAAAGAGAGGAAAATTTAATAGCTAAAAATGATGTGCTATAATTTCAGCCATTTTGAATGCAGTGATCAACTACCAATCAAGGAGATGCTATTTAAAAATGGGACTATTTTTCTTAATTATTTGAAAATATTTTTATGTAGATCATATAGGAATAGCATAAGATTTACTATCTTAAATGTTAGCTGAAATTGGTGCTATGAGTACGTCGAGTTTGAAGTAGTCCAATCATCCTCTAGGATGTGACAAGTTTCTATTGTGGCCACACTGATGCATACTTTAGGTCTTTAAAAGCAGCAGAACTTGAGAAGAAACTCTGCCATTCCTCCTCAGATACATACTGATTTTCATCAGTACTGCAAGTGTACAGTTCAGTAATGTTAAATGTATTCACATTGTTGTGCAACCAATATCCAGAACTTTTTTCATCTTGCAAAATTGAAACTTGCTATACAAACAATAGCTCCCCTTTTCTTCTGCCCCCAGTTCCTATCAAGAACCATTCTACCTTCTGTTTCTATGAATTTACCTACTTCAGATATTTCATGCAAATGGAATCATATACTATTTGTCTTTTCGTGACTGACATATTTTATTTAGTATATAAAGTCCTCAAGTTTCAGTCACGTTGTAGCATGAGTCAGAATTTTCTCCCTTTTTAAAGTTGAATAACATCTCATTGCATGTACCACATTTCCCTTGTCCTTTCAACTGTAGAACTTTTGAGTTACTTCACTATTGTGAATAATGTTGTTGTGAACATGGATATGCCAATATCTCTCTGAGATCTTGTTTTCAATTCTTTTTAAGATATACCCAGAAGTGGGAATAGTGGATCATGTGATAATTCTATTTTTAATTTTTTGAGGAACAGCCATGCTGTTTTCCATAGTGGCTGCACCATTTTATATTCCCAACAAAAATGCACAAGGGGTCTCCACATCCTTGCCAACACTTATTTTCTGGGGTGTGTGTGTGTGTGTGTGTTTTGATAGTTATGGTAATGGATGTGAGGTGATATCCCACTGTAGTTTTGATTTGCATTTCCCTAATACTGATGTTTAGCATCTTTTCATGTACTTGTTGCTCACTTGTATATCAGCTTTGAGAAATACCCATTCTAGTCCTTTGTCGAATTTTTTAATAAGCGAGTGACTTGAATGGACATTTAACCCTATCAAATTTTTAACTTTAAAAAAATATTAAAATTAATTTTTTAATTTAAAAAAATTTAATAGGGTCAAAAATGTTTAATTAATTATTATTAGATTAACATGGCTGTTTTATTGTTACTGAGTTGTAGGAGGTCTTCATATATTCTAGACAGTAACCTCTTATCAGATATATGATTAGTCAATATTTTCTCCTATTCTATATGTTGCCTTTTAAATCTATTGGTTGTGTCCTTTGATGCACAGACATTTTTTAGTTTGATACAGTTCATTTTGTATATTTTACTTTTATTGCCTATGCTTTCAATGTCATAGCCAGGAAATCTTTGCCAAATTCAATATAATGAAATGTTTTCCTATGTTTCTGTATTAGTCCATTTTCATGCTGCTGATAAAAGCATACTCAAGATTGGGCAATTTACAAAAGAAAGTGGTTTAATGCACTTACAGTTCCATATGGCTGAGAAGGCCTCACAATCACAGAAGGCAAGGAGGAGCAAGTCACATCTTACATGGATGGCAGCAGGCAAAAAGAGAGAGAGCTTGGGCAGAGAAACTCCCATTTTTAAAACCATCAGATCTCCTGAGACCCATTTACTATCATGAGAACAGCACAGGAAAGATCCACCCCCATGAGTCACTCATCTTCCACTGGGTTCCTTTCACAGCATATGGGACTTATGGGGCTACAAGATGAGATTTGGATGGGGACACAGAGCCAAACCATACCAGTTTCCTTTTAAGAGCTTTATAGGCCGGGCGCGGTGGCTCAAGCCTGTAAGACGGGTGGATCGCGAGGTCAGGAGATCGAGACCATCCTGGCTAACACGGCGAAACCCTGTCTCTACTAAAAAATAGAAAAAACTAGCCGGGCGAGTTGGCGGGCGCCTGTAGTCCCAGCTACTCGGGAGGCTGAGGCAGAAGAATGGCGTAAACCCGGGAGGCGGAGCTTGCAGTGAGCTGAGATCCGGCCACTGCACTCCAGCCTGGGCGACTGCAAGACTCCGTCTCAAAAAAAAAAAAAAAAAAAAAAAAAAAAAAAAAGAGCTTTATAGTTTTGGGTCTTGAAGTTTAAGTTTAAGTTTTTGATTCATTTTGAGTTAATTTTTGCATATGGTATGGGAACGTCAACAGTTTTACTCATTATATCTCTTTGTTTCTTAACATTATACTTGTTACAACCTGCATTAGGTTTACACAGGTTGAATTTCTTTTCCAAATCATTGTTATATAGACAACCTACTTAGAGAGAGAGAATGTTATTTCTCATGTTTGAGCAAGTGCTTATAACATAATTTCTGCTACTTTCTACAGTCCAAGAACATAGAAGTAGTAAAACATTAGGAATATTATTACAGACTTTCTGTTCAAAAACTTTCTGTATTGTCCCATGCCAAATTAATGCCTTCTCATATTCTTCATTTGCTAGTGTTTTCCTCTGCACAAAAATAGAATGCTCATTCTGCCCATCCATTAGTGTTACCTTCTAAGAGTTATCATCTTTCCCCGGATAATAAGAATTATTTTTCTCCTCTTAACCTCTCCTTATGAAAGTTTATGCCTTTTCTTATATGATTGTTTTACATATCTATACATCTTTGTTATTTGATTATAAACTCATTGAGGGACAAATTTTCATCTTTTACATTGTTGCATTCTCCCTGGGATCCAGCACTTTTACTTAAACTGGATAGGTACTAAAAAATGTGTTGCACTGAGTGCCATTCATATATATTTCAATAATATGTCACTGATCGTGCGATAACTTTAATTTATAATGTAATTAGATGCATAATTAATGTTCATCAAATATTCAAACATTTAACACATAAGTACGGGAAGTTTCTAATAATGTTGCATATGCTAAGATAAATACATCTGATTACATTTTAATCTAATATTCAGGAATTCATAAAAGTATAACTTTAATGAAAAAGTTAAAATAATAATAAATTCTTGGCCTGCAAATTAAATTTAAAGAAACTTTAAAAAAATTATATTGCTTTTAGCAGATATTAATATCTTTTAAGTCAAAAGTTTAATAGAGAAAATAATGCCCCGTCTTGATATTCTTTTGCTTATTGCATTTGGGCAAAAAGAATTGGCTTACTCGTTTATTTCCTTTTGGGGCCAAATACTACACTATAGGCCTGTCTTAGTTTGTTTTGTGTTTTTAAAACAGAATACCTGAGTAATTTATGAAGAAAAGAAGTTTATCTAGGTCATAGTCTTATAGGCTGGGAAGTTCAAAAACTATGGCAACAGCATCTTCTTGGCTTCTGGTGAGGGCTTTTGTGCTTCATCTTAACATGGTGGAAGGCCAAAATGGAAGTGGCCATGTGTGAAAGGGCAAAACTCAAGAAATATCCTTGCTCTTCAAGAAATAACAACCTGCTCTTGAGGGAGATAATCCGTTTTTATGAGAACTAATGCCATCTTGCAGGAGTGAAAACTCCCTCACTACCATGAGAAGGGCACCAAGCCATTCATAAGGGATCTGCCCTCATGAACTGAACACCTCCCACTAGGCTCCACCTCCGAACACTGCCACGTCAAATTTTAACATGAGGTTTTGGTGGGGACAAACCATATCCAAACCATAGCAAGACCCAAAGTTCAAAGATAATATAAGTAAAGCACCTAGCACTGAGCTATTATACAACATAATTCTATCAATGGCAGTATTCTCCTACTTTTCTCATTTCACCCAGTGCATTCTTGAGCTCTAAAAGATAACTAAAATTGTTTTCTAACTAGAATTATTGTAATTTCAAATGTTTTAGACTAAAAAGCCAAATATAGTAAGTGCATATCTCATAATTATAATATTTTGCAACTAAAGTGAAAAACAGTTTTAAAAATAAAGAAAAAAAGTGAAAAATTAGGGCTGGGCCTCTACTTTCTAATATTTTGCCTCTAAAATCTTATGCCAAGGATATTGGCAAACAACAGCCTATTGGCCAAATTTTTTTCTGCCACCTTTATCTGCATGGCCTTTGAGCTAAGAATAATTTTTACATTTAAAAGTGATAGGAAAGGATCAAAATAATATTTATGACATAAAATTACATGAAATTCAGACTTTAATGTTTCTTAATAAAGCTTTATTGGAACATAACCATGTTCTTAATTACATTTTGTCTATAGCTGCTTTTGCACTACAATGGTAGAGTTGTGTCGTTGTGACAAAGAATATATGTGGCTCCATTTTAGTTCACACTGCTACTCAGTATACTACAAATCATAGTGAGTTTGAATGCCATTCATATTACTGCATACAACATTTTATTTATTTTTATTACCAGTGCATATCCATCATGTCAGAACAAGAAAATAGGAGAAAAATTAACTATGATTGTCTTGCTTTTATGGCACAGTGGAGTGTGGATTATTTTACTTAAATAGATGACAAAATACGTATTTATTATGTAATGACACTATAGCTATGCTAAAAGAAAAGAATATATCTCGACATAACCAGAGTAATCACTCATCACAATATTCCTGACTCACAAGAAGACAACAGTCATAAATGAGATCACTTGGACTCGGGAAGGGGAACATCACACACTGGGGCCTATCATGGGGAAGGGGGAGGAGGGAGGGATTGCATTGGGGAGTTATACATGATATAAACGTTATGCACATGTACCCTAGAACTTAAAGTATAATAAAAAATAAAAAAATAAAAAAAATAAAAAATAAAAAAAAAAGAAGGCTTAAAATGGAATTTCTCATTATAGCAGAGTTTTCTCACAAAACAAAAAGGACAGTGAGACTTCAACCAATGTACATTTCTGAATGGATCATTTGTTAGCCAAGTATGCCCTTACAAGACTGTGACACTCTAAGCAGGGATATCAAAATGTCCACCCACACAATACCTGCCTTAATGAAAAGCTCAGTACCAGTTTCAGGCAATTTAAAAACCTTAGCCTTTATTATATTGAAATTAAGTAGAGTTATTATTCTATTACGATCCCTTTTGAAATAAGCTTTTACACATTTCTAATGCTTTCCTCAGAGCAGCTCATATAAATTAATGATTTTTTAAAAAATTCTTTCATTTCAGTTTAATCTATTAATACTTTAGATCTCATTCTCAGGGAAAAGTTACTTTATTGCATGTAAAGTAATTGCAAATAGAATATAGTTTACAGTTTTCTTCCAAATTAAGCTTGCACCTGGATAAAAATATTTTTAAGTGCCCAACAATATTTAGATATTATTTGCCATGTTTCTGTTTTCATAGGAAGAGATTACATGTTTAATTAAAAAAATGCATCTCTAGAAGGATAATCTGACTTTGTAAAATTATAAATTCTAATTTTCAGTCAAAACAACCCTGAATGTGAACTTACCAGAATCTTGTCTGAGTGATTACAACCCCCTCCTCCAACCTTAAAAAACACACCACCAGCCCCACTCTCCACCAGTATGGCCAAACCAAAGGAAACGAGAAGCAGGAACATAGCTACACAGGTCAGAGCCAAATATTAAGAGTAAAAATGGTATCTTGAGCTTTCGGAACCACAAATTTTCAAAGTGAGTCAGGGGACAGAGTAGCAGCTCCATTTTCAAACAGAAGTAACTACATTTTTCTAATCAACTGCTGTGTTATGGAGCATAAACTGCAGGAAATGATGGATTAATGTCATTTTATGTATCAGATAAGCAGGAGGAAGTATCAGTGGTGTGCTTTATTTGGTGAGTCAATCTTGATAAACATATTCAATAAACAGCTTCCACTTATGTCCTTTAATGCAGTACAATGCTTTTTAAAAAAATATTCGACTTGTGTGTACATCAACCAGAAAATGTTCTGTATAAAAACTGTATTTTGATTGGGTTTTGAGATGAATGTTTCATATCTATATATGTATTAAAATTATTTAAATATGAGGAAAAAGAACTTGTTTGCTGTTGGTAATGAAATCATGTTTAATTATAGTAGCTGAAAAAAATGTGCCAAGGGTAAACAAACTTGTTTAATGCTATTAGTCTTCAGGTGAGAACAGTTGCTTGAAGAGTTGGGGACACTGGGAGCAACATAGATGGTCAATGAAAAAATGATGGAAGATTAATGTCACCCATGTGTGGAGTAGGAAACCTTCCTCCTCACCACAAACACACCAATTCAGGAACAATTCACAGAAAAATTCCCTTTGTGGGAAATCCAGCAACTAATTGAAGGGCTCCTGCACCCTGGGCGAATGCAAAATGAGATCCATTGAAGCTGGTGAGGATATTCAGGACAGCTGTTTGCCAAAATTTCTACCCCCAACGCAACACCATACAATTGGGAAAAGAGTCCCAGCTCTCAGCTTCTCCCAGAGGAGGTTTGGGCATCCAATACCCCACCTTTGGTGAGGGCTACCCAAAGGACTGGCTTCTATGTTCTCTGTCTTAAAGTGCTAATGGTGTGGAATTATCTAGCCACCTGGGGGAGAACAGAGATGGTGGCTTAGATTGATTGAACAGAGATGGTAGCCACATATAGCTTTTCCTCCCTAGCTCAGAGCATAGAGCCGGCAAACAAAATCCCTACCTTTCAGCTTCTCCCTGGGGATGGAAAGAGTTGGTACATACATTAAACTTTCCAGGGGTTTTCCAAAGGATTGGCTGAAATCCCAAAGAATTCAGTCTCACTCATCCTGGTGCACTCACAAGACCAGGCAAACCCTAGACACCTGGAGCTACAATAAATACACAAGCAAATGAGTTGAATAGGCAATAGGTTTAAGAGGCTTTAGAATCTCTGCCTGGACTTATTGGTGGGGATCTTCCATATGAGGCCAACTCTTTGTGAAGACTGAGAGAGAAGGCTGCTTTATGTGATGCAAAGACACTATCTCTTTTGGCTTATATAGTTTATGTTGAGAAATCCACTGCTAGTCTGATGGAATTTCCTTTATAGGTGACCTGACCCTTCTCTCTAACTCTCTTTAAGATTTTTTCTTTAGCATTGACCTTGGTTAGTCTGATGACTATATGCCTTGATGATGTTTATCTTATATAGTATCTTGCAGATGTTCTCTGAATTTATCTGGAAGTCTACCTCCCAGCAAGATCAGGAAAATTTTTCTGAATGATTCCTTTAAATACATTTTCCAAATTGCTTACTTTTCCTTCTTTCTCAGGAATACCTATAAGCTATAGGTTTGGTCAATGTACATAATCCCATCTTTCTCAAAGGCTTATTTTTAAAATGCTTTTCTATTTATTTTTGTCTGACTGGATTAATTTGAAAGAACAATGTTTAAGCTCTGAAATTCTTTCTTCTACTTGGTCTAGTCTTTTGTTAATGTTTTCAATTGTATTTGGAAATTACTTTTGTGAATTTTTTATTTTCAGAAGTTCTATTTTTTTAAATATAGCTATGTTTTCTTTCATTTTCTGAGTTGTTCTTCTGGTTTCTTTTATTGGTTTTCAACATTCTCTTGGATATAATTGCACTTCTTTAGAATCCGTATCTTGAATTCTTTATCAGTCATTTTTTTTGTTTAGGATCCATTGCTAGAAAGCTAGCCAGATCCTTTGGAGGTGTTAAAACATTCTGTCTTTTTATATCACTGGAGTTCTTGCACTGATTCCTTCTCATGCGAAGGAGTTGTTGCTTCTAAGTTTTGAATTTGCTGTTGTTTGAATGGGACTTTAGCATGTTTATTCTTTTTTCCCTTGAGGGTATGGCTGTGGTATATGTTGTGTGTGATTACTTGGCTTCTTTTCTGGGGCTTTCACTGTGCCAAGACTCTGCATGGGCTCCTTGGTTATGGATAGCCTTTATGTGGTGGCTTTCTCAAATGCTGCTTGTTGTAGACATGTATCAGGCATATGAGCCAACACACTGTCTTCTGTGTAACTAGGAGAGCAGAGGTCTCAGGAAACTTATCTTGTACACTAGTACTATACCCTTCCTGACAGTAAGTTTTTTATTTGGTGTTGCAATTCAGTCTCCAGTCAAGTAGGTGGTGCTTAAGAGTAAGAATCCACTCACCCTCAGGCAGTCTAATGATGAATGAAGACACGGTCCTAATTGAGGTTAGTGTGGGGAGCTTGTGTTGGAGTGAACTGGTCTTGGTGGTAGAGGCAGGGGGCTGCATTAGCTCCTCACCCTGGGCAGGCAGGAATGTGGTCCGTTTTCCTATCACACATCTCTCACAGGGCTCATGATCTTCAGCACATAGACATTGTTCTTCGGCTCCCAGGCTAAAGTGAAACTGAGGTCTGCAGAATTGCCCCTCTGGTGGCTACCACCAAAATGGGTTCAGGGCAGAGCCTCTTCCTGCGGCCCAGAGCAAACAGCTCTTCAACTTGTCTGCCCTTTATTGCTGGGACACTGCCATTCCGTGTAGGGATGGGGAGACAGGTCCCACTCTTCATACATGCCTGGGTGGCATTGGCTCACTTTCAGTGAGGTGTAGCTGCCACGAAGAGTGCTGGAAAGGCTGTCTCCAAGTGCACTCACGTCAGCCCTCAGTAGGAAAAGCCTCTGCTGCATCCGCAACAGTGCACGAGGGGAGCAGGAGATGACTCGCTCTCCTCGTCTGTTTCCAGCCACCACTGCCACCCCCTTCAGCCACTGGCTGTGTTTCCTTTTCCAAAGTGGGGCTTTGGCAGACTGTTCTCTGCCCTCCCATAGGAGCGGCCTGCACTGAGGGCTAGATTTCCATGGAACCTGCAGCTCCCCAGAGACCCGCCAGTCTCCTGCAGTTGCCAAAGTCAGAACGGGTTCTGAGGTATGTTTGCAGGGGATCTGGTAGTGTGGCAACACAAGGACTGAGGTTCCCTGGATAGGGCAGTGGCCCATAATGAATGCACAACCAGTGTGGCACCTGCTCTCTCAGGGCCTGAAGGGAATTGTGGGAACACCAGCACGAGCTGGCCACCTGAGGCTCCCACCCCAGAGAGTTCCCAAATTGCCACCAACTGCATTGCCTAGGATTTCAAGGGCAGAGGGGTTCTGTGACAATTTGTCAGCCAGCAGTTTGTCACAGGAGTGAGGGGCAGAGAAGCACCCCAACCTACCCTTTACATGGGACTCCGAGTTCCTCACGGGACAGTGTCTGCCAGACTTTTGCTACTTTCCTTGTCTGCACCCCAGTTTCTTCCTGTGGGCTCTCTGAAAGCTCGTGGCTCTCTTCCTTCAGCTTTCCATTTGGATCATGACCATTCAACTGTAACTTTGATCTTTCTACAAACTGACGTCTGACATCCCTAGTCAGTTATCTTGAAAAAAAAAAAAAAACTACACTAAAGTTATAAAAATAAAAGTAATTGCACTGTGACATTACAAAGGCTACTATATCACTAGGTGACAAGAATTTTTCACCTCATTATAGTCTTATGGTACCACTGTTTTATATGTGATCCATCATTTGACTGAAACATCATTATGTATGACTGTATATAACAAATTGCCAATATAATTAGAAAGTGGATTCTACTTCTGGAAATCAATGTTGTCTTCACAGAGACAGAGGTGGGCTTTGAAGGATAAATAGGTGTTAAGAAGGCAAAGAAGGAAGGATCTGTTATATTCTGGAAATGACAAATATGATGTGGCTAAAGCATTGGGATTGTGTCTTGGGGCATAAAATGTGACTGGATATAAAGTTTAAATCTTTACTTGAGGTAGGTCAAATTGTGGAGAATGAATTAATCCTTGAAGTCACTCTATGAGATAAGGACATTATTATCTCCATTTCACAGATAAGGGAACTAAAGCACAGAAGATTAAATAACTTAAATATGTCACCTGACTAGTAAGTGATATGGCAAGGATTCAAACCCACAAGGAAGACTTGTACATATTTATTGACTTTTTCATGACAATTTTTATAAAGGTGAGAATATTCTATTATAAAGCAATAAGGAATTTGATATTTAATACCCATATCACAATAGTTTTACAAATGTTTTAGCAAAAGTTTTAGAGTTAGAAAATTCCCATTGAACTAAGATTTATCCCCATAATTAGGAAAGCCACTCTCCCATTGGAGACTACTTTTATTATAGCCTCATGTTCTCTTACTTTAAGTTATCTTGTCTGCTGTACCACAAAATAAAAAGTCTTATAATTTCCTTATTTCAAATGTTTTTCCTTTGAAAAAGAAAGAACCATTTTTTTCTGATATTATTGGTTGATTAATTTTTGTGCAACTTAGTAGTACTAATATAGGATCAATGTCAACTGGTGGAGCAATTCTAAGGGTGTTTGCTCCATTAGTAATAACCAGTGGAGTTAATTAATTACACAGGGTTCATTTGAAATTGTAGGTTTTGCCTGTCAAACACTGGATATCTTAGGATGATAAATGTGGAGATGGACTAATACTGAATATTTCATTTCAGAAAATACAGCCAATAGTAAATTTCAGCCTTTTATTGAGCTATCTTTGACACATCTTATAATAAACTGTTCTGTTTATCAATGGGTATCCTAGGAATAAGAACTAAATAAGAGACAATTATTTTAAAGTCTTAAATAATAGAATTTACTTTTGTGTGGGCAAAAGACACAAGTAGACACTTCTCAAAAGAAGACATACAAGCGGCCAACATAGGAAAAACAAAAAGCTCAACATCACTAATCATTAGAGAAATGCAAATCAAAGCTTCAATAAGATATCATCTCACACCAGTCAGAATGGCTATTATTAAAACGTCAAGAAACAACAGATGCTAGTGAGGTTGTGGAGAAAAAGGAATCCTTTACACTATTGGTAGAAGCATAAATTAGTTCAACCATTGTGGAAGACAGTGTGGCAATTCCTCAAAGACCTAGAGGCAGAAATACCATTTGACCCAACAATGCCATTGTTGTGTACATACCCAAAGGAATATAAAGCATTCTATTATAAAGATACATGCATGCATGTGTTCATTGTAGTGCTATTCACAATAGCAAAGACATGGAATCAACTTAAATGCCCATCAATGATAGACTGGCTAAAGAAAATGTGGCACATATATACCCTGGAATACTATGCAGCCATAAAAAGGAACAAGATCATGTCTTTTGCAGGGACCTGGATGGAACCGGAAGCCATTACCCTCAGCAAACTAAAGCAGTAACAGAAAACCAAATACCACATATTCTCACTTATAAGTGGGAGTTGAATGAGAACACATGGACACATGAGAGGAAACAACACACACTGAAGCCTGTTGGAGGGTAGGAGGTGGGAGGAGGGAGCACTTCAGGAAGAACAGCTGATGGATGCTGGGCTTAATACCTAGGTGATGGGTTGATATGTGCAGCAAACCACTATGGCACACATTTATCTATGCAACAAACCTGCACACCATGCCCTTGTACGTCTGAACTTCAAAATAGAAGTTGGAGATTAAAATAAGAATTTACTTTTGTTCCAAAATTAACTCTCAGATGTTCCATGTTTCATCATTTTATTTTTTCACATAATCTGTGTATGTGACTCACATCAGTTTATTTTGATATATAATTTATTTCTGATATTTTGTTTATTTGAAATGAGAGGTAACTGGGTAATTATCTATACTCTGCTTTACCATGTATTTTATTTCCAAGTAAATTTGAAAAATCTAAAGTATTTTCCTAAATTTGATCATGGCTTATTTGACAGTTTACAAGTACTTAAAGGCATGTGTTTGCATGCGGATAATAACAAATAGCTAAGAAATCTTACAAAAGTATAGTTTCATAATTTGGGGGTCTTAGTTATACATTTTACATCTCTAGGTTAGGAACTCATATTGTTAATCTCCCTTCATGGTTCCTTATAACTAAACTCTGTTTAGTACGATTTTCTGCTTCTCAGAGGCATAAGAACTCACTATTTGGTATATTTTCTCTTTAATGTGACATATGACGTGTTTTCTGTGGATACGGAGAACTGTGTATTTGTGTGCATATGTATATATAATGTTTTCAACCAATCACTATTTCAGAGAAAAAAATAGATGAAAAGAAACTTGTTTTCATTACATTAAATACAATCCTATACATATTAAGAGGAAGTTTTATAGCAAGAACTTGTTCCTTTAATCATTATTTTTCTTGAAAATTATTTAATACTTTTAAGACAAGCCACAAATGACCAAAGTCTCTTAATATTAACCACATAGATTTATATTAACACTGTATTTTTGTTTTGAATTTTCTAGACATCTGAGACTTAAATATGTTCTTATTTAGTTAAAGAGTTTAATAGTATGGGAGTAGTACTATGAAGGTGACATTGTGAAGGAGATCAACTTAGTTTACTTTTTGACTGAATTCTTAAATCTCTATTTCACCTGTCTCCCTCCTAGAACTATAGCTTAAAACTCCTCAGCTGCATACAGTACATAGCCTTCACAGGTTATCTCCTTTCTATAAAGTCCTCGCACAATAAAAACAGGTGTAGCTATGAGTCAGTTAGGACATGTCTTAAGAAAGTATTAGCACTCACCAATATTAATTCAATGCTAATAGGGTACTGAGCCAAACACGGAGGACACTGAGCCAAATTTCCATTTCACATTCTTCATTCTCTGAGGAGGTTTAGATACTGCTGCTGCCAATAGGGTGACTGAGCTCTAGAACCCTTTGGGAAAAATAAATTACTGTGGCCACTTTGCACATAAATGTTTAAATTTAAAATAGCAATTGATATAAATTCTGATAATAATGAATAAATATTAAATAATAATTGAAAGTGATGATGTTCTTGGTTTGGGGGATAATACTCATAATCTCAGCAGTACCAGAATCATTGCAACCCTAATAGGATTAATTATATTTTGGAATATCAGTATTCCGAGATTACTATTTTGAATGTTCTCTTTTATATTTTCTCCAAGTAAACTTTTTGCTTCCTCATTGTTTTTTAGAAATTATATTTTTTTAAATTGACAGATAAAATTTTATGTATTTATTGTATACAACATGATGCTTTGAAATATATATATATATATATATATATATGCATTCTAGAATACTTAAATATAGCTAATAAACATAGGCCTTACCTCACATAGTTATTATTTTTGTAGTGAGAATACTTATCCACTCTCACTATTTTTCAGGAATACAATATGTTATTAACTATTGTCACTATGCTGTACAATAGATCTCTTGAACTTATTTCTGCTGTCAAACTAGAATTTTATATCCTTTGACTAGCATTACCCCAGCCCCTTCCTCAGCCCCCCAAGTGCCCCAGGCCCTAGTAGCCATTATTCTACTCTCTAGTTTTATGTGTTTGCCTCCCCATTCTATCTTCCCTGTTCCTCACTACCTAGTCATTCCTAGTGCCCACAGTGTGTTACAGCTGCTGAAAGCACGGTGAAAAAGTATGTTTTCTTACCTTCTCTCTCTCTTCTTAATGCGTTTCAGGTGGGAAGATAATAAAAAAACCCAAAATGATTGAAATCATTATTAGCAGAAAGTAAAATTTTAATTTCCTGCTGGTACAATAAGCTTTTGTCTGGTCTCTGGGGCAGGAAGATTATGAATATTCTTTTTTGCCACTTTCAAACTGCTTCTAAATGCCTCAGGTACATTTGTAATACAAAAATATGGCAGCCTTATTAGCAAAATAACTTCTAATTTTGAGCTAAATTATATAAGATTATGCCTGTTTTTCTGTTGCATAATTCAATTTGTTTCCTGTAATGATAATTGCCATGATTGACTTAGAGGACGATATAGCATTAAAAATATTTTATGACATCACAGTGATTAATCCAAAACTATCAGCATCAATAAAGTTAATAATATTGTTCATGAAAACAAAGGTCATGTTTATGAAATTGAAACATTGTTTATATGTGAGTGGCCTATTTTTCTCATGCTACTGCACTAATTTTCTCTTACGGTTTATAAATATGAATCCTAAATATTAAAGTAGTGCTACTTATTGCCAACTCTAGTGGTCTTCTGTCCTTAGCCTTTTTGAATTCACAAAATTCCTGTAAACTGTAGACTATTTTCCCCAACTTACAAATAAAGAAATTGAGGTTCAAAAAAGTAACTTGCCGATAAATAGGTTCTAGAGATCTACTATACAGCATAGTGCCTATAGCTAACAATACTGTATTGTATACTTAAAGTATTCCAAGAAGGTGAATCTTATGTTGTATTCTTACCACACACATACAAATAATAATAATGATAGTAAAGGCATTAGGAAGCTTTGGGGTGTGATAGATGTATTTCCACATGTAAGTGCTGTAAGAGTTCACATGGGTATAACTCAAGTGCCCCAGATATGTCCTGTGGCCCTTCTGTATTGAATATACATAAGGTAAACACACTGAAGAAGATGGATATATGAAAAAGTCTAATATGCTAGCCTAATTAAGGTAAATTGGGTATAGAACATTGTCAACAACAAGAAAAGGAATATTAGGTTGTTCCATCTCTATGTTCACACCAGGCATGAGGCAGCAACGTTCTAATAATCCTCCTGCTCTTCCCCCTTGCCTCCTCAATAGCCTTAATTTGTAGCATTTGCCAATATCTGTCGTTAAATTTTTTCTCTATGGCCAATTTTATACCACTGAGGTGTTTTCACTGAACATAAAGTTAGGAAGCGATGCCTGTACCTGGCACAGGTGAGCTGTGGTAAGCCCGTTCTAGCATACCACTGCTGCCAGCTTATCTATGGTAGAGTGTAAGCCATAGTTTTCATCAAAAGTGTCCTGTAAAAAAAAATCATTGAAAAATGAGAAATGCAGTTTCAATTGTGTCAATATAAGTCAATTTTTATTGAAATGAACATTGAAGAAGGTACTTTTTTTTTTAACTTCCTGATTAAAACAGATGAAGTATGTTAACATATGTCCCTGGGCCCTCTGTGTTCTTGTGCCTCCCTTCACAAAGCATGCTGGTTTTCTGTACTTGCCAATACATATCTTGTCTTCCTTACAGGCTTCTCTCCTCTGTTTTTGACTATTTCAGCTTACTCCAGCTTAAAATGCTGTGGAAAAGGCTTTAGATTTTGTGTCATTCATTTATTTATTCAAAAAACACTTATTGAGCTTTTAATATGCCAGGTACTGAGAATATAAACATAATTAGACCATGCTACAGCCTATCATAGGCACTATACACTTGATTGTATAATTTTATTAAATTGAAATTTTGAAAAGTTTTATAAGGAAGCATAAGGTGTTAAGAATGTACACTGGCAGTTATAAGTGATAAATTTAGATTTGGTAGATCTGATTTTGAACTTTGATTCAGTCTCTGATTGTATGGCTTGGGGGAAATTGCTCTTGTTTTTTAACTTGAGGGATGATTGACATGTAAAAATCTGTAGATATTTAATGTATACAACTCAATGAGTTTGGAATATACACCCATGGGATCATTACTAGCATCAAAGCCACAGATATATCTATCACCTCCCAAAACTTCCTAACGCCTTTATTTTTATTATTATTGTTATTATTATTTGTGTGTGTGTGTGTGTGTGTGTGTGTGTGTGGTACGAACACAACATAAGATTCATCCTCTTGGAAGATTTTAAGTATACAATGCAGTATTGTTAGCTATAGGCACTATGCTATATAGTAGAACTCTAGAACCTATTTATCGGCAAGTTACTTTTTTGAACCTCAATTTCATTATTTGTAAGTTGGGGAAAATCATCCACAGTTTGTAGGGATTTTGTGAAGATTAAATGAGAAAATATAAATAAAACACATAGCATAGTAGATGGTACATTGTAGATTTTCTATAAAGGCTAGTTTCTTTTTTTTAACTCTAAACTCTTATAGCTATCTTAAGTGCCAAATGAATCGGCATTTATTTATATTCTGCCTCGGATTTTGTTTGCCTTCTCTAGTATCCTCAGCTTGTACCTTTACACAGGTTCTTATACATAGTTTGTTGTTCCTATCAACATTGATCACAATATAGTATCAATACTTTTTTATTCCTGATTCTTAATTTGCCTGCCCGTTGAGATATTGGTCATAAGTCAACATTTTCCCATTATTTTCCATTTTGAATCAGTTTCCTGGTACTTTCAATTTTGTATTTTATATCCTGTCCATCTGTCTTTTATAATTTTTAATTTTTCTTCCAAATAAATTTTAGCACTCAGCTATTGCTGTGTCACAATCCGTTTCCAAACTCAGTGGCTTCAAACAGCAACAATTTTATTTAGGTCATAATTCTGTAGGTTGTGAATTTGGGCTGGACTCAGCTAGTTAGTTCTTCTAATGTGAGTCAGCTGGCGCCTGCTTCTACAGTCAGCTGATGGTTTCACAACCGAGGCTGGCTGGTTTGTGAAGTCCTCAGCTGGATGACTGCCAGCTCGGGCTTCTCTCTCCATGGTCTCTGATCATCCAGCCCCCTAGGCTGAGCGTGTTTACATGGTGGTATAAGTTCCAGAAGCAACAGCGGGTAAGAAGCTATGTATAAGAACTCTTCAAACCTCTGTTTGTGTCACATTTGCTAATGCCCCATTGATCCAGATTCAAGGGTTGGAGGAATATATACCAACTCTTGATGGAAGAAGCTGCTAAAATATTGTGGCCATTTTAAAAATGATCTACCACATTATCTATGTATTTTTCATTTGTAAACATCTATACAGAAATGCCAAGTGTTTTTATCTTTGCTTTCAGATATTTTAATTGTTTCACAGTTGAATTTCATAAACTTTCCTCATGGAAATCTGTTTTTCTCCTCAGCAACTCCTCAGTTTTTCCAGGCAAGCCTTTCTGTTCTTAATTACTGTAATTTTCAGAATGAGCTACTTTCTACATGTGCACATGTCTTTTAAGTTAATATAATACAAAACTAAATCTGGAAAATTTTAGTTTTACATTTTTTGTTCATTTCCTAACCTATTTCCCTGAAGCAAAGTGACAGGGCTGTTCAGAATTTATAATTTAATTAAGATGAGATTGGGGAGGTAAGGAAGTACCACTTTCTCTTTTGCATTCATTTTTTAAGGATCTCAGGACATATGTTGATCTATTTTCTCTCTCTCCCTTGCAAATTAAAACAACAAAATGTTTTAAAATAAATGTTTTAAAATAATTGTGAAATTGCAAGCTTTGCTGATTATAAAAATGTATGCTCTATCTCATCTCGCCTTTTCTTCCCTGCTCTAATACGAATTTCACATTATCCCCTCAATTGCTCTTTTATTTTTGCTCACATTATCTCCTTTTTCTAAACTTTTCATTCCTCTGCTGATGTAAAACCTGTTTATTGTTTAAGAGCAACTCAAGTCCTACATCCTCCATGAAATTTTCACTGAATGCCCAGGTTATGCTTGATTTTACTCTATTGTGAACTCCTACAGCATTTAATGGCTGGTACCACACAGTAACATTTGCTTCATTACAGGTTGGTATTGTTTAATGCTTTTAATGTGTATTTTTAATTTGTATTATTTGCTGCTGTTTTCATTGCTGGGCTTGATTCATTAGCCACTTTTTTTTTTTTTTTTTTTTTTTTTTTACTGATTTGCGCTCCTGGCTCTCTAAGTGTGTAAATTTCCAGGATTAAGCTGTTTTATAATATACCAAAATTGGGAGTTCTCATGTCATTTTTTTTTAAGAAAACACATATTAGGTTTCATTCACTTATTCAAGATACATTAAACGCTTATTATATTTCAAGATTAAAAATGAACACTATCTCAAGATACCAAGTTAATTTAGTTGCTATATTTTGCTCAAGACAGTGTTATAAACTTGTAAGAAACAGTATTTTTGAAAATGTACCACAGTACCTTCTAAACTAGTAAATCTCAGTTAGTGGCCCTTTTGATGAGCAACTTTAGGACTTTCAAGATTTCTAATTTCTATCTAGAATAGTCATAGTCATGAAGCCTTTTGTTTTATAATGATTACAAATACCTTCCCAGGGTCATGTGACTATGATCAGCACTAGTTTAACACTGTCTTTTTCTTTTAGCAAAACAACACAAGGAACAATGTTGCAGTAGCCTAATAATACCTCTTTGCTATAAACGCACACTCACTCCCATCCTCTCTGTCTCTGTTTCTCTGTTACTCTCCCTTAGTAGAAATTTTCCATTGGACTTCGAGTGCTTTGATGTATTATGATCAATGATGACTTGTGTTTTCTGACTCTGTTAGAGTCTTCATGGAATTAAAGATTATATGCTTATTCAGCTTAATGTACTTGACCTTTTCGTATGATTGACACATCTAAATTTCTGTAGCAACTCATCATTATGCAACAGCTGTGTTATATTCATTTCATGTAAAAAACAAAAACAAAAGACATACCGTTCTCTTCAAGAGTAGATACCTTGACCCCTTCCCTCCCAGCTAAATGAAGGAGAATAGTTTATCAACAACATTATTAATCAGTTTCCAAACATGTCTCTTTCCTCACTGCATTTTGTAAATATTCAGTATACTGTGACCATAGTCACATCAAGAATCATTTCAATAATGGTCTTTATTATATAATTAAAATATTCAATAATTCTGAGTCTGTTGAACATAATAATATACACACAACTTAAGTGTCAAACATCTGGGATTTGTTAGCAACATTTGTGCTCAGAAAATAATATATACAAACCTTTGATTTTCTTAATGATGAAACTCTATTTTGTCTGAATTGACATATGTATCTTTAAGTTAAAGAGAGAAAAGACCTTGACATTTTTCTGTGACTTTTCCATATCAATAGCTGTGTTCTACCTGCGTTTATTTTTCTCAGAATTCATTATGAATTCCGTATAGGCCTTTGGAAGGCCTATGCAGGCTTTGTAACAGAGATTCTACAGGAAAAAGTTTTGGTTAACTGTTTTGGTTAAGTGTTTGTTGAAGAAGGCATTCTAGATAAGGTTTTACAAGACAAAAGAAAAGAATCAACTTATTTTAGTTCTGAGCCTGAATTGTGGAAATGGTACTAACTGCAGATAAATTCTGAATAAATTCTAGTGTTCTCTGCTTATCTCAAAAAATCTTTTATTTTAATGATACTGTTCCATGCTCACTAACGTTTTCAAAACATATTCATATCTAAATGGTTTTGTATTTTTATTAAATTTTGGATTTTTAGCATTATATAAAGTTAATTTTGTTGACTATTTTATTAATTTAAGAAATGTCCACTTGAAAGGACTCCCTCCTTTAATTAAATTTTTGGCCTTTATTTATAAAATAAAAATTATTCTTTATATATTCTTGAAAAGTAAATCAGATTGGGATTAATAATTGTCAAGTCATTTTAGAACAATGATATCTATCATTAAATTTCTTGAATTTTTTGCCTTCTCAACTGATAGCTATTAGGGTAAAAAATTCAATTATGGATATTGGAAAAATTGATGGTAATATTAATCTGAAATGTTATTTCTGTACTATTTTTTACAGGGCCTGAGGGAATTCTCTAGTTCTTTAGGCCAGTGTTATAATGTTAGGATTTAGAAAAGATGGTAATATAGAGAGAAACAGGAAGAAAATGAAATGGGACAGGAAAATATCATTCCGACTTCTTATTCCTTCCTCTAAGTCACTAGCATTGTGAAGGGAAAAGGGAACTAACATGTATTAGTGTCTACCATGTAACAGGCATCATCTTTCATATTTTATATTTATTATATTAGCTCATGTAATCTTTGTAGAAAATCTCCTAAATCTATTAGTAAGCCTTTAATATCTATGTTTATTTATTTTTTCCTGAAAGCAAATGAGATTTTTGGATCAAGACAGACAATTATTATTGCTTATAGCAATATCCACCTTGGAAAGAAGGCACACAGTTATATACACATGAGGGGAGCCCTGAAATTATGAATCTGGGAATTTATATAGGAATTACTATATAAACTCTTTATATAGGAATTACTGTATAAACTCTTTATATAGTAAATGGTCTTCTTCTGTTTTCTCCTTTTCTGGAAGAGGAAGAGAAACCTTATCTCCCTTATATAAAATAAGCAAATCTTCAGGGGAGAGAATGAGAAGGTCCCAGTTTAAACCCTTTGAAATGTAAACCAGTAGCTTTGGGATTTTTTTCTCCTTTGAAATGTGAACACAGAGCTGTAGAAAATAAGTGTCTGCATATCTCTGAAGGTCTCTGTCTATTCAGTGCACATTTAATCCAGATTTCAGTCTGTCTTGCTTTATAAGTCCCTAACCATGCAGAAGCATGAAAACGTTTTCTCCATAGTTCCACAATCATGAATTTTAGCAGTTTTAGGGTACTGTTGCTATAAAATTGTGGCTATTAGCTTGTTTCCATTCCTTTCATAAAGTGTTTAGTAGCACAATGCATTATTAGGTCTACTATCTATCTATTATACTTGAAAATCATCCTCTCTATGTAAAAGATCTATTTATTCAATGGATATTTATTGAGCACCAAAAACTGTCAAGCATTGTTTTAGGTATTTGGGATATATCAGTGGACAAATCAAAGATACCTGCCTTCCTTATATGGAGGGGTTATAATTATTGCCAATGAAAAGCCTAGGATGAAATATCATTGGAAGATTAAAGTTTAAGGAACTGAAAGGCCAGAATATCACAAGAATCATCTATATGTGTTTCAAAATCTTACGAATTAAGGCTGTACTAAAGAGAATGACAGTATGCAAGGAGCTCAAATGGTTGAGTGGGAATTACCTGGACCTTAGTGGATAACAGCAACCATGAGGCAAAGTATGTAGTGAGTAATGTCGACCATGAGATTTAAATCTGAAGGATGTCAGGAAGGATATGGGGAAATGGTCTAAAAATGTCAGAATGGAGCAAAGAAATGCCACTTTGCTTATTCCACTCACCCAGCCGGAGGTCACAGGAACAAGACTGACACCTTTCCATCTTGCATAAGAACTGTGGGAGAGAAGCAGCCATCACTGAGAGATTGTAGGGGAGGCATTTTCCTCCAGAGAAAGACAGGTTTATGTTTTAGCTAGGAAAGTAAAGGTAACACTTAGAAAATTGATTTTTGGCTCACTAGAAGGGTTTCAGCAGTTGGGAGAGAACAAAGGTGATTTTCACCAGCTTGTAACTTTACATGTATTAAATGTGTTGCAAAACTAATGAAACATACTGTCTTTTCTCTTGATTTATCTGATAACATAGAAATGGTGTCACCTGTAATCATTGTTACCATATTTCCTGAGACCATTTTCTTATTCTCATATAGCTTTTCTACTTGTTTCTTCTTTATTTGTATTTTTTCTCCTTTTTTAATTTTGCTCTTTTTATCATTTCTCTCTCTTCATATCCTACTTACCTCTTCATCTTTTTTGCCCAGCTTCTCTCTTAATATTTTTTGTTCTTTACTATTTCTCTTATCATTCTATTTCAAAATTACACCATCTGCTGTTTTCTCCAACCCCTGGCACCTCACTTTAGCTGTAGTTGGGACTGTGCAATATGCCATCACACAGGTAGTACTAATTTTGACAGGTAGCATCTCTACTTCAAACAAAGAAAGCTTTAACCAAAAAGGAATAACAGCAGAGAAGACAGTATTCTCCCCAGCTGATGCTAACATTGCCACCTACACTTTGCTTCAGCGGTTAAGAGGTGGCAACTTATTACTTCCCCAAATTCTCTGTGCTCTGTTGATACGTTTTAAACTCGAAAGGAAGAGAAAGTTGTTCATTAGCTGTGGGACTTAAAATGTGACTTAACTTTTTTGAACCTTTTGTTTCGTGAATGATAAAAAAAAAACTTTCTGAATGATATAGCTACTAATATTTTCATTTTATAGATAAAATGAAAGATAAAGTACTTTTTTTTAAAGGTTGCATAAATATGTGACAGACTGGATATGAATGTAAGCAGTTGACTCAATCTCAGAGATCATGCTTTTAATGAATATTGTTTCTCACAAAATATAACTTAATATTGTGGTCAATAAAATAATAAATAGGACCAGACACATATATATATATTAATCCACTTCCTTTTATTTCCTTTTGCCAAAATTGAGCCTTATTGGTAAAGGGCTTTTTGTGCATTTTAATTGTCTATATTTACTAGAACCAATTATAATTTTTCACTTGCCTACATGAATCCATACAGGACAAAAACTTGAATATAGAAACTATTTTTCAGCTTTCAGTTTGCCAGAGGATTGATCTATAATTATTTTTAGGATTATAAAAGATGTATATCCATTATTAAAATTATATAATATCGGATTTTTTTCCAGCAATAAAGGAGTAACTAATTCTATAATTTCATGCCAATCTCACCTCCAATCCTTCTAGAATTTGGAGGTAATTTAACCCTGTGTATAAAAAGTAAATATTTTCTTTTTTGTGTTTTATTGAAAAAAATCATGTAATTTAAGTACAAATATATCCACTAAAGTAGGCAAATTTATTTTAATAGAATTCAGTTATCCCTTTCAAAGAAACACTATCAGCCTAAGTGTTATACATTGAATATTTTAGAAATCTTACAATTTCAATTAGATGTCTTCTGAAACTTATTATTATAAGGCTTTGTTTTAGGCCTTCCTTGCTGTATTAGTTGACTGGGGCTGCCAGAAAAAAATACCACAGGCTGGGCGGCTTAAACTACAGAAATAAATTTTCTCACAGTTCTGGGGGCTAGGACACCTAAGATCAAGATGGCTAGCCAGGCAGGTCTCATTCTGAAGATTTCTATCTTGGCTTGTAGGTGGTTACCATCTCCTCGCATCATTGTGTTACCTCTTTGTGTGCTTGGAGAGAGAGCAAGAGAGGTAGCTCTTTGGTGTTTCTTCTTTTAAGAACACTAATTGGATGGATCCAGCCCCACTCCTATGGCCTCATTTAACCTTCATTACCTCTATAAAGGCCCTGTCTCTAAATACAGTCACATTTGGGGTTGGGACTTTAAAATATAAACCTCAGGGGGACATAAACCTTCATCCATAGTATTGCCATTATAATATTTTGTATACTTTGGCACTTAAGAAGGTAAGATTTTTTTTTTAACCTAGTAATTTAATGTTTTCTTTAGAGGTTTTTTCCCTAATATGACAGTCTCCTATATATAATCTACTTGGTGATACAAATATCCCTTTGTTTGCTTGTACTTTCGCTTCCTCATAAAGTAAATTTTTCTATAGCTACTAGTGCTATAAATAGCTATGAATGTTAGCTTTCTTGGATAGGCCTTACTTTTTAGATCAATTTTAAGTTTATAAAAAAATTGCACAGACCGTTCAGACAGTTCCCATATATTTCCTCTCCCTGCTGCACACAATTTCTCCTCTTATTAACATTTTACATTAGATCAGTACATTTGTTACAATTGATAAAGCAACATTAATAGGTTATTATCAACCAAAGTCCATGGTTTACATTAGGGTTCATTCTGTGTTATACAGTTCTATTGGTTTGGACAAATGTTTAATGACATGTATCTACCGTTACAGTATCAGGGATGGTTTAACTTCCCAAAAAATGCCCTATGCTCCACTTGTTCATCCCTATACCTTCTCCCTGATGCCCTGACAACTGCTGATGTTTTTACTGTCTCTATAGTTTTAGCTTTTCCAGAATGTCATATAGTTGTAATAATATAGTATGTAGCTTTTAAAACTTCTTTCACCTAGCAATATACATTAATCATTCTTTCATGCCTTTTTTTGTGGTTGATAGCTCATTTCTTTTTCCAGTACTCCCACTTTATCTGTAGGGGATACATTCTAAGACCCCCAAAAGATGCCCGAAACCTCAGATAGTACTGAACCCTATGTATACCATTTTTTTCCTACACATACATACCTGTGATAAAATTTAATTCATAAATTAGGCACAGTAAGAGATTAATAATAGCTAACAATAAAATTGAATAATTATAACAATATGCCAGAGTCACAAGTCTTGTGCCTTGGGACTTTTATTAAGTATAATAAGTGGCCAATATCAAGGGTAACATATAGAAATAGAAGAACAGAAAAACCTCTGTGGGATTTGGCATTAACATAGACCTTAGTGAAACCTGTTTTATTAGAGATAGTGATTTTTTAAAAACACTTAACTGTGAAGGGAAGGGAATTGATGAGATAACACAATTGTCTGAAGGTAGAGAGAAGATAAAACAATTTTTTTGTTTCTAATGAGAAGAGTATAATTAAGCATGGGGAGTAGATACATAGAGATTATAAAGACAGTGATGATTACAAAATATTTAACCAAATAATTAGTATTATACATGTTTGTGATAGAGCCATGGTACACTTAATTAGGTAAAATGCCAAAAGACAGTGCCAAGCTCCAAGCTTTACATATCACAAACATCAAAAATGACTTGCTGAATTAAATTAAATTGAGTCTCCATTAACATGTAAATCATAATATCTGTGCCCTGGAATAATTTAGAGTTTAATTGTTGTGTTTACTTCCGTATGAAGGTCATCGAACACTATTTATTGGAGTACATGTGCCCTTGGGAGGAAGAAAAAGCCATCGACGTCACAGACATCGTGGTCATAAACACAGAAAGAGAGACAGAGAGAGAGATTCAGGATTAGAGGATGGAAGGGAGTCACCTTCTTTTGGTAAGAATCCTTCTCCTTGTTTTTATTAAATTAATTATTGTAATGTACTTGCTGGTACAATTATGATTAGGAGTAATACCTTATACTCATAAAATTGTTTATACTTTTTAAAAACATGTTGGGCAGGTTGGAGAGAAGTGGGAGAGATAAAGCTTGGTCTTTGTTTTTCTCTTACATATTTGCTTTGAGAAGCTGAGTATTGATGAAGATTTATGATATAGGAAATACAACTGAGCAAAGCTCAAAAACTCTTCTTAATTTGTACAAGTAATCATCATTACTCAAAGTGCTTTGAAAATCCAGGGGAAAATGCCTTAATTTAGTTCCCATTTGCACTTTTACTGATGGTGCCCAACTTTCAGTCTTAGGATGTTATATTAGTCCATTTTCACACTGCTGATAAAGATATACCTGGACTAGACAATTTAAAAAAAAAGAGGTTTAATTGGACTTACAGTACCACGTGGCTAGGGAAACCTCACAATCATGGTGGAAGGCAAGGAGAAGCAAGTCACATCTTACATGGATGGCAGCAGGCAAAGAGAGCTTGTGCAGGAAAACTCCACCTTATAATAACTATCAGATCTCATGAGACTTACTCACTATCACAAGAACAGCATAGGAAAGACCTGCCCTCATTATTCAATTAACTCCCACTGGGTCCCTCCCACAACATGTGGAAATTCAAGATGAGATTTGAGTGAGGACACAGCCAAACCATATCATTCTACCCTTGGGCCTTCCCAAATATCATGTCCTCACATTTCAAAACCAATCATGCCTTCCCAACAGTCCTCCAAAGTCTTAACTTGTTTCAGCATTAACTCATAAGTCCATAGTCCAAAGTATCATCTGAGATAAGGCAAGTGCTTTCCATCTGTGAGCCTGTAAAATCAAAAGGAAGCTAGTTACTTCCTAGATACAACTGAGGTAAAGGCATTGGATAAATACAAACATTCCAAATGGGAGATATTGGCAAAACAAAGGGGCTACAGGCCCCATGCAAGTCCAAAATCCAGCAAGGCAATCAAATCTTAAAGCTCCAGGATGATCTCCTTTGACTCGATGTCTCACACGCAGGTCACGATGATGAAAGAAGTGAGTCCTCATGGTCTTGGGCAGCTCTGCCCTTGTGGCTTTGCAGGATATAGCCCCCCTCCTGGCTGCTTTCATGGGCTGGTGTTGAGCGTCTGACACTTTTCCAGGCACACTATTCAGGCTGTCAGTGGATCTTCCATTCTGGGGTCTGGAGGACAGTGGCCCTTTTCTCACAGCTCCACTAGGTGGTGTCCCAGTAGGAACTCTGTGTGGGGGCTGTAACACCACATTTCCCTTCTGCACTGCCCTAGAAGAGGTTCTCCATGAGGGCCCTGCCCCTGAAACAAATTTCTGCCTGGGCATCCAGGCATTTCCATGCATCCTCTGAAATCTAGGCAGAGGTTCCCAAATTCCAGTTCTTGACTTCTGTGCACCCACAGGCTCAATACCATATGGAAGCTGCCAAGGCTTGAGGCTTGCACCCTCTGAAGCCACAGCCTGAGCTCTACGTTTGTCCCTTTCAGCCATGGCTGGAACAGCTGAAATGCAGGACACCAAGTCCCTAGGCTGCACACAGCATGGGTACCCTGTGCCTGACTGAGAAAACCACTTATTCTTCCTGGGCCTCTGGGTCTATATGGGAGGGGCTGCCATAAAGACCTTTGACATGCCCTGGAGACATTTTCCTCCTTGTCTTGTGTGTTAACATTTGAGTCCTCATTACTTATGCAAATTTCTGCATTTGGCTTGAATTTCTCCTCAGAAAATGGAATTTTCTTTTCCATTGCATTGTCAGGCTGCAAATTTTCTGAATTTTTATCCTCTGCTTCCCTTATAAAACTGAATGCCTTTAACAGCACCCAAGTCACTTCTTGAATGCTTTGCTGCTTAGAAATTTCTTCTGCCAGATACCCTAAATCATCTCTCTCAAGTTCAAAGTTTCAAAATCTCTAGGGCAGGAGTAAAACACCACCAGTCTCTTTGCTAAAACATAACAAGAGTCACCTTTGCTCCTCATCTTCATCTGAGACTGCCTAGACCTTATTGTTCATATCACTATCAAGCTTTTGGTCAAAGCCAGTCAACAGGTCACTAGGAAGTTCCAGACTTTCTCACATTTTCCTGTCTTCTTCTGACCCCTCCAAACTGTTCCAACTTCTGCCTGTTACCCAGTTCCAAAGTCACTTCCACATTTTCAGGTATCTTTTCAGCAGCACCCCACTCTAGTAGTATCAATTTACTATATTAGTATGTTTTCAGGCTGCTGATAAAAACATACCTGAGACTAGGCAATTTACAAAAGAAAGAGGTTAAATTGGACTTACAGTTCCACGTGGCTGGGGAAGCCTCACAATCATAGCAGAAAGCAAGGAGGAGCAAGTCACATCTTAGGTGGATGGCAGCAGGTAGGGAGATCTTGTACAGGAAAACTCCCCCTTATAATAACCATCAGATCTCATGAGACTTACTCACTGTCATGAGAACAGCACAGGAAAGACCTGCCCCCATGATTCAATTGCCTCCCACTAGGTCCCTCCCACAACACCTGGGAATTCAAGATGAGATTTGGGTGGGGACACAACCAAACCATATCAGATGTGAACCTTTTACTATTGTGAATGCTGTCTCTTTGGAAGTATATTCAGAATACCATAATAAGTGTTTTTGTAGTTGTTAAAAGGTTCTGAGTGCCATGAGAGCCCATGTACATGACATAACTGAGAACCTGGCTTTCAGTTCCTTGACCATCCCATCTCTTGTGACCTTCTCTGTCATTGCACTTAGTTCACCTTCTCATCCATATTCACTCCATCCCTGAAGTCACCAATTCATTTATCTTTCTCTCTGACCACAGCTTCACTCCTTTCTTGCTGTGCAGCTACTTAACCCCTCTACTTTTCTTCTCTCCATAAGTTTGTCTTTGTTTATCCTACTCTGATTGCATAGCATGCAGTTTTAGGAATACTTTAGCATTACTAGTATTCCATCAGTATTACTAGTAATCTATTTAGTAATACTAGTATTTTAAATGTCTTAGGTTCTAAGTTTTAGTTTTATTCACGCCTTTACTGCCTCTTTTGTTTTCATTTTTAATAGGAAACAGCATTTTATTTAAAATATTTTTAATAGATTTCTTAAAGATGTAAATAATTGAATTAAACTTAGTTTATATTACTTGTATGAATTAATTTACATTTTGTTAACATTCATGAAAAATAATTTAGCTAGGTATGCAATTCCAAATTGACAGGTATATTAACTCAGAACTTTGAACATAATATCTACTTATTTATCGATTTCATGAAGATGTTAAGAAAGGAGGTAAAAATCTATTGTTGCACTATGGTTAATTTGGATTTTATATTTTTATGAGTTTAAATCATTTCCTTTATTTTGGTATTTAGCTTTACATTTATTATGATATTTTCAGGCACATATATATGCCTTTTATGCTTTTCTTGGTTGATATTTAATGAAAATGTGTATTAATAGTTCTTTAAAATGCTTAAACTTGTCCTATTTCTATTATTTTCTCTCCCATTTATTTAAATTCGTTTTTTCAAATATTCATTAGGAATATTCCTTTCAATTTCATTTTCAATTTATTTTGATCCCTTTTTTATATCTTTTCCTCGTCCTGACATTGAAGTGTTTATTTTAGCTAATTCATTTATTCATATTTTAGCTCACAGTTTTTAAAAGCCTTGCTCATATCCCTCTACTTTCTTTAAACATTTTGACTACGTATGTCTTTCATTTCTTTTACTTTGGATTTAGGGGGTACGTGTGCAGGTTTGTTACCTAAGTATGTTGTGTGATGCTGAGATTTGGGGTATGGATGGTCATATCATCCAGGTAGTGAGCACAGAGTATACTTTTACAACCCTTGTTCCCCACCCTCCTTCCCAGCTCTGGTGATTCTCAGTGCCTATTCCCATCTTAATGTCCATGAGTACTCAATGTTTAGCTCCTAATTATGAGTGAGAACATTCAGTATTTGGTTTTCTGTTCCTGAGTTAATTTTTTTAGGATAATGGCCTCCAGCTGCATTCATGTTACTGCAAAACGATATGATGTCAATCTTTTTATGGCCACATAGTATTTCATGTTATATATGTATCACATTTTCTTCATCCACTTTACCATAATGGAACCTAATTGATTCCATGTCTTTGCTATGGTGAATAGCACTGCAGTGAACATACAAGTGCATGCATCTTTTCGGTGGAATGATTCATTTTTCTTTGAGTATATTCCCAGTAATGGGATTGTTGGGTTGAATGTTAGTTCTGTTTTAAGTTCTTTGAGATATCTCCAAACTGCTTTCCACAGTGGCTGAACCAATTTTTATTCCCACCGACAGTGTGTAAGCATTCCATTTTCTCTGCAGCCTTGTCAGCATCTGCTATTTTTTGACTTTTTAATATTCACCATTCTGACTGGTGTGACATGGTGTCTCATTGTGGTTTTGACTTGCATTTCATTTTTTCACCGCTTGTATGTTTTCTTTTCTTTTCCTTCTTTTCTGTTCATGTCCTTTGCCCATTTTTAATAGAATTATTATTATTATTTTTTTGCTTGTTGATTTGTTTAAATTTTACTTGTGGATTCTGGGTATCAGACATTTTTTGAATGCATAGTTTGCAAATATTTTCTCCCATTCTGTAAGTTCTCTGTTTAGACTATTGAGATTTGCTGTGCAGAGGCTCTTTAGTTTAATTAGGTCCCACTTGTCAATTTTTGTTTTTGTTGCAATTGCTTTTGGAGACTTAGCCATAAATTCTTTGCCAAAGTTAATGTTGGGAAGGGTATTTCCTAAGCTTTCTTCTAGAATTATTATAACTTAAGGTATTTAACTCTTTAATCCAACTTGAGTTCATTTTTGTATGTGGTGAAAAGTAGGGATCCAGTTTCATTCTTTTGTGTATGGCTTGACAACTATCCCAGCACCATTTATTTAATAGGGAGTCCTTTCTCTATTAGTTATTTTTGCTGACTTTGTTGAAGATCAGATGGTTGTAGGTGTTTAACTTTATTTCTGGGTTCTCTATTCTATTCCATTAGTGTATGTGTCTGTTTTTGTACCAGTACAATGCTGCTCGGGTTAATGTAGCTGTAGAGTATAGTTTGAAGTCAGGTAATATGATGCCTCTGACTTCGTTCTTTTTGCTTAGAATTGCTTTGGCTATTTGGGTTCTTTTTCGATTCCATATTAATTTTAGAATAGTTTTTCTAATTCTGTGAAAAACAACATTGGTGTTTTGATAGAGATAGTATTGAATTCTGTAAATTGCTTTGGGCAGTATGGCCATTTTAATGATATTGATTCTTCCTATTCATGAGCGTGAAGCATTTTTACATTTACTTGTGTTGTCTCTGATTTCTTTCAGCAGTGGTTTGTAGTTCTCCTTGTAGAGATCTTTCACTTCTTTGGTTAGATGTATTACATTTTTTTGTGTGCATTGTAAATGGGATTGAGTTTTTAACTTGGCTCTCTGATACAATGTTATTGCTGTATAGAAATACTATTGACTTTTGTAAGTTGATTTTGTATCCTGAAACTTTACTGAAATTGTCAATTCTAGTAGCCTTTTGGTGGAGTCTTTAGGGTTTTCTATTTATAGAATTATAATCATCAGCAAAGAGAGATAGTTTGACTTCCTCTCTTCCTGTTTGAATGCCTTTTATTTCTTTCTCTTGCCTGATTGCTCTGGCTAGGTCTTCCCATGCTATCTTAAATAGGAGGCAAGAGTAGGCATCACTTTCTTCTTCTGGTTCTCAAGGGGAATAGTTAAAGCTTTTACCCATTTGGTATGATTTTAGCTGTGTGTTTTTCATAGATGGCTCTTATTGTTTTGAGGTATGTTTCTTCAGTGACTAGCCTGTTCAGGGTATTTTATCATGAAGGGATTTGGGATTCTCTTGAAGGCCTTTTCTGTATCTATTGAGATAACCATATGGTTTTGATTTTGATTCTGTTTATGTGGTGAATCGTATATATTGAATTGTGTATGTCAAACCAACCTTGCATCCCAGGAATGGAGCCTACTTTATCATAGTGAATTAGCTTTTTGATGTGCTGCTGAATTCAGTTTGCTAGTATTTTGTTGAGGATTTTGTGTCTGTATTCATCAGGGATTTTAGCCTGAAGTTTTCTGTTTTTGTGTCTCCGCCAGATATTGGTATAAAGATGATGTTGGCATTGTATAATATGTTAGTGAGAAGCATCCCCTCATCCTCAATTTTTAAGAAGAGTTTTAGTAGGATGGGTACCAGTTCTTCTTTGTACATCTAGTAGAATTCAGCTATGAATCCATCTGGTTCAGGGCTTTTTTTGGTTGGTATGTTTTTAAAAATTACTGATTCAATTTCAGAACTTGTTATTGGCTTATCATGTTTTCACATTACTTCTTGTTCAATCTGGGATGGTTTTGTGTTTCCAGGAACTTATCCATTTCCTCTAGATTTTCTAATTTGTTTGCATAGAGGTGTTCATAATAGTCTCTGAATATCTTTTGTATTTCTGTGGGATTGGTTGTAATGTCATTTGTCATTTCTGATTGTGCTTATTCTCTTTTTTTTTGTTAATCTAACTAGTAGTCTATCAAGCTTGTTTATTCTTTCAAAAACAAACTCTTTTCATTGATCTTTTGTATGGACTTTTGCATCTCAATTTCTTTCAGTACTTCTCTGATTTTAGTAATTTCTTTTCTTCTGCTAGCTTTTAAAGCCATACTTATGTTGGAGTTCCTCCATTTTTCTGTTTTCTCCTTGCCTCCACAAGCAGATATACTCTGCTGGAAATCATCATTCAACAAGGCAGATTGTAACCATTATAAAGTTATGACTCAAGGAGACCTTCAACATCTCCTCCTAATTTCATTGTGTATCTCTGACATTTGAAATAATTTTTTTTCAACTTTCTTTACCTTCTTCATCATTCTCCAATATCCTCTCTTTTCACCATTACTTAATAGTAATCTTGCTTTCTATTTCAGAGGGAAAATATATCATCAGAAAGAACTCACTTTACTTTCTTCCTATTAAAAAGTTATAGCTGCAAACTTTCTTCCTATTAAACAGTTAAAACTGCAAGAAAATAAGGAAGTTTTATTTTCCTTTATGTTTACTTTCTATTCCGTCTCACCACTCTGGAAACTTATGCCATTTCTAATTTAATTGACCTCTTCCTCTTCAGATGAATTGTTCTTATCATCTTTTAAACATGATAGAGCCTCCACCATTTTAAGCAGTTCCCCAACCTCCTGTAAACCCACCTTTATTCATTCAGATATGTAAGTTAACTACATATAAATGTTTGGGGTAACAATTTTACTTTTAAATATCTCTCTATATTGCTTTATTTGCTTTATTCAATATCTGGCTTCAGTAACTATGGCAGATAAGTCTATAGTCTTTCTATTTTTATTTTATTTTTTGGGTTTATGTATTTTAATCCTGAATGTTTATAGACATTTTTTCTGTATCCCTTAATGAAGAAATTTGCTAAGATTGACCTAATGGTAGGTGTATTAAAAAGCTTTACCATCCTGCATACACTAATAGTTTTCCACCTAGGAAACATTTTCCTATTATATTTTATTCTGTTCCATTTACTTTGATCTCTTTGTGAAGACTTTCTTTGCTCATATCCCTCTACTTTCTTCAAACATTTTAACTACATATATCTTTCTTTTTTTTAACTTTGAATTTGGGAGTACATGTGCAGGTTTGTTACATGAGTATGTTGCATGATGCTGAGGTTTGGGTATGGATGGTCCTATCACCCAGGTCGTGAGCATAGAGTATAGTTAGTTTTACAACCCTTGTTTCCTACCCTCCTTCTCAGCTCTGGTGATTCCCAGTGCCTATTGTTCCCATCTTTATGTCCATGAGTACCCAATGTTTAGCTCCCATTTATGAGTGACAACATGCAGTATTTGGTTTTCTGTTCCTGAGTTAATTTGCTTAGGATAATGGCCTCCAGCTGCATTCATATTACTGCAAAAGGATATGATGCCATTCTTTCTATGGCTGCATAGCATTCCATGGTGTATATGTACCACATTTTCTTTATCCACCTCACCCTAATGGCACTTAGTTGATTCCATGTCTTTGTTATGTTGACTAGCACTAAGATGAACATACAGGTACACATTAGATTTCTGATTTCTGCTCTGTATACTTTTTCTCTGTAGTTTAATGTTAGTCTTTTATATTACCATTTGATTATCTGCAGTATAAATTCTGCATTTTCCTACTTTTATTATGAGTTTTGATTTTGCTGTTGCATTTTTAGTTTTCATGAATTTCTTTCTTATTTCATCCTGTTTTCTTTACATGTTAGCCTGTCCTTTCCTGAATACTTTTTATTTTTTCTGCTTGGTAGAGTGTATTCCCAGTGATTTCTGGACATTTTCTTTTTATCCTAAAGTAGATAATTTTCAGAGCTATGATCTTCCTTTGGACTATCAGATTATTTTTACTCTCCAATGATTTTTAGTATTTTTTATGGACTCCTAGGTTTTTTCCTTTTTTTCTCCTTTTTAAACAAGGCAAGGTAGATTCGTGCTATATCTACCCAGCTATATCCTAAGATTGCTTAATGAGGTTGATGTCAGTATGCTTCATGTTTCCAAGAGTATGTATAATAAACATCACACTTATCCAAATGCCCTGTACTTCTGCCAGGGGCAGCATGGTTGTTGGTAGCAGAGTGTGTAGAGAAAAGTACTCTAGGTATCCTGCATCACCATGATAGAAGGATGGTTGTCCACAAGAATGGGCAGATGGGCTGAGAGTATAGGATGTACTAGGTATCTTCTGCATTTTCAAAATGTTTTCTCTTTCATGAGGGGAAGTCTTAGAGTGTAAAAAAAGTGACAATTTGGCATATTTTCCTCATTCAAGTTGCATCTGCTTATAGTTAGCAGAAATGCCCTCTTAGACTCTAGGAGTGGATTATCTGTTGGGCTACGCTCTAATGATGAGTTTTCATCATTTTCTAGTATTTGAGAAATACATTTATATCATCTTACAAATATTTCATGAGCAAATAAAAATAAGCTGTATTTGTCATTTGTTTGTTCTCTGTGCCTCTTCTTCTTTATTTTTCCCTAACTGAATACATTATGCCAGTTTTTCTAGAACAGTGGTTCTCAATATTGACTGCATCTGAGAGTTCTAAAACTGTACTAATGCTCAACCCCTACACCAACCAGAATCTCTGTGCCTGGGGCCTAATCATGGGTATTTTTTGAAAAGTACTCCCAGGTGATTCTTCTGGGAAGAAGGTTGATATCCTTCTTCTGGTGGAAGGTTGATATCCACTGTTCTGGAAACTTTGCTATTTAAATTTGGTTCATCAAGGGTCTAATATCCAGAATCTATAAGGAACTTAAACAAGTCAACAAGCAAAAATCAACGTGATTAAAGAGTGGGTAAAGACATGAACAGACGCTTCTTAAAAGAAGACATATAAGTAGCCAATAAACATAAGAAGAAATGCTCAATATCACGAATCATCAGAGAAATGCAAACCAAAACCACAATGAGATACTATCTCTTACCAGTCAGAATGGTGATTATTAAAAAGTCCAAAAACAACAGATTCTGATAAGGCTGCAGAGAAAAGGGCATGCTTACACACTGTTGGTGGGAATATAAATTGGTTCAGCCATTATGGAAAGCAGTTTGGAGATTTCCTGAAGAACTTGGAACTACTATTGAACCAGCAATGTCATTACTGGGCATATACCCAAAGGAAAATGAATCATTCTATCAAAAGACACATGGATGTTAGTATTAATCACAGTGCTATTCACCACGGTAAAGACATGGAATCAACCTAGGTGCTCATCAACAGTGGATTGAATAAAGAAAATATACATGTACTCCATGGCATACATTGCAGCCCTAAAAAACAGCAAAATCATGTCCTCTTTGCAGCAACATGTATACAACTGGAGGTCATTATCCTAAGTGAATTACTGCAGGAAAAGAAAACCAAATCCACATGTTCTCACTTATAAGTGGGAGCTAAACATTGGGTAGTTGTGAACATAAAGATGGCAACAATAGACACTGCAAACCACCAGAGAGGAGAGGGAGGGTGGGGAACTAGGGTTAAAAAGGTAACTATTGGATACTATACTGCCCACTACTTGGGTGACAGGATCAATCATACCCCAAACCTCAGCATCATGCAATATGCCCATATAACAAGTCTGCACATGTACTCCCTGAATCTACAATAAAAGTTGAAATTATTTTTAAAACTCACCAAACCTAAAGAAAGCTGTACTGCTAGCTTTTAAAAGTTATTTAATAAATAAACCTTTTATTTTATAACAAAAATAGTAAAAATAAATTTCTACTTCAGAGTATAAAGCCAATAATATTAGCATTAAATTTAAGCTTGCCAGAATGCAGAATCTCAGGCCCCATCCAGACCTCTTGAGTCAGGATCTGTACATTAAAAATATATTTAGGTAACTGGTATGGTTTGGCTCTGTGTCCCTACCAAAATCTCATCTCCATTTGCAAACCCCATGTGTTGAGGGAGGGACGTGTAATCTCCATGTGTGGAAGGAGGAAGGTGATTGGATCTTGGGGGCGGTTTCCCCCATGCTGTTCTCGTGATGGCGAGTTCTCACGAGATCTGAGGGATTTATAAGGCAGTGGTCCCTGCTCTTTGCTCGCTCTCGCTTCTGCTGCATTGTGAAGGAGGTACCTGCTTCCCTTCTGCCATGATTGTAAGTTTCCTGAGGCCCCTCCAGGCATGTGGAGCTGTGAGACAATTAAACTTCTTTCCTGTATAAATTACCCAGCCTCAAGGAAGTTCTTTATCTCAGTGTGAAACAGACTAATATAGTAACATATATGAATCTTAAAATTTGACGACAAGCAACGCTCTAGAATGTTACTTATCAAACCTTCTGGCACATTGGAATCACCTGAGGGGCTTTTAAAAAATTATTGATGCGGGGGCGGAGCAAGATGGCCGAATAGGAACAGCTCCAGTCTTCAACTCCCAGCGCGAGCGACACAGAAGACCGGTGATTTCTGCATTTTCAACTGAGGTACTGGGGTCATCTCTCTAGGGAGTGCCGGACAATCGGTGCTGGTCAGCTGCTGCAGCCTGACCAGCGTGAGCTGAAGCAGGGCGAGGCATCGCCTCACCTGGAAGCGCAAGGGGGAAGAAAATCCCTTTTCCTAGCGAGGGGAACTGAGACACACAACACCTGGAAAATCGGGTAACTCCCACCCCAATACTGCGCTTTAAGGAAACAGGCACACCAGGAGAATATATCCCATACCTGGCCGGGAGGGTCCCACGCCCACGGAGCCTCCCTCACTGCTAACACAGCCATCTGCGGCGATCTATCCGCAAGGCAGCAGCGAGGATGGGGGAGGGGCGCCCGCCATTGCTGAGGCTTAAGTAGGTAAACAAAGCCCCTGGGAAGCCCGAACTGGGTGGAGCTCACAGCAGCTCAAGGAAGCCTGCCTGTTTCTGTAGACTCTACCTCTGCGGACAGCGCACAGCTGCAGTCCATTAGGGGAAAGAGCGGGGCGTGGCATACGCAAACGACTCTGTCTGACAGCTTTGGGGAGAGCCGTGGATCTCCTAACGCGGAGGTTGAGATCTGAGAACGGACAGACTGCCTGCTCAGGTGGGTCCCTGACCCCTGAGTAGCCTAGCTGGGAGACATCCCCCACTAGGGGCAGTCTGACACCCCACACCTCACAGGGTGGAGTCACCCCTGAGAGGAAACTTCCAAAGAAAGAATCAGACAGGTACAATCGCTGTTCAGCAATATTCTATCTTCTGCAACCTCTGCTGCTGACACCCAGGCAAACAGGGTCTGGAGTGGACCTCAAGCAATCTCCAACAGACCAACAGACAGTCCTTCTGACTGTCAGAAGGAAAACTATCAAACAGGAAGGACACCTATACCAAAACCCCATCAGTACGTCACCATCATCAAAGACCAGAGACAGATAAAACCACAAAGATGGGGAAGAAGCAGGGCAGAAAAGCTGGAAATTCAAAAAATAAGAGCGCATCTCCTCCTGCAAAGGAGCGCAGCCCATCGCCAGCAACGGATCAAAGCTGGTCAGAGAATGACTTTGACGAGATGAGAGAAGAAGGCTTCAGTCCATCAAACCTCTCAGAGCTAAAGGAGGAATTACGTACCCAGCGCAAAGAAACTAAAAATCTTGAAAAAAAAGTGGAAGAATTGACAGCTAGACTAATTAATGCAGAGAAGATCATAAACGAAATGACAGAGATGAAAACCATGACACGAGGAATACGTGACAAATGCACAAGCTTCAGTAACCGACTCGATCAACTGGAAGAAAGAGTATCAGCGATTGAGGATCAAATGAATGAAATGAAGCGAGAAGAGAAAACCAAAAGAAAAAAGAAGAAAAAGAAATGAACAAAGCCTGCAAGAAGTATGGGATTATGTAAAAAGACCAAATCTACGTCTGATTGGGGTGCCTGAAAATGAGGGGGAAAATGGAACCAAGTTGGAAAACACTCTTCAGGATATTATCCAGGAGAACTTCCCCAACCTAGTAGGGCAGGCCAACATTCAAATTCAGGAAATACAGAGAACGCCACAAAGATACTCCTCCAGAAGAGCAACTCCAAGACACATAATTGCCAGATTCACCAAGTTGAAATGAAGGAAAAAATCTTAAGGGCAGCCAGAGAGAAAGGTCGGGTTACCCACAAAGGGAAGCCCATCAGAATAACAGCAGACCTCTCGGCAGAAACTCTACAAGCCAGAAGAGAGTGGGGGCCAATATTCAACGTTCTTAAAGAAAAGAATTTTCAACCCAGAATTTCATATCCAGCCAAACTAAGCTTCATCAGTGAAGGAGAAATAAAATCCTTTACAGATAAGCAAATGCTTAGAGATTTTGTCACCACCAGGCCTGCCTTACAAGAGACCCTGAAGGAAGCCCTAACATGGAAAGGAACAACCGGTACCAGCCATTGCAAAAACATGCCAAAATGTAAAGACCATCGAGGCTAGGAAGAAATTGCATCAACTAACGAGCAAAATAACCAGTTAATATCATAATGACAGGATCAAGTTCACACATAACAATATTAACCTTAAATGTCAATGGACTAAATGCTCCAATTAAAAGACACAGACTGGCAAACTGGATCAAGAGTCAAGACCCATCAGTCTGCTGTATTCAGGAGACCCATCTCACATGCAGAGACATACATAGGCTCAAAATAAAGGGATGGAGGAAGATCTACCAAGCAAATGGAGAACAAAAAAAAGCAGGGGTTGCAATCCTAGTCTCTGATAAAACAGACTTTAAACCATCAAAGATCAAAAGAGACAAAGAAGGCCATTACATAATGGTAAAGGGATCAATTCAACAGGAAGAGCTAACTCTCCTAAATATCTATGCACCCAATACAGGAGCACCCAGATTCATAAAGCAAGTCCTTAGAGACCTACAAAGAGACTTAGACTCCCATACAATAATAATGGGAGACTTCAACACTCCACTGTCAATATTAGACAGATCAACGAGACAGAAAGTTAACAAGGATATCCAGGAATTGAACTCATCTCTGCACCAAGCGGACCTAATAGACATCTATAGAACTCTCCACCCCAAATCAACAGAATATACATTCTTCTCAGCACCACATCGCACTTATTCCAAAATTGACCACATAATTGGAAGTAAAGCACTCCTCAGCAAATGTACAAGAACAGAAATTATAACAAACTGTCTCTCAGACCACAGTGCAATCAAACTAGAACTCAGGACCAAGAAACTCAATCAAAACCGCTCAACTACATGGAAACTGAACAACCTGCTCCTGAATGACTACTGGGTACATAACGAAATGAAAGCAGAAATAAAGATGTTCTTCGAAACCAATGAGAACAAAGATACAACATACCAGAATCTCTGGGACACATTTAAAGCAGTGTGTAGAGGGAAATTTATAGCACTAAATGCCCACAAGAGAAAGCAGGAGAGATCTAAAATGGACACTCTAACATCACAATTAAAAGAACTAGAGAGGCAAGAGCAAACACATTCCAAAGCTAGCAGAAGGCAAGAAATAACTAAGCTCAGAGCAGAGCTGAAGGAGATAGAGACACAAAAAACCCTCCAAAAAATCAATGAATCCAGGAGTTGGTTTTTTGAAAAGATCAACAAAATTGACAGACCGCTAGCAAGACTAATAAAGAAGAAAAGAGAGAGGAATCAAATAGTCGCAATAAAAAATGATAAAGGGGATATCACCACCGACCCCACAGAAATACAAACAACCATCAGAGAATACTATAAATGCCTCTACGCAAATCAACTAGAAAATCTAGAAGAAATGGATAATTTCCTGGACACTTACAGTCTCCCAAGACTAAACCAGGAAGAAGTTGAATCCCTGAATAGACCAATAGCAGGCTCTGAAATTGAGGCAACAATTAATAGCCTACCCACCAAAAAAAGTCCAGGACCAGATGGATTCACAGCTGAATTCTACCAGAGGTACAAGGAGGAGCTGGTACCATTCCTTCTGAAACTATTTCAATCAATAGAAAAAGAGGGAATCCTCCCCAACTCTTTTTATGAGGCCAACATCATCCTGATACCAAAGCCTGGCAGAGACACAACAAAAAAAGAGAATTTTAGACCAATATCCCTGATGAACATCGATGCAAAAATCTCAATAAAATACTGGCAAACCGGATTCAGCAGCACATCAAAAAGCTTATCCACCATGATCAAGTGGGCTTCATCCCTGGGATGCAAGGCTGGTTCAACATTCGCAAATCAATAAACGTAATCCAGCATATAAACAGAACCAAAGACAAGAACCACATGATTATCTCAATAGATGCAGAAAAGGCTTTTGACAAAATTCAACAGCCCTTTATGCTAAAAACGCTCAATAAATTCGGTATTGATGGAACGTACCTCAAAATAATAAGAGCTATTTATGACAAACCCACAGCTAATATCATACTGAATGGGCAAAAACTGGAAAAATTCCCTTTGAAAACTGGCACAAGACAGGGATGCCCTCTCTCACCACTCCTATTCAACATCGTGTTGGAAGTTCTGGCTAGGGCAATCAGGCAAGAGAAAGAAATCAAGGGTATCCAGTTAGGAAAAGAAGAAGTCAAATTGTCCCTGTTTGCAGATGACATGATTGTATATTTAGAAAACCCCATTGTCTCAGCCCCAAATCTCCTTAAGCTGATAAGCAACTTCAGCAAAGTCTCAGGATACAAAATTAATGTGCAAAAATCCCAAGCATTCTTATACACCAGTAACAGACAAGCAGAGAGACAAATCAGGAATGAACTTCCATTCACAATTGCTTCAAAGAGAATAAAATACCTAGGAATCCAGCTTACAAGGATGTAAAGGACCTCTTCAAGGAGAACTACAAACCACTGCTCAGTGAAATCAAAGAGGACACAAACAAATGGAAGAACATACCATGCTCATGGATAGGAAGAATCAATATCGTGAAAATGGCCATACTGCCCAAGGTTATTTATAGATTCAATGCCATCCCCATCAAGCTACCAATGAGTTTCTTCACAGAAATGGAAAAAACGGCTTTAAAGTTCATATGGAACCAAAAAAGAGCCCGCATTGCCAAGACAATCCTAAGTCAAAAGGACAAAGCTGGAGGCGTCACGCTACCTGACTTCAAACTATACTACAAGGCTACAGTAACCAAAACAGCATGGTACTGGTACCACAACAGAGATATAGACCAATGGAACAGAACAGAGTCCTCAGAAATAATACCACACATCTACAGCCATCTGATCTTTGACAAACCTGAGAGAAACAAGAAATGGGGAAAGGATTCCCTATTTAATAAATGGTGCTGGGAAAATTGGCTAGCCATAAGTAGAAAGCTGAAACTGGATCCTTTCCTTACCCCTTATACGAAAATTAATTCAAGATGGATCAGAGACTTAAATGTTAGACCTAATACCATAAAAACCCTAGAAGAAAATCTAGGTAGTACCATTCAGGACATAGGCATGGGCAAGGACTTCATGTCTAAAACACCAAAAGCAACGGCAGCAAAAGCAAAAATTGACACATGGGATCTAATTAAATTAAAGAGCTTTTGCACAGCTAAAGAAACTACCATCAGAGTGAACAGGCAACCTACAGAATGGGAGAAAATTTTTGCAACCTACTCATCTGACAAAGGGCTAATATCCAGAATCTACAAAGAACTCAAACAAATATACAAGAAAAAAAAAACAACCCCATCAAAAAGTGGGGAAAGGATATGAACAGACATTTCTCAAAAGAAGACATTCATACAGCCAACAGACACATGAAAAAATGCTCATCATCACTCGCCATCAGAGAAATGCAAATCAAAACCACAATGAGATACCATCTCACACCAGTTAGAATGGCAATCATTAAGAAGTCAGGAAACAACAGGTGTTGGAGAGGATGTGGAGAAATAGGAACACTTTTACACTGTTGGTGGGATTGTAAACTAATTCAACCATTATGGAAAACAGTATGGCGATTCCTCAAGGATCTAGAACTAGATGTACCATATGACCCAGCCATCCCACTACTGGGTATATACCCAAAGGATTATAAATTACTCTACTACAAAGACACATGCACACGTATGTTTATTGCGGCACTATTCACAATAGCAAAGACTTGGAATCAACCCAAATGTCCATCTGTGACAGACTGGATTAAGAAAATGTGGCACATATACACCATGGAATACTATGCAGCCATCAAAAAGGATGAGTTTGCGTCCTTTGTAGGGACATGGATGCAGCTGGAATCCATCATTCTTAGCAAACTATCACAAGAAGAGAAAACCAAACACCGCATGTTCTCACTCATAGGTGGGAACTGAACAATGAGATCACTTGGACTCGGGAAGGGGAACATCACACACTGGGGCCTATCATGGGGAGGGGGGAGGAGGGAGGGATTGCATTGGGGAGTTATACATGATATAAACGTCATGCACATGTACCCTAGAACTTAAAGTATAATAAAAAAAAAAAAAAAAAAAGAACAAAAATAAAAAAAATAAAAAAAATAAATAAATAAACATAGTGCAGTAAGGCAGATGTCAAAAAAAAAAAAAAAAAAAAAAAATTATTGATGCTAGGCTTCACCCTCAAGATTTTCATTTAATTAATCTTGGGTGTTTCCCTAGGAACTGGTATTTTTTAAAAGTACCCCAAATTATTTAATAACTACTTAAATAATTAATCAAGAATCAGATTCTGAGAAGCTTCTGCCTCTCAATTTGGTGAAACGTGGAAATAAGTCCAGTGGCCCAGATTCTCACTCTTATATTTTAGCCGCTATTTTTGGATGCCACCTACCTTTTTCCTTCTTCAATCATCTGAGTATCTTTACTGACATTTAGAGCTAAATGTGGTTTATCAGTGACAAATGTTTGGCACTTGGTGGTTTCTAAGCAGTGGAACTTTCTAGATTTCACTTTTTTCAATTTCTCTAGTACTAATCATCTGCCTTCATCCTTATTCCACACTCAGTTTATTTGCTATAATAAGTACTCAGTCACACACAGAGACTTCAACCAAACCCTAAACACCATCGTATCAGATTTGGGTTTTGATATTCTGCATAGTGAGAATATATGATATTTCTATGCTGAAGGCATTAAAGAAAATTTCTGCCTACTTAAGAAATAGTTATTTTACTTGGAAGCATTCCAAAGAAAATATTTTGAAGATATTTCTGCAGGTTCCTCAAAATTCTTTGGAATTCAACTTCCAAAGAAGTATAGCATAGAGGAGAATTTAAGAGAGTATCAGGTCTCTCTGCTACAAAGCTTGATATATGTTGTAAATTAGAGTATGAATCTGTGAAGTCATGGAATAATTTGGGCCCAAATTATGAAGCAAGCATCAATTTAGCAAAACGATTTTTGGGAAAATGTTTGAATTTGGGCACTCTTAAAAAATTTTATTACTCCAACGTATAAGCAACATCAGCAGAATCCTGCTTTATTATAAGAACCAATCATAAAATACAGTGTTGTTAAAACATCCTAGTTGCACTAGTGTTGCATTCAGGTAAAAGAATAGGCCTTTAATATAGCGGGAAGAGTTTATGCTTACATTACAGGAAAACAATGACTGGTTCCAGCCTGCTAGATGTCACGGTTGGGCTATGATTCCTAGGTGAATCTAAAGAGGGACTGTGTGTCCAACAAAGACTGGCTTTTGGTCTGTGTGGTAGTGGTGGTGGTGATGTTTGCTCATACAGAAAACTTTTAATGCCCACAAATAAGTTCAACCTGCTTTGGCTACTGTACTTAATAAATATATTAATTTGTTTATATGAATGTGATGATGATTAATTAATTCTCCTTCCTATTGCAATCAACTCCCCAGTAACAGAAAAGTGCTAAAATTTCACATTTTTTTAATAATTTTTTTAAATTATACTTTAAGTTCTAGGGTACATGTGCACAACGTGCAGGTTTGTTACATATGTATACTTGTGCCATGTTGGTGTGCTGCACGCATCAACTCGCCAGCACCCATCAATTCGTCATTTATATCAGGTATAACTCCCAATGCAATCCCTCCCCCCTACCCCCTCCCCATGATAGGCCCTGATGTGTGATGTTCCCCTTCCCAAGTACAAGTGATCTCATTGTTCAGTTCCCACCTATGAGTGAGAACATGCGGTGTTTGGTTTTCTGTTCTTGTGATAGTTTGCTAACAATGATGGTTTCCAGCTGCATCCATGTCCCTACAAAGGATGCAAACTCATCCTTTTTTATGGCTGCATAATATTCCATGGTGTATATGTGCCACATTTTCTTAATCCAGTCTGTCACAGATGGACATTTGGGTTGATTCCAAGTCTTTGCTATTGTGAATAGTGCTGCAATAAACATACATGTGCATGTGTCTTTATAGCAGCATGATTTATAATCCTTTGGGTATATACCCAGTAATGGGATGGCTGGGTCATATGGTACATCTAGTTCTAGATCCTTGAGGAATGGCCATACTGTTTTCCATAATGGTTGAACTAGTTTACAGTCCCACCAACAGTGTAAAAGTGTTCTTATTTCTCCACATCCTCTCCAACACCTGTTGTTTCCAGACTTTTTAATGATTGCCATTCTAACTGGTGTGAGATGGTATCTCATTGTGGTTTTGATTTGCATTTCTCTGATGGCCAGTGATGATGAGCATTTTTTCATGTGTCTGTTGGCTGTATGAATGTCTTCTTTTGAGAAATGTCTGTTCATATCCTTTGTCCACTTTTTGATGGAGTTGTTTGTTTTTTTCTTGTAAATTTATTTGAGTTCTTTGTAGATTCTGGATATTAGCCCTTTGTCAGATGAGTAGATTCAAAAATTTTCTCCCATTCTGCAGGTTGCCTGTTCACTCTGATGGTAGTTTCTTTTGCTGTGCAGAAGCTCTTTAGTTTAATCATATCCCATTTGTCAATTTTGGCTTTTGTTGCCGTTGCTTTTGGTGTTTTAGACATGAAGTCCTTGCCCATGCCTATGTCCTGAATGGTATTAGCTAGGTTTTCTTCTAGGGTTTTTATGGTATTAGGTCTAACACTTAAGTCTCTAATCCATCTTGAATTAATCTTCGTATAAAGAGTAAGGAAAGGATCCAGTTTCAGCTTTCTACTTATGGTTAGCCAATTTTCCCAGCACCATTTATTAAATAGGGAGTCCTTTCCCCATTTCTTGTTTCTCTCAGATTTGTCAAAGATCAGATGGCTGTAGATGTGTGGTATTATTTCTGAGGACTCTGTTGTGTTCCATTGGTCTATATGTCTGTTTTGGTACCAGTACCATGCTGTTTTGGTTACTGTAGCCTTGTAGTATAGTTTGAAGTCAGGTAGCGTGACGCCTCCAGCTTTGTTCTTTTGATTTAGGATTGTCTTGGCAATGCGGGCTCTTTTTTGGTTCCATATGAACTTTAAAGCCGTTTTTTCCAGTTCTGTGAAGAAAGTCATTGGTAGCTTGATGGGGATGGCATTGAATCTATAAATAACCTTGGGCAGTATGGCCATTTTCACGATATTGATTCTTCCTATCCATGAGCATGGCATGTTCTTCCATTTGTTAGTGTCCTCTTTTATTTCACTGAGCAGTGGTTTGTAGTTCTCCTTGAAGAGGTCCTTTACATCCCTTGTAAGTTGGATTCCTAGGTATTTTATTCTCTTTGAAGCAATTGTGAATGGAAGTTCATTGCTGATTTGGCTCTCTGTTTGTCTGTTACTGGTGTATAAGAATGCTTGTGATTTTTGCACATTGATTTTGTATCCTGAGACTTTGCTGAAGTTTCTTATCAGCTTAAGGAGATTTTGGGCTGAGACAAGGGGGTTTTCTAAATATACAATCATGTCATCTGCAAACAGGGACAATTTGACTTCTTCTTTTCCTAACTGGATACCCTTGATTTCTTTCTCTTGCCTGATTGCCCTAGCCAGAACTTCCAACACTATGTTGAATAGGAGTGGTGAGAGAGGGCATCCCTGTCTTGTGCCAGTTTTCAAAGGGAATTTTTCCAGTTTTTGCCCATTCAGTATGATACTGGCTGTGGGTTTGTAATAAATAGCTCTTATTATTTTGCGATACGTTCCATCAATACCGAATGTATTGAGCGTTTTTAGCATGAAGGGCTGTTGAATTTTGTCAAAAGCCTCTTCTGCATCTATTGAGATAATCATGTGGTTCTTGTCTTTGGTTCTGTTTATATGCTGGATTACGTTTATTGATTTGCGAATGTTGAATCAGCCTTGCATCCCAGGGATGAAGCCCACTTGATCATGGTGGATAAGCTTTTTGATGTGCTGCTGAATCCGGTTTGCCAGTATTTTATTGAGGATTTTTGCATCGATGTTCATCAGGGATATTGGTCTAAAATTCTCTTTTTTTGTTGTGTCTCTGCCAGGCTTTGGCATCAGGATGATGTTGGCCTTATAAAATGAGTTAGGGGGGATTCCCTCTTTTTCTATTGATTGGAAAAGTTTCAGAAGGAATGGTACCAGCTCCTTCTTGTACCTCTGGTAAAATTCAGCTGTGAATCCATCTGGTCCTGGACTTTTTTGGGTTGGTAGGCTATTAATTATTGCCTCAATTTCAGAGCCTGCTATTGGTCTATTCAGGGATTCAACTTCTTCCTGGTTTAGTCTTGGAAGAGTGTAAGTGTCCAGGAAATTATCCGTTTCTTCTAGATTTTCTAGTTGATTTGCATAGAGGTGTTTATAATATTCTCTGATGGTAGTTTGTATTTCTGTGGGGTCAGTGGTGATATCCCCGTTATCATTATTTATTGCGTCTATTTGATTCCTCTCTCTTTTCTTCTTTATTAGTCTTGCTAGTGGTCTGTCAATTTTGTTGATCTTTTCAAAAAACCAGCTCCTGGATTCATTGATTTTTTTGGAGGGGTTTTTGTGTCTCAATCTCCTTCAGTTCTGCTCTGATCTTAGTTATTTCTTGCCTTCTGCTAGCTTTTGAATGTGTTTGCTCTTGCTTCTGCAGTTCTTTTCATTGTGATGTTAGGTGTCAATTTTAGATCTTTCCAGCTTTCTCTTGTGGGCATTTAGTGCTATAAATTTCCCTCTACACACTGCTTTAAATGTGTCCCAGAGATTCTGGTATGTTGTATCTTTGTTCTCATTGGTTTCAAAGAACATCTTTATTTCTGCCTTCATTTTATTATGTACCCAGTAGTCATTCAGGAGCAGGTTGTTCAGTTTCCATGTAGTTGAGCGGTTTTGATTGAGTTTCTTAGTCCTGAGTTCTAGTTTGATTGCACTGTGGTCTGAGAGACAGTTTGTTATAATTTCTGTTCTTTTACATTTGCTGAGGAGTGCTTTACTTCCAATTATGTGGTCAATTTTGGAATAAGTGCAATGTGGTGCTGAGAAGAATGTATATTCTGCTGATTTGGGGTGGAGAGTTCTATAGAAGTCTATTAGGTCCGCTTGGTGCAGAGATGAGTTCAATTCCTGGATATCCTTGTTAACTTTCTGTCTCATTGATCTGTCTAATGTTGACAGTGGAGTGTTGAAGTCTCCCATTATTATTGTATGGGAGTCTAAGTCTCTTTGTAAGTCTCTAAGGACTTGCTTTATGAATCTGGGTGCTCCTGTATTGGGTGCATATATATTTAGGATAGTTAGCTCTTCCTGTTGAATTCATCCCTTTACTGTTATGTAATGGCCTTCTTTGTCTCTTTTGATCTTTGATGGTTTAAAGTCTGTTTTATCAGAGACTAGTATTGCAACTCCTGCTTTTTTTTGTTCTCCATTTGCTTGGTAGATCTTCCTCCATCCGTTTATTTTGAGCCTATGTATGTCTCTGCATGTGAGATGGGTCTCCTGAATACAGCAGACTGATGGGTCTTGACTCTTTATCCAGTTTGCCAGTCTGTGTCTTTTAATTGGAACATTTAGTCCATTAACATTTAATGTTAATATTGTTATGTGTGAACTTGATCCTGCCATTATGATATTAACTGGTTATTTTGCTCGTTAGTTGATGCAGTTTCTTCCTAGCCTCGATGGTCTTTACATTTTGGCATGTTTTTGCAATGGCTGGTACCCGTTGTTCCTTTCCATGTTTAGGGCTTCCTTCAGGGTCTCTTGTAAGGCAGGCCTGGTAGTGACAAAATCTCTAAGCATTTGCTTATCTGTAAAGGATTTTATTTCTCCTTCACTGATGAAACTTAGTTTGGCTGGATATGAAATTCTGGGTTTAAAATTCTTTTCTTTAAGAATGTTGAATATTGGCCCTCACTCTCTTCTGGCTTGCAGAGTTTCTGCCGAGAGGTCTGCTGTTATTCTGATGGGCTTCCCTTTGTAGGTAACCGGACCTTTCTCTCTGGCTGCCCTTAAGATTCTTTCCTTCATTTCAACTTTGGTGAATCTGGCAATTATGTGTCTTGGAGTTGCTCTTCTCGAGGAGTATCTTTGTGGCATTCTCTGTATTTCCTGAATTTGAATGTTGGCCTGCCCTACTAGGTTGGGGAAGTTCTCCTGGATGATATCGTGAAGAGTGTTTTCCAACTTGGTTCCAGTTTCCCCCTCACTTTCAGGCACCACAATCAGACGTAGATTTGGTCTTTTTACATAATCCCATACTTCTTGCAGGCTTTGTTCATTTCTTTTTCTTCTTTTTTCTTTTGGTTTCTCTTCTCGCTTCAATTCATTCATTTGATCCTCAATCGCTGATACTCTTTCTTCCAGTTGGTCAAGTCGGTTACTGAACTTTGTGGATTTGTCACGTATTTCTCATGTCATGGTTTTCATCTCTGTCATTTGATTTATGACCTTCTCTGCATTAATTATTCTAGCTCTCAATTCTTCCACTCTTTTTTCAAGATTTTTAGTTTCTTTGCACTGGGTACGTAATTCCTCCTTTAGCTCTGAGAAGTTTGATGGACTGAAGCCTTCTTCTCTCATCTCATCAAAGTCATTCTCTGACCAGCTTTGATCCGTTGCTGGCGATGAGCTGCGCTCCTTTGCAGGGGGAGATGCGCTCTTATTTTTTGAATTTCCAGCTTTTCTGCCCTGCTTCTTCCCCATCTTTGTGGTTTTATCTGCCTCTGGTCTTTGATGATGGTGACGTACTGATGGGGTTTTGGTATAGGTGTCCTTCCTGTTTGATAGTTTTCCTTCTAATAGTCAGGACCCTCAGCTGTAGGTCTGTTGGAGATTGCTTGAGGTCCACTCCAGACCCTGTTTGCCTGGGTATCAGCAGCAGAGGTTGCAGAAGATAGAATATTGCTGAACAGCGAGTGTACCTGTCTGATTCTTACTTTGGAAGCTTCCTCTCAGGGTTGTACTCCACCCTGTGAGGTGTGGGGTGTCAGAGTGCCCCTAGTGGGGGATGTCTCCCAGTTAGGCTACTCAGGGGTCAGGGACCCACTTGAGCAGGCAGTCTGTCCGTTCTCAGATCTCAACCACCGTGTTGGGAGGTCCACTGCTCTCTTCAAAGCTGTCAGACAGAGTCGTTCGCATGTGCACAGGCCTCTGCTGCTTCCCCTGTTGTTTTTTAGCTGTGCCCTGTCCCCAGAGGTGGAGTCTACAGAGACAGGCAGGTTTCCTTGAGCTGCTGTGAGCTTCACCCTGTTCGAGCTTCCCAGCGGCTTTGTTTACCTACTTAAGCCTCAGTAATGGCGGGCGCCCCTCCCCCAGCCTCGCTGCTGCTGTTTCGGTTAGATCGCAGAGTGCTGTGCTAGCAATGAGGGAGGCTCCGTGGGCGTGGGACCCTCCCGGCCAGGTGTGGGTATAATCTCCTGGTGTGCCCGTTTGCTTAAAGCACAGTATTGGGGTGGGAATTACCGGATTTTCCAGGTGTTGTGTGTCTCAGTTCCCCTGGCTAGGAAAAGGGATTCCCTTCCCCCTTGCACTTCCCAGGTGAGGCAATGCCTCGCCCTGCTTCAGCTCTGGCTGGTCGGGCTGCAGCAACTGACCAGCACCGATTGTCCGGCACTCCCTAGTGAGATGACCCCAGTACCTCAGTTGAAAATGCAGAAATCACCGGTCTTCTGTGTTGCTCGCGCTGGGAGTTGGAGACTGGAGCTGTTCCTATTCGGCCATCTTGCTCCGCCCCACATTTTTTTTTTTTTTTTTTGAGACAGAGTCTCACTCTGTTGGCCAGGCTGGAGTGCTGTAGCACAGTCTTGGCTCACAACAATCTCTGCCACCTGGGTTCAAGCAATTCTCCTGCCTCAGCCTCCTGAGCAGCTGGGATTACAGGCACCTGCCACCACACCCAGCTAACTTTTTGTATTTTTAGTAGAGATGGGGTTTCACCATGTTGGCCAAGCTGGTCTCGAACTCCTGACCTCGTGATCCACCTGCCCCAGCCTCCCAAAGTGCTGGGATTACAGCAGTGAGCCACCGCATCCAGCCCACATTTGTTATTTTTAATGTCATCTTCTATTCACTTTGTATTATTTGAAATTGTATTTTCAACTGGGAACATGGATGAGCTGCTTTAAATTGGTGAGTTTGAAGCATAAGCTTGAAGTCAGTGAATACTTGAAAGATGATGGGGGAAATTTGTAACAATTTAACATTTATTTTTTCCTCACCCTCTCAGAAAAGAATCTAATATGAAAGATGATAGGATTATGCCAATTACAATTAGCTAATCTGTAAGAAGTGGAAATAAATATAAAAGATACAGAGTATTAAACACATGTTTAAAATATGGTATGCAAAGATACTGAATAAATTAACGCAGTCCTGGATTTATAATAGGATTTTGCCAGTCTTAGGTGGTAAGTTGTGCACACACTTTAGGAGAAATGAAGCAAATATAGAAAGCATGACTTCAAAGAGCTAATTTTTGATGGGCAATAGCTTAGATTTGTGACAATTTGAAAAAAACTCACAGATAAACTGCATAGCCTAGAAATATTTTAAAAAATTAGGAAAAAAGTATGTCATGAATGCATAACATATACATAGATGCTAGTCTATTGTATCATATACTACTGTAAAATCTACCCAAATCTATTATAAAAGTTGAAATTTATCAGGCCTTATGTACACAAACACTTATAGACTGTGCATGGTATCATTGGCAACTGAGAGAAATGTAAACAAATGCAAAAATGCAGTATTAAATCATAACTGCATACAATTTACTATTGTACTTACTGTACTACTGTAATAATGTAGCCACTTGCAGTTGCTATTGTGTGAGTCCAAGTGTTTCCAGTGTCCACTTAAAACACCTGGTGATGCTAATCATCTCTACCTGAGCAGTTCATCTCTCCAGTAAACAGCACATTGCCATAAAAAGAATGATCTCTCATGGTTCTCATGTATTTTTCATCATGTTTAGTATAATATTGTGAACCTTGAATAAAACCATGGAACCCATATGAAGTGCCACAGTGATGCTTGAAGTGCTCCCAAGAAGCAGAGAAAAGTCATAACATTACAAGACAAAGTTGAATTGCTTGATATGTACTGCAGATTGAGGTTTGCACCTGTGGTTGCCCACTGTTTCAGGCAGATGATATAAAAAGATGTATAAACTTATCAACAAATATAGTACAGTAATGTAAGTGTATTTTCTTTTATTTATCATTTTTGTAAGAGAAAGGATATCTGCTTGAACAGGTTTTTAAAGCAGCCCAATTCTGGGGAGGAAATGCCACAAAGGAAGAGAGCATGAGTATTTAAAGCAGGAAGGAGTAGGCTAATTCTGCTGTTTTGTGCAAATGCCACCAGGTTTATGATCAAGACTGACCTTTTCTATAAAACTACTAACCCCAGATCCTTGAAAGGAAAAGATGAATAATACCTGCCAGTCTTTTGGTTGTACAAAAAGGCCTGGACAATGAGAACCCTTTTTCTAATTTGGTTCTATCGATGCTTTGTCCCTGAAGTCAGGAAGTACCTTACCAGTAAGGAAATGCCTTTGAAAATCCTTTCAATATTGGACAATGCCTCTGGCTGTCTAGAACCCCAGGAGCTAATGCTCGTGAAGGTGTTAAAGTGGTCTACTTGCCCCAAAACACAATACTTGTAATCAGCTTCTAGATCAGGTTTTGTAAGACCTTTAAGGCTCATTACACACGGTACTGTATGGAAAGTATCATCAATGCTGTGGAAGAGAACCCCAATAGAGAAGACATCATAAAACTCTAGAGGATTACACCATTGAAGATGCCTTCATTGCTACAGAAAAATCCATGAAAGCCATCAAACTTAAAACCACAAATTCCTGTTGGAGAAAACTGTGTTCTGGTGTGCATGATTTCACAAGATTTACAACAGAGCCAATCAAGGAAATTATGAAAGAGATTGTGAATATGGCAAAAAAGGTGGGGGTAAAAGGTGTTAGGATGTAGACCTTGGAGAAACTCAAGAAAACAGATTCCACGTCAGAGGAATTAATAGAAGATGACTCGATGAAGATGAGTACTTCTTTTTTTTTTTTTTTTAATACTTTAAGTTCTAGGGTACATGTGCACAACGTGCAGGTTTGTTATATATGTATACTTGTGCCATGTTGATGTGCTGCACCCATCAACTCGTCAGCACCCATCAATTCATCATTTATATCAGGTATAACTCCCAATGCAATCCCTCCCCCCTCCGCCCTCCCCATGATAGGCCCTGATGTGTGATGTTCCCCTTCCCGAGTCCAAGTGATGTCATTGTTCAGTTCCCACCTATGAGTGAGAAGAAACCAGCAGATGAGTACTTCTAAACCAGTGCCAGAAGATAAGGAAAAAGACATTGAAAAAGCAGTGCCAGAAAACGAATTCACATTAGACAATCTGGCAGAAGAGTTACAATTATTCAAGACTAGGTTCAACTGCTTTTACAACATGGACCCTTCTATAATATGTGCACTGAAACTAAAGTAAATGGTGGAAGAAGGATCCTATCTCATGGAAACAGTTTTAGAGAAATGAAAAAGCAAAAAGGTCAGAAATTGCAATGTATTTCCATAAAGTTACATCAAGTGTGTCTGCTTCTTTTGCCTCACCTTCTACCTTTTCTGCCTCTGCCACTCCTGAGATAGCAAGACCAACCCCTCCTCTTCCTCCTCCTCCTCCTCAGCCTACTCAACATTAAGACAATGAAGATCAAGACCTTTATATAATCCATTTTCACTTAATGAATAGTAAATATATTTTCTCTTCTTTATGATTTTCTTATTTTTTTCTCCAGTTTATTGTAAAAATACAGTATATAATATACACATTATGTGTTAATTGACTATGTTATTATTAAGGCTCCTGGTCAACAGTAGGCTATTAGTAGTTAAGTTTTGAGGGAGTCAAAAGTTATATACAGATTTTCAGCTGTGTGGGAGATCAGCACCTATAAGACCTGTGTTGGTCAAGGGTCAACTGTAGTTGCTTTTTTTTTTCTACCTTGAACATCTTCCTTTAGATGCTCCATCATCTTCCTAGCTCTAGTTTCTTATCTCTCTAAAAGATGTAAAGCAGGAAAGTTCTTACTTCACTGCTACTGTGGCAAAGTAATGTCACACTCTCTAGGCTTAGCAAGAGTTTGCGTTTACTCATTCTCTCCTGGAGGTTTTCTCACCTGCCCTCTTTTCTGCCTTACTATTTATTCCTCTTCATCCCCTAGGCATTCAGTTATAGTGATAGAGTCTCTCTGCTGAAATCTTCTCAGTGCTCTGTGGCAGACCAAGATGACTCTATATTCCACACCATCTCACTCTCTTCTCCCCGCTCTCCTCTCATGTGTGTGGCTTATGTATGATTCACAGAAGACACATACATACACTCAGATTGAGTGCTCTGATAAATCCTGAAAGTGTGTGTTACTGAATGCAGCAATATCAGCCATCAGCAGCTAGACTGACTTTATGTTTCTCAGGCAGGAATCATACCCCTACTACCATCCCTTTTAAGGAGAATAAGGAAATGTCAGACTCATGTTACAGCTCTTTCCGAAGAACTCTAAAATGTGTCTGTTTCATCTCATGACCCTTTATAGCCTCTGTGTGGGTGAAAAATTAGAGTCACATAACTAGGCTTTTAGAGCATGGTTTGCAAATTCTGTGTATACTCTTTTATCCCATATGGAAATAAATATCTGTTTGTTCTTGGTGCTTCATCTGAAACATTCATTTTATCAATCTATTATCCTGTAATGAAATTACTAATTAGTATTGATAATATTATATTATTTCAATTATGTAAATGAATTAAAATATAGAAATTTCAATGAATAGATTGTGCATGACATTCAAATACTATGAACAAAATTTTAAAGTTCAACTAAAAATGGAAAATATTATTGAGCTTCAAGGAGACTGGAGACATAAATTTGGAACAGATCTACCAAACTTGTCATAATTTCATAAGATAGATTATCTGAATATGGATTCATCTGAAGTATAACAAGGATAAAGAGGAAGAAAAGTGTCTGTGATTCAGAAATGCACAATGGTAAGCATTTTGTGAATCTGTTCTCTTCAGCTAAATGTCACAGTAACCAAGGCTTGTGTACATCATGACAGCAAGATCACATATTAAAATGGAAGTCTTTCAATTCACGTCTGTCATTGTACTTGTAATGCTGGCATGATAAATAAATATTCTCAACGTATTTGTAAAATATTGTCCAGAAAGGGTCTAAAAATAGAGTGCTTTTGGAGAAGGCCTGCAAAAGGAGAGTATTTTCACTGATTATTAGGAACAATCTCTTTAAGACCCTGGTTATTAGTATGTGAGTTATTAAGGCAGTATGAGTAATATAGCTAATAATGCAAAGATAGAAGTTTGCTAAGGACTTTGCTTGTTTCCATTTATGATTCTACAAAGGCTTTCCTCAAATAGTATAATGATTTAAATTTGATTTTCTTAACTAATTATTTGTTGAAAATATAGTCCATATTCCAAATGGAAATACCTTATTTGTCTATTTCTGATTATAACAATAATACATGTTCTTTGGAATTCCAGTGCTATTGAAAATTAGGCTATCCAGAACCTCTTTGTTTTACATAGGTCTTATTGACTACCCTACAACATCCAACATTATTAACTTCTTATTCTTTTTGAAATTCTTTTCTACTTTGTTCCTGTTTATACTACTCTCTCCATGAGATGGATGTTCCATGAAGGCAGAGGCTTTTTTCTGTTTATATCTGTCTTATTCATTATTAGAGTGGTATCTGGCAAAAGGAAGTTGCTCATTAAATATTTGTGTAATGTAATAATCCTTTTACATATTTATTCTATTTCTGATTCTTTTGTTAACTTGTCTTCCTTCTGCCAAATCTTAAACCTTATTACTTTTCCAGCGTTGAGACTTCTTCTCTCTCAAGACTTTCATTTTTGAGTTGTCATCATCATCGTAATCATGTGATATCTTTAGTTAAATGTTATATATGTCTCTATCTCCAACCCTGCTCTCTCTTCCAGCATCTGATCTCAAATCTCCAACTGCCTTATGACCTTCTTCATATGATGGTCCTTAGTCACCTCAAAGTTAGCTATGCAAAAGTTATCTTTGGAGCACCCAACCTACAATGTTGGCTCTCATTCTGACAACTTTCTTTTAATTAATGGCATGATTATTCTACCTGCTTCAATTTGTAAAGCTCTCTATTTCTGGTAGGCAATTCTATATCATCATTATAACCATCACCTCTACCACTAATATCATCATCAGTAATATTTATGTGATTCTTTATCACTTGAAAAGTATTTTTACAGCTATAATTTCCTCTTTTGGGGCTTGGTTCAATCTTCTGGGAGACTAATTCTGGCAAGTAGAAATATAAGGAGCCCAATATCAGTACATTGCTTGTTCACCATTGCAAGCATCTTACTCCTGGGCTTCCTATGACTTTCGTCCCCAGCTCTCCAGTGCTATTATTGCTTTGCTTCTTTCTGTTATCCACGTTCCTGTCTTGCAACCAAGTTTCTCTTTAATGAGATATTCTAATTCACTCCAGTTTTCCCCTGATGGAACCACTTTGCAAGACAAAGCCTGCATATTTAGACTGGTGCTCATTACATGATGCAAACTAGTGTGATAAATTATTGTATTTTATTACATTCTTACAAAACAGCATTCATGACTCACTTGTTCCTTTTCTTCTGGCTGCAGATCTGCTTTTTGGAATTTCATTTTTGTGCTACTGACCCTTGGATTTGCTTACAAAACTAAATTACTGTTTTTTTCTTGAGCTTTTGAATTCTTGGTATTGACTGCTTCCAGTTTGGTCCATACTAATTTCAACCAATCATTAATTATTAAAGGTATAATCCTCATTTAAAATGTTATAGATTTCTATATATTTAAAATATGTAGTATAATTTTATATATATTTATTTTTATTTATATGTATAAATATATACATATTACTTACCATATATTATGTATACATGCATAGGAAAGGACTCTTTCTGGTTCCCTAGCATTGGAATTTTTGCTTTTCTTCTCTCTGGTATTTTTTCATCCTTGTTTGATTCATACAACCTGGCTATTGTTTCACTGCTTACCCAGGATCTTAATGCTTCAGGTTTGGCTGGATTCCAGCTTTTCCTTGGTTTTAATTCTAATTCATATATGTATATATCATATATATGATAATATGTATATATGTCATCATGCATATAGATTATTTTATATATATGTATATATATCTGCATCAATCTCTCTCTAGAGCATGCAGTGGATTTCAGACCTGGGATTTCATCTTGAACTTCAGCTACTGAGGTGTTTTCTTGCATTATTCTATTTCTAAGTTATTCTGTATTATTGTATTTCTAAATCTGTTGCCTAAACCAAACCATTAATTTTGTCTCAGTAATCCTGGATCTTTTTCTTTTACCCTATAGTCAAAAATATTGTGTTCATAAGGCTGGTGTGGCCTGACTTAATCCCACCTCTTCTTGTGAAAACCTCCTTGACCATTGTAGCCTTCATTTATTTTTGCATCTCATTTCCCTTATAGCACTAAGAACCAGACGTGTTAGTGCTTAATTATTATTGCCTTACATTGTCTGTTATTATGTATTCATCTTATTTTTCAAGCCAGATTATAAGCAATTTAAGAACAGTAAATATGGTATAGCATTTATAGATACTATCCTACAGTTAATGAATTGGCCAAGCAACTAATCGAAGGACAGCCAGGCTGAAGACTGCAGTATGTTATTTTTTTAAAAAGATAATTTATTTGCTCAATAAATCTAGGAAGAAATCAGCTTCACATTTTTTTGAACTGCAACTTCTTAGCTTGCCATCATTTAATTAGTTGCCGAGTTACAGGACCCTCTTGGCTAATAAGATAGCAAAATTGTCATGGATTCTCATGAATCTCAATATAATTGAACTTATAATTCATCTAAATTATTTCACTTTGTTTTTTATACTATTTTCTGTAATTTCATTCCACTTGAATAATAAGGGAATGTTTTTTCATGTTCTGTAAATATATTATTTGAGGATATTTTACTTTTTTTCTATATTTATGATTTAGTCTGTTTTCATGCTGCTGATAAAGACGTATCTGAGACTGGGTAATTTACAAAGAAAAAGAGGTTTAATGGACTCACAGTTCCACATGGCTGAAGAGACCTCGCAATCATGGCAGGAAGCAAAAGGCGCATCTTACATGGCACAGACAAGACAGAATGAGAGCCAGGCAAAAGGAGTTTTGCCTTATAAAACCATCAGATCTCATGAGACTTATTCACTACCATGAGAACAGTATGGAGGTGTCCCCATGATTCAATTATCTCTCACTGGGTCTCTGCCACAACACATAGGAATTACGGGAGCTACAATTCTAGATGAGATTTGGGTGGGGACACAGCCCAACCATACCCATTTCTTTCTATAGAATATGCATTTAAAAATTGACGTAAGTGTGCTAAGTGCTCTGCACGTTTCAGCTCCCAAGGAATGCGTATTATAGGAACTAAAGCAAACAAACAAAAACAAAAACAGGGCAGTTTTATTGAGCTAGGTAAAGAATATTTTTCCCTCTATTTTAATAACCACATTTATTCTTATCTGATTTACCTTAAGAATTTGTTTTCCTCTTTAGTGCAGTTAACTAATATTATTTCTTACACAATGGTGGTTTGAAATATCAATGCAAACATTTTTACTATTTTTCTATCCATTTTCATAACATGCCAGTGTTATATTTAGTTTCACAGGCTAAGGTTACCTTTCATACTGATGGATTTACTCTGAACTTCTAGCTGCTCTTAAGGTAGATGTGAGGTGTTTTTTTGTTGTTGTTGTTTTTCTGTTAATTGTAATTACAGTTACAGAATAAGACTAGAAACTTTGAGCAATCTTATTTTCTGTTAAAAAAAAAAAAAAACCCAGAAACAAACAAGCTGACATGTTGATGAGATATATTTTGTTACCCTACTTTACCCAGAAAGCTATGCATAAAGTTCATGCAACAAGATAAAAATTATCAAAAAAAAAAAAGCTGAAAGTGTACAAAATACATCTTGGTTTCATCTTTTAAATAAATTAATACTTGTTAAACCTTTGATATTTACTGAGGATATAGCAGTGAATAAAACAAACATGGTTTCTGCCTTTATATTTCATCCATTCTAGCAAAGAGATAGATGTAAAATCAATTACTGCACAATTAAGTATTAGTTGCAGTTGAGATAAGTAGATCAAGACATGTAGGGTGCTATGAGTTAGGATAGCAGGGGCCTGATTTGTTTGTACATGAATATGCTTAGACATGGGTATGTATGTGTTCATATGTCTGTTTTACAAGGATCATTAGGTAGGTGTGCCAAAGTATACTACATTTAAGCAGAGAGTAGATGTATAAGACAACTACAAGATTCTGAGGTGGGAAAGAGCATGATTTTTGAAGAGTATTAAAGAAGGCTAATGTACCTAGATTGTAATAGCAAGGGAAAGACTGGCAGAAGATGAGGCTAATGAGTTAGGCAGGAGTTACCACAGATATTTATTTACACAAAAATATGACACTGTTTTATCATTGTGTGTTTATTTTTCACCTTTGCCCTCTGAAATCCTCTCAATTATGACTTAGTTGTAACCTAATTATTTCAATAACTTATTAATTGGTTCATTTTCATATATGAAATGATAAATATTATAGATTTCAGTAATTACTATATACTTGTTACTAATTTACTCATTCTTTTGTGTTTTAAAATGTTTAAAACATACTAGATGTTTTATTGGACTAACATTGAATTCATGATTTTTTTTTATTACTAAGCCTTCCCCATCAATATACCTTATGCATTTATTTCGATCTTCTTTTACATCATTCAATAAAGGTTTATTATTTTTATCACAAATGTACTACATAATTTTGCTGGATTTATCCCTAATCTTATATTTTTCTTCTAAAGTAAATGATTTTTTTTCTGGCTAGACTAATGATTTTTGCTGCCATATAGGAATAGTATGGATTTTCTGTTTAAAACCTTGTGAAGATTTCTAGGTAACAATCATATAATCTGTACAGAATATAATCAAAAAGGAAATAATGAAGGCAAAATCCCAAGAATTCTTTTTTCCCCCATGAAAGAATGCATTGAAGAATGGGAAAATAAAATTGGGAATATTTAGAGGTAGAAGGGTGGTGAAAAGGTTCACAAATAAGTTTCAATTTTAACAAAAAGCTTTTTTAAATTTTTTTATTATACTTTAAGTTCTAGGGTACATGTGTATAACGTGCAGGTTTGTTACCTATATATACTTGTGCCATGTTGGTGTGCTGCACCCATCAACTCGTCAGCACCCATCAACTCGTCATTTACATCAGGTATAACTCCCAATGCAATCCCTCCCCCTCCCCGCTCCCCATGATAGGCCCCAGTGTGTGATGTTCCCCTTCCCGAGTCCAGGGGATCTCATTGTCCAGTTCCCACCTATGAGTGAGAACATGCGGTGTTTGGTTTTCTGTTCTTGCGATAGTTTGCTGAGAATGATGGTTTCCAGCTGCATTCATGTCCCTACAAAGGATACAAGCTCATCCTTTTTTATGGCTGCATAGTATTCCATGGTGTATATGTGCCACATTTTCTTAATCCATCTGTCCATCTTAATCCAAATGTCCATCTGTCACTGATGGACATTTGGGTGGATTCCAAGTCTTTGCTATTGTGAATAGTGCCGCAATAAACATATGTGTGCATGTGTCTTTATAGCAGCATGATTTATAATCCTTTGGGTATATACCCAGTAATGGGATGGCTGAGTCATATGGTACTTCTAGTTCTAGATCGCTGAGGAATGGCCATACTGTTTTCCATAATGGTTGAACGAGTTTACAGTCCCACCAACAGTGTAAAAGTGTTCCTATTTCTGCACATCCTCTCCAGCACCTGTTGTTTCCTGATTGTTTAATGATTGCCATTCTAACTGGTGTGAGATGGTATCTCATTGTGGTTTTGATTTGCATTTCTCTGATGGCGAGTGATGATGAGCATTTTTTCATGTGTCTGTTGGCTGTATGAATGTCTTCTTTTGAGAAATGTCTGTTCATATCCTTTGCCCACTTTTTGATTGGGTTTTTTTGTTTTTTCCTTGTAAATTTGTTTGAGTTCTCTGTAGGTTCTGGATATTAGCCCTTTGATGAGTAGATTGCAAAAATTGTCTCCCATTCTGTAGGTTGCCTGTTCACTCTGATGGTAGTTTCTTTTGCTGTGCAGAAGCTCTTTAGTTTAATTAGATCCCATTTGTCAATTTTGGCTTTTGTTGCCGTTGCTTCTGGTGTTTTAGACATGAAGTCCTTGCCCATGTCTATGTCCTGAATGGTATAAGCTAGGTTTTCTTCTAGGGTTTTTATGGTATTAGGTCTAACATTTAAGTCTCTAATCCATCTTGAATTAATTTTCGTATAAGGGGTGAAGAAAGGATCCAGTTTCAGATTTCTACTTATGGCTAGCCAATTTTCCCAGCACCATTTATTAAATAGGGAATCCTTTCCCCATTTCTTGTTTCTCTCAGGTTTATCAAAGATCAGATGACTGTAGATGTGTGGTATTATTTCTGAGGACTCTGTTCTGTTCCATTGGTCTGTATCTCTGTTTTGGTACCAGTACCATGCTGTTTTGGTTACTGTAGCCTTGTAGTATAGTTTGAAGGCAGGTAGCATGATGCCTCCAGCTTTGTACTTTTGACTTAGGATTGTCTTGGAAATGCGGGCTCTTTTTTGTTCCATATGAACTTTAAAGGAGTTTTTTCCAATTCTGTGAAGAAACTCATTGGTAGCGTGATGGGGATGGCATTGAATCTATAAATTAACTTGGGCATTATGGCCATTTTCACAATATTAATTCTTCCTATCCATGAGCATGGAACATTCTTCCATTTGTTTATGTCCTCTTTTATTTCACTGAGCAGTGGTTTGTAGTTATCCTTGAAGAGGTCTTTTACATCCCTTGTAAGTTGGATTCCTAGGTATTTTATTCTCTTTGAAGCAATTGTGAATGGAAGTTCATTCCTGATTTAGCTCTCTGTTTGTCTTTTACTGGTGTATAAGAATGCTTGTGATTTTTGCACATTGATTTTGTATCCTGAGACTTTGCTGAAGTTTCTTATCAGCTTAAGGAGATTTTGGGCTGAGACAATGGGGTTTTCTAAATATACAATCATGTCATCTGCAAACAGGGACAATTTGACTTCTTCTTTTCCTAACTGAATACCCTTGATTTCTTTCTCTTGCCTGATTGCCCTAGCCAGAACTTCCAACACTATGTTGAATAGGAGTGGTGAGAGAGGGCATCCCTGTCTTGTGCCAGTTTTCAAAGGGAATTTTTCGAGTTTTTGCTCATTCAGTATGATACTGGCTGTGGGTTGCTCATAAATAGCTCTTATGATTTTGAGATACATTCCATCAATACCGAATTTATTGAGAGTTTTTAGCGTGAAGGGCTGTTAAATTTTGTTAAGGGCCTTTTCTGCATCTATTGAGATAATCATGTAGTTTTTGTCTTTGGTTCTGTTTATATGCTGGATTACGTTTATTGATTTGCGCATGTTGAACCAGCCTTGCATCCCAGGGATGAAGCCCACTTGATCATGGTGGATTAGCTTTTTGATGTGCTGCTGGATCCGGTTTGCCAGTATTTTATTGAGGATTTTTGCATCGATGTTCATCAGGGATATTGGTCTAAAATTCTCTTTTTTTGTTGTGTCTCTGCCAGGCTTTGGTATCAGGATGATGTTGGCCTCATAAAATGAGTTAGGGAGGATTCTCTCTTTTTCTATTGATTGGAATAGTTTCAGAAGGAATGGTACCAGCTCCTCCTTGTACCTCTGGTAGAATTCAGCTGTGAATCCATCTGGTCCTGGACTTTTTTTGGTTGGTAGGCTATTAATTATTGCCTCAATTTCAGAGCCTGCTATTGGTCTATTCAGGGATTCAGGTTCTTCCTGGTTTAGTCTTGGGAGAGTGTAAGTGTCCAGGAAATTATCCATTTCTTCTAGATTTTCTAGTTTATTTGCGTAGAGGTGTTTATAGTATTCTCTGATGGTAGTTTGTATTTCTGTGGGGTTGGTGGTGATATCCCCTTTATCATTTTTTATTGCCTCTGTTTGATTCTTCTCTCTTTTCTTCTTTATTCGTCTTGCTAGCGGTCTATCAGTTTTGTTGATCTTTTCAAAAAACCAACTCCTGGATGCATTGATTTTTTGGAGGGATTTTGTGTCTCAATCCCCTTCAGTTCTGCTCTGATCTTAGTTATTTCTTGCCTTCTGCTAGCTTTTGAATGTGTTTGCTCTTGCTTCTCTAGTTCTTTTAATTGTGATGTTAGAGTGTCAATTTTAGATCTTTCCAGCTTTCCCTTGTGGGCATTTAGTGCTATAAATTTCCCTCTACACACTGCTTTAAATATGTCCCAGAGATTCTGGTATGTTGTATCTTTGTTCTCATTGGTTTCAAAGAACATCTTTATTTCTGCTTTCATTTCGTTATGTACCCAGTAGTCATTCAGGAGCAAGTTATTCAGTTTCCATGTAGTTGAGCGGTTTTGATTGAGTTTCTTAGTCCTGAGTTCTAGTTTGATTGCACTGTGGTTTGAGAGACAGTTTGTTATAATTTCCATTCTTGTATATTTGCTGAGGAGTGCTTTACTTCCAACTATGTGGTCAATTTTGGAGTAAGTGTGATGTGGTGCTGAGAAGAATGTATATTCTGTTGATTTGTGGTAGAGATTTCTGTAGATGTCTATTAGGTCTGCTTGCTGCAGAGATGAGTTCAATTCCTGGATATCCTTGTTAACTTTCTGTCTCGTTGATCTGTCTAATGTTGACAGTTGAAGTCTCCCATTATTATTGTATGGGAATCTAAGTCTCTTTGTAAGTCTCTAAGGACTTGCTTTATGAATCTGGGTGCTCCTGTATTGGGTGCATATATATTTAGGATAGTTAGCTCTTCCTGTTGAATTCATCCCTTTACTGTTATGTAATGGCCTTCTTTGTCTCTTTTGATCTTTGATGGTTTAAAGTCTGTTTTATCAGAGACTAGTATTGCAACCCCTGCTTTTTTTGTTCTCCATTTGCTTGGTAGATCTTCCTCCATCCGTTTATTTTGAGCCTTTGTATGTCTCTGCATGTGAGATGGGTCTCCTGAATACAGCAGACTGATGGGTCTTGACTCTTTATCCAGTTTGCCACTCTGTGTCTTTTAATTGGAGCATTTAGTCCATTTACATTTAAGGTTAATATTGTTATGTGTGAACTTGATCCTGCCATTATGATATTAACTGGTTATTTTGCTCGTTGGTTGATGCAGTTTCTTCCTAGCCTCGATGGTCTTTACATTTTGGCATGTTTTTGCAATGGCTGGTACCGGTTGTTCCTTTCCATGATTAGTGCTTCCTTCAGGGTCTCTTGTAAGGCAGGCCTGGTGATGACAAAATCTCTAAGCATTTGCTTATCTGTAAAGGATTTTATTTCTCCTTCACTGATGAAACTTAGTTTGGCTGGATATGAAATTCTGAGTTGAAAATTCTTTTCTTTAAGAATGTTGAATATTGGCCCCCACTCTCTTCTGGCTTGTAGAGTTTCTGCCGAGAGGTCTGCTGTTAGTCTGATGGGCTTCCCTTTGTGGGTAACCCGACCTTTCTCTCTGGCTGCCCTTAAGATTCTTTCCTTCATTTCAACTTTGGTGAATCTGGCAATTATGTGTCTTGGAGTTGCTCTTCTCGAGGAGTATCTTTGTGGCATTCTCTGTATTTTCTGAATTTGAATGTTGGCCTGCCCTACTAGGTTGGGGAAGTTCTCCTGGATGATATCGTGAAGAGTGTTTTCCAACTTGGTTCCATTTTCCCCCTCACTTTCAGGCACCCCAATCAGACATAGATTTGGTCTTTTTATATAATACCATACTTCTTGCAGGCTTTGTTCATTTCTTTTTCTTCTTTTTTCTTTAGATTTCTCTTCTCGCTTCATTTCATTCATTTGATCCTCAATCGCTGATACTCTTTCTTCCAGTTGATCGAGTCAGTTACTGAAGCTTGTGCATTTGTCACGTATTTCTCGTGTCATAGTTTTCATCTCCGTCAGTTCGTTTATGGCCTTCTCTGCATTAATTATTCTGGTTATCAATTCTTCCACTCTTTTTTCAAGATTTTTAGTTTCTTTGCGCTGGGTACATAATTCCTCCTTTAGCTCTGAGAAGTTTGATGGACTGAAGCCTTCTTCTGTCATCTCATCAAAGTCATTCCCCATCCAGCTTTGATCTGTTGCTGGTGATGAGCTGCGTTCCTTTGGAGGGGGAGATGCGCTCTTATTTTTTGAATTTCCAGCTTTTCTGCCCTGCTTTTTCCCCATCTTTGTGGTTTTATCTGCCTCTGGTCTTTGATGATGGTGATGTACTGATGGGGTTTTGGTGTGGGTGTCCCTCCTGTTTGTTAGTTTTCCTTCTAACAGTCAGGACCCTCAGCTGTAGGTCTGTTGGAGATTGCTTGAGGTCCACTCCAGACCCTGTTTGCCTGGGTGTCAGCAGCTGAGGCTGCAGAAGATATAATACTGCTGAACAGTGAGTGTACCTGTCTGATTCTTGATTTGGAAGCTTCCTCTCAGAGGTGTACTCCACTGTGTGAGGTGTGGGGTGTTGATCTGCCCCCAGTGGAGGATGTCTCCCAGTTAGGCTGCTCAGGGTTCAGGGACCCACTTGAGCAGGTAGTCTGACCATTCTCAGATCTCAACCTCTGTGTTGGGAGATCCACCGCTCTCTTCAAAGCTGTCAGACAGAGTCGCTTGCATCTGCAGAGGTTTCTGCTGTTTTTGTTGTTGTTGTTGTTGTTTAGCTGTGCCCTGTCCCCAGAGATGGAGTCTACAGAGACTGGCAGGCCTCCTTGAGCTGCTGTGAGCTCCACCCAGTTCGATCTTCCCAGGGCTTTGTTTACCTACTTAAGCCTCAGCTTTGGCGGGGGCCCCTCCCCCATCCTCGCTGCTGCCTTGTGGTTAGATCGCAGTCTGCTGTGCTAGCAATGAGGAAGGCTCCCTGGGTGTGGGACCCTCCTGGCCAGGTGTGGGATATAATCTTCTGGTGTGCCCGTTTGCTTAAAACGCCGTATTGGGGTGGGAGTTACCTACTTTTCCAGGTGTCGTGTGTCTCAGTTCCCCTGTCTAGGAAAAGGATTCCCTTCCCCCTTGAGCTTCCCAGGTGGGGCGATGCCTCGCCCTGCTTCAGCTCTCGCTGGTCGGGCTGCAACAGCTGACCAGCACCAATTGTCTGGCACTCCGCATTGAGATGAACCCAGTACCTCAGTTGAAAATGCAGAAATCACCTGTCTTCTGTGTCGCTCGCGCTGGGAGCTGGAGACTGGAGCTGTTCCTATTCGGCCATCTTGCTCCACCCCCTCAACAAAAGCTTTTAATTCAAAGATTTTTCTTTCTTTTTCTGAGAGTGATCAGAACATGAAGATGGCTGTTGGAAGACAAATCTCCGTGTATCTCTTATGTTCCCAAACATCTTTTTGGCAGAGGCACTAACTGACTTTGTGCCTGTCTATCTTTACAAGTATGTTTGTATCATGAACACACTAGGAAGATATAGATTGTGTCTCTCTTTGCAGCAAAGTATAGGTTTGTTATCTTTATACAGTAGAGATAATGTCTCTTTATGGGACAACAATCAGTGAGGATTGTTGTCCATTATGAAAGAGTTGAGTTCCCTACCTTGATTCTCCCCTGTCACACATCCTGCTGCGTGTGCAGAATCTCCTGGCCCTTTGCACACCCTTCTGTGGGAGTTGGGGCTCAGAATGCAACACAAATGATGATACTCTAGATACTACTATTCTGTGCATAATAAACTGTCTTTTGTCTCTGACTCAAGAGTCTCATGGCTTTTGCTAGCATCCATAAAACTGGCAGGGCAAATGCTGATACCCTTCACAATTCTTGGCAGTTTTGGCAACGAGGAAGGGATACTGACAGAGACATGGCTTTTGGAGAAAGAAGGGTGATGGCCTCACAGTTAATTAATAGACTTTGAAAGAAGTCCATTGGTATTGGTAGCAAACTTGTGGACCAAATTGTCTAGTAAGCAGAGCAATAAATATTCTTCTACTCTATTGCTCGTTAATGAGGAGGATTTGGGGAGGTAGTTGAAAGCTGAGAACTAGGCAGTAGATATGGTTTAACTGTCCTTTAGGCAGGGAGATTACAGTCTGGCAGTAGTTTCAGGTTCACCCATTGTAACAATTAGTACTTAGATTCATTTGGGCTGTGGGGCGGGGAGAAAGGAACAAGTTTGCATTTTCTTTTCTTTTTTTTTTTTTTGTTGTTGTTGTTTGTTTGTTTGTTTTGGTTTGGTTTTTTTTGAGATGGAGTCTTGCTCTGTCACCCAGGCTGGAGTGCAGTGGCGCAATCTCGGCTCACTGCAAGGTCCGCCTCCCAGGTTCACGCCATTTCCTGCCTCAGCCTCCCGAGTAGCTGGGACTACAGGCGCCCGCCACCATGCCCGGCTAATTTTTTGTGTTTTTAGTAGAGACGGGATTTCACTGTGTTAGCCAGGTTGGTCTTGATCTCCTGACCTCATGATCTGCCTGCCTGGGTCTTCCAAAGTGCTGGGATTACAGGCCTCCAAAGTGCTGGGATTACGAGCCACAGCACCCGGCTGCATTTTCTTTCAAACAACAATTTTAGAGATACATACCTACAGTGAGCATGAGAGGAAAATTTATGACTATTATGTACAGAAACAAGGCAAATCATTAGAACTTTGACTGGTTTTCTTGGAAAATGAGTGAGGTGGGCCATGTAATGTTGGTAACAGAAGAATGGCCAAAACTGGGATATCTTTTTTGCTCAGACTCTCCTACTATCATGCCAACTTGTAATCCATCTGGAGATGACAGTAAAAAGTCTTGGAATTTTCTGTAATGGGTTCTATCTGCTGTAAAAGAACTTTGGCTCTGTTGTGGAGATTTATCTGGAAGAGACAAAATCAAGGGGCAACTATAGATGAGGCATAAGTTAGTATTGCATTCTTATACCCCAGATTGGTTTCATAATGCTGATATAAGTGACCCACTGGAGAATGAAAAGGTCAACAAAGAAATTCAGATGAATTCTTGTGGTCAGCCTGAAGTTCTAGAAAAGTTCTAGAACCCTTATGTTGGAACCAGGCAAGAACTTAATAAATGTTGTATTGATAGTAGGGCAGCAGACACATCTAGTCTGAGGATGTTGCTGTTACAGCCAATTAGTTTATTCTAGACACACCATGTGACCCTTGAAACTAATCTATATTATGTATTCAGATTTCTGAACCATTCGCAGTCAGAGAGTCATGCACTTTTTAATCCCCAAAGTCATGCAACAATTGGCTGATAGTCAAGGTATCTGATAGACCTTCCACATTTCCTATCATCCATGGGCATCTGGTATTGTTAAATGTTGGAAGTGCTTCTTCAAAAATTAAGAAAAGTTTCCACCTCTGCCTCTCTCACCTCCTCCTGGTGCACACATATAAGTAAAATGGTTTGGTCACTGAATGTGGCTTCTTCAGAAAGAGATAATTTCCTCTCAGCCACTAAGTGGATAATAATCAGAACGAAAGGGTTAAGATTTTGTATAAACTTATATTGAAAAATTAGTATTCCACCATGACCATTTCTGGGCATGACGCATTTTCCTTTCTTCTTACAGAAACCTCAGGCCAGCCTGATTGATATATCCTCCAAATGTTAGTCTAGCTAAAGGGAGGCCTCAGGAATTTGTACTTAATTCTTGTATAGCTAACTGGATATGCTTGTTGGCTTCATTTGGTCCTACATTCTAAGAGTAGTAACCATTTAGTTGAGTACACTGCTTGCCAAGACCCCCTACAATTGCCCAAATGCACCATTAATGTAGGGGACATAACGAATCTCTAAATTTTATAAAAATGCCCTTTTCTCCCTTATTCTGACCCTTCCCAACAAAAGGTTTGAGTATGATAGAGGATGGTTAGAACAAAAAGTGAAATTATAGCTACTGAAATGGAACACACTCTATGTTTCAGGTGCAGGAGTAAAATTAATGATCTTTCAGAACTTTCCGTGGAGACTACCACATAAAGAAAAGTCCTTGGTGTGAGTCTGTCAAACTGTGGTAAATGCTTTAAATGTAATTGCCTGCTGGCTTAACATTCTTCATCAGATGTCTCTGCCTGCATTTTGATCATCATCGCTTTTAACCTTGAGAAGTTTATTAGAAACAGCAGGGAAAAATCCTTTGTCACACACACACACACACACACACACACACACGCACACACACACACACACACACACACAACCTATTAACACCTTTGGGTGTATTTTTTACCCCTCTTTCTATAACCATCAATCACTCATTCCATGGGATGGATGAATGCCATGTAGCGGCTGGCATGGACAAATACATCAGATTGGACTGCCTGTCCCCAAGCAGTTTCTCTGAAAAACAGGGATAATCTCAATTATCTGAACTGAACTGAGAACCCCAAGGCCAACTAGCTGGCCTGGAGGCCCTGTTGGAGACATTGCCAACCTGTGTCTTCTAACTGACATCAGTCCATTTTGGGGGCCACAGTCATTGTAAATAACATGTTCTTTCTAGGGCCATTGTGTGAACCCTTAAGACCGTAAGACCATATGTCTTTTTTTTTTTTTTTTTTTTTTTTTGAGATGGAGTGAGTGTTGCTCTGTTGCCCAGGCTGGAGAGCAATAGCGTGATCTTGGCTCAATGCAATCCCCACCTGCCAGGTTCAGGCAATTCTTCTGCCTCAGTCTCCTGAGTATTTAAGACTACAGGCACGTGCCACCATGCCCAGCTAATTTTTTGTATTTTTAGTAGAGATGGGGTTTCATCAGGCTGGCCAGATTGGTCTCAAACTCCTGACCTCGTGATCCATCCACCCCGGCCTCCCAAAATGCTGGGATTACAGGCATGAGCCACTGTGCCTGGCCAAGACTGCATGTCTTATGTCCAAATCATGCGTTATTTTCCTTTCCTATCAAATAAAACACAGTGACTTGAACCACAGGGATGGTTGTAAGAGACCTTTGAATGTTTAAGCAAACACCACCAATAGATTATGTAAGCTTTAGATGATTTTGGACACAACTCCAAAATCTACACTTGGCTATGAGGATGAGCTTCCTGGAGGGATAATTGACTTATTAGTTATGTGTGCCCTAGAGAGTTATCCCTACAATGGTAATCATCAAATTAGAAAAATTGGTAAGAAATTTGCCCCTGAATTTAATCTAAAAGATTAATGATACAATTGCAGCCTTCTTTAGCCTCAGTTCGGGGACTAAGGTTTTTATGGATGATAGAATTGCCCTCAGCTACCTCCTTGTGGTCCAAGGAAGAAACTGTGCAATTGCTCATACATCCTACTGTACCTGATCTAATGCCTCCAGCTAAGTGGAAAGGTTAATATAGAAACTAAAGGAGAAAGTCACATGGCTTTGTAAGGGAAACCTTCATGGTTTGGGGGATTTATTCAGTTGGTTGCATTCAGCAGCTGAATAATCGGCAGTGTGGTTGAGGTATATACTGTAGATTGGTCCATCCTTCTGCTTTGAGTCCTGTTGATAGTAACCTTAAGTAAAGACATGTATGAGACAAAGTGAAAGAGTTTGTTTCCAGCCTCTGTTGGTTAGATTTATCAGAGTGACTGATAGCGTATTTATGGGAAAATTAGAGAAAAGATGATGTCAAAACAAGCTGTGGCTATTGTTGATAACCATTCTCAGTGGATTCTGCTATCAGTATATCAGAAGCAAAAAAGAAATAGTATGAAACAAACAGATAAACAGAAAACTATGGAAGAAATAATTGCTGGAAAACAGGTGTGGTGGCTCATGCCTGTAATCCCAGCACTTTGGGAGGCCAAGGCGGGCAGATCACTGGAGGTCAGGAGTTTGAGACCAGCCTGGCCAACATGGGGAAACTCCATCTCTACTAAAAATACAAAAATTAGCTGGATGTGGTGGTGCATGCCTGTAATCCCAGCTACTTGGGAGGCTGAGGCAGGATAATCATTTGAACTTGGGAGGCAGAGGTTGCAGTGAGCAGAGATCACACCACTGCACTCCAGCCTGAGTGACAGAGTGAGACTCCATCTCAAAAAAAAAAAAAAAAGAAAAAGAAAACAAGCAAGCAAGCAAGCAAGCAGGAAAGAAAGAAAAGAGAAGAGAGAGAAAGAAAGAATTAATTTCTGGATAAAAAACCCCTTAAACTTACACATTCAAGAAGCTCAGGATTCCCACAGGATAAATGCTAAAATAATCAAGGATAAATGCTAAAATAAACGAACACCAAAACAAAGCCCCACATCCCAAAATTATTCAAAAGTATCATAACCAAGCTTCTGAAAACTAAAAACAAAGAAAAGATTCTAATAGTAGCCAGAGAAAAATTGAACAATGATCCCAATGATTGCGGATTTCTCATTAAGAAACATGAAGGCTAAAAGGAAGTGGAATAGCATTTGAGAATGCTGAAAGAATGTTTATTCCAGGATTCTATATCCAGTGACTTATCCTTTAGGCATGAAGGTTAAATAAAAGCATTCTCAGATGAAGGGAAACTAACATCATACTTACTCATAAAAAACTGTTTTCCTCCTGCCACCAGGAACAAAGTAAGCATGGCCACTCTCACCACTGCCACTTAATATTGTACTGTAATTCTATCTAGTACAATAAATAAATAAATAAATAAAGAGTTTGGAAAGGAAAAAATAAAATCGTTCACATTCACAGATGACATGATCATCTACCTGGAAAATTCCATGGAATCTACAAAAAAAATTTTCAGAAATAATAAGTAAGTTTAATAGGGTTGAAGGATCCAAGGTCACATGAAAATAACATTTCTTTATACTAGCATTAAAAATTGGAAATAAATTAAAAAATATAATAACCTCAAGAAATGAAATATCTAGGTATAAATTTAACAAAGTAGGTATAAAATCTATGTTCTGGAAATTATAAAACCTGATGAAATAAATGTTTTGAAATGAAAGAAGACCTAAATAAATGAAGATACGTGTAGTTTCCATGGATTGGAAAAAATCGTTACAGTTAAGATACTATTCTCCCTAAATTGATCCATAGATTTAATGCAATTTCAATCAAATTCCAAGCAGGAATTTTGTAGATACAGAAAAACTTGTTCTAAAATGTGTATAGAAAGGCAAAAAGGTTGGAATAGCCAAACAGTTTTGAAAAAGAAGAGCAAATTTGGTAGACTCATACCATCTGACTTGAAGAATTACTCTAAAGTTATAGTAATCAAGAAAGTGTGGTATTATTGTCAAAGGAATAGACAAAGAAATGAACTAAATCTTTGTGTTCCCCCAAAACTCATATGTTGATATTCCAATCCCAATATGATGGTATTAGGAGATCGGGCCTTTGAGGTGAAATTAGGTCATGAGGGTAAAGCCCTCATGATTGGGATTAGTGCGCTTGTAACATGAACCTCAGAGAGCTCTCTCAGCCTTTTCCACCATGTGATATTACAAGGAGAAAACAGCAGTTTGCAACCCAGAATAAGGCCTTCACTAGAACCTAATCACACTGGCACCCTGATTTCAGACGTCCAGCCTTCAGAAATGTAAGAAACAAATTTCTGTTGTTTATAAGCCATTCAATCTATGGTACTTTGTTATAATATCCTGGACTGACTGAAATATAAGCCTAGATCAATGGAACGTGTTAGAATGTCCAGAAAAATAGTCCAAACAAATATAGCTAATTGATTTTTGAAAACAGCACAAAGCATGAAGAATACACTTTTTCTGTGTCTTTTATTTGGGTCTTTTCCATAAATGGTATGATATTGGAACAATTTAACATCCATATGCAAAAAATTAAAAAAAAAACACCGTGAATTAAACCTCATATCTTATACCAGAATTAACTCAAAATGGACCATAGCTACAAGATGTAAAACATAATATACAAAACTTTAGAAGAAAACATAAAAGAAAATCTTTGTGACCTTTAGGCAGAGAGTTTTCAAATTTAATACTAAAAGCGTAATCTATAACACACACACACACAAATTAGAATTTATCAAAATTTAAAAGTTTTCCTCAATGAAAGACACTGCTAAAAGAATATAAAGACAAATTATAAATGGGGAAAAAAGACAAATCTTGCAAATCATACGTTCAAAAAATGTCGTGTATCCAGAATATATAAGAAGTCTCAAAACTCAACAGTAAGGAATAAACAACCCAATAAAAATAGCAAAATATTTTAATAAACACTTTGCCGGAGAATAAATATGAAAGTCAAATAAACTTAGGAAAAATTGTCAGCAATAGCCATTATAGAAATGTAAAGTAACACCACAATGAAATACCACTACATAGAATGGCTACAAAACAACTGATAATACCAAGTGCTGGTGAAGATTCAGAACAACTGCAACTCTCTTGCATTGCTCCTGGGAATGCAAAATGGTACAGCCATTCTGGAAAGCAGTTTGGCAGTGTCTTATAAAGCTGAATGTACACTTTTCGTATGACTAGCAATCCTCATTTTAGGTATTTACCCTAGATAAATAAAATTTATGTTTACACAAAAGCCTACACAAGAATACTTATAGCAGTTGTATTTATAATTGCCAAGCACTAGAAATCCAAATGTCCTCCAGCAGGTGAATGTATAAGTCAAGAGTGGTACATTCCTACAATGGACTGTTACTCAGCTATGAAAAAGAATGAACTACTAATACACACATTGACAGATAAATCTCAAAATCTCAAAGGCATTTGCTAAGTGAAGAAAGCCAGTCTCAAAAGGTTATATGCTGTGTTTCCACTTACATGACATTTTGCAAAGGCAAAGCTAGCAGAAGAGACCAGATTAGTGGTTGCTGGGGGCTACAAAAGGGAGATAGGAATGACTACAAAGGAGGATCACAAGGGAGTTTTTTTGGTGAATAACACTCTGCATAGTTTTAGTATAAATGAATTTTATCATAATCTACTCTTCTGAATATTACCCATAAAATATACCATATATGATGAGAGAAAATGAGTATATGTGTCTGAGAAATAGGAATAGTTTCCATGAGTGTTAAAAATAATCCAAAATAATCATTTATTTATTATTTATTATATGTATACATTAATATATACATTTTACATATTTATGATCCCAAATTATACTGGACTTCATGTAATGATGAATTTGGTTTTAGTTCCTGAGTTTGTTTTGGATGAGTGTTGCAGTGGGGAGCAGGGCAGGTGTGAGCTTGGGGTGATGTTGAAGGCAGTGACTGGGATATTTTAAGCTCAGGGTCGTGGTAATACATGTTCATGGTAATACATGTCTCTGATTTTTTAGACACCCCATCACAGAGGGTACAATTTATTCTTGGAACCGAGGATGATGACGAGGAACACATTCCTCATGACCTTTTCACAGAACTGGATGAGATTTGTTGGCGTGAAGGTGAGGATGCTGAGTGGCGAGAAACAGCCAGGTGAGGATTTTTGTTAAAGGTTGAAGGCATACTAAATAATTTTCATGTTACTAGAAAAAGAGTTTTCTAATGCAACGATTTTGCAAACATCCATGATTGCTGCTGATTTTAGAAGTTGCTCATCTAGCCTGAGCATATCTTATAACGGGATATGGGTCAGAAAGAAATCTGAAGGCAGTAATTACAGTAAACGGTGATGCAGAGCCAGCAACAGCTGCAGTCTTAAAGATAAACAGTAACATAATTTGTATGTCATCAACAAAACAAAAGAAATCTATAAGTAGTTTATTTCTATTTTTTCAGCTGCTGGCTTGCACCTAAATTTATGATATTATATGATAACTTGAAAGTGGCCTTTTTTTAAAAGAAGAAAGGGCAAATATCATAAGATGCTTTATGTATAGTCCTGAATTTCATGTGCTCTTTCATGAGAATAAAAATAATTTGTAATATATTTCTAGGATATGCATATATTTAAGCATAGTGGTTTTTAAAAATATCTTTTAAAATCACTTTTTCTATCATTTGTAATTAAGGTTTTTACATTGCTATATAATTGATAGAGTTCTGTAAAGTTGGAATTAAATTTTGTGTTTACTTTTTATTCATTCTTTCTGATTTGCTCAGTTAGCAAACATTTATAGAGTGTCCATAATGTGCCAGGTGCAATGGATATGGCACAACAACAAAAATCTTAGATCTTGCCTTTAGGGATCTTACAGTCTAATTTAGACAAGAACACAAAATTGTAAATGCTGTATAATGAATGCTATGATGCAAGTATGCACAAGAAACTGTGGGCACACCCAGCGTTGTCATTTACCCACTGTTTCACAAATTTTAATGTGACTACAAATCACCTGGAATGTTGTTTAAAATGTAGACTTAGTAGGCCTCAGGCATAGAGTCAGATCATGAGGATGTTGTGTAAAATGTTTTGGCTTTGAGAACCACTCTTTGAGTAGCAGTTATCTAAACCACAAAGTGAAAGAGAGGATCAGGGTAGCTTCCCTGGAGGAGGCGATGCTTGAGCTACCTCTTGTGAGTTGGGCTGGAGTTAGCTAGGCGGAAAAGCAGAGGGGACAGTATTCTAGGCAGAGATAGCAGGATGTGCTTAAACACATCATTGACACCGGTTTAGTGTTTTTTGTTTTTGTTTTTGTTTTTATTTTTGTCTGAGACAGAGTCTCGCTCTGTCCCGCAGGCTGGAGTGCAGTGGTGAGATCTCGGCTCGCTGTAACCTCCGCCTCCCTGGTTCATGCGACTCTCCTGCCCCAGCCTCCCTAGTAGCTGGGACCACAGGCGTCCGCCACCACGCCCAGCTAATTTTTGTATTTTTAGTAGAGATGGGGTTTCACCCTATTGGCCAGGATGGTCTCGAACTCCTGACCTCAAGTGATCTACCCACCTCAGTCTCCCAAAGTGCTGGGATTGCAGGTGTGAGCCACCATCCCCCTGCCAACACAGGTTTTATTGTTTTGTTAGGCTATCTTTTCCATCATAGGACAGCTTTATTGTTAGAAAATCTTTATCTTAAGCATATTTATTAGTGGTCCTTGGATTGCAATTGCTGTCTGAAAACCACAGAAATTCCACTGGATCATGTTAAACTTGTAGTTGCATTTATTCATTGACTTTACTCAGACAGTATAGAATTCAATTCTCAATTATGAAAATGAATCTTGTGAATAACACTGGCCCAGTTAATTCTTGTTTAATATATTTTCAGTGGTCTTTACAGCTCTCCTTTATTTAAAAAACACTAAAAACGAGACAACCAAAATGGCTGCCACCTAGTTTATCCTTATTAACATTTTAAAATAAATAAAACTAATAACTGCCAGTATTTAAAATTCACAAGGTATAGCATGGCAGAAAAGTAAAAGTACTTCTCTACACTTATTAACAGTATCTCTTTTCAAAAGTAATCACTGTTAATCTTTTCTGTGCATCTTTCCTCCCAAATTTAATGCCTAAACCTGCATGTAAATATATACCCTTTTAAATTTACACAATAGGGATTATACAAAATACAGTGTTCATATCTTATCTTTTCCACTTAATATATTTGGAACATTTTCCATACCAGCAATTTAAATTTACATCATCTATTTGATGATTGCATTGCATTCAATTATATGGACGAACTTTCCTTTATTTATTTATTAGCTAGTCTTGATAGACATTTAGGTTGTTTATATTTTCCCATAAAAACCGCTGCAATGATTGTTCACACAAATATTTTGTCATCATTTTGTAGATATTTCTATAAAGTGAATTTCTAACAATGGGAACATATGTAGCAAAGAGAGCAGACATTTTTTACTTTGATAAATACTGTAAACTTACCTTCATAAAATGTTTTTGTAATTTACACTTATATCAACAGTGTATGAGAGTGCTTATTTTTTTCCTCCACATCCTTTCACAGCAAATTATCATACTGCTTAAAATGTCTTTTCTAGTTTTATAAATAAAACATAAATCTCATTGTTTTAATTTGATTATTCAAATTATTAGTGAGATTCAATATCTTTTCATATGTTTTTATTTTTTTCATGTGAACGGACTATTCATTTTCTTTATCTGTTTTGTATCAAATCATTCATTATTTTCTTTATTTCCTTTTTTTAATTTTTTTAAATTTTTTTTATTATACATTAAGTTCTAGGGTACATGTGCATAACAACGTACAGGTTTGTTACATATGCATACTTGTGCCATGTTGGTGTGCTGCACCCATCAACTCGTCAGCACCCACCAATTAATCATTTATATCAGGTATAACTCCCAATGCAATCCCTCCACCCTACCCCCTCCCCATGATAGGCCCCGATGTGTGATGTTCCCCTTCCTGAGTCCAAGGGATCTCATTGTTCAGTTCCCACCTATGAGTGAGAACATGCGGTGTTTGGTTTTCTGTTCTTGTGATAGTTTGCTAAGAATGATGGTTTCCAGCTGCATCCATGTCCCTACAAAGGACGCAAACTCATCCTTTTTTATGGCTGCATAATATTCCATGGTGTATATGTGCCACATTTTCTTAATCCAGTCTGTCACAGATGGACATTTGGGTTGATTCCAAGTCTTTGCTATTGTGAATAGTGCTGCAATAAACATACATATGCATGTGTCTTTATAGCAGCATGATTTATAATCCTTTGGGTATATACCCAGTAGTGGGATAGCTGGGTCATATGGTACATCTAGTTCTAGATCGCTGAGGAATGGCCATACTGTTTTCCATAATGGTTGAACGAGTTTACAGTCCCACCAACAGTGTAAAAGTGTTCCTATTTCTCCACATCCTCTCCAACACCTGTTGTTTCCTGACTTTTTAATGATTGCCGTTCTAACTGGTGTGAGATGGTATCTCATTGTGGTTTTGATTTGCATTTCTCTGACGGCCAGTGATGATGAGCATTTTTTCATGTGTCTGTTGGCTGTATGAATGTCTTCTTTTGAGAAATGTCTGTTCATATCCTTTGCCCACTTTTTGATGGGGTTGTTTGTTTTTTTCTTGTATATTTGTTTGAGTTCTTTGTAGATTCTGCATATTAGCCCTTTGTCAGATGAGTAGATTGCAGAAATGTTCTCCCATTCTGTAGGTTGCCTGTTCACTCTGATGGTAGTTTCTTTTGCTGTGCAGAAGCTCTTTAGTTTAATTAGATCCCATTTGTCAATTTTGGCTTTTGTTGCCGTTGCTTTTGGTGTTTTAGACATGAAGTCCTTGCCCATGCCTATGTCCTGAATGGTATTAGCTAGGTTTTTTCTAGGATTTTTATGGTATTAGGTCTAACATTTAAGTCTCTAATCCATCCTGAATTAATCTTCGTATAAGGAGTAAGGAAAGGATCCAGTTTCAGCTTTCTACTTATGGCTAGCCAATTTTCCCAGCACCATTTATTAAATAGGGAATCCTTGCCCCATTTCTTGTTTCTCTCAGGTTTGTCAAAGATCAGATGGCTGTAGATGTGTGGTATTATTTCTGAGGACTCTGTTCTGTTCCATTGGTCTATATGTCTGTTTTGGTACCAGTACCATGCTGTTTTGGTTACTGTAGCCTTGTAGTATAGTTTGAAGTCAGGTAGCGTGACGCCTCCAGCTTTGTCCTTTTGACTTAGGATTGTCTTGGCAATGCGGGCTCTTTTTTGTTCCATATGAACTTTAAAGCAGTTTTTTCCAATTCTGTGAAGAAACTCATTGGTAGTTTGATGGGGATGGCACTGAATCTATAAAGAACCTTGGGCAGTATGGCCATTTTCACGATATTGATTCTTCCTATCCATGAGCATGGCATGTTCTTCCATTTGTTAGTGTCCTCTTTTATTTCACTGAGCAGTGGTTTGTAGTTCTCCTTGAAGAGGTCCTTTACATCCCTTGTAAGTTGGATTCCTAGGTATTTTATTCTCTTTGAAGCAATTGTGAATGGAAGTTCATTCCTGATTTGGCTCTCTCTCTGTTACTGGTGTATAAGAATGCTTGTGATTTTTGCACATTGATTTTGTATCCTGAGACTTTGCTGAAGTTTCTTATCAGCTTAAGGACATTTTGGGCTGAGACAATGGGGTTTTCTAAATATACAAACATGTCATCTGCAAACAGGGACAATTTGACTTCTTCTTTTCCTAACTGAATACCCTTGATTTCTTTCTCTTGCCTGATTGCCCTAGCCAGAACTTCCAACACTATGTTGAATAGGAGTGGTGAGAGAGGGCATCCCTGTCTTGTGCCAGTTTTCAAAGGGAATTTTTCCAGTTTTTGCCCATTCAGTATGATATTAGCTGTGGGTTTGTCATAAATAGCTCTTATTATTTTGAGGTGCGTTCCATCAATACCAAATTTATTGAGAGTTTTTAGCATGAAGGGCTGTTGAATTTTGTCAAAAGCCTTTTCTGCATCTATTGAGATAATCATGTGGTTCTTGTCTTTGGTTCTGTTTATATGCTGGATTACGTTTATTGATTTGCGAATGTTGAACCAGTCTTGCATCCCAGGGATGAAGCCCACTTGATCATGGTGGATAAGCTTTTTGATGTGCTGCTGAATCCGGTTTGCCAGTATTTTATTGAGGATTTTTGCATCGATGTTCATCAGGGATATTGGTCTAAAATTCTCTTTTTTTGTTGTGTCTCTGCCAGGCTTTGGTATCAGGATGATGTTGACCTCATAAAATGAGTTAGGGAGGATTCCCTCTTTTTCTATTGATTGGAATAGTTTCAGAAGGAATGGTACCAGCTCCTCCTTGTACCTCTGGTAGAATTCAGCTGTGAATCCATCTGGTCCTGGACTTTTTTTGGTTGGTAGGCTATTAATTATTGCCTCAATTTCAGAGCCTGCTATTGGTCTATTCAGGGATTCAACTTCTTCCTGGTTTAGTCTTGGAAGAGTGTAAGTGTCCAGGAAATTATCCGTTTCTTCTAGATTTTCTAGTTGATTTGTGTAGAGGTGTTTATAGTATTCTCTGATGGTAGTTTGTATTTCTGTGGGGTCGGTGGTGATATCCCCTTTATCATTTTTTATTGCGTCTATTTGATTCCTCTCTCTTTTCTTCTTTATTAGTCTTGCTAGTGGTCTGTCAATTTTGTTGATCTTTTCAAAAAACCAACTCCTGGATTCATTGATTTTTTGGAGGGTTTTTTGTGTCTCTATCTCCTTCAGTTCTGCTCTGATCTTAGTTATTTCTTGCCTTCTGCTAGCTTTTGAATGTGTTTGCTCTTGCCTCTCTAGTCCTTTTAATTGTGATGTTAGAGTGTCAATTTTAGATCTATCCTGCTTTCTCTTGTGGGCATTTAGTGCTATAAATTTCCCTCTACACACTGCTTTAAATGTGTCCCAGAGATTCTGGTATGTTGTATCTTTGTTCTCATTGGTTTCAAAGAACATCTATATTTCTGCCTTCATTTTATTATGTACCCAGTAGTCATTCAGGAGCAGGTTGTTCAGTTTCCATGTAGTTGAGCGGTTTTGATTGAGTTTCTTAGTCCTGAGTTCTAGTTTGATTGCACTGTGGTCTGAGAGACAGTTTGCTATAATTTCTGTTCTTTTATATTTTCTGAGGAGTGCTTTACTTCCAATTATGTGGTCAATTTTGGAATAAGTGCAATGTGGTGCTGACAAGAATGTATATTCTGTTGATTTGGGATGGAGAGTTCTATAGATGTCTATTAGGTCCACTTCGTGCAGAAATGAGTTCAATTCCTGGATATCCTTGTTAACTTTCTGTCTCGTTGATCTGTCTAATGTTGACAGTGGAGTGTTGAAGTCTCCCATTATTATTGTATGGGAGTCTAAGTCTCTTTGTAAGTCTCTAAGGACTTGCTTTATGAATCTGGGTGCTCCTGTGTTGGGTGCATATATATTTAGGAGAGTTAGCTCTTCCTGTTGAATTGATCCCTTTACCATTATGTAATGGCCTTCTTTGTCTCTTTTGATCTTTGATGGTTAAAGTCTGTTTTATCAGAGACTAGGATTGCAACCCCTGCTTTTTTTTGTTCTCCATTTGCTTGGTAGATCTTCCTCCATCCCTTTATTTTGAGCCTATGTATGTCTCTGCATGTGAGATGGGTCTCCTGAATACAGCAGACTGATGGGTCTTGACTCCTTATCTAGTTTGGCAGTCTGTGTCTTTTAATTGGAGCATTTAGTCCATTAACATTTAAGGTTAATATTGTTATGTGTGAACTTGATCCTGCCATTATGATATTAACTGGTTATTTTGCTTGTTGGTTGATGTAGTTTCTTCCTAGCCTCGATGGTCTTTACATTTTGGCATGTTTTTGCAATGGCTGGTACCGGTTGTTTCTTTCCATGTTTAGGGCTTCCTTCAGGGTCTCTTGTAAGGCAGGCCTGGTAGTGACAAAATCTCTAAGCATTTGCTTATCTCTAAAGGATTTTATTTTTCCTTCACTGATGAAACTTAGTTTGGCTGGATATGAAATTCTGGGTTGAAAATTCTTTTCTTTAAGAATGTTGAATATTGGCCCCCACTCTCTTCTGGCTTGTAGAGTTTCTGCCGAGAGATCTGCTGTTAGTCTGATGGGCTTCCCTTTGTGGGTAACCCGACCTTTCTCTCTGGCTGCCCTTAAGATTCTTTCCTTCATTTCAACTTTGGTGAATCTGGCAATTATGTGTCTTGGAGTTGCTCTTCTCGAGGAGTATCTTTGTGGCGTTCTGTGTATTTCCTGAATTTGAATGTTGACCTGCCCTACTAGGTTGGGGAAGTTCTCCTGGATGATATCGTGAAGAGTGTTTTCCAACTTGGTTCCATTTTCCCCCTCACTTTCAGGCACTCCAATCAGACGTAGATTTGGTCTTTTTATATAATCCCATACTTCTTGCAGGCTTTGTTCATTTCTTTTATTTGCCTTTTTGAACACTTTAAATTGGTGGCATGTTATTCTGTGTGAACTAATCTTTTTAATAAAAAAATTTACTTAAGTTTTCTCATAATGTTTTGTATTGTAATATTTTCAAAATAGACTTAAATTTAAAATAGTTTTATATAACCTGGTACATATTAAGATGAAGAGACTTCTACCTTATTTTCTGTCCCAACTACATCAAAAACTACCTGGGAGTTTTAGAAATATGTAATATATGTGCTCATCTTCTTCACTTGGTGACAGAAAAGGAATATATGATCATCTTTTCCACAGATTAGTGATATAACTTGCTCTTTTGTGATTTTGATAAGGAAGTTAAAGTGCCTCCCTCCCTGTTTAAGACCAGAAGCATCTGTCTACTACGAGTTACAAGGAACAGATGTTCCTGGGTGACTTGAAAGAAGGCGATCTGGTGATTATGGTAACTAGATACCTCTGGTTAGTTAGTCTTTTTAATCAACTGCTAAGAAGTAATTTTTTGAAGCATTTCTTTTAGAGTTCCTTCTGTATCCTCATACTACATAATAGAGCTGAAAAGTAAGATTGGAATATGTATTTTGGCAAGAGAAACTCCCTTATTCTTATAGTGGTTGGTGATTTTTCATCTTATAGATCAAATAGTGATCCATTCATTTTAACCAATAACTTCTTGTAACTTGCCCACTCTCATAAAGCTAGGAGATTGCAGAAGCAATACTAGAATGTAGCTCTCTCACTTTGCTACAGTTGAGCAAGTAGGTTTTTGTTATACTCTAATGGATTAACTCAATAACATGTTTGTCGTAAACCACCAAAATATATTGCTGTTGATTTATAAAGAATAAAAAAGATAATCCAGTTAATTATTCACATTCTCTAATATTATTAGATGGACCTATGTTTGTAGTCAAGCTTCTAGAATCTAATGCATGGTATAGCTGTTTGAACTTCAGGGAGGCATCTGATGAGCAATGGAAATAATAACAGATATTGAAGGGGACGGTAGATGAATTTTAACTGAGACACAATGCTTCAGGGAAAGGCAGAACATATTTATTGAGGATTTCGAAAAGTAACAGGTTTTAAAGTGGCAGAAGTAATTTTGTTCTGATTGCCCTAGTTCATCTAAAAAAGCTAATTTTTGTTAATCCATGACTCCATCAGATTTTTCAAGTGCAATTTAATTCTAGTAAATCATTAGAATCACCATTTAAAGCACTTCTTTCTTTTGGTTAGTATTCCAGATGGGATTAATAATTTTCTACCCTCACAGCAGAAATAAAAAGGATATTTTATCAGCACGTTGCACCTGTCACATATCACATCTTGCATAATTTATACCCACTGTCATTGCCAAGTAAAACTTGAGCAAAGTTTTAGATTTCGAAGCTAAATTTTTGAATCATAATTATTTAATAAATGTTTGTAAAAACCAGCTGTTCACTTTTATAAACCCTAAAAGAAGCCATATGAAGAGACTAATGAAATCAACACAATTACAATGTCCTGCTTATAAATAACATGTAATGTTATTAATAGAAAAGTGAGCAAAGCTACCACAGCTGTGCAATTGTGGTGACAACATGTTCGACTGACTGTAGTTGCCCTTTGTAAAAGCTTCCCACAAATGAGCTCAGAAGAGGCAAAGCAGGGGGTAGCAGTTAGGCTTCTGGTACATACGTGGCAGCAGAGAAAAGGATTATTACATCAAAACAATTTTATTGATGTTGTGAAGGCATTTGATATTCAGAATTAGTAATGGTTTAAGTCATCTGGATGTTTTAGTGGAAAATAATATGGATTAAGAACAGGTGTGAAAATAATATAGATTAAGAACAGCTAATGTCTATAAACACTAAATGTGGATGTATTTCATTTCCCCTTAAGATGAGTATAGGTATTCTTTGATTACATGTTATTCTCTAGCTCCACCCTAGCCATGTCCCTCAACTATCCTAAAAGAGGATGTTTTTTCTTAAGACATCCATTATTTCCTCGAAGGCTATAATTTTGGATGATGTAGTAACTTCTTTTGGATGATAGACTTACTCTTTTTTGTTTGGGTAGAATGAGAGAATTAAAAATCTTAGAAAAGTTAAACTGAGTTAGTGAGAATAGAACACCCAGAAGGAGTTAAATTCTCTAGAAAAAGCCTTCTCTAGAAGCATCTAATTGACGAATAATTTTATTCTGTATATTTTAATATGAGTATTATAGAGGAGATTATAATAAATTTAATCCTCAAAGAATTCGTGAAACACCTATTTAATGTTGCTTAATGGAAAGAGACTCCAATGTGCTAATCTTGGATGAAACAGATCTAGACATACTGAAGGAAATGAAAATAATCTCAGGGTTTAAATCCTCCCTTCTCCCCCCACAGAAGAGGTTGTGCAATTGGCCAACAGTTTTATTTATTTATTTTTTTGCATTATCCATCACATCTCATTCACTCTTTGAAACTCTCGTTTGCTTTGGTTTGCTATTCAAACAAATGTCAGCAGAGTTTATTTGAAAACTGGAACAAATTGCAGCACTTTAGGTCATTAATTGTAATCAGACATTTTGCAACTGACAGTATATTCAGTGACTACAAATCTTGAAACGGTGTCTGGTGTGTTCCCAGATCTGTTCATGTCTATCTTTGAAGGATGAAATGGGATTTAAAAGAACAGAAAAGAGAGATATAGTTACGTATTTATGTGTATGTATTATTTTTAATAGTCTCTTTAACAATATTCATTTAAATATCTCTTAAAGAATTGGCATCATTCTGGAGCTGGCATAAAGCACTGAATCTTGAAATGTTTAGTATCTTTAGTAACTTGATATTTGTAACATGTGGGCACCTTTTTATGGAAAGTACCTTCTGCCTCCTCCTATAATACTCATAAAACCTATGGGTACATCAAACCATCCATGCATATAACTTATATTTGGTCATCTTAACTAACAAACTGTTTGGAACTCCCTGAAGTTCCAAACTCCCTGAAAAGAACTCCATTCTTTTCTCATAGAATTAAGCCCTCAACTTGAAGAAAATTGTTCTAAAGGGAGGAAGAATAATTGGATTTTTTAAAATGTCATTTCAGACACATAAATCACTGGAACAGAATAGAGAACTAAGAAATAGACCAGCACAAGTAAAGCTTACTGATTTTTGACAAAGCACAAAAACTATTAAATGAAGGAAGAATAATCTTTTCGAAAAATAATGTTGGAGCAATTAGACAATTTTTTGCCGGCAAAAAATTAGCCTCACCATGTACGTAAAATTAATTCAAAATAGTTTATAAATTTAAATTTCAAACATAAAGCCATAAAATTCTTAGAAAAAAATATAAGAGAAAATCTTCAGGACCTAGGGCTAGGTGGCAAGTTTTTAGACATAACACCAAAAGCACAATCCGTAAAAGGAAATATTTATAGATTGAACTTTACCAAAATTAAAATGTTTGTGCTGTGAAAGATTCTGTTAAGTGGATGAAAAGGCAAGCTACAGACAGAAAGTATTTGCAAACCAGATATTCAACAAAAGTGTTATATGTAGAACATATAAAGAACTCTCAAAGTTCAACAGTATGAAAATAAATCAACTAGAAAAATGGGCAAAAGGCACAAACAGACATTTCACCAAAGAAGAGATACATATGGCAAATAGCACATGGAAAAATGTTCAATATCATTAGTCATTAGAAAAATACAAATTAGAGTTTCTCTGAGATATTACTGCATACCTAATAGAATAATAAAAAAGTCATAATAACAAATGTTGGTGAGGATTTGAAAAAACTGGATCTTTCATACATTGCTGGTGTGAATGTAAAATGGTAGAGCCACTTATGGAAAACAGTTTGACAGTTTCTGATAAAACTAAACATGCATTTACTATATGATCCAGCGATTGGACTCTTGGGCATTTATTGCAGAGAAATGAAAACATGTTCACACAAAGACCTCTGTGTGAGTGTTCACAGCAGATTTCTTTCTTTCTTTCTTTCTTTCTTTCTTTCTTTCTTTCTTTCTTTCTTTTTTTTTTATTATGCTTTAAGTTCTAGGGTACATGTGCATAACGTGCAGGTTTGTTACATATGTATACATGTGCCATGTTGGTGTGCTGCACCCATTAACTCGTCATTTACGTTAGGTATATCTCCTAATGCTATCCCTCCCCCCTCCCCCCTCCCCACAGTAGGCCCTGGTGTGTGATGTTCCCCTTCCTGTGTCTAAGTGATCTCATTGTTCAATTTCCACCTGTGAGTGAGAACATGCGGTGTTTGGTTTTCTGTTCTTGCAATAGTTTGCTGAGAATGATGGTTTCCAGCTGCATGCATGTCCCTACAAAGGACACAAACTCATCGTTTTATATGGCTGCATAGTATTCCATGGTGTATGTGCCACATTTTCTTAATCCAATCTGTCACTGATGGACATTTGGGTTGATTCCAAGTCTTTGCTATTGTGAATAGTGCTGCAATAAACATACATGTGCATGTGTCTTTATAGCAGCATGATTTATAATCCTTTGGGTATTTACCCAGTAATGGGATGGCTGGGTCAAATGGTATTTCTAGTTCTAGATACTTGAGGAATCGCCACACTGTTTTCCACAATGGTTGAACTAGTTTACAGTCCCAACAGTGTAAAAGTGTTCCTATTTCTCCATATCCTCTCCAGCACCTGTTGTTTCCTGACTTTTTAATGATTGCCATTCTAACTGGTGTGAGATAGTATCTCATTATGGTTTTGATTTGCATTTCTCTAATGGTGAGTGATGATGAGCATTTTTTCATGTGTCTGTTGGCTGTATGGCAAAACCTGCAAACAACCGGAATGTTCCCCATGGGTGACTGATTAAACAAACTGATACATTCATCTTTATAATGGAATATTACTCTGCAATAAAAAAGGAACAAACTACTGATACAATAACTTTAATGTATATCAAGGGCATTATGCTTAGTAAAAAAGTGTCAGTCTCAAAAGGTTGCAAACTGTATGATTCCATTTAGATAACACCCTCAAAATGACAAAAGTATAGCAACGAAGAATAGATTAGTGGTTTCCAGGAGACAGAAATAGAGTGAGGATTGAGAATATAAAGGTGCAGCACAAGGGATTTCTTTTGTGGTGATGGAACAGCTTCATATGTTGATTGTGGTAGAGGTTACATATATCTATACATGGGATAAAAATGCATAGAACAGAGGCCGGGCATAGTGGTTCATGCGTGTAATCCCAGCACTTTGGGTGGTCAGCTAAGACAGGAGGATTACTTGAGGCCAGGAGTTTAAGACCAGCCTGGGTAACTTAGTGAGACCCCCATCTCTATAAAAAAATATAAAAAAATAGCCAGACATAGTACCTGGCTATGTAGTCCCAGCTACTTGGGAGGCTGAGGTAGAAGGATCACCTGAGCCCAGGAGGTTGAGGCTGCGTGAGCTGTGATTGCGCCACTGCACTCCAGTCTGGATGACAGAGGGAGACTATATCTCAAAATTTTTTTTTAATACATAGAACTACACACACACACACACACAGAGCCCACATCTTGTCAGTATTCTTTTTTCTTTCCAACTTTTATTTTAAATTCAAGGGTTATATGTGCAGGGTTGTTTCATGGGTAAATTGTGTGTTACTTATAGGTTTGGTGTGCAGATAATTTTGTCAGCTGATAGGTAGTTTTTCAATCCTCCCACTCCTCCACCTTACCTGATAGATATTTTTTGTCACCCAATAGGTAGTTTTCGATCCTCCCACTCTCTACCCTCAACTAGGCCTCAGTGTCTGTTGTTCCCTTCTTTGTGTCCATGTGTACGCAATGTTTAGCTCCCACTTGTAAGAACATGCAGTATTTGGTTTTCTGTTCCTGTATTAATTCACTTAGGATAATGGCCTTAGCTCCATTCACATTGCTGCAAAGGCCATTATCTCATTTTTTATAGCTGCATATTATTGCGTGGTGTATATGTACCACATTTCCTTTATACAGTCCACCATTGGTAGCCATATAGGTTGATTCTATGTCTTTGCTATTGTGAATAATGAACATACACGTGCATGTGTCTCTATGGTAGAACGATTTGTATTCCATTGGTTATATACTTAGTAATAGGATTGCTGGGACGAATGATAGTTCTGTTTTAAGTTATTTGAGAAATGTCTAGACCGCTTTCCACAGTGGCTGAACTAATTTACATTCCCACCAGCAATGTATAAGCATTGCAATCTCGCCAGCTTCTGTTATTTTTTGGCTTTTTAGTAATAGGCATTCTGACTGGTGTGTGATGGTATCTCATTGTCGTTTTGGTTTACATTTCCCTAATGATTAGTGATACTGAGCATTTTTTCATATGCTTGTTGGCTACTTGTATTAGTATGTCTTCCTTTGAGAAATGTCTGTTAACGTCTTTTGCCTACTTTTTAAATAGGGTTGTTTGTTTTTTGCTTGTTGATTTATTTGAGTTCCTTAAAGATTCTGGATATTAGACCTTAGTCAGATGCATAGTTTGCAAACATTTTCTCCTACCCTGTAGGTTGTTTACTTTGTTGATAGTTTCTTTTGCTGTGCAAAAGCTCTTTAGGTCAATTAAATTCTACTTGTCGATTTTCGTTTTTGTTGCAATTGCTTTTGGCATCTTCATCACAAAGTCTTTTCCTTGGCTGATGTCCAGAATGGTATTTCCTGGATTTTCTACTAGAGTTTTTATAGTTTTTGGTCTTACATTTAAGTCTTTAATTCATCTTGAGTTGACTTTTGTATATGGTGAAAGGTAGGGGTCCAGTTTCAATCTTCTGCATATGGCTAGCCAGTTATCCCAGCAGCGTTTATTGAATAGGGAGTCCTTTCCTCATTGCTTATTTTTATTGGCTTTTTTTGAAGATCAGATGGTTGTACATGTACAGCTCTATTTCTGGGTTCTTTAATCTGTTCAAATTGTTCTATGTGTCTGTTTTTATACTGTTACCATGCTGTTGTGGTTACTGTAGCCTTGTAGTATAGTCTGAAGCCAGGTAGTGTGATGCCTCCAGCTTCATTCTTTTTGTTCAGGATCACTTTGGCTATTTGGGATCTTTTTGGGTTCCATATGAATTGTAGATTTTTTTCTAATTTTGTAAAAATGCATAAATTTTTTCTAATTTTGTAAAAATGTTATTGGTAGGTTGATAGGAATAGCATTGAATGTGTAAATTGCTTTGGGCAATATAGCTATTTTAATTTTGATTTTTTTCCTATCCACGAGCATGTAATGTTTTTCCATTTGTTTGCATCATCTCTGATTTATTTCAGCACTGTCTTGTAATTCTTGTTGCAGAGATCTTTCATTTCCCTGTTTAGTTGTATTCCTAGGTATTTTATGATTTTCATGACTATTGTGAATGGGACTGCATTCTTGATTTAACTCTCAGCTTGAATGTTGTTGGTGTATATAAATGTATACTATTTGTGTATTGATTTTGTATCCTAAAACTTTGATGAAGTTGTTTAGCAGATGTAGGAGCCTCAGGCAGAGATTATGGGTTTCCTAGGTATAGTATCATATCATTTGCGAAGAGAGATGGTTTGACTTCCTCTTTCTCTATCTGGATGCCTTTTATTTTTTATTCTTTTCTGTTTCTCTGGTTAGGACTTCCAGGACTTATGTTGAATAAGAGTGGTAAGAGTGGGCATCCTTGTCTTGTACCAGTTTTCAAGGAGAATGTTTCCAGCTTTTGCCCATTCAATATGATGTTGGCTGTAGGTTTGTTGTAGATAATGCTTACTATTTTGAGGTGTATACCTTCAATGCCTAGTTTTTTGAGGGTTTCAAACATGAAGGATGTTTAATTTTATCAAAAGTCTTTTCTGCATCTACTGAGATGATCATGTGGTTTTTGCTTTTAGTTTTGTTTATGTAATAAATAACATTTTTGATTTGCATATGTTGAACCAAACTTGCATCCCAGGAATAAAGCCTATTTGATCATGGTGGATTAGCTTTTTCATGTGCTGCTGGATTTGGTTTGCTAGTATTTTATGGAGGATTTTTGCATCTATGTTCATCAGGGATGTTGGTCTGAAGGTTTTTTTGTTGTGTATCTACCCGGTTTTAGTATGAGAATGATGCTGGCGTCATAGAATGAATTGGAAAGGAGCCCCTCCTCCTTGTTTTTTGGAATAGTTTCAGTATCAGTTCTTCTTTATACATCTGGTAGAATTTGGCTATGACTCCATCTGATCCAAGGCTTTTTTTCTGGTTGTTCGCTTTTTTATTACGATTCAATTTTGAAACTCATTATTGGTGTGTTCATGGTTTCAATGTATTTCTGGTTAGGCCAGGCGCAATGGCTCACACCTCTGATTTCCAGCACTTTGGGAGGTTGAGGTGGATCACTTGAGCCCAGACATTTGAGACCAGCTTGGCCAAAATGGCGAAACCCTGTCTCTACTAAAAATACAAAAAAATTAGCCAGACACGGTGGTGTGTGCCTTTAATCCCAGCTATTTGTGATGTGAGGCAGGAGAATCACTTGAGCGCAGGAGCAGAGGTTGCAGTGATTCGAGATTGTGCCACTGCACTCCAGTCTGGGTGACAGAGAGAGAGAGACTCTGTCTCAAAAATAAATAAATAAATAAAATAAATACATAAATAAATAATAAAAATAATTTATTTCTGGTTTAATCTTGGGCAGTTGTATATTCCTAGGAATTTATCCATTTATTCTAGCTTTTCTAGTTTGTGAGCAAAGGTGTTCATAATAGTCTCTGAGGGTTTTTGTATTTCTGTCGGGTTAGTAGTAATGTTCCTTTGTTTTCTGATTGTGTTTATTTTTATCTTCTTCCTTTTTTAAAATTAATCTAGCTAGCAGTGTATCAATGTTATTTATTCTTTCAAAGAGCCAGCTCTTGGTTTTGTTGATCTTTTGTGTGATTTTTTTTCATCTCCATTTTATTCTGTTCAGCTCTACTTTGGTTATTTCTTTTCTTCTGTTATATTTGGGATTGGTAGGCTTTTGCTTTTCAAATTCCTTCAAGTGTAATGTTAGGTTGTTAACTTAAGATGTAAGTTTTTTTTTTTTTTTTGTATGTCAGCATTTAGCAGTATAAACTTTCCTCTCAACACTACTTTTGCTGTGTCCCAGAGATTCTAGTATGTCGTATCTTTGTTTTCATTAGTTTCAAATAATTGCTTGGTTTCTACCTTTACTTCATTGTTTACTGAAATCATTAAGGAGCAGGTTGTTTAGTTTCCATGCAATTGTATGGTTTTGAGATATCTTCTTGGTATTGATTAATATTTTTATTGCGTTGTGTTCTGAGATTATGTTTGGTATGATTGTGGGTTTTTTAAATTTGTTGAGAATTGCTTTATGGTTAAGTATGTGGTCAATTTTAGAATATGTGCCATGTACAGATGAAAAGAATGTATATTCTGTTTTTGTTGGGTGGAGTGTTCTGTAGATGTCTGTTAGGTTCATTTGGTCAAGTGTTAAGTTTAGGTCCCAAATATCTCTTGTTAGTATTCTGCCTCAGTGATCTGTCCCATATCATCAGTGGGGTGTTGGAAGTCTTCCACTATTATTGTGTCATTATCTAAGTCTCTTCATAAGTCTCTAAGAACTTGTTTTATGAATCTAGGTATTCCAGTATTGGGTGCATATATATTTAGGATAGTTAAGTCTTCTTGTTTGAACACTTCATTTTTATGTAATCCTATTCTTTTTACTTTTTGATTGTTTTTGGTTTAAAGTCATTTTTTTCCGAAATAAAAACAACAACTCCTTTTCAGTATTCTTAAAATTTTAAATTTTACTTTCAAAGGAGTCAAGATGAAATGACTTAGATACTTTGTCACTTATTTAGTCATCTTCACTGTTATCCAGAAGTAAATTTTAACTGTAAATTTTATTATAAGAAAGAGTTTTATCATTCTATATAGACCAAGAGGCCCAGGAGTATTTTAAAAGTGAATTTGTTATTCATATTATTACAGTTTGCAAACAATATTATTGTATGGGTAAGTTTCTAGAGTTACACTTAAGTAGTTGAGAAACAATATGATTTTTTAGTAATGTACAAAGACTTTTCAGGATTTTGTACTTCAGTATAATTTTTGGAGATTACATTTAATTTAATTAATTTATTTGTTCTTTTGAGGCAGGATTTCACTCTGTCACCCAGGCTAGAGTGCAGTGGCATTATCATGGCTCACTGCAGCCTCAATCTCCTGGGCTCAAGCAGTCCTGCCATCTCAGCCTCCTGAACAGCTGGGACTACAGGCATGCGCCACCACACCTAGTTAACATTTTTTTATTTCTTGTAGAGACGTCATCTCACTGTTAACCATCGTCTCACTGTTACAATATTTTAGAATCAATTTTATAAACAGGGATGACAGAAAGTACCATAGCTCTAGAAACCTTAATTGAGGACATTTTCCATAGAGGAAAACCTATATTTCCTTAAATAGTATTACACCCTTTTAAACCTGTAGGTTTCCTTTACCACCAAATAGACTAGAAAGTAAATTTCCAACTTCACAAAATTCTTCAGTCAAAATAATACCAGCATACATGCTATTATATAGTCTCCCTTCCTTTTGCTCTTTTTATCTGAAATCCACAGCATATGTCAGTAGATTATAATTTAATTAGGAGATTTAATAAAAGTTGTATCCACTCCCCTGATGCCACTTCCTTATGGAAAGTTTCATTTTAGCCCTTCCACAGAATAGTATGCTTGAGTCTTATTCACAAAGGAAAACCATCTATTTTTATCTAGCATAGTAGATAATAAAGAAAACAAATTGGAATAATATGAAAGAAAAAGTGAAAACAAAGAACATTTTGCAATTTAAGATTGGCTCCAGACATGGATGAAAATTCAATGCTAATTCATTTGTTTCTGCTATAAGCATTAGCATAAGATCTTTGAGCTGAAAAGCACTAGAAGTTCAGTTCAAATTGCTGTATTATGGTGGGAAATGGGCACAGACTCTGAAGAAAAACAAAATTAAAAAAAAAAAAACTTAAAAGTTAGATCCTGGTTTGACAAGGTCACTGGCTAGGTGATCTCTGGAAAATTATTTAATGTGTTTAATTTGTCTCACCATTTTACCTGTGCGAAAACTGACCCAGAGAAGTTAAAAGACTTTCCTTTTATTACAATGTGGCTTTGCTGTAGAGTATAGAAAAAATATACATTTCTTTTTATTCTCAACTATTTGAAGACACTTTATATAATACTATAGCAGTAAAATGTCTGCCAAGAGGTTGCTCCTTTGTGATACTGAAATAATAGTGTGACTATGGCCTTATTCTCATATCTGACAAGAAATAATAATTTATTATATTTATTAAAATCATATTTGCTTTCACCATTAATTCTGATTAGGATTTTTATGCTGATATAAATAACTAAAATGATGATCTAAGTCAGTTGGGATAGGCTAAATTATGCTATAAAAATATCCTGCAATCTCAGTGGCTTAAACCCTTTTGTTTATGGCTCACAATTCATGTCCATCATGGATCATTGGGGTTTTGCTCGTCTGTTCATTGTATTAAATAGTAACTTAGAAACCTCAGCTGATAGATCAGCCTTCATCTTGAACTGTTGATTGCTGCATGTCAAGGAAAGGGTGAGCTCCAGAGGATATCCTCTTGGCAATTAAATACTCCATCCAGCCTGGAAGTGATACACACATAATTTCTGTTCCCACCCCATTTCCAGAATTAATCACAGACATGGACTCACCCAATTAAAGGGAAGCCAGGTAGTGATATTCTACTCTTTCCTAAGAAGAGAGGGAGAACCAGTTATGACATGATATTACCATCACATGATTTATGAGGTATTATGGCCCTGTTTAGGACTGAAAAACTTTAAGAATAACTAATATGAAAACTTTTTGTGTAGACAAAAATATTCTATAAAATGCCCAGCCTTGAAGAGATACTGTTGGTGATTAGTGACTTAAATGTAAGCTTTTTCAATATGGCATTGCTATTCTTACCTGACTGTAAGTTTTGGCAGGTATAAGTATTCTTTTCTATTGGTTTCCTTTTCACTTTCTGACATTTTTTTTTTTCTTTTTGCTTCCTAAACACTAGAGACAGATCCATAGCTTTCCTGATGTCTCTTACTACTCTGGACATTAATCATTCTGACTGGCTCTTTTGGTTAGTTACTTTTGGCTAATCCACTTGATTCCCTAACTAGTTACTCCCACATATTTGTTCTGTGTTGAAATTGTATCATTTTGTTATACAAAATAATAATATAATATCATATAGAGGATTTGAATGATATTGCTTGGAGAGAGAAATTGGGGTCAAAAATGACTATGGAGAAAAGAAATAAGGGAAATGGTGAAGATGGAGGTAGGCAAGAATATTTAGGCTAAGGTTCATTAGAAATGGTGAAACTAAATTGGTCATCTATTAGGATTACAGACCAAGTTCCTAAACAGATAAGAATAAAGTGGCTTGTGCCAGAGCGATAAAATCATTGGTTTCTCTTTATCTGTTCCATTTATCTTGCTTGCAGACAATCTAGGTATTACTATTCATTTCGGTCCAAGAAGACAATGGTCTCCTGTTTGACATCATGACATCAAGGTTCTTCTCTGATTATCCATCCTGGCAGAAACACCCAGGGATGGGGTCTGAGCTCAATTCTCACATATTCAGTCCCTAGGAAGTGACTGCTATCACTAGCTTTCATCCAAGCAAGCCTAACAAGGATTTTTCCTATACAACAGGCCCCAAATTATGCTAGCCTCCCTCAAGATCTTATAAGAAAATTACCAAGAGACTAAAATATTCAGGTTTAAGACCTCCCACCAATGAAAAATAAGTATTCTTTCATTTTCCTTTTCAATTACCATTAACTTTCCATGAAGGATACACTCTTTATTAGTGCTACATAAGATTTGCTATGACCACTGGTTAAACACTTATATTTAAATGTTTCTTCAGAGTTAGACAAGTTAACAAAATAACATGAGTTTTCCTTTATTTTCAATTATTTTTTAATTACAAAAAGAATATGAGCTAAATGGAATTAAAATGAAATAAGCCAAATGGCTTAGACTAGCTTTTATATACTTCCAAAACCTATGAACCAAGACACAATATGACTACTTTTCTATTTCAACCTTTTATTTTTTGGATAAAGGATCATTCACCTACAATATAATATAAACTGTGCTGATAATATTTATTTGTATAGGTGGTTGAAGTTTGAAGAAGATGTGGAAGATGGAGGAGAAAGGTGGAGCAAGCCTTATGTGGCTACTCTTTCATTGCACAGCTTGTTTGAGTTGAGAAGTTGTATTCTGAATGGAACTGTGTTGCTGGACATGCATGCCAACACTTTAGAAGAAATTGCAGGTATATCTTTTCTCCCTTAGTCTATTTTATAGATACAGCTACTTTTTTGTTGTTCTCTTTTCCTTATAATTCAATATATGTATGAACTTTGGAAAACTAATTCTCATAATCACTGTATGAGGCCTTAAAAGTCATTTTCTTTTACCCTGTTATTCAAGATAGAAGAAGTTGAATCTCAGAGAAATATACTCTAGGTTGGCAGTGCCAAGTCTAGGACAAGAACCTAGATATCTTGATTCCCATTCACCATTCATTTTCATTATTATATTTAGACTCTCACCATTAGAAAATTAAAGGAAAAACCGTTAAAGCTAGATACTTATTTTCAATATCCAAACACATGAAATAACCAAATGAAAAAATTTCAATAAACAGACAAATGTTGGTTTAGAATGGACACAGAAGAGTATGGCCATTTATTTTAAACTTAATTAAAACCCTTGAATTCCAGAGGAAGCCAAGTGATACAGTTAGGATTTGTTTTGTAATTCAATACTGCAACCTGATGAATGATTAGTATTAGAATTCAATAATGTCTTATAATACAGACAGCTCTATTTAGGAAATGTTATTATTACAGAAATTGAGTCAAAGAACTCATGTATTTTTTGACCAGAAGACAAACATATTTTAGTAAAGACAAAATAATGCAAAAACACAGAAATGAGTTTTGAAAGAGTATAAATGAAATAATTGATGGAGGTTTTAAAAATACAAACAAAAGAGACACTTTAAAAATTATTAGTTTGGGAAAAAATAAAATTTGTTCCATATGATATGTATTTGTGAAGTGGAAAAACTTAGTATCTTAATTATATTATAGAAATGAAAAATAAACTATATGTGTGTTGTTATATATATGAGAATTATATATTAGAAAAATAACATATCTACTTTAATCTACAGAACAGCCCCATGAAGTAGATGTCATTCTCATTTTCCAATCAGAAAATAGAAACTCTAAAATTGTCATGACCTTGATTTCACCCAGGGGCCCCTGACTTTAAGCCCAGTGTCTTTTCTGTTACACTACAACTGCTGTCTGAAGAAAAAGAGATGTCTTGAAGTGAATGTCACCCAAATTTTGATGGCACATTTATCACCTTACAAATTATTGATTTAGTCATTGGTGCTGATAGGCATTGCAGTATATATGAAAAGAACAGTAAGTACTAAAAGATACTTTGGCTTGATTTATTAAACAAAAATTCCAAAAAAACTAAAACACACACACACACACAGACACATACACACTGCCCCAAACAGGACAGATAAGCAGTCCTCTTCTGTTTCATGTAACACCTGTAAAGAGATTATTCTTTAAATTACATAACTGGAGCCTAAAATACTTTATAAAGTTAAACATATATATATAATTTTCAGAAGTAGTCAGGCTACTGTAGCTGCACTAAATCAAGAGAAAATGGAGAAAATGATTTAACTCAGAAATAAACAAACTCTCTAAGAATGCTGAAATAGTTAGCTATCCAGCTCAGTTTCTTAGCTTTACATTATATGGTCTTGCTAATACCCAATAAACATTTTTATATTTTAATTAGGAATGAAACAGCCGGGCTTTTCACAGTACTTTGAAGTATGGGAATCTCTTAAGTTTGTAATTATCTTTTTAATACTCAAACCTGGTTCTTAGTGTTATTATTGTTATCCTTATTTAATAAAGAAAGAAACTAAGATTTAAAAGGTTAGAGGCCTTGCTCTAAGGGGTTTATTTTCGCTGCTTAAATTGATGATGGCGCTACCTTTGAAAATAGATTAACCCGAATACATTTTGAAATGGGAAATGAAACTGTCACATTCTACCACCTGGCAAAATTAGCCTCAGAACATACCCTTTATACCTTTACCAGTCTTCACATTTCTTAAGTTATATAATTTCTAATGCTTTCCTCAGAAAGTTATTCCTATGAAGAAATTTTCTCCTAGTAATTTGACTAAAACACTGTTCATTTTATCACCTTAGTTCACTTTCATTGTCTAAAATTATGTGACTTTTCCTAACTCTGTCCCTTTCCCAAGCTCAATTCTGTAGAATATATGAAGGTTAACTGGGTTAAATCTAGCCTTTTCAAGCAAATTACATTCTCTAAGTCTGTCCTTACAGTGAAAGTAGTTCAGTTGACGTCTTGATACCCTAAATAGCTTTTTAGTATTCTTTCTGCTCTTCTAATTAGTGTGTATCTTTCTGACTTTGAAGTAACCCAACCTGAATGTCCCATTTTTCAGTGCAGAGCAGCCTGTAAAATGACATTTAGAATATGTCAGTGGTTTAATGCTAACATCACAAAGAAAAATATGATTACAAATATCTCTGTTGGTCATTATTACCTTAGGTTCCTTTACAATCATTACTGAGAAGAGATTTCCTCTCATTGATAACCATAATTTGACTAAATTTAAAAGTTACTTATTTATCCCCTCAGTATAATCTCCTTAAAATATTTTCTCTCCATGGTTTGTAATTATATTCTTATTTTTTACTTCTATTTTCATTTTATAAAAATTGAGCTGCGTTACTAAGTTTGTAATAAATAAGCATGCTTTCCGTTTTTAAGACTTCTAACTTTGTATTTTCACATAATTACGTTTTATTATCAAAGCAACTTATAAAGTAAGAAACAAACTATTTCACCATAAACAGATAAATAGAAAGTTCTTTATCAAAGATAACCTTTGCAGAAATGGAAATAATTTTTTTATTAACCTATAATCATAATTTTGGGGGTATGGGGGTCTCACTATGTTGCCAAGGCTGGTCTTGAATTCCTGGGTTCAATCAGTCCACCTGTTTCAACTTCCCAAAGTGCTAGGATTACAGACATGAGTCACTGTGCCCAACCATAATTTCTGTTTTATTCTGTTTCATGATCATTTGTGGCCACAGTGATTAACAGTCAGCTCTGAAACTTTTTCCTCAACTCTTATTTATCATGATTTTTCTCTGTTAGCCATAATTCACATACATTAGTCACTAGTTTCAGTTTTACAAAAGCTAACTGTCACAGTTTACCTTTAAGGTTTCTAATCCCTAGTACTTTGTGAATGCACAGGCTTTGCGGTATTGATGTTTTTCAGACATTTCCTACTAGATGAATATGACCCAGATATTGTTTTGTAATGATCAAGGATTTTTATATCAATGTTCTGATATGTTTTTAACAGACTCGGATAATTCCTTAAGATATTTTCATAGACTTAGTAGCAGAAAATCCCATTTGTATCTGGCAGGTCTGTCAAAAATTTCTGGTATAATTAAAGTAGGATTTTCTTTTGGCTAAAGTTAATTTAAAATATATCTATTTCCCAATGTTTCAGGAAACTCAATAAATTTAAACTTTATCCTTCAAAATATTACTTAACCTTTTCAAATCCAAAATTCTCCAGGTATATCTTCTTACCACAATTTACTCTGATATGGAGATTAATTGTATTGAATATGCTTCTGAATTATATTCATATAAATTACAGGGAATGTTATGGTCTATGTTAATCTCTTTGAAATTAAGCATTATAAAGATTAATGATGGAAATATCCTCTCTGCAGTGTGTGTATACTTTAACCTAATTCTGTCGATGAGAGTTAGGAAGAAATTAAAACCAAACCAAAGTTAGTACCATGGACAGATTATCAATCATAGCTCCCAACTCATTTAAACAACCTTTGTTGTTTAAAATCTTTCATTGAAGGAAGAATCTACAGTTTGCTCCACTGAACGTAATCTGTAGATTTGGGAGTATGGGAATAACCATATATTTTTTAACATGCCTATACTGTGACAATCCTTGGTCTGAAAAGTAAATATTCTATTACAGTTACAGTCCTTTAGCACACACATCACTGTTAGTGCTGGCAACCAAACCACAGAATTTAGGAATTTCATATCATATTCCTCCCCACATCCCCCAATATATTTTATAGTTAAGACAATGGGTTTTCAAAGCATTGATATGATGATCTTCAAAAAGACAGAGATTTATATAGAATCTGCAATATGTCATAGCCTCTAGGGGCTTTCATTGAAGATACGTTATGATAAAATAGTTACCTGATAGGATGAAAAACAATTTTTCATTTTTCTGAGGCCTTTTTCCACAAGTGCTACTAGTTTTTCTTTTTTTTTCTTTTTTGAGACGAAGTCTTGCTCTGTCGTCGGGCTGGAGTGCAGTGGCGCGATCTCAGCTCACTGCAACCTCTGCCTCCCGGGCTCAAGCGATTCTCCTGCCTCAGTCTCCCAAGTACTGGGGACTACAGGTGCGCGCCACCATGCCCAGCTAATTTTTTTGTATTTTTAGTAGAGACGGGAACTCACCATGTTGGCCAGGATGGTCTTAAAGTGCTACTAGTTTTTCTAGAACCTGCTTAGTGTTAGCAGAGTATGAGAGTGTGACCTATTTGTCCTTTTTTTTTTTTCTTGCTTTTTTGCTTATCATCCAGATCCTGGGGCAGAATAGACTGTATTATGTAGGCATCATAGCCTGCTGAGATTGCAGGACTTCACTCTGGACCCAAAGTCATTATGGTCCATTATTCTTTCACACTTTTCAAGTTAATACTGATATATATTGTAGTGGTGAAAAGAACAATGTAAGTGATTACTAATTCAGATTCCTTTTGGTACCTAAATATCACCCTAGTATGTTATATTCTTAAGCAAAATGAATAATTTTTTTCCAGACAAGTAAGATATAATTTGATACAGTTATACTTTGGAGAAGTTTGCTGTGTATTTCTCTGTAACTAATGAACAGATGAGTGTGTTTTTTAATATTTACTTTTCCTTACGTAACTGTTTCAAATAGAAATCTTATCTTTGAAAAACTGTGAAGATAGTGACCTATGGGTTTTGTAGTGTTTGAGCCTGTAAACATTGTGCTTTAATAGAAATTAAAAATCATAAACATATGCAGGGTTTATTATGTGATTACTTTTGATTCTGACTAGAATATTGAACTGGGAATTCATATCATGGCTTGTATTTGGAACTGCCTTACAATAATATCATATTGGTATTCTAATAACCTACTTTACAACTTCCATTATGAAGTATATGCATATTTTATATACATTTTTCCATCTTAGCAAGGTTTCAGTGTAATGTCATATATGTTGACAATTTATTATTTCCTTTATTTCAGATTAACCCAGGGGTATTATAACTACTGATCTCCAAAGAACTGAAAAATAGATTTAAATATTATTCTATAGTATAATACATTTTCAGAATTGGAAGGGACCTTTGAGGTAATTATAGTGACTGACTTTCAGACATTCCAGGTATATATTATGGGTGACTTCCAAATATTCATTCTACCTCTTTCCATTGTAAACACAAAAATGATAGAGCACACTATATCCCATGTGCCAAATATGGCCGACTGCCTGATTTCATAGGGCATTTGAGCTAAGAATGGTGATTATATTTAAAATGGTTGAAAAATAATAAAAAAGAAGTTAATATGTTGTGATGTGAATATTATATGAAATTCAAGTTTCAGCATCCATAAAGAAGTTTCACTGGAGCATAACCAGGTTTATTTGTGTACATGTTGCCTATGGCTGCTTTCCTGCTACAAAGGCAAAATTCAGTATTTGTGACAGAGATCAGATGGCCTACAATGCCTAAAATATTTGTTATCTAGCTCAGGACAAAAAGAGCTTGTCTATCTCTGGTTTAGAGAATTAACTCTAGATTGAAGTGCAATTCTTGATTAGCCTGTCAGTAATATGAATACCATCTCCTTTGCCAGTGATTGGGTTCAAGATGGGCAGGGCTATGTCAGTAAGACTTAGGATAATTTTTCCTGGCCAGGTGAAAAAAACTCATCTAAGAGAAAGTCACAAAAAATATATTTCTCACTGCATATGAACAAAAATATATATTTCCTTGTTGTGGCTGAAAGCCATCTTATGACCATAAGGAAAATCAGCCTGAGGTTAAAGCTTACCCTAGAGGAGGAGGAAGCTAACAAAATCACAGAGAAGCAGAATTAGAGCCAACCTAACTTTGATCTTTCTATTATGTGAGCCAATAAAGTTGTTTTAGGTAGTTTAATTTAGGTTTTCTGCTATTGATAAGCCCAGCTTTGTCTCTAATTGATAAACTGTTATAAAATATGAATATATTGAAACCACCACAAATTTCAAACCAGGAACCCATAATCTACATAATGAAAATTGCAAAGAAAATCCTGTTCTGGGAAATATTTACCGATAGCCTCAATATTCCAATCAGTGCATCAGGTGCCTTATGCCAGTCTTGGCACCAACATGTGATATAGATATTATTATCTCCATTTTATAAATAAGGACACTGAGGTTATTCAACTTTGCAAAGTCATCTAGCTAGAATGTCATAAAGTGGTCTAAATCTGTCCCTTAGTTCATTTCTGCTTCACACTGAAGGAAAATACTGTTGGTAAGGGAGCATTCTGCTAACTTTGAAACCTTTATTGTACTCAAAAAGGCAGTGGAAGGCAGCTCATAGCGATCTGCTTTACATAAGATGTTAATGCCTAAAGAACAATTAGAGTTAATATTTGGTGATCAGAAAGCAGACTGATTACACAAACATTCACTGATGTGATCTTTATATCACTAAGAAACTTAAAATACCTTTGCTTATCTACTTTATTGACGTTTTTGATACTATGTATGGTAAATAATCTGCTTAATTATAGACTTCTGAAATGTCACCTTCCAGTCTTTGTTTTGCAGGTATAGAATATCTTTTTAATCTCACATTCTCAAGGGAGTGTGTTTCCAGGAAAGTTTGAGAAAAGGCTGATTTTCTATCCATATGAAACAGAATTGTTTACTTTCCAAATTCAGTAACTATATCACTTCATAGGCCTCTTTGCATCAGATTTTCACAGATAGACTTCTGTTCACTTAATGAGGAAACAAGGAAATTAGTCTGTAGTAGAACATGGGAAAAATATTAAAATACAAGTATAAAACCAATTTCCAAATTCAAACACATTATGAATTGTGAATTCAAACACATTATGAATTTTCATATTATCTCTACAGCTGTTCCACCCATCAGTGTCAATAATGAAGAAATAAAGAAATTTCTTCTCAGTGCAACTATTCCCCTTTGAAAAATAATACTTCATAAGAATTATATATTTAAAATAGAATGATTTATAATGAAAATTTGCCCAAATCTTTCTTGTGCAACATTTCTACAATGGAACATAAATTTCCATTTATAACACCATGCTTAGGAATTTTTTTAAAGAAGTTATTTCTATTTCAAGATGACTAATATTGTTTAGGGCTTGCATATTTGGACTCAGTGATTCATGGCTGGCACATGTTCTAGAGGAAAGCTGTATTCATCTTCTTCCGGCCTTTTCTCTTCAGATATGGTTCTTGACCAACAAGTGAGCTCAGGTCAGCTGAATGAAGATGTACGCCACAGGGTCCATGAGGCATTGATGAAACAACATCATCATCAGAATCAGAAAAAACTCACCAACAGGATTCCCATTGTTCGTTCCTTTGCTGATATTGGCAAGAAACAGTCAGAACCAAATTCCATGGACAAAAATGGTAAATGTTTGTTTATTGTGTTCTTTATGTCTACTATAGGTCTCTGACATATCAAAGTGCTTCTGAATATTTTAAAACTTGTTTTATTTGAAAACGATTTTTTGAAATTCAGATTATTGTAGAATTCGTTTTACATGAGGATATAGTCTTATTATCAAGCATCAAATTGTAAAAAAGAACTTAAGTTTCCCGAAAGGTTCAGGAAAGAATACAAAGAAAACTAATATTTAATAAAAAGAAAAAAAACGTTTAGATTTGGCTGCAGAAAACTTAAACAGAGCATCTGTGGCATAACAAATAAGGTCCTAGTCTCTGTCCTGTAGCTTAAAAATGTAATGCAGGGCTTTAACTTATGCCATAGATGGTGTTTTCATTTAAAGGAATCATGATCATCATCTAGTGTTTGTGGAAAAAAGATAATGGTTTCATGTTGCTCATAGTTAACAAATCCATTAGAGAAAATGATTGAAAAGACCAGCCAGTGCATTGCTTGTGACTTTACATACATTATGGCTGATTCCGGTTCAAGGGCTCATTGCTGTTTGTAATGTGGCATCTTCAACGTCCATGGAGCCACTCCACTGACCATCTTCATACACCAATCTAGATGACCACCATTGTTTCCTAGCAATCTTGACTTTCTATGATTTATGCTTCGGACTCTTTTATCTTTCCTGTATTTTTTGTTCTCTCCTGGCATTTATTTAACCCCTGATCATTTGCACTAAGGAAGTTGCTTAGGAATCTCCTATTGTCATCCATCCTTTCTATTAGTCTCATGAAAGAAAATGAAGTTACCATGAAGATGATATGAATTTGTTAAACTTCTATCAGCTTTAAAGTTTTCAGTTCTAAAAGATAAAAATTAATGAAAAGTATTTTCAAATGCTTTACTGGAAAGACTGATTTCCACAAATGGATGAAAGCACATGTAGTGACAGCATGAAATATCATGTAATCTCACCCTATTTTCAAAAGCTTCAGAGATGCCTTAAATAAAATGTATGAAAATTAGTTTTCTCCAGATTTGCTTCATATTAATCAGTTTCCATACTACTGAATCAAATATACATAAAAAAGTAGAATAAATGCTTTATTAAATAGATAAAGATGATTAGATGTAATTTTGTCTCAGCGCATAGAACCAGTTCTTAATGACAAAATCATTTTTGAAATACTCATTTGATTTTTGGGACTTTTCGGTGACTGCATATAAGTCATTTTTGTTACATAAAAGAGTCTATAGTTGTGCATACATTAAGTTCAATAAAATTATTATGAATACTTTAGAGTAAATACCAACTTGTGTTTGTAGAGTCCACTGAACCTTCTGAGGAGGTATAACTTGCTTTGAATCAAATCATATATTTAAAACATATTTTATTCTAAATCACAATTTGCTTTAAAATAAGTGATACATAAGATAACAAAACGAGGCTTTTGTATTCTAAGAGATGTATTACAAATGCTGTGCTTTTGTTATACTTATAATGCTAGTATTTATTTGGTATGGCAATGTTGAAACAGAGTCAGTTATTTACTAATTTTGGCTATGGGCTTATGTCTACATGATTCCAAAAACTTTATTAAAATATACCCAAGAATTAACTTCTAAGAATGCATGCAGATTTTATAAAAATGAACTTTTGCCTTCATAACTTTTGCTAGAAATCAGATAATAAGATATATGTCTTTAAGAAAGAGGTATGTTTCTTCAAAGAGGCAAGGATCTTGCATTTTGAACTAGTTAAAACTTATACCTTAAATTTCACTGGATATAATGTTTACTCTAACAATAATTTCATGGCATTTTTTTTTGAGGTAAGAGGCTATAGAATTTATTGGGTCAATGATTTATTGTAATATGCAGATCTAGGCACACTGTTTGTTACTGCTTTAAACTTCTATTACACATAAGAGGAGATGGTAGAATTTTAACTGTGAATTGCAAATCTACATATAGTCACAAGGTTTTCTGAGAGCCTGCTTTTTGTCTTATTTAAGAAATGGTTTAGTTTTCCCAAAAACCAGAATCTGAGTGATTCTGAAGTGATTCTGTCACCATCTGTACAATCAGCCTTTATCTGAACACATACAAATCTTTTTGAGGCATACGTAAGGGCAATAAAAACTTGGAAACATTTCTAATAAGATTCATATACCCAATTAAGTATTGTTGTAGAGTATGCTGTCAGAAGTGGTTTTCTAAGCCTAAGCTTATAACACCTCCTTATGACTCTGTTTTGCTTCCTCACACACTTTGCATAATTATGTGTGTTGAGAATTCTGAAAATATGTATAGACTTCACCAATTTAGAAATAAATCTCCTACCCAAAAATGAAAAAAGTATGAAAGACCTTTACTGCTGAGGTTCTCAATCTACTTATGAACTCTAAGGCCTGACAAACTCTAGATATATAAACAAATTGAAATTAATAGCCATAAATATAAATTGGACATTCTGTTCTAAATATGCAAAAATTTAAATTTTTGTGCAATAGTTCAGAGAGATGCAAAAGGATTTCAAAACATCAAAAAAGTAAAGGTAATACTATTAATTTTTTAAAATCCTTAGTAAAATCCATTATGCAAAAAGATGGACTTTTTAAGAAAAGATTATAGAATAGAAATTAAATAGGGCAAAGATTTTTCCAGAAATTTTAAAACAAAACACATTTTCCTCCCTAAGCATAGCGGTAGATATAAGTCCCCGTTTCTTGTTTAATGTGCTGAAATTATCTCAAAAACAAACGGAAGCTTATGTAGATAAGCCTGAAAGAGTCATATAGAATAAAGTTTCTACTTCCTTAATTGACTTGTGTCTTGAGCGTGTTACCTTGTTAGACTCTCTGGGGTTAAACATTCAGACACTGTATTTCAAATGGGGTCTTCCCTGTTTTATAGATTAGATTAATAAAATAGTGCATTTCCTTGCTCTTCTCCTTCCCAAGTCTACCATTCTTTGTCCATTCCTTTTTTAGTGATTTGTGATAATTTGTCAGTCTCATCTCAAAACACACTAGTTAACTTTTCTTGGTATTCCGCATTCTCTTCAGGGCTAATGTGAAGGATGCTATGGATTCACCATGCATTTTTAATGCCACCATGCTGTGTTTAACTTTCACTTTTCATTAAGCATCAAAACTGTAAGAATTAAATGTCTGATTTTGATGTTTCAATAAAAAGTGACAGTTACATTTGGCAAAACAACAGCAAAAATAATAGAAAAATAATATCTACTTTGACATTAGCACCCTGAAAAGGGTATGGATGGTAAAACAGTCAAGATAAATATATTGAAAATATTAAAATAATTATTTGGACTAGGAAGATTTTCTAAAATTAAAAATAAGACTTTTGTGTTAAGTGATCTAGAAGGCAAAATTTATCAGTATCTGTATTTATCATTTAGGTCATGTATTCAATTACCTTTTGAGACATTGGGATTATAAATCTATTATAAAATATTATTATCCTTATGATAATTTTTATATGTTTGAAGATAATTTGGAATTATTAGTTTCGTTAAGTATAGGGTGTCTTTATTCTGCTCTGTCCTTTACTAATAATTTCTAACTCTGTTTGTTTTCCTTCACATATCTTTTGTCTCTCGTAATCTGAATACTTTCCAGTTGTAACTTTTATTAGGAGTTACAGTGCAGAAAGTCTCTAATTACTGTTCAATGCCATAGTTTACTGAAAAACAGTTAGACTTGGGAGGATGGGACATAAAGTTCAATCTTTAGGCCTGGGTAGATTTCAGCCCTTAAAGCAATGTACACATATATATTGTGCATAATATTTATTTATACTTTTGGAAATCGGATCTATTACATTATAGTTACTTCTTTTACAAATGCTGTACTTTTAATTTTCAGATGCATGTTGTCTTTATGTATTTAGATATTATGTCTTTCGTATTAGATATTAAGAAATGCTTTCTTGCTTTTTTAATACAATGGTCTCATAAATAAGATATTCAAGGTTTAAAATTTATCCCTCATAATGTTCTACCTTTGAAGAAAAAATAAAGCTAGAATAATAATTCTTAAGATTGCTTGAGAGAAACTTATTAAAACATTTGCGTATATTAAATAATTAAACATTGTTTAATAAATATGGTATTTTCTACTCTTCCAAGAAAATCAAGATGACATTGTTGACACAACTGATGAGCCTGCCCAGAGGCTATATTGTCATTACATTTTTGGAATGTCAAGACTAGATCTTAAGAGCGAACATAATTCTAGTATGATGTGTTTGGATTTGTTATTTCTTATATTGCATTAATTATTTTCAGGCACACTAATTTTTCTCCAAGTTTAGTTGTTTGCATACTTTTCATGTTGTTGAAGTGTAGCTCACCTAATCAGCATTTTCTAAATATTTAGCCCTTCTTTCTTTATGTTTTCTATCCCCATGAATAAATGTATTGTTACACATGTATGTAACTTTGTCATTCATCTTTATATTTCTTTATTTTGCTCTGTCTTATGTCTGTCTCTAACAGGCTCATCTCATCTCTGTACTCCCTCATCTCCTACCCTTTGGGTACTCTAAATGCGTTGAAGGTTTCTGAGGTAGTGTAAACCAGCTTGGTCTCTAGGTTAATAGTAATGTACCTCCATGTCTTCATCCCAGTTTCCTTCTAGTGCACGTAATTTACAGTGGATTAAGCAGTAGAAAATAATGATACATTTATGCAATATATTCTATTGATATGAATTTGGCCAAATATAATTTAAAAGTTGCTAAGCTGCTGTTTTTTAATACATATGTGCATACTTTACTTAAAGAAGAAGAGAACTATAGCTAAAGACAAATGAGTTAATATAATACTCAACAGGGTTTTTGAGAATGTACCTTTTTTTCCCCAATAATGAGGTGCTTTAATAATACTGCTATTACTTAAAGTCATAAAATAGTACTTTTGATGTAATCTCATGTTCCTTCCCTACAACTTTATGATAAAGAAAATGACTTTGCCAGTCTCATAATACACTTAGTGAAAAATATATGCTGTAACAAGCAGAAAAACAGCTTCATTTTTCTAGTTAGTATTTACTCAAAATACTCTCAGTTTTCTCCTATGCTAGCCCCATGTCTATTATAATTTGCCCTAGAAAAATACATGGTCTATAATAATTTTTATCTGACACATATGATCCCTCCATGAAGGCTCAGAGGAAAAAAATGAATTCATAACTCAAGGAAAAGTAATTCAAACAGGTGCTAATATGAATACTATATAATATATATCTTAATTGATAAGATGTCAAATATTAGAAATTTTGATTTAAGGTGAAGAACTCTTGAGCTTAACAGTTCAGAAAAATGTATTTAATAAATAGCAAAGAAGATATTAGGTTTCTCAAATATTTCCATTTACATTTAAATAGTCACAGATACCAGTTAACCTTAGCGATATCCACTTTTCATCAGTTTTTAAATAACTTACCCTGAATATAATAAGATTACTCAATTAATGTCTTCTTTCATAGTCATCCTTGTGCCTCAAAATTATGTATGTATTATAAAAACAGAAATAATTAAACATTGCAGTGACATTCATTTATAGCAAATAATATGGGCAGTGATGAGTGGACAAAGATAATATAAAGAAACAGGTAAAAAGCATTTGTTTGTAAGTACTGTGGTGTAGCACTTTAAAAAAATTACTGTATACAATTAACATTCATAAAGCTTTCACACATATATGAGTGCTAAATCCTAACCTTATACTAATTTTTTCCATGAGGGGAAAATATCCTAGCAAATTCTTTGTTATTCTATTAGGAAAATATTCACTTCTGGCTGAAGATAAATCTGTACTTGAAAATTGTCATTCTGTGAACCACTATTGCCTTAGACATCAGCAAGAAAATAAGAGATGCCTTTCCAAAATCTGAATTTATTGATTCTTCTTATGTAATAGCATTTCAGTTAATGAAATTAATTTTGAAATTTAATCCATCATCTTCTTCTGAAAGGTGGTAATAATTGGCATAAGCTAATTGGCATAAAGAAAAATATATTTAAACAATGATTACAATTGATAATAGAACTATAAAATTATTTTTAATTTATGAGGTTTCAATTCATTCTATATACTATAATTCATGCATGAATATTAGTTTTATATATACAGCAAATAAAATGTTAAACTTTTTAAAAGACTTCTATTTTTTCAAAATAACCCAAATCAAACTTGTTAGGTTAATTTTTAAATAGTATCTGTTCATTGTTCAATATACTACCAAGTTGTGAAAACTGCCTTGAGGATATACACATTTAAAGTGTATTGTTTCAACTTTAGCAAATTAACTTACATTTTTGGAAATAATAGACAAGAAATAATAACAAGATTTGAAATGCTATTTAAACTTTGTAGGACTTTTGATGTGATTAAATATATTTAACTATGAATATTAACTACTATTATTTAACTACTGCTCTGAAATATAAAAGATATACAATTTTTGGTCTTTTTGTCTGTCATAGGCTAGTTTTCGTGACTTTTTATATTAGCATACATTCTATAGACATATCTAGAATCTAGGACTAGCAAGAAGTTTACTGTCATCTGATGTGTCTCCTGCTAGTTAAACTCTCAACTAGGTCATTATCAACTTCAATTAAAATATTTATAAAAAATAATTTCTAAATCCCTTGTTCATTATCAACCTTATAAAGTAATATTTTATAAAATTGTTCTTATTTTAGAACAAGAGTAGCATACAACAATAAATCTCAAAATATATTACTTATTATAATTATTACATAAATATTAGTTATTAATTACTGTAATTATTTACAAGGAGAAATACAAGTGTTAATGTTTTAAACATACTGCCTGAGCAGAAGGTAATTTATGAAATGCTCTACTTAAAGTATACAAATGAAAACATAACATATTCAATTTGTTCAAATTTTAAGTTCCACATATTTTCTATCCAATTCAAAATTTAATCTCTTCAAAGTTAATGACTTTGCACTGGGTTAACTTTTGTTTTGTATGTGTTTGGTGATAGACCTAAATAATTGTTCTTCCGTGTAGATTTATACCACATGAAATGATTTATTATAAGAAAGCAGATATATGTGTATTTAATTTATCCATGACTTGAATTTCACCACTCAATTTTACAGAACATTCAATAAATTTAATTTTAAATATATCTAATGTTCTAACTCTTTAAAATATGGAGAAATGATGTGAAACTGGTGATTGAAGACATCTGTTAGTAGCACAAATGCATTATGTAAAAGGTTTTTTTAAAACTACAGTTATTATTTTGAGAATGGTAAATTGAATGGCTGCTAATGAACAGTTCACAGTCACAGCTGCACATTGCGGTTAGAAATGGGAGAATGAAAATAATTTATGTAGCTTGTATGACATTTATCTGAAGTTTATGTATTTCCCTAGAATATGCTATAATCAGAATTTGTGAACATGGTTTGAGGTGAACTTCTTTTAAAAAGTCATTTTATTTTCATCTTCTCCAAATACATTATTTTACATTTTTTAATGAAAGTAGTGAAATCCTTAAGTTCTAGAAGAATATTAAGCCTGTTACTTTCTGGCATTATAACAACTTTAAACTGTACAATTATTCCTATTAATAAATGACCCCTGCTTGAGAGGCTTACTAGTCTAAAAAGCAAACTTATAGTAATTTTTGAAAGTAAATAATTAGTATTTTTAACCCCAGTTGTTAATTTCTAGGTAACAAAGAATAAGTGGACTTTCAGGAGAGCATTTAAAGGAAAGGGTTTTTGTGGGGGGTTTTGCATTTGCACTGGGAGCTTAGAGAAGTTCAGACAGAGACCAAAGTGATCAGAGATGACACTAAAGGTGAATTTAGAATAAAGTTGGGATTTAGGTAGGTAGAGAGAAGAGCCAGGCAGAGAGAGTGTTTCTAACATCTACAATTGATGTGAATAAAAGCACTATTTTGAGTCATTGAGTTATTATCATAAATATGCACAAGGCTTCAAATTTGAATTGTCATTATTCATTTCACAGAAAAAAAACAATAAAGATGGGGAGATGTTTAATTTTCATTGCATTGTTATGAACAAATTTAATATGATTTACTGCAAACAATGTTTCATATTTAGTGAATAATGGAATTTCACCCTTTCTAGTCATTGCCACACTCCCAGTGCTACTATCCACTGAACTCTCATCATCTTCCCTATAATAGGGAAAAGAACTACAAGATAATTATGTTTTAGTTTAGTGTTAATGCAAAACTAATACAATTCAAGTTTTTATCTTTTCTCATTTCACAGGCTAATATCAGTATGCTTATATAATAGAATAATCAGAGGCATAAAATCATATCCATAGTGTTTATACTGTGTGAAATAAGGTATTTCTAACCGAACCCCTTGTATAGACTATAAGAGTTATGGCCAAGGAAGTTTTTTTCATTGGTTTGGCTTTTTAGATGCAATAAAACCTAAAAATATACTATGTATTTTTCAGATAAATATCTGTCATTTTTAATGCTTTACATTTTAAATTCTTCAGGCTGAGCTTAAATCTTAACAGATGTCTATCTTGTCTTTTTATATATACCATTAGTTTTGGTTGAAATCTAGAAATCAATGATACTTCAAAATCCTGGTAACATTTACATATTTTTGTATATAATCCTTATTGAAAATAATATTTTAGAGTTTTTATCTGAAAATTGGTTTAATTTTTTACTGAATTCTCCCATTTCTAACTGTAACTGATAATAAGAATGTTTGTATTAATATAGATCTATTTATATTGACCCTTCATGCTTACATCATAAGTTCATTAAGAAACCTGTTAGTCTAGTTTAATTGAAGTACGTATTTCACTCAGTATGTCTACAACTATGTAAGTAATTGTTTGTATTCTGTCACAACAATCTCTTTTAGCAGGTCAGGTTGTTTCTCCTCAGTCTGCTCCAGCCTGTGTTGAAAATAAAAATGATGTTAGCAGAGAAAACAGCACTGTTGACTTTAGCAAGGTGAGCTTTTCTCCCTCTCATCTAACTAAGTTGCTAAATTACTACTAGAAATTACTACCCATTTTAAGAGGTGTTGATATAATATTTTGCATGCACTTTTTTTGTTTCTTGCCAAAGCTTGATATTGTTACAGATAATGTTAGCATTAAGTCCACATGTAACATTTTGCCTATTCAAAAAAAAAAAAAACAAAACAAAACTGAACCTGTGAGTTTTATGCATAGTATTCATGTTTCAGCCACTTGGTATAATGTTATCTCTTCCAATAAAAAGAATAACTGGGCTTCACAGGGAATTTAACAGAAGTTTAATCTATTTTTGTTTGTTTGTTTGTTTTTGTTGTTCTTTGTTTGAGACAGTCTCGCTCTGTCACCCAGGCTGGAGTGCAGTGGCGCAATCTCAACTCACTGCAACCTCTGCCTCCTGGGTTCAAGCGATTCTCATGCCTCAGCCTCCCGAGTAGCTGGGATTACAGGCGTGTGCCACTGTGTCTGGCTAATTTTTGTATTTTTAGTAGAGACGGGGTTTCACCATCTTGGCCAGGCTGGTCTCGAACTCCTGACCTCAGGTGATCCATCTGCCTCAGCCTCTCAAAGTGCTGGGATTACAGGCATGAGCCACCCTGCCCGGCCAAGTTTAATCTATTGTTTAAAAACTTTGGCTAGTTTGTGTTCAAAATCACTTTTCCTCTCTTTGTGGGAAAGCAAATCATAATATAAAACTGAATTGTTAATGTAATCAAGGAAAAGTCATTACTGTAAGGAACTCCTAGAAGGACGTAGTAAAACTGAGCAGAATTTTAAATAAAAACATATTAAGAACTGACTGGGTTGAGGGATACATCTAATTGGAGACAACTGAAATGAAATCATTAACTTGAATGTATTCTTAGAAAATGAGTCAATGACAATAATGTGATTTTAATTAGCAAATTTCTGACATTGTATATGTGCCATTACAAGCTATGGCAAAGTAACAGTTGAGTAGAAAAGAAGAGTTTCTAGCTGGGTGTGGTGGCACGTGCCTGTGGTTCCAGCCACTTGGGAGGCTGAGGTGGGAGGATTGCTTGAGCCCAGGAGGCAGAGGTTGCAGTGAACTGAGGTCATGTCACTGCACTCCAGCCTGGGTGATGGAGTGAGACCCCATCTCAAAATAAATAAATAAATAAATAAATAAAGACAATGCAAAAGAGGAATTTCGATACTTGGTGAAAATATGGCAGGCTAACAATTCTCTTTATCTGAGTGGCTGAAATAGAAGTAACTCAGAGTAATATTTTAATAAAGGCCCTAGCCCTGGCAATAATTGTAGTAGTGGGAGGAAGTGGGAATGCGTGAAAGCAGTAGAGGAAGTAGCCTGAATCAAGGTTCTGAAAAGATTAATAGTGATCAGCTCCTTGGACCTGTTTCAGAATCCCTCTGACAATGCCTAAATAATCTAGATCTAGTTATGTGCATGCTCTCCCTCTGGTGCCTGGCGGAGTCTCCGTGGGAGCATGGTGTACCAGCTTAAGTCTGTTAATTATGCGTGCAGGGACTGGGAGGCCAACAAAAGGGGCATACTAGTCCATGTGGGATGAAACAAAGGCATGAAAAAGGACCTCCACACCAGCAAGAGAGAGAGGTGAGGGCATACTTGGGCTCTATTTCTACAGTGGTTCAAAGCTCATTTCACTGTATGGAGACATGTGATTCAAACATTAAGCCAGTTCAAATGTATTCCATCTGCCACTCTAAGAACTATCTTTTCAAAGCATTGCATTTTCATTCATCTGCAAGTTGGAAAAAGTTGTCACAAACTGCCATACATTTAATTCCTGATATTCTTAATTTGAAATGATCTTAAAAGCAATAATGTAACAAGCTACATATTTATGTATAAACACATTAACAGCATAAAGAAGGCATATTTAACATCCTCAGAAACAATCATTATAAACCACATAGCTCCTCCTTTCAAATAAATTGTGATTTAACTTTTTAAAAATAATATAACCTTTATACACTGATTGTATATCTCCATATCATTTTGCTTTTGGTTGTGTGACCTGTCTTTGCAGCCTTCAAGAATTCTTCATCACATATGAAAGAAAATGAAGATTGCCAGTTGTAGGCAGGAGTCTCATCTTCTGGTCCCCCCAAACAGTTAAAACTATGGAAGAGTCAAAAACCGATTTCCTTTCTTTTAATCCTTTTCTTTCTCACCACATTTGTGATCACTGGCCTGTTTCATCTTTTAATAGGCAAGTTAAATTTCTAGAGCCCTCTACTTAGTATCAGCTGCCTTTATGCCTCAGTTTCTTGTTCATAGCATGGCACACTGGAAAGAATGTGGCTTTTGAGAAAGAGTGTGAGATCTTGAATCCCAACTCTGGCATTATAAACTCTCTGATCTTGGAGAAGTTCTCTAAAGTTCAGCCTTCTCGTTTGCAAAGTAAGAAAACTATTTACAATTTCATTGTGAAGATTTAATCAAATAATATATAGAGAGATCCTGGGACAGTGCTCGACTTATAGCAGGTGTTTAATAAAAGATGGTTACACTTATTATTGTGGCTATTAGTAGTAGTAGAAATAGTAGTGTCAGAAATAAAACACCAGATCATAATTTAATGTTTTGGTCTCCACTGGGTCTTTAGTGCCTTGAATAGTATTTGGTATGTATTTGTTGAATGAATCCTTCAGTAATGTAAGATCCAAAGTAATGTAAGCCTGGTTTTGAAATTTAAAAAAGACTGAGTAAGATTTTTTACTTTAAAGCCTGAGAAGGCAGAAAAGTAGAGTTTGAAAAGAGCAGTTGTGATCTATCACTATGGAAACAGATTTTAGTGCCAGATTTTGCAGGTGCATGAGTTGATTTTTTTTAGCCTTATGATTTTAGTTTTAGTAGTGAATTTATCAAAATTCACCTAGTTTCCAGGTTAGTTTTCTATTTTAATATTTTAAGTCTTAATATGCAGATTCCAAAACCTCAGAATCTTAATATGTAGATTCCAAACATTTTGAGGTATTAAGAAAAACAAGGTCTTTATTCCTCTCATATGATTTGATCATATTTATTCCATCCACATTCAACCTACATATTTGTAATCCTTCAATGTATAGACCTGTCAAACTTACTTAAGTAATGATTTAGAAAATAACTGAAATTATCAGGTTTTAGCTTCCCATAATACATTTAAAAAGCAGATGTTTCAAAACACTATTTGTTTTTGTTTTTCAAGCTGACAGTAGAACATAGCTATTTTATGTTGATAGTGTTTTCTTTTACTTCAAATGACCCAGAGATGGCTTCACATAATTTTCTACATAGAAAGAACTTTCTTCTGCATCTAGCTTTAGTGTATGAAACATAGCACAAAGAGTTGTATTATTTAATCCTAGAACAGTAGGAAACCTTAGACATCTCCTCATTTAGTCAGCAAGAAAGCTGAATTATAGAGTGATTAAGAGAGCTGCTCAAGGTCACTGGCTAGTGTCAAGACACCATTTCTCCCCAGAGAATCCCTGTGACCTTTCTTGTACTTTCTATAATGGGCTGAAGGCTTAAACTTTCTCCTTAAATTTCCATCTGTTTTTCCTTTAATTCTTAGTGTGTAGTTTGCCCAGACACTTCCAATTTCACCTTGATCTACTATCTAATTTCATTCCCTGTTCCCTAGAAATGTAACTGTTTCCCATCCACAGCTTAAGTATCAAAGGCCCAGAAAGAAATCTTTCCGTTATTAACATAAAGGTGAGGTCTGGAGAGCCCAGAAGCATGAGTGTAAATACAGACCCAGAAGAGTATAGCTTGATTTCTTCAAAATCCTATCCAGAGGACCAGAAACTTCCAGGATTTCTTTCTTGTCCATTCCAAGTGTTTGTGTTCACTTGACAGTTGTCTTAGGGATATAGTTCAACCTAGATTCTCTAGACCTGCTTTGTGTATTTATAATTTTGTAAGAGGTCACAGTCAGGTCTTTAAACATAATATTTTGTTATATTAAAAGTTGCTTAGGGGGCCAAGGGCATGGTGACTCACACCTGTAATCCCAGCATTTTGGGAGGCCAAGGCAGGAGGATCACTTGAGCTCAAGAGTTCGAGATCAAGCTAGGCAACATAGTGAGACCTCATCTCTACAAAATCTAGAAAAAATCAGCCAGGCATGGTGGCACACCTGTAGTCCCAGCTACTCAGAAGGCTGAACTGGAAGGATCAGGATGGCTTGAGCCAGGAAGTTCAAGGCTGCAGTGAGCTGGGATCACACCACTGCACTCCACTCTAGATGACACAATGAGATGCTGTCTCAAAAACTTAACCAAACAAAAGAAGATAGTTTGTCAAATAAGTTTCTTCATGAAGTATATAGTACACAAACACAAAATATAGGGTTGCCCCATAAATATAATATATAATTGTACCTAATATAGAATAATATAATTAGATAATACATAATCAATTACTTCCCAAAGTGTATGATTACTCCAAGAATAATGTAATGAGTATAGTACAATGGCTGCCCCAGATATGTGCTATAGAACTATAACTTATTCCATTTGAAGTCAAAAGATGAATTTGCTTATCCTGAAATTAAATTCTGTATATTTTAATGTTTTTTCTAAATAACAGGTATCAATGACATATTAGATATTTTGTAAGCTTAAAGATCATGTGTAATGACCATATATTTTCTTTTACAAAATTCAACATTTTACAAACATACTATGTACTTATTGATTTAATTAAATTTCATCTTTAAACAGTTATTTCTATAGTCACCACCTGCCTGAGGCACAGACTTTAGTAGTTAAGACAATGGCATTTGTCAAGCAATAAATGAGTTTATAGAGTTTTCAAGGTGGAATTTAAATTTCAGGCATTATCAATATAATTTATATTATCAATTACCAGATTTTTTTTTTTTTTTTTGAGACGGAGTCTTGCTCTGTTGCCCAGGCTGGAGTGCAGTGGCCGGATCTCAGCTCACTGCAAGCTCTGCCTCCCAGGTTTACACCATTCTCCTGCCTCAGCCTCCCGAGTAGCTGGGACTACAAGTGCCGCCACCTCGCCCAGCTAGTTTTTTGTATCTTTTAGTAAAGATGGAGTTTTACTGTGTCAGCCAGGATGGTCTCGATCTCCTGACCTCGTGATCTACCCGCCTCCCAAAGAATTACTAGATTTTTTAGAAAGATGTTTTCTCATTTTAAATTTTGTTTCAGTATATTTATACTGTATCATTGTTCTTTCCATTGAGAGAGAAAACTGTTTATTCTTTTAGTAACAGAAAGGATTATGAAATTTATTATGTTTTCCTCACAGAGCTAACAGTCTATGGGAAATCTTCTATTCCCTCCTTGGGAATTTTTGCATTACAATGAAAATGTAAAGCTTTACTAATTTAAAGCATCTTAAATCTGTACATTTCTCCTAGCTAGATAAATACCTACAAAAATACCACAACAAATCCCATGAAATTTAACCTTACTTATTATAGTAAATAAATACTTTTGCTATCTATACATTAAAAGATCAGGTCCACAAAAGCAAAAATATTTGTTATATAATCCAGTGTACATGAATTATGAATTTACAAATGTATATTTGGGAGTACATTTGTAGCTTAAAAACTTTGGATGTATAATATTTGTTATACATTTTTATAGACAGTTTTGCTTTGTTAAATCATTCTTCCTTTCCTTTAAAATAAAATAATGATTCTATTTAATATTTTTGATGGAGTACTGTAGGATATTTTTATATTTAATCCTTGTGAAAGAATACATGCTTCATATACTAGGTTATATATTTTGTGGTATCCTTATTCTTTGGAAAGATTAATTAGTTGTAAAACTTCCAAATAGCTGTACTATGATCTTGATTTCAGAAAGAAACAAATTTAATGTAGTCACTAAAGTATTACTATGGATTTTTTATTTTAAATTTTGAGAAAAATATTCTCAAATCATTAAACCTGCAGAAGAACTATCTAGGCTAAAAAAAAATCTCAGCCTCACTCATATTTGCCAGAGCTCATTCCTCTCTCTCTCGGCTATTCTCACTTTGATCTTTGGCCCTCATTTCATTAATATCAGAGCATAAGATCAATTACTAGAGCAGATAAATTATTATTCCCCTAAAAACAGAGCTTCATAAAAAGCAACTCAAGTGAATTAGAAACAAGATGTAGATCTTGTACAATTTACATTAAAGTCACTGCTTGTCTTTCACTGAGGCCCTGTACATAAAATTGATACTTATTGTTAAGGATATTTTGCATTCATTTTTTAGACTTCACCCTTTATTCTTAGCATTTCTTCTTGTTAATGATCACTTTTGCTTTGTGTACATTCATTTCAATCACAAACATCTCATGTCAGAAATTCAGCTATAGCTCTTCAGTAACTCCAAATGTTAATATTTTATTCTGATTTTTTCTACTGTGTCATGTCTAAATTCTCAGATGAAAGACCAATATTGAAGAATTACCAGGCCAAATATAGAATGTGAAGAGTATAGAACAACTAGAAAACAGAAGAAGGTTAAAGTCATAATTTATACTATAAAGAGAAACATGATTATATTTCTTTTGACATAAGCATATTTGACTATTAATTAAAATGTATTATGTACAAAAATTAGGTAATGTACTATAAAAATATTAAATCTGTTGGCAAATGCTAATTAAATTACAGTTAAAGAATAGTTATTTAACTGAACTCACATACTTTTCCCTGTCTAAAATTTCAAGATTGTTGAGGCTGGAGAAACTTCGTTTAAAAATAATAAGTAGAAGAACTAGAGTACTCATCTTATTGATGACAAGTTAAAATAATCCACAAGTAAAGAAAAAAGGTTATTATAGAAAAAGGGCAAATGAGATGTTTAACTGTGTGTATTTATTTAAACTATATTTATTCATGGATTACTATATGTGAAGCACTGTGCAAGAATATGATTTACCAGATTTTTCCAGTTTTGATGTATCATATTTACCTGGTGATGCTTGCAGGTTGATCTGCACTTTATGAAAAAGATTCCTCCAGGGGCTGAAGCATCAAACATTTTAGTGGGAGAACTGGAGTTCTTGGATCGAACTGTAGTTGCATTTGTCAGGTTGTCTCCAGCTGTATTGCTTCAAGGACTGGCTGAAGTCCCAATCCCAACCAGGTAAAGAGTATAAAAGCGTCTTTTGTATTTTTCTTAAACCATCTTTTTGTGGAAAGAAAATAAGGATTCAAGGAATTTTCTGTTAGAGTTTTGACTAGAAACTAATGTGAAATCCACAAAACTACTATTAATTTTTGTTTGTGGAGGAGGGGAAAAGTGCTTTAAGAATTATTCTATTCTTTCCTCCCTTCTCTCAAGCTTCTGTTTCATTTTAGGCATATTCCTCATCTCAAGGTACCCTGAAGCCATATGAATTTTTTTTTTTTTTTTTTTTTTTTTTTTACATTTTTGGTAAAAGAAGTGGTAACATGTTAGCTTTTTCTCAAAGGTTGCATTAAATTGTCTGCTAAAGAAAGAAAGGATCCTGTGCATGAGTGTGGTCAAATTCAGAAATAGCAAAGTTACTAAGGTTTGCTTACGCTTGAATAAGAAGGCCTTCAAAATACATGTAAGTGCCATCACTAGGATAGCATCAAATATATGTTTCAATCCTAGGCATAGTGGGCTTCCCACACACAGGGTCTGTAGAATCACTGGTAGAAGTATTATCGCAGTGTGGTTGAATCAGAGTTAAAAGTACAAATTTAATTTGATGATCGGAACTTGTTTCTCATTTAACAATAAAATAACAACTTAGGGATAATACAAACTGAATTATGCTGTTTCTCATTTTTTAGAATAAGGCTATCCATTACTAAAACTGTAAACAAAGAAAAAAAGAAAGAAAGGAAAAACAGAATATCGACTTTAGCACATTAGGTTCCAAGCAATTTACCCAGGAACCTTGTTTTCTTCCATACTCCTACCATCCGTGTGATTCCAAAATGCAGATAGCCTTTTACTCTAGTCCTTTCCTGCAGCAAAACATGTCTATTTAGGGCCCCGTTCCCATATGGCTGGTGCCCTTTGTTTGATGCTACAGCTATCTCAAAAGCTGTTAGTGCGCCTCCTCTTCCAAACATTGAATGCCTTAGCCAAGTTACTTGATGAAAAGTTCAAGTACTGTATCAACTGTAGAATATATATCCTCAATGGATCTTTGGCCTTAACTCAAAATATAGCAGATTACATAACTCCCTGCTCTGATTATGGATAAAATATTCTACAACTATGGAATACACAGCCAGGAGAGGCCTCATTTTGTAAGAGCTCAGCTGACTGGAATGGGATTCAGTGTTTAAGTACCTATGTCTGACTATGGTTTGGGGGAGGAATCTAGTTACTGTTCAGATTATAGAAAGAAGTCTGTATTTATCCTGTTTGAGGGTTATTGAGATTTCTGATACACATCAACTTTTATGTACAAAGGGAAAGGATGAACGGAGCACATTAAAGTGGCATCTGACTGTGATTCAGGCTATATATTTTCTATGGACAACCTGTAACCTATCCAAGGTTTCTGGGAGTCTGGGATTCATATCTAAGATGTTAAACTTGTTCATTGTAGAGTTACTATTATAGCAGTTGAAAATTTCTTTTCAGTCTGCCAAGCAGTGCCTTTGTGTTCCACCACTTAGGAAGGTGTCTGTTGAACTATGAGCAAATCATGACTCTTTATGACAATGATAGTTCTTGTATTTAAAAAGAAGGAAAAGAAAAATTCCCATGAGTAGAAAAAAGCTGTGATGGGGTTATATACCCTTATTTGAAAACTGTCCGGTTTAAGTGACCTTATTTCACACTGAGATAGCAAAATATGTGTAGAGAACAATGGAGAAAAAAATTAGGGCCGCTGTAGAGCAACTGTATGAGAAGAGATTTAAAGACAAGACTATTTAGTTAGGGAAGGTGAAAAATTGAAGATTAGTTGGACAAACAGAATAAAGAAAGCCATTCAGGGTTTCTAATTATCCTTTTTTGGGGAGGACAAAAGGGCATCCTGTTAATACAATGGCAGCACATAGTAGAAATGTCAGAAAATAATCTTTTAGAACTTTAAAAATAGCCCATGGAATGGAAACCTGAAAAATAGCAAGATGTACATAGGTTAGGAAGTTTCTTAGAAAGCGTGAACCCGGGAGGCGGAGCTTGCAGTGAGCTGAGATCCGGCCACTGCACTCCAGCCCCGGCGACAGAGCAAGACTCCGTCTCAAAAAAAAATAAATAAATAAATAAATAAAGCTATTATAGTTGATAAAGCACCTAAGCACCTGCCACCAAATTAAACCATTCCTGTTTTTAATGTACCCTGGACATTTCTAAGTAGTAGAAATTGGTTGGGTTCAGTTGTCATTGACACACACACAAAAATATTGTCACATCCTCTAAAAGTGTGTAATATTTGCCTCATGTAAAAACATGTACGATCTCTAAAGATTATACCTATATGAGGAGTAAAATTATAGTAACTATTTTAGTACACCTTGTAAAGCCATTAGTCTTCATACTTAATAGCATAAACCATTTAACAAATTAACACCATAGAATGATATGGCAGAATATAGGGCATTCTTTAATTTTCACAATTTCCCAGAAGGATTGACCTTCTCAGAGACAGAACAATCACCAGTCTGCTAAAGTTAAGAGTATCTATTGATTTCTTTAAAAGCACCACTTGTGATGATGAATTTGCCAAATGTTTGACCTAATTTAGATGGAATATTATAGTACACACTCTTTTTATTCCTCAGCATTATAAATAATAGATCATTAACTCCCCATTTTCTTCTACCTGGCTGATCTTTGATTCCTGACAATAATTTTTGATAATGAAAATTGCACATACACCTACTGTTTTTTGACTCTATAATATTTTCTCTGTTTTGCTACTGTGTTACCTTTGCCCCCTTTGAACTGTTTGCCATTTTGCATACAAGTGAGTTTTCTTCCTTCCTATTTAGAAAGTTCTAATCAGATTTTACTTTTCACACTTTCCATCTTTAAGAATCGTAGAATCCTTAAAATTCCCAATGGCAACTGCACATACTGTACAGATAACTAAACGGAGAAACACTGTGATTAAAAATCAATCAAAAAAACAGAAAACCATGCATTCCCATTGCTTGAGGATCTTAAGCATAAGAGTCAATCATGGTAAAATTTTTCAAAATAATAATGAACTATGAAAAACTATGAAAGTATTTGACATCATAATCTCCATTTTCAGTAATTCCTTTGAGATGAGTGATTCTGTATTACTAAAATTATTTTTATATTTCTACCTTAAAACATTTTTTTCTTCTTAATTACAGATTTTTGTTCATTCTTCTGGGACCCCTGGGAAAGGGTCAACAGTACCATGAGATTGGCAGATCAATTGCAACCCTAATGACAGATGAGGTATTTATTCAAGTTCATTGGGAACATTTTCCCCCACTAGGTATACCTAAAACTTTTGGAAGTCCTCTTTTCAAGACAGTTTGTTGTGAATCAGATTTCTCTGTATTGAATCCCATTCTCCCATGTTTCCACTATAAAATCTCCTTTAGAAAAATGTTTTCCAAAGGGATAATAAATTAACACCCATGAATATAATATTTTAAAACTTCATAGTGTAAAGAATTTTTTTCAGTGACACTTAGAATATATTATTCATTTTCCCTTTATGGTATATGTGCTGCCAAAGTAAGCACCATTGTTAATATCCTTGGAAATATTGTTTTGAGTAAATAATTTCAAAGTCTAAAGAAAGAACAATCGCAGTTTATCTGAATAGTATACATGACCCCAAAATGCACGCAACATCTGTCAACTCTCTACAGTTGCCTAAATATAGATGTTTTTAACCTGGGAGTTTGGGAACTATTAGAGAAGCTGTAGATAGATTTCAAGGGGCTTGTGATTTCTGTGATAGAGCATGTAAATTTTTCTATGTAAAAAATTTGTATGTAGAGTTCTGGGACTGGAAAAAGCTTTCATCAGCTTTTCAAACAGGTGTATGTCTCAAAAGTAGAAGACCTTTAAAGTAAGAACATAAAAGATGCATCATACCACTATTTTCCTTGACTTGGATTCTCCAACACATTATGGAAATTTGTTGTTATTGTTCACGGGAAGAGCAGATGCAGTAGATCACAGAAGGGGCATTAAATCAAAATTCAGTTGTAAATGAACAAATGGGATTATATACATCTAGATTTCATCTAAATAATTTAATAATGTTTTCATTGAAATACATGGCTGCAGATATTTGAAAATTCTGTAAAAAGAGCCAATTAGTATTATATATTACTTTTTCTATGTTTACAGTAGCTAAAATTTGAACTTGTTTAGGGGGTTCAATATTACAAATTCTTCAATCTGTCCAAATTATGTTTTACAGTGTTATATGAATTAGTTTTTGATATCTACACATAGGAAAGCAAAAGCTAGAAGAAAAACATTTTGTTCCCTCAGTTTTCAAAAGGAATCAACTTAATAAGTGTATTAGTTTACCATGACTGCCATAAGAAACTACCACAAATTGGGTGGCTTAAAATGACAGTAGTTTGTGTTCTCATATTTTTGAGGCTAGAAGTCTGAAGTCAAGGTGTCAGCAGAGCCACACTCCCTTCGAAGTCTCTAGGGGAGGATCCTTCCTTGTCTCTTCCATATTCTGGTGGCTCTTGGTCTTCCCTGGCTTGTGGCAACAGACCTTTGTTCTCTGTCTCTATCTTCACATGGCTTTCTCCCAGTTATCTCTGTGTGTCTTCTTATTTTCTGTTATGAAGACAGACATTTATTTGTCATTTGATTTTGGGCCCATCCTAAATACATCCAAATCATTGAATTTAGGGCCCATCCTAATTCAGGATAATTTCATCTTGAGATACTTACCTTCATTACATCTCCAAAATCTTTATTTCAAATAAGGCCACATTCTGAGGCTCCAAGTTGATGTATATTTTGGGAGGAAATTATCCAATCCTCTATAATGAATAACGTATTCTATTTAGGAAATCTGCAAAAAGACAGGAGAATGAAACAAATAGGTTAATGAGGGCCATACACCTGATTTAGCAGAACTCTCTCTGAGAAAACACTCACAGTATAAAAGCTCTTAGTATTTCCATATTGATTTGTATTGGTATTCTACAATTTAAGTATTATCATTTTCACATACATTTGTTTAATATTTTATTATATTTCAGACAAAAAAATGTTTCCCCATCTAAGAAATTAGGGCATTATTTTAAGATATCTGTGGGGCATGAGACATGTGATAATGTGAGAGAGGATCTTACTGTGTCATGGAATGTACATGTACATCAATGTATCTCTCTCCTCTTCATCCTCTACTTCCCCAATTGGGAATCAACATTTTTCTCAACAGAAAGATGTCAGTTCCAAAGTTTTCTTGACTAATCAGGTGAACACAGAACAGGGAAACATCCATGTTCTATAAATTTCAGATTTAGGATGAGAAGAGAGAAGGGGCTTCCATCTATTTATTTGATTAGTGAGAGCTACCTAATTTGAGAATAAGCATCAATCATGTAATAAAGACTGAAATTTGAGCATAAGCATCAGTCACCTAATTAAAAAAATACATTTTTTTCAATTATTTACACTTGAAAGTTTTAGAGCATGGCTTTAGGTAATCTTTGTAGATTATAGGATACAGAAGCAGAAACTCAACCAGAAAGCTACTCTAAAAGATAAGAGCTGTTAGTTTTAATAGGACATGTTAATTACAGCAGGACATTGATTGAATATCAAAGACTGTTTAAATATTTTTTAAAAAAGAAAACAGATTTGTATTGTTCAAAGCCCAGGTAAAGCAAGTATTCTGCTTATCTAATTGCTTTGAAGGCTATTGAATAATTGTACTAGGCCAGGTGTATTGGCTCACAACTGTAATCTCAGCACTTTGGGATCACCAAGGTGGATGGATCACCTGAAGTCAGGAGTTTGAGATCAGCCTGGCCAACATGGTGAAACCCCGTCTCTACTAAAAATACAAAAATTAGTTGGGTATGGTGGCATATGCCTGTAGTCCCAGTTACTTGAGAGGCTGAGAGGGGAGAATCGCTTGAACCTGGGAAGTGGAAATGGCAGTGAGCCACGATTGCATCACTGCACTCCAGCCTGGATGACGAAGCAAGACTCTGTCTCAAAAAAAAGAAAGAAAAGAAAAAGGAAAAGAACAATTGTACTCATTAAGAATAGAATTTAATATGTTGATTCATCGTTTACCTTGGTTTAAAAAATAGTTTATTGGATTGCATTATCAAACATAAATTCCATGAGAACAGTTACCATTTTAGCATTCAGTATTCACTTTTGTGCCCTGATTTTGCCAGGTGCTCAAATAAATATTCGTTGAGCTAAGTTCTGTTTTTTTCCCCTCTCTGTACTTTGAACACTTAGTAGGTAGACTGCCTTCCTTTTGTATTTTTAGACGTATCACAGTGTCTGACCCTCAGTCAGGGTTCAATAAATTTTTAAAACATGAATCAGATACTGAATATTCTAGTCATCATACCAATATTCTATCTTGAATCAAGCCAATAATTTATTTTCTTCATTTCTGTTGAGCTTTACTAGAGATAAATCATATGATTATGCTTACCGACACTGCTACCAATGTGTTGATCCCTTCACATTCTCAAAAATTATTAAGCACCCCAAAGCTTTTGTGTACATAGATATGTTGGCATTTACCATAGGAGAACATAAAACTGAGAAATTTTAAAAATATGTGTTTATGAATTCATTTAAAAACAACAATAGGGCAGATTCAGTGGCCCACACCTGTAATCCCAGTACTTTCAGAACCTAAGGCGAATGGATCACTTGATGTCACAAGTTTGAGATCAGCCTGGGCAGCATGGTGAAACCCTGTCTCTACAAAATAATTCAAAAAAAAAATTAGCTGCATATAATCCCAGCTGCTCAGCTATTTGGGAGGCTGAGGTGGGAGGATGACTTGAGCCAGGGAGGCAGAGGTTGCAGTGAGCTGAGATGGCACCACTGCTCTCCAGCCTGGGCAATAGAGCCAGACGTTGTCTCAAAATAAATACATAAATAACAATAGTAAAGCCATTACATGTTAGCATAAATATTACGTTTTAATGAAAACAAAAACAAACAAAACACTAAGAGAGGTTTGTTTTTCTTTTTCTGGATATTTGAGCTACCAGTTTCCTCTCTCTTCTAGATCTTAAGTGAACCCTGACAGCAAACGTGCAGAACACATAGTAGCTACTTGGAAGAAATACACATGAAATGAGGTCCAGGTTTACCCCATCCTTTAAAAAAAATTCTTTACTACGTAGAACAGCATGTGCTTTTGAAGCACGTACTTTTGAAGAAGTGTTGGTTCAATCTGAATCTTGAGAGTTTTGAAGGAGTAGTCTCTAGGTGATTCTGAATATTCTTAGATTCATTCATTTCTTATCATATTGCAGTCTGACTTTGGCACTGTCATTCTACTTAAACTGCTCTCAATAAAATTATCATTTACTAAGAATGTGATTACATGTTCAGTATGACATTATTGAACATCGCATTTTTCTTTTTTCCCATAAGAACTGCTAAATTTTGTTGTGTGCTTCGTTTTGACACTAAATCTCTGAGATTTTTTTAATTGAAAGAATTTATTTTTATACAATTTCTAGTGTCATTTAGGATAAAATCAGGAAGAAAAAAATTGTTTGGTTGCTGTCTCAACCCCCAAATCATCATCAATCTTAATTTTTTTCTTTGAATTTTTTAATATACTTTAAGTTCTAGAATACATGTGCCGAACGTGCAGGTTTGTTACATAGTGTTACATATGTATACACATGCCATGGTGGTTTGCTGCACCCATCAACACGTCATCTACATTAGGTATTTCTCCTAATGCTATCCCTCCACTAGACTCCCACCCCTGAACAGGCCCCAGTGTGTGATGTTCCCCTTCCTGTGTCCGTGTGTTCTCGTTGTTCAGCTCCCATTTATAAGTGAGAATATGCGGTGTTTGGTTTTCTTTTCCATTGTTAGTTTGCTGAGAATGATGGTTTCCAGCTTCATCCATGTCCCTGCAAAGGACATGAACTCATCCTTTTTTATGGCTGCATGCTATTCCATGGTGTATATGTGCCATATTTTCTTTATTCAGTCTGTCACTGATAGGCATTTTGTTTGGTTCCAAGTCTTTGCTATTGTGAATATTGCCGAAATAAACATACATAGTAGTATGTTTATATCTTTATAGTAGAATGTATCTTTATAGTATAGTATCTTTATAGTAGAATGATTTATAATCATTTTGGTATATACCCAGTAATGGGGTTGCTGGGTCAAATGATATTTCTGGTTCTAGATCCTTGAGGAATCGCCACACTGTCTTCCACAATGGTTGAACTAATTTACACCCCCACCAACAGTGTAAAAGTGTTCCTATTTCTCCACATTCTCTACAGCATCTGTTGTTTCCTGACTTTTTAATGATTGCCATTATAACTGGCATGAGATGGTATCTCATTGTGGTTTTGATTTGCATTTCTCTGATGACCAGTGATGATGAGCTTTTTTTTCTTGTTTTTTAGCCACATAAATGTCTTCTTTTGAGAAATTTCTGTTCATATCCTTTGCCCACTTTTTGCTGTGGTTGTTTTTTTCTTGTAAATTTGTTGAAGTTCTTTGTAAATTCTGGACATTAGCCATTTGTCAGATGGATAGATTGCAAAAATTTTCTCCCATTCTGTAGGTTGCCTGTTCATTCTGTTGATATTTCTTTTGCTGTGCAGAAGTTCTTTAGTGTTATTAGCTCCCATTTGTCAATTTTGGCTTTTGTTGCCATTGCTTTTGGTGTTTTAGTCATGAAGTCTTTGCCCATGCCTGTGTCCTGAATGGTATTGCCTAGATTTTCTTCTAGGGTTTTTATGACTTTAGGTCTTATATTTAAGTCTTTAATCTATTTTGAGTTAATTTTTGTATAAGGCGTAAGGAAGGAGTCCAGTTTCAGTTTTCTGCGTATGGCTAGCTAGTTTTCCCATCACCATTTATTAAATAGGAATCATTCCCCATTGCTTGTTTTTGTCAGGTTTGTCAAAGATCAGATGGTTTTAGATGAGTGGCATTATTGCTGAGGTCTCTGTTCTGTTCCACTGGTCTACGTATCGGTTTTTCATACAAATGCCATGTGGTTTTTCCACATAGTATAGTTTGAAGTCAGGTACTATGATGCCTCCAGCTTTGTACTTTCTGCTCAGGATTGTCATGGCTATGCGGGCTCTATTTTTGGTTCCATATGAAATTTAAAGTAGTTTTTTCTAATTCTGTGAAGAAAGTCAATGGTAGCTTGATGGGGATAGCATTGAATCTATAAACTACTTTGGGCAATATGGCCATTTTCACGATATTGATTCTTAGTATTCATGAGCATGGAATGTTTTTCCATTTGTTTGTGTCCTGTCTTATTTCCTCGAGCAGTGGTTTGTAGTTCTCCTTGAAGAGGTCCTTCACATCCCTGGTAAGTTGGATTCCTAGGTATTTTATTCTCTTTGTAGCAGTTGTGAATGGGAGTTCACTCATGATTTGGCTCTCTGTCTGTTATTGGTGTATAGGAATGCTTGTGATTTTTGCACATTGATTTTTTATCCTGAGACTTTGCTGAAGTTGCTTATCAGATTAAGCGGATTTGGGGCTGAGACAATGGGGTTTTCTAAATATACAATCATGTCATTATTTCCTTCTCTTGCCTGGTTGCCCTGGCCAGAACTTCCATACTATGTTGAATAAGAGTGGTGAGAGAGGGCATCCTTGTCTTGTGCCGGTTTTCAAAGGGAATGCTTCCAGCATATTCAGTATGATATTGGCTGTGGGTTTCTCATAAATAACTTATTATTTTGAGATCTGTTCCATCAATACCTAGTTTATTGAGAGATTTTAGCATGAAAGGGTGTTGGTTTTTATTGGATAATCATGTGGTTTTTGTCATTGGTTCAATTTCTGTGATGGATTACATTTATTTATTTCTGTGTGTTGAATCAGCCTTGCATCCCAGGGATGAACTGGACTTGATCGTGGTGGATAAGTTTTTTGATGTGTTGCCGGATTTGGTTTGCCAGTATTTTATTGAGGATTTTTGCATCGATGTTCATCAGGGATATTGGCCTGAAATTTTCTTTTTTTGTTGTGTCTCTGCCACATTTTGGTATCAGGATGATGCTGGCCTCATGAAATGAGTTAGGGAAGAGTCCTTCTTTTTCTTGTTTGATATAGTTTCAGAAGGAATAGTACCAGCTCCTCTTTGTAACTCTGGTAGAATTCGGCTATGAATCTATCTGGTCCTGGTCTTTATTTGGTTGGTAGGCTATTAATTACTACCTCAATTTCAGAAGTTGTTATTGGCCTCTTCCAGGATTCAACTTCTTCCTGCTTTAGTCTTGGGAGGGTGTATGTGTCCAGGAATTTATCCATTTCTTCTAGATTTTCTAGTTTATTTGTGTAAAGTTGTTTATAGTGTTCTCTAATGGTAATTTGTATTTCTGTGGGATCAGTGATGATCCCACATTTTTTATTGTGTCTATTTGATTCTTCTCTCTTTTCTTCTTTATTGTCTGGCTGGCAGTCCATCTATTTTGTTCATCTTTTCAAAAAACCAGCTCTTGAAATCATTGATATTTTGAAGGGTTTTTTGTGTCTGTATCTCCTTTAGCTCTGCTCTGATCTTAGTTATTTCTTGTCTTCTGCTAGCTTTTGAATTTGTTTGCTCTTGCTTCTCTAGTTCTTTTAACTCTGATGTTAGGGTGTCAATTTTAGATCTTTCCTGCTTTCTCCTGTGGGCGTTTGGTGCTATAAATTTCCCTCTAAACACTGCTTCAGCTGTGTCCCAGAGATTCTGGTATGTTGTGTCTTTGTTCTCATTGGTTTCAAAGAACTTACTTATTTCTGCCTCAATTTCGCTATTTACCCAGTAGTCATTCAGGAGCCGGTTGTTCAGTTTCCATGTAGTTATGTGGTTTTGAGTGAGTTCTAATTTGATTGCACTGTGGTCTGAGAGACTGTTTGTTAGGATATGTGTTCTTTTGCATTTGCTGAGGAGTGTTTTACTTCCAATTATGTGGTCAATTTTAGAATAAGTGTGATGTGGTGCTAAGAAGAATATATATTCTGTTGATTGGGGGTGGAGAGTTCTGTAGATGTCTATTAGATCTGCTTGATCCACAATTGAGTTCCAGTCCTGAATATCCTTGTTGATTTTCTGTCTCATTGATCTGTCTAATATTGAGAGTGGGGTGTTAAAGTCTCCCACTATTATTGTGTGGGAGTCTAAATTACTCTTTGTAGTTCTTTAAGAACTTGCTTTATGAATCTGGGTGCTCCTGTATTGGGTGCATATATATTTAGGACAGTTAGCTCTTCTTGTTGCATTGATCTCTTTACCATTAGGTAATGTCCTTCTTTGTCTTTTTTGATCTTTGTCAGTTTAAAACCTGTTTTATTGGAGACTAGGATTGCAACCTCTGCTTGTTTTTTGCTTTCCATTTGCTTGGTAAATGTTCCTCCATCCCTTTATTTTGAGCCTGTGTGTGTCTTTGCCCATGAGATGGGTCTCCTGAATACAGAAACTGATAGGTCTTGACTCTTTATCCAATTTGCCAGTCTGTGTCCTTTAATTGGGGCATTTAGCCCATTTATATTTAAGGTTAATATTGTTATATGTGAATTTGATCCTGTCATTATGATGCTAGCTGGTTTTTTTGCCCATTAATTGATTGCCCACAGTTTCTTCATAGTGTCAATGGTCTTTACAATTTGTTGTGTTTTTCAGTGGAAGGTACCAGTTTTTCCTTTCCATATTTAGGACCTCCTTCAGGAGCTCTTAAAAGGCAGGCCTGGTGGTGACAAAATCTCTCAGCATTTGCTTGTCTGTAAAGGATTTTATTTCTCCTTCGCTTATGAACTTAGTTTGGCTGGATATGAAAGTCTGGGCTGAAATTTCTTTTCTTTAAGAATGTTGAATATTGGCCCCCACTCTTTTCTGTCATGTAGGGTTTCTGCAGAGAGATCCACTGTTAGTCTGATGGGTTTCCCTTTGTTGTTAACCCGACCTTTCTCTCTGGCTGCCCTTAATATTTTTCCCTTCTTTTCAACCTTGGTGAATCTGATGATTTTGTGTCTTGGGGTTGCTCTTCTCGAGGAGTATCTTTGTAGTGTTCTCCGTATTTCCTGAGTTTGAATGTTGGCCTGCCTTGCTCAGCTGGGGAAGTTCTCCTGGATAATGTCTTGAAGAATGTTTTCCAACTTGGTCGTATTCTCCCCACCACTTTTAGGTACACCAATCAAATGTAGGTTTGGTCTTTTCACATGGTCCCATATTTCTTGGAGGCATTGTTCATTCCTTTTCATTATTTTTTCTCTAATCTTGTCTTCATGCTTAATTTTACTAAATAGATCTTCACTCTCTAATATCCTTTATTCTGCTTGCTTGACTCAGCTATTGATACTTGTGTATGCTTCACAAAGTTCTTGTGTTGTGGTTTTCAGCTCCATCAGCTCATTTATTTTCTTCTCTAGCTGGTTATTTTAGTTAGCAATTCCTCTAACCTTTCTTCAAGGTTCTTAGCTTCCTTGTCTTGGGTTAGAAAATGCTCCTTTAGCTTGGAGGAGTTTGTTATTAACCACCTTCTGAAGCCTTCTTCTGTCAATTCATCAAACTCAGTCTCCATCCAGTTTTGTTCCCTTGCTGGCAAGGAGTTGTGATCCTTTGGAGGAGAAGAGGCATTCTGGTTTTTGGAATTTTCAGCCTTTTTGCACTGAAAAACGTTCTTTTTTTAATTAAACCAATAGTCTAGTGAAAAGACAGACTAACATATAAAAAGTAAAATATATGGCCTGTGGTGATAAGTGCTGTGAAGGAAATAATCGTGAAAGCAGAAAAGGGAGGTAGAGGTGGGCTGGGGAGAGTTACAAGTTAAAATAAAGTGGTCAGAGAAGATTTTACTGAGGAGATATTTTAGCAAAGATCCTAAAGGAAGAAAGAGAGCGACCTATGTAGTTACCTGAGGGGAGAGCTTTCCAAGCAAAAGGATAAACAAGGGCAAGGGCTTTGGGACAGGAGTGTGCCTGGAACATCTGGGGAACAAAGAGGACAACATGGCTGAGCAGAAGTGAGAAATGGAGGGAGCAGTAGGGGAAGAGGTCAGAGAGGTTATCGGATGGGGGTCAGTCTGTACTGGGTATTTGTAGGTCATATAAGGACACTAAGTGAGTTGGGAAGCAAACAGAAGGTTTTTATTAGAGTTGACATGATTTGTCTTACATTTAACAATGTCCGCTGGGTGCGGTGGCTCATGCCTGTAATCCCAGCACTTTGGGAGGCTGAGGTGGGCAGATCACCCAAGGTCGGGAGTTAGAGACCAGCCTGACCAACATGGAGAAACCCCGTCTCTACTAAAAATACAAAATTAGCTGGACATGGTGGCACATGCCTGCAATCCCAGTTTCTCAGGAGACTGAGACAGGAAAATGACTTGAACCTGTAAGGTGGAGGTTGTGGTGAGTCGAAATTGCACCACTGCACTCAAGACTGGGCAACAAGACTGAAACTCCATCCAGAAAAAAAAAAAAAAAAGAAAAATTGTCTGTCACTTGGCTGCTGTGTTCAGAATAGACCATGGAGGAGCACGGATGAAAGCAGAGAGACCACTTCAGAGGTGATTGCCACAGTGTAGGCAAGCAGTGCTGGTGAGAGAGAAATCAGTGCAGTTCCAATCCAAATTCCAACAAGATTTACTGAGGAACTTGAAAAGCTTATTCTAATATCCAAAAGAACTATCAGAAATATCTGAAAATCCAAGAATAGTAAAAACATGCTTGAAGGAAAATGAAATAAAACCTCATGTGCTGGAATTTCTTCCTAATTCCTTGTTGAGAACTTTTCTCCTTAATTTTTCATTCTGGTTTCTTCATCACAAATTTTTTCCTCCTTCCTATATCATTTCTATATGTTCACAAAGATGATGTAGAATCTCCTATCTTATAAGAAGAAGCAAATGAAAGGAAGCAAGGAAGAGGAGGAGAGGAAAGGAAACAAGGAGGGAAGAAAGAAAGGCGTTTATTGGTGGTATGAATTTGGACAAGTTAAATAACCTGAACTCTCTCTGCCACAGTTTCCTCATCCTTAAACCGGGAATGATAATAATTGTACTTATTTCATGTTTTTTTGTGATTAGTATATACTTATTGCCTACTATATATTAGAGATAAGGTGGTAGAAATTAAAGACATGGTCACTGGCCTCATAGAACAACCCTGAAATCATCCTTGACTGCTTTAATTCTTTCACATCCCAAATCCAATCTATCAGCAAATCTTCCTGGGTTAACTTTCACAATAGATCCAGAATTTACCACTGTAGTTCTCATTTTCTGCACTGTTACCCCCTGGCTTCCACTGTCATCACTGGGTTCATGTCACCATTATTATTCTATTATTGCAATAGCCTCTTTTTTTTTTTTTCTGCCCTTACCCCACTTCATCCTATTCTCAACACAACAGCTAGAGCAATCCCTCTTCTGCTGAAGACCTTCTAATGGCTTCCTAGCTCATTCAGAGTAAAAGTCTAAGTTCTTATGATGACCTACAAAGTCCTACAAGATGTCCTTCCACCTCCTCCACCTTGCCTCTTAGACGTCATCTGCTACTTTCCCTCTTGCCACTTCTCAAAGCATACTCCACACTGGTAATTCTGTCTGCCTGGAAAGCTCTTGTTCCTGATAATGATAGGGCAGGCATCCTTACCTTCTTCAGGTCCTTGCTGAAATGTCTACTCATTAAGACCTTCCTTAATCACCTTACTTAAAATTGCAACAGTCCTCAGTCATACCCTTATTCCCCTTTTCTGCTTCATTTTTCTCCATAACACTTTCCATCGTCTACCAAAATATACACTCATTTATATTGTTTGTTTTCCATCTCATCCCTCCCCTTAGAATGTAAGCCCCATGAGGGGGTGGATTTTTCTTGGTTTTGTTCACTGCTCTAGCACTAGCACTTAAATAGTTTGATAAATATTTACTGAGTGAACGTTCAAAGCTCATATTTTATCAGAGAAAACAGGCATTAAACAACTAATTATATAATTAATAATTAATTATAATGAATAATTATAATTACAGTGAAAGCTGTCAAGAAGGAGATGATGTTAAGATTATTAACAAAGCATATCATCTTGTTTGAGAAGGGGGTCAGGGAAGTCAGGGGGTCAACTGAAATCAGACTGTTAGGTTAGCTAGACAAAGAAAAGGTAGAAGAGGAATGTAAAATAATTAGGTTATTGATAACACTGGTAATAGGGAAACAATAGTAAGTACTATGTATGATTTAAAATTAAACAAATTATGGCATCTATACCTTTAGGGAGCTTTAAAATAATAGGAAATCTGTTGTCCTGGATGAATTTGAATATTCGTCTACATAAAACAGGGTATAGGATCATGTGATCTTTCAAAGCAGTTTTCTAATTAAATGTGATCAAATTAAGAAAGATTTCAAGAGAGTTGTTACTAACAGGAAAAGAGTAGAGTTGCTAAACTCTCATTGAAGACTAAGAACTTTTGCAATTCTTAAGTGTTCCAGTTAGGTCTCAGGGCCATGTAACCATCTTTAGAAGAGGCTTGTGGCATGGAAATCTTTATTTTTAATATTTGAAAAATCTCCTTCTCAAAATACAACTAAACCATTAATAGATCTTTGATATTTTTGTATTATCCTAAGCAAAGTCTGTTTATCAGACCAATAATGTTTTGTGAAGTGTTCTTAGTTGGAAAGTCAAGAAAAAGCTTTCTAAAATGATCATTATTACTTAGCAGTTTATATTGAGTATCAAACCAGAAATGGAAACAAACGATCTGAAAGTAGAATAGAATATTTGAAAGCAAGATTTTCCTGGCAATTTTGGGACATTTGGTCACTGTAGTTTAGGCCAGCATAAAGAATACTATAGGAGTCCCTAATCTCAAATACTTGTATCATTTCATCCCAAGTGAAATTTAAAGTTTCAGAAATATTTATATTATGTTCAGTGTAAATCAATTTTTTCTCTTTCTCTTTATTTTTATTTTCCACACTTATTATATTAAGTACATAATTTCTGTGTATGTTAAGATAAATTAGGTTAGACTGCAGGAATAACCAACTAAAATATTAATGGCTTAAAACAATAAGGGTTTATTTCTATCATGCTAAATGTTCATCAAGATCTAGGAGAGAGACTCTGCTCATTATAATCACTTAGGCTTCCTGCGCGTATAGAAGCTCTATCTGTACCTGTGTTTTCTCAGTCACTAAACCAGAAAAAAAGCAATGTGATAAATCACACATTGGTACTCATAACTTCCATTCAAAAGTGACATATGTACACCCAAGTAGAATATACCTAATCCAAATATCAAAGAAGGCAAAGAAGTACAGTCTTACCACGTGGTCTGTAAGAAAACCTAGAATATCTGTGAACACCCTAAATGACTAATATAGCACATGTGTGTGGAGGGGAGGTGGAGAGGATAAGTACGAAATGTAACTCATACTTTGTGTGGAAATACACTTTCTGTACTGAGAAGATATAATGTGTAGTTGGCCCTCTGTATCTTCAGGATCTGTACTCTTGAACTTAACTAACTGCAAATCAAAAATATTTGAAAAGTCAGGGTGCAGTAGCTCACACCTATAATCCCAGCACTTTGGGAGGCCAAGGTGGGGGATGGTTTGGGACCAGGAGTTCAAGACCAGCCCAGGCAACATAGCAAGACCCTGTCTCTACAATAATTTTTTTAAAAAATTAGCCAGGTTTTGTGGTACATACCTGTAGTCCCAGCTACTCAGAAGATAGGAGCTTAAGCAGGAGCTTAAGCCTAGGAGTTCAAGGCTGCAGTAAGGTATGACTATGCCACTGCATTCCAGCCTGCATGACAGAGCGAGACCCTGTCTCTAAAAACAAAAATCAAAAATATTCCAGGGGGGGACAATAAAAAATAACAATGTTACAATAAAAACCATATGCATAAAAATTATACAGTATAACAACTATTTATATAGCATATACATTGTATAGATATTATAATAATCTAGAAATGATTTAAAGTACAGATGCTTCTCAACTTTCAATGGGGGGTTATGTCCCCCCATTGAAAATACCATAAGTGGAAACTATGTTTTTGACTTATGATGTTTTCAGCTTGTGATAGATTTATCCAGACTTAACCCCATTGAAAGTTGAGGAGCCTACTCAATGCATGTCACTTTTGCATCATCATAAAGTCAAAAGATTGCAAGAGAAACTATAGAAAGTTGGGGACCCTCTAAATACAGGAGGATATGCATAGGTTATGTGCAAATACTGCTCCATTTTGTATAAGGAACTCAAGTATCCATAGATTTTTGGTATCTGCAGGGAATCCTGGAACCAGTCCCCCAAAGATACTGAGGAATGACTATATATCCAGAAAATACTAATTTATAACCTCAGTATTATTTTCAAAGTTGAAATAAAATTAACCCTTTAAATTAATGTATTTATGCCAGGGTATAAATACTGCTGAAATTTCTGACACATTTTACAAATTTTTATTTCTATTTTTAAGCAAAGACTTCCTCCAGGAATGATTTTCCCGCACATAAATAACTTTTGCCTAATTCTAGTTTAATGAGCTTCCTTTCATCCTCCTTTTCCTTTCCCTTACTCCTTCCCTCTAGAAATTTCAACATTCATCTGACATCATAAGAAAAATGGTTACCTATATGGATCCATAAAATAAATTATAATATTTTACATTATAAACTTCTTTAGAGTCAGAGCTGTTTCTTCAAATTGTTATAATCACATGTGAGATCACTGTGTTGAAAACACTGAACACATTAATATTTCATAATTATTTTTAAACTATAAATAATATTTCTATTTCTTCTAAAGGTATTTCATGATGTTGCTTATAAAGCTAAAGATCGTAATGACTTGGTATCAGGAATTGATGAGTTTCTGGATCAGGTTACTGTTCTCCCTCCTGGAGAATGGGATCCAAGCATCCGAATAGAGCCTCCCAAAAATGTACCTTCCCAGGTATGTATATTTGAAGACATTCTTTGAAATTGAATATTTTTTGTCTTTTAAATGCATGTTTCAGAATAGCATAATCCATCAAGAAGATTCAGATGATTTAAATGATAGCCTCGAAGGCAGAAGGGGCATGAAGTTACAAGATATTTCTTAATACTCTCCAACACACATTACTGAGAAACTTGGCAGTTTGATGACAACCTACTAATCCAACAGTGCCATATGTCTGGAAAGATTTTAGACCCTACTTAACATGTATTATACAAGAGGAATATTAAAATTTTAATAGCAATATAAAATATGGCCTGAGAGAAAGCCCATTACTGTCCTTCTATGTTTTGATACATCACTTTGAAATTGGCAAGCATTAGGAAAATTCAAAGACATGACAATCACATTATGTAGAAAACTCCATATTTACTACTGCTAATCACAGTAAATATTGGGAAGATTTTAAAATTGTAATTCTTATATTTGTATTGCTTTTGTGTGGATGTATGATATAAAGATTTTTAAATTTTGCTTATGAACATGTAATGGATATTTTACCCATCATACAATCCAGAAAGATAGAAATATAAAGCATTGCTATTTTCTAGGGTCACTTTTTAAATTGCAGTCATGACTATTAAGAATGATGACCAAATGTTTGTTAAGCTCACTCCTCACACTGCCACCTCTATGCCTACTGAATCTGCCTCCCACAACCTTCCCAAGTTGTTATGTATTTAGTCTTGCCTTTGGCCTTTGCCCTGCAGAGTTCAGCCTGGTCTGACTCTGCTGCCCTAATGGAAGTGACAGATAGTCTAATTGACCCAGCCCTGGAATTGGAAATTTTCCTGCTTTGCCAGAGGTGGGCAAATGAGCAGTTGTACCACTCAACCATGAATACTTAAAAAGGGTATCTCAATTTCACTGTCAATTTAAAGAAACTCTATGGATACCTCATTTTTACATTTTCATTTTGAAGTCATTTCATAATTATTAAAGACTATTTCCTTTTCTCAAAACTTACCATTTTGTGATTCTGTAACTGCTACCACATATTTCAGTTGATCTATTACTAAAATAAAAACAGTTGCCTAATAATTAATTATAGGGGTTATAGATTGTCTCATTCCTGTACTTGTAGAATACATCTTTATACTAATGATATTAGAAAAGGCAATATAATGCTTCCTGAATATGTAGAAACTCCTTAATTAATATTATTTGGAGAAATTCAGCAAAATATTAACACATTCAGAATGAGGCTTTAAAATTCACTATAACACCAATTAGCTATTGAAACATTAAAGATGAAGTTAAGTGTTTTTGAAAACAGCTTTGTGAACAATAATGTTTTTGAGGCAAGTTGAGTGATGGGAGGCCAATATTGTTTATGATTTTATGACACCCTTTAAAATCAGAATTAATTATTGGATTCTGGGTATTGAGAGGCAGTCGTAAAAAGAACATCAAATTAAAAATTAAGGCATCTGGATTCTGCAATTATCTATATATGTATGGCCTTGAACAAATGTTTTAACTTCTCTGTTGATGCTCTATAACAGCACTCTCCAATAGTCTTCCACAATAATGGAAATATTCTATATCTATGCTGTCTAGTAATCAGGCCACTAGTAAGCATTAGAAATGTTGCTACTATAACTAAAGAACAGAATTTTTCATTTTAATTACCATAAATGTAAATAGACATATGCAATTTGTGGTTATCATATAAGACAGCATAGTTCTATACAACAAATTTGAATTTCAGATATGCTTTATGCTTCTTTTCAACATTCATGTTTTAAAAAAGTATGTTGTGATCGAATAATAGATAGCATGAGGCTATGTTTTCTATTAGATGGAGTGAAATGAGTTAATATGTATTAAACATTCTGACCTCATACTCATTCAAATTTTTTTTATTTTGAGATGGAGTCTTGCTTTGTCGCCCAGGCTGGAGTGCAGTGGCGTGATCTCGGCTCACTGCAAGCTCCGCCTCCCGGGTTCATGCCATTCTCCTGCCTCAGCCTCTGAGTAGCTGGGACTACAGGCACCCGCCATCACGCCCGGCTAAGTTTTTGTATTTTTAGTAGAGAACGGGGTTTCACCGTGTTAGCCAGGATGGTCTTGATCTCCTGACCTCGTGATCTGCCTTCCTCAGCCTCCCAAAGTGCTGGGATTACAGGCGTGAGCCACTGTGCCCTGCCCAAATATTTTTACCATTGGGATAATTTTCATCTTTTTTATTCATTTGAAATGTGCAAATCCCAGCATTTTAAATACTTTTTTTCCTTTCAGTTAAGAGAAGATTAACCTGTCACCTCCAGTGATAACTGTGAAAATATTCATTAGAACTTTGCGTCAGTCATTAAAATCATTCCCTTTTGTGTACTCTCAACTTATTTGCTCTTCTCTCATATCATGTACTTACTTATCAAAACCATAACCCTATGAGAATCCAACACTTCACTCTGTACCGCACTGATGAAGCTGAAGCTGAAGGAAAACATGTAACTACACTGACTGGTCTCACATAAATTCATGACCACATACCTTAAGTGAGCCCTTCGTGTTGCAGGTTCATCATACTACACTTCCCTAGTCCAATCATACTCACTTGATGACTATTTCACACTTATTCTTCTCTCCTCAAGCCTTCAGCGCATCCTTTCTGACCCTCACTCTCATATGCTGATGTGCCTTTTACTTCCCTAAGAAATTTGAAACAATCAAAAAAGAACTCGTATAAATTGCTACCATCATACCTACCCACCGGCCAGCATCTGCATCCACATACTCTGCCTTCCTGTTCATTACTATTGATGAACTAGCCAAAGTCAGCCTTCTACTTGTGCACTAGAAAGAGCCTCTCTCTTCACATCTACTCAAGAGCACAACTCTACCAATTCTCCTCTTTCTCTTCTATATCATCAAATCTTTTTTTCTGTATTTTATCACTTTTATTAGCATACAACATACTATTAAATTTACCAATCTTAAATAAAAGAACTCTCTTGGTACCACTACCCAGCCTACCACTCTTATTCATTCCCTTTTGCAACAAAATGCCACAGAAGAGTTCTCTACGCTACTTGCCTCCAATTACTCTCCTCCAATTCTCTTTTAACACTCCCTCCAAGAGGCTTTTGCCCCTATCACTTCACTAAAATATGTACGTGAACAATGATCTCCACAATGCTAAGTCCCATGGTCAATTCTCAACCTGCATTTTATCTAACCTATCAATGAACAGCATTTAAGAGTTAATGACTCCCTTTTCCTTAATACATATTCCTTACTTGGCTCCCAAAGCATCACCTTCTGTTAGTTTTGTCATTGTAAAATAGAGTTAATTTATCTAGTCAGTAGTATTCTCCCAGAAGACCACATAATAATACTTGCTTTCTGAGACTTGTGAAAGCTATGAATTGTTTTCCTAGGTGATTGGGAAGTAGGTATTGAGGGTAACTCTTAAATCCCTTTATTAATGTATCCTATTTACCTGTAAAGACAGTTCCTTCATCAGTTAACAGATGCTTCTCTTTTATCTTTGAACTTTAGTCTTATTGCATCCATCCATTTATCTGGGGAAATTGTTAAAATATTAAGCAATAAACTTTCTTATATTGTATATTTTTCAAAACCTTTTTTATGTGTTAAACCTGTGTCATTCTACCTAGATGTCTCCTGGTAAGTGAGATCAGTTTATGAGTCACTTTTGTTTTTCATGTTTACACTAATTATATTTTGGAATGGTGGTCAAGTAAAAATCGTAATTTCACCACTTAAGATTTTTTCCTATTATCTTTTGAAGTGCTTTTGAATACATTGGTGTGCTCTAAGATCACCATAGGTAGGATTTTAGGTAGAAATTTCTGATTTTTAAAAAAATCATATTCGCCAACAAAAGTGGGTGGAATAGACCTTTGGGAAAACAATACTTACCTGAATCTCCACTAATTTGTCATTGGTTAAATTAGACGCCTCCTTTTTTACAATCGTCTTTGACACTCTATGAGTTAGAGAGACCCATATTGTAAACTATTTACTGGGTAGAAAGATACTAGCTGGAATAACACAGGGAAATATACTTTAAAAATAGTGATGATGGTTACTGTTCTTTGAACAATTAAACTATGCCAGGCATATAACACCACCATACTTAACACCTCCTCACGCCAACCTACCCGCATCCTGATCTCTCTCTTTCCCCTTCCCTTACTTCATTTTTCTTCATAGCTCCCATCTGTACCTGATATTTTCACTAACAGGATGCTTTTTCTTGCCTACCTTTGCAGCTCTAGCATTCATTACAATGAATGGCACACACTAGGCACTTAGTACTAGTTAGTAACTAGTACTGTTAGTATTAGTTGAAAGAATAAATAAGTTTCCATCATCTTATTTAATTCTCTTAGCCACACTATAAGATAGATACTGATGTTACTCCCAGTAGACAGAGGAAGAAACTAACACTTTAAAAGGCTAAATAACTTCCCAGATGTTAAGCAACAAATAAGTACAGAGCCTAGGTTCTCAGCTATTGTGCATATTGCTTCAAGGAAAATGAACTGTTATTGTTATTTACAACTAACACCTGAAATTACAATAAAACAAAACACACGAACAAAGAAACTCTCCACAGGAGAAGAGGAAGATTCCTGCTGTGCCAAATGGAACAGCAGCTCATGGGGAACCAGAGCCCCACGGAGGACATAGTGGACCTGAACTCCAGAGAACTGGAAGGTTAGTGAAAATCACTTCCATGGGACTTCAAGGACCAAATGACATACCATTCTTCTCTGTTAGGAATTGCTATTTTGGGATCTAATTTATTTTATACTTTTAATAGCTGCTTTTTGAGGGTGAAAATGCCAATTAGTTTGATTTCTCTGAAGTTGCTAATGATTATCATTACTGTTAAACTAAAACAGTGGAGACACCCTTCTATTATACTTTACCTAGTCTTTCATTTTGCTGTGCATAAAATGCATTCCCAGATTCTTAGAATGAAAAGGAAAACCGTCAATTGACCCTTCCAAAAGAACCCATTGAAAGCTTCAAGTTCAAGATAGAAATAAAACTAAATACCAACAACTCAGTCTTGTAGGCCCTATCTCATTAAATGCAAGTAGGATGTATATAATGGTATTTTTTATTTTTACGGCTGTGATTTGAAAGAGCTATATGATTTATTTTTCTAATCACACATCTTTGAAGAGATGAAAGCTTCAATTTATTTCTTAAAATGGTGCTTTATGGGTTTTCTTTGACAGCTTGTCTCTCTCTAAGCAATGTGTGAGCAGAAAATCAGAAACCCTTGGGTGGGTCTCTCTTCAGGGAATATGTGTATAGCCTCCATTATAATTAAAGGCAGTTGCAAAGACTTTGCAGGAATGGTGCTCCCTCCCCTCAAGGCCATTTTCTGTACTGCTTGCAATGTGTCCTCTAAGCTGACTTTCCAGTTCCTGAGCACTCTGCGTTTTAATTCTATGTTCTTTCCATTTATCTATGTGTTGTCTCTGAGGAAATGTCCTTTAATGTCTTCCTCAGGCTTGATACCTAATTTGAGATGGTTCAAACAATTTTTTCCTTTTCCCTTCACTGGAACCTTTGTTACTCATTCTGTTTGCTTTCATACTTTTGAATGCTGTCTTTTTATTTTTGGTGGTATTTTTTTCTCTTTCTCAGGTGTAACATGCCACATAGCTTAGATTTTTTTCGAAGTTCACTTTTCCTTACTGCTTCCTAAATCCTCCCAGGTCACCAATATCCGGTATCTTCGCTTCTCCAGAGTTCTTCCACAGATTCTGTTGCTGACATGACTTGAAGTATCCATTACTCATCTGCTCTCCTGGAGTTGCTGGTGTACATCTGGGCTGCTCTTGCACTGTTCTCTGTAATGAACTCCCACTTCCGGATTTAGATTTTTACTGCTAAAAACACATTTATTACACAGTACTATAACAACTATTCAGACTAATGTATGCTCTAATAAGTAATTGATTAGAATCAATGGTCTAATATAAAGTGCTATCAAAACTATAAATATTAATTACTAATTAATAGCTCATAACCACCTCAAATTCTTTTTGGGATTAGGTGGGATATAAATCATAAATGAATGCCTAAATAGACTGGTAGAGTAAATCTGTTTTGAATTGTGACTTTGATAAGTTAACAAATTATTCAGAAATGATCCCCAAAATAAAAAAAGAAATATGTGTATGTTTTACTAAACATGGGTAGAGAAGCCTAAGGTGATCTTTATGTGTACAAATATTTCACAGGTTCTCTGCAAGCTTCTCTGAGTTTCAAATGTCCTTTTATTCAATTGAAGTTTCATTCTTCTCAACCCTCTCCTACTCCATAGCTCTCTGATGGACCCAATCATAGGAAAATATAGTGATCTTATACCTGCATAATAGTAGAATAGTTACTATTAGGTAACGATTACAGATAAATCAGATCAGAGAAATTACATGGTAAAATATTTTAATTATTCATAATATATACATCTTTTATTTCAAATTCTAACCAGAATATTTTTCTAAAAAGAACAATCCTTTCTGAGGTGATTCTAGGACTGCTAAATGAATATTCCTATATATAAAATAAATAAGAAAAATGTAACAGTTTTGTGTGATCCAAGTATACTCAGCATGCTGGCAGTTTATTGGAGCATAAGTTTTTTTCGCCATTAACATTAACCTTCACGTAGGAACTTACTCATAGTCTTATTCATTTTGCTATCACATCATTATTCCATGGAACAAAACAACTTACAGTAGCCAAATGTTAAGTCTGCATACTGTTATTAGATGTTCATAAAATGAGAATACCTACTTATTAATGCTCTCATTTCTAATATTTTTAAAAAGCTCTCAAATTTAAAGCATCATTTCACAGTTTAATACTTTTCCCCGAAAAAAATTCTCTTTCAAGTGTTTCAACATGGTTTTGGATATATTTGGAGTAAATAAATTTATACCAAGTAAGGTCACTATTGTCTTGTGAATCACAGATGTTGGGATGTGTTAACGCAATAGTGGATCAAAATTACATTTATCTAGTTTGATTATTATTAAGGACTCCCTCCTAGTTTTCTAAAAATGAAAACAGCTCCAGAACCTATCTGTCTCTACTAAGTATTGCTGCCATCCAAAAGGACATTTAAATGTCTTCCTGCAACAATATCTAGTGAGGGATTTTTGTTTGTTTATTTTTTGGCTGAGAGAGTAGGTAACTGGAGCTATGGTTAAACATTGCTTTTTCTCTCTAGGGTGATGCTCACTACTGGAGTATAAAAAAGCCAGCTAACCCTCCCTCCCTCACTCCCTGCTATGCTAAATGGAATTAAACATTTAGAAATACTGCCAATGATTGAGGGTGGTAGGCCTGAGTTTAGGAGGAGTAGGTTGACGTAGAAATGGCACAGAGATTAGAGTAATCCTTGAATCTCATTATCTGGATTATGATTGTTGAACAGCTCTGAACCTTGTTTAAGAGAACCTGGGATTTTTGGTGGTTGACACGATATTGGGTTAGGAATTGAGTAACATAGTTGTGCAGTGCCTCCCTGTATATCATTATAATACAATGCAGCAGGTTAATGTGGGTCTCACCTCTGCTGATGGAAAACGTATACTGTGACCTGGCAACAAAGCAAATGAGCATTTTGACTTGTGTGTTTTTTTATATTTGGGTTTCACTATTGTGTTTTCCACCCCTGTCTTAGGATTTTTGGGGGACTTATTTTAGATATCAAAAGAAAAGCTCCATACTTCTGGAGTGACTTCAGAGATGCTTTCAGCCTGCAGTGCTTAGCATCTTTTCTGTTTCTCTACTGCGCGTGTATGTCTCCTGTCATCACATTTGGAGGACTGCTGGGAGAAGCAACTGAAGGGCGTATAGTATGTATCATGCTTTTCTCTGCACTTTGAAACATAATCCATTTTTAAGATTCAGTTAGATAAGTAAGCATTTAATTTTGGATTCTTTTCTGAGGAGAGATTTGAGATATGGTCTGCTAGATAAACCTTATATGAATTTCCTGGATGGCTAGTGGAACTTGTAATCTGGGGGTGGAATGTCTCAGAATGACTAGTTCTGAGTCTTACGAAAGGTTCTCCACTGATGCCTTGCCCTCACCCCCCCAATCCTAAGCTAGGTTTAGGCTCAGTTCTTGTCTCACAGGAGGTCCATTTGCTATATACCTGGGCCATGTTTCTGTCCAGATGCTAATCCTGAATTTAAACCTTTTGTAAGGCAACAGAGATGTGAGATAAGAAAGTGAAGAGAACACCTCCACCTTTGCTACTATGTATTTTCTTCTTGCTGTCAGCCCCTTTAGTCATCCTCCTACCCCACATCTTGCCCAGGGTTGCTAGGCTTTTCATGGTGAAGGAGAAAGCACATATCCATGTATTTTAAATGTCTTCTCCTTAGCTACAATGGCTTCCTGTACAGCTTAGGTAATTGAACCATTTGTATCTCTACACAGAGTGCAATTGAATCTCTCTTTGGAGCATCCATGACTGGGATAGCCTATTCTCTCTTTGGTGGACAACCTCTTACCATATTAGGCAGTACAGGACCAGTTTTGGTGTTTGAAAAGATTTTGTTTAAATTTTGCAAGTAAGTGTTATGTACTTTTCAGCCCTTAGCCTCTTCCTTTTCTCTTTACTATATTTATACTTCTCCCAACATCACTTTTGAAGGTCTGTTAATAGAGACAGAATTGCCTGGTTTGATTCAGTTTATCATTTTTGCTTCATCATGGGAATAGAGGAAAAGTAAAAGATTTATGTATATTGTTATATAATATTTTTAAAAAGTAAGACTCAGTTATAAGCGCTGAGAAATCCCTTTTAATTTTGTCCCTTTAGATGTTCCCTTTAGACCAGTGGTCCCCAACCATTGTGGTGCCAGGGACTGGTTTCATGGAAGACAATTTTCCCACAAATTGGGTGGGAGAGATGGCTTTAGAATGAAGCTATTCTACCTCAGATCATCAGGCATTAGATTCTCGTAAGGAGTACACAACCTAGATCCCTCACATGCACAGTTCACAATAGGGCTTGTGCTCCTATAAGAATCTAATGTTGCCACTGATCTGACAGGAGGCAGAGCTCAGGCTGTAATGCTCACTCGCCTGCCACTCACCTCCTGCTGTGCAACCCCGTTCCTAACAGGTCACGGACAGGGGGTTGAGGACCCCTGCTTTACACAAAGTCTTGAATTTAGATACTCATGGGATGTGAAGCTTATTTACTTTCACTTCCTGAATGAGGTTTATTTTCATTTGCTTAAAATGGTAGCAAGCTGTTGAATGACCTTCTTTTCACTGTTCTTTCCTTTTCCTCCTCCCAGAGAATATGGGCTGTCATACCTATCTTTAAGAGCTAGCATTGGACTTTGGACAGCAACTCTGTGTATCATACTTGTGGCCACTGATGCTAGTTCCCTTGTCTGCTACATCACTCGGTTTACTGAAGAAGCTTTTGCTTCCCTGATTTGCATCATTTTCATTTATGAGGCCCTGGAGAAGTTGTTTGAACTCAGTGAAGCTTATCCAATCAACATGCATAATGATCTAGAACTGCTGACACAATACTCGTAAGTACCATTTCCCCTGCTGGCCTTGGGGCTTTTCTTTTTACAAATATTGCTATTGTTACAAGAAATATGAGGAAATTACTCAGCAGAGAATGTGCCTTAAGTTGATTCATGACCTAAATCCTGACTCTCAGAGTTGAACAGAATTTTAAAAGTTATTTAATCAGCCACTCATCTGATACTTGCATTGTCATTATACCATCTCTGCCAAGAGTATCTTTTTAAAGTTCTATTTGTCTAGTGTTCTCTAAAATAAGTAGATAAGGAACCAAGTCCATTTTAATATACATGAATTTTACTTTAGCAAAATATATGCTATTTGGTATTATTTCAGGGTGTTTTTAATTTACAATAATTCAAAGAAACATAGTAATGAAAATATAAGGTTTCAAATTTAGCAATAAGGTAAAATAAACTTATTGAGTCTAAATCTTACTAGATGTTTGAAAGTGTGGTAAAAACATAAATCACTGAATGAAAAATTTAATTTTGGTTTTGGCACTTGTGACATTTGTGATGGAAATACTCAGGTATTACTTGTTGAAAGTGATGTTACAGTCCAGGATTAAAGATGTGATTGGATCTATTGCTCCTTCTAGTTTTAGTATATCAACAGTCTAGAATGTCTCTCAGGCTTTGTCTGCAGACTATATGTGGCCATTAAATGGCCCCATTATTTAATCATAGAATTTTTTGTTATGTTTATATACAGTTTTTTATACTGCAAATATCTGAAACAATATGTTCTTTAGGAGACGGTTATAATCTCTGCATCAACCATCAATGATTTCCGTATAAACTGCATAGATATAGCCTTGAACCCTTTTAATATTTTTTTTTTTTTTGAGACGGAGTCTTGCTCCGTCGCCCAGGCTGGAGTGCAGTGGCCGGATCTCAGCTCATTGCAACCTCCGCCTCCCAGGTTTACGCCATTCTCCTGCCTCAGCCTCCCGAGTAGCTGGGACTACAGGCGCCCGCCACCTCGCCCAGCTAGTTTTTTTGTATTTTTTAGTAGAGACGGGGTTTCACCGGGTTAGCCAGGATGGTCTCGATCTCCTGACCTCGTGATCCGCCCGTCTCGGCCTCCCAAAGTGCTGGGATTACAGGCTTGAGCCACCGCGCCCGGCCCTTTTAATATTTTTTAATCTTTATTTACTACAAGAAGTTTAAATTGTTGAAGTCAGACCAAAATCATGCAATGTTATAATTTTGTTAAGAATGATGTAATGATATAATGTTGAAAATAATTAGAGTTTTAGTACTTTCACTTTTATTTTATATTTAGAGATAACTTTAAACCACTGACCCCCATTTTTGAATATGAAAAATCAAAGTGGAAATATAAAATAACTTTCCCAATAAAAGCAAATAGTGAGAATGTTGTAAACAGGCCTAAGAAGGGACTGAGCATAGTTGTCAGGGAAATGGGAAGGACAGTTTGATCAAAACCAGGAATAACATTGATACACGCCTTTTCATTTATCCTTATCTGAAAGAGAATCTCACTGAATTTGGATATCCTTGCTGAGATATGTAATTATCTCTGGTTGGATTTTCAAATCTACTACATACCAAGCACTATACTAGGTGCTAGGAAAACCATGGTGAATAATATTCTGTCCTCAGTGAGCTTCCAGTTTAGTAGGGAATGTAGACAAACAGACAGCATGAGGAAATGTGTGCCGTATTAAAATGTTGGTACAGAATGCTATAGCACCACATCAGGAGAGCACCTAACCCAGATTTGAGGTTCAGAAAAGCCTTCCTGGAGGAAATAGTGTAGAATTAAAATGCAGTAGAAGTTAGGAAGGTGCTAAGGAATAGGGCAGAAAAGTAGTTCAGACAAAGGGCATTCACAGGACTAGATGTAAGAGATGCATTCATGCTTTAAAATATTTGTCTAAAGTTATATAGATAGTGGTAAAACAAGAAATGAAATCTAGGTTTTATTACTGATACAATTTTCAGCACACTGATGAATACAAATAAACTCTCCAAAAGAAACCAAGTAAAACAAATAAAACAGGTAAAATCAGAACTATTCTGTTTCAAGTGACAGGAAGGCACCCATTGCCTACCCTGTCAGCTGTTCTTTGAACCTTAGTGATAGCTTCTCAGGTTTGATCTAGAAAGGAAAAAGATTGGAAAAGCAAGGTCTGAGCCCTGAACAATTTTCACAGCTTAAAAGTAGAATGAAAAAAATGCAACCAATAGGCAAAAAATAAATAAACAAATAAAAATAAGAAAGAAGCATCAGAGGAAACTATGGATAATGTCAGGTCACAGAAGGCAAGGAACAAGAAATATATCACAAAGTCTTTAGAGAGGACAGCGGGGTGGATATCAAACAGAACAAGGAAAAGCGTTTGAAAAGAGATACTTGGTAACTTTAAAAACTGGTATTGGGTTGGGAGAGGAGGCAGAATGGGAAGTCAGTTTGCAAAAAACTAACAAGGAAGTGGGTGGTAAGGAAATGGAGAAAGCTGCATAGGCCAGTTGGTGTCAAAGAAAGTGGGAAACAGAATGCCTTTTGAAGAGGGCAATGAAATAATAAGATTGATAATTTGTGACAGAGAAGAACTATGCATGTTTGAAAATGGGAGAATAGAAATCGAGGAAAGGGAGACAGCAACGATGGAGAGAGAGTAGATAAACACGGGATTGCAAGCTCCCAGGAGTCAAAACAAAATGATGAGATCAAGGGGTTAAGTAAGACAGATGCTCAGAGGGTAATGTGAAAGCTAAAATAGCTTTATGTGGCCATGATCCCCACCTGTCATGGTGATCAAAAGAGGAGTGACAGAGGTCCTGACTTTCTCCACATTTCCACCTCTGCTTTTTAGAAAGTGATCCCTCATGCTTAGGTTTTACTTCGATCAGTGTGGGCATCTAAAAACCTAATTCTTCCAAGGCTGAACATGAATGTGTGCTGATGACTGTGTTCCATTGCCCAAGTGCCCTTCTCAACCCAAATTAGGGAGATAGAAGGGATGGAAAGACTGGTTCATCCTGATAGGCATGAGGTTTTAGTGCCACCTGGCACCTGAAGTGGGTGTGTGTGACGGAAACAATGACAGTCTCATGGGAAACGGGGTCTGACTAGATGTCCTCACTGCACTGGTTCTTCACTCCAGTTGTTAAGCCTTGATTGTCTGGCTTCCAGTACCACTTACACTGTGTACATGAATCTGATCAGGTATTTCCATCACTTGCTCCTTGGAGTAGCAAAATTGATCTTTTTCTGCTATGCATAGAATGCATATATTTATTAGTGTACTTTTAGTTATGTTCATTAAAGAAAATAATACATTATTGTTAATTACTGCTATTTTAATGTATTTTATAATCTCATGCTTTTGCACAAAACATTTACTTTGTCTCATGAAGTCCATATGACACTTTTAGTGGCTTTCTTGTTACTGTGACCTTTTCACACTTAATCAGTGTCATTTATAACAATGTCCACCTAAAGTTTTCTACTTTAGATGTAGCTGGCCTCATATTTATTATAAGGTACTATGCAGGTTCATTAGAAAAATTCCTAGAAAATGTTATAGCTAGAACATAATATATCTGAGATTGCAACCTTTGCAAGCAATATGCATATAATGTACATATTTGTTTGGGTATAAGATATTTGAAAAAAGTCATCATGTTTAAGATCTGTATTTCAGATTTTTTTTAATACTTAGCCTCCTACAATCAGATTTCCTTAAATTCATAGTTTATCAACCAAATAACAAGATGTCTTTGACTTTTTAAAGACATATCTAGCTCCCCTGTCATCCTAACCTTATAATATGGTAATATACAGACCTTATATTTGAAAATATAAGCTTTTCTTTCATTGTGCCAAGATCAAGTGTCAAGATCATCTATTTATCTTTGAGAATACATACATTGCACCAGATGATTAAGCTGAATATGCCAAGTTAGCAATAAAAAACAAGTTTATGAGAATAATCTTTTCTTGGTTGCTTTGATTTTAAGAAATGGCAAAAATAGAATGAAGTGTTGTGCTTGCATAAGATGAAGTGTTTCTTTCAGGTTTGGGAATAATAAACTTTTGAAAGACAACTAGCTAAAGAAAAATTGAGAATGTATTTATTAATGTTTTGTAATCAATTGGGTCAAAGCAGTATGTAAGGTCTGATTATCTCTCTAGTTTCTAATATATATGTAGACTAGAGTGAAATAAAATATAATGATTAACAAGCTGTTGAAGGAGTGTTCTCACTAACAGGTTATGAGAATTTTTTTTGTTTGTTTTCTTTTCTTCTTTTTTGTTTCTCCAATAGCCAGCCCTCTACATAACCCAAGATAGTGATCTGTTTTGAATAAATGTTACTTACTGACTGACATACAGAAGAATATCCTCTTTCTCATCTTCTCAACTAGATTTGAACCTCCTTTAAAGTAGAAAACATGTAACAATGAGAATTTCATTCTTTTTTTTTTTTTTTTTTTTTTGAGACGGAGTCTCGCTCTGTCGCCCAGGCTGGAGTGCAGTGGCCGGATCTCAGCTCACTGCAAGCTCCGCCTCCCGGGTTTACGCCATTCTCTCGCCTCAGCCTCCCGAGTAGCTGGGACTACAGGCGCCCGCCATCTCGCCCGGCTAATTTTTTGTATTTTTTTTTAGTAGAGACGGGGTTTCACCGTGTTAGCCAGGATGGTCTCGATCTCCTGACCTCGTGATCCGCCCGTCTCGGCCTCCCAAAGTGCTGGGATTACAGGCTTGAGCCACCGCGCCCGGCCGAGAATTTCATTCTTACTGTCCCTAATTTTATCTCCCACAGTCCCAGCATACTATTGTAAATATGGTTAAGTGATACTTAATGTATACTGATTAATGGAACATGTTGCAAAATAATTGACATTATTTTGCCAATCTTGTTCTCTAAGTAAAGAAAATAGTGCTAGTTTACATTATCTTTAACAGCACTCTTAAAGATTTTAGCTAGAAGTTTGGGATAAATTTGACACATTTTGAAATTCTTAATATGCAATAAAGGTATATAAATTTGAATTGATAAAACTAATGATGACTGAAAATTTAGACAGGGTGCCAACATTGTAGAGAAATCATCTGAAAAAAAAGGCAAGAGAAACAGGAGTGCAATTTGCAGCAGAACTCCCAAGGGTGATAGATGTGGGGAGAAAGAAGATGAAACAGAGTAATCATACTGCATGAACCTTTTAGTACTCACTAGTCAAAAAATAGAGAATAAAACAGATTTAGAGAAATATCTGTTTCAACCTTTTTAAATCACATTTTTTGCTATGTATACACTTGACTGGATTTATCCAGAATTGCTTGCAACATAACATGATAATTATATTTTTAGGTGTTTATTTGTTTACCTCCACTAGATTAATCTTTTTTTTTTTTTTTTTTGAGACGGAGTCTTGCTCTGTCACCCAGGCTGGAGTGCAGTGGCCAGATCTCAGCTCACTGCAAGCTCCGCCTCCCAGGTTCATGCCATTCTCCTGCCTCAGCATCCCAAGTAGCTGGGACCACAGGCGCCCGCCACCTCGCCCGGCTAGTTTTTTGTATTTTTTAGTAGAGACGGGGTTTCACCGTGTTGGCCAGGATGGTCTTGATCTCCTGACCTCGTGATCCGCCCGTCTCAGCCTCCCAAAGTGCTGGGATTACAGGCTAGAGCCACCGCGCCCGGCCTAGATTAATCTTTCTAATGATAGATCATGGCTATTAGGCAGATCTATGTACCTACTATACCTAGCAAAGTGCTTGGCACATATTATATGAACATGTTTATTCATATTTTTACATTTCTGAAAATGCTTCTCACAACTGATGGGCACATTTCACATATTGTTTCCCCCCAAAAAGCTATATTGTTTGACATCTTAGATTCAAATAAATATAATAGTAGTCAATCAATAAATTATGATTCAATAAACTTTTAGCAGCTCCTCACCTCATTCTTGATTCTTGATCCAAACACTTGCTATACTTGTTTTCTGTTCCTGCTTTTAAAGTAAATTATTTTAATGGTAGTCTCATTTCTAGTAGCAGTAGTATCCCATATAATAATTCATTATTTACTTGTTTCATTCTCACTGTCCCTAATGAATTATGAGCCTTTTTGAACAGAATTTGTGTTTCTTTATCTTTCTACCTACAGAAAGCTAAGGGATTGGTAGATAGTAGTAAAGCTTTATTAAGTGTCTTTTGAATATGTTACTCTTCATATCTACTTTCAGATCTTAAATGGAATTATATTTCACACTTTTTTGTCAAATAGGTATAAAAAGGCAGCTATTTATATGAGAACTCAATATCAGAGGGTGAGTGCTAAACAGGTAACAGTGGTTTCTTGGTTTCTTTCTTTAAAGAAGTTAAATAGTTATGTGGCCATGTTTTGGTGAGATGTGATGAGTGTTCTCAAGGAGTTCACAGTCTTTGAAGTACTCTCCCCATTTCTCTTTGCTTCCTGAATTGATCTAGATTCAAGGATATATTCTGAAATATTTTAAGTGGAATGTAGTAATGTTTTAACTTACATTAAAATACCTCAGCACAGACACTGTGGTAATATATCGGGGGAAACCCACCACTGATACTCAACGTGAGTCCTTTTCTATTTTCCCTAAGTGTTGGCTGGTCTGAGAAATAAAGGGAAAGAGTACAAAAGAGAGAAATTTTAAAGCTGGTTGTCCGGGGGAGACATCACATGTTGGCGGGTTCTGTGAGGCCCCCTGAGCCATAAAACTAGCAAGTTTTTATTAGCAATTTTCAAAGAGGAGGGAGTGCATGAATAGGGTATGGGTCACAGAGAGCACATGCTTCAAGGGTGACCAAAGGTCACAAGGCAGGAGGTCATGGCAAGATCACAAGGTCAGGGCAAAACTAGAATCACAAATGAACTTCCATGTCCACCTGTGCATGCATTGTCATTGATAAACAAGGTTCAAGAGCAGAGAACAGGTCTGACTGGAATTTGCCAATCTGGAATTTCCTAATCCTAGCAAGCCTGGGGACACTGTAGGAGACTAGGGCATGTTTCATCCCTATCTACATCTGCATAAAGGCAGACACTCCCAGAGTGGCCATTTTATAGGCCCCACCCTAGGAAAGCATTCTTTTCCCAGGGCTGTTAATTATTAATATTCCTTACTGGGGAAAGAATTCAGCGATATTTATCTTACCCATTTTTGGTAATAAGAGAAATATGGCTCTGTCCTGCCCGCCCATAGGCAGCCAGACTTTAAGATTATCTCCCTTGTTCCCTGAGAATTGCTGTTATCCTGTTCTTAGGGTGCCAGATTTCATACTGTTCAAATACACATGCTCTACAAGCAATTTGTGCAGTGAACGCAATCATCACAGGGTCCTGAGGCGACATTCATCCTCAGTTTATGAAGATGACGGGATTAAGAGATTAAAGTAAAGACAGGCATAGGAAATCACAAGAGTATTGATTGGAGAAGGGATAAATGTCCATGAAATCTTCACAATTTATGTTCTTTTGCTCTGGCTTCAGCCGGTCCCTCTGTTCGGGGTCCCTGACTCCCCGCAACAGTAATATGTATATGTTAGGTCAAGTTACAACCATGGGCAGCTAGTATTCTGATCAGGAGTCCAAACTCTAGAAGTGGTCAGCTAGCATTAAAGCAGAGAGACTATACTCCAGAAAAGGCTACTACAAACCCCGAGACTATTAGCCATATCTCAGTCAACACTGACACTTTGCCGGATGTCAGAAATGGATTTTCATTGGCAGTATCACTGACTTGTTAATCAGTATACTGAAGTGCATTGGTAAAATTAAATGTACTCAGGATATGTGGATTGACTGTGACCTCTCTAGTTTTGCCAGAAGAGGATATAAGAATCCAGCAAGTGAATCACATAGTCTCAACTCCTAGAGATATTCTCAAGGCTTAATTCATAACTGATCCTATGTCCAGCTGTTTTTGGTGCCTGATGTCACTAAAACAATACCAGAATCCTGCTTATGGAATACTGTCACATCATCCTTGAGTAAATCTTGCATGCAAGATGAAGTCAAAGTGTCAAAAACAAAAGAGTTGGAACTTCAGTGAAGTAATGAAACAGATTGTAGGAAGTGCTTTGCCCATATTTCCCAATAAATGTTTGTTTACTATATATGTCTGTCTATGTAACTGAAAAAATAGTATACCTCATCTTTGCCTTTCCAAGACACGCTGGAGTATAATTTACCTGTAGTCTGTGACATCATCCAGCTTCTTAATATTTCTTTCAAGTGCTGGAACTTTAAAATGTCTTTAAAGCACTGTTTCTCAACCACTAACACACATACCATCATTGAAAAGCAGAATTTTAAAGAGTTTAAAGAGTTGTTTTTCACAGTAAAAAGTTCTTCCAAAAATTTCACTGGCTTTTTATATCCTTAATAACTATTCTAAATGACAAATGTAATAAATAATAAAGCCACTTGACAGAATATACAGATATACAATAGCTATGAAAAGTTGTGAACCTTTGCTCTTGTAACTCTGTTGCAATTTCAATTTCTAAAACATCAATTAAAATTAGTTCATACTTCACCAAAGTTTTAATTCCACAGAAAGTAGCATGTTTTCTTTTCAAAGTCTCTCTGAATATTCCTGTTTACATTTACTAAAATCTTCTGGGGCAGATAAGATCTATTTTATTGAACAAGTTATGACTTATGACCTCCCAGTAATCAAATGAATTATACTGAAGAGTAGAACCATTTTTTTTGTCTTCATTGTAATGCTTTTCTAAGTAGATGGTATGATCTCTTTCTTCCACTCAACTTGTTCTCACCCGTTGTTCATATTGTAGCAGGACGAGCGGCATACAACACTCCTTAGACACCGAGTTAAAGAAGGAAGGGGTTTATTTGGCCAGGGGCATCAGCAAGACTCCTGTCTCAAGAGCCAAGCTCCCCGAGTGAGCAATTCCTGTCCCTTTTAAGGGCTCACAACTCTAAGGGGGTGCATGTGAGGGGGTCATGATTGATTGAGCAAGCAGGGGGTACGTGACTGGGGGCTGCATGCACCGGTAATTAGATCGGAACAAAACGAGATAGAGATTTTCACAGTGCATTTCTATACAATGTCTGTAATCTATAGATAACAGAACCAATTAGGTCAGGGGTTGATCTTTAACTACCAGTCCCAGGGTGTGGCACCAGGCTGTCTGCCTATGGATGTCATTTCTGTCTTTTAGTTTTTACTTCTTCTTTCTTTGGAGGCAGAAATTGGGCATAAGATGATATGAGGGGTGGTCTCCTCCCTTATTCCCCCCTTTTGAGACTCACTCATTTTATTAGTGGGAGTTCTCACATTTTCACTACCCATATCTTCTTGCAAGACAGATTGATAGTGATTCATATAGTATACTTGTGCTGAAGCATTTTCATGAACTAAGGTAGTGATTAAACTTTTTATCATTTGAAGAAGTGCAGGTATCAAACAAGGGAGCAGTAGGCAGGTTCCTATTACTATTATAACTCTTATTATAAGAGTTTTAAATCCTCCTAGCGCTGGGAACCATTTTCTAACCATGGCCGTAGGATTAAATCCATGCCATACTTGCATGGGCACATGTGCCAGTTTTGTCATATCTCTAACCATGTCATCAACTACTTGCCTTTGCTTATCTATGTGTAGGCAGCAATTAGTAAGGTTAAATGTCCTACAGATCTCTCCTTCAGCTGCTAGCAAGTAGTTGAGAGCTAATCTATTTTGATAGATAGCATTTCTCATCTGAGTTTCTTGCTGGGCCAGAATAGTCAAGGCTCTACTGTTTTTATTAGTGATTATTTTTAAGACAGCTTGTAACTGTATGATTCGGTTGATCATGTAAATGGGGGCCCAGTATCCCCACAAGCCATCTTGTGCCTAAGTAGCAGGCCTGTAATATTGTATGATTCTCTCAGGGGGCCATTTATCAGTTTTTCGATTTCTTATAGCTATGCTTCTCTTTTCACGGGAAGCATAGACAAGGAAGCCCAGGAGTTTGCCTGTTTTTATGGGCAGTAAGAAGAAAGATGGTTTAATAGTGCCAATAACACAACTACCTGGCCACTGGTCAGGTAATTTGGTGTAGGCTCTATGCCCACATATCCAGTATAATCCAGTGGGGACTGTCCAGTCCCAGTGGGACTCCAGGTGGGTCCACACGGTTTGCAACTTTGGAAATTTACTAAATGGATTTCTCTCTGTGTGATTTGAACTCCACCAAGTGACTGTTTTTGTCATACCATTATACAGTTTCTGTCTCAGACAACTAAGTCATCCTATGGGGTGAGTGAATTCTTTTCCTTCTCTAGCTATGCAACATTGTCCAATAATTGAGGCTTTTAGGGCCCAGAAATTATCAGGGTGATTCTTTTGAGCCGGGAAGTCATCAGGAACTGGGTCTGTAGGTACCAATTCTCAGGCTTCCCATGGCCATTGATCTCCTATTACAGTTCCTCTACATACATAACATGAAGTGACATTGAGAGACTGGGCTACATGCTCGGCTAATTGCAGAAACAAGTTTTTTGTTTTTCCTGTAATTTCTGGTACTGGCACTTTTAGTTTATCACAGAAGGTTTGAAATACTGGCTCAGGAGAGCATTTATAAACTTTTTCTCAATCCATGATATTTACTTGAAGATCCAGTCTAACTCCATCAATTTTTAGGGTTACACGTTCCCCCTTTTTTTCCAGTGAGGAGCAAGGGGATTGGTTATTACTAGCTCTAAGGGGCTACATTGTCCCTTAGTACAGGAAGGGCCATTTTTTTCCTTTCTGAAAGTGGACTGGATCCTTTTTTTTTTTTTTTTTAATCCAAGTGGCCTAAATGACACAAGGCCAGTATTTACATTTATTTCCACATAGTCCTAATTTGTGACAGATGTAGTTATTTTCTGCCATATAGCCTCTTTTCTAATTAAGAGAACTACACTTTATTCCTAACTTATTACTATTAATGACAGCACAGGAATCAAATTTTAAGGTGACTTATTTGGGCGCGCTTTTTTTTTTCTGTTTTGGCTAACACTTTACTCGTATTGCTTATGAGTCCCTACCAGTCTTCAGTTCTTAATCTTATTTTTAAAACTGTGGTCATGGGAGGCTCAGATGGCTCATAACACACATCAGGTTGGTCATTTGCTGGGCTACATACCTTGTATAGAATAACATTATACAAACAAGTTCATTCTAGAGTTCTAGTACATTTATAATAACCATAAAATAATAGGACCATAGCAACCTTTTGTCCTACCTCAGTGACTTGATGTATACATTGGGAACAGCCCTCAGTCTGAGGAAGGTCAGTTGAAGTCCTTACTGTGCAAGTCCAGATTTTAAGGAAAATGAGTCCTGCAATGAGTTGCCTCATGCTTCAGCTCCGAGACCATCCTTAAACATCAGTAGACTGTAAGCAGTGCGTGGACCAGTCAGTTTCTGGGTGTGACTGGAACAGGGCTTGTCATCTTCTTCAGAGTCACTTTGCAGGGGTTGGTGAAGTTGCTTCTGTCCACACACTGCTTACAGTCTACTGATGTTTAAGGATGGTCTCGGAGGTTGGGCCTGCTAGAATAAACTGAGTCCAACACCTCTACACAGTTATGTTCAACTGGGCAGTCTGATACTGGGAGCAAGGTGGTGGGGTTTAGGATATTGCAAATTTCAGTGGTTATGTGGAAATTTTCACATAGTAAGCTTTGGTACTTGGCTAATCTAGCATTTGTTAACCAATGATGTCCTTTGATATTTATTAAAGTTACCACAGCATAGGGGGCCTTTATATTCAGGTTTTGCCTAAGGGTTAGTTTATCTGCTTCTTGTGCTAACAGGGCCTTTGCTGCTAGGGCCCTTAGACCTAGGGGCCAGCCTTTGAAAACCTTGTCTAGTTGTTTTGAGAGACAGGCCACTGGCCTTGGCCAGGGCCCCACAATCTGGATTAAAACTCCAACATACATTTTTTCTCTTTCTGACACATAGAATGTAAAGAGTTTTGTCAGGTCAGGTAGCCTCAGGGCTCAGGCCGACATGAGTTTTGCTTTTAACTCATGAAAAGCTCGTTGCTGTTGGTTGTAAGAGATGTAATTTATCTAATCTACATTTTTATTAACTGTCACCTACTAAAATGTTGACTCAAATCCTGCAGCTATTTGATTTCAAGCTTTAAATTGATCTGGTATTCCTCATGGGACTCCAATTACGTCTAAATAGACATGAGAGTCGAAAGACCCATAAGGGGCTTCTCTTGCTTTATGATGTCTTATTATTTTTTTCCTTCTAGTTGATGAAATGCCAGGGTGAGAGGGTTAGCCAGTTGGACTAAAGTACAAGTACCCCTCCAGTTATTCAGCAGAGTGTCCAGTAAAGGTCCACCACAATACCACCACATATCCACTCAGGGGTGAACAAGGGCTGACCGATTGATAAGCTCTTGAAAATTCTTAAGCTCACTACATCCTTTCAGGTCTCCAAGAAATTCTAAGTTTCCCCCCTGTCATGGGAGACATGAAGTGAATTTAGTGTTGGGAGATGGAAGCTGTATGGCCCTTGGGGGCTGAACAACAGGGTGCTGGACTTTGGGATATAGCAGAGAGAGAGCTTGGCACAACATATTACTCCAGGCTGTAGAATCCTGAAAAGAGCTACCATGCAGCCTACGCCTTGTCGACTGGAAGACCACCTTAGTGGAAGGGGGACAATCTGGGCCTCTGGCCTGCCATGTGCACAAGCATAACAATTGCTTTTGTTTAATGTGCAGATGGAATATTTGATCTATTTTAACCAGGCATTTGCATCTTGGTATCCTGTCTTAATTGCTAATATTTGTTTTAAGTCTTTAACTTCTATGATCCTCTAGTAAAATGAATGTATGGTTTTAGGGAAATTACAAAAACTGGACCGGTTAGGGCAATCCATCCTTACTCTTTAGTGGTCCACAGAATGTTGGACCAACTATGGCATGAAAGCTCTACATCAGGGGGCAACACTCCTGGTTGGCACTGGGGTCTTTATCAAAATCTCCCTAGATTAAATGGTCCTAGTTTACTAATGCCTAGTCTGAGGAGAGTCAGGAGGGACAGAAGTACTTTTCTGAAGTAGGAAGCTGTCTTTGACTTGGCAAGTCCTCACAGGGTATAACAAGGCAAGCATTAAATGCAATAGTTTGAGGTGAAATTGACTTGGTTATATTAATAACTAGATGGTCAGCAATAGAACGAGGAAAGAAGAAAGAGTAATAGAATAGATTAAAAGAGTTAAATTTTTCTTAGCTTTAGTTTGGTAGGGTTTTCCCCTGGGACCATGGCCCACAACGCTGGAGGGGGTGGTGCTTTCTTGACTCAGGTATGATGAGTCCATCTTTTTTTTTTTTTTGCTCTATGAACAGCAGTCTTGGTGGTTAGCAGCACAAGGTAGGGTCCTTCCCAGGCTGGCTCGAGTTTTTCTTCTTTCCACTTTTTGATAAGAACGTGATCTTCAGGCTGGTGCTGGTTTACCAGAAATTCTAGCGGTGATACATGTGCTGAAAGGACTCCTAGTTTTTTGTTTTTTTGTTTTTTGTTTTGTTTTGTTTTGTTTTTGCGAGAAAGGAAAGTGGAAGATAAACCAAGTATACAATTTTTAAGAAATTGACCTTTTGTTTTAAATGTGGGAACCTTGGCAGTGGACTTTATAGTCCTTAGTGCCTTTTTACTGAGAAATTTCCTTTAGCAGCTATTTTTATTAGTTTTTAAACCAAAGAAAGCCAAATACCATTTTACATTTAGCAATGCTTCTCTTATGATTTTTATACCAGATAAGCTAAATTTTATCATTATATTAGTGTGTTATTAATGTTAAACCTAATTTTAATAAAACCTTGTAGACATATTTATCTAATTTTTAATGTTTGACCATAAGGTAAAATTTTATAGACTCTTTTTGACCTTTTATAATATTTGCTAAAGAGCAGGTTGGTGCTTTAAGAAAAACCTGTTATGATTTTACTTTAATGTCTAGTTCACAGAGAAACTGGATGATACTTCTTTAACTTTAGCTAATATGTTTACACATAGAATTTTCTTTACAATTAACGTTTTAAAACTTGCTTAAACCTGAAAAACAATATTTTTTTAAACTTTTTAATGTAGGTAAAAGTGTACATTCTTATGCCTCCTTATAATCTTTTTACCAAAGGTATATTTTACTTTTCTTATACACCTTGCACATAAACTGTTTTTTTTTTCCCAATAGTTTTACATTCAGGAGGCCTAGTTACTTTTAAATTATACAACTTTTTTTGCATAAAATCTTTTTTTAACACACTTTTTTCATAACCTTTTTTTTCTTTCATGACTTTTACAGGCAATTTTTCGACATACCTTAACTTTCTGACTTATTACAAACATTTCTTTCTTTAAACAACCAAGTAATTTATTTCAGGACAAGAATTTACCATATAACACTCTTTTTATATAAATTCAGTTGCCCCTTTTTTTCTTTTTTTTTTTTTTTTTTCTTTTTTGGGAAGATGATAACCATTATTTTCCAAAGCAAACCTTTTTTTTATGTCTGTGGACTAGACTATCTAAGGCCACAAGATTAGAAGTTACTATAATACATATTACACCGTTAACTTTTAGCAAACTTTACTTTTGTTGAAAACCTTGTAAGTTTGGGATTTTAATTATCTTTTGCTATTAATAAGACCTTGTTTTGTCCAAATTAGAATTGGTATGATGGCTTTTAAAGGAATAGAGTACACTTTTTTTTTTCTTAACTACTTGTACTCTCTTGTTTTCTTTCTCCCTTTGACTTTGTCTCTCTCTCTTTGACTTTCCTTTTGCCTCTGTCTCTTCCTCTCTCTCTCTGCCTCTGTCTTTCTCTCTCTCCTTGACTCCCTCTTTGTCTGTCTCTTCGTCTCTCTCTTTGCTTCTTTTCCTCTCTCTTTCCTTTCTCTCGCTCTGCTGGTCTTTTCTTGCCTCTGCCAGCCGCTTATGCTGTTATTCTCTCAACCACTGTGTGTTGGGGGCGGGGGGCTGTAACACCAGCTGTAACAAGGTATCTATGTACAGGAACTGGTCTGGGTTCTCTGGCTTACATGTTACCTTGTGCCATACCTTTGAAACAAGGGACTTGTCCAGGCTTCCTTCTAAGGGCCAACCTATCTCTAATGCTGGCCAGTCTATCTTACACAAAGTTTTAAGTTTTCCTGGTGTCATAGTACTCCATAGTCTCCCTTAAATCCTTTTTTTGAAATTTTTCAACATAGTTCCTAGTGGGGTGGGCTTACTTTGTGCCTCACCAATGTTTCCTCTAGACAAAACATCATGCTCACACCACACGCATACCACAAAACAAAGAACGGATAAAAAGGGCACACACACACTTTTGTAGTTTACACCAAACCAAAATCAAAACCAAAATCAGAGTATCCAGAAATCCAAGCCAGGTCAAAACCAAAACCAAAGTATCCAACAATCCAAGTCAAGTCAAAAACAAAAACCAAAGTGCCAGTACAGGCACACTGTGGGTGATCAGGCCACGCTTCCACTCAAATGGAGCAGGCAAGTTCTCAAGACCAATCCCGTCAAGCAATTTAAACCAAGTCAAAACCAAAACCAAAGTGCCGATAAAGGCATGCCATGGATGATCAGGTCACGCTTCCACTCAAATGGAGTGGGCAAGTTCCCAAGACTGGTCCTGTCAAGCAATTCAAACATATCAAAACCAAAACCAAAGTGCCAATAAAGGCACGCCATGGGTGATCAGGCCATGCTTCCACTCAAACGGAGTGGGCAAGTTTCAAAGACTAGTCTTACCAAGTTTGAGATGTCCAGACTCCAAGTGCCCGTTCCTTCCCAGTGTTCAGCCACTGTGTTGATCGTCCACGGGGGCCTGCACACACTGCTCTGGTGAGGCGTCCCACCAGGGCAAATGCCTACCGGGAGCGCTCTCAGGATCCGCCTTGCTCGGGCTGGTCGGAGTCCCTCGCGGGATGTTCCACAGGGCAGGCTTAAGCCGCCTAAGGAACTGCCTCAACCATCCACCATTCACCTCGCTTCCCAGTCAGGGAACCAAGAAATGTAGGACGAGCGGCAGACAACACTCCTTAGACACCGAGTTAAAGAAGGAAGGGTTTTATTTGGCCAGGGGCATCGGCAAGACTCCTGTCTCAAGAGCCAAGCTCCCCGAGTAAGCAATTCCTGTCCCTTTTAAGGGCTCACAACTCTAAGGGGGTGCATGTGAGGTGGTCGTGATTGATTGAGCAAGCAGGGGGTACGTGACTGAGGGCTGCATGCACCGGTAATTAGATCGGAACAAAACGAGATAGGGATTTTCACAGTGCATTTCTATACAATGTCTATATCTATAAATAACAGAACCAATTAGGTCAGGGGTTGATCTTTAACTACCAGACCCAGGGTGGGGTGCCAGGCTGTCTGCCTATGGATTTCATTTCTGCCTTTTAGTTTTTACTTCTTCTTTCTTTGGAGGCAGGAATTGGGCATAAGATAATATGAGGGGTGGTCTCCTCCCTTAATATTATTGTGGGTTCTTTATGAGATTAATGTAATGCTGGTCTTGATACTTTGTATATGATTTGATAATTTTACACAGGATATCTGCCACTTCTATTGGATAATTTTGAGTAAATTATTCTTGTTCACATAAAATGTTGATACATTAGTCATCATTCATCTCTACTCTGCTGGATGATGTGTCATTGGTACATACTTTATCACATTAGTCATGCTAAATGAATGCTTAGAGACATTGCTAATGGAAGTGGAAGGAACATTTCCCTTTAACTATATAAATTAATATGTTAATTGCTCTGAACACTGTTCTTACTAGGTATGTATAGACCTAGCCAAATTCGGTCAGCTCAGCACATTTTTCTACTTATATATGCAGTAACATATATGCAAATATGTTATAGGTTGAAATGTGCCCCTCCCAAATTTCTGTGTTGAGGCTCTAACCCTCAGTACTTCAGAATGTGGCTCTTGAGACAGGAGCCTTGCCGATGCCCATGGCCGAATAAACCCTTTCGTTCTTTAAGTTGGTGTCTGAGGAGTTTTGTCTGCCACTCCTCCTGCTACATTTCTTGGTTCCCTGACCGAGAAGCAAGGTGAATGGCAGATGGTTGAGGCAGCTCCTTAGGTGGCTTAAGCCTGCCCTGTGGAACATCCCTGCAGGGGACTCCGACCAGCCCGAGCAACACGGGTCCTGAGAGCGTTCAGCTTATGCATTTTACATTTATTATTTAACATGAGGGAAAATATCAAGTGAAGAAGTGTAAATACAACTCTGAAAAAGAAAAGTTTAATTTATGAAAACATTCTGTGGTCATAGCTCTCAGTTTTAGGCAAGGCAGTTTTTATATAACACCCCCCAGAAGAAAAACTATCATTATTAATTCTTTGTCTACAAGACTGTTTAAATATTATGAGAAGGGTCCCGAAATATGTTCTGTAAAGAAATACTCATGGCCATGCTCAAAGAGGTTTGTGTCCAGGCCAGTCCTTCTGCTTCAACTCCCCCTACTATAATATATCACTTCTCTCTTCATTACAAATGTGGCTGGTATATTCACCATCTATAAAACTTGTTCTAAAGATGATCAGTAGGAGGCTAATTTTATCTCCTCCCCAAATTTTGCATTTTAATATCTAAATGAATGAAGTACTCATGATAGTTTTTTTTTTTTTTCAATTATAAAAGCAGGTTTTGGGGAGCTAGCAGGAATATTTCTCCTCATTCTGAAATGATATGACTCAATGTTATAGGCTGAATTGTGCCCCTCTCAAATTTCTGTGTTGAGGTTCTAACCCTCAGTACCTCAGAATGTGACTGTATTTAGAGACAGGACTTTTAATAAGATGATTAAAATTAAATGAAGTCATATTGATAGTAACAGAAAGCAGAGAAATTCTAGGCAGACAGGGGTGAGTCCCTGGCAAACTCCACCTTCAAGCGGAAAAGCCTGAAACGCACAGCCCGAAGTGGGAACTTCCATCCATGTGTGCCTCTCTCTCCTGACTGGTTCGTTCTGAATAATATCTTTTTTACCAATCAAATGTTGCCTTTTCCAAAACTACCTATGACCCACCCCACACGTTATCCTGTGCCTATAAACACCCCAGACTCAGCCAGTAGAGAGGATAAGTGGCTAGACATCAGAGAGAGGCAACTTGACTTCAGAGACAGTGACTGGATGTTGGAAAGAGGCAACCTGACTTCAGAGGAGAGAGGCAGAGAGGCACCTTGACTTCAGGGGAGAACAACCTGCCTTTCCTGTTCCCCTTTCATCTCCCTGTCTGCTAAAAGCCTCTTTCAGTGCTCAATAAAATTATTTGCATTCACTATCCTTCCATTTGTCCATGTTACCTCATTCCTCTTGGGCACCAGCCAAGATTTCATGACATGCCAAGTGAATTACAAGACTTGACCTGAGTTTTGAATGAAACTTTTCAAAACTTTTGTACCTGATAATTCAAAATTTTGGTACTCAAAGAGGCCATCACACTGGCCCACTGCTCTCACTGATAGAGAGCAGCCTCCCCATACAAAGAGGCAAAGGACACACTAGCTGATAACACACTGCTGTCTGTGAATGGTGGAGATAAGAGAGCATTGTAACATGCCCTCTGGGGCCTTGAGATCACAGGCACCCCCACCTGGATGCTGCCACAGAGCATACACAGAGTTTCTTCTTGCAGGCACTAAAGCAACCAGCCGGTTCCTGCACTTGCTTGCTCTGGTTCCCACACTCATTCACTCATGCACTCCTTCCTGCAAGGGTTGAGCTTGGTGGGCTGAGTAAATGAGGCACGTGTGTTGCAAGTCCTATGAAGGGGTCAAGAAAATATCCTGCTTCAATTGGAGAGAGGGGTCCTAATCTAATCTTTTTGGTGTCATTATAAGAAGAGAAAATTTGGACACACAAAGAGACACTAGGAATGTACATTTAATTATAGTTGACCTAAGTGCTATTGTATAAAGGTATAGGATGCCAAAAGAGTGAGAAATATTTCCAGACTTATAGAAGAGACCATGTGAGGACACAGCAAGGGGGTGGCCATCTGTAAGCTAAGTAGAGAGGCCTCAGAGAAAACCAACCCTGTTGGCACCTTGATCTTGGACTTCCAATTTCCAGAATTGTGAGAAAATAAATTTTGGTTTTTAGGCCAGCCAGTCTGTGGTATTTTGTTGTGGCAGGCATAGCAAACTAATAAATTGAATAAATGCTTATATTTTAGTCCTGTTTATGTTTGAAGTTATGGGCAAACTCGTGCAACTGTTTCCCCCTCAGTAAATGACAATCACATCCTTTCAGCTGCTCAGACTAAAACATCATGGATTTATTCTTGTCTATTCCCTTTCTCACATATCCAGATTTCCTAGCAAATTCTCTATATAGAATACAAACACTTTTCTTTACCCTCTCTACTTCTATAATCTCTTGTCTAGATTATTGCAATTGCCTTCTAACTGGTATCTTTAATTTTATGCATACTCTTCCACAGACTGTTCTCTATGACACAGCAAGAATTATTCCTTCAAAACTCAAGTCAGGTCATGTCACTCTGCTTCTCAAAGCCCACTGATGGCTTCTTGTGACCTTTAAGGTGTTGCTTCGTCTGTTCCCCAGTGCCTCTCTGCTCTCTCCTCCTGCGGCTTTGCCCTTCTGCTCCAGCCACACCAATATGATCTCCTGGCCCTTCTGTAAACACATTTGGCATGTTTCTGCCTCTAGCCCTTCACACTGTCTTTTTTAAAATGTTTTGTGGCCTAGAATTCCTCTCCCAGATATTTATGTGGCTTCCTTTACTTCCTTCAAAATCACCTACTTGAGAACTTTCTATGAAATGTTCAACTCCCTTCTCTCTCTCTCTCTCACCTACCATATATAATTTACTTATCTTTTTAAAGTAAAAATTATTAAAGGATCATTTATATACAATAATATTCACCCCTTTGAAGTATGCCCTTAAATGAGTTTTGGCAAATAAATATCATCATAATCAATGTATAGTACATTTCCCAAAAATGTTTCCTTGTGCCCCTTTGCAGTCAATCTTTCGTCCCCACCTCCTGGCAACCACTGATACGACTTACATCTCTGAAGTTTTCCCTTTCCTAGAATTTTACATAAATGGAACCACAGAGTATGCCTGCCTTCTTTCACTTGCCATAATGCTTTTGAGATTCACTGATTTTGTTGCATGTATCAATTTATTCCTTTTTACTTCCAGGTAGTATTCTACTATATGGACGTTCCACAATTCATTTGTCCAATCACAAATGAGTGGACATCTGCATTACTTCTGGCTTGGGGCTATCTTGCTTCACATGCAGGTCTTTATTTGGACTGTTTTAACTTTCTCTTGGGTAAATACCTAGAAACAAGATTGCTGGGTTATATAAAAAGTGTATGTTTAACTTTATAGAAACTGCCTTGAACCCCTGAGGTGGAGGCTGCAGTGAGCTGTGATTGCATGCACCACTGCACACCAGCCTGGGCAAAAGAGGGAGACTCTGTCTAAAAAAAAAAAAAAGAAAGAAAGAGAAACGAAAATGAAACTGCCAATGTGGTTGTAGCATTTTGTATTCGTAACATCAGAATATGAAATCATATTCCAATTTTTCTTCATCCTCACTATCACATAGTATTGTGTTGGTATGTAGTGATATTTTTATTTATCAATCTAATTTATTGTCTCTCTCTTCTCTAGAGTGAAGGAATCATTAGGGTAGGGAATTTAGCATGTTTTCATTACTGCTTTCACAGTGCCCAGATCAATTCCTGGCACAAAGTAGGTGTTCAATAAATATTTCTTAAACAAATGAATGAATTTTGAATGACTACCCCCTCTGAGTTAAAAACTGAACTGAGATTCAGAAGGTTTTATTGCTTGCCCAAGTGAAAGAGCTAAGGTAAACCCCAAGACATCTAACGCTTTGTCAAACACTTTCAACACTGCACTGCGTTGTAGGTCACTGGTTTGTACAAATTCATTCTATGATTAATACTTAGATTATAGGAGAGTTTACATATATTATTATTTTACTTAGGTCACTTAAATATCTTCAAGAAGTTTTTTTGTTGTTGTTGTTTGTTTTGTTTTGATTTGTTTTGTTTGAGACAGAGTCTCTCTCTGTCACCCAGGCTGAAGTGCAGTGGTGCAATCTCAGCTCACTGCAACCTCTGCCTCCTGGGCTCAAGTGATTCTCCTGTCTTAGTCTCTTGAGTACCTGGGATTACAGGCATGCACCACCACGCCCAGCTAATTTTTGTATTTTTAGTAGAGATGGGATTTTACCATGTTAGCCAGGCTAGTCTCAAACCCCTGACCTCAAGTGATTTACCTACCTTGGCCTCCCAAAGTTCTGGAATTACAGATGTGAGCCACCGCACCTGGCCTAGAAGTTTTAAATTTCAAACAGGAAATAAAAATATAGGAATAGAGGGATTTAAAACATAATTAAAATAATATGTATATGAAGTTACATAGTCTCTTATTTTAGAGCTTATTAGAACATAATAGTGCTTATTTTTAATATAAAAATTTACCTCTTATAGGTATGTGACAAGGAGGGCAAAATACCTTGGGTGGAGATGAGTTTTTCTGCATCACATTGAAGCCCCACTTCACCTTGTTCCTTTGAGAAACTTGGTAGTGATGGCAGCAGTGGCCCATCTGAAGTGGCTGCTGCAAAGATGCCAGCTGCAGCAGGGGAGGCACGGCCGGGGCTGCATACTCTGTGACGCAGGCGGGACCCAGGAAAAGGTGGAAGCCCCGCCCCCTTCTGAGTTGGTGGGGCGGGAGCCCTGTGCTCCCCGGTGCAACTGCAGCTGCCCAGCCATTGTTGCAGACCCAGGCATCCCTGTGCTCTCAGGGCCCGGGAAGCCCCCTGCCCCCGCAGGTTTGGAAGCACTTGCTCCTGCTGTCTGACTTCTCCTCCCATCGGGTGGCTCCTCTGATTTTGGAGCAAAGTTGCGGCCGAGCCCGGGTGCTGTTGCAACCTGGCCAGGTTTGCACACACTTGGGGTAGTACTGACACCTGCCACCTCAGCCCCCTCTGGACTTTGTGCACTGACAAGCATGGGAGGGAGGCCAAGGTGGGGCTGAAGGTGGCTCGGTGCAGGCCTGTGGGCACCGCTAAGCACAAACAGCCTGGGCACCATGAATGGCAGCAGGAGGCAGACAGTCTCCTGGGCACAAAGGGGCTGGTCCCCAGTGAAACTCCACCTTCAAGCCAGGGACAGCCTGAAGTCTGGGGGCCAGGCTGCCAGTTCTGCAGACTGGAGTGAGAAATATGGTGCTTTTTCTGCTCATCCATGGCTACCCATGGACCAATCAGCACACACTTCTACCCCTCTGGAACCCATAAAAACCCCAGACTCAGCCAGACTCAGACAGATGAGGGGACCGCCTGCCTGCAGAAAGGAGTTACCCTTACTGGTCTCCTCTTGGCTGAGAGCTGCACACTTGATGGGATGACTTGTCTATGGATAGGAGCTAGCCACTTTGGGCCTCCTGAGAGCTATACTGTCACTCAATAAAGCACCTCTTCATCTTGCTCACCCTCTAGTTGTCTGTATATCCCATTCTTCCTGGATGCCGGACAAGAACTTGGGACTCACCAAGTAGTGGCGCTGAAAGAGCTATAACACAAACGGGGCTGAAACACACCCCTGATTCACCATGTTGCAGGTGAGGAGGAGAGAAGACAGAAGGAGGGAAGAGCTGCAGCCCTTCAGGAAGCCCAGAGCTAGGAGTTCCATGAGCCATGGCTGTGACACCCTCTATGGGGCTCTGCAGTTCCTGGCATCTCCAAGCTTCTGGGTGCCACTGCGTTCCCCAGAGCCTGCAGTGTAAGCCGCTTGCAGTATGCCTGGTCCAGCCACAGCCTTGCATAGAGCTGGCTTTTGTGCCGGTGTCTGGAACTGCCTGCCCCACCACAGCAGCTAGCATGCCTGGCTGTGCACAGTGGCCAGACCATATGCTTGCTCAGTCATGCACCCCTTGCCTCTGTGCCCTTGGCAGGCCTGGGATCCAGGCTGGTAGCACGAGCTGAGCACAACCTGCCAGGCCTAGTGGGCAGAATAAGCCCAGAGGGCCCAAGTAAAACTTAGGCAAAGGCACTACTGGCCACAGAGGCTTCTGGCTAGAAGAGTAACACCCCGGGGACCTCATGACAGTGATAACTTGGCTTAAAAGGCTGGGATAGGGATCTATGACATTAACCCAATTAGTGGCCTTGGGTAAGCCCCTAAGAACAAGCTCTAGAGATAATGTCCTAACTCAAGAAAAAAAATAGGAAGAATATAGGAAATACATAGGGAATAAGAAGTCTGGAAGTATTGTATTAATACCAAACTTACAGTACTTAAAGGACAAAACAAAGGGTTGCAAAAGAGTTCACCTTGTTGGTGAAGGAAGCCTTGTGCTTCTTATTCTCTGCATATTTTGAATTGTTCAGCTTGCATTGTATGCATGCATTATTTTGTCATTTCTTTCTAAAGATGAATTTTGTGTTGGGAAATTCAAGTCCTGTGACAAACCATAGGATGAGCTCATTTGAGCGAGGTGGTGCTCTTCAAATTAGTTTCCACATAACAAAATTTATTTTCAAATTCAGGGAAAGAGCAACCTACAAAACTCAGAAGTAGAATAGGGCAAAATGCTCAGGGAATAGTAAATAGGTTTACTGTTCTGTTCACACATGTGCTTACTCATTCACTCAGCTCATTCCTTCAACATCCACTGATCTTCCTTGTGTATGTCAGTGCTGATGGTATAAATGAATGCAATATGGTCCCTACTCTCAAAGACCTTAGTGATTATCACACAATGTCTGGAGATGTCCTTTGGACATGATATCCACTCAAATAGTATTTGTTGAATTAATAAATGAGGAGGGAGACTAGAGGATACACAGTTAAATAATTGTAACAAGTACTATACAAGATGTCTGTATAAAGACCTAAGAGAAGAAGTAACAGACTGCCCTGGGGAGCTCGGAAACGTTCACAGAAAAGGGAAACCTGAACTTATCCCTCCATTTCTGTTGTACCTGCCACAAGAGTTTATTGTATGTGGCATACCTATGTTTCTTTCTCTCTGTCTTCATTGTACCTGTAAATTCCCATGTGCAGATCATCACTAGAGCTGAGAGTAGTTACGCAGAGTAGAATGGACCTCTGGGGACCAATTGGCAGAGAGCGTTAAAAGTTCTAATAAGTTTTATCTGGTATAAAGGCCATCAGGGATCATGACAAGGCTCTGGGAAGATTCATGTGACAATTGGTTAGAAGGTGATCCCAGGAAGCAGAGCAAGGAGCAATAAATAGCCTAGGCGTAGAATGGTTAAGTCCTGACTACTGGCTGAGACAATGGTAATGGGAAGGAAGCAAAAAAACAAAAAATGGAAAAAACGAAAAACAAAAATTATCAAGGATTTATTCACTTACTCAACAAGTAATTATGGAATAATCTCTAATTTCTAAGAGCTATTATGAAAACTTTGCCTATATGACTTCATTTGAATCTCACAAGAATCTTATGGGACAAGTATTATCCCTGCTTTACAAACAATCAATCCAAGGCTCCAACAAGCTAAATAATATTCTCAATATCACATAGACAATGAATGGTAAATGAGGTTAAACCCAGGATCATTTTGTCTTAAAGCTCATAAACTTTCTGACATATTACAGTAAAAATAATAGCAAACAATTGCAACGATTATGACTCCTTAAAGGTAGGGACTGTGATATATGTCTATGTATCTCCAGTAGGACTTAGCACAGTAATCTGTATAAAATAATTTTAAATTGTTAAATCAGTCAATTGTCAGACAAGGCTGCCTGCTGTGTGCCAGGTGCTTGCTTTAAAAAAAATGACCTCATAGACAGGATTCCTTCATGGAACTTATAGTCTATTGAAAGAGTCAGACATTAAATATTACACAAAATTACATTACACAAATGACCTGAGTTTTATCATAAAAAAGTATAGGATGCTAAGAGAGTGAGAAATATTTCCAAACTTACATTTTTAAAGGCTATGGAGAGGATATGTCTATTTGAATGAAGATAAATTTCAGATGAGAAAAAGTTTAAGAATTTAATGGAGAGAGTATTTGTATTTTTAGTGTTAGCTAATGGTGGTGGTATTTTACAAAGCTATGATGCATATTTTGAAAAGCTATTTTCCTCATGATATATTATGGTTATATACTTAAGTGATATCTTAGAAAAGTATAAGTACTAAGCAAATCTCTTCAAAGAATAAGCTCAAAATATGGGAACAGGTGTATTCATAAAAGTATTGTCCCTATATTATTTAAATAGTCATCTTAATAGTAACAATTTAATTAAATGATTGATAATATAAGAATAAGTAAACTATGTTGTATCCCTTACAAATAATGGCTCTGAAGGGTAATGTAGCAATAGGAAAATGCTTGCATTATAGTGCTATGTAAAAAAGAATAAAAATATTATATGCTCATAAAAATATGTAGAAAATATACATAAGAACTACTGAAAGAAGTATACCAAAAATTTATAACAACTATGGTAGAAAGACTATGAGAGATACCTTTTTCTTTTTTATTTTATAAACATTCTGTAGTGTGGTTTTATTATTGCAATTAAAAATACGTTCTGAAATAGAAAAAGAATAATCATAAAAACACATTTGGCTTCTATGGATAGATCCTGATTCTCTGATTGTATGTTTTGTATTAATACCTGACTTGGTATATAGCACTCTGGGAGATAATCAAGTCAATAAAGAGACCTGAAAAAAAAATGAATCACAAACCATAACTATTTAGTGCACACAGGAAGGTACTATTAATAACTACAGAGGCAAAAGGAGAGCATCTGCAACCTAAAGACTAAAATTAGTAATAACATTGAAGGGAGTTCTACCAAATTATGTTTTCCAGAAGACAGCCGCAGGCCCTTCTTGTGTAAAGAAGACAGATTACTTCCATTAGCCTTGAAACAAAAGCAAAGACTTCTGGATGAGGGCATTTAATTATAATGTTTATGTAATCACTCTGTAGCCATTTATATAAACAAGATCGCTTAGAGCACTGCTTTTCTGTGGGCAGTAAAGGGTAGTAAAGGATGTATTTTGTAAAAAGTGTATTTTAAGCCAAATAATTCAGCACCACAAGTGAAAATTATTGGCATATTATACTGGTATTTTTAAACATGTAGAGAAGTGCAGATACAACCCTTTTTCTGCTTTATGATTGTTGGACTTTTCAGTCTATGAGCTTGTGATAGTAACAATAATAAATAACCAAAATGCAATACCTAACAATTAATCTCTATTTACTTATATCAGGGCCCCATTCTAGGGGCTTTTATGGATATTAATTCATTTAGCTTTATAATAACCCCATGAGGTTGATTGTTATCATTATCTTCACTTTATACACAAGGAAACTAAAACACAGAGTGTTTAAATGACTTGTCCAAGGTTGCTCAGCTAAATGCTTGGATTTGAACGAACATCGGAAATCTGGCTGGAGACCTCAGTGTCCTAAGCACACACTATGCTATGCATCTAAAGAAATTTTTTGCATTAATACTCCATCTTATTGCCAGAGTCACTAGAAATTATTTTCGATGAGAATAACAAAAAAGCTTGTACAAACTCATTTTCTCTCTCTTCACAGTGCTATTTCCATTTTTCTTTTCTCTTTCTTTCCTTTTTTTTTCTTTTTCATTTCTCTTCTTTGACTTTTTGTAGTTTTAGAAATAAGTTCATCAATACAGAGGAAAGACAGGAAAATGGGATTTTTTTCTCACGTTTTTCTTAATTGATTTATTTAGCATATCTATTTTTGATGTTTAAGAACATAAGAAGTAAGTAGTCAGAAGTCTTCTTTGAGCCACCAAGAGTTGGGACAGAGATGTCAAACGTCGTTACACAACTGGGCAGCCTCTGAGAACTGTTTGCTGAGATTTTAGATGTCAGAGGTGGAGACTCAAGAAAGAACAATAATTTGCTTGGGTATACGTGATATCTGTGATTTTACACATATACAGATACAAATACATCTTTAACTTATTTATTTTTAAATTTGAATTTATTTATTTATGACATATGTAAAACTTGTATATTAAATGTATTTTCCACTTTGGAATTGATTTATAGGTGAGTAATGTCATAACCTAGAGATAGCTTTGACAGGGAGGTATGTAGGTAACTAACGTCCACTTGTAGACTCAACTCTTCAAAAAATGTCTCTCCTGTGCAAATTTCTAACTTAGCATTTTCTTTTTTTTTTTTTTTTTTTTTGGTTGAATAAAATCCAGTATTTTTTATTTATCAAACTCCAATTTCATTTCACAAATGTAAGTTATCATCAGCTCCCCATCCACTTTCCCCCATCTTCTTTTTTTTTTTTTTTTTTTTTATTATACTTTAAGTTCTAGGGTACATGTGCATAATTTTATATCATGTATAACTCCCCAATGCAATCCCTCCCTCCTCCCCGCTCCCCATCATAGGCCCCAGTGTGTGATGTTCCCCTTCCCGAGTCCAAGTGATCTTATTGTTCAGTTCCCACCTATGAGTGAGAACATGCGGTGTTTGGTTTTCTCTTCTTGTGATAGTTTGCTAAGAATGATGGTTTCCAGCTGCATCCATGTCCCTACAAAGGACGCAAACTCATCCTTTTTGATGGCTGCATAGTATTCCATGGTGTATATGTGCCACATTTTCTTAATCCAGTCTGTCACAGATGGACATTTGGGTTGATTCCAAGTCTTTGCTATTGTGAATAGTGCCGCAATAAACATACGTGTGCATGTGTCTTTGTAGTAGAGTAATTTATAATCCTTTGGGTATATACCCAGTAGTGGGCTGGCTGGGTCATATGGTACATCTAGTTCTAGATCCTTGAGGAATCGCCATACTGTTTTCCATAATGGTTGAACTAGTTTACAATCCCACCAACAGTGTAAAAGTGTTCCTATTTCTCCACATCCTCTCCAACATCTATTGTTTCCTGACTTCTTAATGATTGCCATTCTAAGTGGTGTGAGATGGTATCTCATTGTGGTTTTGATTTGCATTTATCTGATGGCGAGTGATGACGAGCATTTTTTCATGTGTCTGTTGGCTGTATGGATGTCTTCTTTTGAGCAATGTCTGTTCATATCCTTTCCCCACTTTTTGATGGGGTTGTTTGTTTTTTTCTTGTATATTTGTTTGAGTTCTTTGTAGATTCTGGATATTAGCCCTTTGTCAGATGAGTAGGTTGCAAAAATTTTCTCCCATTCTGTAGGTTGCCTGTTCACTCTGATGGTAGTTTCTTTTGCTGTGCAAAAGCTCTTTAGTTTAATGAGATCCCATTTGTCAATTTTGGCTTTTGCTGCCGTTGCTTTTGGTGTTTTAGACATGAAGTCCTTGCCCATGCCTATGTCCTGAATGGTACTACCTAGATTTTCTTCTAGGGTTTTTATGGTATTAGGTCTAACATTTAAGTCTCTAATCCATCTTGAATTAATTTTCGTATAAGGGGTAAGGAAAGGATCCAGTTTCAGCTTTCTACTTGTGGCTAGCCAATTTTCCCAGCACCATTTATTAAATAGGGAATCCTTTCCCCATTTCTTGTTTTTCTCAGGTTTGTCAAAGATCAGATGGCTGTAGATGTGTGGTATTATTTCTGAGGACTCTGTTCTGTTCCACTGGTCTATTTCTCTGTTGTGGTACCAGTACCATGCTGTTTTGGTTACTGTAGCCTTGTAGTATCATAACTTAGCATTTTCAAAAAGTCACTGTTAAAATGTAAGCACACTACCAGGAATGGAGTAACACACGCCGTTGTACTCACTAACACAGTATAGTCACTTTGGAAAGCAGAGACCATGTTCTTGAGGGAGTGGTAAAGCAAAGTGAATGGAGAAGTCACATCATCAGGTTTCGATGGGGTTATGGGAAACTGGACAGTGGGGCTGAGGAAAATGGGGATGGTGTAGTTTTCATGATAGGAGGGCAGAGCTACAGGTGTTTTGGAAGAATATCTTATAGGAGAGAGGTCTTGAAAGTGGAAGCTAGCAGAACTACACAGTGAAATGTAGATTACTTCATTTGTTCTGGAGTCATCTCACTTTTCTGGCTATCTGGATAGAAATGGCACCAAGTCACATATTGAGGCAGCATATAATACCTAAAAGAGTAGGTGTTTCAGGTTGGGACAGACCAAGATTCAAGTCTACTTCTATCAGTGTAGCCTTGGATAAGTTATCAAACTTTAGTTCCTCCCATCTATAAAATGTAGCAATTAAACTATTAGACTAGAAAATCTACTATATTCCATGCATATAGTGACTGTATGCATACCATATCTATATGCATAGATATACAGTAGCTATAGAAAACATATGTATGTATATACACATATACATTTGTACAAGGAAGTATTCACATTATCTAGTATAGTGCTATCTTTCTCCCTCGTTATGTTACTTCTGCAAGAAACTTGCCATATTTTCTTTATTTTATATTTTAGTTTCTTATATATGTATTTACTTTTAACAAATATTCAAAATATGCAAATAACTTTCCATTAAACTATAGTACTAGCCCTTTTATTTCTGAGGTAAACTAACTGACCATCTTAGGGAATTCTTTTTTGTTAGCTACCAAAAAAAATAGGATGTGTGCCACTTAATGAACAGATTCAGAAATATATTACTAATTTACTTCAGTGAGAAAGAGACTCTTGCTCCTGGTGAATGATATTACACAATTTGTTTTGTTTTGTTGATAGCACTACTGTGCAATGGTCACCTGTGATACAATTATTTGAATTCATGACAATGATGGGTTAGGAACTGAGGCAGATCCACTGTGCTTCTTTATGTTCAGATGTTTTGAATCAGAATTCTAGGACTATATCTATGTGCCTAGGTAAATATATAAAATAAATATTCCATTATTCCGCTAACAGCTTAAACACGTGTTATAATTCTAACAGACTTTAGAGCGCATATGGCAGTTTCAACAAGTCCAACATATTTTTACGTGCACCTAAGCTAGGGACCCCTGACCAATGAGTTGAACATCATCTATCAGGAACATCCTGATAGATGCTCATCTATCTAGCATCCTGATAGATGACAGATCTTCAACCAGCTAGCTCTCCAGGCCATTCTGCTTCCTCAATTCCACATGTGTAATTAGTTGGGATTCCCAGTCGGGAGACAAAGGCAGGTAGCATTTTGGGCCCTCCATTTACTGTGCTCAGTTCAGTTTGTTCATGGAAACATCTCCAAGGATCTTAAAACTTTAAGAAAATGGAAAATATCTCCTCCTCACAAAGTTGGAGGCCCTGAACCTGAGCCTTAAGAGATTTATTTTTACATTTGTTTTCGAATTCTCACAATTTATACAGAAAAAAAAAAAATCAGAGTATCTATCCTGGGTTTTAACTTTTTTATTTATTGCCATAGTATTATATATCAATAATATTTATAAGAAGGAAGTTGTTAATACATATTTGTTATCTAAGTATAATTTGGGACACTATATAAATCTTTTAGTTTGTGGGTTAGTTCTGTACCCTGTCATCTCCTAAGCTACCTGGTCTTCTTGGAATAATAAATATACATACCTGTTGGGACCAAGACCTATAGTTTCACAATATTCATAGCCATCTGGTTCTGCTACAGGGCAAATTTAGACTGGAAATAAGACAATAAATTAAGTAAGAGAACCTTCCTTTGTTTAACCTACCTCCCAAAGGCTCCATTTGTAAAGAGTACAGACCAGAAATCACATGCCCTACTGGATTCTTTCCATGGGAAAAACCTGTGCTGAGTTTTAGTTTCTTCATTTTATAAACAGAACAAAAATCTCTCCTACTACTAATAGGAGTGATTTGCAGATTTAATGCGATTATATCAAAGTAGTTTTTAACCTATAAAACACAACGTTGTATGATTAGTTTGTATTGAACATCCATGAAACTCTAGGAATAGTACTAGAAGCTTTATATACCATTATATATAGAATGGTGTCTCTTTTAATTCTCAACAAATCCTGTCCAGTTGTTATAATTATACTTACTGAATAAATTATATTAATTTATATTATAATTATATTAGTTATATAATGAATTCATAGAAACTCAGGGGTTGGGTGATTTGCTAAGATCAATAGCTAGAAAGGGGCAGAATCAGTATTCAACTCAATATTACCTCCGAATGGAAGTAATTCAGTGTTACTGAGTATTACTAATTATAGAATTAATACTTTTCCTTTCTACTCAGAGCTAACACAACAGCATTATCTAATGTTGTTAAATGGTAGGTGGAATTAAAAATGGTAGGTAAGATTAAGAAAGGAGGGAAATCACTGAATAACCTGCCCTTCCAGCAAAGTTGACAAAGTACATAAGATCTCTGGTAAGATCTAATCTTCATCTCATTCTGCCACATGTTTTTGTTTTGTTTTTTAAGACGTATCTCGCTCTATCGCCTAAGCTGGAGTGCAGTGGCACAATCTTGGCTCACTGCAACGTCTACTTCCTAGTTCAAGCAATTCTTCTGTCTCAGCCTCCTGAGTAGCTGGTATTACAAGTGTGCGCCGCCACTCCTGGCTAATTTTTGTATTTTCAGTAGAAAGGGGATTTCGCCATATTGGCCAGGCTGGTCTCCACATGTTTTTAATCGAAGCCCCTGTGTTCTCAGTATCCTGAGATGATTGGCTGATTGGCTTTTGCCACAGCCATTGGCTTCAGCCGCTGTTCTGGCCTGGACATCATCCTGTGCATGTTGAAGACAGGATTCTGGCCTAATTTCTTTCAGGGACTTTCTACCACAGAATGACCAAAGGTGATGTTGGGAACAAAATACCTATACATTTCATCCAGTTGCAAATAATCAGCTCCAGCATCTGGAGTTACTTGGTACCTAAATTGACCAGGTTGCTGTTAAGGATGAATGGGCCAATCTTACAGCTGAACACCATGATACTGGTTCCCAGGAGCCAAGCATCACCCCAATCCATCCTTTTTTATTTATTTTAAAAATGTGTTAATACTTTTTAAATCTTTAAGCAATGACTAATTTTCTTTTTAATGAAGATTGTTTTCCCCCAGGATACATCAGAGTAAAAGCATAAGATGGTGCTTTAAAAAAAATATTTTAGAATCAGTTATGTCTTCAGTTTACTAATCCACTATTCACATGAGTAGAACTTACAATTTGCTCTGGTTTTGTTACTTGGATGAGTAAGATAACTTAGAAGAACTGACAGTGATTTTGCTAAAATATAAAAATGGGATAGTTTTAAATCTCTATAGATGTGACCCTTGGTGGTAATATAAAGGAGATCAAAGGACTAATGTGTTTGTTCCCAACCTATCTTCAAATAAAATTGTTTTATAGATGTTATAAAAGTACACATACATACACTTTATATACACACACATGCATTTCATGTATATATCCACTATAATGCTAGTTCTCTCTTCTTATGATACTCCTGCCAGAAATTTGCCATATTTTCCCTATTTTGCATTTTAGTTTCCTTTTTATCATTAATAAATATACTTACACTAGATTTTCAGAGTATGAAATTGTTTTCCCATCAAACTCTTATGGTGTTGGGCCCTTTTTTCTGAGAAAAAAAGTAACAGAGAAATCAATTTAGGAGAGTCTTCCCATTAAGGGAATATACTACTAGTGAACTGGCTTACAGACTGAGGTTGGTAGGTTCGGATATGTATGAGCAGAACAGTAGCAAGACATTTGAGGACCTATGATCCTTGCTTGTTCACCTAATGCTTTTTACCTAACACTGCCACTACTGTAAAACCAAAACAAGACATTCAGAACAAGACATTGCAGACCCAGTTGACACTTTGAGGGAGGCTGCTACCATGGGTATAATCTATAAGCCTCCATTTGGAGCAGGATTCAAGATCAATATGGAGACATTAGATTCTACTTTTTAAAATAAGCACTCATCTCATTTCAGACTATGGACATGCTACTGAGCTTTACTATCCTTAGTTCTTAGTCTAGTACCTGGGTATCTTTATTGTATGAAAGGTTATTTCCTTTAGGACTTGCCTCTGAGTCCCAAACTGGCACTCACTATCGGGATCATGGAGGAAAATGCAACTTTTACATGGATGATGACATGGATTAGGCATCTGTGGTGGTTCTAGAAGTTCAGGATTCACCTGATCTGCCTCCGACTTCTCTTTGGAAAAATGCAAAGTATAGGATCTTTCTACCACAATTCTTTACTACTGTAAGGAGTTTGGTCCACTGACTCTGCAAAAGACCTCTCAGTGTTGAAGTACTTTTCTTTAATGCCATTTCTTGAGAGTTGGAGCTACAGTTGCTCTAGATGTGTCTAGGTCTGATCTTTTCTCCCTCCTACTCCTTGAGCCCCTGATAACCACCATTCTACTTTCTATTTCCATGAGTTCAATCTTTTTAGATTCCTCATATTCATGAGATCACAAGGTATTGGTCTTTCTGTGCCTGGCTTATTCCACTTAACATAATGTCCTTGAAATTCATCCAAATTGTCAAAATGACAGAATTTTGTTCCTTTTTAAGCCTGAAAAGTATTCCACAATGTATATATACGACTTATCTCTCTTTCGCTTTCTTTCTTTCCTGCCTGTTTTTCTTTCTTTTCTTTCTTTCTTTTCTTTCTTTCTCTTTCTTTCTTTCTTTCTTTCTTTCTTTCTTTCTTTCTTTCTTTCTTTCTTTCTTTCTTTCTTTCTTTCCTCTTTCTTTCTCCTTCCTTCCTTCCTTCCTTCCTTCCTTCCTTTTTTTTTTTTTTTGAGATGGAGTCTCGCTTTGTCGCCCAGGCTGGAGTGCGGTGGCCAGATCTCGGCTCACTGCAAGCTCCGCCTGCCAGGTTCACGCCATTCTCCTACCGCAGCCTCCCAAGTAGCTGGGACTACAGGCGCCGCCACCTCGCCCGGCTAGTTTTTTTGTATTTTTTAGTAGAGATGGGGTTTCACCATGTTAGCCAGGATGGTCTGGATCTCCTGACCTCGTGATCCGCCCACCTCAGCCTCCCAAAGTGCTGGGATTACAGGCTTGAGCCACCGCGCCCGGCCCCTTCCTTCCTTTCTTTCTTTCTTTATTTTTCTTTCTTTCTCACTTCCGTTCCTTTCCTTTCCTTTCATTTTCCTTCCTTCCTTCCTTCCTTCCTTCCTTCCTTCCTTCCTTCCAGTTGTCCCAACATCATTTATTGAAGAGACTGCCCTTTCCCCACTGTATGCTGTCAACATCTTTGTTGAAAATCATTTGACCGGCTGGGCGCGGTGGCTCAAGCCTGTAATCCCAGCACTTTGGGAGGCCGAGACGGGTGGATCGCGAGGTCAGGAGATCGAGACCATCCTGGCTAACACGGCGAAACCCCGTCTCTACTAAAAAATAGAAAAAACTAGCCGGGCGAGTTGGCGGGCGCCTGTAGTCCCAGCTACTCGGGAGGCTGAGGCAGGAGAATGGCGTAAACCCGGGAGGCGGAGCTTGCAGTGAGCTGAGATCCAGCCACTGCACTCCAGCCTGGGCGACTGCGAGACTCCGTCTCAAAAAAAAAAAAAAAAAAAAAGAAAATCATTTGACCTTAAATACATAGATTTATTTCTGGGTTATCTATTCTGTTCACTGGTCTCTGTGTCTATTTTTATGCCAGTACCATGCTGCCTTGTTTACTACAGCTTTGTGGTATATTTTGAAGTTCGATATTGTGATATCTCCAGGTTTGTTCTTTTCACTCGAGATTTATTTGGCTATTTAGAGTTTTTTGTGGTTATACAAAGTTTAGGATTGCTTTTTTCTATTTTTGTAAAAAATGTCATTGGCATTTTGACAGGGATTATATTGAATCTGTTGATAGCTTTGATTAGTATGGACATTTTAAATATCAGTTCTTCCAGTCCATAAACAGAGGATATTTTTCTTTTTATTTGTGACCTCTATAATTATTTGATCAATGTTTTATAGTTTTCAGTGTACAGGTCTTTCACCTCCTTTGGATTAAATTTATTCCTAAGTATTTTAAATTTATTTTGGTAACTATTGCAAATAGGATTGTTTTCTTGATTTTCTTTTTCAGATAGTTTGTTGTTAGGGTATTAAAGTGCTACTGATTGTTATGTGCAAATAGGGATGATTTTATTTCTTTCTTTCCAATTTGGATGCCCTTTATTTCTTTCTTTTGCCTAATGGCTATGACTAGAACTTCCAGTACAATGTTGACTAAAAGTGGCAAGCGTAGGCATTCTTGTTTTATTCCTGATCTTGGAGGAAAACCTTTCAACTTTTCACCATTGAGTAAGATATTAGCTGTGGGTTTATCACATGTGGTCTTTATTGTGTTGGGGTACTTTCCTTCTATATTTAATTTTTGAGAGTTTCTATCATGAAAGAATGTTGAATTTTGTCAAATGCTTTTTCTGTGTCTGTAGAGATGATCATATGGTTTTTGTTCTTTATTCTGTTAATGTAGTGTATCACATTTATAGATTTGTAAATGCTGAATCATCCTTACATCCCTGGGATAAATCTCACTTGATCATAATGAATTATTCTTTTACTGTGTTGTTGCATTTAATTTGCTAGTATATTTTGAACATTTTTGCATTTATGTTCACCAGGGATATTGACCTATAATATTTTCTTGTAGTGTTCTTGTCTGGCTTTTGTATCATTGTAATGCTTTCCTCATAAAATGAGTTTGGATGTACTTCTCTTCTTCAATTTTTTGAAAGAGTTTCAGAGGAACTAGTGTTAGTTCTTCATTAAATGGTTGATGATTTCAGCACTGAAGCCATCTGGTCATGGGCTTTTCTTTCTTGGGAGAGGCTTTTGGTAATTGATTCAATCTCCTTACTTATTGGTCTGTTCAGATCTTCTGTTTCTTCCTGATTCAACCTTAGCAGGTTATATGTGTCTAGGAATTTATCCATTTTGTCTAGGTTATTCAATATGTTGGATTTATAATCCTTTGCATTTCTGTAGTGTGTTTTAATGTCTCCTCTTTCATTCCTGAGTTTATTTATTTGACTCTTCTCTCCTTTATTCTTGGTCTAGCTCAAGATTTGTTGATTTTGTTATTATTTCAAAACACCAACCTTTAGCTGAGCTGTTCTGTTGTTAGATAGAATAGAATAGAACGTTCTATTTCAACAATAGAATGTTGAACAGTTCTATTGTTTTTCTACTTTGTATTTCACTTATTTCTGCTCTGATTATTATTTTCCTCCTTTTAGTAACTCTGTGCTTAGTTTCTCCTTATTTTGTGTATCTGAAGGTACAATGTTATAGGCTGTTTGAGATCTTTCTCCCTTTTTGATATAAGTGTTTATTGCCATGAGCTTTCCTCTTAGAACTCTTATTGCTGCAATCCACAAAAGTATTTGTTTTTGGCAAGATGTGTTTCCATTTTCATTTGTCTCAATACATTGTTAAATTTATCTTTTAACTTCTTCATTATCCCACTGGTTGTTGAGGAGTATGTTGCTTAATTTCCGTATATTTCTGCATGTTCCAAAATTCTTCCTGTTATTGATTTCTAGTCTCACACCATTGTGTTAAAAAAAAAAAAAAGATACTCAATATGATTTAAAGTATCATTTCAGTTAATGATCTGGACCTTAAATGACAGCAGCATAATCAATGTTAATCACAAACCAAAGGCTATTTAGTGTTATTATTTTAATATGCAGTATACTTACCAGGGCCCCCAGCACTCAGTCTGCACAGTTGGGCCCTGCCTCAGATCCATACCCCATCTCTTCCTCCACCCCTTCTGTTTCAGCCACATTAACACTGTTTGCTCTCTCTAGTTCCCCGCCCTCACTGCCATGCCCACACTATGCCTTACCAAATTCTGTTCCTCTTTTAGATCTCAGTTTTCCTTGAACACCCAGACTCAAGGTGTGGATGCCTGTTTGTTTATCTTTTTAGTAGCCCAGGCTTCTTTATCGTACATTTTACAGATGTATTCAAATAATTGTGTAATTGGCTACTTAATATTTTTCTCCTGCATTTAAAGAAAGACCCAAGATTATATCTGTCTTATCCAACACTACACTTAGCATGGTATATTGCATGGCAATCATTAACTTTTTATTGAGTTAATTAAGCATTGTGCATAATGCCTAGATGCCTAAGCTTTCAATGTTACCAAACACGTGGAATAAAACCTACTGCAATCTAGGTTCCCCTGAAAGCACAGCCTAAAGTGGAGGCTTACTTGAAGGTTACTCTGTCTTAAGGAGGAGAAGTAAAGAACAGGGAGTTATTGTTAAAGACTGAATTTTTCTCCATACCCCACCCAAATTCATATGTTGAAGCCCTGTTGACTAAAGAAAAAAAAAATCAAGCTTTTAAAGTTTCAGGCCAGGTACATTGGCTCATGCCTGTAATCCCAGCACTTTGGGAGGCTGAAGCAGGCAGATTGCTTGAGGCCAGGAGTTGGAGACCAGCTGGCAACATGACAAAACCCCATCCTGTACTAAAAATACAAAAATTACCCAGGCATGATGGCGATCATCTGCAGTCCTAGCTATTCGGGAAGCTGAGACACAAGAATCGCTTGAACCTGGGAGGAGGAGGTTGAAGTGAACCGAGATCATGCCACTGCATTCCAGACTGGGAGACAGAAAGAGACCCTGTCTCCAAAATTAATTAATTACATTTTTAAAAGTTAGCTTTATTTGGAAGTCTGAGGACTATGGACCAAGGCCTATTGCCTGGGATCAGTTCTGTCAGACTGTTCCAATGCAGCAATTAAGTTCACAGTTTATATACAAATGGTGAAGATTCATTACATGCAAAATCACATCAGAGTTTGTGTATAAGAGTTGATATTTATAGATTATTATTATAGATTATAATTATAGATTATAGATTATCGATAATAGTATTTATTATATAATAAATATAATAATTATTATTATATAATTTATATTATTATCGATAATAATAATCTATAATCTATAACATGCTAGGCTGCCTTCTGCTGTTGAAAATAATCCAAATATCTTGGGCATATAATTCTCATTGAGGAGGGCATGGTATATACAAGAGAAATATTCAACTGGTTTTCCCATGATTGCAAACCTTTCGAACTTTTAGAAGAGAAAAAAAAGAGACAAAGCAAATATAAGAGAGATTTTGAGATAATTTGTACACTCTGAAATGAGAAAACAAACTTAGGGCTGACACAAGAAGAACTAATTATTTTTTTCAAGTACATTTTATTGTTATCAAAATAGTCCATACACATCCTGGGGGAAAAAGAAAACCCACAAATAGTGCAGGAAGATTATAATTAAAAGCACCAGTTCACTCAAAGGCAACATTTTTAACAAAGTTTTTTTTAAATTATTTTTAGTGATCCCTCTAAATTTCTAAATAATATGCTTATATTTTTATTTCTTGTTTTACCAATGTTAAGTGTGACAAATTTACTTTTTGCTCTTATAAATATGGATTTAGCTCATTTTTATTTTATTTTATTTTATTTTATTTTATTTTATTTTATTTTGAGACAGGTCTCACTCTGTCGCCAGGCAGAGTGTGCAGTGGCGCAATCTCTGCTCACTGCAACCTCTGCCTCCCAGGTTCAAGTGCTTCTCCCGCCTCAGCCTCCTGAGTAGCTGGGAGTACAGGCGCTTGCCACCACACTCCATTAATTTTTGTATTTTTAGTAGAGACAGGGTTTCACCATGTTGGCCAGGATGGTCTCTATCTCTTGACCTTGTGATCCACCTGCCTCTGCCTCCCAAAGTGCTGGGATTACAGGCGCGAGCCACTACACCTGACCGGATTTAGCTAATTTTCTACACTTATCTCCAGCCTTCCTCTTCACTCTACCTCCCTTTTCAATATGATAATATCACATCTTAAGTTCCATCATTCCTGTAACCTCTGTAGCTATAAGTAAATAGCCACAAATAACATATGTAGATTTCCATTTCTGATTCTATCAGCCATAGGTAACTCTCTTTACATTCTATTTTGTAAGAGGAGATGAATAATTCTCACCTTTCCTCCCAACATTCTCTTCCTCCTTCTACATCCCCACCCCTGGCTCTATTGTAGTGGCTATTAACATATGTTATTTTGTAACCATGGGTAAGTGTTAAGTAATTTGCCTAAAGATTAATTCTAAAAAATTTAAAAATGTAGAAATCTTTATGTAATGGTAACTATGTAAGCATTATTTACTGTAGAACCAAGTAATGTACAGTGCTTCCCTCTCCGTGGCTCCAGTGTCATGACTTCTGTAGCACTTTACAAATAATATTATGAGTATATACTTCCAGAATGGCAGTATAAGAAACTCGGCAGACCCTCTCCCCAGTGAAACAACTGTACTGGTTAAAGTATTTTAAAAGGCAATCATGAAAAGTCTCTGGAAATTTTCTTAAGGGTATACAGCAAATGAAGAAACATTTATTCCAAAAAGTGTACTAAATCTTGGTAAGAACAATGAGTCCGAGGCACTTGAGTCACGACCCACTTCCCTTCCTCTCCTCCCAGCTCAGCATGACACAAGCTTAACTCTGGGCAAGATTGGCCAAGAACACAGGGCTTCCTCAGCTTCCAGTTGAGGCCAACTGTATGTTCCCAAGAGGAGAAGGCTGACAGCATTTGTTGTGTCCCTTCACCCTTCCCCTCCAGAAGCTAAATTCTGGCTAGATGAATCCAAGAGATTGGGGCTCCCTTCTCTCACCCAGCTCCTACCCGTAGGGTGGTGGTTCAACCTCAGGCCTGGGACACAGAATAGTATGGGTTCTCAGTTATTGATGAGGCTCTGATTATTGCCCATGCTCAGCTCCCTCCTCCTAAAGCAGGGGAGTCACTTACAGAGGAACACAATGCTGTCCCTATCTCTAGTTCTGGAGCCATGCATTCAAGATTTTCCCCAGTGGGAGCACTGAAGCTCTTTGCAAAGGACTAACTTTATTTGAAGCAGAGTAAAGGGAAGTTCAAGATAAAGGTATTCTCGCAAATAGTGTAAGTTCTGGTGGAAAGCAATTAAGAGGAGGTTGGTAGCTTCATGAAAGAAAAGCTAAACCAGATCAGCTAGTGTATGAGAGAGAATCAGGAAAAGAGATAGCTAAGAAGAACCCTCCTGGGTCAGAACAAACCTCAAGCACTGACCACAGCAGACAGAGCACCATTGCTTACACCTGTAATCCCAGCACTTTGGGAGGCTTAGGTGGGAGGATTACTTGAGCGCAGGAGTTTGAGATTAGGCTGGGTAACATAACAAGACCCTGTCTATATTTTAAAAACAAAAAACAAAAGGCTACTGCAGCAAAAAGGCTGGAATTTAATTGGAGCAGACCCCCAGAGCAATTTATGTCCCAGAGCAAATTATGTAAAAAACAACCAAACAATCTAGAACAGAATAGCTGGATATATGTGATAAGCCTTAGAGCAACCACTAAGAAAATAACTCGAAAAATACATAGTGAAGGAAAGAAAACAACAGTGTTCCTAACTTCACAATCAAATGAATTCTCCTTTTCAACATTTCACCAGAGGCTCAAAATCATTCCATGTTTAAATTTTTTTTCTCTTTATAATGTCTACTGAAAAAGTAGCAAAATTACTGAGGAGAGCTTTATTTCTAAAAGGGGGTATCACAACCTGCAAGTGGGAAATGGAGCCTCTGGTTAAAACTGAAAAGCAGGTGCTTCGAAGGAGGAAAAATGAAACAGGAATTCATACTGAATGGATTGGTTTAGCATACATATTCAACTGACTATAGGAGGAGCTATGAATATTCATGAAGGGGCACACATGTAGTAAGCTAACATGTCTGTTACATATGTCCCATGTTCACTTCGTGGTGGAAACAACATTTAAATGTACTAATATTAAGCTCTATATGTCAAAAGGTGAGGCAGAGGACATGAAAGGACTCAGCATGCAGTCTCCATAAACTGGCCAGAACCACTCCATGTTCAGTGGTCTCTTATAAGGAAGGAATGCTAACCAGTTGCTGTGTCGAAACAACAAAAAGCAAGGGGCAGTGTAACATGGTTGGTTGAAATCAGCCATGGAGCAAGTCTTTCAGAAGAGCTTGTTTCTGTTTAACCCTTAGGAATGAAAGCCTACTGGTGGTTAGCAAAGTAGGGGGTGTAACTGGGTGTGGCTGACCTACTGTTCCGTCATGGACATGAGCTCAGTTTTTAAGGTTTCTCTGGGGTCTCCAAGTGAGCCTCCCTGGGGAATCCTCCAATTTTCCTAGTGAGAGCAAGAACCATATCTGTCTGCACTGCCCAACTCAGGTTTTTTTTTTTTTTTTTTTTTTTTTAGTAATAGACAATAACTATTTAAAGAATGAATAAGTGGTGGTAAAGTGAAACAGACTAAGTTCCTGATGTAGAAGGCAGAAGACTGTTGCTTAGGCAGACCAAGTAGAAACTATATGATGTTTTTCTATAGTAATAACCTTAGAAATGGCAATTTGGTTCTATAGTACAATTAATATCACTAAAAGAGCGGTCCAATGAACTTACAAGTTATGTGATGTATGTGGGTTAATCTGGGAGACCAACCACCATTTATTAAATTCTTCTATACAAAAATGCTTTCTGAAGGGCAAATAGCAAGTTTACAAATGAATTTTTGGAAAACAAACTGTAAATTAAAGTTCACTTCTAAGGCTATTAATTTGTGGATATCTTTGTCTATATCTTCTTCTCATTGATATATCCTCAGGTACCTAGAGTTCTCCCTTCAGCCAACCTTAATTTTGAATTATATGCCAGTTATAAATGATCTTCAGAATATGAATTAAATACCCCCTTTAATTTTAATTTATATGATTTTACAATATTAACTACATAGTAACAGTAGATTTGGATATTTATCTTTTTTTTTTTTTTTTTTTTTGAGACGGAGTCTCGCTCTGTCGCCCAGGCTGGAGTGTGGTGGCCGGATCTCAGCTCACTGCAAGCTCCGCCTCCCGGGTTCCCGTCATTCTCCCGCCTCAGCCTCCGAGTAGCTGGGACTACAGGCGCCTGCCACCGCGCCCGGCTAGTTTTTTGTATTTTTAGTAGAGACGGGGTTTCACCGTGTTAGCCAGGAGGGTCTCGATCTCCTGACCTCGTGATCCGCCCGCCTCGGCCTCCCAAAGTGCTGGGATTACAGGCTTGAGCCACCGCGCCCGGCTTATTTATCATTTTTCTATTTGACTTATAATTTAGGGCCAAATGGGTGTCATAAGGAGCTCTCATTCCAGGAAACACTGTAGAGTAGTCTAGTATCCTAACAGTCCATCCTTCTTGATTTTTGAAAATAGTCTATTGTGGAGTAGTTTAGGATAACCTAACTACTTGTCTGTCAAATAGAGGAATGCTGTGACGAGAAAATTGAGCCATTATACATTATTCTTTGGTACAGTCACAAAAAGCTACTTATCTCACAAAAGACACTATTTTGCCTTTTCAGGTGTAACTGTGTGGAACCGCATAATCCCAGCAATGATACATTGAAGGAATGGAGGGAATCCAATATTTCTGCCTCTGACATAATATGGGAGAATCTAACTGTGTCAGTAAGTAAAACATTGAAAATTAAGTCATACCTAAGAGCTTTTGTTGACATTGTGACTCAATTATTGCCATTACAGTAAAATTTTTTTGAATGCATAATATTATAAAACTAATAGTTATGTTTGAATTTTAATTTCATCATTTCAGATGCTCATCAGTAAACTGGGGTTATCTTTCATTATTAAGGTTGTTCTAATAGAAGACCAGAATTGCTCAAAAAGCTCATTTATACAGAATTATGTGACTGAGATGGACTGAAAGCACATTAAATATGAGTGGTGTTGACCTAAATGAAACCATATGGCAGAACTAAGTCTGCCTTCTGTGTAAAGAACTCAGAATGCTCTTACTTTACTCTGTAATGCTGCTCCAGCTGTTCCGAATCTGCTGGGGAAAGGGGATGTTTCTAATATTCTAGTGTCAATACTAAAGTATTTGGGAGGAACAAATATCACTTTTCTTCACAAAATTCTGGCACCTCCCTCAACAAGATATTTCTTTTTTCCATTTTGTTCTTATCTCCCACTCAAGAAAGGGCATGGCAACATGTTTTTCACCTATAACAGTTAAATCCTGTGCCATTGTCTTATTTCCTTTGGCATTTCTCTGCTTTATAATTTCTTTTTTTCATACCTGCATTTCTCTATTTTTCTGAATCTATTATAATGTCTGTGCCTCTTTACCTATCAATATTTGCATTCTATAATTCTGGTTCAATAAAATCTTGTAACTTGAAAATGTGTTCTGCTTTTAATAAGTATTAAAATCTGAGTAGCCCTACTTTCTTTTCTACTCTTCCCAGTTATAAACATTACAGGTTCAAACCTTCTGCCACTTTACCTGCCCATATAGGCTCAAATTTTATTATGACTATCAGCAAAAAACTATATGAATTCTAGTTCATTTGATCAAATGCATCCTATTTTAGTAAATGGTCCAGTTAGGGAACATATAAATCTTTTTTGTTGTACAAGTATTATAAAACTCTAAACATGATGCTTGTAAAGAGCATATGATCTATTGATTTTCTCTATTGAACATGCTCTTTCAAAATTGAAATCAAATTACTTACTCTTTATTTAAAATTCTCTCTTGGCCTATATTTTACTACTTCTGTTCTTACCCTAGTTGTGTTCTGTAGAATAAGCCTTCAGTTACTTTTGTTGTTTTGTTATTGTTAACATTTATTCAGTTCCACCTATTTTTTCCTAGAAAAATAACATCGCCAGGCTGCTTCCACTCAAAGAGCCATTTTAACTGAACAATAAAAGAGTTGATGAGCTGATCAAGAAAAAAACACTATAGTTATTCAGAATTTAGACCTGGGGTCATGATTAATGAAATCAGTAGTGGGTCTTCTGTCTACATTTTCTTTGGTAGACTATATTATGTTTACAGAGCCTCTTGATATCTTCTTCAATATGAAAACCCAAATGATCCCATCTCTAAGTTATATAACATGATAGTTTATTCTATATGTATTTTGCATTATGTGAATAATTTAATACTAAATAATAATATGCATTCTATGTATTAGAAACTTCTGAATTTTTAGAGTTCTAAGAAGCAGACATACAGCACAGTTATCAGGCTAGCTGTGAGTTAGATACCCTAAGTTTTAAGGTCAAGTAGAATAGTGAAAAATATTTTACAATTGAAGCAAACACAGCATTGTGGGGTTGTTGGGTTTTTTCTCTTTTTTTGTCATTTTAAAAAGTTTTGTATTAGGTGCTAACATTCAGGCAGAAATTTTCATATTATTTTTCATTAGTTAAAAGCAGTTTTTGCAATGGATAATTGCTAATCTTGACCAGAAACAGTCTTTATCACCAGAGGGAATACTATATAAGGAAAACAATCTTGTAATGTTTAAGGAAAAAAAAACCATTAAAATTTTTGTCTAATTTTTATGCTGACTTTTTCCTCAATATATTCATACTGTCATCAAAAATATTTTATTAATAAAGCACTGAACTAGTGGCTTTTATAACTAATTTTGTTAAAATAGTGATATAACATTTAATTTACATATTGTTTATTTGGCAGGTCCTGTAATGTTTCATTGAGTTGTTACATATCTCATGAATTATAATTTATACCTTGCCAACTCAGCAAGGGCAAAGAACTTTAGCTTTCTTTGATTCTCCCAAATTGCTCTATGCATAGTAAGTGTTAAACATTTGATAAAAGTACTTAATGTCTGTTTTGAAACAGTTTCATCTTACTATTTAATGCACATATTTATGGCAAGCTAGAGTACTTAAGTGTGTACATATATATGATCTCAAAAATCAGCCTTTATAAGAAATCCTTAGGCACGATTTAAAATATTCATAAGCAGTTAACCAGCGTTTGGTGTTTCATTGCCTGAATTACATATTTAGCTTGTACATATATAAGGGGCAGGACACTAATGCTAACTTTAATTTCTTATTTTATCTAACTTAATTTTTGCCAACTTATAGAATTGCTGAAACTTAGAATGTGTTTGAAGAGTAATTAGTAGAAATCAGTTTGTCAACAAGCATTTTTTGAGTACCCATTGTAACTGAAACCATATGTTAGACTCAAAAGAAGAGAGCAGGATTTGGATTTGGTTTTCATTTCTAAATTTCAGGACTTACTCTGTGTGTATGTGTGCATGTATGTATGTGTGCATGTGTGTGTGCCTCCGTGTGTGTGTTGGGGATACAATTAGTATAAAACTGCAAATAAATGTTGAATTTAGCAGGTCACAATTTTTCTTTTTTAAAGTTAGCATTTTGTTTACTCCCAAAGAGAAAATAAATAACGTTTTCAAATATGCTTTAAATTAATGGAACTAGGCAGGCCATTGGCAAATTGTAGAGTGTAAGACAGCTAAGGGATCCTTTAAATGTCATCTATGTTCTTAAGAATTGAGAACAAGATCCCGCCAAATGACTTTTATACCTGTAGAAATGACAAAAGATGCTCACAAATTTATAGATAACGTGTTTATCATGGAACTTTTAGCTCCTTTTTCTATGTAACCATTTTGCTACCCATTGTATTGCTTAATAATTGCTCTGCTAGCATTTCTGGACAGGTGCAGAAGAGGAAGGAAAATACAAGGATTCATTTTTGCCACCTTATCTATTTTTACAGCATTTTGAAAGAAGGAAAATTAAAACTTTAATTAAGGCCTGGGGGATTTTTCTGTGGTTTTTCAATTAGCCAAGTTGCTGTGCTCTGCGTTAGCTTAACATGAATAATTGGAATTTAACTTTGCCTATCAAGGAAGATGTTTGCAGTTAAATTAGAAAAGGGGACAGATTCTTTAAGACAATGATAAGGTATATTAACTGTATTTCTCAAGACTCTCAGGCTTAGGGTAACTAGCAACTCCAAGTAGATTTTACTAGTTGTTTGTTTTCAGATGACAGTGTAGCTATTTGTGATTTATTCTACAATCTTTGGAGTGTATTTACTTTTTGCTCTACAAGGATTTCAGGCCTGAAGTTTGGCAGACTCTGTGTTTGTGGTCAATCTATGAGTTCATATTTTTCTCCAAGATCTCTCTGCAATTCAATTTATGTTCAGGGCAAGAATATCTCAAGGACTAATGAGATCACTGGATCGTTTAAACCATTATTTCCTGTTTTGAAATGTAAAAATACTTTAGTAATCTAATTTTTAAAAAGATAAACCAAAGTAAGTTTAAAATAATTTTTTTTCTTTCAAAATATTTGTTTGAAATGCTGTTTTTCCTGGAGGAAAAAAAAATTTTTTTGACTTTGCTGCCACCTCATGGCCAAGGCAGTAATTAGAAATAATTCTTCAGGCTCTTACAGAACTACAGTTGCAGAAGAAAAAGTAACCCATGGAGAAGTCATAGTAAATATGAGCTTTGCCTTGCTCATGTAGTAATTTTATCTCATTTGTTCTTTAATCCAAGTTCGATAGTCCCATCTTTGACTTACAATTTCATTTCAGTCATCGTATGTCATAGTTTTCTTGTTGCCTTTCTCATCTTTCTTGGCAGCTTTTGGACTAGATAATTCTACAAAACATTGTTCTTCGTCGATAAGCAATAATAATCTCACTGCAGAAGTCGTGTTTGTATCACAGGTCTGCGGCTGCCCACCAGTGGTGAGGCCACAACAAATTATTTAACCCCTCTATGCCTCAGTTTCCTCAGACATGGAATATAAATAATAACATGAACCTATTTTATGGGATTGGTGTGAAAAGTAATTTAAGTGATGTATTTAAATAGCTGGGCATAGTGTCTGACCTTAGTAACCAATCACTATTACGTATGTCATATTTTCAATACATCTGGTGTTAGGAACTTAGTAGGTATTAGATTTAATGCACATTAATTAATTGGTAAATCAATTAGTTTTATACATTTAAATTTAAAAAGTGGTTCATGTTCAAATTTTTCATAAACCTTTGATATTTCTCACCACCCGTCCAAGTGGAACTTGAAAGTCATAATGTAATGCCTGTTAAATCATTGCGAGAGCCATAAAGGAAAAGCTTCAGCATCTCAACTACAATTGATCAGAAGGTGTTAGTTTTCTGCAAGAAATGTGTCCGGTTTTTTCTTAGTAGCTCCATTTGTTTTACTTCCTCTGGCAGGAATGCAAATCATTGCATGGAGAGTATGTTGGACGGGCCTGTGGCCATGATCACCCATATGTTCCAGATGTTCTATTTTGGTCGGTGATCCTGTTCTTTTCCACAGTAACTCTGTCAGCCACCCTGAAGCAGTTCAAGACTAGCAGATATTTTCCAACCAAGGTACTTAGACTATAATTTTCTTGATCTAAATGTAAAATAACATAGGACAAAAGAAAGAGTAATTGATGTAATAAAGGGAGCCACTGAAAGGCTTTTGTGTGAGTGAGCTGCCAGGTTAGTTGTGGGGTGAGATGAGGGGCTGAAGAGAAAGAATTTTGTGATGCAGGTGCTGGGAGTGCATATGCAGGCTTTTCTCCTAACTGCAAACCCCGCGGATCAACTCCTACTTTCCTACTGACATTTTTGGAAATTCACAGCACACACTGCATTACTGATTGTCACTTTTTTGCCCAGTGAACAGTGGGAACTATTCCAGCCTGACAGATACCTCAGAGGAGCCTATGTTACATTCTCTAATTGGGGAAGCCCCCGCAAGACTCATTGGAACAATATTCTCTTTTTCAGTGTTTAAACCGTCAATCCCTCCCCCTAACCCACTACTTTTGCATCTGCATATTTGGAAAGGAAAGTAAACAGAGAAACAGCTTAGTTCAATATTTAACACTACAAAGTAACACCTATAATGTCTAATTCCGCCAAAAAAAATTTAAAAAAAAGGAAAAGAAACAAGGAAACAAGCTTCTTAGGGATGAGCTATAGATTATGATCAAAATTCCACTCTGGGAAAATATTTCAAGAACTGTTCCTTCCGAAAGGGGCTTCTTTTTTGTCACCACTTTCTTCTCTAAAGTGGAAGATTCATTTATTTCCCCAAAAAACTTAGTCTGATTAATACAAAAACATTTTTATAAGCTGAAACAATAATCTTAAGCATTGTGTGTATGCTTGTGTGTATGTCATAAAGGCATCTTAAAATAGACTAGATCTGGATAATAATTGTATGTGAATATTTGCTGAGAATTGGCTTTATAAATGAGAAATGGCTTTAAAAATTGGCTCACATAGAATCAATTTTAAATTTGCCCACTCTGTTGTGTACATTCCCAACTGTCATGCTTATATTCTAGATAAACTAAAACATTATGTTTCTTTGATAAAAACAGATAATTTTATTTTATGATGCTTCAAGTTTATCATATTAAGATGTTACCTGTGTGAAAGAGATCCCTAAAATCTGCCAAATTCTGCCCATGCTACCTTATTCTGTGTTCTGAATATTCACATGCATGGGTTCATCATAAAGTTAGATTTTAAATAAACATTGAAAACAACTCAACCACGATGTAGCTATTCCATAATGCCTCATTCTGGAAAGGTTGAGTGTGTACCAATCTTAACGACAGTGATACGTAAATATATATTCAGGTTCTGACAGAGCTAATGGTAATCTTATAGTATGCATAAAATATAATATTATGATATTATGTCATAAAGTGTTTATAAAGTGTGACTCTAGATTATGTTCCTGAGTATTCCTTGATATTTATAGCTACTTTAAGTGACAAGTGTTTTCATTATTTTTAGGTTCGATCCATAGTGAGTGACTTTGCTGTCTTTCTTACAATTCTGTGTATGGTTTTAATTGACTATGCCATTGGGATCCCATCTCCAAAACTACAAGTACCAAGTGTTTTCAAGGTGAATTTATCATAGCACTTACTGTCTCTCTCCCTCTCCCCATCTCTCTCGGTCTAATCTTCATTTAGATGATACCTATAACCCTAGTACTTAGGATTTTCGTGAAAATATAAAGAATTTAGATTAGAAGAGCAGTAAATGAAATGCACACAGCATGACTAAAACTGGGGTCTAATGTTTAAAAAAATAAGAATTACAAAATATAAATAATTATAAACATAAAAATTGCTTTAAAAAATTTCCTGTCAATTCTGACAGTTGAAATACCTATATATAACATTCTTAAAAGATAAGGAAACATTTGAAACTAAGAGAAAAGGATTATCTTGGCAGAATTGTACAGTGAACAAGGCTTGACAAACAGATAAAAATAGATTGGGAATAGAATTCTGACCGTGTTACTACTGAGGTACAGTTTGAACATTCCTTATCCAAAGTGCTTGGGATCAGAAGTGTTTCAGAGTTCTTTTTTTTTTTTTTTAATTTTTGAAATATTTGCAAACACATAATGAGGTATGTTGGGGGTGGGACCCAAGTCTAAACACAAAATTTATTTGTTTCCTATATACCTTATACATATAACCTGAAAGTAATTTTATATGCTATTCTTAATAATATATGTGACCTATCATATGAAGTGAGGTGTGAATTTTCCACTTGTGGCATCATGTGAGTGCTCAAAAGTTTCAGATTTTGGATCATTTCAGATTTCAGCTTTTCAGATTAGGAGCGCCCCTTTGTTTTCTCTGTCAAACAGGGCTGGGGACTTCTATATAGGACTCTTGTCAGGATGAAATTTTGAGAATCATCTCAGTCAGCAGTCATGTTTGGAACCCTTCCCTGAGCCTCCGCTGTGACCAAGTATCTTTTTTTCCATTTCCACTCAATAGCCTCTGCACATCAAAAATAACAGTTACAATACCATAATGATGTATTCTGTTTAGATGTCTGTCTCTGATTCTAAACTGAAAGAAGCCTCTGATTTATCTTTGTATCTCAGTTCTAGCACAGTGTTCTATGTGTCAATGTGCTATTTGTAAATTTCAATACATTTTCCAATAGCTAATGGTAAATATTGATATTATTTTATTTAATACAGGTATTGATTAAGAACACAGATTTTTCAACAAGTCTGTCAGAGTTTAAATCCCATCTCTACCACGTACTAGCTTTGAGATCTTGGGCAAGTTACTGGATCTCTCTATGCCTCAATTTTCTTTTCTGTGTCATCTTTAGAGTGTTGTGAAGAAAAAAAAAATGAGTTAAAATATTTAAAATACTTAGAATGGTTTTAAGTGCTTTATGAGTATTATTATTATTTATTGTAATAATAAATAATCACTCAGCTCCTCTGTTTATAATTAGGGCTTTCCTGGTAGCATCTGTAAGACTTAATTTGATCAAGTATTCATTAATCCAGTTCGTAACTATGCACATCCTTTATTTTATACAGCCCACCAGAGATGATCGTGGCTGGTTTGTTACACCTTTAGGTCCAAACCCATGGTGGACAGTAATAGCTGCTATAATTCCAGCTCTGCTTTGTACTATCCTAATTTTTATGGACCAACAGATTACAGCTGTCATCATCAACAGAAAAGAGCATAAGCTAAAGGTATATTTTAACATCCATTTTAATGTAAATCATTATGACTTAACTGATATCAACTGATGTTCATTTGACTTCTCCTGTATTCTTATTCATTTGTACAGTGAAATATATAAAATAACGTTTTCAGATGTATAATTTTTATTGTCTTACAAGATACTTGGTCTTACAATGATTGGAAAATTTACTTATTTGTAGCACTTGGCTGAGCTCAAGTCTGAGAACTCACCTCCAAGGCATAAAATAAAAAAATTGTCAAAGTTCTAACTTTATCATATTTAGCATATTTTAGTGAAATAACAATCTGTTCTGGTGAAGTACAACCATACCAACTTGTCTTACATCTGAGATTCCTCTATTCCTCTATTTAACCCTAAGTGTATATATTACATTTAATTCATTATCAGAATAAATTACAACTTCAACTATTTCTCATTTTGTTTAATTATTTTTCCTTCTGCCTATAACAACAAAATCCAGACATAAACGTCACAGTTTGGAAGTGACATCTTTGAGTTTTATTGCAGATTTCACTGTCTCTTTTATAAAAAGAATAAATAATATAGATGTGTCTTGGTTACATTCTGACCTTGCCATTTTGCAGTTGTGAATAATCAAAATTGTTCACTGGTATGCAGTTTGCCTGAGATTTGTAATGTAAGCACTATCACTTACTTTCAGGAATATGTTAACTAAAGTCAATGAAATCATTAAATAGTTAAAAATAATCTGCATCAAACCTTGTAAAAACAGAACATGCACAATCTTGTTTTTGTTTTGGTATCATGGGGAAATTGCCAGCTATTTTCATATACCCTTTAAACTCTAGGAGAAAAAAATCATTGTCAGAGCAACAGAAATCATGCTTTATAGAATTTCTTTTATAAGAATGTTAGAAAGATGAAAAAAATCTCTGATTAAACTCTGATGCAATATATTACGTTAGTGCAAAAGTAATTGTGGTTTTTGCCATTGCTGTTAATAACAATAATAACATAAATGTAAGAAAGCACACTTATTTGCAATAAATCTTATGAAGAAGGAATTTTGAGTATATGGTGGAGAGAATGTGTGTCTATCTGAAAGGAAAGGACATTCTTCATTCTCTTTGTAGAATGTAACTTCAGAATTCTCACAACTTTATGTATTTTATTAAATGATACATTTTAAAAAATCAACTAAAAAACTGTTTTAGGAAGAAAGTAAGCCATATAATTATTATTTACCTTTCAAAAAAGACTTTTTTAGCCTTCATAATTAGGCAGAAATTCTAGTGAGTCCACTGAAAAAATTATCCTTTGTAAGAGCCATCAGTTAAATGGATTCAGGCAGCATTTTTTTCTTGTTGTAAGTGGAATCATATTAAAACAAAGTGTGGAAGTGAAATGTGTGCTGAGATTGTTATTATCTTCCTGGGCATTCTGAATCTTTGCCCTTTCCTAGGCCCTCAACCTTATAAATCACATGACACTTGCTCTTACTCCATGTTCTTCATGAGCCCTTGACATTCACAGCCTTTCCAAAGCTCCACACCGACAAATACACAAATTTCCCCCTTCACATATACTGTGGAATAACAAAAATGTAATAAAGCGTTTTGATCCTTTCAAGTACTTGCATTTATAGAATTAAATGCAGAACTAGAACTATTTTTGTCACCGAAATAAACCTAGGGCTACATTACTAAATCTGTTTTATTGTGCAAAGAAATGATTATGTAGTCAAAAGTTTCATATTTTTGCCCCTTACTACTCTGGATTTGGTAAATGATACAGCAAATCTGGCTTAATCATAAACTCTGCTCTATGGCCACAGGCAGAAGAGTCAGCCCGTTCTTGGCCACTGCAAATCGGAACTCTCCATCCTCCTCCTTAGATATGAATACTTTAAAAGCAAATTTCTTCCAGTGAAGATGTATTTCGTCTACATTGAATCCCTATTGGGCCTATAACTCTTATCTCCTTAAGCTTCTGTAGAGTGTGGTCTGATGCTACTGGGTTTCCCGTTAACAACAACAAAATCACCTTCTCAGAATGTTATTTACTCAGAGTAACGGTTTGTTCCATAGTACTTCTCCCCGCTTCACTGAAATGTTTGCAGTCTCCTGGCTTTGACTTGAACCACATTTTCACTAAAAGATGTGTTTCTTGAGTATATCACCAGACCACAAGCTAACCACTTGTGAAAGCATTTTCAGCTTTTACTAATTTTCTTTTCTCACTTAAGAAACCCATTTTTGCCTTGGTTGGAGCATTCCCCGAAATTGTTTAATGAATCATGTTTTGTAGTTTGTGTATCAAACACTTGGTAGACTCCACATCATGTATCTAAGTCTACATACACCCAAATCAACTCAGAATTCCTCTTTTCATTCTTTATCTCTCCCAAACACATTTTAGATCTTTTTACTTTTTCTTCACCTCTATTGCCAGAACTAGTAGCTGGTTTTCTTTTAGATGATATTTCTCATGCTGATAAAAATGTTTTTATTGGCCAGGCACAGTGGTTCACGCCGTAATCTCAGCACTTTGGGAGGTCGAGGCAGGTGGATCACGAGGTCAGGAGTTAGAGACCAGCCTGGCCAACATGGTGAAACCCCATATCTACTAAAAATACAAACATTAGCTGGGCGTGGTGGTGGGCACCTGTAATCCCAGCTACTCGGGAGGCTGAGGCAGGAGAATCATTTGAATCCAGGAGACAGAGGTTGTAGCGAGCTGAGATTGCACCGAGCTGAGATTGCACCATTGCACTCCAGCCTGGGCAACAGGGTGAGACTCTGTCTCAAAAAAAAAAAAAACTGTTTTCATGAGTGTCACTATGTACACAATAAAGCTGTGTTGCACTGTATCAGTGATTTACTACTCCCGAAGAATGCAGGAGCTCAAAATTAGTAAAACTCGAACTCATTGCATTCTGTTATCCTTCGGATGGCTCCAGAGTGAAAGAAGAGGCAAATATAAAAATTTGAGAATGTGAAGTATCATGTATATTATACATAAATGTACATATAAATCCATACTCTCTCTAGCATTTGTTTGTTTGTTTGTTTGTTGTTTGTTTCTCCCTTGGAGAAGTGGATTAGGCATAAGTTAACTGAATCCCTTTGAAAAGCATTAAAAATATCTACTTGGGTTTTTTAAAGCACATTCTCTAAATGTGAAAAGAGAGATATAATCTTATAAAAAAGAAAGTTTCTGTTAAGATACAACTGTGGGCTTTTCTACATGTTTCTGTAGACAGTTCAGGCTTCTTTTGACATCATTTTTAATAAACAGCAATACAATCCCGGATCACTTGAGTAAATGAATGCATTTGCAACATTCATTTGGCACCATATTCTCTTGATGATTATGGCATTTGATATGTTCTTTTTTGCCCTCTTTGTCAGCCTGGTTCTTCATGTCAATCTATAGTCTTTTATGTGGTTAACTTGACAGATGCAGGAAATTGCTGCCAAGCTTTGAAATGAATTTTTTCAGCAGTGGCATCTGGGTATCAGATGGTCCTCTTGGCTGGCCTCTTGTCTTGCTGCATGTTGGTTTTAGTGGGGTCTGGTGTAGCATCACCTGTTGCTATGCTCCCTTTTCCTCCCATATGTCCATTTCCTGTGATTCATGGATGAATGTGAGAATAAAAGCTCTAGCTCTGTCTTTATTTGAGAAAAAAATCTACAGAAATATGTTAGAAGGTGTAGAGTTCTCTCTCTGACAAAGGGTACTTCTCTTTGGCTGGCATGCCTATCAGCTAATAATTTTGTTACAAAGTCCAAGTTTTTAAAGACATTTTAAATGAAAGGCAAGAAGGATACTGGTTAGTTAGGGGAAGAGCAAGAACTGCTTTATTTATTTCCTTTGGTTTACATTGAATCAAGATGCTCCCATTGTTGTACAGCATAATTAGGGGAAATTATATTTTTGCTTTTGTTATATATTTATACATTACAAAGCTAGCTTTATGAATTTAGAAAAGAGATTATTTCCTCTGAAAGAATTATTTTGCCCACTTCCTGCAATTCAGAATCCCACTGTTTACATTTGTATCATATTTTTTAAACAATAAGAGCTATTGGAAATCACTATCATGATGAAGGTCTCCCTCATATTATTGAGCTGTATGAATGTGGACTCTAAGAAAGTCCAGGTGTGCTAAAAAGTACAAGCCTGACTCTCAAGGCCCCCTGTCTTCTGCCCTCCTCTGATGTTCCTCTCACAGCCACTGGCTCCTCTTACATCTTTCGTTTTCTCTTAGCAGTACCACAATTTTGCAAAACAGCTCCAAGGGAGCAGCATTCACATTGTACTCCCTTAGAGGCAGAGGCTTAAGTATGAGGTCCTTCACTGTTCTACGTCTTTCTCCCTCCAGAGTTGCTAGGACAAAACACTTCTCAAGCTGCTTAAGACATTGTCCTTTAAAGGGACCAAAATCTGAGTTCTATTCTATGGAATTACACCTTCCAAAATGTTTTACAAAAGGCCAAGGTACAATATTACGGTCCTGGCAAAGCTTTTTCCTATGCTTTTTTGGTTATGCTGACACCAGGCAGTTTCTCTTCCTACTCTTCAGCTCTTACTAATCAAATTCTTTTTTGACTTACTTGCAAAGAAAAGTTTCCAGAGTCATATTCATTCAGGAAATTGAGTTAGACATTTTGGTGAATTGTAGCATTGCCCCAGTAAGCTGAGCCAATGAAGGGTACCACTGCTTTGGTGCCAACATAGGAGGAACAGGTCCTTAGGTACATAACTCTTATTTTCTCCTCACTATCATCTCTTGCACTTTTATAATTTGGAAGGGATGAGCAGAAAGGAAAGAAAGTACAACTGAGTTTAAGAATCTTCTTACTAAGAAAACAAAATCACAGAGAAAAGACTACCATGACAAATATGCAACAGTGTGTTTCACACTCCAGGCTATAAGAGCTTTCATATTAACTGCAAACTGCTTGAAGTTATGTTAAACTACTGCTAAAAAAAGACTATTATTCTCCTAGAAGAATTGGTAATTTCTGCTCATGATCGTAATAACAAATTTAACTGCTGTATTTATTTTAAAATTACACTTACTAAATTTGATTCTGAAATGTTTGATGCATATTTTATTTTCAAAAAAGTCAATTTGCAACTGTTATTGATCGCTTATTGTGTGCCAATGATTGTGCTAAAAACAAGAGGAAATACTGAGAAGTTATATAAGTTATCTGCTCTTAAGAAACATATTAATAGTTTTACTAAGGAGCCTTGAAACCTAATGAGTACAAAAGAAACATTTATTGCTTAACCATTAGAATATAATAGTACCTAACATTTTCAGGTCGCTTTCTATTCAACAGATATTATTCTAAATTATTTACAACATTAACTCATTTAGTTATCACAACAGTCCAGTGAGGTGCCTTCTGCTATCATCATCATCATCATTTTTCAGATAGGGAAAAAGAGGCACAAGAGCTTAAGTGATTTATTGGTTGAGCTAGCATTTCATTCCAGGCAGTCTGACTCCAGAACTTATATTTTTAATCACTTTATTATACTGCCTCTCATGAAGCAGTCACTAAAAATTAAAAAGGAAAGGTGGAACATAAAATAGGCCAACCCTTTGGCTGCTTCTGTGGCTCTACACTTTTGGTTCCTACAGGATGTGGAGGGAGTGCTCTTCCCGATCTTTGATTTCCCTCTTCCGAGAACACCCTGTCTGTGCAAGAGGGCAGTTTCCACACACCCCACTGCACCTGTTTTTCCTCCTTTACATTTCCTATCTGGGCCTAGGAAGCACTTAGTTTGCAACACCTGGAAGTCATTGACAGTGGAGTAGCATAACAGAGGAAATAGAAAACAAAAAACTGTGATTTGTAAGGAGGGGCTTAATTTGTCTAGTGTTCAAACTTAAACAAATTAGAACAAGATAGCACTATATTAAGGAAAAAATGACTATACAGGGGAGCTTAGGCTCCATGATATTATTTTTTCTAATAAAAGTCATCCAATGAGACAAAAGAGGGCAATTGGAAACTGAGTGTTTGTTTAAGAGTTTACTCCAGGAGATCTGATATGAAGGGCTTGTTGAGTATCATCAGGAAGTGGTTTCTATTCGCAATCAGGCCATCCTTAGCCCTGTTGTTGACACAGTTTCTTTCTCTCTTTCTTTCTTTTTTAAACAGAAAGGTTGTGGGTACCATCTGGACCTATTAATGGTGGCTGTCATGCTCGGTGTATGCTCCATCATGGGCCTGCCATGGTTTGTGGCTGCCACAGTCCTCTCCATCACTCATGTCAATAGCCTAAAACTGGAATCAGAATGTTCAGCTCCAGGAGAACAACCCAAATTTCTCGGCATTCGGGAGCAAAGGGTTACAGGGCTTATGATTTTTATTCTTATGGGTTCATCAGTCTTTATGACCAGTATTCTGAAGGTAACGAAATCTGTCTTTATGAACTTGAGAGAAAGAAGAATATATTTATCATAATTTAATATTTTCATTTGAATCTGAGCCATAAATTTGCAAATATTGTGTGGCATGTGATGAAAGTGATGAATTTCTTAACCATGTTTATATAATTCTTCATAACCTAAGGGAGGGAAATTATGTCCTATATTTTAAAACCGTTAAATACATAAAAATTTAGTCTGGCAAAGTAAAATTTGATGAGTAAATTATTGTAACAATTTTGAAATGGTGATCAAGCTATGGGAAAAAGTCACTCATTGTTTCTGACTGACTTGTGACCCAAATTCATTACAGGCATTTATAAAGATTCTATTTTCTTGTCAATGGATAAATATATTAACAGTTAATATTACTTACTATTAATAAAATATAGAGGTGAAGGAATGAGCCATTTTAAGTACTCTATAAAACCACTGTCTGGACATCATCTTTGCATATACTGATTTCTTTTCCACAGAAAACTTGAAATCTATTTTAAAGAGGATTAACGAGTAATTATTTTGTCATGTAATTTTGTCAGATATTTCCAAAGTGTGTTAATTGTGCTATAAATTACAACACATTTTATTTGCATATAATTTGACATTTTAATTAAATTATTTAATCATTTACTAGTTTACTAGTATTTGATCATTAACACAAGTACCTTTGCAAGAATTATGTAAGTAATTATGTAAGTAATTATCTTATAGACATAAGATGATGGTGAACTATTCCAATACAAAGAGAAAATCTGAGTAATCCATATATTTACAAATACCTGGCATGATGCAGGAAACACATCTAAATGCTAGCTTCATTCTTTACCTTTAATCCAAATATCTTATCCTTGTAAAACAAAATTCAAATTGTCTCTAAAGTGGCATAATAATAGTATTATTATTCATTATATACTACATGGTTTTTAAAAATAGATTTTGACTTATTAAATAATTATAACAACCCTATTGTTATCATCTCCTTTTAGATATTGGGAAACTAAGGCACAGAGAGCTTAAGTAACTTCCCTAAGGTTACACAGCTAAAAAGTGCTAGAGCTGGAACTTGAATCCATGTCTTCTGAATCTGTACTATACTGTTTCTACTCAAAAATGCCTTTTTTCCCCGTTTTTTTCTTTGATAAGTGCAAAACCACAATATATTTGAAAATGATTTGTGCCTTTTCTCCAATTGTTCTTTTACAGTTTATTCCCATGCCAGTGCTATATGGAGTGTTTCTTTATATGGGTGCTTCATCTCTAAAGGGAATTCAGGTAAATTACTTACAGTACTACAGGCACATCTGTGATGACTTATCTTAAGATCTACTGATAAGTCATGTGACAGCTAAGAAAATGATGCCACCTGAGGAACAGCTTTTAGACCACAATTAAACTTCTTCAAACTTGTTTTTCTTCAAAACTTGTTTGAAGAGTTACAAAAGTTAAAGAAGATTCTCTCCAGCATCTAAGGTTCATAAACTTATGGTAATTTTATTTATTGTAAGTATATTAAAACTGTAAGAGGCTTAGATTTGACAGCGATTTTAGAAAAATCATAGCTATATATTTCAATGCATATCCAAATGTTTATAATATTTGACACTTTAATCATGTGTATGGACATCTATTGGTAAGAATAGGAAAAATCTTTATGTACAAAGATGTTCATTTTAACACATACTATTAAAATATTGGAAACAACCCAATTCTCTAACAGCGGTAAAATAATTAAGTAACCTATGGTATATTCACTGAAAATTGATAATTTTTTATCAGTTAAAGTTCCAATGTACTTTTAGGAACTACAAAAGTAACATGGCAAAAATGCTTACGACATAATACAAAGTAAGAAACTACTGACCATAGGTTTATAAAGCTATGAGTTTGAGATGGGTTGTAAAGGAAGGTGTAGAAATAAAAACAATTTGTTGAGATAGTGATATCCTGGGGTTTTTACACCTTGTTTTGTTTGTTTTACTGTTATATTTATAAGATTATTTTTAAAATTAGACTAAAATAAAGATATAGGCAGTTTCAAGTATAAGGGGAACTTTGTGCATTATTTAAGTAAGTATTGGTTAAATAAATATTTTAGGCACTAATTTGGCAACAGATCAGCGAGATGGTTCTGGTTCAAGATGTCCCATGTGGTCACTGTCAGGGTGTGGACAAGGTCCACAGCATCTGAAGGTTTGATAGTGCTGGAGGATCTGCTTCCAAAATGGCTATTCCACAACTGTGGGCATGAGGGCATCAGTTCCTTTCTACCTGTTGGTAGGATGACTCAGTCTTTTGCTACAGTAGCCTCTCCATGGAATACTTAGTGTGTCTTCAAAACATGGAATGTAACTCCTTCAGAGTGAACAATATGAAAGAGAGAGAGAGAAAGAAAGAGAGCGAGAAAGAGAGAAAGGAGAAAGAAGGAGAAGAGAATGAGAGAGAAAGGATGAAAAGTGCTTTTTGATTTAGTCTTCAAAGTCATACATGGTCATTTCCACATTTTCTATTTGTTAGAGGCTATCCACTAAGTCCAGCTTGCACCCAAGTAAAGGGAAAAAGGAGACTCTTATCTCTTGAAGAGAAGAGTATCAAAGAATTTGTGGACACATTTTAAAACCTCCACAAGTGTATTCTCAATGTTTACAGAAGCTGTAGGCAAATTCTTCCCACATATTTCTTTTATGATACTGTTATTGGTTGAATAGTGAGTGTTTCCTGAAAATTTATGTCCACCTGGCGTCTCAAAATGTGACCTTATTTGGAAATAGACTATTTGCCTATGTAATTAGATACAGATATGAAGACAAGATAATCATGGATTTAGGGTGAGCCCTAAATCTAATGACTGTGGTCCTTATAAGAAGAGGAGAGGGGTTGGGTGCGGTGTGTCTCACACCTGTAATCCCAACACTTTGGGAAGCCAAGGTGGGCGGATCATGAGGTCAAGGGATCAAGACCATCCTGGCCAACCTGGTGAAACCCCATCTCTACTGGAAACATAAAAATTAGCTGGACGTGGTGGCAGACGCCTATAGTCCTAGCCACTCGGGAGGCTGAAGCAGGAGAATTGCTTGAACCCAGGAGGCAGAGGTTGCAGTGAGCGGAAATCACACCACTGCACTCCAGCCTGAGCAACAGAGCAAAACTCTGTCTCAAGAAAAAAAAAAAAAAAGAAGAAGAAGAAGAAGAAGAGAGGACACAGAGAGACACAGGGAAGAAGGCCATATGAAGATGTAGGAAGGCCGGGCATAGTTGGCTCACACTTCTAATCTCAGCACTTTGGGAGGCCAAGGTGGGTGGATCACCTGAAGTCAGGAGTTTGAGACCAGCCGGACCAACACAGCGAAACCTAGTCTCTACTAAAAATACAAAAATTATCTGGGTGTGGTGGCGCATGCCTGCAATCCCAACTACTCAGGAGGTTGAGATAGGAGAATCACTTCAACCCAGCACGCTACTGCACTCCAGCCTAGATGACAGAGGGAGACTCTGTCTCACAAAAAAAAAAAAAAAAAAAAAGGGAGAAAGAGATTAGAGTTTTGCTGCCATTAATCAAGGGTACCAGGAGCCACCTGGAGCGGGAAGGCGCAAGGAAGTTTTCTCCCCTAAGACCTTCAAAGGGAGCGTGGCCCTGCCAATATCTTGCTTTAGGCTTCTGGCCTCCATAAGTGTGGAAGAATATATTTCTATTGATTTAAACCACCAAGTTGTGGTAATTTTTTAGGACAGTCCTAGCAAACTAATAGATTTCTACTTAAATTGTCCCTTGAATAATCTTGTCTTATAATTTAACATTATTTAGCCCAACACTCCAATGTTCTTGAAAAAAGAGACTAGAGGCTTATTTATCATATAGTATTTTGTCAACTGAAAAGCAAAAATAAATTGCGACTTTTTCTGTGACACAGTTAGACTCACTGCTGTTCATAGCATGTAAGAGGATAGTTAACCTGCAGGACAGGAAGCGCAGGATCTCTGTTCCTGAGCAAATGACTAACCAGCTTCTGAGTTTGGAAGAAGCAGCAGCACTTAGGCCTTAAGACGGTACTGGGTGCCAGTCTGAGGCAAACTTAAGTATGAAGTCATTGCAGGTCATGGAACACCCAAAATTGATAGTATGACTGACTCTTCATCCTGACACTGGGAAACAATTAACTGGGAGAGGGAGATGAATGAGCCATGTGATGTATTTTATTTTTACTCAAATTAGATATAATTTGCTCATTTAAAATTTCATGTATGAAAAGTATAGTTTGATAGAATTGGTTTTGTAAGGCATTAGGGAAGAATACTAAAGAGGTTTTGTTATATTTGTTTTTCTTTTTTCCTTTTTTTTTTTTTTTTTTTTTGCCTTTGGCAAAAGTTTCATGAGTACTAATCTCATCTGTAAGTGAAAAGTATTTATTATTAGGCCCCAGGCTCACATAAATACAGCAGCAGAAGTTTAAGAAACAAAGTAAAATCATTTTGATGATAGGTTTCAACAGATTTTTCCCTCTAATTCCACATGATTTTATACCCATGAGGTTTAGAATTAAACAAGAATGTCAAGTTTTGGAGTTATTTGGGATGTGAATCTTTTAAATGAAAATTGAAGAAAACATTATCAAAGGCCCATGAGTTAAATATAATGAGTTTTAAAGAACACAAATGAAACAGCAAGCTGGGGCACACGTTGACGAACAGGGTCTCACACTGAGAAACAGGGTTTGTGAAAATGTAAGTGACCCCAAGCCCAGGAAGTTGAAATTCCTATTGGAATTGTAACTAACTGGGTGGGGAAATGTGATATTGATACTAGGATATAATAAAAACCAAATGTAAAACTCAGAATACATTTGTCATGATGATGATTATTATTTAAATATATGCTGAATATCAACAGTTCCAGGAGCATGTTACTCTCTTACCCTGTTGAAGGAATCTATGTTACCTGCTTGTTTGGCAATATTAAGAAACTTATTATCTGAGCTTCTCACTGTGAAACATGGCAGAAAAAACAGATCACAGTGTTCTCAGGAATGCTGTTTCTGTATTCAGCTATATACCCACATCTATATTCATTCCAACACTTCAGGAATCCAAAGTAAAGCAAATGTGCCATTTAAACAATAACAATTGAAGCACCCACACACTGAAGTACACTTATGCAATAACATAGCTTCACAAATGGAGAAATGGTAGCTGGGAAAAACTAGTTCTATAGAAAAGGAAATATTCCATTGTAAGCCAGAAGATTTTATTTTCTTTCTTTCCTATTCCTACCTCTACCGTGCACCAAGTTTTTGTTTATTTAATGACTTTTAAGTTTAAATAATATTTAGGAAATAGAAGTTTTAAAACCTAATGACACATACATGGACAGAATGGAGAGAGAGTAGTCAGGAATGAGTTCAGCACTTAGTAGTCTGCATATAATGTTTCAGTAATGTTTTTGGAATATATAAATGAATATGAATAAATGAATGGTCGGGGAATGAACTAATGTATGTACGATTCTTATTTAGATAACTGAGGGAAGGAAGGCCATGTCATGCCATAAGACACAGAACACAGAAGGGAAGATAGGTTTATGTTGAGTTTGAGATTCTTACTATATATATACAAGCAGGTCCTGGTGAAACAGGGTGTTTTGACTCTAACATTTTGACTCAATGGACAACTGTTCCTTTGCATATTAATTTGACATATTTGATGAGAATTGCCTATAGTTTTTTAAATAAATTAGTTAAAAAATAAAATCTAATATTACTTTTTGAAAATACGTAATGGATGTTAGTGTAGAGATGGCATGAAATAAAACAGTGACTGACAGTGATTGAAACCATTATTTTCTAAATAATCGCCTCTAATTGGAAACACTGAAAACTGCAAAACTTGGCCGAAGAACAATAAACCAAACAATCTACATAAAATAAAACTATCATGTAGTATGATTTGTTAGTAAATAAAATGTGATTAAAGATTTAAGCTTCCTGTGTGCATTTAATTTATAAAATTCAAATTGAGAAAAATTGGTTTGCTTGATTAAAAAAAAGCCCTCAAAGTCAAAGCTGTAACATAATAACAATAGTTTTATGTGATACTATGTACTATCTTTATGGCAAGATTGAAACAGAAATAACATTGAGATGAAAGTTATTTTAATAAAATACAACTGAAAATATGCAAACGACAGTGCTGCATATAAAGTTAATCAAGAAATTAAATAGAGTTAACAAAATTTGCTCTGGAACATACTTTATTAACAAAAATTTATTTAGGTTAAATTTTTATGGTTAAGATGTTTGTGTTCATAAGGACAGCATCTAAACTTTTGTTGGGGATTAAACAGGCAAAGTCAAAACAGCAGAGTCAAAATAAGGAGGTTAAAATACCGTACTTAGCAGCTGGATAAGGGTTTAGAACCCAAGAGAGAGCTAAGGCAGAGATGTAGGTCTGTGAATCATTAGCAAGTATGTGAAGGTCAAAGCCATGGTTATGGATGAACTATTCCAGGAGAAAAGAAGACAGAGAATGCAAGTCCAGGAATCCCAATATTGAGGGGCAAATAAAGGAAGAGTTTGTGATGTGACAAGGAAAAAGAAGATGGTAGTTATGTTTTGCTTCACAGGGCTCCACTCTTCAAGGTAGCAATATTTAACATTGGCTTTCTATTTTTAAACTCTTCTAATTGTAACCCATCTCCATATTCAAGAAAATGTGGGCTATTATTAAGCTGAAATTGTAGTGTTTCAGAGGGTAAGCATAACAATCCCATTGTCCTGATGCCCAGGTATCAACTTAGTGTTATCCAGGTATGTCATTTAACCTAAAATTTTGGACCATATTAAACATCAACTTGTCCTACTTTTATTGTTGTCTTACACCTAAAAACAATTTAATCTGTTTAATCTTTTAGTTCTTTGATAGGATAAAGCTCTTCTGGATGCCTGCAAAACATCAACCAGATTTTATATACCTAAGGCATGTACCACTTCGAAAAGTGCATCTCTTCACGATTATTCAGATGAGTTGCCTTGGCCTTTTGTGGATAATAAAAGTTTCAAGAGCTGCTATTGTCTTTCCCATGATGGTATGAAACTTCTGTCAACTCTTTTTCTCTTTCTCTGATTTGCTGGTCTCTTTGGAAACAAACACATGAACTGAAATTGGAACAACAGAGTCATTTTGAACAATTATTGGAAAATATAACTTTTGGTACTAAAAGTATTGACTAAGATAGGGTTTGAGAATGCCTATGAATTTCAGTGATTCATATTTTTGTCTCTATCACTCTGAATGTTTGTGGTTGTCTGAATTAATTGAAGCTGGATGGAAAAATGCATCATTCCAAAATTTAACATTAAAGATACTAGCAAATGTGAAAAATTAGGAGGATTTTAAAAACAGCATTGTATTAAATGTTTCAGGCAAGTTTCAAATACTTCAAAAACTATAGTGAATTTGAATGACTAAATAGTTTTGTAATTATTAATATAGATAAGAATGTTCTAGTGTTAATTTAATATAGTATAAACTATTAACTACATGTATTTAAGGAAACAGTCAAATTCATTTTATATATATTTTTTAAATAGCTTATTTAATTGACTCTCATATTGGGTAAAATCATAGTCATTATTTTGGGGATGTAGTAAGAAAAGAAAATGAAGGAAGCAGAAGACTAGATGTTTTATACATATATATCTTTAATTTTTACTTTAATCTCAGGCCTAATAGAAATTGTTTCTACCAGAAACCATACAGGCAAATCTACACCTCTCGCTTTAATTTTTTTTCCACTTTAAACTAGTTTATTATTTACTTCAGGTGTTAGCCCTGGTATTTGTAAGAAAGTTGATGGACTTGTTATTCACGAAGCGGGAACTCAGCTGGTTGGATGATTTAATGCCCGAGAGTAAGAAAAAGAAACTGGAAGATGCTGAAAAAGAAGTAAGAGCAAAATCAATGTTTTGTAAAGAAAGAAAAAAGAAACATAGTAATATTTCTTTGCAAAACTAAATTATTGTTTTTATCTTTATACAGTTGTGTCTTTAGACAGTGATCACTAATAACCACAAGTAGACTAGTTTGGAAGTTTAATGTTTAAAATGATAAAGATGTGAACAGAGAGAGAACGAAGATCTTACAGGAGGAAACCAAATCCTAATGAAATACAGAAATACCTTGTACTAACCCTCCAAATTGTAAGGCTCATTTTTCTGATTCCTTCCCCATGGATGGCGGAAACTTGCTGATACTTAACTATTTCCAAATTATGATCATGCAATCATTGTTTTGTTGTTACATATGTGAGAATAAAAAGAAGAGACATTATTACTGTTGGCATTTTCCTAGGGAACAGAGTTTTAATCAAAATATTCTAATGAAGAATTATTTATTCTTGAAATAGGTGAAATGTTTACTAGGAAAAATGTTGATCTGATTTGCTTTCGAAATGATTTAAGATTGAGTAGATGTTGGAGAAACTTCTGGAATTTATTTTTACAGGCTACTTATTTATTTTATTCTATTTTATATAGTATAACAATGTATTTTAAGTTTCATGGCATATTTAAAGTTTATATCTAAGCCTAAGTCTATTTTGAAAGCTACTTAATCAACATTTTTTTAAGTATATAAAAATTACAAAGAGTGTAAATGAGGGGAAAATAAGAGCCCATACAATGTAAAACAACAAAATTTTCACATAAATAGAAATGAAATTGAAATAAAATATTCGATGAGAATTAAGCTATCTTTCTCTATAAGTAGTCAGTAAATGTATCAACTTTCTATTTTCTCAAACCATAGATATATCTCCTATTTCCTTTGGGGAATTCATTTGCAGATGTTTTGGAGGTCTTAGTCATTTAGTAAGGTCAGATCAGGCTATAAATCAAATGAGGTTTTTTTCTCAGAAATTTCTACCAATATGGCTACATAATGTGTGATTGGTAATTCCCTTACTCTACATGGTGTTCTATCACTGACAATGGATTCCCACAGATAGAGATTCATCATCATCATGATGTGTCTTAATTCTGTAAGAATATTTCAATTTTTCCAAATATTGTAGATGGCAATACTTAGAATCATACTTCTAGTAATATTAATGTTAACACTAAGGATCATATTATACAATTGTTATTACTTTTGTTCTATTTGATATATTCTTATTTAAATATTAGTGCTTTTTAAGAAAATAATACTTTGAGTCAGGCACGGTGGCTCATGCCTGTAATGCCAGCAGTTTGGGAGGCTGAGGCAGGCAGATCACGAGCTCAGGAGATAAGACCCAACATGGTGAAACCCCATGTCCACTAAAAATACGAAAATTAGCTGGGCATGGTGGCGCACACCTGTAGTCTTAGCTACTCAGGAGGCTGAGGCAGGAGAGTCACTTGAACTGGAGGCAGAAGTAAGCCTGGTGACAGAGCGAGACTCCGTCTCAACAAAAAACAACTTTGACTAGGATATTTTGATAGTCTCTATTTCTTTTTAGGGCTTTAGTAAATGTTTGCTTTCATCCTCAGATACTTTTCAAGAAAAATATAGTATAATTGGGCACAAGTTAAATTTAAATAAAATGGACACTAGAACACAGAAATACTAAAACCTTAAATTATCCGTATTTGATGTAAATAAAATTATTGACATCAAACACAACACCCAACAAGGTTTAAATTAATTTAATTTTGATGAAAAAGCTCTTGGCTATGAGCTTCCCTTCCTGTCTTTTTGATAATGTCAGAACAGCAGACCCTTGAATAATACAGCATTGTTAATAATGTTGATGAAAAAAAAAAAAAAAATCCCTGGCCAGGGCCACTGTCTGTATGGAGTTTGCACATTCTCCTCATATCTGTGTGGGTTTTCTCTGGACACTTCAGTTTCCTCCCACATCCCCAAAATGTGCCCATTAGGTTCATTGGCGTTCCTACATTGGCTCAGTGTGAGTGAATGTGGGTGTGTGTGTGAGTGTGTGCTGCAAGGGAATAACGTCTTGGCCAGTCTTCGTTCTCATCTTGTACCCTGAGCTGCCAAGATAGGCTCCAGCCACCCTCGACCTTGAACTGGAATAAGTGAGTTGGAAAAGGAATGAATAAATGAATATAAATGACTGTAAAATAAAAATTCATCAAGTATACGATAATCACACAAATGTACAAAAACAATTTGGTATGAAAATGCTCAGTGAACACAGCCATATTTGCTATTGTTTTTGAAGTGCTTGGCGGTAGGTTGTGCTCCTTACAATTTTCACTTTGCAAACATTTATTCCTTGATTTGATCCATCCCCACTATGACCTCAGTCATTCACTGACTCACCAGAAATTTGTTAATTCAATATCTTACGTGCTTTATTAATTTTTCTTACATGTTTGTATAGCTCACATTTATTTCAATGTTTAATATTAAAAACATTTGGGTCTTTAGTTAGAAGTTTGGTGATGTTTTTGTCACCAGAAATTGCCATAGGAATTTAACTCTTGTTTATATCAATTAGCCTGTGGTAAAATTGATTTTATTTGTTCTTTACTTTACTTAATGTCACAGTCTCCAAGAAGCTATCAACAACTTTATGTGAGCACTTACTATACTATTAATTATACTCAAGCAGTAACTTACATATGTAATTTTGCTTCATTTTTCTGCCTTTTTTTGTTAACTGTTTTTATTGCTTCTGGAAAAGAAAAGAACACAGCCCAGACATATAATCACCTCTTTCACAGTATTCTCCTTAGATCATACTCATACCGTAAAACATTCTTGCCTTTTAGAAGTTCACAAAATGAAAAATGATATGTAATCTATTATGTAATGTTTAATATTTTTCTGATTGTAATTCAAAGAAAATTTCAGATTCTCCTTTTATTCTTCTGTGAAATAGGAGAGAACAAGCTTAATAATAATTGTGAATTTATTAGAATTTGCCATTCCCACTTCCCAGAACCACTCACATAGCTATGCATATATGGTACTTATATGTGTGTGTGCCATATGCCCATTTTGGAATTTATGAATCTCATAGGGCAGAGAACATATGTAATCAGTGTCTAATGTTTTTATATTATATATCCACTGCACTTTAATGGGCATTTACTGTTCTCTGATTATGAAGATAAAGATTTTGGAAGTAACTAAATATTACTAAATTTCCTAGAACTCATGCTTTCTGAAAAGACACAAAAATAGATTAAAGATTTACTGGGCAATTTTACTGCTAAATCCTTCATATCCAAGTTAGAGGGAAAAGCCTCGTAGTACATTAACTAGGCAGGTTTATAGATCTTTAAAATCTCAAATGGATTAATATGATGATACTTTCATGTGATCCTCAGTGCATGGAAAGAAACAAGAAAACCAATAATACAGTCAAGAAATAATCTATAATTGAACAATAAAATACAGCTCTGACAGTGCAAAGACAGCTAATTCTTCATCAAACAGGAGAGAAAAAAGGAAGTTTAAAGAGTTTCACTTTCTAGCTTAGAATTAGTATTCAAAGAGTATGGTCAGTAAAGACAGTAGGAAGATTTAGGAAGAACTATACTAAAAGTTCAGTTCCTGGTTGATTTTCTACTTGTTTGCCCAGATCTTGGTATTCTATTTTCTTGAGGCTTACAGACTCGGTGGAAGGATGTGATCTTACCGTGGCATCTTATACTAAGGCCCAGTCTTCTAGGAGATTGTGTGTTAAGGTGGTAAATGGACAAGTTCTCCAGAAATGTTGCATTTCTGCAATTGCTCAAATTAATTGAGTAACTTTGATCATGAACTGGCAAGATGGTAAATAGCAGAAATGTCTCAGCTCCCTGAGACTTGAATTTAAAGTAGGCTCACCTCTTGTCCTTTTGATGATAGATACAAGCTTGTACCTTTAGCCTCCAGGGTTTTCCTATCAGTAGCCCATTTCTGGTCTTATGGCACTGAGAAAACATTCATTTGACCTTAAAATTCAATAATGAGTTAAGCAGAATAAATAGCTACACAGGCCAGTCCAAGGTCGCAGAGCTTCTGTTCCAAATTTTCATGTACTTCATGCATATGCATATGCATATGCTTCAGTTTTTAGAAAGAAAGGATTATAATCAGGGTAGAAATGAATATTGGAACCCTGACATTTTGCACATTGCTCTGTGTAAAGGGAAGACTGCAGAATCAAATTCTGGATGTCCAAATGTGCTCAGAGTACCAACATGCCTTCCTTCCTACTTAAATATTCTCTAGGCCATTGTACACATTTGACAAAAGGCTACTTACTGTTAAAGGCAGAAAATCCCAGCAGAATGTTTGCTCCTGGGTAGGAGGAAAGGGAGTTAGTGTTGGATAAATCCTAGAAATTCTACTCTGTGGAAGTGATCATGATAGTGATACTTCTTGATTTACCGGGGCTTCACTCTAACATAAACTATAGGGGAAAACAAGAAGAGGGCAAATGGGAACCTGTGATCCCAATGCAGGATCATGAAAAAGGCCAAGAAAACATAAAAGCAATCAAAAACAAGTGCAGCCAAACAAATTACAGAGGATGTCTTACTGGTAAGATAGATCAGAATTGGTTATGGATTTGGAAAGCATGGCCAAATTATTACACAGAGAAATACCATTTCTAATTGAATCTTAGGGTGGGGCAAGCATATTCTTCTTCCATAAGCAGTGGTTGCCCAAAGTATGGTTCCAGAACCACTGCCACATCAGCCAACACCTGGCAACCTAGAATGCAAATTCTTGGGTGTTACTTCAGATCTATTGAATCAAAACTCTGGGGATGGGGCCAGCCATCTCTGTTAATAAGACCTCCAGGTGATTCTGGTGCTAAAGTTTGAGATAAGTCCTTTCCTAAAACCACAGAATCAAATATAATCTTCTAAATACAAGAATACTCTATCAGAATTTTTTACTTAACAGTAATTTACACAATTGCTTAGAGACACAGAATCAAATATTCTGATGAAAAATATATGTCACATTTATGTATTGATATGAACTCTATATGGACCCTCCATTTTTCCTTTTCCACTTTCATTGTTAGTCTTATGTATTGGCTCTTCTATCCGTTGGAAATCATAAGTAATACCTATTATAGAAATAATAATTGAGGTTTTCAAAGATTATATGTTTATGTAATGTTTGCAGCATTGTCTATTCTATTAGTAGTTGAGGAAGAAAATGGTTTGACACTTCTATGTTCTGTAGACTTTGTTTTACTCTTGGGCAAAATAAAAGGGTTGAGCTTAACTTCTGAAGAATCTTCCATTTCTTATGATGTGAATTCTAAAATTGCTGAATATTTTCCCTCTCTAACACTCTAAGCATACTTGTGAATATTGGTCTCTGCTGCCGTTGTTTGTACTTTAAGATATTTGAGGGCTCCTACATAGATATACACTGTGTCTGAAAATGGATGTAGCTGTAAATGTAACCTATTTCACTAAAGGTAATTAAAGGGTAACTATCTTTGTTATTTGTTAAGTATCATGATATATGAATCATAATTTTAATGTTATCACTAAATACAATTCAAATTCACGATGTAATTCGATATGTAACACCCTATTATCAAACCACACCAGGATTTGACTTCAGTTTATCTCTTCCGCCTCTACTCAGCACAGACTTTTGGCTCCAACCAGGCTCGTTGTTCACTGTCATGCAAACACATCTTATTTATTCCTCACTTTTAGGGTTGGCCTACATTGTTTCCTCCCACCTAGGGTTTCTTCCTTGCTACAACCTTGACTTTGGTACTTTTCATAATGATCCCTTTAATTTTCTGAGAGTCGAGTTTATAGCTTTCTTTTCATTGTTATACACCCAGTACGTAACAGACTACCTGCCCTTGAATGGATCAATTAATAGCCCCCGGATTATTCTTCTTGCTGACTATGTGCATAGCACATAATACATGCTCAATAAATATTTGAGCGTTCTGGAGTAGACTTGTTTTTCTAAGCCTCAGTTTTCTTGCCTTGTACTGGACGTAGCATTAATTGTCCTTCACTTATTTTATATCTGAAAACTGCTTTGGCTATCTTAATTAAAAGGTGACATTTAAATCATAGCATAAACACCCCGCTAGTTAAACTGGTGAACTCTCTCAAAGGTTCTTGGGTAAACTTTCATCATCATCCCCTTAACATCTTCCCCATGTTGTAGCTTCACAGAGAACAATTAAGAGCTGAATGGAACTTGTTTTAAGGTACTTTTCTGACTTCTAAGCTGGCAGCTACTCAGTTAGCTTTGTGCTCTCACTGTCTCTTTCTTTTCTGATCTGATTGAGATAACCTAGGTTGTGGCTGTCGTGACGGCTACTGCCTGATTTGACTGCTCCTCCTCAGAAAGCCTCAATTTTTGGCTTTCTCACAGTGCTGCCGGGATGCAGCCGGCCCTCCATCCCCGCGCTCCGGGGCCCACCCAGCTTCCTTCTGGCACTGAAGGCAGCGGCTGCTCTGCCACCCTTCTCTTCAGATAAGCATGGCTTGGAAAAGCTATCTTTAGAGGTGATGAGTTTTTGTTTGGATAGAATTATGACTAGTATAAAGCCCACACATGCTAACAAGCCACAGAGTGCAAAATAATTATTGAAAGCAATTTGAGAGAAAAGTGGAAAATCATCTGAAGAAAAACCAAAATTGTTCCCAAAGCTTTGGTCCAATTTTTTGCTGTTAGATTGAATCTTGAACATTTGTTTTCTGCTGCCAGGTAACCTAAGCACCAATGGCACTGTTCTTCTCTTCAGCTTTTTTTTGCATTTTACTCTTTCTTAAACCATTCTACCTTGCTTCTTGACATTTTACTCTTGATTAGCCAGAAGTGATACCATATACCAGGCTTCACCTTTCAGTGGGCAACCAAGGAAAGAATTGCATCTTGTCTTTGCTTATGTAGCCTTTGGTATCACTGAGTGTCTACTTTTTATGTCCCTCCATGTACCTTAAGATAACCTTTGCTATAGAAAAAGGAACCTTTTCTACCTGAAATGATGCATATGCTCTGCCCATGACTGCCAGGATGTGCCTACAAGATATATTATGTATGTAATATATTTCATATATTATGACTAACTCAGTTGTAAGGCAAGCCTCAATCTAGGCTGCAGATCAGCTCTGCTAAAATGCCTGAATGGATGATTTCAAACCAATGGTAATCTCCATTCACCTTGACTTAGTTCTGATAGTGTGGCCAAATGACAAGGAGAATAGGCACAATATACAAGTAGAATACATTTGATAGGCCCTAAAAGAAAACTTTCTCCTTTAAGAACAGCAAAGAGAGAAAATAAAATTAGTTACCAGAATGCAAAAGGGTAATGCACATGCCATTAGCTTCACAGAGAACAAATACAACATAGGGTTTCTGGGGAAAGCTTCTAAGCATGGAAGTAGCAGAGCTCATGCAGTCTCTGGCATCTCCATTATCCCGAAGCATAGAGCAGGCATAGAGATTCTGTATGCACCGCAGCCGAAGTCCCAGGAGAGAGGGGCTTTCCTTGACCAGCATGGGAGAGTACTCCAAGAGAGAAATGAGATCTGCTCCCACATTGCATTGTATGTTCATAGGTTAGCTGAAGAGGCACTAGAAAACACTTGTTTCTTTAGATAACAAGAAATATGGCATGGAATATTCAGACTATGGGATATCCGAGAGGGGGTCAAGGTCTGGTTACTAAGGACACTAGGAAAAGTCTTGCATGCCGGGAATAATAAAATCAGCCAAAGATCAAGGTGTCTCCGGAAGCTGGTTCAGGCCGGCTTAGCTCTGCTAAGCTACTGAAAGAGGAAATGAGCCTTTGGAGTCATCCCCATTTTCTTTCATCAGTTTCCATTTGGGCAGTGGGTCAACTCGTTTTTTATGTTTATAGATCTTAAAATTCCATTTCTGGAGTTAGAACCAGTAGTTCTAACTTTTTAAATGGCCTGAAGTAATTATTTGAACTGACCCATTTTAAAATAAATGTATTAAATAAAAGCTACAATCTATAAATAACTGTCTTTTTTTGGTTCATGGAAAAATTTTGATGATAACATTATTTGAAAACGAAACCAGAATTTTTCGGTATGGTAGCTGTAAGATTATCTTCATCCCAAAGATTTAGTTTTAAAATGCTATGTATGAAGAAATGCATGTATGAACATAAAAATCATTTCCACCCTTTGAGGAAAGATGGAATATTGTCATTATAAGAATAAAGTTGAAGTGTAAAACAAAAGCCCAAAACACATCCAAATGGAGTCAAACCTTCCATTTCCTCCTCTCTCAGGACACATCTCTGTTTTGATCCATACAGGAAGATATTAGCATCTTTTACTGTCTCTTTCCAACTCTCGAGAGTAGTGGTTCTTTAAATATGGTCACCAGACCAGCATAATCAACATCACCTGGAAACTTGTTAGAACTAGAACTTCTTATGCCCTCTATACTCCAGACTTACGGAGTCAGATCTTCTGGGGAATATTGCTAACAAGCCCACCAGGGAATTCCGATGTAAACTGAAGTTTGAGAACCACTGTTCTGAGTATATTTCTCATCTCCTCCTCATAGAACATTCCAGGAATATAATTTCACCTTTATAACAATAAAACTGGGCCGGGCGCGGTGGCTCAAGCCTGTAATCCCAGCACTTTGGGAGGCCGAGACGGGTGGATCACGAGGTCAGGAGATCGAGACCATCCTGGTCTACACGGTGAAACCCCGTCTCTACTAAAAAATACAAAAAACTAGCCGGGCGAGATGGCGGGCGCCTGTAGCCCCAGCTACTTGGGAGGCTGAGGCAGGAGAATGGCGGGAACCCGGGAGGCGGAGCTTGCAGTGAGCCAAGATCGCGCCACTGCACTCCAGCCCGGGCTACAGAGCAAGACTCCGTCTCAAAAAAAAAAAAAAAAAAAAAAAAAACAATAAAACTGATTATATCACCCATACATTTTTCTTAGGAAGATTAATTTTTTTAAATATGCTTAGAAATTAACATGTTTTTTATTGAGTGACATGAAGGAGATTGTTGTTAGCATTTAAATTACTTTGTGTTATGAGACTCTCATTAATTACTTCTGTTCTTGGTAGCTGATACTTTATTGAAAGGACCTATGCTAACATTAATAAATACAAACAGAGTGGAAGGTCTTGAGGTTAATGAGATAATGAAACATTAATTTGTGTTTCTTCTTTAATGTAAAATGGAGACTCATCAGGTTCACTTTATATACTTTACATTTGTCTTTTCAGGAAGAACAAAGTATGCTAGCTATGGAAGATGAGGGCACAGTACAACTCCCATTGGAAGGACACTATAGGTAAGACATAAATTTAAAAACACATCAATTTAAGTAATACATTGTTATATACTTTATTTAAGAATTTCATACTGTGTAGATCCTCAGAGAGGTTTCTTGAATTTGTATTAGAGTAGAAAGAACTAAGAGTTAGATAACCTGGGCCCTACTACTAAGTTTTGCCAATAATAGCTGTGTGACTATAATCAAATTGCATTACATGAAGTGAGGCAGGAAGCTGTTGTCTGAAGTCTTTCCTTCTCCTGTTTTATAATGTGTATGGAAGATCCCTTTCATATTCTCAGAAAGTAGTACCAGAAGATAGATCAAGGGTCATTTTTGGTATAAATGACCTAGGTATTCACTAAGTTGATCACAATTAAATGTTTTAACTCTGGGAATTTGCCCCTAAAAAAAGGAATTTCCAAAAAGATAATCTATTTCTTAAGTTAAATGATTCAGTCATATCAGTCATTTTAGGAAATATTTATGCAATTCTCCAAAATTTGCTAATCTTTATGTACAAAGACATCGCAGAAGAAAGCAAACTACTGAAGTTATAAAGAAAACATTTGCAAACATTTGGCCCAAAATTCTCCCCTCTCTCTCTCTTCTCTGTCTCCCTCTCAATATAGTTTAGTTTAAATAGTTTTCTTGTACAATTCTAAGTATCAATTAGTGCCCAATTTTATAGTCTCAAAGTCTTTATGAATAATTTCAGGTTATGCCAATAAAAATGCAGAGACTTTTCCTGAGAAGGGAATTTGTCATAGTGTTAAAAACCAAAATAGGAGATAATTTTCTAGATCTTTAGGGTTTGACTCTAAAATCATATTCCCTAGAATTAAAAAAATATATAATCGTCTCCCACTTAAGAGGGAGCACAAGTATAAAATGTTTTACCTTTTTTTTCTTTTTTACAACATTTAAATTTTAAAATCCTGTTGATTGTTTAGTTGAACCAGCATATTTCCAAGTGTATTCAGTAGAAACCTAGTCTCATGTGGTACCACTCTCAAAAGGGCTGTGTGGTTAAATAAATTTGAAAAAAATGTTCCCAACTGCACTCCAGTTTGAAGATTCACAATGCATATTAGCATATGAAACAATCTAAGTAGTGCTGCTGCATTTTAAAAAAAAATTGTATAGCTGCCTTCAATCAAGTATTTTTTAAAATCTTTTGCTCAGAAGACTCTTCCTCATGTAATATCATGAAAAATGTCTATTCCACTTGATGCTTTTTTTAAGAAAGTAGTCAATCTGATGCTTTGAATTACCAGGAAATTATCTTTCTATGAAGACCAAAACAGTTGGAGGATTTAGAGGAACTGAAGAACACATTTCCAGATTGGGCAAGAGAGGGAGACCCAAGGTTTTGCTCCTCTTAAAAGTTGCATTTGTTCCTCTCTTGTGACCTATCACCAATCAGGGTCATATGAAAAGGTGGCATTTGAACAAAGAAGGGGCAGGGTTGCTCCATGTGAAAGGACATGATGAGCAGAGGGAAGAGCAAGGACAAGGCCCCCAGGCAGCACCATGCCCATTGTGTTCCTGAACAGTCAGAAGGCTACTGCATTGGTGCTGGAAAGGAATGAGCAGGGGTGCAGTAGCAGGAGGTGAAATCAGAGTGAGGTGGGGACAGAGCCTTTAGGCCATTATAAGGACTTGGCATTGACTCTGAGTGACTGGGAGCCACTGCAAGGTCTGAGCAAAGGAGGGAAGTAATCTGGATTTTATGATGTTAGGGGCAAGAGTTTAAGCCATGGACATGTGGAACCCATTCTCTGTAATTTGAAATGAATTAAGAATACCACAGGCCAAATCGGTATCCATACAACTAGCATATTTTCTTTAGATTTTTTTATTTTTCACAGATTGTTTTCAATAATTAAGAGAAATATTCAATACTTCTCCATTTTTAATTATCAAAAACACTGTACAATAAACAAATTGGGGCATATACATACAATGGAACATTATCCAGGTTTAAAAAGGAGGAAATTCTGACATATGCTACAACATGGATGAACCTTGAGGATATTATACTAAATGAAATAAGCCAGTCACAAAAAGACACATACTGTATGATTCTGCTTATATGAGGCACTTAGAGAAGTCAGAAACCTAGAGACAGAAAGTGGAATGGTGGTTGCCAGGGACTGGAAGGAAGAGGAAAGGGAGAGTTATGGTTTAGTAGGTATGGAGTTCCAGTTTTATAGGATAAAAAGAATTCTGGAAATGGACGGTGGTGATGGTTGCACAACATTATGAATGTATTTAATAACCCTGAAATGTACTTTTAAAAATAGTTAAGGTAGTACATTTTATGTTGTGTGTATTTTACCACAATTTAAAAATTGGGAAAAATGCTCTCCGTAGATATATGATTTTCTTATATTTAGTTTCTGTCATTGAAAAACTGCAGTTACTATGTAATGCTTATTATTTCATTTGGGGAAACTCCTGTCTAGAGATGATCCATCTGTGATCAATATATCTGATGAAATGTCAAAGACTGCCTTGTGGAGGAACCTTCTGATTACTGCCGATAACTCAAAAGATAAGGAGTCAAGCTTTCCTTCTAAAAGGTTTGGATTTTAAAATAATAAGAATTTATACTAATTCCAGTTGTTTTTTGACATAAACCATAAGCAAAAGAATAATATTGGTTTCCATCAAATTTAGATCTAAAATATTCCAGAAAATTCTTTCTGAAAGTGGGTATAAATTGTAATTATTTCAAATGTTGGTATGTTTTTCAACATCTCCCTTTCAAATTAATAACTTACTCCAAAGCTATTACTGTGGTGCGGTAACTGTGCTAGAAATGAGTCACAATGCATGACATTTTTGGACATTCATCTTAGCCTACTATTTTTCAGTATGATTTTATTTTATTCCCTCATCACTCACTTCCCCCAGGACCCCTTTGGATGTCTGGCCACATTTTGCACTCGCTTATTTTCCCTTTTTTAGACTGATATGCATTGTGTGTGTTTTTATATTTATATTTTATAAATATGCATACATGTTTATATTTAGTGTAGCCCTAGTCCTGATTCCAACACCCTGAAAAGTCTTCCCTAAACTTCTTATCCCAAAACTTTCAACTCCTGAAAGTTCTATCCATTCTTACTTCTCTGTATGTAAACGTACAAACAACTCCTGCAGTTGTGGATGGTAGTTTTAAGTGCATGCTGGGGGAAGAGTGTGTCCCTAAATATCAACAGTCATCATAGGATTTCCAGCTGAATTTTCCAGGATTTATAAATAAGAGTTCAAATCACCCAGTCTAGATGCTGATCTGAAGAAAAAGGAATTCGTATGTTTTGCTAATATCTCTTTTTGTTAGAGAGTGATTGAGGGATTTGGGACAGTGTTTACTGTAATTATTAAGTTCCTTTATTTTCATAACCTTAAATTAACTTTTTCTACTTAATTTTTATATTACATTTTTGTCATAAGCTCCCCTTCCTAATCACTCTAGAAGCTGATTCCCCAAAGGTAAGACCCTCTCCCTCAAACCTATTCCTTGGTTGCATTTCCTTATGTTAAATGGTGTCTTCTAGAAACCTGGTCAGTCTATGTCCTCTGTGTGAGTTTTGGGGAGGCAAAAGGCATGGAGAGTGTTGGGCTCAGATCCAGTAGCAGACTAAGTTTGATGGTATTTCTGTAACGACTTAGCTCTTTAAGTTAGTCTGAAACTTGAATAAACTTTATTCCTTCCTTGATTTATACAGATGCATCATGTATAATCAAAAAGTTTCACAGAACTATAGTTAGTAATGGCATCAAATTTATGGATAGGGAAAATTAAATTTGTCCCTTTAAGAGATTGAAAAGCTCACTGGGTGCAGTGGCTCATGCCTGTAATCCCAGCATTTTGGGATGTCAAGGTGGGCGGATCACTTGAGGTTAGGAGTTCAAGACAAGCTTGGCCAACATGGTGAAATCTCCTCTGTACTAAAAATACAAAAAAAAAAAAAAAAAAAAAAAAAGCCAGGCATGGTGGTGGATGCCTGTAATCCCAGCTATTTGGGAGGCTGAGGCAGGAGGATCGCTTGAGCCCAGGAGGCAGAGGTTTCAGTGAGCTGAGATTGTGCCACTGACTCCAGCCTGGGCAATAGAGACTATAAAAAAAAAAAAAAGAGAGAGCGAGAAATTACAAAGCTGAGAGCCTCCATTATGTACCACCATGCCTCCAAACTGGCAAGCTGTATCTCACTTCATGAGACATCACTGGAAACAGGGGCAAGAGAAAGAGGCTACATTAGACTTGGAGAATATATCTCTTATTGCTGGTTTTTGTCACCCCAAAATGGCATGCTGCTTCAGTGTCATCTCTATACCAAACAGTATAAACAAGACAAGACAAATAGCAGGTATATATAGACTCTTCATCCCAGAAGCTGGGAATTAGTTCTCTCTCTCTCTCTCTCTCTCTCTCTGTCTCTCTCTCAACCACCTTTAATATTTACTACAAATAAAGATAATATATTAATAAATAACTCAATGGGCTCCCTCTCAAAGACTTTTGCTTGGTGTTTTCTGTCTTAATAGGACTTTAAAACTTTCATGTATTTCTTTGCTTGGCTCAGGACAAAGTAACATTTTATTCTAAAACATACTATAACTTCCTTTCTCAAAGATCCTTGCTACAGTTCTGATAAATATTTCTCATAGTAATTCTCTGTTTTGCTAGTACTTTTGAAGAAAATCAGAATTATGAGGACAGTTTCTCAAGCCCATTGCAATGTGTACTTGTCACGTGAAAAATATGACATTTCTCTGATTTTTTAAAAAAATGTTAAATCCAGGCTTATGAGCTGAAAATAAAATGCCTTTGATATGTGGAGAATTTGAAACAATCAAACCTGTAAAATTTTTTCTTCCTGTATTATATGGATTCAAAGTCCACAGTGGGTTCACGCTAGTGAACAATATAATGTGCTTTAAAGCAGGTCCAATTTTCAATAGACTATCCTTTATCTTTAGATGGAACTACTTGTTTCTTATAATTTAAATGTATTTTCACTAATGTGAGGTTCAAACTATTGTAGAATGAAAGTTTATCCAGCTTTCCTTACCTTTTGATGTGATCACATTTGTGGTTTTCCATGTGAGAAACATCCTTGGTAGGTAGTTAATCTCTTTTATCCTCATTACAGTAGAAACTCTGGCAGAAAGTATATGACTTACAGAATTCTAAAACCACTGATACTAATAAGGCTCCCAAAGCCACTTCCTTTTCATGGTATCTGTTAAAGGCTTTAAAACATCATGACCAGGAGCTGTGAAAATTTAGTACCTGGTAGAGTATCCATTGGCAAAAAGAGGCCCAAAGAGCAGGTTACTAGGGTCTGTATCTCCTGAGTCCTGAGCTGGCATCCATGCAACCTTTGACACCCCCATTCTGAGTTATTTTCCATCCTGTGCTATAATATGTGTCAGAGAAGCCTAGAAACCTGTTTTCATGGAATTTTGAATCCAAGTTATATTTTCTCAATTATATAATTCACTTTTTGTTGTCAAAAATATTTTATCTAGTTTAACTGACAGTAGAATCTAAGAACTAACTGCAAATTCTGTCTTATCTGAAGGATGTCTAATTTTGATCCTGATGTCATACATACGTGTGACAAGAGGCTCTGCAGCGTATTAAATGGGCTGGTGAAAATAGGGCTCATTAACGACCACATTGCATCAGAACAGGTTAACAACTGATCCATTTGATAAAACCCATACCCAAGATCAGTGTGTCTGGAGAAGGTCCTTGGCAATGTGAGGAAAAGCAGCACTTAGCTTTGCCTTGGTGACAGCGGCTAGTCTCTGGGACTATCCGCTCTACCCCCCAACACCCACCCCTGCACTCCCCCACCACCTTTTTCTATCCCAGATTCTCTTTCTTTGCTCTGATTGCCTAGGCTTGGGCTCTCTCATGACTTCTTGGAAATATTATTCATAAAAACGACTTTAGACTGGGCGCGGTGGCTCACACCTATAATCTCAGCACTTTGGGAGGCCGAGGCGAGCGGATCACTTGAGCTCAGGAGTTGAAGACCAGCCTGACCAACATGGTGAAACCCCATCTCTACTAAAAATGCAAAAATTAGTTGGGTATGGTGGTGCACACCTGTAATCCCACCTACTCAGGAGGTGAAGGCAGGAGAATCACTTGAATCTGTGAGGCGGAGGTTGCAGTGAGCCAAGATTGTGCCACTGCACTCCAACCTGGGCAACAGAGCAAAACTCTGTCTCAAAAACAAACAAACAAAACAAAAACAAACAAAAAACCACTGTTTTAGCGACGTTAAAAAGTAATAGTTTCACAGTTTACTTAGCACCAGGTCACTTTTTGCCCTCTCTTAAAATATTACTTCCTTATATTTTAAATTTTAACTCCTCAAAGGCAGGGACACTCTTATCTATCTTGTATTCCTAGGTCATTGTGGAGTTCCTGGCATATAATAGATATGTATGTTTATTACGATGACAGATAACAGATGCATAATACATGCCTGTTACAATGAAAGCTTAAAATTGATTGACCTCCACAAAAGTGAACGTAACAAGTAATTCAGAACAATAGATCCTAGAGGTCTTGAGCTGGTTATAAAATTTCTGCTTCATAGTTTGTGAAATCTAATCTGATACCAAAACTATGGTTATGATGAAGAGGGAAAAAAACCCCCAGTCTTTTAATAGGTTATTGTTTTGTAACCAAACAACCAAAGCAGGGAATCAGGAGGAAGCACATCTGTGGATCAAATTGATATTATGAATCTTTTTATTTACGGCTTGGTGACTAATAGTGCCACTTGGAACACATTCATTTATCAAAAGGTTATGGAACACCTCCTACGTTTCGAAGTATTGTGCACACAATAATTGCACATGTATAGAGACCAGTATGTTTCTGCCCTATAATCTCCTACAGATAGGATCTGTTATTCTATCTTTCAAAAAAATAAGAGTTCATTGGAATTGGGAATACCAGCCTCGGAATTCTGGAATTCACACTACAAGAGAACCTAGAGGCCATCTAGTCCAAAACCAGTTTTATAGATGACGAAACCAAGTCTCAGAGAGATTAAAAAACTAGTCCAAGGTCATGCAGCTCATTCTGAGCTTCTGAAAACTGAACCTAGATCTTCCAACACCCAGCCCAGTGCTCCCCTTTTTCATTGACTTTGTTTGGCAGAAGAGACTGGAAGGCAGGTAGAGCTTAAGGAAAAGTTAATTTGGAAAGCAGGAGAGCAGACACTTGTCATATAAAAGGAACTTAAAGTAGAAGAAAGTGAGTCATACAGATAGAGGAGTTAAAAATACGAGTTAAGGCTCTCAACACATCATGTGCACACTGTCATCTTTTCTCATGGAAGGAGAAAAGAAAAGGGAGAAAAGTTGCTTTGCTCTGACCTGTAAGTAGTATGTGCTGAGAAGTGTGGCAGGCACAAACCCGGGCGCCATAGACACGCGCTCACACCAGCTCTCAGAGCTGGCAGTGTGCCACAGATGGCAGAAGCTCCGGCACTTCTTACCTGATGGTGCCGGGTGGTGGTGACAACTGAGAAGGGCTGTTTCTAGCTTGAATTGGAGGAAAAACAATTTAAAAAACATACTCTTAGAATGTGTCTAAGTTATTGACCACTTAGAAAGCTGCACAGGAGTCCCAATAGAAAAATGGAGTTTTATTACTTTATTACTTGGAGAAGAGTTATAAAACCAAGGGTGCAGCCCATCATCAAGTGTTTCATAAATTTATATTAAGGACCGAAGTTAATAGTAAAAATGTATGGATTCTTCCAACCCAGGGCCTTAGTAGCTGGCTATGGGCTGCCCTTTGTGTCAGCAGTGGGGAGGGTCACATAGAAGCCTCAGATGAGGAGGGTTTTGCTGTGCGCTGCAAGTATCAGGGAGAAAGCATTTCTGCCCTCTCTGGAACATGGTGTGAGCTTCATCCCTGTAATGACATTATTTGAATTTTCCATGACAACTATCAGCATGAGAGTAAGAAAACTATACAATGGAAAAACCAAATAGACAAATAGACAAAAATGGTAGAGTCACGTGACCAGTTTGCTCAAAGTTTGGTAAAGTTAATGAGAGGGTGAGATGAAACAGAAGCCATTTGGGAATGAGTTTATCTGAGAATGACTGAGTTTTTCTGAGAAGCATCATTCCTCTGATGTACAGGGTAAAGGTTTGTCTGTAAAAAGATAGCACAGGTGTCTGGAGAGCAGCGTGCATGGTAACCTGTCCTCCAGGCCAGTGGAGCTATCTGTCTAACCTGGTCAAGGTACAGTCTTCATCAAAGGTCAAGATCCAGTCCATGCACAAGAGAGGAGCCATTTGCAGCAGAGCCCAGAAATGCCTCCTGCGACATCTTGTTTGTGTCATTTACTAGAGTTGGCGCTGTCTTAAGTTGGGGGCATGGCTGACATTTCCAACAATCATCAGTGAGTCACTTGCCCAAATGAGGACCATGGTATTAATCTTGCATGTTTCTGGAACTGTTTAAAAAATGTCTGATTTTTGTTGTTTATTGTCTGTTTTTGAATATCCCCTTCTCTGCAGTTCTTGGTTTCTATCTCACTGAGTGCAGAGGATTTTAATTGTTGCTGTCTATCTGTGCTTCGCAGCATGAGAGAGCAATGCCTAAGGGCTCTTGTGGTGCTTTGGGGTTGACGGGTTTTAAGTCTGAGCAAGCAGACCTCATTGTAGCCATGCTGGATTGGAGTAATAAATGTCTCCTTTTTTTCCTTCTGTAGCATTGAAAGCCGAAAAGAGAAGAAAGCTGACTCAGGGAAAGGTGTTGACAGGGAGACTTGTCTATGACTCGATCTTCAATTTATTTTTTACATATATATGAGAAGAGTGTCACAATTATTAATAAAACTGCTTTGATCATGTAGTGTAAATTCTGTCCCTCAACCCAAATCCACCTTCACACTGTAAGTAGTGCAATACTTGTTTCATTTCCGTGTTTAAACTTCTGAGCAGTGAGACACCCCTGTGAGCAGATACAACAGCCAAGGCAAGAATCTGTGTGTTCCTTGCTGTACCTTAGACATTTGTAAACTGGATTCTGATTGTCAGTTTTATGAGAGCAATAGCTTCCTTAAAGAGATAAGTCATATTTACCTAGTTTGTATTTTCCTACTTTAGTGACCTGAAGATGCCTGATAATTTCATTCAGAAGAATTTTTGAAAGGTTGTCTTACTTCTTTTTAGTTTTTATAGCTTAGTATTAGTGACTTATTTCAAAAGACCCAAATCAAAAAGTTAGTTTGAAAGCATTTTTTAATAATTGTATTTATGCATTTCCTTGATTTAATATGATACATTTAATACTTAACAATTTATATGTAACTAAAACTTAAAGTCACTTGAAAAAATATATAGAAACCTATTTACAACTTGTTAAGGAGAATCAGACATAATGCAGAGTTAAGTAGTATTTGCTTAAAATTCAAGTTGTGACTAATGATCAAATACTAGGCTTGTACGAAATGCTTTAGAAAAACTTTGTAACGGTTTTGTGGGATTTTTCAATATAAACCTTCATCAGAAATATGCTACATTTGTCTCCCACTGACAACAGATGTTTTCCAAATAAACATATACTTGTGGAATGCCACATGGTGAATCATTGTATGTGAAATTCCACTCCTGTACAGTTACTCTGCGGCTAATGGTCATGCACTGCTTAATGCTGGTCCTGAATCATGTTCTCATGTTAGACCAACAGGTGTCCAATTGTCATTTTTTTCCTGCAGTTTTTTTTTCCACTTTTAAATTAAATGCATGTTGTGGAAAAACAGTCTTTTAAAAGAAAATTTCAGATTCTATTTGAGAAGGTTCTGTAGATATTTCAGTCCATATAAAATAATACATCTTTACTAAACTTATATAAGGGGAGAGAAAGTTAAGAAGTTTTGGACATTACTAAAAATACAGTATTTCATTTCACTTTCAATGAATGTGAAGTTAATAAAACTAAATCTCATAATGCTCTTGCTTCCTAAGAATGAGCAGTAATCATCAACTTTATAATACTCCAATATTCCGTTACAATAATTCAGAGCCCTGTGGCTTTTACAGACTGTTAATTATGTACTCTGCTTGGAAGTGCACATGAAAAGTAAGGAAATGTTCCTCTTGTGATTAAACTAATGAGAGGAAATAAAATCAACAAAGCCTCCATTAAGTTCTACATTTTGATACCTTTTAAAAATTCCCCTCACAATTCTTTAAGGAGCCCCCCTTTTTATGGAACATGAGCCTAAAATTTATAGAAAGAAGAATTTTAAGTTAATAAAGTTCGTATTTATAAGTGCTGAAAAAATACAGAAACTTTCTGTTCCAAATGTGTTGCCTTTGTGTATTTTATAATACAGATACAACATTGTAAACATTTTCATTGTTTTATGATTTAGCCAGTGATTCCCCAAAGCAGTCTCTTAGTGTTTTAATATATTAATAACTGTTCTGTTGAAGATGATCATAGTGAATTTAAATCTTCACATGATCACCTATTTGAATAAGCAATCATATCCAATGAAATTCTGTATTTCTGAGTATTTTTATAGTCATTTTGTTCTTGTGTGAATTTTAAAGCTATCCCTATGTTAATCCTAATATTTTGAAATCATATAAAATATAAGAAAAATGTAATATTATATATTTACTTCTAATTTCAGATTCCTGGTCAAAATTACTGAATATCTTGAATGTAATTTAGCGAAAAGTTTAAGTAATGTGTAAATGTGACTAGGATATTGTGTTTTTCACAATTAAGAAATGTTATGTGGAAATAAATATTTATCCTAACTAATTTCCTTGCACATTTTAAATTGTGATACAAAAGTGTCTTGTCTTTTTTCTTTGTTTTAATTAGTAAATCAGTGTAAAACATTTTGATTGTTTGAATATACTATTTAAATTTAGACACCCCCAAAGCTAAGAACTCTTGGTAATATAAACAATTTAAGAGTATGTTTCAAGAGTAAACAATTTGAACTTTATGAACAGAAGATTATGAGAACTATATAAGGATATATCTACTCATTTTTCCAGACATGGGTGCAGATGACATTGTTTCTTATGTTAGGAAAAACCTCCAAGGTCGTTAGTAGTATTCCTCATTATTAGAACTCTATTTAGACTTCTGTTTTTAACTTCCATGGGGAAAGCATTTCCTAAAATTTGTCTCCTCCCTGTTTCTTACAAAAGTCAGATGGGACCATTATTCTTTTGGAGCCATCTGGCAGTGTGTTGTGGAGATAATTGCATTCAGAATTCTATCTAACCTACTGCTTGGTATTTTTCTCTTGACTACTGAGTTTACTTTGTAATTGCTCCTGTTTCACAGCCTACAATATTGGGAAGTTTTTTCCTGTGTAATATAATATAGAAATATATAATCTGAATGTCTCCTTGGTATAGTTTAAACCCAGAGTTTGATAGAAACTCTCCACTAATGATCCAAAAGCAACTTGTATTTCAACATGATTCCTAGATCTTTTAGGATTTTTGACTTTTAAAAGTGTGACTTACTCTGTTTTCTATGGCACTAACCTACCTCTGTTTTGGCTTAACTTTAGCCTATTTGCTCCTGGGCACTTGTCTATTTTCCTATCATTGCAAGAGTGCGTTCTAATTTTTCTAATGTATTAGTATCTATCTCATATATTCACACAATGAAATGAAATGAAATGAGATTACAGCCATTTGAAAGTTTTATGAGAGTCATTTGGATAATATGATGGTTCTCTAAATGTCTATGTTGAGAGACTAATTATAGTTAGTCCCCTTGAAGAGGCCTAATAATCAAAGATTACTGGTAATACTTTTACTTTAGAGATCTCCTTTGATGTTCTCTGTGGAAAGCTGTGGCTAACTGATACAACTGTCACACCAATTCAGTTCCTGTTGGTGTACTGGATACTATCATTTCTGCTGGAACTTTGAAATAGGACTATGATCCTTGCTTCTAAGGGCAGGGTGGATACATAGCTATAAATAATGTGATATGTGCTGAGTTGGTCATATGAGTAAAGCCATTTTTGAATAGGGTAGAGTTTGAGGAAAACATTATAGAAGAGGTGGCACATGAATTAGAATGGAAATAGGGAAGGAAATATACTCCAGATGTTGAAGGAACCCCTGCCCACTAGGCCTCTGGTCTAATGAAATATGACCAGAATGACTCCATCTTGAAGTGAAGAGCTAGAATGCTCTTAAGGCATCTGTAAGGTTAATGCTTATGGTCTGAAAACAGCCACTTTCCAAGCTGGCTACAACCTATTATTACAGAATATTTATGACCATACAGAGCATCTCCCACCATGCCTGCAGAATATCCCAATGTCCTAAGAATTCAGCCCTCATTACTTAGAGATAACGTTAATGAGCAAGCTTAGGTTAAAAGATTAAGTGTCATGTAATATCAATCACACCGAAGGCCCCTGCCTTCAGTGAGCATGTAGGCATATTCCAAGTTTCATTGTAGCTCTTTGTAACTCCTTATAAAAGTAGAGGCGCTAACAAAGGACAGGGCATTCCTCCTCTTGCTTCCTGAGGATACCCCACACTGTAACGAAGCAGTTTCTGAAAAACTTGCTTCTTCCACTATGCTGTGGCTTTCCTTGAATTCTTTCCTTTGCAAGATCCAAGGACCCATTTTTGGGGTCTGGATCAGGACCCCTTTTCCAGCAACACCGGAACTGCAAAGATTCTCAAACCTATGTCAGTATTGAAATAAAGATGAAATTTAAAAGTAAAGCTATATGGCATAACTAGAGCCTGGCATATTTTATGTATGGCATATTTGGAACCCAGTAAACAGCCCAATATGGTGGAGTGTTAGAAGGGTAGTGAAGACTTGTAGGAAAAGATAGAAACACAAGTCAGAGACATTACAAATGATGTTAAATTCTATCCTAGAATAGTTGGAATTTTACCCATTAAGAGTTTTGAGTAATGAATTTTGAAATAATTAATAGAGCAGCGCAGTAGAGAATAAAGTGGAGAAACAGTGGAATTGTCTCCTTAGGAATTTCCCTTCCAGGATGACTCTCAGATGACAAAACTAAGTTTTCATGAGTGATGTATAAATTTGTATTAGGGTAGAAATGAAACAGGCTCAAGTATGCTCCTTAGGCACCTAACAAGTAACTCTAGACACAATAGCTTTATTGTAATTACTTTTATGTAGTGCATTCCCTTATATATGGAGATTATATATATATATTACACATATTTGTGTATATAGTTATATTTGAAAAAAAAAAAGTGTTCTGAAAAGCACAGTGTCCACAGCAAGCCTGAGACTGTTAAAGAAACCTAAGCATGGTACACAGTTCAGACAGTGACTGCTTCATAATAATCCAGAAACCACCTTCTCTATGCTCACCCTTGAATCCTACCCTACATTCTCACCCTGGACTCAGCTTTCTGTCTGGATCCTCTTGCCTTCTGGTGTGTGTAGAGTTACATATTTTTTTCATGTGACTTCTTTTTTCCATTTATTTATAAGCCCCTTGAAGGTAGGGATGGTGTTTGGTGTTTTATCCCTCTTTTGTAACTCTCCAGAGTCCAGATCTGTGCCCTGCTGTTTACCCAGCCGGCAAAGGCTCTTGATATAATAAGTGAAATATACCAGAAGATTCTGCTGCTCAGTTTATTAAGAGTGATTACAAATCCAAAAGGAATTGTCACTGACATGTCAGTATTGGAACACAGCAAATGCTTAATGAGTACCTTCAAGTGCCCAGCACCTGAGGACACAGAAGACTAAGGCGAGAATCTGTGTAATCTATGGAGCCATCAAGAAGAAGCAGCTAAATGGTTATGACTAGGAGGAGGGAAAAGGTGAAAGGAAGGTGTCAGGCATTGTATCTATGTAAATCTTCACAGCAATGCTACAGTTCTGTAAGGTAGGTCTTTTTGTACTTTTTACAAATTAAGACACTGGAGTTCAAAGAGGCTAAGTATTGTTCTTTAAATGTTTCCCACTAGTGAGTAGTGGTACTGAGACTCTAACCCAGGTCCATCTGACCTCAGCTGCAGTGCACTGTGTCTCCAGCAGGAGGTGAGATGTGACCGCTTTCCTCCTTATCAGGTTATTCATTCTGGCTCATGGAACCAGAATCAGGTTATGATGATTAATATTTCTGCTTAATGTGTTAGATTTTCTTTGCCACCAATCTTTCTGTTATTAACATTGGAAACCAAACTTACCCAGTGCAACAACTTTTTTGCTCATGAGTCACAAATATCAGGACTTTGGATAGAAGAAGCTTAAAAAATAAATAAGGGTTTTGATTGTTGGATGGTCAAACTTCACTCCATAATCACCCACGCTTTTTAAATAATTGGAAGAGTTGGTTCAGATGAAAGGCTATATAGAATAAGAATTTATCGAGTTTGTTGAGGCTTAAAGCCTGCAAGCAACAACAAAAAAATGTTATTCTCTCAAGTAAGGAAGTTATTAATTCAAATTCTTGGGTGTAAATGTTAATATTGTCACAGAAAGAAGACCGCGCAGAAAGATGATACATTTCTACAGAGCATAACATTGGTTCATTCATACCATGCTGTGAGCTTTCCTCATGGGATAGTGATGTTATACTTTATTTATTTATTTATTTATTTATTTATTTATTTATTTATTTTGAGATGGAGTCTCACTCTGTCTCCCAGGCTGGAGTGCAATGGCATGATCTCGGCTAACTGCAACTTCTGCCTCCTGGGTTCAAATGATTCTCCTGTCTCAGACTCCCGAGTAGCTGGGATTACAGGAGCACACTGCCATGCCCGACTACTTTTTTGTATTTCAGTAGAGACAGGGTTTCACCATGTTGCCCAAGTTGGTCTCGAACTCCTGATATCAGGCAATCCACCCACCTTGGCCTCCCAAAGTGCTGTCACTACAGGCGTGAGCCACCACCGCGCCCAGCTGTGATGTTATACTTTATAACCCCCACTTGTCTGTCATTCTCAATCATCTGTATCCCTCAGACATCCTGAATACACACTCTAGGTCACTTAGGATGTACACTAGAGGGTTCTTGGACACTGCTGAAATAACTGCCACAGAGTACACCAACAAAATCCTCTTACTTTATGGAAAAAAAGCCATGCTTGCGTTTTGGTATGTTTTCTATTTAGAGTTTATTGAATCATAAATATTGTGCAAATCTAGTAGTCTTACAAATCAGTATTCTCACATCAACTTTGGGCAAAAGTAACAAATGCCAAGAAGTGGAACTGGTAGCCTCAGTGACTACCTGCGAATAAGAAAAGAAACAAAATGTGCAGAATGACACAAAGCCCAATATGTTCATTAACTTTTATGGTAGTGGCTCTGAGTTATCAAGGATGCATTGAATTATATTCTGTGCCTGATATTTAAGAAAGTATGAAGGTATGTAATCATATTTAGCAAAACTTCCAACAAAACATGTTACAAAATAATTCCTAGTGATTTTCTAAAAATCTTGATAGAAACTTAAAAAACAAACCCTGTACCCATAGAAGAGATGTAAGCCATTTCTCCCTTCTTTTCGGGTATGTGCCTCTGGGCCCTGGTGTACTCTCACAGGTTGTTTATGAAAGGAGTCTTAGCCATTCCTGTGTCTGCAGAGGCTGCAGCTGTGAATATCAAGACAAGTCTGCACATCTTAGTGATAGGACTGGTTCCTGTATGGTTTTTTTTTTTTTTTTTTTTTTTTTTGAGATGGAGTCTCGCTCTGTCGCCCAGCATGGAGTGCAGTGGCTGGATCTCAGCTCACTGCAAGCTCCGCCTCCCGGGTTTACACCATTCTCCTGCCTCAGCCTCCCGAGTAGCTGGGACTACAGGCGCCGCCACCTCGCCCCGCTAGCTTTTTGTACTTTTTAGTAGAGATGGGTTTCACCGGGTTAGCCAGGATGGTCTTGATCTCCTGATCTTGTGATCCTCCCGTCTCGGCCTTCCAAAGTGCTGGGATTACAGGCTTGCGCCACCGCGCCCGGCCTCCTGTATGTTTTAAACTTATTCTCAGATTATCTCTAATTTATTTGTCCATTTTCTTCTTTTTCCATAAGCTAATTTAAAACTCTCATTGGAAAGGAAAACTTGTCCTATGAGGGTCAAATGAAAACTACTTTGACTTTACTCACATTATTACCTTTTGCAGCCTTCAATGCCTGAAAAATATGTGCTGGGATTACCTTACTCCAGAGAAAATACTCGTGCTTAGAAACTAAAGGAATATTAATCTATATCATTTTGATATTGTACAAATATTAAATAGTATCTGACTTAGATATTATGATTATAATATCTGACTTGTATATCTGATGTTGTACAATATCTGACATTGTGCAATGTCTGGCTTCAATTAAGATAAAAGGAGAATATCTATTTAATTTGCTTTTATGACTATTAATGCTGTCCAGGATGTGAACATATATTACTACTGCTTCTTGATATACAATTCTGCAAAGATTGGTCCAGCTACTCACAATGATTGAACTGTATTAAGAAGCAGAATTTTGACAAGAGCCCTACAGACTGGAAGGTCAGTTTGTGGTTCCAATGGAGGAGTGGGAGTTGAGATTTAATTAAGGTGAAGCTACTCAATGGCACACTCTGAAGCCGTAGTTGAAGATGGATTTCACAATCCACTGACCATGCCTATGCATGACTCATCAGTCTTATGTTGAATTGATAGATTTCTTTTTTCCATTTCTTCCATTTTTAGGTTTTTATGCTGTAGCTCACCCTGTCTGGGAAAACTTTGTCTAGCAAATGGTCTGAAGCTAAGTTTAAACTCATAAAGTCAAATTTTTAAAAATGAGGCTGTTTTGCAAATAATTGAAAAAAAAAAGATGTTTTCTGTTATCTAGACATTGCTTTGCTAGGCCAAATTCAGCATTTAAAATTTATGCTTTCAGTCGGATGTGGTGGCTCATGCCTGTAATCTCAGCACTTTGGAAGGCCAAGGCAGGCGGATCACCTGATGTCAAAAGTCAACATGGCAGCGTAGTCAACATGGCAAAAACTCATCTCTACTAAAAATACAAAAATTAGCCAGGCGTGGTGGCATGCACCTGTAATCCCAGCTACTTGGGAGGCTGAGACAGAAGAATCATTTGAACCCAGGAGGTAGAGGTTGCAGTGAGCTGAGATCATGGCACTGCACTCCAGCCTGGGCAATAGAGCAAGACTCCATCTCAAAAAAAAAAAACAAATTATGCTTTCATTTTTATAGTAATGTCAACCACAAATAATTAGTCAACCACTTAAGTAATTGACTTAACTACTTCTCCTGAGCCATAAGAACTGCCAGAATGATATTTCTGATCTTATTTGTTCTTATATGAGCCTCATCATAGTTCCCTGGTATAAAATTATAAATTGTGTATGATATAAATAACTAAAATGTTTGATTTCTCAAAAGCTATATGTGTTTATGATAAGAGAATTGCATATTATTAGGCAAAAACCTATGAACTATTTAGCTTAACACATTTTTATATATCTAATTTTTTACCAAAGCTGAACCATTTCCATGTTTATAAGGTAGTCTGGGATTACTAACAAAATAAACAAGAGTCTTTCTAGATAAATGTGTCCATATGCCAGTGTGGTTTAGGTCTGATTCAAGACACAAGTCATTACTTCTGAAAAAATGAAGGCACATTTATTAAATGACCAGGAGAAATTCCATAGTATGTAGAATGGGAATAATAATACATAACATTCTATTTTATGTTCCATTTTTTAAAATGAGTCCAAGGAAGTTAAAGTATTCTTTTAATGAAGACACTCAAAGAAATGAAATAAGAAAAACTGAGGCAAGGACTCCTTCAAGTTAAGATTTGCAATACAAATATTTTCATCTTTTAACAGGGCAAGCTGATGTGTTCACATCTCAGTTTCAAGCTGCCTCTTTCACTAGGAACATCAGTATGTTTTTTTAAAGCACATTTACAATGCTTTCCCATCACCCTTGCTGTGTTTTTGTAGCACCTATAGCCATAACTGGCACCTGGGGGCCTGCATTGCTGGCAGTTTCCCTTACATTTCTTTGGAGTCTTTTCAACTGCTGTGGTTTTACTTAGAAGTCAGCGCTTTGCATATTTGATTTCCTGAGACTGTTTGAATAGTCTTTCTCAGAAAACTGTGCCAGTCTGGCTGTGAACAGATCTTCTCCGAGGGGAGCTGACAGTAGCCTGCTCGTGTTGGTATGCTTGGACTTGGGTTCCCAGCCATGCCCTGCTATCTTCTCTCCCTAATCCCTCTTATCCTGTCCCTGCCCTAGTGACATCACTGCCCACATCTTGCCATCCTTTTAAAGAAGAGAACAACATTTGAACAAGTCCAGTTAGAAAAAGATTAAAATCCTGCTCAGGGAATCTATGCAAAGCTTCCATAAAAACAATTCCTATTTGTTGTTTCAGCAGCTGATGCGGAAATGATTTTAAACAATAAAACCCGACCGGATAATTCAAACTTCTGTAAGGTAATAATCTGTTGTGAAGACAGAAGTCCCTACTTAAGATGATAGGTATGAAATTTGGGAACAAAGGTAACCTTAAGCTTCTTGATTTGAGTGTATATTTTTAAGATCATCATCTTGACAGTGCAGTTTTGAGATAATGAAAACAAAAATGACTTTTAATAAGCTTTAAATGGCATGGTGTTTTGAGGTGCTAAGGTAAAGAGAAACATTGTTTTATGAAGTGGCTCATGTGGGTGTATATATGTTGATGTGCTGTGCTGCTAGCGATTCCATGGTCTTCATCAGTATACCACTAGAGTGAGAAAGAAAAAAAGTTAGAATTAGGAAGTTAGTTGTCTTCTTTAAAAAAAAAAAATACATAAATTCAAATGAGTTCTCACGAGCATACATGGTATAAAACAGAGTGTTTTAATTCCTGAAGCAGTTTATAAACTGAAACAGGGTCAAAGAGGGTGTCTAATTTTCCCCCAGAGCTTTTCCAGGGCACATTGTTCTGTCCTGCAGAAGTCTCTGATCTTCTTTTGCAGGTGCTGAGAGAACTCACTGTGAATTTGGCTTTATTGAATAGTGCTTTAAAGATATGTAAATTTTAACTAAAACACCCAATCCATTACCAAATTTGACTCAAAGGTCACTTAGAAATACACCATGCATGGGAAGGAATGCTTATCCCATTAAACCCACTTGTTTTAATTAGAGTGTTATATCAAGTGTTAAATTTCTCTATACTCTAGTAGATAAACTGTATTAAAATAAATGATCTTTTAAAAGCAATGTTGCCTAATATATAGCACCAAGAAACTAGAAAAAATCTATTTCAATATTACATATATATGTTTAATAGAAGTAAAGTCAAAAGTCAGATGTATTACTTGCAAACACTTAGATTTTAAACTGGTATTTTAAAAATCTGTATATTTGACATTTATGTAAAAGGAATTTATGATCTGGGGCAAAAATTTATCAATTCATACCTTATTAAATAATTGGGAAGTCATTACTGGGCAAACATAAATTACGGAGACATAAGTTAACTTAAAAAAAAAAGCTTAATTAAAGTAGCATGTGTCTTTCCTTTGAATAATAGAAAAATAAACTTCAAACTGTTATAAAACACTGACCCAAAAGATAGCCAGTTTTTCTCAGTATCAAGTAATTGTCCACTCCTATGCATTGGGCACCATTTGAACTGAGCACATAGCAAATCATGTGTGTTAGAGGACACATAAATACATATACATACATACATACAGAAAAATACATATTTTTTCCTTCATCTGAAAATCTCTAATGCAGAAAATGAATTTGACATAATACCCAGAAATATCCTCTGCATAGACAACAACAGCTCTAGCCATTTCTGACTTTATAAAACAATCCTAATTGTTTAATAAATAAACTGTGGTTATTTAACAAAAGATCACCTTGCAATTGCAAAAACTGAAGCATGCTGATTATTAAGATCCCACTGTTGTTCGAATGGCTAGTAATACGTACCAGACAGAAATGGATTTTCATATTTGAGCTGAGCTATTATCATGCTGGTTTCACTTTAGAATTACTCTGCCACACATTTACTGAATAAATGATTACTTTTGAATCAAAATAGGGAGAGACTGAACAATCACATGAATAGGAGAGCAGTGTCTTGATACTCCCAGGATATGCAATATTGTGCTTCTTAACCACAAACTCACTAATATTATTGAACATTACTCTGTGCGTGGCTCAAGGATACCACTCTTCTGACTTCACGTTGAAAAAAAAAATTGTTTTAATGTTTTTATTCTGTCCTGTCTCTGGCACTGCTAAGAGAATTGGCCCAGAAAGAGGAAACTATACCCCACCAGCAACTTCCCTCCCCTTGCACAAAGTTTTTCTGTACCATTGCCTGGAAATCCACTCCAGCATCGACCAGGGCTTTGGAGATCTGAGCTGACTGCTGAAAGTGAACGTTATCTGCAGGGAGAGAAAGAAAACATAAAGTAGCTAATAGCCGCTCCAGTTTTCTGGTACCAAGGGGTGGGAAAGGCACAAGAAGAAAGGGACCGTTTGAAGTTCTAGGACTCAGCATCCCATTTAGCCCAAGACAAGTGACTTGTGGAAAGCAACACTGTTTTATTGAAGTAAATGTAACAGTCTTGCCCCTCATGCTTTTGTTTTGTCAGTAGTGAAATTGCAAACCTGTCTGTGATACTAAAAAGTCTAATTAACTGAAACTCACCATCTGCTGTTCCATGAATAAGGAGGTACTCAACTTGTTTAAAATTTTCAGCTCTGCTCATGACTGTTGAATTCTGGAATTGGGAAAAAGAATGTCATTATTCAAAAAAGGATCTGCCATAAACTGATTTTTCACTTCAGTTTACAAAATAAAATGTTTTCAGCTGGGGCCCCCTTTGATACAAAATATAGCAAACCGATATTCAAGCAAATGCTGTCTCCATGCATGGCAGAATGCACAGCATGCCCTGTGCCTAGGAGACAGGACTGGAAGGGAGGATGCCACATCTTCCCTGAACATGCAGGAAGAGGGCACCTGCCACCCAGCCTGCATGCAAAACCCCTTGAGTCCCAGATCCCAGATTGGCTGTGTCCTATGCATTAGCACAGGGCAGAGTCTCATATTAGCAATGTATGTTCCATGGGCTTCTGCTGTAGTTCAGCCAAAAAGTGTATTGCCATGGCAACCATGTGTCACATGGTGCCATACATGCTACATTTCAAAGAGCCTGTACATAGCATTTGCAACTAAACATACTCTGCAATATGTCATGTGAACTTTGGTCCACATTGCTAAGCTCTGAATGAAAGGCAAATATTACCTCTTTGGGAACAGATGTTAAAAACCTAGGCAAATGTAACATATGGGAGGGGAAGAGGGTAAAAAAGATCAAAAATGGCCTTAGAAAATCAGTGGGTTGTTGTTATCTGCCTCATTCTGTGTATTAGCAGAGATACTATTAGATCAAGTCATACCCAAATTAGTCAAGGAAATAGGATTTAAAAAAAATTGGGAACTCAGCTTTTTGAGACTGCTATGTGGCCTGAGCCAGGGCTCCTAGAATGAGGGTCAGGAGTTTTGAATGAAAAGGCCATTGAAAGCATCTAGAGCTGGTCATCCAATTTTGAGGATATTTACCAAAGTTGGGATGAAGGTAAAAATGCCACAAAATACTGTAGTGCCTTTGGGAGGGGGTAAGCTAGAGTCCACTTTGATGGTCCTGTTATGGATTGGGCAGGAAAGGGGCAGCAGCATTTCCATGGGTTTAAAAGCAGCAGCTGGTCCTGCAGCACCTTGGTGAATCAAATTCAACTTTATGAAAGCCAAAGTTTATATTTCACAGATATCTCTGTAGCTCATATCAGCTTATATTTTTGATGGGAACTTTGGTGGCCTGGCAGGAAGGGAATGGGGCTAAAGTAACCGTGCTTGTATTCAAGTTCCAGTTTCAATATCAGTGAGCTATGCAACTGGAGATATGCTGCTCTTTGAGCTTTGATTTCTATAAAATTGGAATTGAGTAGTCCCCCCTTATTGGCAGTTTTGCTTTCTATGGCTTCAGTTACCTGCAATATAGTACAATAAGATATTTTGAGAGATAGAGACTGTACTCAATTAACTTTTATTACAGTTTATCATTATAATTGTTCTATTTTATTATTAACTATTGTTAATCTCTTATGATGCCTAATTTATAAACTTTATCATAGGTATGTATATATGTAGAGGAAAAAAACCCATAATGTATAGAGGGCTCAGTACTATCCACAGTTTTGGCATCCACTGGGGGTCTTGGAATGTATTCACCTTAAATAAGGGTGGGCTCCTGTAACTCCTCTTACTCCATCACAATTATAGGAACCAAGAGGCATGGCAAAAGCATTTTTGGGGGGTTACATTTCTGATGCTGATGTGAGAATTCTTTAACAGTGTCTCTGGAAAAAAGACATTTTATCTATGACTTTCAGGACAGAGCCACCCAAAATGTTTCAGTTGACTGAATGCCCCAAGGTCATTCTGGCCTAGTAGGCTTAAAACAAATGCGCTTCCTCTTCTGTGCAGGCTAGTTCCCACTTGTTCTGACCATATTCCATTTCTCACCGAAATTGAGAATTTTACTCATGAACTCTCAGAATAAAAACTTGAGTGAGACTCCTTTTATTTTTGAGAAACTTTTTTGTCTGGTAAGATGTCTCAGATAAATACATCTAAATATAAATCCATCTGTCCATCCATCCCAACATCACCATTCATCCCTCCATTCATTTTTTCATCTAGTCAATCAACATTTACTTATTATGTACTCCACTAAATGATAAGATCCATAAGAAAAAATATTTCTCTATATTGTGCATTACTCTTAACAACTAATAGAATGCTAAATATTTATCAATTAAATAGTAAATGAAATAAATTATCAAGCACTTGCAGTGTCCACTGCATTTGGTCCTAGTTTTGCAGAATCAAGTGTTATCAGCTGGGGTAGGCAGAATAAAATATGCTCATTCTGAAATGTATTGAGATATGTTTTGCCCACTTTCAATCCATACACCATGCCATTTATGATAATAGCTAACATTCAGTTGAGCATTTACTCTGTGCCTGTCGCTGTGTTAAGCATCACATATAAATAAGGGTTTCTAAAAGCACTGTTATATCTAATCCTTGCAATATTCGCTTAAAATAGGTCTAGACCAATTCTGCTTTCTAGATGGAGGCACCGAGACTCAGAAGGTGAGTAACCTGCACCAGGTCACAACTACAGCAAGAGTCAGAGCTGGACAAAGTCTGACAGCAAGTCCTTTTTACTTCCTACATAGCGCTGCGTCTCTACTAAAATTCCAAGCTGTTTATGATGTGATCTTCTGGCAAAGAAACAGTGTGAAATAAAATGTTAATTAACTGTCCTGGAATCTGAAGTGCACAATAATAGTGGGTATCTTCTGAGATCCTCCTAAGACCCCATGCCTTCTCAGATTGCACTAATCAGAAGAGAGATTGCTCTGCACAGCCCTGGGTGATTTGGGAGGCATATTCTGTGACTACGCAAGTGACGTATAGCCTAATGGGGCAATAGAACTCTGAGCAATTCTCTGTCCTTCAGAGAGGAATAGGTCAAAATAAATCTCCCTAAAAGACAGTTTTGTGCAGCATTCAAAGCTGGAGACAAGAAAGGCTGAGGCTTGAGTACTGACTGTAAACGTTAATCGCCTGAATTGCAGGTCCAGGTGCCCTCACGTGAGCCCTCTTTGGTGATCCTTTCTGTTAGCCATGCTCTAGCCTGCACTGACTTCCTGCCTCCTTGTTTCTCTCCAAATTAAACTTAGCTCTTTGCTCGCGGAAGACAGTCAACTTTAACACTCAGACCTGACCCAAATATACAACTGTGCCACCTCACCTCACCTCCAAAAGCCTCATGGGTCTGCCTTGCTTGGCAGCTTGAAAAGCAAAAGCTGCTCCTACAACCTCCCCGAGCCATGAAACTGAGAAATGTCATTGAAACATAGAGTAATAGTTAGGAGACATATAAATACGCAGGACAGTTAGCAAGGAATGTGATAACTACTGGAGTTTGGACCAAAACAGTTTCTGGCTGCCTTTTTTTTTCTTAAATGGAGTGAATACAGGCTGAAAGAAGACAATTTTTATAAACAAGTAAAACCCTGAGCCTAAGATAAATGTTGTGATGTACACACTGTAGCTGTGATGAACTAGACATGGTGAGAAATGCAACATACTGAGAAAAAGACGAAAACTGTGATAAAAGTGTCATGATGCAAATTGTTTTACATTAACAATATTACACTACAAAGAAAGAAAGACAAATACTTTAATGCAGCAAGAGAAAAATAAAACAAAAGCTTCCCCTGCAACTGCAAGATAAGTGTGCCATTTCAAATGCGCACTTCCCCTGCTCACTGGGAGAAGCCTCCAGAGGGACCTCTCTGTGAGAGGGAGAGAGGCAGCCGAGAGACATACACCCACTTTAAGGCTCTGAGGCTACACAGAACATTTTTTCCCCCAGAAAAAGGCAGCTGTGTCACCTTGCCTCTGGAACCATTGATCATTCCCTACTCAACTGTGCACCCTGGCTTCTCAATTAACACCCTTTACAGTCCACTGTATGGCACATTTGAAGCTGTAAAGGTAACACACAAAGCCAGAAAAGGAAATACCGGCATGAATTTAAGGTATGATTAATGATTAGAAAAAAATTAATTGTGCTATTTTAACCTACCAAAAGAGGATAATCCCTCTTTGCCTATCCATGGAAACAGAAATAAAAAAGGAAATGGATGACTAAGTTAGAAGCCGAATAGTCTATCACCAACTACTAAAAAGGAAACTCAGAGTGATAAATGGGCAAGGATGCAATGGTGGTGCAGTTGGCACTCTCCTGAGGCTAGAAACTTCCGGAGAGCCCCGCTGCCAGCAACAGCCTGGCAAGGAGAAGTGGGAAGGATCGGTCCAGTGGCAGTGCCGACTCCACAGCATCTCTGAGGAGCTTTTCCTTCAGTCCCCAAGAAGAACCATCTGTAGCTGCTTGTTGGATCATGCTGGTTCTTCAGTTACCTTCCAACAAATAAATCTTTGTATTTTTGAATTAAAAGAGAGAGCTGATAAGAGGAGGAGAGTACTATGAGAAACAGAAGGTATAACAATTTTTAAACTACCCCTAGTGCCATCTAGGAACCATAAGGACATTTTGCTTCCTGGAGATAATAGTGGTGGCAGCTGCCATGTTTTGAAAGCTTCCTTCATGGCAGGCACAGGCGTCTCATTTAATGATTTCAATAACCCTGTGAGGTGGGTCTGATTATCCCATTATCCAGATGAGGAAACTGAGATTCAGCAAGGTTAAGTAGCCTCCTCAAGCTCATACTGCTGGTAAGTGGTTGACACAGAAATTGAGGACATGTTGGCCTAATCCCAAAAGCCCATGTCCCTTACTGTCATATTCTACTGGCACTTGACATCACAACCAAACAACTCATCCCATTTACAAGATCTTATAGAAAGAGCACACAGTCATTGGGTCTAATGGACAGCAACCCAGCACTTCAGTAAGATATGACCTTGAGTTTAGCGGCTTGCTCTGTGCATTCTCCTACTCGTAACCAAAGTTCCATAATTAATATTAAATTATGCCATTTGGGGAAGCACCATTAATACCACATCAGGGGCCACAGAAAATGTTTAAGAAAAGAATGAACTCAACTCACTAAATCAGATGTTTTACTTGTTTACATCTATCAAACAACTGTACTCATGGGATGCCAAGGAGAGAGCTCCCATCAACCCCAGACAGGGGGCTCTACCTCAGGCCTCACCAAGCAACACTGGCTTCTTTAAAGATCACACAGCAGTCAACATTTTATCAGCACTCAACAAACAAGTTAAGGTTTGGCTTAAATCTGAAGGTCTCTCTCCCTTTGGCATATTCTGGGATAATAGAACAAATGTCAAATCAGTACAAGATGGCATATTTACAAAATTGCACCCTGTTTTGCATAACCTAACGATGCAGCAGTTCTTAAGGATTGAACATTTCAAATCTGCTAGCAGAAGACTGCCAAATCTATGACTGTTTCATACACTTGCCAAAAGCCTATCAAATTTTGAGCAAAATGCAAAATAAATCTCCTCTACAAGTTAAATCAGTCCCTTCTGTGTGTTCCAGGCTGCCCTCTTCTCTTGGCAACAAGGCTCAGGACTTGGGTCCTATTTCTCTTGCCCTTGATCTGATACTTCTTTCTGTGTGTATTCATAAATCCATCCCCTCCCCAGGCTTATGTCCTGCCTTCTTGGCCAGCATTTGGCTTGCTCTTCTCAGAGCCCTTCTTCTGTTATCCCTCAGTTCATTGGACCTGCTTCACACATCGCCAGAAAACCACTCTTCCTGCTATTCATTTGTCTACTGTGCTGATCTGCCTCCCCCCAATATGTAACCTATTGAGAACATCATGCTCATCCTCCCCATCTTCTGAAATCTTTCTCTAATGATTCAGATTAGTGCTCTCTCTCCCTTTTCTAACCCTCAATATCAATATGTTGCATAACATCTTTGTGCCTCAGTTTCTGTGTCAGTAAAATAGAAACACAGTACTTATCTTGGAGGATCTGGAGGAGACTAAACCTGATAACCCATGTAAAGAGCTTACAATGATGACTTGCCACAGAAGCACTTAATAATGAATGAAAACATGAATGAAATAAGTGAAACTAGATCCCCTCTGGCTAGGGAGCGGAGAAGGGGAAACCCTAACTTCTCAGCCACTCCCCTTCCCCTTCCTATATGCTCCTAAGGTATAGAATTCCTGGGGCTTCATAGTCACAATTGGAAAACCACAAGTCTTTTTCATACATATTGGCTACTTTGTCATATTCAAATTCATCTTTTATTTCCTACTCTCTTTTATTTTGCTCCCAAAATACTGTTTTTTCTAACTGACAAGGAATAAACTTCTGAATGATTAAAACGCCAGGCACCTTGAATAGGTGAATGAAAGTCTACCACGTGTTAATATTTTTTACAAGTTTGACTAAAAGACCTGTGACTGACCACGTGAGAGACCATTCCTCCCTGTTAGGAGCCCACTCCGCAAGGTGTGGCTACAGCTGCTGTCTGCTGATTGACATTGGTTGTGAGGGTTGCCTCTTTGGATCTGATTCCTTTGCTCAAATCTGTCACCATATCTGTCTGCTGTGGACTGAGACACATTGCAGAAAAGATGTTTCCATAGAGCTATACTGCCCTTTAGCTCAGATTTGTCACCCCTCCACTTTAGCTGCCCATTTAGAGCTTCTGGTATCAGCTCCTTGAGATAAGGGGGGATGAACATCTCCTTTCCTCTTTGAGATCTGGATATCGTTTGAAAGTGCTTCTCCCTTGCCTCTTGCCAGTAGGTGGATGATTATCTCCAAAAAGAGTCTTATGGAGTCACTGTTTGTGATCTGCATAAGGTCTAAGCCTGCATTGGGTCTAAGCCTTAGTCTCAGGGTCCCCTAATCCACATGGCAGCTTTGAAAGAATCAGAAAGGGTGCTCCATCTGGTTTGACACAGCCCTGGAGGTGTGTGCCTTAGAAAATGGAGTGTGGTCTGGCTTTCAGCAGGGCACAGGCTGAACAACTTCACATGGCATCCCCGCCTGTTCCATTCATGTATGCAAATGGCTCTTCTAATTCCCTTTCCTCAATGGTGAGGACTTTGATTTCACGTGATGTGCTTCTCTTGGTGATGTGGATTTCTCTAAATTCTTCCAAATCCAGACCAACAATCACCTAATAATAAATCCTTTTCTTATTTGAGTTTTATTAAAAACTGCGTTTTCTTCCGGAGGCTGTAATTCTGGCCACCGTATCAGTGGCTCTTTAGCTGAAAACATGGACAAAGATCAAGGCCTTACTTGTTACACACTTTGGTCATTCCTAATCCTTAGTGTACTGAAAAGAGTCACTGATCCAGACTAAATGTGAACCGCTTTAAAAATATTTCCTTCTGATCCACTGAAATGCACAGGGTGGTGAAATCCTCTAAGGAATTGTCTCCTTTGTCTTTTCAAAAAGGATGGGAGGAAGACAGAAAGGGAGAGAAGGAGAGAGAGGGAGAGAGAGGGAGAGAGAGGGAGTGAGCGAGAGAGAGAGGAGAAAAGAAAAACAACCTGGGAAAGAAAAGTAAAAGATGGGGTCCAGAGGGGCAGCTGGGGCCTTGGAGGAAAATAGAATCTTTGAATGTATTCCTGCCAGAGACAAAAGCACAGGCTCATTTAAAAAACAAAGGAGGGCAGCTTTATTCTAAAGCCTGCTGTGCACCAAAAATAGGCACTTAGATTCAGTTCTCCACATAGATTCAGTTCTCCACATTTCGGAGGAAGCAACTTACCACGGTGGAGACAATTCAGTTAGTGCATTTGCCTCACTTGTATCCTGCCCACCTTAACTATCGCCCTCCCAAATAATTCCTCTTAGTAACACATTGGGAACCTTTAGCTCCCTGGTACTGGCAGTTTTAATGTGTCCATTGCCAGCAATGAATTTTGTGCCAAGAAAACCCGACTCCTGGCGTGGAAGGATTAAACAGTCCTCGGGTGCCATCTGTGCAGTGAAGTGAAAGAGTGACTTTGTGCACCCAGTGTGCGTGTGTTGCCATTGGCAGGAGGAAGTGACTTCTATTTACATAACTACCTCATGCAGCGAACACCTAAAGGGGGAGATGGAAATGGCCACCGCAGTGGGGGGTAGAGCTGGAGAAGAGGGGGATCTATGTGAGAACGAGGAGTCTATAGGAAAGACTGGAAATTTATGCAGGTTGAAATGGCAGACTACAACTAATTATCCTATCTCATTATATAGGGAGGGCTGGTTGAAGGGGAAATACCCCATTGGCTGATGTTCTTTGAGGAAGTAGGGTAGGTACCATGAACCTCCTTAGATGTGAGGGTTAGGGCTTGATCTTGTGCTTCCAGCCTCCACTTTTTAGAATATAACTTTTTAAAAGGACGTTTTGGATTCATCATCCACCATGTTCAAGTGAGGGGTTGGGATCCTAGGCAGTTTCACCTCTAATGTTTCAGGAACTTTCAGTATTTTCAAGGAGAAAACTCTTTGACAATCAAATTTAAGTAGTCTGGTTGGGTCGTTAACAAGAAAATTTGAATTGGAAAATGAAAGCCGCAATGAAGAAATTCTTGTATAACAATGTTTCCCTTCAAAAAGTGTTTAAGTTAAATCAGGAAAGGTTTGAGGGTTTATACTCCCTAAAGGGGAAAGCAAAGAATACAATGTTGAATAGCTTGTACACCTTGAAGAGCTAACAGTACTGAAGAGGGGAAAATGCAGTACAAGATACCTATCAGTTCAAGGTGGAATAAAATTGAGGATTCAGAGATATACAAGGAAACTATCAAAAGGGGATTCAAAAGACGATGCTACTCCACTGAGAGGGCTGTATAAGTTTCTGAGTGGGTGGAGATGGAGGGGAAATGACACTCCAGGTGGAAGGAGCAGAGGGCAAAGGCACAAAAGGGAAAGCCACAGAAACATTCAGAGAACAGCAAGCATTCCAGACAAAGTGGGCTACCGTAGGAAGGGTGCCGAACACCTGGTAAAGAGTGAGGACCGGGCTTAGTTGAGTACACAAGAAGGAACCATGAACATGTTGTGGGTGGGAGTCAATCTCCCAGCTCTGTGCGCAATAGACTGGAGTGTGAGAAGACAGGATAAGGGGAGACAAATCGGGTTATTGTTATAAAAGGAGATAGGTTATATGACAATAGCAATGTGGTTACAAAGAAGGAAATGAGTGTCTAAAGCAGCTTATGGGAAGTGGAGGAGAAAGAATGGGAAGAATTGAGCCCTAAGTATTAAATGTGACCCTTAGCAGAAATGGGGACAATGTAATTATGGGACTTTTTTGTAGGGGTAGATGATCTGTGCATCTCACTTTGCAGATTGTTACTTTTCTGTCTTAACTGATAAACAGACAGGAAAACTGTCATATAGCCACTAACACAAAAACATTGCTATCACAGCTCCCTGCACACACGCACACACACACACACACACCACACACACACCCGTTACTCATTAAGCTGAAAGTAATTGGTAAAACTAAATTGTCTATACTTGTCTTGCAAAACTGGAAACTTTTGAGTTTTACTGTGTTTTGATCAGATGACTTCAGCATCCATAGTAATAGTGATGACATCTTACAAAAACATACGGATATTGCTCAGAGCAATGTATTAATATGAAGTCATGACACAGATGAGAAGAAATTGTGTTCTTAAGTTATTCTTACTGTTTTTCTTTCTCTTTAATTCACTGTCTTGGGAAAAATTGTGAACATTCTTTGGAAAATGTAAACATCATAGATGATTTACCTTGTCAGCTGTAAGTTTCAGGGTTTTAAAACAATTTTTTTCCAACCTAACATGACAAACAGAATCAGCAAAGTTTTGGAATGATCAAAGTGCCAGAAGGGTCCCTAGTACTTATGCTAGCACTTCCAGCTGCATCAATGTGGCACCAAAGACAATGCTCTGGCTTTGCCGTGGCATCCACACTAGCACATGGGGGCTGTCAATGATAGTTGCACCCACACCATATTTTAAATGCTATAGCCCATCTGCAGAGCAACCTGCCCACTGGTTCTCCCATCAGGCAACCAGCCTGTTGGATGCTATTCAGTGATTTAGGTTTAGGGCTTTTTAAGGGTACTGCCCAACTGTACCTACCTCTCACCTGCTTTACTTAAATCTTGTGTGAACAAAACCGTACATAATTGGCTCTGAGTAAGAAAATTATAGTCTCATATATACATCTTATGATAATACTGTAAGAAATTTCAATATATAGCTAAAGGTTTAGAGAGTCTTCTGGGCTCTAAAGGAATACGTTGAATTTCTAATAGATTTTCTAAACTGGAATTTTATAATTAAAGTAATTATCTGATGTTGCTTTGTATTTCTAAATGAATGCATATTGTGACCTATATAGCATACGATAAAGACTGTAATTATGCAGAATATAGTAGGGGAAGCTATTGGAGTATCTCTAAACCACCTGTGTTATTTCTTTTTAACAAGAATTTTATTGGAAATAAAAATATATATTTTCTAGAATAGATATACTTAAGAAGGTTCTTAAACCACTTATAAATAGGTTATAAAATAGGCATAGGTCCTCATCTCTTACCCTGTAATGGTCAAGGTTGTCTTCTGGAGTTGGGAGACCCATGTAACGTTCTGTGTACACTGAATCTGTGAAAGAAAAAAAAGTTTAATTCATACAATAACAACTTTTCTTGCTTTTAATGGGCCACTTCAGTGTTTCCATATGTCTTCACTCATGTATAGGAATATAGAGTTACTCTCAGAAGTATCTCTGTGTGGTTATGAAGAAGGAAAAGGGTGGCTAAAGCAGCTTATGGGAGGTAATTTTTTACTTGCCTTGCTCATATAGCCAGAGATTCTAATTCCCAGCTCCCTGTGTACTCATACCTTTCCACACTGAGCCCTAACCCATTCTCACTTTCCCCTTACAGTGGGGCAAAGGGAGATCAAACCAGATGATCTAAAATCCAATCAATAATCCACCTACAGGAAAGTCAAATGTGAAGTGCTAAGGGGTAAGGGATCTTAACATTATCATATGACCCTCTCAAGGAATTTTAGTTAGGAAGTCAGTCACTTAATGCCTCAATTGTGTTGAAATTTTTTGGTTATAATACAAGTATGTGCCCTGATTTATGATCATCTATTTCCTTTTGGAGACCCCTAACAATGTTCAATTACTAGTTGCTGATGTAAATCATATTTTATTTTGGGGGTCAGGCTACAATTCACTATAATAAAAAGAAATAATTCAGTTATCATTTATTTGCTATGTATCCCCACATTGGCTCAGCTACTCCATCATAATGCAAGTTAAACATTTGTTTTCTCTCATTTTGTGGTGAAGCCTCAATTTTTGTGGTATAACAGTTGAGCATTGTGAAACAGATTACATTAATATCTGTCTGCTGAAATGACATAAGCTCTTTTATCTATAAATATGGTTGAAAAACAGGTTGCATAATTGGTTTGGTTATTTTGGATAGTTAAACATATTTTGCCTGATTTAAAAAAAATTAAATGATACATTATATATATTTGGCCTAAAATATCAGTAAAAAAAAAAATTTATTGAGGCCAAATTGCAATAAACTTTAAAAACCTGACATAACTGCTTTGAAAACTGCCTCCTTAAGTGACCAGATTACAGCTAAAAAGTCTAAGAATTTTATCTTGCCATTGTGCTGTATAGGTTAATGGCTTGAATTTCACTATAATTTACAAGCATTTCAAAGCCAATTTCATTAATTTTAAAAATAGGTATATTATCTAAATTCAACATTCTAACACTTTTTGAATGACTGGTATTGTAGATTAGAAACTACACTAATGAGTGTTAGTTGCTCCATATGTATACTTTATGCCATTTCTCTGAAAGTCAAAATATTTTCCTCCAAAATTACTAACAGTGATATTTTATCATTTTGATTAACATGAAAACCGACTATATGTAATTTTATATACTTAAAGGACACTAATATAAAAATAGAATATTTTAAAAGATACTTTAAAATATAAGATCTTCATAAAATGCTTGTATCTTTTTTAAATTTAGTATTTAAATATTAATATCTCAGGCTGTATGTTAGATGGGGAAAAATGACCTTTAAGGGCAAAACACATTTTCCTCTAGGTAGCTGCAGACTTTAATCCTGCTTGTCATAGAACACAATACTCCTTTCTTATTTATGCTAACCAGGTTTACGTGTATAAGAAGATCTGAAATTTTAAAAATAACATTTAAAAAATACTGCACAATGCAATTGTAAACTTTTAAAAAATATGCCTTAAAACACCATTTACATATTCCTTTTGTCCCATCTTTGAATAAAATTGTTTAAATTTACACATATATAAGAACTCCAGACAATTCCTATGTATTATGTTGGTCTATATACATTAAATGAAGTTTTCTTCTCATTTCATATTTTTAAACTTACAAAGATTTACTCCATTATTTTATTGACCACTAGAGGTCTCCAAAAACAAGCCATCCAACAGAACAATTAATATCAAGCAGAGAAATATTATGAAAACAAATTCATTGTGTGTAGATAAAATTATAACTATGCCCTCCAATCTTCTTAACAGAAAGATAGAAATGTATTTCTACATTGGTTTATCTTGACTGGGAGAGACTTTAAGAGTCTTTTCCTCTGGGTACTACCATATTTCTGGATATAAAATATTTAATGAGCTATTCATCATCAACCATTCTTTTCTTACACTAGACAGAAGACTTGGGGTCAGAAGAGGTGCAGGGAAATCATTCATCTCCTTACCACCCCTGACTCTTCCCTCCTCCCTCATCTTCCATTGCTTACTCCCTCCCCTTTGAGAATTGCAGTCTTAGAGGTGTATGATGCCTTGCAAAATAATAGTCTCTCAATGACAAACAGCATATTCTAGAGTAGCTTTCACCTATTAAGAGATAGTGAAAAAAAGAAACCAACCCTCCGATAGGTATTTCCACTGTTTCTCCTCTCCTCTTCCCATCCAATGCCCTACTTATATTTGACATTTAATTGAAGGGAAAGAGATACACACTTCTCTCACTCTGCTAATATGTGAAACCCAAGAATCAAATGAGAGTAAAGATAAGGAACGATTTATATGTAGAAATGTAGCATTGGGGCTGTTTTGAAATTTGGAAAACAGAATTTGTTGATAAAAAACCAAATGTGTAATAAAATATACCACCCAGCTTTGCACAATAGCAGAATAAATGAGATCATCTTATTATAGGTATCCAAAAAGAACCTCTAAGATGAATCAGTCTATTATTCGCTGTAAAAACACTGAAACTCAGAAAGGAATGGCTTTGTTACTGGCATTTTGAGGTCAACACTCCGTATCTCTTTGTACCTGGCAGCAATTACATACCATAGTACTCCCACCGGGATACAGGCGCCACGGCTATTCCACACTTGAACACGCCGCTTCCCGATCCCAGGACCATTGAGGTTACGTACCCTCCATATGACTAAGGAATGGAAACAGTTATTTTTATGGAGGTAAAAGAATAAGGACATATGGTAAGCGAATCGCAGTTTCCACATTTCTCACATCTTTATATACTGTGCCTCTTTAGAGATAAAAAGCATGGTATAGGAGGCTTAAATTGGCCTTAATTGGACAGTATCTTTAAAGACTACACTTTCAGAGCCCTGATCCCTTTCTTGGTAGGTATACGGGGGAAAATATGGAAAATTTGCTGACCCTAGTGACTGGGTGGTACCAATTATAGAATATTTAAAAACAATAACATGAAATCTTTACTGACTGATGCATAAGAAAAAGTCTCCTTCCTTCTTTCCCTTCCCTCTTCCCTCCCTTTCACTCCTTCCTTCTTGCTCTTTCTACCTCACCTCCCTCGCTCATCATAATAAACAAAGGTGTAAGCCTGACTCAGTGGAGATTCTGCAGGGTTACTGCCCAGAGACCTAAGACTTGATAGATGTGATTTTCACCTCCAAATCTGCATATACGAAAGATAAATTAGCCTACTCTGAGTGATATTCACCAACGAATGCATACAGATTCATCAGTCAACTACTCACCCAGCCCCAAATTGCAATTCGTTTGTTGTCCACAAATCCCATTTTTGAAAATTGTCTAAAACACATGGAAAAAGTCCACAGATCAGTACTGCATTGTGTATAGAAAACTTAGATAAGGCACAAATGTGAAACCCTGCCATTTGTTCTCTGCTTCATTCTATTTGAGACTAAAAATTGCTGCCAGTAATCAAATAAACACCCGAGATAAATATCTATCATTTTAACCTAAGATCCAGATGAACATGGTTTACTTTCGTTGTTCATAAAAATTGTGTGTGTGTGTGTGTGTGTACGATTCACAGAAAACAAATCCTGGCAGTTTTTTTCACAGCTTTATACAAAAATTTGCAGCCCAGATGCACTTTTCTTTACATAATTGAATTTAAATCTCTCCAGATGTTTTTCAGTTTGGGAGAGTCTGCCCCTGCAATGGAGAAAGATAAGGGCACAAAAAACTTGTGAGTAGGGCTTAGAAATGTCTCTGCGCCCCCTACCTGAGAACTTAAACACCATTCTCTAAGTAAATCCCTTCTTATGCTGGGTGTTGATTAGTTAGCTAGGCACCACGCACTCAATAGAAATAAATTTTTCCTTGATGGATTAAGAAGTCTTCTTTGCCACTAAACTGTGTTCAGAATTGGAATCCAGGTAAAGAAATAAGAAAAATGTCTTATGCACCTATTTCTTAATATTAGCCTGACATCAAAAGAAATTTTTTTTTACTTAAAAATACCTGATAAATGAAACTTAAATTTTTTGCATTGTGGATGGTTGCAGACCTTTGCATTAACCTATCTTGATTTTGAGAGTCTTTGTGTTTTCACGTAATGATATATGTCCTAGGTTGCCCTAAGTTAAGCAGTGTTAGAAAAAAATTAAAACCGTTTTCAACTCATCTTTTCCATGTAAACTTTGTAAAATTGAAGGAGGCAGACATACAGCAATGTGCACCAGATCATTTGTGTATAAATTGATCAACCTTTACAAAGTGAATGTATCCTTGAAATCATGGCCTGTGCATGTTATCAGAAGCCTCTAAGGCATTTCCCTCTTTGCAAAGGGACAAAAGGAAACGTTTTTCTTTTATTGAATTCCATAAAAATTTCACTGAACTTTTTTGCCTGGTTTTTATCTTTACATAAATTAGATCTTGTAGAATGTACACTTTTGTGTCCGGCTTCTTTCATTCAACAGTATATGCGATTCATCCATGTTGTTATGCTTAGCTCTTTGTAGTTGCTGCAATAGTGTGTTCCACTGTATAAACACACTATTTCTCATTACTTATTTAATTGGGGTTGTATATAGCAGATCCTCAATTTTGTAATTTTAGGGCTTTTGTTAGTCAGATTTGAGAGGCCCTGGAAACTATGCCCTCTCTCACAGAGGAGCAATCTGGATAGATACAAGTTTATTTTTAAAATATCAAAGCCTCATTCTTGAACAAACATACCCTGTTTATTCTAAATCTCTATTTTTTAATTGTTAAGGAAAATAACTAATCATTAACTTTAGTAAAAGAGAATTTCTCTCACTCAGGAATCCCTAATAAATTGTCGTCATCTCCTCTCTCCATCTATTTAATCATTCATGGATCCTTCTGCATTTCCTAGTCTATGATTTCATAACATCATTTTCAACCACCCTTCCAATTATGCTTCCCCAGACATCCATGCTGTTGGTTATAGAAACTCAAAGTTACATTTCCCACATACCAGTTGAATGTAATTAAATATAAGAGTTGGAATGAGACTGGCTTCAAATCCTGATTCACCTTAGCAAGGTACCAAACCTAACAGTCTCCATTTATTTAATGAAAATATGGGGGTAAGAAAACCCACCTCTCAGGGCTTCAGCGACAATGCCTGCAGGTAAAGCACTTCCCATGTAACATGCATATTATGAGTAACCATCATTCATTGTTAACATCTCTTGAGCCAGATCACATCTGTTTATAGTCCCATAAGTGAAGAGCACAAGAATGAGATGTGGTTCATACTTATCAGAGCCCTTATACATACGACTGATGATGGCTGTGCTCCACAATTTTCCCAAAATAGCAGAGCCACCCTCATCCAGACTGTAGGAGCTTCTCCTAGGACTTCATAGTTGTCACTGCCTGTGATGTAAATGTACACTGTAGTCCTCTCTTTATTCTTGACTGTGAAGGAATGGGCTTGGCTTATTTAGTCAGATGTTTACTAGGGTACATTTATCCCTCAGTTTGTCCCCGAGTCTGATGAATTTTGAGTTTCTGTTCTTAGAAGGTGGTAGGACATATGCCAACTCCCTTTCTAGAGTCTCATACAGAGATGAATTTAGGAAATGCTTTTTTTTTTTTTAACTTCATATAAATCTATAATGTAATATATTTTTATCTAAACATAACATCTTCACTAAAACCTACCGTAAAGATAAAAGATTATAAATTCATCCCAGAACACTTTAAATTATTTACACTTTACAGCTTTAAAATGTAAATTTTAAAGGGCAAAAAAAATCAGATGACCTTTGACTTCATCTCCTAGTCACTCACCTGGCTGCTTCAATTTGATCTTCAACTTCAAATGTTCCCAGTCTTCTGTTGATTGCATGCATGATCTTATCTCCTTGGTAACCACTTCCTCTGCCATCAAAGCTAGCTACTATAATGTTTTCTGTGCTTGCAAGGTAAGTGGCCCAGTTGAGTCTGAAGACAGCGTCTGCTTTTTGACTACACGGGCCTGCATACCTATGAAAAATACCAAATTGTTAGCTTTCATGGTTTTCCTGAATCAAATGAGGAATGCTTACATTTCTCTTCCCCGTGAACAAGAAGTGTGCATCCTTCCCAATCATAAGCCTGAAACTGTGCCAGCCTATGGGGTGTCCAGAATGAGTCCTCTAAAACTTAGCAATACAACTACCATGGTTGTGTATTTCCTTCAAAGATACTTGTCAGTTTTGTCTTTGAAGATAGTTATCAAACACAGACTTCATAGGCCAACATTTAAAAAGTATTAACATAATCTTGGAAATTAAAGAAATAATTTCTCTAATAGTTAAGAAAGGGGAGTTGTGTTATTAAAAAAAAAATGATGATGACAACAATAAATACAGCTTTGGATATCTTTCCATCTCAGCTTACAAATACTCCTGGACTACAAGTTTATTTCCTTCTTTTAGGACTTGACTTCTGCATCATATACTTTGCATTTCCCATTGCACCCAGCACAGTCTTGCTCACAATGACTGTAAATCATTGTGGAATGGATTGCAGTAAGAATGAATGCTAATATTTAAAACTTCAGAGGAAGAAACAGGTTGCATTGGAAAACGGGCATGTCATTGGGCATTCTATTTACCAGCAAGTTTAACTCCCTTGTATCTGCAATCTTCACAGGCTACAACTACCCTACACAGAGCTGTGTGCACAATCTCTGTAAAGTTCTGTAAAGTGCTCTCTTTTCTGCTTGTTAATCAAGAGGAGCTCCTTATAGCTCATTTCAATTCATTTAAATATGTCATCTTTGCACCATCTACACGACTCCTGGACATGGATACTCTCCAATAACTTATTCCCTCCCCAGCCCATCTCTCCACTCATCTGCTCACTGTCCCCCACACAGGATAGGACAAGTCCTGCTTACATGCCTTTGCTAATGTTTTCCTTCTACTTAGGGATGTCAGTCAAAAGAACTTTAAACAAAATACTATAACATTCTAACTTTAAACAGGAAAATGCATTTATGCATTTCTTGAACAAGCAAACATTTTTTCGCAACATGTGAAATGTCTTTCTCCTCTCAATTATATTAAATTTGGTAGATTAAGAGTTTGCCTTAATATTAGCTTTCATTAGCTTTTTTAACCCCAAGATTAAACAAGATTATTTTTAAAGTAGAAAAAAAATATAGATCTTAAAAGAGGAAAAGGAAAATAACTGAAAAGAAATATGTATTAAATTTAGCATTTTTAAAAACCTTTTCTAATGGAGATCAAATCATTACTTACTAGGAAGTCAAAGAAGATAAAAATATCACTCTAAAGGACGCTTTTTTAGCATTGGAGCCGAAGCCTAAAACAAATTAGTGTCATGAATGAACTGACTTCATTTGCTACAATTATTTTACTTGAAAAGAAATCAGATAGTGCATCTGGAATTTTAAAATACCTGTCTTTTCCTTCCTTTATGTTTGGTTTTCATGAAACTGTGAATATAGTGCATCAAAGTTGTGTCTGATACTGGTATCTGTGTCCTCCCTTCCTCTCCCCACTTTTTTTTTTTCTTGCTAGTAACAACAGAGACTTCGATGTCTTTTCCGTATAATGGAACAACAGAACTGACTACATGGGCTTGTTGTGTGAATGAGGCAAATGATGCCAAGCACCTGGTGTTCAGCAGGTCCCTGCACAAGTGTTGTTTCATTTTGGTTTTGATATAGGAAATGATGCAAGCCAGGACAGGAAGAGTCTGACATTATGGCATCATGGGTGACCGTAGGGCAATTTTAGAAAAATTAAAGTAGGGTGTATTCCTAATGATTATAAAAAATATTTTACAAAGCTGTCGTACTTGGAATTCATATGAGTTCACATTCACTGTTCAAAGACTTTTGACTTCATAACTTTCTCAAAGACTTGAAGTTTTTATAATGAACATTCTCCTCTATCACTTCTCTTCACCAAAAAAAGGAATAGAAAATAGCCGGCAGTAATATTTCAGGAACTAAAGGAAGAGAAACATGAGGGAGCCAGTGGGAGCTAGGGTAAGGGAACCGTAAAGACTGTTAATGCCCATCTCTTACTTGTTAAAATGTCCAGGAGGTTAAGGATGAAAATGCAGAAATCCTTTGAAATTCCCTTGGAGTTCAGAGAAGCAAAACAAAAGAAAATCTATATGCCATTATGACAGAAAAGGAGTATCTCTCTTCTGTATTAAGAAGATGTGAGAAAACACAGGTTGAGTTTTGTGGCTGTACAATGAAAGGAGGAAATAGTAAACAGTGATTCAGGAAGAGGGAAAGGATGCATTTGGCTCCATTTTTCAGTAAGCTGCACTGAGAAAAATATATATGACTGAATACTTCTAAGTTGCTCCCTTCTCTTGAATACTTACACATCTAATAGTAGAGGATATTTCTTGGATTTATCAAAATGGGGAGGCAAGATCATCTGATACCAAAATTCTAAACAAACAGAAAGATTAATTAGTGAGGTAAGAAAAATTATTAGTACAAGATTTTGTTCCTCATCTCCCTCAGTAGCAAGTCATTTCTAGAGTTTAACAATTTGTTAAATGAGAGTAGAAAAAGAAAATGAACTGCTTGGATTCAGCACATTTTTAAGCTATTACAACATTTTCTTTCAGGTTAAAATACTAGTTAATGTTAAAACATAAAGTTGTTTCTAATGTATCTATTAAATACATTGGTGCCTAGTAAAATAAAAGTGCATCTTAGAATTTCTAATGTTTTGTTTTTATGATTCTGTTCTTTGGCATCCGATCTACTGATCTAGTTTGTTTATGGCTTATGTTCTAAGTTTTCCTCCAAAATGTTTTCCTCTTCTTGAATTTCCTTGAAGCTGTTTAGGATTTTTAGTTGGCCCCAAATCTATTTTAGAATTCTGATTTAATAACATTTTTGTAATTCTTATTGCCATCCCAGACCGCAAATCTGAGTTCCCATTTTCAGCTCTGTGTTTCACAGAATGAGATCGGGTTTATATGGAGCAAACTGTTGCGTACATTCTGTATGATCTCCCACGGGTCTGTTTCATTCTCTGTGCTTGATTTAACATCAGTTTAATAAAATTTGTCCCTAAATAATGAGTCAGTTTCCTTTGCTCCCAAATAAAAGATGAGTTATAAAAGTGTTTTTCCACATTTAAATAAAATTATTCCAGATTCAGGAGATTTAAACTGTAGGCAAAAAATTCTTATCTCTAGAGCTATTTTTATCTAACATTTATCTTCCTTTTTGTTTATGTTTGTTACAATTATTTTACTTGAAAAGAAAAAAAGATTTGGGAGTAAAATATATAGATAGATTTATCTTCAATTTATATTTTGCTGACTATTGTCATGCCTTCTGATTAAATGTGCTTATAAGAGCAAAATTTAAGTCTCTATTATAATTTCAGTAGAACACCAAACTATCAGTTGACCATGATACTTTTAATGAATATGCAAAACCCATCATTTGATCTCTGCTTGGTTTGAATTGGCATTAGTTGATGGGAAGGTGTTTTAGTCCCACTTTTTTGGAGATGTACAGTCTTTAGTTTCGGGAGGTTCTTTCTATTCACAGAGTCACGCCTTCCCAGCTCCCTCCTCCCTGACCTACCTTTCATCCTTCCTTTCTGTACTTTGAATGGCTATAACCACCTCCCAGTGGGACATCCCCATCCCCACAGCTCCATCTTACCTCCTGTCTCAAGTCATCCGTCTACTAATGTGGCTTCCCTGACCTAAAAACCTGCAGGGGTTCCCCAGTGTTCATGACTGAAATAGAATATCACATCTCAGTATTCAGTGCCTTCTGTACCAGGCTGTCAATGTTAGCTCTGGAAAACTCTAAGCTCTTGCCCCTCACATGTGGCTCAAGGGTCAGTAGCACTAGCATCACCTAGAAGCTTATTACAAATGCAGAATCCTGGACCTTCCTTGACCTGCTGGGTCAGAATGTCCTTGTTAACAAGGTCCCAGGTGACTCACACGCACATTCAGTTTGAGTAGCACTGCTCTAAACTGTTCTTCATGAGGATGCTATACTTTCCTGTGCTTTTCCTGATATTTAAAATTAGATGTGTTGAATCTTTTCTATTATCCTAAATTTTTTTAAAGCCTAAAATGAATCAATCCTAGTATAACAGATTCCTCCTTCCCGTATAAGCTGTTAGCCTTGAGTGGAAAAAATAAAGAAAAACAAACAATAAATAACTAGATTTTCTACTCAAAGAACCTCATTGTTCTTACTGGTCTCTGAATGTAATCCATGATTACACAACCAGGCTGGGGACCACACTATGGGAGGTCAGGAGGGTTTGGAAAAATTCAAAATTTCTCTTCTGAGACTGAAGTTTCAATATTTTATAGCCAACATGAATTATTTTATACAACCATCTCAGATATCCTTGATATCTTTGGGTTAAAGGTGAAATACGTTAGGATGTCATTAAGTTAAACATACAATTACTACTAGTAGAATAATAGAGTCGCTAATGGGATAAAAGTGAACTAACGATAGAGCACGTTCTCCAAATCATTTCCCTTTTGACAGAATAAGTTTTATGTAGAATGGTATTGTATTTTAAGACAAAAGGATGTAAAACTAGTATTTCTTTTGACAAGACATTTCACGGAGAAATAACCTTCTAAATTAGATTTATATATAACATAAAATACATATTTTCAGATCAAATTACTATAGTTAGAGTGCATTGGTGTTTCCATGAAAAGTACTGTTCCAAAGGAATTTAACTTACTTGTTTCGTTCAAAATAATGAAGTCCAGCTTTTTGGAGGGCATCTGGACATTCTGCAGCATTTTATCCAAAGCTGAATTATCTTCCAGGACTCTCAGCCCTAAAGAAACACAGGAGACAGCAGTCATTCCTTACAATGTGAAAAATGTGGATTATACAGTGCAATAATGAGCAAACATGAAATTCACTGACGGACTACACATACTTCAGGTTATAAGGTTTGTGTTCAACTCACTGTCAAGACACAAAGCCAAAGAAAATCACACAATGCTAAGTACATGTTGGTCTTATTCAACACACTTTCTTAAAAACGAATGAAGAGTAAAGTATGAAAAAATACCTTTATCATTCACACTGCTGTGTAGAGTATAGAGGGGCAGACCAGGACCTGTTAACACAACCAGGGGAAAAATATTTTGCATGAATACTTCTTTGGAAAATATAGTATACATGACTTTTCAAAAATATCATTTGTTACCATTTAACTTTGATGGAACATATAAATATTATAATGGATAAGAAGTTTCATACATGTTAGCTGTTTCTCCTCCCTCCCTCTTTAAAATAGTTGCAATTTGAGAGTAAGAAGTGTTACTGGAAAGGCACAGGGCTCAGTAGAATGAAGTAGGAAATGAATCTGTGCCCTGCTAGGCACCTTGGGCACATTATCATCTCTGAACTTAATATATTCATCCGCAAAGTAAAATGTGAGCTGACGTCCTTCCCCACTCTAAATCCGTGATCTCTCAGGGTTTTTCAGGCTCTGCCCAGGTGGGCTGCAGAGCCCTGGAGCCAGCCTCCCTAGCGAGGGATGGGTTTTCCCCCGTTGCCCCCACTCCCACGGAGTCCCAGAGCCAGGCGGCACATCTGCATAGTGCCTGACTTGGATAAGCGATTCCTTTCTGGCATGCAAAAGTGTTTTTCTCACAAGCCCATATCGTCACTATTTATCCCAACTGTGGTAGTTGCAGAGTGGAAGGTAATGTATAGAAAAGCTATTTTGTGAGCTCTTTAATTTTATGCGTTTGGATGATAATATTAATTTTCATACTGGATTAGAAACACAGTGAAGGCACTTCCCATACCTGGGGATGAATCCTGGCTCACTGGCTCTGTGACTTAGGACAGCAGAGCTGTGCTTTGATTTCCTCATACGAGGAAATGAGGATAATAATACCTACTTGATAGAGATTTTTTAAAGATTAAACAAGATCTTGAATATAAAGCTTTTAGCACAGTGCTTAGAATAAAGTGCATGCCCAAGAAATAATTGCTAAAAACAGTCATAGTAAAGAACCATAAAGAAAAGCATAATAATAAAATATACTAGTGAGGGAAGACTCAGATAACTGGTTTGAAAACATTTATTTATTTTTGTGCTGTGGACAGTTCTTTCCAGAATATCCAGATCCTTTCTCCCATTTTGAGAAGTAACCTGACATACTGTTTAAAAGGGAGTGCTAGGGAGGCAGAGGCCTGTTTTGAATCCTGCTGTGCCTGTAACTCGCTGTGTGACCACCTGCAAAAGTCATTTGGCCACTCCTTGCCTGGGTTTCTTCATTTGTAATTAATAATAGCAACAGCAACAGAAGATGGAGCAGTGAGCATGTTGGGTGACATGCACCAGCCACGTATATTTTCTCATTGAAAGGGACGAGTGCATAAAATAATCATCTAAAACTCCACAATATGTATGTGTTTAAGACTGAAGTGCTTCTGTTATACACAAGGGTGTGTGTGCATGTGTGTGTGTGTATGTGTTCGGTCTAAAGCAAGCTATGCAAGTCTCTCAGTGATAAGGCGAAGAAAAGATTGTTTATGCTCACTACTTAAATGTGAGTGGAGAGAAGGGGACTTAGGTGATTTCAAGAGCTCCTCAGATTCAAAAGGAACAGAGGGAGCTGCTTGGAAGTGAGTAACAGCGGCGACTGCCCTCCCTCCCGGGGAGCTCAGACTTACCGGAGCATCTCAGCTGATAATACTTCGCATCTTTACTGAATGACACAGAATAGTACTGACACCTTTCCGGATTCAGCTCACAACTAAGGCATGTCACTTTTGTATAGTCACTAAGCTGGATTCTGTAAAACCAACAACGGAAATTAAGTGCTTGAAGAAAAGATAAGTGAAAGGAAGGAACTGAATAAAGCCATATTCTAGTTTCAAAGACAGCAGAATGCCAACGCAATCTTCAGGACCCCCCCCCCTTTTTTTTTTAACTTGAAATAAATACATGAATTAATAGTAACCTCAAACCTCCCATTGTTTGGAAATATCGCAAAACATTGAATAAAGCCATTCTCTTTTGTGGACATGTAGATTGACTTATGAAGGAATAAAAAGTGCTCAATAGCAATACCAGGTTAATATTTGTTAGGACAAGGCAAAAAATAAAAATAGAGTTCAGAAATTGTTCATCAGCTAAAATGACTCAAGTCAAGCTCTTACTTATAAAGATTCCTTCCTCCTGGCATTCCTTCATATTCATTACTAATGTAGTATCTGGGAAGAGAAAAAAATGAAATATATATTAATTGTGTTTTTTAAGAAGTCAGAGGCGATCCACCACACTCAGACCCCAAGCCTAAGTGTGCACCGAGCACGCGCACGGGTGCCCGCCGCCCTCCACCATTGCTTCCATGGCCCTCACCCCCCAGAAGCCATTTTTCTCCGTCATCTCTGCACAGAAAGGTCTTGTTCTTAACAGACTAAAATATGTAAAACCAGGGATTTCTTCCTTAATTAGAGGGACAAGTAAAAATTCAAAAGAAGGCTTCTGTCAAAAAGTAGGACTGGACACTTAGCCTGAAATTGAGACCCCACTCATTGATCCCGATTGCTTTATTTTCTGTCTTATAAGCTACTAGATAGCAGGAGCCCCATGTTCCTGAGAGAGGCAGAGCCACTGCTGAAGAGGGCCTTCAAAAGCTTCTTCGGGCGGCGGCCAAATTCCTCCGCGATTAGACCAATAAAGAATCATAAAAGGGCCTAAGAATCTAATGAAAAATAACACCCCCCTTTCTACCAACTCACATATAGCAGTTGGCAGCCTCTGCAAAGCTTTCCATTTTGCAGAGAGTAAGGCCGGGACATGGACAGATAAAATTGCCTTTCCAAGCCTTCCAAAAAATCACAGCCAGCTGAAATTTAACAAGACGCCCCTGACTGCTAGTTCAGCGTTCCACGACGTTCAAGTAAAAGAGGATACAGCTCTTGTAATGTAAAGCAGGTAAGAGCAAGAGGTAGAGCTGCCTGGTGGCATGGTATCAAATCTGCTAAGCATATGTGAAAATCATTAAGGCTTCCGTATGTTAAAAAGAAAAAAAGTATTGAACACATTCCAAAAAGACTACTCTTTATTTGTAGGAGATTTTTTTCCTACTTCTGGGCAAAGAGGGCACGATTATGACAAGTAGGTTTATATCCTGTCAATTGTTACAATACTCACAGATAATCGCTGGTTAGAGCTTCTATCCCGATGACTTCCCAGGCTCCTTTTGTAATAAATGTGCAGTTCTAATGTGTTTAAAAAAAAAAAAAAAGATTGATTTGACACTCTCTCTGTTCAAAGTGGAGGATTAAATCATTTATATCAGGAATTCAAATAACCTTGGATTTTCTTGTTGGGTTTCCCCACCTCATTCCACGTTACACAATACACCACTGAGGAGTTTAAATTAATCTGATTTTTATACACATTGATCAGCCTTACCAAATGATTTCCACTTCAAATTGGTTTCCAAAAAAAAAAAAAGAGGTCAACATGAAATAAATTATGTAAGAATACTCACATTTTTATTTATTTGGAAATAACAAATGTGTCTGTAACCTTCTTCATTGCTGATGATCTTGTAGAAGCTATTACCATCAGAGGTAAAATGAGGTTCTGAAGGCCTAAACTAGAAAATAATAGAAAACAAAAGAACATTAAAGCACAGGTCTCATCTCAGTACCAACTTTAGTTTTAGAAAGTCCTCTCCAATACCTATGCTGAAAAATCCATGCTCCATTTATACGCCAAATTAAAATTAAATTAAAGTGCCTCAAAAAGAAAATTCTCTTTCTATAAAATGTGAATAAAAACACCATACTCATAGGTAATTTTTGTGAGCAGTAAATGAGAGAATGCATATAAAGAGGCTTGTAGAAAACAATAAATAGAAGTTGTTGCTGATTTGGAGACATCTTTTCTCTATGGATGATAACTATGACTTCTGGCTGCAAGCACCTGGAAAATAGCATTAACCTTTCAGTTTGGAGCAGTAAATTTCCTCAATGTCACAAATGTGCTCTCTTGAAACAGACGTATTATTTTTTATTGTTTCAGGTTGGGGGTGGTTTGTAATTTGGGGATATTTTTCTTTCCTGTTTTTACACATATTTCTTTTCAAAAGTCAGACTTAGTATTTAACCATTTCTGGACTACATACTATAAGGAATGTCTGTTGTATATTTCATAGGAAAACATTCATATATTTTTATTATAAGCCTTTTCATTTTGTTAAATATGATCAACAATTTATAAAAAATATTTGTATAGAAATATAGAACAAATTTCCGTTTTTTTACAGTTCAATAAAATATAGTACTCAGAACATAATGCAGTTTAAGTAGAAGAGAGTCTATCCCAGCCTGAAAGGAATATGTTGGTTTACGATTTTGATTTCCTAGCTACATTTGAGAGCAGGTAGGAGATGGTCTTTTAAAATTGTTGGTTCACTTCGCCCTCGATGTTTCCTCTCTCATCAGCTCCCATTTTGGGAAGGAAGAAAATTGCTTCCCTCTTCTATTTAGTGATTCAAAGCGAATTCATTTATGGAGCAAGCTGAGGCGTGCGGTACACTTGGTGTTCTCATTACAGAGCTTTGAAACACATTCCCCTCTCTAGACCTGTGTTCACAGCCTTATCTTTTTAATACATTTCCCTGTTTCCCCTGGATGGAGTTGTGCCTAGTAGAAATGTGTGAAAAGTGGCATCTGTCTGGTTAAATACAGAGAGGAAAAAACATATTTTTTTCAAAGAGTCGTGAGGAAGTGTAGCGTGTCTCTTGCCATGGAGGAAACCACTTTTCATGTTGGCAAACCTCTCCCCTCTGCCCAATCAATGCCTGAAGAAAAAGGACGTGTGAATGCTGCCGGAGCTCCAAGCCCAGCTGGAAAGGGTTGTCTTCTTGGACTGGGGACCTCACCTCTATGATCCAAGAGGTTTAAAATCCTTACATTTTGGGGGTCACTTTATTTCCCTCTTAAAGGGGGCTTAATCGAAGTGATCATAAAAATTAAGTGAGATTCATTCCTCATCTACTATGCAAGGCGACATGATGACTGGAGTTCCTTCATCAACTCATTATATTCCATGGTCATCGCAATCTGGGTGGTAATTCTGTACAAGGAGTATATAACTCAGTGGGACTGAGAAGCATGACAAGTCCCTAAGGGTCACCACATTTTCCTGGATAAAGCTCTGCATCTGGATGCCTAATAAAGCATAAGCCCGCGAGTATTATTTCCTCCAAAGACAGGTGCTTAGTGGGCACTCTGTGGTTGCTGCTGAATTTTTTTTGCTGGTTGTAGTCACCTCTCCTTAGGCATCTGTGCAGGATGGGGACAGAATGTATGTTTTCTGTCTTTAAAGCACATAACTTCAAATGTGAGGTCAACGACCACATTGGACACCTTGGCCGACTTTCAGCCATGGTTACCCTTTAACTCGCTGGGAGCTACAACTTGCCGGGAGTGCGTTATGTTTTGTCTGCTCTGATTTTGATTTTTCACTTGTCCCCTTACTTTTTCCAACTGTGTGTGTTATATATTCTCTACAAAAAGATATCTTTATAGGGAGCATTTACATATTTTGAGAAATAAGTTAACTAATATTGCTATTAATAACGTATCACTTAGAGCCCTAATTTTGAATAGCTGCATATCAAATAGCTGAATAGCTGACTCATCCATAAAACCCCACAACTGATAACACTTACTCTTCCAACCCAGCCAGTAGTACTCGTTTCAATGTGTTGCCGTGCCTAGGAAGGGAAAGACACAATGACAGCATTTCAAAGAGAAATAAGATGAAATCTATAGCCATAATTTGTGGTAATATAAATAGAGCTGTACTTATAATAATTGAAAACTATCTCCATTCATATATTTCTATTTATGTTAGTATTTTTCAAGTCATTACATTAGATCATTTGCCTCTCTTGCCAAAAGTTATATCCTGGGTCCCTCTGGAAGCTCCACTGGTGCTTTAAATCCAGAATGCACAGAACTAAAGAGAATTTCATTCGTTTTCCTCTGTCCCACCAACCTGTTCTACTCCTTCATTCTTCTTCTAGTTAGTGGCACCTATTCACCCAAGCTGGAGACCCGGGGGTCATTCTAGATTCTTGCCCTCCTCATAGTCACCTCCTTCAGCCCCTGTCACCTAGTTCTTTGACTTTACTGTCCTTCTCTACAGCTAAGGACTTTGTTCATGTCCTCAGCAGGTTGCCTGGGGTCTGTTGCCAGAATCTCCTTGTTGGAGATCCTGCTGCTCTTCTCTGCTACGTTAGTTAGCAATACATAGGCCTGTCCCATTGTGATACTCTTTGGTTTAAAACCTTGAAACAGCTCCCCATTTCTTACGAGATAAGTCCAGACTCCCAGAATGGCACCTGAGCCTTTGCCTATATCTCTAGCCTCAGTGCTCCCCACTACGCCTCTCCCCCAGTCCTTAGTTCCTGCATCTTCCAAGCTATTCACACTGGATGCCTTTGCACAGCCCTCTGCTCATATGGCCTTCTGTCCTTATCTGCTCAGCACATGGCAACTTATCCCAGGCTACTCTATAGCTCTCCCACATCATCTCCTTCCCCATCCCGCCTGCCCTCAGTAGAGCTGATCATCTTCTTTTGCCCTCTATTCCCTCTGTACTTCGTTGAACTCTTTTTATGGTACAACCTTGGTATTATGAGTATTTCATTGGCAGCAAGCAAAGAGCTTGGGTTTTGCAGTTTGAATTCTGACTGTGTCCTGTGACCTGAGCCAGCTCCTCAAACATTGATCCTCAGCTTCCACAATGCCTGGTATACTGTAAGTGGCAGTTTTTATTATTTATTTTGATAATATTCCCAACTAGAACAGAAACGTTTTGGGGGCAGGCATGCTAACTAATTCACTTTAGAAAAAAATCCGTAGCTTAGCACAGAGCTTGGAACATAACAAGAATTCTATGTTTGTTACATAAATAAATAAGTGAATCAAGTTATGTGGGGCTCCAGTTCTGGGAGGTGAGAATATGCCCTGAGCCTAGCCAGGATGGGAGTAGGAAGGGTAGGTGTGTAGGCACAGGGTCTGTGACTAGATAAGGGGGATTGGGGAGGTGTCCTTGGCATATGCCAGCAAACCTCTTCCAGGATCCACCCCTCCTAGCCTGCGGGCTCCCAGTGGGACTTTAACTTTGACCATCATCTTAGTTGGACCTCGTGGTCTCCTGGCTAGAAGCCTCCCAGCACCTCAAGGTTGGATGAGTTGGCCTCAGGATTGCCGCCCTCTCAGACTGGCAGTTATTTATTTGCATTCTAAAGCTGTTTCCTGCTTAAAGACAGTGACAGTATGGTAATGGGTTTGTGGCCTCATGTCTTTGTTTTGTTTCACACACACTCAGCCAATTATTCCCCATTCTCTTTATTATATTTATTAAAACACACTTTGTTGAGCTTGCAGCTGCTGACCCTCTTTGGTTTTTAAAATATTGACATCAGATTCTATCTTGTGGCCAGTCACCCCTTCTCCCCTTCCCGAGTGATAGTATCCATAACTAAAACAATATGACTAGTCAGAGTAGGAGAAATAGAAGCACCTCGGGATGGCAGGTTATCTAGGAGTTTTATTCAAGATTTTATTACGTCAGGATCAGACAGAGTCAGAAAGAAGAGAAACTCAAACCTCATTTCCTGATTCCCAGCCTTCTCTCTCCCCGACTGCACAGACCCTCTGATCACATGTTGCTTTAGAAGCCGAACATCCCCATTCAGTCTCACCACTAAGCAGTTCCATCTTCCATTGGACTCATCATAGTCACAAATATCCATGACCGAATAGTTCTGAATCCTCCTGAGCCACTGCAAAGAAATTCTTTCTTGTGTTGCCCATGTCACATCACACAAGTAGTGATCCCTGGAAGGAAGAAAGAAAGGAATAACAGAGAGAGAGAATGAATATGACTATTGCCAGACCTTGGTACAAATAGACATTTTACTCAGTGAAAAGAAATCAATCTTAATGGGAAATAGAATTACAAATGGTTAATGAAACCATTTAATATAATATTTCACCTTTTCTTAAAGCTTAAAGTACAGTTTAATTTGGAATGAAAATTAAAATATATCCAACAGGAAAAGCAGCAACAATATTCTACAGAGGCTTAACATGCGTGACTCAAACCACAAGCTCAGGATTTATCAAGTCCTCAACTTGGCCGCTGGTGGTGCCAGGGAGTCAAGGGTGATGTTTTTGCATCTCCTTTCTGCTGTCTTGGGGGAAGTGAAGCCATGGACACTGGCTAAGATTTGAGTATTTCTGGTATTTTACGTGCTTCTCCAGAAAATTCTTTCTATTAGGGTGAAACTACAGCTGACCCTTTTCTCAACTTCATTTTCAAAGGGGAAAAAATTGACTCACACCTCCACAAACTTTGAAAATCAAAGTATATTGTAAAAAGACATTTCTCAAAAGTCAAACCATGAACCCTGAAAAGAAATGAAAGAACCCTGTGGTATTTTCACATAAATTTATGTAAACAGAGGTATCTCTAGCAGTACATCCTCCCCAACACATACTGAAAAAAAAATTTTGGAACCACCTTCTGATTTATAGTGAAGTGTATGGAATTCATCATTTACTTTTCTGCTGGCCTCCCTCACATTATTGGCAATGGATGCTTTATGTTTTTTGCTCCCTCCTCCTCCCCCAGTGTGGTTTTGGATGACTATTCACAAATCCCTGCTCTCAAGTGTCTGATCGCAGCTTTGCTCTTTTTTGTCAGAGGGTTCCAAATGAGTGTGTTCATCCCCCTCTTCCTGCCTGGTCTGGTGGCCGCATCTCGTCCCCATCCCAGATGCTCTCACAAGATCCACTTGCTCTCTCCTTTACAGACTGGGCCTGCCCTTCTCCTTGCTTGACTGTAAGTTCTTTACAGGGTGTCCCCAGGGCCTAGCAGAATGCCTGACTCAAAACAGGCGCTAATTATATGTCCATGGAATGCAGCACTGAAGAAAGGAAAGCCTTCTGCTGACCTGTGGGAACTGTCATATTGTCATACTGAAGGACTATAGCTTTGTCCTTCCTCGGAATTCATATATCAGTTCCCATTTCCACTCCCTTTGCAGACACCTAATCACACAACAAACATTTACTGGGCACTTGGGATGGGTCAGGTGCTGGATAAAGCCCTTTAAGCCCCTCACAGCTTCATCATCCCCATTTTACAGCTGGGAACACTTAATGTGCGAATGTGCCTAGGGATAAGGGGCTTCCATGCTACCCTGCTGCAAGCCGCAGGTACTGAAACAAGACCGAACCCCTTCACTCAGCAGCAGAGCACCACATTTCCATAAATAGGGGTCCCTTTTCATTTCAGCCCATTTTCTTGCTTCTGGAGAACCTATATACTACCGAGTCTGGGTGGCTAGTATTCTCACAACACACCATGAGGTTCCCCAGTTTCTCCCTCTTTGTTCGGTCTTGCTCTTCAGCCTGAAGTGGCTGCCAAGCTCTAACTTCCTTAGGTCTTGGCCTAAATGTCCCCTCATTCACGATGTCTTCTTGGAAACCTCCTTCTCCCACACCACTCTCCCAGGTCTCACTGCACTCATCACAAACCGCCAGGCCACAGGGGCTGAGAGTGCAACCACCTCTTTCCATGCTGGGGAATACAGACATCTCATCCGGTCTGATGCTTCTGCGTCTGCCCAATGCAGGGGAGCTAAATGAGAACACGGAAAGGCGAATACACTTTACCCAAGACAGGCAATAAATCCGTGAAAAGAAAATGGAAGTATGAAAAGCACAACAGAAAACGAAGCTTTCTGAAATTAGTTTTTTAGACCAGAGGTTGGAAAACTTTTTCAGTTAAGAGTCAGAGAGTAAATATTTTAAGCTTTGTGGTCCACATCTTCTCTGTCACTACTCCACTCTGCCTTTGTAGCACAAATGCACCCAGAGACCATAATTAAATGAATGAGTTCATTTAATGTTCCACTGAAAAGCTAAAATTTGAATTTCATTAAATTTTCACATATAATGAAATATTATTACTCTTTTGATTTTTGTTCCCATCCACTTAAAAACATAAAACCTGGGCAGATCACCTGAGTTCACAAGTTCAAGACCAGCCTGGCCAACATGGCAAAACCCTGCCTGTACTAAAAATACAAAAATTAGCCAGGCGTGGTGGCACACACCTGTAATCCCAGCTACTCAGGAGGCTGAGGCAGCAGAACTAATTGAACCCGGGAGACAGAGGTTGTGGTGAGCCAAGATCGAGCCACTGCACTCTAGCCTGGGCAACAGTGAGACTCTGTCTCAAAAAAAAAAAAAAGTAAAAACCATTTTTACTTGTGGACCACACAGAAATAGGCAGTGGACTGCATTTGGCCCATAAACCCTGGTGTGCTAATTCCTGTCCCATATCAGTAGTTATTATCTTTTCAGGCCAAAAACCCTTTGGACAATCTGATGAAACTGACGTACCTCTCTCTAGGTGGGAAAAGCCTCTCCACTGTCATATATACAACATCTGAAAATTCCATGGGCATAGATTAGGAATTTAGGCTCCAGAAATATTCTTCTTTTTTTAAAGTGTTCTGGTTGAGCGAAGTGTTAGGTGATGGGGGGAAAAACTTTTGACAATAATTAGTGGATCATCCAGTACTAAATAGTTTTATCTACCAAAAGTCATAAGTTAAATGTCACGTTCAGAAATCAGCAATATAAAAGCAACTTTTCCCCATTTGAAAACATTGAGTAATGGAATTTGGGAAGTCAGCCAGGAAACTCACGTGCATCAATCATCTTCCCTGCCCATTTTCAGATCAAAGGTTCATGGTCCTGGACCCTGCATGGCATGGGTTACTCTCCATGACCCCAGGTGTACTCTGCACCCTGTGCATGCTCAGCAAGGCAGTTCACCCCTGGCGCAGCCAGGAATTTTTGAATTTTCTTATAAACATGCTTCTCTTCGGTGGCAGCCCTGAGCCAAGATTATGCCAGTCTGAGATGTCAAAGAATCATTTAAAAAACAAAAAACAAAAAAACAAAAAAAAACCTGCCGGGCGTAGTGACTCATGCCTGTAACAGCAGCACTTAGGGAGGCCAACGCAGGTGGACCATTTGAGGTCAGGAGTTCGAGACTAGCCTGGCCAACATGGTGATCCCCTGTGTCTACTAAAAATACAAAAATTAGTCAGGTGTGGTGGGGCGCATCTGTAATCCCAGCTACTCAGGAGGCTGAGGCAGGAGAACTAATTGAACCCGGGAGACAGAGGTTGCATTGAGCTGAGATCATGCCATTGCACTCCAGCCTGGGAGACACAGCAAGACCCTGTCTCAAAATAAATAGATAAATAAATAAATAAAGCCAATGGCTCAACTGTACTTTTTACTGAAAAGTTTAAGTCCCACTTAAAACCAGAAAAATCCAGCCAGCAGTATTATCATCTATGTTTGTGCACTGCATGCTGCTTTTATTCTGCAAAAACAAGCCAATACTGAGTAGTTTTCTTATGTAATGGTTTTGGTGGGGTGGAAGAGGGACCGTCCCTGCAGTCCAAGCCTTCCTGAGAGCCTGGACAACTTACCAAGGTTAGACATATGAGCCAGTAAGCTCTTCTACCTTCTGCAGCTGGATTAGTCCAATGGGAATATGGTTGATTTTAATACTAAAATGATGCAGTAATTTTTGGATGTAAAATAATGAGTCCACACCCATGTGGAGTCTACTATATGCCAGGAACTGTTCTAAGTGCTTGACATAAGCTCATGACCACCCTATAAGGTGAGTATTGCAGCTCATTGTCTGCAGACAAAGAAATACAACAGCAGAGGATTTAAGGAACTTGCCCACTATCACCCAACTGGGAAGTGTTGGAGCCGGGATTCAATTCAAGCTGTTGGCTTCAGATTCCCTGTTCATACTCGTTCCCTCTATGAAACCTCCACCCATCCATTCGGGAAATGTTGCTAGCTAGCTTCACCTTCTTGCTTCTTTTCAGCGTAAAGTTCCTCACTTAAAGAAATCTATTCCTAGAGAGCTGTGTGTAAACTAAATTTTATAAGGCAAATTATATGTGAATGCACTGAGAAAGACTTGTCAAAAATCACACAACAGAGAATCCCCTTGTAAAATGACTGCCTGTCCCAGCATAATTCTTTGCAAACAGTAGGCATTTAATAAATGTCTGTTAGGTACTATTAATTCCCTTAATTTGTGTAAATGTTTCTTTTGGTGCACTAGGATACTTAAAATAAGGTATTTATTACCAACTGGAAATAATATTGGAGGGAAAAATGCTACCAAGAGCAACTGCAACCGTGGAATGATTAATTCAGTGAATCACCCGAGGAAGCGGGCGTACTGCCAGTGCTGGCCGCAGGCTCCATGCCACCCTCTGCTCTGATGGGGAGCCAACCCTCCCAGGTTCGCTGACAAATCCCTCAAGAGAGGAATGGGTGGGATGAGATGAAGCAGATCTGAGTGCTGCAGCACCCGTACACCCGCACAGTCGTAGCATGCCAGTCCTAATGTGCCTCTTGCAGGTGTCACTAGCTTCCAGTTTCTTTTTCTCCTGTGTGACAATCTGAGGCTTTGATGTTGCAGCTTTATAGGCCAGGGTCGTAACAGTTCAGAGAAGACATAGCAAGACTTTGTGTCTATTGTGTCATTCAGGAGCAGAGAGAGAAGGGATGGGGTATGTCATGAGCTGGGTGTGATGAGCCCGAGAGCCATTCAACAGATGTTGGGTGGGATTACTGCAGTAGAACATGCCCTCTCCAATCGTCTAGATTCAGGCCACAACATTTTTGCAGAGAGGAGATAAAAAGGAGGGATTTCTATGCAAGGTCATTTTGAAGTCTATCCATGGTGCTGGCAGCGTGAACCACTATTCTACACACACACAGTCACCTAGATAACTTACTCATCCATTCATCCATCCACCCATCCATCCATCCTCTGCTTATCTATTAATTTATTCTACAAATATTGGTTGGGCATGTGCTATGTCGCAGGCACCTTGCTACACACTGGAGATGCGATTGTAAGATTGGCCTCTACGCCGGGCGCGGTGGCTCAAGCCTGTAATCCCAGCACTTTGGGGGGCCGAGACGGGCGGATCACGAGGTCAGGAGATCGAGACCATCCTGGCTAACACGGTGAAACCCCGTCTCTACTAAAAATACAAAAACTAGCTGGGCGACGTGGCAGGCGCCTGTAGTCCCAGCTACTCGGGAGGCTGAGGCAGGAGAATGGCGTAAACCCGGGAGGCGGAGCTTGCAGTGAGCTGAGATCCGGCCACTGCACTCCAGTCCGGGCGACAGAGCGAGACTCCGCCTCAAAAAAAAAAAAAATAAAAAAAGATTGGCCTCTACCGCATAGAACCTGTCTTACTTCAGTCAACAATGAATGTACTGCTCTAGATAAAAGTTAGGAGATTTATGATTTTACATTATGTGCTGTTTTCCTTCAACTTTTTGAGCTTTCTAGTTCTCAATATGAACAATGAACACAAATTAGCAGCATAACAAATTTAAAGCATAACAAATCTAAACTTTAGCACTAAATCAATGCAGGTAGCAGGGAGACTCACCCTGGTTCAAGTTCAGGCCTTGGTTGTTGGAAACGCAGCCTGGCTGCCCTTTTCATTTGTTATCAGAGAAGCAGAGCTTCCACCCATTTCTGCTAATTCCTAACAAAATCACAAACCAGCCTCATCCTCCTGTGGATTTCACTTGCTGCAGGCTCTGTGGTGAAGGGATATGGCCTAACAGGAAAACTAATGAGGGAAACATGGGCAGAGGAAGGAGGAGAGGCACTGATCCTGGCCAGGCTTCCCACTCCAGGAGCTAGTAAATCACCGGCTAACAGGCTGGGCAGGTTAACTCACCTGGATTTACTTGGCCCTGCTGGATCTTTGCATGAGGCCAGAAAATGGTGCATCATCATGTACTAGTGCATTTTTTCCAGAGGGCATCTAGAGTCTAGTACTAGAAAAACCACAACCTTACCAGTGTTAACAGAGACCAGAGCTATATTTTAAATTCCCTAAAAAACACATTCCTGTGGCATTTCCAAAAAACAATATTCTCTGGTAATATATATTCCACACAAAATCTCCATAGTGAGGCTTAAGTGTGACTTAAAGAACTACTGAGAACAAGAACTTATTGACGAATTTACATAAGGCCAAAAATCCGTCCTGAGAATTGCTTGTTTCTTGAGCCCAGCACTTCACACAGCTGTGCCTTGGAAAGGGATCTCTAAGTGGGAAAGACTTCATCTCTTTGGAGAATAAATGAGACAGCAAAAGCAGAGCACTGAGCACAGTCCCAGCCCATGAGAAGGCCTCAATACATTTTTAACTAAATTATTCAAATATTTTGGTCCAGCAGGCATAGGCCTCGGTCCTTTTCCCAGCTTCCACACTAATTTGCTGTGTGACCTTGAGCAAATGACTTTACCTCTCTCGGTAAAGTGGGAGGTTCTCTCACCTGTGCCTCACAATGGTGTTGTGACTGTGTCCTGGAACCACTCCAGATTCTGTCTAAGCTCCCAGGACTGTTGGGGGAAGGAGGGAGGACAAGGACTAGGCCTGCCAAAACTGAGAAGCAATCTCCCATTTGCTTTCTGGCCATACACTTCTGTATTATATCTCACTTGAACAAAGGTTTCCAGGTCCTTAAAAAGTTTATAAACCATTGATAAGGTCTAAAGCCCCTTCCAGATGGAATCTTTTTCAGAGCAGGTGCTCATAGCTCATCCTCTCTACAGGAAGATATTGGTGACAGACCAAAAGGCAACACCAGGCTCTACTGGTCTTCTCCTGGGAAGCCCTGACTTTTCCATGCTCTGTTTTTTCCACCTCAGTGTCCTTCCTCCTCACTGCGCCCTGCTGGAAGCCAGCCTGCTCAATTTGCACATTCTCCAGGGGGCATTCTTTGGTCCTGGGGTCATGAAAAGCCCATGTTCTTCTCCTCAGAATGCCTCCATTCTATTGCTCATACCTCTCCTATCACTCCTGGGGGCATTTATCTGAATGTTTTCTATCATCTACTGATGATAAGTGCTACAAGGGCACAGGCTTTCTATGGACATTTGGCAGTAAAAAAGAGGCTACCCATCAATGATGATTAAAGAGGTGACTGGGTGGAACCAAAACGTAAACTTTGAAACCTTTGGGTAAATTTTTACTCCATTGGACAAACCCAGAAAATTTTTAAAGAACTTACTAATTGATTTTTCCCCAAATGAATGGGTTACTATAGATATTTCTAACCAAAATAATGTATTACTAACCACAGAGCACAGCCCACAGCCTTCCTGATGTAGTTAATGCAACCCCAGAGAAAATGGATGCTTCCATCCTGCTGTGACGGTGCCTTCGGGAATCTTAGGGCACCAGCCGTAATCACCCAGAGGGAGACACGAAGCAGTGTCTAAAAGCTTGTTCTTTCAAGTCAGAAAGTCAGCTTTGAATACAGATTCCTACTTCATCATTTTCTTAATCTGTAGGCCTCATTTTCTTATCTGTGAACCGGCACACGATGATAGTTGTTGGAAAGACAGAGTGACTTTAAAGAGTCCTAAGATAAAGCATGTGATAATCCCTGTGCCTGGCACATGGTGAGTACTCAATGTATGCTAGTTGTTATTTAAAAACAGCAACAGGCCGGGCACGGTGGCTCTCGCCTGTAATCCCAGCACTTTGGGAGGCCAAGGCAGGTGGATCATGAGGTCAGGAGTTCAACACCAGCCTGACCAACATGGTGAAACCTCGTCTCTACTAAAAATACAGAAATTAGCCGGGCACATACCTATAATCCCAGCTATACTCAGGAGGCTGAGGCAGGAGAATCACTTGAACTCGGGAGATGGAGGTTGCAGTGAGCCGAGATGGCACCACTACACTCCAGCCTGGGCAACAGAGCAAGACTCCATCTCAAAAAAAAAAAAAAAGAAAAGAAAACAGCAACCAGACCAAATAAATAACAGAAATGAGTGAATATGGAGCTATCAGCCAACCATAAATTGTACCCAGTACATTGGTTCCTTTACAGGAAAATAAACAAGGGGCTGAAGGTGCTCCTGGGTGGAATTTCAAACCACTGACATGATTTTAGCAAGTGAAGTCTTGGAGCACAAAATGACCTTGGAGCTCCCTAAACTTAAGCTACAGATTTCCTGTATTTTCTCTAGGCCTTACAAGGCTCTGTGGGACCTGACCTTGTCTGCTCCACTCTCTTGTTCACTGAAAAGGCTCCAGTCACCCCAGCCTCCTTGCAGTTCCTCCAACACCCCAAGCACATCTCCTCTGCACTTGTTCTTCCTCTGCCCCCTGCTATCAGTGGGGATGGAGCCCTCCTCCTCTTCACATCACTGCCACAGGTCATTTTATCCATGAGGCTTCCCTGACCTTCCCTCCAGCCCCATCCGTTTTGCTCTGCTCAGGTTTTCTTCACCACATTTATCACTACTGGCATTTTACACTGTTCTTTGTTTATCTGGTTTTCATCTGTCTCCCTCAATTTGAATGTAGGCTGAATGACACCAGGGACCGGCTGCTCTGTCCATTGTCATCCTCATCTCTAGAGCTGTGCCCAGCCTGAGGACGTGAAGATGCTCAAGAAAGAGTTGCTGAAGGAAAGAATGAATGACTGTCAGTGGGAATGACACAGCTGTGATCCACTCTGCCATTCACTTTTGAAAAGTTCTCCCTAGAAAGTGTAAAACTGTTTACAAGCTAAGCATTCAGGACAAAAGTCTTACCCTATCAACATAGAAGCAGGCGCAGTGATTTGTATGGAAGTTGCTTTGGTGGCTGAGCTGAGAGAGTCTGTATTTACAACAAAGAACTTTACAGTTGGATTCACAGCTCCTGCCTAGGAAAAAACAATCACAGAATTGGTATTGACAAAAAAAAAAATGTAACATCATTGCACACATTTTAAAACAGCACAAAATGTCTGCATTATGGCCATAAAATTATCACAATCAGACACATTCCAACAATTTAATATAAATAAAATGAACATAAGGGAGAGTCATGAAATGCAACCTTTTCATGGTCAGGCAGAAACAGAATACGTGTATATATATATACACACACACAATACACACACTCACACACCGAGTATATATATAAAACCGGAAAGTCCAAAGCACTTCTGTTTAAATAATGAATGTTTATATCTACAATTTATCACTTTGAGAAAGCAAAGATAAACCTATTAAAATCAACTCTATTATTTGCAAATACACCCTGTCTCCCTGAGACCAAAAGTCTTTGACCCCTGTCAGTATGAAGAACACCTTGGGTTCTGCCAAAGACACCAGCCACCAGAAAAATCAGTTTACCTGAGCCAACGATATCAATTAGGAAGCCATCATTTCCACTCTAAATTCAGGTTCACTATGATGGAGCTTTACAAACAATATTATGACTGAAACCTATAAAACCTTTTTAAATATACACATAGATCTTCGATTGACAGATTAGTTAGAAATAATATGATATTTTTAGTGAGAACACTTTATGGAGTTTTTTTGTGTGTGCCAGTTTCGCTCATCAAAAAATAACATTCCACTGAAAACACATCTCCATATTTAGTCTCTGATCCTTTTTTTTTCTTTTAACTTCCTCTGTCTTCCTAAAATGGCAGCTCTTCATAAAGCAAATTGAGTGAGTTGGTAAAAATAAAAATCCCCTTTTCCAAATTTCTTACAGAAAAAACACTTTACTATTAGATTTTCCTGCAGACAATACTGTAGCCATTATTATTACGGTACTAGTGAAGAATCCCTGGTTCCCTTCTAAACTCCATCTTCCCTGGCTTACACTGCTTAACAAGGCTCTTCAATTTTAGTAAACACACAACCCTGAGGGGGAGAACAGCTTTGAAAACCAAGACGTGACACTATTATTCCAAATGTAGGACATGAAAAATTTACATTAGTGCCAAATCTATAATAGAACCACTAAAACTAGTCATGTATTCCGTTAATTAGTAATACAATCTGATATATAACTGAGCTTTGCAACTTCGTCTAGGGCACAATCCAACTTCTACAAATGAGATGAGCTTCTGATTCAATTATAGCCTCCCTTTTCCTCCATTCAAACATTTTCATTCCCCTTATCTCTTTCAAAAGCATTTTCCCCATTTTTTCTGCTTGTCATTCCTCAAAGTTTTTGGAGAAATTACAAAACCTTAAATCACACTCTTTCCTGGGATAATAAAAATACTTTAAAATTGCCAGATGCTGTTGACTTCAGCAAGAGTAATCACAGCAAGCTGTTGAAGAGAGACTGACAATATTTTCATTAGCAGGAAGGGATTAAATGAAACCATTCTCTTCCCATCAAATCATGGAACCACTGTACGAACAGGAGCACAGACCTTTGGATACGGAACCCGTACAGTCTTTGGGTACTGCAGTGACTCATCAGAGTAGAAGGAGTATTCAATAAGTGGGACTTCTGTGTCGTTAAATTGGGCATATGCTAAAAAAGTGCCGTTTGGAGACCACCACAGAGCAGAGTAGGCACTGAAGACTTCCTCTGAAAAAAGACATAAATTGTTCTGTTACAAGAAGTAGCTGATAAATTGGCTTTGGCATTCAAAATATTGTTCTCATTAGCTTTAGTAATTACAGTAGAGTTCAACTAATGAACCACTTTGCATTTGCTGGGCTTCCAAAATCAGAGTAATACAAATGAATAAAAATAAAATCTTCAAGGATATATCTGGATTGTAAAAATAAGTAACCCGTTGGACCATTTTAGAATATTTTAGCATGCAATATTTAATATAAGCTCTACATTTTTTCTTTATCTTATAATCCTCTAAATTTATGCCTCAAAACATACTAAAAGTAAATTTCACACAGGAGGCTGATTCTCCTTTCTAATTTTCAAACAGTCAACATGCCAGCATACTCTCCCCAACTGGGCTCAGTTTGTACTGAGCCCGCAGGGTACTGGTGGGTGGTGTGTAGCTCCAGGCTATCAAACCAATATGGTGCCCAGAGTTTACTACTCTTGGCACAAACAAGGTGTGGGAAGGATGGATTTAGAACGGCAAGGAGCTCCATTGAGACCCCTACTGAGAAACATCTCCTTGCCCAGCCCAGAAACTGAAAACTCCCTTAGATTAACACACTGCTCTGGTATATAGGAGAAGAAGGTCTTATACACGATGGGTAAGAGAAGAGGGTCAAAGAGGGAGGCAAATAAACGACAGGATCTTGCTTTCCAGTACATTGTTGGGCTTCTTCTCAATCTCTGGCAAAGATAGCTCATCCCTATGATTATTATGGCATCTATACATGGGACATTTAATCACTGGCTCTTAATATGTTGAAATCTCCTTCACCAACTGGGAATGGAGGAGTTAAGTAGACTGAGTGGAGACTCCTATATATTCCACAAGTCTCATGTAAGTGTAAATGTAAAAGCAAAAGCATAGAAACTAGAATCTTAGGGTTGGGAAATCATGCATTCTAATCAGTTTTCAGATGCCTGATACCTCCTTACAAGTTATTTCCAAATGCTTTTTTTCAACAAGAATAATAGCAAAAATAATTACTGTAATAAAATGTAATAATAATTATTGTGATGAGCAGCTGACATTCAATGAGTGCTAACTATGCACCAGGTATTGATAAGCAATTGACATCTATCACCTCAGTTAAGGCTCACAATAATCCACTGATAAAGTGAGACAAGCTTGAAGAGGATCAGAAATTTGTCTAGGATCACATGGCTAAGAAATGGTAGAATCAAAAATCAACCAAAATCTCCTTTGACTCATGCTTTTTATCTCCGTGCTATATTGCCCTTTCCTGCCTCTATTTTAGTATTTCCAGTAACAGAAAACCTACTACCGGGTTAAGCAGCCTATTCTTCCTTTGACTGTCTCATATCTGTATCATTGATCTATACACGCTTATGTAGCAATTTAGAATTTACAAAACGTATCAAATTTAGTCTCCACAAATATCTCTGAGTGATGATTTATAGCTCATTGCACAGAGAAGGAAACTGAGGCATGGAGTGATCCAGTGAATTGCCTGAGACAAGAACTAGAACCCAGCCCTTATGACTCCAAGTCATGGTTGCTATTATACTAAGAACTTGTTCATATACTGAGTTGACTTGCTATTATACTAAGAACTTGTTCATATACTGAGTTGACTTATCGTTCTTTGTAACTTTTACCCATTGATTGCAGTCTATAACACAGCTGCAGTTACATAAAATCAATATAATCAGACCAAGATTTTGGTTTTTAGAATTACTTGTAAGTGTAAGTAGCAGGTAGTGATCTTTGTCTTGAATTAGTGGTTATTTGGAATGCAGGACATATTTTTCTGTATTGACAATATAGTAATTTCCTTCTAGGAACTGAAGCTATTAGAGAGGCCCAAGTTGGAACTGTGAAGCTGTTCTGCATGAGAATGGCCTAGTCATGAACATGCAAGAGTCTCCCTCCAGCGATTACCTACTTTAGAAAGAATGAAAGTGTTGGCCAGTTGCGGTGGCTCAAGCCTGTAATCCCAGCATTTTGGGAGGCCGAGACGGGCGGATCACGAGGTTAGGGGATCGAGGCCATCCTGGCTAACATGGTGAAACCCCGTCTCTACTAAAAAATACAAAAAAAAAAAAAAAAAAACTAGCCGGGCGTGGTGGCGGGCGCCTGTAGTCCCAGCTACACGGGAGGCTGAGGCAGGAGAATGGCGTGAACCTGGGAGGCGGAGCTTGCAGTGAGCTGAGATCCGGCCACTGCACTCCAGCCCGGGCCATAGAGCAAGACTCCGTCTCAAAAAAAAAAAAAAGAAAGAAAGAAAGAATGAAAGTGTTAGCTGCCCTCTTATCTTCCACAGGGCCAGCTCTTTCTGAGGGAGGGTCAGAGCTTTGGAAAGAGGCCACTCTTGTCAATGATCCTGGAGACTGGTTTGTACTGTCCAAGGGTTAAAGAATCTCTAAGTAGCTAGTGTTAGTAAATTTCATTGTAAGTTTTAGTCAAGCACTTATTTCTAGGACATGAAAATTTATCTTTCTTTCAATGTGATTTGTTGTTGCTGTTATAATGAGTCAATTAAAGTTGACTTGGACTTGGTAAGAACTACAATTAAGTCATGAAGAAAAACTATTTTTTTAAACTACAAAGAAGAAAAAATAATACAATGAAATATAGTGAGTCTTTCTAATAAATATGAGGAAACCTTGTGAACAGTTTGGAACAGCCCCAGAACGCCTTTTATCTTGGCAAATATAGACATAAAAAATGTTTTTCTAATATTTTCTAAGTTTCTAAAATGTGTTCCTAATAGTTTCTACAACTCTGTATCCTAAAAGGGAGAATATTCCTTTTTAACTTTTTTAGTTTTATTAGTCACTTTTTCCTAAGCCTTTCTAATTGCTTTTTCATTCTTAAAAACAGGAAATCATAATTTGTCCAAGTTCAAATAAATACAAATCCTCTATAAAATAGGCATTTTCTCTCCAACCTGTAGATATTATTTTATCATCTTCTCAATGTGATGGGATTATTTAGCTTTCCTTAGTAACTTCTGGGTTAGATAGGCCTAGTTAGAGAAATATCTGATGTTAATCTGGAGGCTTTTATGTTCCAGCAAAGGCAGAAAAGGTCTATCTACACAGACAAGCCCTTTGTGTCAATAAACCAGAGACAAAAGGAGTATTGTCAGGCAATGAGGACAGAGGAGTGCTAGGAATAGTTAAGTTCTTGGTCTACGAGACACCTGGTGCTGTGAGTTCTAAGAGAAGTTTGATGTCGTTTTAAACAATGCAACTTATTTTGAATCTCATTTAAATTTTCCCATTGCAAAAGAAACACTTAACTATTTTAAAAGCTTATAGATTTTCTGATTTGAAAAAGCTTTAAAGTTTCTACCTTCATAAACCCAGTCAGTTATTCCATTATATATTATATCTTCTTCCCCAGTCGATGTGATTCTGTGACTTGTTAAATTTGGTTCAATTTTAACATAAATGTCATTGTTCCAAACATATGCCTAGAAAGAAAAAACAAGCATTGATATCTATAATAACATGTTATATTTTTATCCTGGAGTTTTAGAAACACTTATCTATTGCAAATGTAAGGATTACCATAGTCAAATGCTCCATTCAAACAGGAAGAGTCATTTACTCCTTCCCTCTCTTTCTTAAATTACAAGTGTACAGCCTATAAACCCAAAATAATCCTAAAACCATTAATAATGTGTTAAAAATAAGAAGCACACAACCATCACTATTTGAATGCTAAAGCATATGTGAAGACCGAGAAGGCTGACCACTTCTACAGGATGATATGTGCTTGTATATTTCTTTATTGGGAGAGTGAGTAGAGGGAAGGCAGTTGCATTCTGGAAGAGAGAAGTTCAACTGCAGACAAACATTAGATCCTCTTGTTAAGATTCTTTTGGACTTCTGACATTCTCCTAGCACTATAGAACCTAAAGGTATATCTATAGTAACACAGAAGAACACAGAACTAGCAGAAAGCAGGTGTGACTCAGAAAATATCTAAGTACAATAGATAACTAGAACTTAAGAGTTCAATATGCATTTTCCCATGAATAAATATTCCCAAGGGATACTTTCAGGAATTATATTTACTTTGTTAAGCTAGTAAAATATTATCTTGGGCAATAACACTATATTCTAGAGTGAAGTATGGACTTCCTAAGATGTCTGCTTTGTATCGGGGTTAGTAACTTCTGCCTATGAAAAATTTAACCAATATTTTTCTGACAACTGGAGAGACTCACTAACCAATTTATGACCCACTGGTGACCATGTGACCCACTGTGTGTTGTTTGGAATCCTCTCTTCTGTAATCAGCTGCCTGGAAAGAAGATGAAAGGAAACATTACCAAAAAGAATAACTCACGTTGGGGTTTCCTTAAAAATATGACAGTAGAAAAGCCTAATAGATTTTATTGGGAAGTCACTGACCTTTTATTTAAATCATAAATGTCATATGAAGCTGTGTAGGAATGCCTCCATTGCTATGAAAGAAAACAGACATTTCAGGCTTCTGTGATTCTTGATAATTTGGCCACTCACTATAGGAGACCAAAATGATAGATTTGGCAATATATGATTGTGTAATTCTCACATGTTATCATATCTTATCATTTCTTCTGAGAATTTTGGGACTCAAAAGTATCCTGGAGATCATCTCATACAAACTCCTCTGGAGTTCATCTACAGCCTAGCTCTGGCACCACCTCCTCCAAGGAGCCTTCCCAGTACCACAGTGCACCAAAAATGTCATTTTGTACAGGCATTATCCCTAGCACTCACCATAGTATGCTAAGTTTGCCTACTTAGAAAAATGTAAATTTTCACTTTTCACCTATCTTATTGGCAAAAGATTTAAAAGATATATGATGCTATTGCTGATGGTGATGTGAAGAAATGTTTAACTTCATACACTGATGATGAAATGTAAAGTGTTGTAAATTTTTTGAAAGCCCCCTGGCAAGACATATTAAAATTAAAATACATGTATCATCAATATTTTAACAGCCATCTCAAAAAGCTAGAGATGAAAGTCAAACTTTCTGTGACTGCAGAAGCATAGGGAAATAAATTTTTTTTAAAAAGGAAATCAAACTAAATACAAAGTAATTAGAAGAAATGGAACAATAAAGGTAAAAGCATTGATAAAGTAGAAAACAAACAATAGAAAAAATCAATGAAGCCAAAACTCAAGTCATTGAAAAGACTAGTAAAATTGCAAATGTAGTAAAACTTAGGGGTAAAACAGCACAAATGACTGGTATCAGAAAGGAAAAATGGGATATCACAACAGACTCCACAGACATTAAAAGATCATAAGAGACTATTATAAACATTTTTTTGCCAATACATTTTAAAAATTAGAGAAAAAGAAAAAATTTCTTAAAAAATAATTTCTCAAAAGTGAGAAAAATTCTGAATAGTCTTACATTTAATAAACAAATTGAATCCAGATATAAGAAGCTTTACATAGAGAAAACTCCAAGGCAAAATACCTTTACCAGCAAACTCCTTGTTATTTATTCAAATGAGTTGAGAATTTATGCCCACACAAAAATCTACACACAAGTGTTTATAGCAGCTTTATTTATAATTGCCAAAACTGGGAGGCAACTAAGATGTCATTCAACAGGTGAGTGAATAAACAAGTTGTAGTAGATCCATACAATGGAACCTCATTTAGAGATAAGAAGAATGAGCTATTAAGCCACAAAAAGACATGGAGGAATCTCAAACACATATTGCTAAGTGAAATAAGCCAATGTGGAAAGGTTACATATTGTACAATTCCAACAATATGAGTTTCTGGAAAAGGTAAAACTATAGAAAGAGTAAAGAAATTGGTGGTTGCTTGGAGTCTGGGGGAAGGAAGAGACGAATAGGGGAATCACAGGGGATTTTTAGCACAGTCAAAGTCATCTGTATAATACTATAATGGTGATACATGTCATTATATGTTTGTTAAGAACCATAGGTTTGTCAGAATCCACCACTATAATGGTAGATACATGACATATATTTGTCAAAACCCACAAAGAGTCAAGCCTAATGTAAACTATGGACTTAAATTGATAATGATATATTAATATTGGCTCATCAGTTATAACAAATGGACCACACTCATGGAAGACATTAATAATAGGGGAAAGTGAGGGAGGGAGGATAAGGGAGTATATGGGAACTCTCTGCTTATTTTCTATAAACCTAAAGCTGTTCTGAAAAATAAAGTGATATTAATTTTAAAAAAATGAATCAGAGCTAACCAGATGACTTGGAAGGAGTTTCACATGGTATCATTGAGTGAGAAATGCAATTTACAAAAAAGTATAGGATTTTATTTTTATAGACCAAGCAATAACTAAAAACATCCTATATATTTTCATAGAGTTATATGAACAAGAAGAAAAATATAAAAATATGTAGAGATATATATTAGACTTTAGAGAGCCAAGTGAAAAAGGGAAAAAATAAGACCGAAGATAAAAATGTATATGATCACATATTTGCATTTATGAAAAATTATGTCTGAATATAGATGCATATATAAATTAAAGATAGTTTCAAATAAGTTACTTGTCTGTATGTCTGCCTTCTCTACCATACTCCTAGAGGTAAGAAATTGTATCTTATTTATCTTTGGATGCTTGGAATCTATTCTAGTGCAAGCCACATAGTGAGTGTTCAAGAAATACACCAAATTAAAGGAAAATTCAAATTGTACCAATGAGGATGAGATGGATGAAGGAGGTATCCCAAGGACACCCAGCTATATAATAGCAGAGCCGAGACACAAAGTCAGAGTTCCTAATCTTAACTGTTTATCACTTCTCACCCTCCTATGCCCTCATGTCAACAAATATTTATTAAGTTCTACTTTTTGCTAGTCATACATTCCGTTCCTGAATTCTGGATTATTTTGACACACCCCATGCCTGTTTCTGGGCAACCTCAAGCAAAATATTCACTAAAGCCAAAAGGTGTGGTACCAGCTAAAAATATTAAGATGGACTGAGATCATTGAGCATGACAAACCATCACGGGTTGTAAAAGAAAACCCACGATGTTCGGTATGTTCACTTCATCTTTTGAAACAGATTCATGATTCTATTTAGTCTATAAACACTGGCAGCTGTCATCTATCAGACATTACTGGATAACACAGGGTCCCTCCCCTGGAGGAGCTTATAGTGGAATGGAGGATATGAAATAGTAAATGACAATAAAAGAATCACGATAGGATGTGCCAAGAGATATAATGGAGGTGGGTGGGAGATGCAGGAATCATAAAATAGGCCTTGGGGAGGCAGAGAGGATTATGGAAAAGAGATTCTTTGGCTGAGGTTAGTGACAGAGGGTGACTGGGAAAGAGTAAAAGAGCATCATAGCAAAGAGAAGCTGAATGCAAAGATAGGAAAGATCACATTTAAGAGCACAAGCTTTGGAGTCTTCTAACCTGGATTCAAGGTTTCACTGTGTAATGTGAAGCAAGCTTCTCTCTAAGCTTCAATTTTCTTTTTAGACAAATGAGGATAATGCCAGCAACAATCTCAGATGCATGAGAATGCATGGGAAGCACTTAGCAGGGTTCTGGAACATTGTCAACATGGAATCGATGACAACTATTATCAGGATTTTCAGAGCACTAGGTAATGAGCGGAGATGCTAGGAGAGCATTCATACCAGACTATGGGGGTACTTATCCACTCACTCACTTGCTTGTTTATTCATTTGTAGCCACAACTTAGAAGTGATAGCACTAACTCAGTCATGGAGAATTCACATAGTAGGATCTAAAAAACACTAAAAGGTAGACCTCCAAGGAAATGTAATCAAATTAGACTTTTATTTTTTCTAGATACGTTTCATAAGAGTCACTTAGTCAAAATATATATGCTGTACAGAAAATTCTATTGGACCCTCTTGAAAGGAAAAAAAAAAAGGAAAAAAAGTTGAAGATATAGATCCCTACTTTCAATAGCTTTATCATTTAGCACTTTGCAATAAAACATGTATTCATTTATCAATGATCTTCAACATCTGCTATGTGGCCCTGTCCTAGGCACAGAGCTGCGGCAGTGAATAAATCACAGGGAAAATGGCACCAAATAAGGCAGGCAACAAATAAGCAAAGAAATCAATGACAAAATATCACAAAATGTTGTGATGAAACTAAAATGAGTTAACGTGACAGAGACTGATTAGTGGGGTGTGGGTGGAAGAGCGTGGCAGCGGGCAATGTTTGACAAAGTGACCCAACAAATATGGACCTGAGTTAATAAAGAGAGAGAAGCATAAGATGATGGAGAAGCTTCCACAAGGAAGCAATAGCAAGTGCTTTGGCCCTTAGATGGGAATGAGGGTGATGCTTGAGAAAAAGAAAGAGCTGTGAACTTACAGGTTCTCAACTCAGCATCATGGACTCTCTGGAGGCCCACAGTTATGCTGATTTAGTTGCTTTAGGGTAGGCCACAGATATGTTTTTTCAAAAGCTCCTCAAGTGTTCCTAAGGTGAAGGTGAGGCAAGAAGCACTGGCCAAGCATGCAGAGTGCAGGAGAAGCGGGTAGGAGATGTGTTCAGTCGGGCAGACTGTGTTCAATCACACAGGACTCAGGATGCCAGGGTTAGAGCTGGTGTTTTATTTTGAGTGTGACGGGAAGCCACTGTAAGTGGCATAGGTGTGGCATAAACTAATTTAGAATTTAAAAGTAGTACTTTGGATACAGTCTGAAGTACAGATGGCAGGGGAAAGGGGACAGAGTGTAAAAAGCAAAAGCCAGTTAAATACACGGGTAAATTCCAGTGACACAACAAATACAAATCTCCACCCCTGGCTGGCCAGCTAAGGGCCACCAGGGGAATACACGCATTAGTGCACATCAAATGGCTTTTGCTGAACGTGGCTATATAGTAACGTGAGCTGGAATTATCTTTCTCTTTCTACCTTACCTTCATATGTTAGTCTTTAACATGGACAACTGTTATTCAGTGGTTCTCAACCCTGGTTGCCATTACAATCACCTATGAGAGTTGAAAATATACTGATGCTCACCAGGCACAGTGGCTTACGCCTGTAATCCTAGCACTTGGGGAAACTGAGGTGGGAGAATTGTTTGAGGACAGGAGTTTGAGACTAGCCTGGGGAACATAGTGAGACCCTATCTCTAAAAAAAAAAAAAAATTGAAAATTAGCAGGGCATAGCAGGGCATGGTGGTGCACAACTGTAGTCTCAGTTACTCAGAAGGCTGAGGTAGGAGGATTAGTCAAGCCCAAAATGTTGAGGCTACAGTGGGCCATGATCGTACCACTGCACTCTAGCCTGAGTGACAGAACGAGACCTTGTCTCAAAAAAAAAAAAAAACAGTACTGATTCTGGCATTACCCCAGAAACTTCTGTTTACTGATCTGGGGATTGAACCTGGACAATGGGAAGTTTTAAAAGTTTCTCAAGTAAATTAAGTGAATGTATTCTATAGATAGCAATAAGAAGCACTTCATTAAACAAACAATAATCCATTAATTGGCAACAGATGTGTTAAAGTTGGTACAAGATTCTGATTCACTTACAGTTAAGTTTAACTGAACATAGAGTCTTCATGTCCGGGAAAGGGAGCCCGACCCAGCAAATCCAGGGTAAATGTTATGAGTGAGAGTCACCATCCTGAGATGGTCAGTGCAGTAGGGAATGGTTTGCTTGGCCTGAGCACAGCAGAGTTGGTGTGTGAGTGTTGGTGTGTCCTCAATATAATTTATCCTACAAAAGAAAGGTCAAGGGTGGGAATCCCCAGCTTTGTATTTTGCTTGCAATATAGGATATCTTTACAAATTTTTAATCTTCACTATATGTCTCAAAACGTCCTATACTTGAACAACTGTTGTCAAATCCATGAGTAACCAAAAAGCTGTCAAAGTTATGGCGATCCACATCCATCCTAAACATGAAGAGCATGTAAGATTAAGCTGTAACTTTTCCTGAACGTGTTAGGATGTGGAGTGGGACTGGGTGACTGGGGGAAGCTGAGTGCTCATGGTGGAATCTTTATGATCTGTGGTGAGGCTGTCCTCCTTAGAATAGTTTGCATATGGTGGGGCCCGAAGGTTGGGAGATGGTCTGGGCCATCTTGTGGAATCTTTTCTGGAGGATGGAAAGTTTAACTCTTTCTTTTTCTTTTTTTTTTTAGAAGGGATCTCACTCTGTCTCCTAGACTGTAACGCAGTGCTTCCAACTCGTGGGCTCAAGCAATCCTCCTGCTTCAGCCTCCTCTTCTAAGTAACTGGGACTATAGGTTACATGCCACCATGCCCAACTTTAACTCTTTTAAAAACATATATTGATGGAGGATCCTACTACACATAAAGCTGTGACAAAGGAAATAAAGGGTTCTGCCATTAGGCGTACAAATCAGACATGTAAACTTATTTTTAAATATGTGTATAAGTAAAAATTTTTATTGACTTACATTATTAGTACATATAAGTACAATATAATATTACCTGTGCTTTTTAGTATTTGAAAGCACTAAAAATGAATTTCTTTTAAAACATTGGACTTGTCTTTAAGAATGAGAATGACTCTGATTCTGAATTAATGAGTTTTAGTGCCCATTACATTACTTAGATATTAATTTTAAGTATCCATACACTTGAAATCGGTTATAACATAGCATATAATCCAATAATCTTGGCTGTTACTTAGATGTTAATTTTAAGTATCCATACACTTGAAATTGGTTATAACATAGCAAATAATCCAATAATCTTGGATTATTTAAATGTTACAGTAAGAAAGCATTTCTTTTACCTTCACATAGTTGTATTCTAAGAGAATAAACTGCCCATCAGGAGATATTGAATAATCATTTATAGAATGTCCAAATTCATCCTGTGAAACAAGAAGAACAAAGAAAAATTGAACAATTCCATTTCATTGCCATCACTGTGCACTTACTTCATAGGGGGTATTGTTCTAGACATGTGGCTTTTGCCTTGGGAGTTCCTAATCTAGCAGAGGTGGCATATTCACCCACACAAATGACCATGATGCCAGGTGGGTGGTGATCAGTGTTAGAAAGCCAGAAAGGGAAGGATTAATCTGAAGAGGAAAGATGCCTGCGAGAGTTAAGATGAGGAAAAGAGAACTTTCTCAACAGTGGGAAGAGCGTGAGCAAAATGCCACGCATGGGAAAGGACGTCATGTTTAGAGACTCCTTAAGGGTCATGTGTAACCTGAATATAGTTTGTGGGGCCGCTGGTGTCAGACAATGGAAGGTGAGAGGACAACAAATTGGAAAAATAGTTGGGACCTAAATATAAGATGTGGAACTAGACCTATGTTTTTGCAAGTGATAGAATCATATCTATCTTTTACAAAGATACTCTGGTGACACAGTGGCTGAAATGAGAGGGAAGGACGGAGGGCTGGTATCAGCCTGGATGTGGGGAGTGCAGAATGCAGATAGGGACACAAGTTAGAGCACTCACTACCACAAGATTAAACGAGGGTTTGAGCAAGGACTGTCCAGTGGAAATGGAAACTGCGATATACCTGACATGCAGAGGGAGAATTGACAGGGTCTGTTGTCACCTACTGTGGGGGATGACATGAGTCAATGATGATTCCGAGGTTTCTAGCTTAAGTGGCTTGCAGGAGAGTTAAGTAACTTTTACCAATACTGGGAACTCATGAAAAAGAATAAGATGCTTTCAGTGTGCTAGGACAGCTGAGAAAAGATAACCAGTTTAGCTTGGGATTTTGAGTTTGAAATCCACATGTAGGAGCCAGCAGTCTATTAGAAATTAAAGTTTAGATCTGGGAGAAGGTTATTGTTAAGTGAGTGTATATGAGAGTCAAGCCAGAGAGGAGGGCAGTAATGCTGTGGGGTTGCATGAAATTCACCAAAGGAGAGCATGCAAAGTGAAGAGGGAGGCAAATGAAGACGGAGCCCCAAGGAACACTTACATTTAAAAATATGGGCAGAGGAAGAGGAATCGTCAAAGGAGACTAAAAAGTAGTCAAGGCAGGGAGCATTTCAAGAAGGAGAGAAAGATCCACTTTGCCATATGCTGCAGAAATAGTCCAACAGGTTGAGAAATGACAGTACTCGTGATTTCAAAGGTAATGAAAAAAATCCCCAGAATTCTATGCGTGAATTAATTATGTGATTAAACATACAAATGTACTGTTCTCCAAGAAAACCGAGCTGTTTCCATATTCAGCATTGAATACCAAGATATTATTTTCTTGTTTGTAGAGATATTCATGATCTAAAGAGAGAAAACAACCAGATCAAAATTTCAAGTTGTTACTAAACATCTTCATAAGCTGAAAATTATAGAATACAATTTAAGTTCACAAATACCAAATAGGCATTTCTAAGTTGAGAAAACATGAATGATATTATACTAACATTCATTCATTTTTTCATCATTATTGTCAAGGTTTCAATTCACATTTAATTTTTTATTGTACATGTCAAAGAAATATTTGAGTTTCTTTCAGTCTTTCTCCCTTTGCACTTCAAGTAGAAAAAAAAAAAAAAAAAACTCTCCATAGAGGTTTTAAAAACAAGGATTACCTCTTCTGAGTGCCATAAAAGCACCCTACATCTCAACCTAACTAGAATGAACGTAAGCATAAAATCTGCCCTACTCAAAAAATTCTTACCTGAAATCCATCGCAAGGAGTATAACTTCAGTCTATAAGTATTTTTTAAGTAATCAGTTAGAGTGTAAGTTTTGCGACTGTCAGCTGTAGCATCATCTGCTGGTTGAGAAAAAGAGCCAAATGTTCAGTAAGATGGAATAACCTAAGTTTTGGATAAAATAAACAAATGGATCGCTACAATAAACCCTGCTCACAAAATTCAGAAACACCCTCACAAAATGCAAGACACATTTTAAAAGACTTCAGACTGAATGGATGGAGTAAAAATCATTGAACTATGAAGTGTGTGTGTGTGTGTCTGTTTCACTGTGCTGTATTGTGCTACACTAGTGCACTTTACTGTGAAGGTCTAGATCAGCAATGTCCTATAGAAACACAATGTAAGTATATTTTCTAGTAGCTATATAAGAAACACAACCTTAAGGTAAAATTAATTTTAGTAGCATATTTTATTTAGCGCAATACATCCAAAATATCATTTTGCCATGTAACGAATATTTAAATGTTATGAGAACTTTCGTGCTCTTTTTTTCATTCTAACTCTCAAATCTGATATGTAGTTTATACTTACAGCATATCTCCATCTGACTAGGTACATTTTAAGTTAATAGTTACATGTGACCACATGTTCAATGACTACTGTGGTGGATGGCCTGGAGCTAGATCATCCTTTTCGGACACTTTGGGGCCCAGTTACAGGCCCTCCTGCTTCTCAGAGACCCTTAGGACATGCTGATCACCCAATTCAGGGATCTTCATCAGTATCATTACTTTTCTTTGAACTTAACAGAATTTGTGTGGTTCTGTATTCTACTACTGGTGACCCAAATTCAAAGTCTGAAAATCATTTTTGATACCTGTCTGTTTTTCCACCATGCCCATCTAATTGACCTTCTTGATTATTCCTGCAAATTTTTTTTTTCAGGTATCCCTGCCATTAGATTCTCCCAATTCTATCCCTTCTCTGCACCACCACTAGAATAATTTTTCTAAACCACTACTTTCATTCTGGTGATCCCTTCTCCAAAAGTTTTCAATGTTTCCCCATTGCCTACAGGAAGAAGATTAACACTCCTTAGCCTGACACTCACAGCACTCCACAATTGACACAAGAGTGTCTTATGTCACTCTCTCCTTGCAGGTACCATCTCATTCACTCTTATGACCTACACACTGAACCTAGAAGATTTTCTTGGGCTTTTCCACCTCTGCTCCTTTTTCTAAACCACTTCTCTGCAGTGTCTTCCCTGCTTTCCTGGTTGTCAGAATCACTACCCTCCAATTCCCATCTCTTTCATGAAGACTTTTTAGTTCTGCCCCCTCTGACTTTTGCCCCAACACTACTAATTTGGCTCTTGTCATTTAACGACAAAATAGTTGACAACTCTTTTCCTCTGCCTACCCATGTGGTGTCCTCAGTTAGGCCATGTAGTCTTTGAAGACAAGGCTTTGTTGCTTGTTCATTTTAATTTTTACATCAACCTTTAGCCGCTAACACAGTTCAATTCCACAGTAGGCACACACTCAAAGAGGTTTTATTGGTTGATGTAGGATATCATCCTAGAAGCATAATCAAGCCAACTTGATTCCTCTTCTCCAATCCCAGAGTCTGTCCACAAATGAAAGAGCTTAAAGTATTTTTTCTCAAATCCTCTACTTTTTCCACATATACACAAACATACACTCACATAATCAGCCACCATTATAAAATTCCTGTAACTGCAGTTCTTACAATTTGTGGGACTAGGAAGCCAGCAGCCCTGTCTCTTGTTAATTTTCTTGCAGGAAATGCCTCCCTTGTAATTTTCTTACAGAGAATGCTCTTTCAAACAATGTTCTTAAAATTTTATTTCTTCAAATCTGGTACACATACACCATGGAATACTATACAGCCATAAAAAGGAACAAGATCGTGTCCTTTGCAGGGACGTGAATGAAGCTGTAAGTCATTATTCTCAGCAAAGTAACACAGGAACAGAAAACCAAACACCACGTGTTCTCACTTTTAAGTAGGAGGTGAACAATGAGAATACATGGACACATGGTGAGGAACAACCAACACTGGGGCCTGTTGGGGGTGGGGGTGGGGGTGGGGGTGGGGGTGGGGGTGGGGGTAGGGAGAGGGAGAGCATCAGGAAGAATAGCTAATGGACTCTGGGCTTAATACCAAGGCGATGGGTTGATCTGTGTTGCAAACCACCATGGCACATGTTTACCTACATAACAAACCTGTACATCCTGCACATGTACCTTGGAACTTAAAATAAAAGTTGAAAGAAAAAAGAAAAAAGATAAGAAGACTTCTGAGGTGGGCCATTCCCTCGGTTAAAAATGACAAAGCTTTCTGTTTTCAACGTTATAAGTAACGATAATAAAGAAAATACAGGTTCAAGCTGAAGATTAAAAAAAAATTTTATTTCTTCAGCTCTTATCTGATAATAACCTTGTATCTGCCTAAAACAACCTTGTTTCAAGACATAAAAATGCTACATTTCACTTTATTACTTTATTGATTTTATTTAAACCTTGTTAGTTTAATAAGTTAAAGAGAGCTTTAAAAAAGCAAACTATTTTTTTTTTTTTTGGTCAATTTATTCCTGCATTTCATCCGTAAAAGTTAGTAGAAGATTCGTGTTTGCTAGCAGAAATATAGCAAGAGCGTAAAATCTGCCCTTGAATTTGCCAACCTTCAAACAAGAAGTAAAGCCTTATGTTACAGAAAATATTTGCAACCCATATTGGGAATAGGAACTGGATTTGTTGACAAAATACTCTCAATTGCTTGTATTCATCCGACCACTCTTGCATGCATCAAATAGTTAAAAAGTGAGTACTATTCAAAAAATACTATTAAGGAGTTATATTCTGTTTTTTTTTGTTTTTGTTTTTGTTTTGTATTTTTTTTTTTTTTAGTAGAGACGGGGTTTCACCGTGTTAGCCAGGATGGTCTCGATCTCCTGACCTCATGATCCCCCGGTCTCGGCCTCCCAAAGTGCTGGGATTACAGGCTTGAGCCACCGCGCCCGGCCAAAGATGTGGTTTTTTTTTTTTTTTTTTTTTTTTTTGAGACGGAGTCTTGCTGCGTCGAGTGCAGTGGCGCGATCTCGGCTCACTGCAAGCTCCGCCTCCCGGGTTCACGCCATTCTCCCGCCTCAGCCTCCGAGTAGCTGGGACTACAGGCGCCCGCCATCTCTCCGGGCTAGTTTTTTTTGTATTTTTAGTAGAGACGGGGTTTCACCATGTTAGCCAGGATGGTCTTGATCTCCTGACCTCGTGATCCACCCGCCTCGGCCTCCCGAAGTGCTGGGATTACAGGTTTGAGCCAACGCCCGGCCAAGGAGTTATACTCTGTTATCAAGAGGCTACATTTTCAATAAACTACATTTTATTAGTTTAAAATGTACATAAACACACCCCTAAATGAGTGTAATTTGAAATACAGATGATTATCGACATCCACAATCCTGATAGTCTGCTGATGTAGATATCTAGACAGATCTGCACACACACATATATGTATATATAAAAAAATAGATATATCAACATGGAACATCTATCAATAACTCTTGATTTTGTAAGAAAGGAATTAACTTAATACCTATAAAAGATCACATATAGTATTATCTCATTTAAATGCATCTCACTTAAAGGTATTTACCCAGGTTTTTCAGGCAACACAGTTACATTGGGAATGTTGAAATAATTGAGGCAAAATTCCTTTGACAGCACTTGCTGCCCGGGGTGCTTCATCTTGAATTCATGATGTGCTCCTCCCTGTGCACTTAACTCACCTGCCCTCCTCAGACCTTGCTGGGTTCATTCGCTCACAAGTCCAGTTCATTCTCTCACAAGTCTATAGCTTTTTTTTTTTTTTTTTTTTTTTTTGACAGGATCTCTCTCATGTTGTACAAGGTGGAGTGCAGTGGCACAATCACGGCTCACTACAGCCTCGACCAGCCAGGCCCAAGTGAGTCTCCCACCTCAGCCTCCTGAATAGCTGGGACTACAGGCACACACCAGGCTAATTTTTGTATTATTAGTAGAGACAGGTTGTTGCCATGCTGCCCAGGCTGGTCTCCAACTCCTGGCCTCAAGCAATCCTCCCACTTTGGCCTCCCAAAATGCTGGGATTACAGGCATGAGCCGCTGCACCTAGCGCAGTCCACAGTTTGAAAGCCCATCATCTCTACCACATTCAGGTTCCCTTCTGCTCATGATGGCTCCCTGTGAATTGGATCCATAGGCTCATTTCCCAGATATCAACTCTGATGGCACACTTAACTAGAGTTTAGGACATTCCTGCAAACCCCAGGCTTACACTGGTCTGTGTCAGGCTCACTCAGCTGCTTTGGAATAACCCTGCAGTCCAGTTTCCACATATTAGCTGCCAGTCCAAGAGCAGTGCGGCTAAATTGGAGCAAGCAGAGCAACACAAATGTTCCTTGTTTTTTGCCTTGCCGTTTGATAAGCAGGGCACATTGGAACACAGTTTTGAAACATCAAGATACGCGAGTTCTGTGAGACAAGAATGCCAACTCCAGGTTTTGACCTTTAGCAAGTTCATAGTTTGCTGCCAAGTTACAACCTATTTTGTCAAACTCCTATAAGACATGCTCATGATTCGTCTTCCTTGTCTACTTGCTCACTGACAGGGCACTGCTGTGGCAGCAGATGAAGGTCTTTGGCTGCTTGCATGGTTTTCTTAGTTCGGCCTGGGACATGTTCATTTGACTTATCAGTTCAAAGCATTGTGCAGCCAAGTAAAGCACTTAATCATATGTTACCCATCAGTTTATACAGAAACTCGAGTTTCAAATCTTTAATTTAAAAATAAAAATATAGATTTATAAGTTTATACTTTTCTTCTTCAGCTAAAGCAACTATTAGCTTGAACCATATGAAAATACCATTTTTGTTAGTTAAAAAAGGTAGAATAGCGGCATTTAAAATGGCTCAATCTAATAATAAATTCTTATCAAAGTGTTAAGGTATCTTAATGAATCCTTGCTGTAGTGTCAAAATTATTTCTGAAAAACAATAATTCCAGAATGATAAAATCCAAATAAGATAGTAGTATAGTTCCATGGGATATCCTTGCTTTGATCAATTGCAAGATATTTTGAATATTGTCATCCGTTCATACTAAACATTTTTGTCTATATTAAATTGACATATAATGTTTCCACTTCACAAAAATAAACTGTTTTGGTAAATAAATGGCTAATGAAATACATCTAAAAAGAAATGTGCTTGTTACAGCGCATAACTGTGTAAAGTTGTTAAAAACAGGCAAAAGAGATATCTGGTTATAAAGTTCCTGTGTTCCATACGGTAATCAGCTAACATTCCATATTGATGCTTGTATCTATGATGGGTATAAAGAAATAAAACGAGTGTTACTTCAAAATTTGCTCTAGCAAATTAACGGCCTTGACACAGGGGTGGTGGAAGAAAAATCAAGGAGGTAAAAGAAGAAACTGACTGAATGTCCCCTCGTCCTGTGGCTATATCCTCCAGCAGCACATGCAGGCTGCCACCCATCTCCATAGATTCAACAAACACCAGTCAAGGGGTTCAGCAGCTAGTTGCTTTGAATCAGAGAGCCTGGATTTGACACCAGGTCCATTTCTTGCCTTGGGGCCTTGGGAAAATTACTGAATCTTTGCTATGATTTGAAAGATGGTGTCCCTTCCAAAACTCACGTTGAAACTTAATCTCCATTGTGGTAGTGTTGAGAGGTGGGGCCTCTTTGGGAAGTGATTAGTGCTTCATAAAAGGGCTGAACGGAGGCCAGGTGCTGCAGTTCACGCCCGTCATCCTAGCACTTGGGAGGCCGAGGTGGGCAGATAACCTGAGGTTAGAAGTTCGAGACCAGACTGACCAACATGGAGAAACCCTGTCTCTACTAACAATACAAAATTAGCAGGGTGTGGTGGCACATATCTGTAATCCCAGCTACTCAGAAGGCTGAGGCAGGAAGATTGCTTGAACCCGGGAGGCGGAGTATTGGTGAGCTGAGATAGCGCCATTGCACTCCAGCCTGGGCAATAAGAACGAAACTCCGTCTCAAAAAAAAAAAAAAAAGTTGGAGGCGGGGGCTCTGGAGGGAACTCGCTGCTGCCTTTGTGGCCCTCTACCTTTCACCATGTGGGGATGCTGCCTCGAGAGACAATGCTGTCAATGGGGTGGGACCTCACCAGACACTGACCTGCCCGCACTTTAATCTCGGACTTCTCAGCCTCCAGAACTGTGAGAAATACATTTCTGTTCTTTAAAGGTTACCCATTCTTAGGTATTTTGTTATAACAAGACAAATGGACCTAGAAAGAAATTGGTACCAGAGAAATGGAGTGTTGCTGTTACAGATACCTAAAAATGTGGAAGTGGCTTGGAACTGGGTAATGGGTGAGGCTGGAATCATTTTGAAGAGCAGGCTAGAAAAAGCCTAGATTACATCTACAGAGTGTTAAACACAATTCTGGCGAGGGCTCAGAAGAGGAGAGCTGTGGATAGAGCCTCGGTCTTCTTAGAAATTATCTAAGTGATTGTGATCAGAATGCTGGTAGAAATATGGCAGTAAAGGACGCTTTTGATGAGATCTCAGACAGAAATAAAGATCTCATTGGAACTGGAGAAATGGTCATTCATACCAGAAAGTGGCACTTGGCTGCATTGTGTCTGTGCCCTTCTGGAAGGCAGAATTAGAGGATAAACAAGGATGTCTGGCAGAGGAAAAAAACACGTTCAGGGTGCTGAATGGTTTCTCCTGACATCCTATAGGAAAACGTGAGAAGAGAGAAACAAATTAAAGACAGAATTCATAATCATAAGGGAAGATTTGGAAAAGTCTCAGCCTGGCCTGATCCTGCTCAGGTTGTAAAGACAAAAATGCAAGTTCAGAGAGAATACCAAGGGTGTGGCCAAGCAATGTTTAAGTTTAATAAGGAGATTAGTATGGAAAATAGGAAGCCAGATGCTATTCATCAGGACAATGGAACAATGACCCTGAAGGCAGTTTGGAGATTATTGCTACTGCCCCTCCCATCACAGGCCCAGACTGCCACGGCCTAGGGCAGGGGTGTCCAATGTTTTGGTTTCCCTGGGCCACAAGGGAAGAAGAATTGTCTTGGGCCACACATAAAATACACTAACACTAACGATATCTGAATAACTTAAAAAAAAAAAGAAAATCACAAAAATAACTCAGAATGTTTTAAGAAAGTTTACAAATTTGTGTTGGGCTGCATTCAAAGCTGTCTGGCCACATGCCACCCGTAGGCCACAGGTTGGACAAGCTTGGCCTAGGGGAAAGAACTATGTCAAGAAAAGGAGCCTTGGGCACCCATGGGACCCCATCATTGACTCCCCTGCACCTCCTCGTCTCTGCTCTCAGCATTCTGGTGCAGCACTCTTCAGCTGCCACACATGTGACTCAAGCAGGCTGAGCTGCCGCTCTAGCATGTACAGGCTATAAACCTTGGCAGCATCCATGTGGTGCTAATTCTGCAGGAGCATAGAGTGCACAAGCATGGGGACATGGCTACCTCCTCCTAAATGTCAAAAGATTCCTCTGAAATGCTAGTGGCCCACGCAGAGAACTGCCACAGGAGCTACTGCAGAGTCCCAACTAGGGCAGTGCTTAATGGAGCTGCTGGGCAGGGCCACCCTTGAGGCCCCAGAACTGTAGTCACCAGCATGCAATGTCAGCCTGGGAGAGCCACAGGCACAAGACTTCAATCCATGAGAGCTACACCATGGGCCGTGCCCAGCAAAGCCATATTGGGGCCGTGGGTGGTCCTCTGAGGTCTTGGGAACCCAATCACCACCCTAGCATGTCTGAAACATGGGACATGGAGTCAAAGATTATTTTTAAACCTCAAGATGTAATGTTGTTTACCCTGTTGGGTAACTTGTTAGCCTTGGAACTTGTTAACTGTTTCTTGCTATTTCTCCCATTTGGAATGGAAATATCTATCCTATGTCTACCCCACTGTTGTATTTTGGAAGCACACAACTTGTTTGATTTCACAGATTCACAGCTGGAGAGCAATTTGCCTCAGGGTGAAGCTTACCTTGGGTTTCACCTAATTTAGGTGAAAACTAATTTAGATGAGACTCTGGGCTCTAGCCTTCTGAGTTGATGCTACAGAAAGTTAAGAGTTGGGAGGCTGTTAGGATGGAATGAATGCATTTTGCATATGAAAAGGACATGAAGTTTGGGATTCAAGGGCGAATGCTATGGTCGAGTGTACCCCAAAATTCAAGTCTTGAAACTAAATCCCTGTTGTGATATTAAGAGGTGGGACCATTTGAAGTGATTAAGTCATGAGGGCTCCCCACTCATGAATGGTTAGGTGCCTTATAAAAGGGCTGGAGGGAACTAGCCTAAGCCTTTTTGCCTTTCTACTCTTCTGCCGTGTGAGAATGCAGCACGAAGGCCCTCACCAGACACCAAATGCCAATGCCTTGATATTAAACCTCCCATCTCCAGAACTGTGAGAAAATAAATTTCTGTTGCTTATAAATTACCTAGTCTGTGGTATTTTGTTACAGCAGCACAAACTAAGACATCTTTTAAAGTTTCATTTTAAAAATCCATAACACAAGACTAATAGCCCATGGAGATTTTCAATGATTAAACGAGGTAACGTATGTTATATGCTTAGCTCAGGACTTAGAACTTAGGAAGCACCTGTAGGTATGTTACACTATGCATTGTTGTTTTTTTCCAAGCATATGCTAGGCAACCAGAATACAAAAAAGAATATAAAAGAGTCTTTCTTCTGGAGCACTTAAGAGTGAGATTAAGAATTTAACCGCAGTAAAATAAGAGCCAGTTAAGTTTCACTATGTTCATAATGAAAACTGATCCTAATAAAAAAGCATGAGATAATTACATTGAGAAAAATATTTAGGATAAGTGCAATCTAATTATTTCCTAAGGGCCAATGCATATCACTTTCTTCCTTCTATTAATACATGCCTAACACCATCCGTAGCATCCATATTGGAAGTCAGCAGTTTTGAGTATGAAGGGAAAACATTGGACCTAATGGAATTAGAGGATGTCTGAAGACTGATATTTCTCTGATTACTATACATAAGAGACGTTAGAATACAATCACAATAGCAGATTTACCTTCTCAACAAAAGGACACTGTGGTACGGCTGGATGCAGTGGCTCATGCCTGTAATCCTAGCACTTTGGAAGGCTGAGATGGGTGGATTGCCTGAGCTCAGGAGTTCGAGACCAGCCTGGGCAAAATGGTGAAACCCCGTCTCTACTAAAATACAAAAATAAAAGTTACCCAGGCATGGTGGTGGGCACCTGTAATCCCAGCTACGCAGGAGACTGAAGCACGAGAGGTTGCAGTGAGCCGAGACTATGCCACTGCACTCCAGCCTGGGCAATAAAGTGAAACTCTGTCTCAAAAAAAAAAAAAAAAGAACACCGTGGTACATCCAGGGGCATATGATAAATGCATTCCATCTAGCTGGAGGCTGTAGAATGTTGGGACTGTCAGATGATCAAACTTTGGTTAGGGACATAATCACGTTCCAATGTGTTCACCTGAAATAATACAATGCACATTTCCCTGAACAGCAACACTTTGAAAAAAAAAAAAACATTTTAATGGGTTTTAGCACCCCTCCTCCTCCACCTCCTCCTCCTTTCCACTTCATCCACACTGGCCACCCAGTGGCCAGACACACCAGGCTCATGCCTGCCTCAGGGACTTTGCACTTGCTATATGCTCTTCCTGTAATGTTCTTCCCCAAGATACGGCCAGGGCTTGCTTCCTCACCTCCTTCAGGTGTTTATTCAAATGCCACACTCCTTCCCTGGACTGGCACTGCAGCCTTCTCCCCCATGGTATTCTCTACTACTCTTTCCAGCATTAGTCATTTTTTCCTTAGCAATGATACCATATAACTTATTATACATTTTACTTTTTTATATTGTTCACTCTCTGCCTCCCTTAATTGGAGGTAAGCTCCATGAGGGCACTGATTTTATTTTGTTTCATTCAGTTTACTATTATATTGCTGCAGCCTAGAACAGTGCCTGGTGCACAGTAAGCACTCAATAGTTGTTGAATGAAAACATAAAAGTCAGACAATCTGAAAATAAGAACCAACAGCTCCAAACACAATACGTGAACTCCAAGTGGCTGTAGTGTAGGAAAAGGAGTGAGCTTAGCCAGACAGAACTAGACACATGGAGCACAGGAGCCTCTGAAACAGCCTTTGCAAAAATTATGACAGTGAGAGAAATCTAAACTAATTGACTCCATCTTGCTTCTAACCTCACAAGCTAACTACCTTTGCTCATTACTGGGTGTAGGCCAAGCAAACTATGGAAGAAATTTCGTTTATAGTTTAACTTTGAAGCAAGGATGATAATAGTCCCTCCCCAAACTGGCCCACTCTGAGGACTGAGATTGCCTTTCTAAGACTAAGAAAAAGCCACAACTGAGGATTGCAGGAAGGGCCTGAATTCTGCCAAGAATTCAGGCTAGTAATTAAATGATAACCAGCCGTTATTCCAGAGGTCAGAAGATTTGTAACTTTCCCAACTGCTCTTATAGATAACATCACTATTGTCAGGTTGTCAAGACCTAAGATTGGTCTTTGAGATATTTTTCAGACTTTTGCATTCAGGTGGACCTGCTGACTCCACCTGGACCTGTGACTCATACCAAGGAACTAAATCAAGCAGTCTTGTGACCCTCACCCAGAAAATGACTTAGTGCACAAAGACCATTTTGGAAACTCCTATGATTTCATCCCCAAACAATCAACAGCACCCATTCCCTAGCCTCCTGCCTACAAAATCATCCTTAAAAACCCTAGCCTCCAAGCTTTGAGGGAGGCAACTTGAGAACTGTCTCCTGTCCTTTCACTTGGTTGGTCCTGTGATTATGAAATTCTCTGTTGCAATATCCCTGTCACAGAGAATTGGTTTTATCTGTGCAGCAGGTAGGAAGAACCTGTCAGGCTATTACAACTCAGGTTCTAGACCACCACTAGCTACTGTTAGGTCAGCACACTTCTGTAAGCCTGAGCCAGTCACCTACTGATTTTCACCTCCGAATATACATATCCTTCCTTGCTCAGTGATTCTGGGGAAGGGTTTTAAAGCTGTATTTCCAAGAAGCCTCATCTGCAGGATTCTTGCTAGATTCTGTTAATAGGGAAAAATAGAGAAAAAATTAGATGACAATTAGAGAAGAGGAGGGACTCCTCCTTTCCTCTTTCTTGCTGACAGCATGCACCCAGCAGTAGCACCTGCTCTAGCCTTTAGCTTCCTTTGTAATATCCAGAATCTGCTTCATCATGCCTCTCAGAGGTACCAGTAGCAGCTGGGGGGATTATAAACTTTAGAGCTTTGATCTGAGATCTTCTGTGTTCCTCTTCTTCCTCTTTGTTCCCAAGCCCTAGAGGTGACTCCTTCCTGCAGTTACTCTTTCTCAGTTACCTCAGAGTTCCTCTTTTGCTCTTTTATCTGTGTAACGAATTTTCATATTAAATCTCTCTGCTGAAATATCTAGTGAGATTTCTTTTTTTTTTTTTTTTTTTTTGAGACAGAGTCTCACTCCGTCACCCAGGCTGGAGTGCAGTGGTGCAATCTCGGCTCACTGCAACTGCTGCCTTCCTGGTTCAAGTGATTTTCCCGTTTCAGTCTCCCAAGTAGCTGCAACTTCAGGCATGTGCCACCACATCTGGCTAATTTTTGTATTTTTAGTAGGGATGGGGTTTCACCATGTTGGGCAGGCTGCTCTTGAACTCCTGGCCTCAGATGATCTGCCTGCCTCAGCCTCCCAAAGTGCTGGGATTACAGGCCTGAGCCACCATGCCTGGCCTCTAGTGTGATTTCCCTAACTGATATAAGAACTTATTCATCTTACCTATTATGATGAAATTAAATAGAACTTAAAGCTGTTGGAACTTTAGGTTATTTTGAGCCTTGAGAGGTATGTGGCCTGAGTCACATATCATGTAGCTGTAACTTCTGCTTTTTCCCGTAAATGACTAGAAAAGACCTTGTGGTGCCAGAGGTAGGAACCCCTCAGATCATCACCCCTGCTCATGGAAAGTTAAAGCAATTTTAGCTGGAATATACCAATCTGTAACCAATAATATCACTATAATACACATACTGACCTTGTGTGGAAAATGTTGCAACCCTGCTAACTGCCTATATGAGTGAAACTTTCAACTCCTCACTTTGTAATGCTAACCCCATTTGTCTGGAGTATGTTTTCCGAGAGGTCATCCTCAAGCTTTGCATTTGAATAAACTCTACATTTAATCGTTTTTCTGAATCTCATTATTTAAGTTAGACATTATAAAGAAAGTATTTTTAAGTGGTAAGAATACAACATCTAGACCTGGAGTTGGCACACATTTTCTTAAATGGCTGGTTGGTCAATAGTGTAGGCTTTGTGGGCCTTACAGTCTTTAGTCTCTGTTATAGTTACTCAAGTCTGCCATTGTAACTTGCAGGCAGCCACAGCCAGTCTGTGAGTGAGTGGGCACAGCTGTGTTCCCATAAAACTTTACTTTTACAACATCAGGTGGCCAGTCCTGACTATAGTTTGACAACCTCATCTAGACATTCCCCAAAATTGTGAGTGACATTAAAACAAAAACAAAAACTTCTCACAGGACTGGATTTGAAAGACAGATGTTGAGATTGAAACTCCAGTTACCCTGAAACAATATCAGCATACGACTCCAATATAGGTAGCAGAAAAGTGAAAGTGGGCAGAATATTTATGTCTCAGTATTCAAGTATCAGATATCTATTTTCATCTTAACCCAAATATGAACATGTTGGTAAAGAAATGCAAGGCTAAGACCGAACTGAGCCCAGTTACATTGCCTGGTTCCCTCTGCTATCACAGCAGGGTCAGGAAGCTCTACACACACAGGCAGCCAGCACTAAGCAAGGTGGCAGGACTGCTTTATCCCTTTGTGAAATGAAATTTTTTTTTTTTTTTCTGATTATAGTCACTCCCTCTTTTCTTGGTAGAACTTTTTCTGGGAATAAACAAGACTGATGATACAATAATGGCCCAAACTAATATGTACAGGGCTTTTATGCCCCATGAAGTTGACTGGCATTAGGCTGTGTAATCCGAGGTAATGATAAACACTTAAAAGGTGCAAAGTTCTTAAGTGTATGACTAAATGACCCACAGGTCCGTGAAACATGCAACTATTTTAGCAGAGGGCTAGTTTCTCTTGACATATACATAAAAGCAGTTGTAGTGGGACTTCCATGGAGGTTATTAGAGTGCAAACTAAGAAAGATCAGCTCATGTTTGAAAGAAAACTGAATAAAGGAAATCTGTGTTTATGGAAACTGAAAGCTCTAACACTGACTCATTGAAGAAGTCTCCTGAAGATTTATAAGTGTAATCAACAAGGCTATTCTTTGTGACAAGCATTTGTCATCCCCGATATAAGAAAAAACAATCACTGGAAAACAAAACTGCCACAGGAATTGCCCCATTCCTAGTATTTGCCAGGCAAAACATTCAGGAGCTGTTAAAACAAACAAACAAAAATGTTATAAATATATAAAGAATAATAATTACACATTCTTATGGTGTTCTTCTAGTTTACTGGGTTGTTCTAGGCAATGCAGACTTTCAACTCATTTATTCTTCTTATGCTCATTCCCATTTTACAAATAAGGAGACTGAGGCACAGACAGGCATAGCCAGTAACTAGACTAAAATCCTGTGATTAGTATGCACCAAAGCCACATTTGGACTAGGCAATATGGCACCAAAGCCTGTGCTTACAATCACTCTTCTAAAACTCTCTAAATCTTTGGGACAGTGATTGCATGTGGTAAATACTTTCTTGGCATTTTTTGTGAATTGGGTGTTATGGAGTGTTTACATTCAGTGTTTGTAACTATTTTAAATAAGCAAGCTGGTAGTATCATGAGGACTTGGGTCAGCTGAAACTTAATTTGTTCTGCTTCAAAGTCAAAAGAGTGCAAATTCTCTCAGAAAATTCTAGAATGTTTGCTCTGGACAGTAAGAAGGATGGCAACACTATGGCTTCCTAGAAAGGAAGTTATACCATCTCTATTCTCTTTTCCATGGGAATACCCAATAACTTTTATCATCTTTTCCCTGAACTCATAAAAAAGTAGTCATGTAAGCTTTAAAATAGGTTTCTTTTCTTCCCTTTCTTTCATGTTTCCTAGATTTTATATATTATACAACGTTGAACAACTCAGGTCCTGCAGTATACATTTTGAAAAAATTATTAAATTAGCCAACAAAAAAATTCAATGATTCCTCCTTTACAGCAAAAGCTACCATAAGAAGCTTATTTTCTACCAAGCACATCAGTTCTCTGGTATCTGTCCCTCCTGCCATTGTTTAACTCTTTCCTTAGAACTCCGAGGGAGAGGTGAGCTTCCTTCGCGATCGTTCCACACCCCAATCTGTGACTCATGCTTGTCTTCTTGTTCCCAAGGAATTTTTTTAATCTTACCTTTTCCCTCTAAAACACCCTTCCCTTCCTTCCTTCCTTCCTTCCTTCCTCCTTCCCTCCCTCCCTTCCTAGCTTCCTTCCTTCCTAGAGTCCTTCTTTCCTAGCTTCCTTCTTTCCCTCCCTCCCTCCCTTCCTTCCTTTCTTCCTTCCTTCCTTCCTTCCTTCCTTCCTTCCTTCTTCCTTCTTTCCTCCTTTCCTTCCTTCCTTCCTCTCTCTCTCTCTTTCTTACTTGAGACAAGGTCTCACTCTGTCACCCAGGCTAGAGTGCAGTGGCACTATCATGGCTCACTAAAGCCTTGAACGAACTCCTGGGCATCCCAAAGACCTAGGATTACATGTGTGAGCCACTGTGCCCAGCTGCATCTTCAGTTTCTTTCCACTGCTCACTTCTGCTCTACGGTTAAGCATGCAGGGTGTGTATCGATCTTAAAGAAATACTTATCTGAACCTGCTGCATCCTCAAGCCATCTGGACAAACTTCTCAACCAAACAATCTACATTCATGGCCTTCATTTTCCTACTATTCCTCTGCATGCCTCTTGATCTATCCCTTACTACTTAGTCCACATTCATTTCTCTCTCCTCATCTTATTAAAATGTTTATTTTCTGTACCACATATTTTGCCAATTAATCAAGTAATTTTATATCTATTTAAGTACTTTAACAATCTTTTCTTAACTAAACTATTAATAAGCCATGAGGATGAAAGTATTGTATCTTTTTTCAAACAGTTGCTAGCACTTACAAATTGTAGGTATACACAATTTAGTACTGAGTGGTTTATAAATATAAGAATTTTAATCAGAATTGCAGCAACATTAATAAATGTTCATTAAAAAATTTTTTCTTGCATGAGCTCCAAGATAACTTCTTTAATTCACCAAACATTTACTTAGCACTCACTGTGTTATTCAGTGTTCTGGGCATTAGAGACATCACAGTGAATAAAGCATGAAAAACTCCTGCCCTTACGAAACTTACATTTTAACTGGGGGAGACATACGAACAGAAAATGAGTAAGTAATGCCATATGTTAGGTGGTAACAAGTGCCATGGAGCCTTCACAATGGAAAGCCAATGAACAGGGTTAAGCAGAGAAGGACATGATTTGACTTATGTTTAAATACGATCACCAGCCTAGGCACGATGGCTTACACCTATAATCCCAGCACTTTGGGAGGCTAAGACAGGTGGATCACCTGAGGTCAGGAGGATGAGACCAACCTGGCCAACATGGCAAAACCCCATCTCTACTAAAAAATACAAAAAAAAAAAAAAAAAAAAATTAGCCGGGTGTGGTGGTGCATGCCTATAGTACCAGCTATTCGGGAGGCTGAGGTAGGAGAATCACTTGAACCCGGGAGGCGGTGGTTGCAGTGAGTCCAGACTGCATCACTGCACTCCAGCCTGGGTGACAGAGCAAGAATCTGTCTCAAAATAAATAAATAAATAAATAATAAATTAAAACAATTTGATCACTATATTATTAATAGTTTTCTATTACTATGTAACAAATCACCACAAACTTAGTGACTTAACACAGTACACATGTATCAGTTCAGAGTTCTGTAAGTCAGCAGTCCAGCCCATTTTGCTGAGTTCTCTGTTCAAAGTATTGTGAGGTTAAAATCAAAGTTTTGACTGGAATGAGTTGTCAGCTGGAGGCTCTGGGGAAAAATTACCTGCTTCCAGGCTCACACAGGTTGTTGGCAAAATTCAGTTCATTGAGGTTGTGAGAGTGAAGTTCTCATTTACTTGTTGACTACAAGCCAGGTTGCTCTCACCTCCTAGAGATGACCCACATTCCTGGCCATATGGCCCCTCTGTCTTCCAAGTCAGCAATGGCATGTCAAATCCTTCTCATGCCTGGGATTCCTGACTGCCTGTTCTGTGACTAGTCAGAGAAACTCTGCTTTTAAACGGTTCATGTGATTCAGTCAGGCCCAAGCAGGTAATCTCCCTTTCTTAAAGCTGACTGTGCATTATAACGAAACTTAACTACAGGAAGAAAATCCATCATAGCCGCAATCTCAGAGATTAGTACACAGGAGGGGAGGCGGGAGTTCTTGGGGGTCATCTTAGAATTCTGCCTACCACAATCACCTTGTCTGTTGTGTTGAGAATACACCACAGGGGGAAGTAAGAAAAAGAAAGAGAGATGTTGGCAATAATTTAGGGGACGGGCAATTGTGTCTTTGACCAGGGTAGTAGGAGATGAGGTGGTGAGGTATGGTCAAACTCTGAGAGAATATGAAGATACAGATGATAAAACTGCTGACGCATTGGATGTGACTTGTGAATGAAAGAGAGGAGTTGAGGAGAACTTGCATGGATATTGGCCTCAGTAGCTACAAAGTGGAATTGCCACTTGCTGAGATAAAATATACTAAGGGAAAACAAAGTGTTTTAGAAGATGTCAGTACGAGATGCCAATATCACCTCCGAATGGAGATGTCCAGTAAGCAGTTGTATACTGCACCTAGAGCTCAGTAAAAGGTCCGGTTTGCAGATAAAATTGGAAAGTTGCCAAGGGAGCCCCAGAGTAGTCCAAGGTGAGAAGTTGAAGATATCAGGAAGAGTACCTAAGAAGGCTGGCAAGGACTGCACAGTGAGGTAGAAGGACAACCAGGAGAGAGTGAGAGCCCTGAGGGGAGGTGGAGAAGAAGGATGACTAATTGACAGGCACATGAGACGCAGAGTGAGAAGCAACTCCAGATCGGCAACACAGAGATTAGGGACCTTGACAAGAACTGAGCTGTTTTAGTGGTGTGGTGGGGATAACCCTTATTCCAGGGGGCTTAAGAGGAAAAAAAAAAAGAAGAGGGATAACAGACGGTGATAATAGAAACTCTTTAAGAAGTTTTGTGGTAAAGAGAGCAGAGAAAGGAAGTGGTAGGTTGGCAGGGATGAGGGTGGAAAAAGATACTTTCCTTCTTATTTTTTTTTAAGAATATGAGACACTATTGCCTGTTCATGATCAAATAGGGATGGAAAAAATGATGATGCCACATGCAAAGGGATAGCTGGAGTCTAAACTTTCAGTAAGCAAAAGGGATGGGACCCACGGCGCAAACAGAGGGCTTGGTCTTGGATAGGAGCCTGAGCATTCATTCCCCTAACTTGGGAGGGGAGCCGATGCAGGTGAATGCATTGATGAGCCGGTGAGAACTGAAGTTCTCTTCTAATGGTTTCAGTTTTCTTATCAAAACAGGAAGCCAGGTCTTTAGCTATGAATTTGCATGGGGTGGAGATGTTGGAAGTTTGAGAGGAGAGGAGATACCTGGAATAGTTCACTAGAAGAGCAAGTAGTGAGTGAGCAGACAGGGAAAATAGGGCCAGATTGCCAGGAAGAAATAAAGGTCCACTGGCTGCTGGGTTCTGGGTTCTCCTTTCAGTACAGCCAAACTCTTCTCATTTTAAGAAAATCATTACCATGCAGAGTAATTTTTTCCCTGGAAATTTTAAAATAAAGATTTGAGTCATCAAGTAGATTTTTTTTTTGCCCTTGTTAGATTAAATTATAGCTTTTAGGCCTTGTGAGGTTATTTTGTTTGCTTCTGTTATTCATTTATTTATTTTATTTTTATGGTTATTAAATATTTTAAGTCCTACTTTCCTGGGTTAACTTTCGCAGATCTAAGTTTTAGCATTTTTAAAAAACTTTGCCCATCTTATTTTATGTTGACTATTTCTGCCACTTTCTGCTATTATGAACTGGATTAAATATGATAGTTTATGTGGATTTTCTAGGGGTAAATTGTGAGTAATTCCCCTCAGATGTTTCTGTCCTGCTCTATTGTCTCAGATTTATATTTTAATATTGCAATTCAATTATTTCCTCCTCTTGATCACTTAGGATGCCAAGAGAAAGAAAGAACTGAAGTCAAAATGTCCTTGAGATCAGAAAGGCAGCAACAAAGCACACTGGTTTGCAATAAACCCAGTTAGGAAAGAAAGTGAGGAGAAGGAAAGGAGAGAATTGCCGCTCCAGATTTTTGGAGATCAGAGCTGGCTTGATGTCTGTCCTCTTTTGTTGAAAAATTAAATCTTTCTAATGTAATGAAAAGAGAGCAATAACCAAATACACGATATGCCTACATAGGCCGTCCCCCCAATTTCTGTCTTTCAGAATTTTCAATTCAACTTCGGTATTTGCCCTTCTCCTTCCATGTGCTAGCAAAGGAAGATACTCTCCAGCCCTAGAAAGGTGAGTCTTGATTAGTCTAGTTCAATCACGGCAATTCTTTCTCCTTGCCAGTGATTGGTTTAGATATGGACAAGTGAGACAAATGTAGCCAATAAGATCTGAAAGTTTGTGTCCGGTCAGAGGACTTATGGAAATGGTTTTCCTCCCCGATACAGCAGAACATGAATGAGGAACAGCATCCTCTTCTGCCTTGTGAAAGAGCTGTATGAGCAAGTGCTGGGCTGAGCTGCAGAAGCCATGCTCCACCATGAGATGATGACATACTGGAGGTCAAAGGACAAAACTCCAAGGATGGCAGAGCTGAAAGGTGGAAAGGCCCCGTGTTCTTGATGTGTTCAGGCCATTACATTAACAAACTCAAGAACCACTTTACTTCTGCACTTCCAATTATAAAAGATGCTAATGACAACACAATAATAAAACACTATCATTCAAATAATTTTTGGCCAGGTATTGGGTTCCTTGAAGCCCAAAACATCCTGATACAATCCTCTTACAGCATCAGGGGACTGTAAGTCAGTGAGGACCGACATGGAGGTGCACTGCATGCCTCAGAGCCAGTTTGGTGGCTGAAGGATAGGAAGGATTGTATTAAGACCCACTAATTATTAATGCTTTATGCTCGGTTGGTTATGTAGAAACTTCCCGGGGCAGCATTTATCATTTGGTCACTAGTGCTTCCATAGCACTTTGATCATTTACTAGAAGGGCACTTAGCTCTTTTGATTATAGTTAATGTTTATGCATCCTTTAATGCTGTCAATAATTTGAGGACAAAGGCCATATCTATTGTCTTTCTATTCCTAACGACCCACAAAGTACCTGGCATGTAGAAAATCCTCAATAAATATTTGCCAAGTTGGAGAATTACCTTCTGTCAAGAAGTCTGTGCTGGGTAAGTATGAAGTAGGAGGTGTTCCTGAGCACATCCTTGAAAGGGGAAGGCTGATCCCATAGGAAAGGGGAGTTAAACTAGAGGAACCTCTGCAAACAAGCTCTTACGAAAAGGAAACAGCCAGGAGGCAAGAGAAATTCTTCACTTAAGCTATCTAGCCAGCTGTCGGAGGAGCCATCCTTACCTTCTCTTCTTCCCTCACTCTTCACATGCCTGCCCATTGTCTTACTCCAAAATCCTGCATTTCTTAAAAAAAAAAAAAACAACAACAACTTAATTTCACCTGCAATGCTACCGTCCTTGTACAAGCCACCATCATCGATCACCTGGACAAACCACACCAACCCCAAACTACTGTCCACACAAGAGCCAGAGCATATTCTTGAAATGTGAAAAGATCATATCACACTCACGTTGAAATCCTCCAGGAGCTCAAAATCATGCTTGGAATAAGAGAGAAACTCCTTTCTGTGTCTATCAGTCCTCTCTATCCCACTTTATTTTTGTCATAGCATTTGTTACCATCTGAAATTATTTTTGCACTCGCCTATAATTTGCCTGCTCTGTGGATTGTAAAGGTCCAGTGGAACAGGGACATTATCTATACTGCTTAGGGCCAGATCTTAGCTCATTTTGTGTTGCTATAAAGGAATATCTGAAGCTAGTAGTTTATTTTTTTGGAAAGGATTATTTGGATCATGATTCTGGTGGCTGGAAAGTTCAAGATTGGGTATTTGCATCTGATGATGGTCTCAGGCTGCTTCTACTCATAGCAGAAGTTAAAGGGGAGGCTGGCATGTGCTGAGATCACATGGTGAGAAAGAAAGCAAGAAAGAGGGAGGTGCCAGGCTATTTTTAATAATCAGCTGTTATGGAAACTAATAGAACAAGAACTCACTCACCCCTGTGATAGGGCTCTGATCCCATTATGCAAATACCTCTCATTAGGCCTCACCTCCAACACTGGAGATCAAATTTCAACATGACATTTGGAAGAGACAAATATGCAATCACAGCAGGCCATATTCCCCATATCTTCAGTAACACTTGACATGCAGTAAACCTTCAATAGCCATATCCCCCTACTCCCATACCTTCAGTAACACTTGACATGAAGTAAACATTTCATATATGTTTTTGAATTGAAAAATATTGTCTCTGGCCACTGTAGGACCTTGGCCCTGAAGAGGTTTTAAATCTCATACTAAAAGAGGTTTATGCCTGTAATCAAATAGTGTAAGACTATAATAGAGAAATAAGAGTCATCCATGACACTTATGGAGATGAGTTTGAGCAGGGTGGGCTTTAGAACAACTGAGGAAAACAAGAAAAGAGGGTTCCACAGAAATGGCATTAGGGCCCCAGGGGCCACTAAGCTCAGTTTTGGGGTCCCCGGTTTTAAGAAGTCAGGGAAAGGGTGGATGATAAGACCTGCTTGATACTCACCTGTCCTACTCCCTCTACCTCAATTATGTATCCTGAGCCACCATGGCTCCTGAGTGCCATGAGTAAAATATCTGGTGGCTTTGGCTCTGTCTTACATTACCTCCTCTTCTAGGGCCTTAGATGCTGAATTATGTGACCTGAACTCATAGGTCTACTTGCTTCCTCACTGAACCAAATAATTAAGAAATGTGCACATTAATGCCCCCAGTTAAAGAAAGCACATAGCTTATCTTCAAAATTTTAAAAGCTTCCTAGGAAGTTACAATTTTGAGGAACAATATAAAACAATACAATGTTTGGCAAATAATAAAACAGTTTACTCAGAAGTTCTAATTTCATGGTTTTAGGTTACTCTCAAATTGAGAGACACACCCTCTTTTGGAGGTCGTAATGGAGCTGTGAAGACTAAAGGTAAAAATATTTACAAGATATTGATTTACAGCAATGAAAGGATTAGCATCCAACCATAAAGTAATGATTAAACATTAACTCCAAAAAACTCTCACCAAGACATTTCTATAAATTAGCCATTCAGGGGAACCAGCAGGCTCAGGGAAGGTTGGTAGCCAAAAAGTTTGCATTCCCAAGATCCAGTACTTACTTGCAAACCCCTAAACTTTCACATGTAAAAAGTCAAGATATTAATATATCTCTCTAACATGAACTTCTCTGTGAAGATCAAATGAAATAATTTAACTTACATCAGAAGCAAAGCAAGTGTAATTTAGTGCAAGTAAGTAAATATGAATCTATTATTACCACTAATACTAAAAATCAAAACCATTCAAAAGCTTGAGATGTCAGTCATTGCCTATATACATACAGCTTTATATGAGAATGAAGACAGCAGAAGTAGGCTCTTCCTCAGGATACTGAACACACAGAGATTATGAAGGGGTGGCCTGCCCCTCCACACCTGTGGGCGTTTCTCGTTAGGTGGAACAAGAGACTTGAGAAAAGAAATGAGACACAGAGACAAAGTATAGAGAAAGAAAAAGTGGGCCCAGGGGACCGGCGCTCAACATACAGCGGACCCACGCTGGCACCAGTCTCTGAGTTCCCTCAGTATTTATTGATCATTATTTTTACCATCAAAGAAAAAGGGAAGTGGCAGGATAATAGGATCATTGTAGGGAGAAGGTCAGCAGTAAGACATATGAATAAAGATCTCTGTGACATAAGTTTAAGGAAAAGTGCTGTGCCTTGATATGCATATGTAAACATCTCCATAAACCTTTTTAGCGCATAAAGAGCAGCATTGCCCTAGCAAGTCCCACCTTTCACCCTAAGGCAGTTTTTCTCCTTTCTCAGTAAATAGAACATACAATCAGGTTTTACACAGAGATGTTCCATTGCCCAGGGACGGGCAGGAGGCAGATTCTTTTCTCTATCTCAACTGCCAAGAGGCTTCTTTCCTCTTATACTAGTCCTCCTCAGCACAGACCCTTCACGGGTGTCAGGCTGGGGGACCATCAAGTCTTTCCCTTCCCACGAGGGCATATTTCAGACTATCACATGGGGAGAAACCTTGGACAATACCTAGCTTCCCTAGGCAGAGGTCCCTGCGACCTTTGGCAGTGTACGTGTCCCTGGGTACTTGAGATTAAGAGAATGGTGATGACTTTTCACAAGCATACTGCCTTCGGGCACTTGTTTAACAAAGCACATCCTGCACAGCCCAAAATCCGTTAAACCTTGAGTCACCACAGCACATGTCTCTTGCAAGGACAAGGTTGGGGGTAGGGTCACAGATTAACAGCATCTCAAATACAGAACAAAATGGAGTCTCTTATGTCTCCTTCTTTCTATATAGACACAGTAACAGTCTGATCTTTCTTTTCCCCACAGATTAGAAGCCATGAAATGATAATATAGCTATGCAAATGAGAAGTTATAACAATTATGCCAATATGGCCAAGTTGATTTTATACTTGATTACAAGCTGACAGAATGATATGCAGTTGAACAGTACTGAGTGTCAGCTGTAAAGTCACATTGCCTGAGTATGAATCCCAACTTTGTGGAACTTTAAACAAGTTCCTTAACTTCTTTGATAGTCATTGGAGCCAGCCTCCATCATGGTTCCCAACGATCTCCACCTCCTGGTATTTATGCACTTGTATAGTGCCCTCCCACGTTGTATCAGGGTTGGTCTGTGTGACCAATAGTACACAGCAGAAGGAATGATATACCTGCCACTTCTGAGGCTAGGTCATAAAAGGCAGCTCAGTTTCCTGCTTAGTTCCTCTCTTGGATCCTTCATTCTAAGGGAAAGTAGCTACCATATTATCCTAAGTATAATTTCGTGCAAGTAAGTAAATCTGGACCTATTATTACTACTAATACTACTAAACAGAACCATTCAAAAGCTTGAGATGTCAGTCATTGCCTGTATACAGCTTTATATAGGAATGAAGGCATCAGCAGTAGGCTCTTCTTTAGAACGTTTAGCACACAGAGATTAGAAGTCATGAAATTATAATATAATTCCCACATGGTGGGGAACTGGGGCCCATACACTAGGGAACTGAAGCCTCTGGCTAACAGTCACATGAGTGAACTTGGAAGGGGATCCTTTAGCTCCAGTCAGGCTTTCAGATAACATCTTGATTACAACCTCATGAGAGACCCTGAGGCAAAACCACCCAACTAAGCCACTCCAAAATTCCTTATACACAGAAACTATGAGATAACAAATATTTATTGTTTTAAGTTCTGAGGCGATTCATTACACAATTATAAATAACTAAAGTATCCCCTCGAAGTTTTTATAAATCTTCTGTAGGAATGGAGAGGGTAATAGTACCTCTCATTCAAAGAGTTGTTCTTCGAGTTAAATGAAAAATACATTGAAAGCCCTCAGCCCCAAATTTAACACTTAATAAAAGTAAATGCATATTCGCTATTATTGTATGCTTGCTTGCCTTCTCTTCCTCAAGTAAGGCACTCCTGCATGTTATTTACAGCCATGTTCTCCATGGGCCTCAGTACTTTCTTCAGTCATAAAATTTGAAAGACACGATCCATCTCCACTCTTTTTATATTATCTTTCTCTGACCATCAACTGGATAAATAGTCTTCATTTTCTCTCTCTTTCTGATCCTCTTTGAGAAGAGAGGCAGAGATTTCTAAGATAGAGAAACTTAAGGCATATGTTATGGCTAGAGAAGCAAAAGCCAAAATAACTGGCCTGAAAAAGACTAACTTGCTGACCTCATGAGCATTCCACAAAGGTTGACAATAGTTAACTGAGCAAGCTGGAGTCAGCTCCAGTTTTTACAGAGCATACTGTTTAGAAATTGTCCCCTGAAATGTACAAAGCTTTCATTCAGGCTCATTTCTGTGCTTTTAAACCTGGAAGAGATCCTGGACTTCCTCAGGCAAACCTCATAGATGCTATCTTTTCTCTCTGATTATTCCTGTCTCCTTCACATTTGGGTTTTCTCTTATTACTGATGGATACTGATGGGTGAGCAGTCAAATTTCCTTTCCACCGAAAGAAGGTGTAGAGGAAATTTACTACTTAAAGCAGTGAAAAGAGCAAAAGAAGAGATATAATTCTATTCCATAATAAAATTCAGTAATAATAAAACTATTTGACAGATAACCAAATATTTCCAATTTCAGCATATAATATAATATAAAAGAAAAAATAAAGAAATCATAAATGCTGCGTGAGAATTTTATTACCCCTAAGCCATGAAGAGTTCTACAATTCCATACAAGTATTTTTATATATTTCTCACTGATTCTTGAAGAAACTGAATGCTTACATATGCAATATCCTCCTATAGTAGGATGATTGAAAAAATTTTAAAACATACAATCATTTATTATATACACAGAAGAGAGTGAACTTTTAATTGTGCTTGGTGAAATGAATAATCTGAATTCAAGGAGTTTTTATTCTTAAATATATGGCAATAGTCCAGTATTAAGCCTCTCTCTCTCTCTGTCTCTCTCTCTTTCTCTCACTCTCTCTCTCTTTCTGGCTCCCCACTCACTAGCCCCCCTCCTGTTCTGGGTGTGTCTAGTTTTGCTAAAGTATGCATTTCATATGGAAATACTTGACCTCTTAAATCAACCTCTTAGGAGATGAACTTGGGTTTGCTTCCTCCTTCCTTTTGGCTGTTTAATGCTTTAGTTTTCCCGTAATTTAGGTATTTGCTTTGTTTTTCTATCAAATTCCTTTCCTTCTTTCCTTCTTCCTTTCCTTTCCCTTCATATTTCCTTTCTCCCTACTTCCTTCCTTTCTTCCTTCTCTGTATTTGTTTACTTGAAAGCTTGATTGACAACATAGAGGGCATTTCTTGGGTGATGACTGACTTTTTTGTAAGGAATGCTGACCTTTATTGTGGCACAGCCCAGGAAAGGTATTGCTGATTTAGTGAAAATGCTGCATTCTTGAGCTTTTATCTTTATTCCTATGATAAGGCAGAAGTGTTAACAAGATGACTTCCCTTTTTTCCTTAAACACACAGACATACAAATTAAGAAATACAGACAAGAAATAACTAGAGTGGTAAATAAATAAAGCCACCATGAAACAACATCTCCACCTGGCTGTCCAAGAGATATCCTTAGCTACCCTCTCCTTCACCTCCCTCTGTTTAACCAGTTACTGAAGTCCAGTCATTCATATTTCTGAGTAGCTCTGGAGCCTCCATATTCTGACCTATACTGTAAGTGCCCTGGGCCATTTCCCTCACTTCCCCCTCCAGTGTTGCTCCATTGCAACTCACCTTCCCACTGTCATGGCCAACAGTTCAGGAGTGCTCAAAACCTCATTCACTGCATCATCTCCAACTTAGAATCAAATTCACTCTCCTCTGGGGCTCTGGATCCTTTCATAATCCCTAACACGGGATGTGATCTCATGTCTCTGTGTTGAAACACAAGACATTCACATTTTCTGGAATATCTTATCTCCAGAAACTGATGTTAACTATTCAAGCTTCTCCACAAAAGAAACTTCTTATAAGAAGTCTCCCGGCTGGGAGCAGTGGCTTACACCTGTCATTCCAGCACTTTGGGAGGCCGAGGTGGACAGATCATGAGGTCAGGAGATAGAGACCATCCTGGCCAACATGGTAAAACCCCATCTCTACTAAAATACAAAAAATAAGCCGAGCATGGTGGTGCGTGCCTGTAGTCCCAGCTACTCGGGAGACTGAGGCAGGAATCCGGGAGGCGGAGACTTTCCCAGAAGTGTTCCTTCTGACCTCCAAAGCAGTTTGCTCAGGCACCTCTAAGTTATCCTTTTGAATCATAAGAGTAGTTATATGGAAACAAGTGAGTCTCTCAGGAAGTCCCCCTCAAGAGACCATTCTTGAAATGTGTTCAAATTTCATTTGGAGAAGACAGCAGGTGCTGTTTAGCAGAAATGGCAAAACAGCTCTCCCCGGCCTGTATACCCTACCTAGCAAAACAAAATCCTCAGAGTTAACTACAGCAAGCCTCAGATCCCTAGGGCATTTCACTGGCCATCTCAAGTGGCTTATCAAAATACAGTATTCCTTTCAACTTGCTTTAACGGAAGTTCTGATAATTACAGTTTTACCCAAACTTCCAGCAATGCTGTGATGCCTCAGTTATGTTTTGGAGACAAACAGGCTAGACAGATTATTTCTATTTATATATATGTGTGTATCCACACATACACATACACACATATATATGTAAAACAAGTCGTATCTGTTTGCATATTCCCACCAGCTTATACAGTTCTTGAGGTCGGGGCCTTTATATTTATATTTATAAAATTTAATCTTTGTATCTGCAGCAACTAACACAGTGCCTGGAACATAGTGTAAGCCTGTAAGCCCTATATTTATCAATTGTACGACTAGCACATTCTTCTCCCACGAGGCTTTGCATGTATGGTTTATACAAAATGTTGCTTTATGAAAATAGTTATATTCTAACAGTCCACAAAAAAGAGTCAAGCTTAAGTGGACTGTCATTTAATGGTATAAAATAGTAGCAATCACTGGTTTCTTCAAATTTCACTAGCAGTAAGTCAACCCATTCAGTTATTTAACCTTTGGCACCTTTGCCCTGGCCTTGAATTGCACAGCAAGCATGGTTTTCATAGCTCCACAAACTAATTCTGAACTGTCATCCTGAAATCTAGATAAGATTCCTTGAGTATGCAAGCACAGACTCTACATTCCTCAGTTGACTAAACCATCCAGAGAGAATCCTTTAACTGGTTAATTTGTTGTGTGTAATCCTGAAATGAAGCAAGTGTTTAAAAGGAAAGTAAGGCCAGGGGAGACTGAAACTAGTAATTCTCACTTGCTTGCATCCTACAGTGAGTATTCCATTATCTGAGTGTTATACATTTAGGCAAGCTAAAAAGACATGAAAGTCTTTAAGTAAAAGAATCCACCAAAACATCACTGATTCCAGCCCCTTCTGAAATATTATCATGTATACCAGCTTTATGATTTAGCTCTGCAATACTACTAAATTGGTCAAATAATTACTTCCCTGTCTCCCCACCCTCCAACTCAATTCTCACCACCCTTGAGGGAAAACAATCTGGGTTCCTCGTGCAACGACTTTTCTCTCAACTGTATTTTGGGGCTTGCTTTCTCATTTTTCCTATCCACTTCAGATATCCTTACTGCTGTCTTTGGGTTCTTTAAACATTGCCTTTTTTCCTTTGCAGATCACACCTAAAAACTTTTCTTAAAAATTATGTGTAAATCTAAAACTTTACAAAGTAAATTTAAAATTGAAATTTTTAAAATCCCGACTCTCCCTAATTTCAGGAAACATGCATTTATCACACATAACAAGACGTGAAAGCGGCAAGAGTTGAAGCCTAAACACTGAAGACCCCGCGAAGTGAATCCAGCTGCCGCTCTGCAAGCAGCAACAACGCCTGCGAAGCCTTCTCAGCTACATCTCGGGGCACTGGTCCAACCTCCCGCAAAATCCCTCGTTTCCCTTCGCGTGGTAAGACGGAGGCTGACCTGAGCTCCAACTGTCCTATCTTTTTCAAATGTTTCAAACTTACTGCCTTTGTTCAGCAGAACCACGGGCACGGTGATGATGGTGACAAGCGCAGCAGCACCCAGCAGTCCCAGGAGAACCTTCCACGTTGTCTGCAAGCCGGGCAGATCAAGTCCAATTAGAGGTAAGCGTGTGGCCCCAGTTTCCGTAGGAGGGTCGGAGCTGCTCCAGAGGCAGCAGGATTTGCAGGTGGGAGTGCGTTAGAAGAGGGACACCGTGGACTGGGGGTGGGGGTGGCGTCTGGAGTGCGCCAGTCGGAGTTCTCTAAGGCGGGTGCCCTTGAACTTGTGCCTTCAGAGCACATTAGTGTTGGTTTCTCTACCCCTGCCTGAGTTCAGGCCTGCGATTTGTGGGTGGCTTTCCGGGACATTTAAAGCTCTACGCCAGGGTCCTAGCAGAAACCAGAGTCCGAGAGCTAAGAGAGAGCTCTGGGGCGTCCCTTCACCTGTCAGAGTGTAGTCTTGGGGCTTCCGCCTAAGGGAAGTCCCTGCTCCGGTTTCGCCAGCTTTTGGGCCATTTGGGGAGTTTGGCGAAGGGGATCCCCACAGCTCGCCCCGTGGGCTGGGGAAGTGCATGGCGCGGAACTCACCTTCATCATCGGCGTCTCCTCGGAAGTGTGCGTTCAGTGAAGGAGCGCAAGCAGAAGTCACAGCGGGCGGCGGAGAGGCGCGTCCTGCTCCGCTGCTCCGGGCGGTGGAGTCACTCGCCGCTGGCAAGTTTCGGCCCCGAGTTAAACATTAGTGAGCGCCCAGCCCGCAGGGTATAAAGGCGCCTCGCGTAGGCTGCTGGACAGGCGGCGCGGGAGCAGGCGCGCGGGGCGCGGGGCACGGGCATCCCGGCCGGGGGGAGCCCGCGAGGGCCCCTTGAGGGCGGTGCGGGGCGCTGGGCGGCAGCCGGGGCGCTGGGTGGGGGCCCAGAGGAGCCGTGGGGGAGGGGAAAGGGCGCGCGGCCTCAGATGCGCAGACCCTGGGTCGGCGACGCGGGGACCCTGTTCCCTCTTAGCTGAAAAGGACGTCGGCGTTCAGCTCCTCCAACCTCGCGTGGACAGGTGAGGGACCGAGGCCCAGAGAGGGCAGGGGGCTTTGGTAAACTCACACAGCTCACCACTGGCAACTGAAACTAAAACCCAGGCCTCCGTCTCTTGCCAGTGAAAGTTATGTTAGGAGGCAGTGAGGTGTCTAAAGCTGTATGAAAGGCAAAGAGAAAAGGTGATTGTTCCCTCATGAATGGCCCTTGGAAGCTGAGTATCTGGATTCACCCTCCCCAGAGAATTTCCCGATTGTCTTGCAGGCTTACACACTCATCAAGATGCCAAAAATAATGACAGTAACACGTATGTGGAACTTGACTTTTTCCCAGGTGCTGCTCTAAGCATTTACTGTGTTTGTTTTACAGGAAGGAAGCCTGTGCACAGAGAATAAAAAACTTGGCCAAGCTATTCAGCTAGGAAGTTGTAGATCCTAAATTAGGAGTTCAAGGTCTTAATGGCTAGTCTATGCGGCCTCTCATCGTTCAGTCCTTTTCAAGGGTTTTGGAGAAGAGTAAAAGATCAGGTATGGCTTCTCCCTCCCCCAGCTCCCTGTTATTATTCCCTGAAGGGTTATTCATTCGTTCATTCATTCCTACATCCTCCCATTTATTCCACTCATCCACAGATGTTTGAGAGGTTACAATGTGCCAGCCTCTCTTCCAGGTACTGGAGATAAAGTGGGACAAGAGAGGTGAGGTCTGGACCCTTGGCACTTTCACGATAAAATACACAGGTAAACATTTGCCTTTAGTGCCCCCCCCCCCATTGATTACTTCCACTCTTGCAGATAAGAGGATCAGGCCTTTTCAGCTTGTCCACTGGAGCTGAAAAGCAAAGCCTCTCTATCAGTAGAGGTAAAAGATTAAGAATGCAGAGTCCTATGGGGCATTACCACATGATTATGAATTAATTCAATTTTCCATCTTTTATTTCCAATCCAGACATTGCTTTTGAACTCAGTCATGTTTTCCCCTTGCCCACTAGTTGCTTGTGATACATCAGTATCCTCACTCACCCCCAACTCCAGAGGCTGAAACTGACTCTCCTCCTCCCTCTTCCAACTGCTGATGAAGGTGAGTCAATGGTGTTACTGGACCTGTGAGCTGATGCTGTGAAGAGAGGCCATCTAACACGGACTACGGGGAATGGTGCCACAGGGGCCTCAGTGCTGCCCTTTGCTCTCAGCATTTTGCTCACTCAGCATTGGTGGTAGCCACATCAGCCTCGGTGAAGGAAGTCCAGAGAGTTGAGCCTGTGCTTCACCTCCATGCTAGCACCATGGCACTCACTGTACATTCAGCAAGCTCCAAGGAAGCTAACAGGAGGCTGGCTGACATCCACGGGACAGGTCAATTTGTTCTCTGGAGGGCACTCCATGAGACGCAAATATCTTCACACCCTGTGCCCATTTCAAGAGACTCTTTCACATGCCTCCCCCACCTTGACCTCTGTGTCACCAGTCTTTCAATCTTGTTTTTTCCAAATCCTTAAGGTAGCAGCTGGCCAACACATTAGCCACCACTGATGAGTCAGTGTAGATCTTACATCAGGCCATCTCTTTTTCCTTGCAAAATAGAAAAGCAGATGTTCTGCTCAGAATTCTGTTTGTTGGTAAGATTTCCCCTTCTGCTGTGCTTCAGGACATCCCTGGGAGGGACTCTGATGCAGCAGCCATCTACTTATTGCTAGTGCCAGCTTACTTTGTGTAACTTTGACTCCTTTCCCTCATCTGTTGCCTGGTTATAGGAACCTCCTTGTGAAGCTATAGGTGTGCACTGAGAGACATTGAGGCAGTGGGAGAAGGCATCATAGAGTCTAAGTTTTCTGCTAGTCTGAGTTTCTTGTGTCTTGTGGACCTGATGGGCTTATCTCCTTTATCATGTAGATACAATTTTCACTTAATAATAGAATGTTCCTGCAAATGCCCAATTTTATCATGTGGTGTATTAGGCGACACTCAGTTCATCAGGGTAGCTAGGTTGTGCAGTTACTTGGTGTTATGGTGTTATGGATTGAATTGTGTCTCCCCAGAAGGTATATTAGAATCCTAACCTTTAGGACTTCAGAGTGTGACATTATTTGAATATAGGGTCTTTACAGAGTTAATCAATTTAAAATGAAGTCACTAGGGTGGGCCCCAATCCAATATGACTGATAATCTTATAAAAAGGAGAGATTTGGATACAGAGAGAGACAGAGTGAAGATGATGTGAAGAAACACAGGAAAACATGGCAGCTACAAGCCAAGGAGAAGCTTGCCGTATGTGTTCATCTGTTCTCATGCTGCTAATAAAGATATACCTGAGACTGGGTAATTTATAAAAGACAGAGTTAATTGACTCACACTTCCACATGCTGGGGAGTCACAATCATGGCTGAAGGCAAGTGAGGAGCAAAGTCGTGTCTTACATGATGGCAGGCAAGAGAGCTTGTGTAGGGGAACTCCCCTTTGTAAAATCACCAGATCTTATGAGACTTATTCACTATCACAAGAACAGCACAGGAAAGACATACCCTCATGATTCATTTACCTCCTACTAGGTCCCTCCCACAATACATGGGAATCATGGGAGCTACAATTCAAGATCAGATTTGGGTGAGGACACCACCAAACCATATCATTCCACCCCTGGTCCCTGCCAAATCTCATGTCCTCACATTTGAAAACCAATCATGCCATGCTAACAGTCCCCCAAGTCTTAACTCATTTCAGCATTGACTCAAAAATCCACAGTCCAAAGTTTCATCTGAGACAAGGCAAGTTCATTCCGCCTATGACTCTGTAAAATCAAAAGCAAGTTAGTTACTTCCTAGATATAATGGGGTTATAGGCATTGGGTAAATACAACCATTCCAAATGGGAGAAACTGGTCAAAATGAAGGGGCTACAAGTGCCATGCAAATCCAAAATCCAGCGAGGCAGTCAAATCTTAAAGCTCCAAAATGATTCCTTTGACTCCATGTGAGCATCCAAGTCATGCTGATGCAAGAGGTGGGTTCCCATTGTCTTGGGCAGCTCTGCCCCTGTGGTTTTGCGGGATTCAAGCCCCCTCCTGGCTGCTTTCACAGGCTGGCATTGAGTATATGTGGTTTTTCCAGGTACATGGAACAAGCTGTTCCTGGATCTAACATTCTGGGGTCTGGAGGACGGTGGCCCTCTTCTCACAGCTCCACTAGGCAGTGCCCCAGAGGAGACTCTGTGTAGGGGCTCATATCCCACATTTCCCTTCTGCACTGCCCTAGTAGAGATTCTCTGTGATGGTTCTGCTCCTACAGTACACCTCTGCCTGGGCATCTGGGAGTTTACATTCATCCTCTGAAATCTAGGCATAGGTCCCCAAACCTCAATTCTTGACTTCTGTGCACCCACATGCCCAACACCACATGTAAGCTGCCAAGGCATGGGGCTTGCTTCTCTGAAGCAATGGCTTGAGCTCTACATTGGTCCCTTTTAGCCACAGCTGGGACACAGGGCACCAAGTCCCAAGGCTGCACAAAGCAGTAAGGCCCTGGGCCTAGCCCATGAAACCGTTTTTGTCTCCTAGGCCTCCTGGCTTATGATGGGAGGGGCTGCATAAAGTCCTCTGACTTGCCATGGAGACATTGTCCCCATTGTTTTAGTGATTAGCATTTGGCTCCTCGTTTCTGCAGGCAGCTTGAATTTCTCCTCAGAAAATGGGGTTTTCATTTCAATTGCATCATCAGGCTGCAAATTTTCCAAACTTTTATGCTCTGCTTCCCTTTTAAATGTAAGTTCCAATTCCACACCATTTCTTTGTTAATGCATAAAACTGAATGCTTTTAACAGTACCCAAGTCACCTCTTGAATGCTTTGCCGCTTAGAAATTTTTGCCAGATACCCTAAATAATCTCTCTCTAGTTCAAAGTTCCACAGATCTCTAGGGCAGAGGCAAAATGCCACCAGTCTCTTTGCTTAAACATAGCAAGAGTCACCACTGCTCCAGTTCTTAACAAGTTCCTCACCTGCATGAGACCACCTCAACCTGGACTTTATTGTCCATATCACTATCAGCATTTTGGCCAAAGCCATTTGACAAGTTTCTAGGAAGTTCCAAACTTTCCCACATCTTCCTGTCTTCTTCTGAGCCCTTCAAACTGTTCCAACCTTTGCCTGTTACCTGGTTCCAAAGTCTCTTCCACATTTTTGGGTATCTTTACAGGAGCACCCCACTCCTGGTACCAGTTTACTGTATTAGTCTGTTCTCAACACTGCTAATAAAGACATACCCAAGACTGGGTAATTTATAAAGGAAAGAGGCTTAATTGACTCACAGTTCCACATGTCTGGGGAGGCCTTACAATCGTGGCTGAAGGCAAATGAGGGGCAAAGTCATGCCTTACATGGCGGCAGGCAAGAGAGCTTGTGTAAGGGAGTGCCCCTTTATAAAACCATCAGATCTCGTGAGACTTATTCACCGTCATGAGAACAACATGGGAAAGACCTGTCCCCCATGATTCAATTACCTCCCACTGGGTCACTCCCACAACATGTGGGAATTATGGGAGTTACAATTCAAGATGAGATTTGGGTGAGGACACAGCCAAACCATATCACAGTGGATCTTTCTTTGTCTCATAGTCCTCAAAAGGAACCAATCCTGTGATCTATCAATTTTGAATTTATAGCTCCTAGAACTGAGAGATAATAAATTTCTGTTGTTTAAGCCACCCAGTTTGTGGTACTTTGTTACAGCAGTCCTAGTGAATGAATGAATATACTAGATCCATGATCATGCAGTCTCTACAGGAGCCCAGTAGCAAGAGAGTTGCTGCTTTTTAAGTAGTGAATTGTCATTGGTTATTGTAGGCAGCCTCCAAGATGGCCCCTAAAGTTTTGGAAGTAATTTATTATGCAACAATAGGTAACTAATAAATTGGCAAAGAGTATATGACTTTGCTCTAAGACTCATATATCTTCTGTGATTCTCCCACTGGGGCTTGCCAGAGGCTTCATACAGTATCTCCGGCTGCCACATACATTTTAAGTAAGTATTGTGCTTGTTAGGTCATAAGATCCAAGTACAACTTGCACTATAGCTTAAACATGCAGAGCCCTTTTTTTGCTCCAGGATCCATTCAAAACAGACAGCCTCATAAGTTGCTGAGTAAATGATTGGAGAAGTATAGCCAAACATAGTATATGGTGTCTCCAAAATACAAAGAGTTCTGACATATAGTGCTCCTCTTCATGGTGGATGTACAAGGTGTAGTGACTTGTCTTTCACATTAGAAAGGATACCTTGACATGTTCCGGACCACTGAAGCTGTTGAAACTTTGCAAATTTTCCATGGATTTTATTCTCTACCCTCTGTCCACATTTGTCTTACTAAAGAATGTAAGGAACTTTCTACTTCTTGTTCCTCAGGTCCATGTAGCATAGTCATCAATGTAGTGGACTAATATGGGTCTGTGGGATGGCAAGATGATCAAGGTCTTTGGAGATTTTAATATGACAGAAAGCAAGAGTTGTCACAGCCCTGGAATAAGATGGTGAAAATACACTGCTGTTCCTTCCAGGTGAAGGCACATTATTTTAGATACTTCTTACTTATTTGACTCAAGAAAAAAGTGTTTGCAGGTGAACAGCTCAGAGGCCCATGTTGTTTGATTCAGTAAAGTCACTCATCTGAAATGACAACTGAGCTATTTTCCATAATCCATCCTAGTTTTGCACAAGCTAAATGTGAAAGTTAATTAAGTATGGGATGGGGGAAACAGCACCTCTGCATCTTTCAGATTTTTACATAGTGGCACTAATTTCTGCACTTAGGGATGCAGTATTACTTTTAGTTTTCCACATTGTTGTGCAGGGGCAGTACCAGGGTCTTTCACTTGGTCTTTCCTACCTTAATGTCCCTTCTTGGGTCAGGGGATACATGAGCAAAGAAAAGTAGGAAGGCTCTAAGAGCTGCAAAAAAGCAAATAGATAGATTCTCCCCTAGTGCCTCCAGAAGGAACAGAGCCTTGGTGATGCCTTGATTTTAGCCCAGGAAGACCTATTTCAGACTGTGACTCCTAGAGCTGTAAGTTAATAGATTTATGTTATTGTATGCCACTCAGTTTATGGTAACTTGTTACCGCAGCAATTGGAAACCTAACATAAAGCAGGACAACAGTGATGTTTTTAACTCCAAAAAAATTGGCACAAACCCAGGGCTCATATTTAATAACTCCAGGGAGGTCTGATAATGTCCCTTTCCATGGGGCATTTTCAAACTTGGCTGTAAGTCATATGTCAGGTGTGTACTGTGACAGCATTTCAGAGTACCTCCTGAAAAGATCTGACCTCCATTTCAAACAAGGCTTTCTGGGTCTATTAACTGGTTTGAGTCTGAGAACTTGGTGAGAGGCCATTTATTACTACTGTGAAAACTTAAGTCAAATATCTGCCCATCACACCTAGAATTACTTTAATTATTTAAATCAAGCTATAATTTAGAATGCTACCTACTGACTTCATTCTTAAGTATCTCATGATAAATGAGCCACCACCATAGAAGTCAAGTGCCCTGATTATCATATTGTTCCTGCCACTGTTTATGGCAATATCCCCTTTAGAGAACCTGAGTCTTGGAGTTGGGGTTACCTAGGGTGAACTGTAGCCTTGAAGGGATTCAGCCACTGCCAGATTGCAGCACAACAAAGCAGATAAAAAGCTTAAGGAGTAAATACCTCAGTCTTTCTCTCTCCTTTCAGTATCTTGCTGGTGCTTCCCATCTGTTGAGCCCAATAAAGACAGAGGACTAAGGAGCCTGGCTAATAGAGAATATATATTCAGGGATCAACCCTGCAAGGCTGTGCAATGCAGGGAATAGAAGGGTGGAGAATGGATAGAGGGAGGGGGAATTTGAAAAAGAGCCACATAACCAGGCAACTCCATATAGTACTTATTATTTGCTAAACTGTCTCCTTATGGGGACTGGAAATGTTCCCTTTATTCCTTTGTCTTCTCATCTATCATTCTCTCCAGTGCCTAATAAAGTGCCTGAAATATATTAGTAGTCAGTAACTGTTGGTTAAATAAATTAAAACATGAAATGATAACTGAAGAAAAGTTCAGATCAAATCCTTCTCTGTGTTCTTGGGGGCTGGAACTGGAAGACAGAAAGAAATAGGATCTTGTATGTGAAGAGATGGCAGGGTGGAGGGTGGGGAGGTAAGGTGTGGTGGGGAACAGGGAGGGAAAGGAACAGACTTACTTCTTGTCCTCAGTTCTGAAGGATTAGTAAAGGACAATACAAAGGTACTTATTTGTTCCTTTGATCAGTGAACATTTGCCCTCCTCCTAATCACAAGTAGCTGCTCTACCTATGTGGGAATGACTTCCTGCAGTCTTAGTGCCAAACCCCACATTTCACCTCCTTTGGACTGAAGATCAAGTCTCACATCTTCCATGTTATCTTCACCATCTGTTTTTGATTTATTTTCTCTTTTCCCTACCAACCATACTCGGGAAGATTACGCTGCTTGTGTTCCAGGTTGAAGCAACCTTTAACAAAATTTATTTCTACCAAGAGATATGTATTAATAGATGGCAACTAGCTAGCTAGATCATCCTATGGATTTTGATAGATGAAAGGAAGTTTCAGGCCCAAGGGATAACACAAATAAGGGCTTGAGTAAGAAAGCTGGAAGATTTTTAGGGAATACGTATTACTTTCATTTTGCCAGGATATAGAGTATTCAAAAAAGTATTGGGAAATGAAAGTTGGTCATGGACATATTCCTGTCTTAAGTTCAATATTCACTATGTACCAAGGAGCCACTGAATTTTTTTTTTCTTTTCTTTTTCTTTTCAGGCAGAGTCTTGCTCTGTCGCCCAGGCTGTAGTGCAGTGGTGCGATCTCTGCTCCCTGCAAGCTCTGCCTCCCGGGTTCACATCATTCTCCTGCCTCAGTCTCCTGAGTAGGTGGGACTATAGGCACCCACCACCTCGCCAAGCTAATTTTTTTGTATTTTCAGTAGAGATGGAGTTTCACCGTGTTAGCCAGGATGGTCTCGATCTCCTGACCTCGTGATCCGCCCGCCTCAGCCTCCCAAAGTGCTGGGATTACAGGCGTGAGCCACCGCGCCCGGCCGCCACTGAAGCTTTACCTGGAAAAGAAACCCAATGAGACTTATACTTTAGATAAAAGCAAACAAACAAACAAACAAACAAACCAGGCAATAGTGTCTGTTGGATGGAATGAGAAAGGGAAGAACTTAAATTGGGGTGAGAGTCAGTAAACTCTTCGTGTTAGAAAATTAATTGGGTAAGTGCCTCTCTGCAAAGTTTGTTGTACAAGCATGTAAACCATGCTTATTTATTCTTGTTGAAATATGACTCTAAAAACTGTTTCTCAGCTATGGTCATGGTGTTTTCCTTGACCCAATTATCAGTGATACCAAATGAGGGGTTTTCTAACAGCACTCCATAAAGAAGTGCTTTTTCTACCTTTTAGACTAGAACCCAGTCGAGGGGTAAGGGCACTTTTGTGCTCCTCTTTGGATGGTATCCTTTGGATATTCTGTGGGTTTTGCAATTTGAAGAATTTGCTTATATTAATCCCTGACTTATGGAAAAAAAATATGACTTAATGAAGAGAACGTGTTTAAAAACCCGTGGAGCCTGATTCCACAACATGTCTGTAGCTATAATGATGTCTTCTCCTTAGTGTTCTCCAAACTGTGAACATGGGCTAGATGTGGTGGCAGGATAGGGGAGCCAGAGATCACGTCCAACCCCCCTGTAGCTCTTATGTTGCTCTTCTAGATTCAGCCATAGAGCTGAATCTAGAAACCAAATTGATATCAGGCAGATTAACAAGAGAAAAGCAAACAGATGTTACTGGTTTTTCATGTACATGGGGATCTTCACAAGCGATTGAAGTCTGAAGTGGCCAAAGCAAGATACTTTCTTACTTTTTAGACAAAGAATAACAAATCTGAGAAGAAATCACAGGACAAAGGGAATCTGACTAAGAGCAGTACATTTCTAGGGGAGTCACTAGGAGATATATGAGGGGAGGATGTAAACCTACTGGAAGATAAGGGCTACTTCATTCAGTATATTTATTCAGGTTCATTGCAGCCTCCGATCCCCAGTCTCTGTTGACAAGGGCTATTTTCTTGCTCCAGTAAGAAAATATTCCTCCCACAGTAAGAAATATTTCTGTTTTCTTGCTCCAGCAAGAAATATTCCTTCCAGAGGAATCTACGGCTTGCCACAAGCAGGAAAAGACAGGTCAACTAGCCCTTTCTGATGCTACAATTCTCCCAATGCTTTCAGCTTGAAATAATCAATATACCAATTTGACATATTTTGGGATGACATATCCTTCACTCCTCCATTTCCCCTGTCTGAAACGTCACTAGTCGTTTCCAACATTAAAAGCTGAGGTGGTGGCTGTGGAAAGAAATGACAAGTTGGTAGCTGTGTCATAAGGATTTCAAAACCAGAAAACAACCAATCTAAGCATTGTTCCCCACATTGCATTAAACCAGCCTCCTAATCCTGGGAAAAGTGCTATCCAATAAAATGGTTTAGCCTTATTTATTTGATAAAGAGTATTTGTCTTGTCTTTAAATGGTACAGATTAGGCTCTATTTGTCCCCAAGGATTTACATAGAAGCAGTGTTCTTCTCTAGTGTTTGTCAATGCATCAAGGACATGGGGATTCTGAAATACAGCAATGGCTATATATCAGCTTCTGACTGGAGTGCTTTCAATGCTTGCATAGAAATACTGAGCTCTCATTCTATAACTATGGAAAGATTTAGAATTGCTTTTTTAATCTCATATACTCCAGTGCTTGGGAAAGAAGCTCTCAATATTGAAAAGAACTTAGAATTGTGATATAAACATGAGTTTTGAATAGTACATCTAGTACATTTGTGTGGTACCACTTTATAAACAAAAGAGCCCAAGTTTGTAATTTGGCTAGCATTTAAAGTAGGGTACCTGGAGACAGAGGTGTTAAATATATGAGTCCACATTGCCTGGACCATCTAGGTGGGAATCCTTCATATACCTTGTTACCACACAAGAAAAAAGGCCAGTATTGTTCACAAATAAGGTCAGAGTGCAATATGTGACACCACAGGTTGGGGTTTATTGCACCTTGTTTTCTAGCATATTGACATCTGCTCACGTCTATCCTCCATGAGTTCTGTCAGTCCATAGGAATGCAAAAGGTTGTGAAATATCTGATATAGGAGGCTGTTCAGTTTTGGCAGCTATAAGGCTTAATTTTATTAAGCCAAGTCAGTCTAGAATTTTGATCAATTTATTTGTAATCTTTGGTGTCTGCTAGCCTAATGAGTCTCCCCAAGTTACACAGGGCTGACTTTGGAAGTTTTTATAACATCTGGTGATTTGGCAAGTGTTTGTATCATAAGAGTCAGTGTCAGAGCTGCTTATGACCTTCATGAAAGGCTGAAGGGTGCCATGGGCGGAATCAAATCACAGGCTTTGACTGCAATGCCTCATTGGTATGTTACTTAAGAAAAGTCCAGCATTATCCCTGCTTATATTGCAGAGGGAAAAATTCCTTTCTAACGACTTTATTAGAGCAAGGACAGTCTTTGAGCTCTTACAGAGATTCCTCTGTGTCCAACTGACTCAATGAAAGGAAAAATAATGTGTTGTTGTTTAGGTGGTGAATGCCATACCTTGACATACATTCATTCTCCAAACTTGATCCACTGGACACTTGAATTGTCAGGAACAAAAATAAGTTCAGGGTTTTTCTCTGCATAATCTAGATGTTGACATAATCAATAGTCAGACTGATTAGTTATCGTAGCCAGGGTTTGGAAGACTGGTACAAAGAGATGCTGCATCTCTGCCTGACCTATTGGAAAAATAGTGAGGGCTAATAAGAGCGAGACACAGTTTGAAGAAAGGTGGTAGTGGAGGAGCAAAGGGAGGATAGGTAGAGGGAGACAGTTTTCAGTCAGCTTTTAAAGTAGGCTATCAACAAATGGGGGTGGGAAGCATTTGTCACAAGGAAGAGATTTTTGTATATTTGCTTGTTTGTTTGTTTTAAGGAAGAGTATTAGGGAGACTTAAAAGGGGGGAGAAAATAGGTGGGAGTAAAATTTCTTCATCCCTGGTCTTGGGAAAAACTGTCTACTTTGCAAAAAATGCCATCTGCTTCTGGGGCCTGGGAATTAGCCCTTGAAATCCTTACTTTACGGTCACCTGTAGCGGTGATCTTTCAATTGACTTGGACGTTTTGATCAGGATCTAGCTTGGGGTCACTTGTTTCGTGAACTCAGGAGGGTTTTTCTTTTAATGGCAGCATAGATAGTCAGCTGTACCTCATAAGGGCCTTCCCAGTGAAATGACAGTGTGTGCTTTTCTCTAAAAATGTTGATGGACTCTCAGTCTCCTGGTTGAAAAGGATAGCAAGGCTTGTCAGTTGGCAGAGGCCACATCCTTTTTACTTGATGGTGATATGCTCCAAGTATATCAGTGAGTGCCTGTACATAGCTAGACATAACATCACATTGTTTACTTAAATCCACATACAGTCTATTCAGTCTAAGAATGGAAGGTTTAGAGATGCCAGTAGGCATAGGGTAGCCAAACACTATTTCAAAAGGGGTTAATCCATATTTTCTATTTGGAGTATTTTGCCTTTTTATAAGGGCCAGGGGTAATGCTTCTGGCAATTTAAGTCCAATTTCTCTAAAATCTTTTTCTAAAGTCCATTTAATGTCTAGATTTGCCTTCAGGATTGGGGATAGTATGGGGTATGAAATTTTAGTGAATACCCCAGAGTTTTTGCAAGCAAGTGGTTTATCTCTGCTGTAAAATGAGTTCCTTAAAATCCATAAAATGATGTGAAAGCAAGGAATAATCTGTTATTCATTTCTTCACCATTGTTGTGGTATTAACTTGTCTAATCCAATAGCATTCAGTCCACCCACTACACATACAGACAATAACCAAACCATGAGAAAAGCCTAAAGCTGGAAGTGAATCTATAAAGTCTATCTGGAGTTCTGCAAGGGAAGTATGAGCCTTGGAGAACTTGCTCAGGAATGTTGGTTTCTTGCAGAGATGTGGTGAGAGTTACAAGTCATGCACTAGAAAGTAATTTGGTCAGAAATTTTGTGGCTCCCAGGGCAATTATAGATCCCAATTATCTTTTAGAACCTAAATCATCCCATATCTGCATATATATATACACACATATATATACACACACACACATATATATATATCCCATCTGATGATCACTAATATCAGCCAAAGATAAAGGCAAGTTTACAAACTGGGTGGAAAAAGAATCAGGGGGCCTGTTTTTGGCTGCACAGTTAACAGCCTTGTCTGCCCTATCATCTCCTTAAGACACACTATCAGTCTCCTTAGTGTGGGCTGGACAATGAACATTGGCCATTTTAGCAGGAAGATGAATAGCCTGTCATAAGGCAGTCAGTGTATGTTCACTGGCAATAGGTGCACCAGCATAGGTTAGCAGTTCACAGAGTGGCCAGGTTGTGCCAACAGCATGGCAGACTCTGAGAGCATATGTGGAGTCAGCGTGGATACTGGCCGTTGTTCCTTTTGCCAGTGTGCACATCCTTCACTCGTTCAGTAGCATGTGTTTATAAGACAGGGATTGGGATCAGGGTGGAGTGGTGGAGCTGCACTGTAGTTGCCATGATTTAGGGAAAGAAGTAGCAAGGACCAGTAGCAAGGACCAGAACAGGGCTGGGGGCAGGCCTCAAACTATACTAAAAAGAGACAGCTAATTTGCCAAGCCAGGGAACACTTATTCTTTCTTGAGTGGTGGATCACATAATCAGAAAACCGTATATAAGAGGGCCTCCTAATTTTTATGTGTGCTGATTTGTGAATAACAATAATCAAGGAATGAGAGTTCGTGCTTATTATTGGATTAGAGTGAAAAATGTCTGTCATCCATTTCTTTTTAAAAAAAATTAGTGGTGAAATACACATAACATTTATCATCTTAACCATTTTTCAGTGTACAGTTTTTTTTTTTAATGAGAGCAATCTAAAGCTTATAATGTAATTTTGGTGAATTAAACATAGAGCTTAAAATTATTCATCTAGGACTCCCCTTTTTCTTGGCAAGATGGCAGAGTATGACTTAACTACTCACATCATATCTCTTTTGAACTGGCATCTTGTTTCTGCTGCTTGAGTTGCTCTTTATAAAGGAAATATAAGAGGGAAAATGATAAATACATGGGAAGTTGAGTCTTCCTAGTGACATCGTATAGTAGCTTTTGCTCCAGTGTATGCAAATACCTTTATTCTAGTGAGATTCCTCATGCTTTGAGAGGAGAAATGACAATAGTTGTAGTCTTTCAAATAAAAACAGTACCAATTGGAAAGATGTTTGGAGAGCCAGAAATTACAAGGCAAATGCAGTCCAATGGGAACGGTCAGATGCTGTTTGGCTCCCGAGCTGAAAAATACAGTTTTGGGTGGAAGCATTTACTTAGGTTCTGCAGACTGTTTCTCAGTGTTTTTTTCTTTTCTTTCTTTTCTTTCTTTTTTTTTTTTTTGGCAGAGTCTTGCTCTGTCGCCCAGGCTGGAGTGCAATGGCGCATCTCGGCTCACTGCAAGCTCTGCCTCCCGGGTTCACGCCATTCTCCTGCCTCAGCCTCCCAGTAGCTGGGACTACAGGCGCGCACCACCACGCCCGGCTAATTTTTTGTATTTTTGGTAGAGACAGGGTTTCACCGTGTTAGCCAGGATGGTCTTGATCTCCTCACCTCGTGATCCGCCCGCCTCGTTCTCCCAAAGTGCTGGGATTATAGGCGTGAGCCACCGCACCCGGCGTTTCAGTGTTTTTTTTTTTTTTTTTTGCTCGTTTGTTTGGTCTGTTTTGTTTCGTTTGTTTGTTTGTTTGTTTTGTTTTTAATTTATTCTCTACACTAACCTCCCTGACCCAAGCATTTTTGTTTTTTATTTTTTTGAGACAGTCTCCCTCTGTCGCCCAGGCTGGAGTGCAGCGGCCCGATCTCAGCTCACTGTAACCTCTGCCACCGGGTTCACACCATTCTCCTGCCTCAGCCTCCCGAGTAGCTGGGACTACAGGCGCCTGCCAACACGCCCAGCTGACTTTTTATAGTTTTAGTAGAGACAGGGTTTCACCATTTTAGCCAGGATGGTCTCGATCTCCTGACCTCGTGATCCACCCACCTCGGCCTCCCAAAGTGCTGGGATTACAGACCCAAGCATTTTTTAGACTTTTTTTTCTCCTGCTCATCCTCCATGAAATTTTAATAGCACAGATATACTCTATTGTATTTATATTTATGCACTATGTGGAATACATATATATATACACACACACACACACACACATATATATATTTATATTTATTCTGTGCTTCACTTGTAGGGAGAGTGATGCTTTTGCCCTCAATAACCAATTTTCATTCCTTGGGGGCAATATTGCCCTTATTCAGAATGCATGCTCTGGAGACACATGCGCTTCCAGCACGAACGTGTCAGTGACTCAGGATCAGCTGAGTATCACTGCTCTTTTAGAGTGCTGCTTCCAGCACATGATAGAAATACTGAATTCATTCTGGGAAAGCGCATCTCTGAAACATTTTTTGGTTTGTTCGCTTGTTTGTTTGAGATGGAGTTTCTCTCTGCTGCCCAGGCTGGAGTGCAGTGATGTGACCTTGGCTGATTGCAACCTCCACCTCCCAGGTTCAAGTGATTCTTTTGCCTCTGCCTCCCGAGTAACTGGGATTACAGGCATCTGCCACCACATCCAGCTAATTTTTATATATTTAGTAGAGACAGGGTTTCGCCACGTTGACCAGGCTGGTCTGGAACCCTTGACCTCAAGTGATCCACCCGCTTTGGCCTCCCAAAGTACTGGGATTAAAGGCACGAGCCACCACACCTGGCCTCATCTCTGAAATCTTAATGCTGAGAGACTGAATATGCAAACAGTCAGTGGCCAGACTGTACCTGACAACTGGACTTTGCCCCACAACCTCTATTGCAATCAGCCCAGAATAGTCAGGATTATAAACTTTGCTTCTAACTCAGGACTAACCAGAAAAAGATTTCTATGCTCCCCACATTCTAACTCAGGACCAACCAGAAAAAGATTTCTATGCTCCCCACACCAATCTCGTCAGATGTCCTGCTTTTAGTTAGCCTACCTCCTATTTCTTATGCCGACAGGCTTTGATCAGAACACACCTGAACCCTTTCCTGTTTTATCTATAAATCTTTCCCCCTGCCCTTCCTGCCTTTGAATCTCTGCCACCTGCTAAGTGATGGTGACTGACTCCCTTGCTACAGTAAACATTGAAAAAGTAACCCTGTTTGTTCTCATTTGGGTGGTTTTCATTTATTTCCACAATGCAAAATGGGGATGCAGCCATGCAAGGTCTCACACATTTAAGACACCCTTGATAATAATTGTTACACTCCAGTGTTGTGGCAACAAACATGTCTCATTCGTTGGTCTCTGTTGTTTTCAACTACCCCTACTGTGTTACCATTATTTATCTCACCCTTTTCAGCCACAGTATTTTAATAATTCAGATGATGTGTCTCTGCTATTTGACTACAGTAGCCATAATAGTCAAAGGTGCTTGGAAATGCAGGAAGTTGGTAAAAGACCTAGTCAAAGTCTTTCAAAGGAAATCCTACACATAGAAACCCTACTACTGAGCTGGTTAAATGCTTTACTTTGATGGTGACCAGAGAAAACACCCATGCTCAAATGTCTACTTTTTGAGGATTTCATTAGAAATATTTGTATATTTATATTTGAGACTTTCTGATATATCCACCAGAGTATTAGGATTAGTATGTTGGCAGATAAACTAAAAGTGGTCTCAGGAGAAGCCGAGGGATGACTCATACTTATTGAGAAGTTACTGTGCCAGGAAATGTCTTGGGAATATTAAGTTGAACAAATCAGGAGCATCTCCAGGATTACAGTTTACAAACCAGTTTATAGTTGTTAATCCATCTGAGCTTGCTAGCGAAACAACACAAGACTAAGTCCCAGATAACTAGGCTTTACTGCCCCCAACCCCAACCCCACATAAGCATTTTTCAGAGGAAGTGGAGGGAGGAGATTAGAATTCCTGGAGGCCACATTAATCCACTGGGCTATGGATCTGATGTTCAGAGTGAAGTGGTCCTCCTGGCTCCATCCTGTAAGTGTCCTGTTTCCCTCCTAGGTCCTGCCATCTCTTTTTCAATGGCTCTTTTATGCCAAGAATCCCCTTCTGTAGTATTTCCTTCCAACCAGTCCCCCTCCAAAGGCCCAACCTCTTCCTCCCTTTCTCTGCTATCAAACTTCATATTCTAACCTATTTCATTTTTTTAAGATTCCATATATAAATGACAGCATGCAAAATATAGAGATAGAGACTAAAACAGTGGTGACCAGGGTTGGGGATGGGGAGAAAATGGGGAGATGTAGGTCAAAGGATATAAAGTAGCAAATGTAGGATGAACAAGTTGAAAGATTTAATATACAACATAAGACCACTAGTTAATACTGGTGTATTGCCTTCAGGATTTTTGCTGAAGGATTAGATATAGCTGCTCTTGCCATGATGGGGATTGGTAACTATGTAAAACGAAAGGATATGTTAATTTGTTCCACTATAGTAACAATTTTACTATACGTATGTATCTTATATTGTATACCTTTTATATACAAAATAAAATTATTAAAAAAGAAAACCATCTATTCTGATATACAGACTTGATGGAGGTTGATAGGACTGACATATGCATTTTATCAGGACTTTTGAGACTGAGAGGCCCTTCCCGATTCTCAAAAGTTGTCCCAAATATGTGCCCTGCTCACATCTCCTTCACTGCCTTGAGCATATTTTATTAAAATGATCTGTTAAGTTTCTGTCTTTCCGACCTTGCTTTGAGTGTGGCAGCCATGCTCTATTGTTTGTATTTCTAGAAACTACACCAGTGCTGGGCTAGAGTAAACTTAGCCATGTGCCAAAGCTTGCAACATGGAAACAGCTGCTTCTAGCAGTCTCTCACCAGGCCACCTGCAAGGCCGTGGGGAGAAGGGAAACGAGCGAAGACTTTACGGTTAGACAAGCCTGGGTCTGCAATCCAATTACATGCCCTTGGCGGTTTTTTAAAAACTTTATTATGTGCCCTTGACTGTTTTTTAAAAAGCTTCTTCCCAGAGTTGCAGAGATTTAATGAGATAAGAACTTAGTCATCTCAGTGACTCCCAAGCCTTCAAATGTATCTCTATGCTGATGGTTTCTGCTTGTATTTCTCTAGCTGGGATCTCTCTTCTGGAGTCTGAGCCTCCGGAAGTTCCCCACCTGGATGACTCATAGGCCTATTAAATCTAATTTAGCCAGAGAGGGTTAATAATTGCCAACACTACTCCCCTATCCACTAGTCACCAAATTAGGTCCTTCTCTATCATGCTTTCCCTCCATGAGAGTATCACCACCACATGGCCCAAGCCAGAAATCCAGGAGTCCTCCTTGATGCCTGCTTGCTCCTTATCCCACACGCAGACCTCTCTAATTTCCCTTCTCTTTGTCCATATCTCTCTATGGTCTCTCTTCCACCTTTGCTCAGGCCTTCCTCTCTTCCAGATCAGGTCATTGCCCAGCCCATCTAACTGGCCTCTCCTCTTGTCATTTCTATCCATGGCAGCCTCTATTACTTTCCTGCTTAAAACTAGTGGCTTCCCCTGCTGCAGGATCAAATCCAAATACCTTATCCTTTTCTGGTCTCTGCTTACCCTTCCTTCTCATGGCTCCTCCCCAACGTCCCGCCACCTACACACTAAGCTACACGCATTCATTTCTAAGAATTGAAATGCAATCTCTGTTTTGCTCTCTCTTTTGCTTTGGAAACTTCAAACACAACGTTCCTTCCACCTGGAGTTCATTCCCTTTGTTTTTCATGTGGCTAAGGTCCTAGTCAATGATTGCAACTCCAATGCCATCTCATCCAAGAAGCTTTGCCCACCCACTGCCCTAGCAAGGTACATGGCTTCTGTGCTCTCCAACAGCCTTGTGCCTCACTGCTTTTTAACAAAGCACTTATCACTCTGTAATGCAGTTATCTAATGTAATAATTACTAAGATTCAGGACCCCATGCTAGGTGCTGGATATTCCCGTAAGCTCTTCACTTGTAATAGTTCATTTATTCCTCATAACAGCCCCATGCAGTAGGTACCTTTATCAGCCCTGCTTTGCAGATGAGAAAATTGAGGTGCAGAGAGGTACATCCTCTTCTCAGTATTACACAGCAAGTATTTGAACCCATGAGGCCTGACTCCAGAGCTGTATAATTATCTACTATTATCCAGTAATATTCAAGGATTTTGTCTCTATTGTTCACTGATGGACTCCTAGGGCCTAGAACAATGTCTGGCACAATAATAATTGCTTATTAAGTGTTTACTGACTCACTGAGTGAACAAATGCTGACTCAATGTGTCATTTCCTTCCTGATGGGCAAAGATTAGACTTTATTCCATTTATTTCCAGCAGCTAGCTTGGATCCTGGACATATGAAAATTGTTAAGTTTGTCTGTCTGCATAGGGTCTTTGCTACTCTGTGAGATCCATGATTCTGTTTTGCCTTTGTGCTCTTCTGAGACCCTGTATTCACCCTCCCACACCACAGCACACTTCGCTGTGTGTCAATTTTTAGTGCGTAGAAAAAAATCTGGTCAGCTGCTGCTTGACAGCTGGAAAAATAGAGCTGTACCTGAGCCAGTTTTGTACCTCAGAAAAGCAAGGGGGAGAGTCTCCTGCCTCACGCGGTGTGTGGGTGGAGGGCTGAATCATCAAGTTCTTTGAGTTCCTTGGAAAAAGATAACTCAAAGGAATATTACACAACATGGAGAAATAGGAGGAAAATAAGCAGAGACACAAAAAATGACTCAAGTGTTGAAAAATATGATCCACACAACTAAAAATATATTGCAATTGAGTTTGAAGAGGAAAAGACTGGGTGTCAGCATTCCAGTGGCCCAAATGGCTGTGCATGAATGGGCTTTGGTTTGAAGGATGGTGAGCAGATGGTCAACGGCCTCACAGAGAAGAGGGGTGTGCAAGAGGGCCTAGAGGCCCTCTGAGGATCTGAGACAAGGGGAAGAGGACAACTTTACCAGGAACAAGACAGTCTGAGCTTCAGCAAAACATTATAAAAGGGTATCCTAGGTTCCATATGACCCAGGCAGAGGGAGGAGTGATGGTAAATCCTGGGGGATTGGTGTATTGTGCATTTTTCTTTTCCAAATGAGCACTTACAATTCCCTGTAGATTAAACAATTTTGTCATAGATTTTTTTCTAGAAACTGAAAACTTTGGGTGGGAAGGGTGGGTCAGGCTTTCATGGATATACAAACAATTCTCATGTTCCATTCTCTGGCTTCTCTAGCAATTGACATTTGAGAGACACGTTGGTGTAGTAGATGGAACATGGACTTGAGACCCATACTTTTCTGTAACCTAGGGAAGTTGCTGCTTCAGGCTCTGCTTCAGTGTCTTTTTTGAGCAACACTTTGCAAATAGCTTTGTAAATACTAAAGAGGTATAGAGAATATCTAAAACACTACCTCAAGGGCACATGATATGCTTAATGAATGAGAATGAAGTTGTCATTAATATAATTTTTTAGCAGCTTTATTTTCTTAATTTCTGAAGTATTGCCCTATCATAAAAAGATTAAAGTAGATCCCCAAATCAGAAGAGTTCTTGATTAGAATGAAGGACCTGAATTGTTTTTCCAGATGGACTCACTTGTTAAAAGGGGATTGTGACAAGTATTTATTCAACAGTTTGTTCCACAGCCGGTGTTTGGGCTATTGGAAAGGAGGTGCTATATAAGTGTATTGTAATAATGAATGCCCTTAGGGAAGAGGGGAATTGTGTAAGGAGATGTATTCTGTAATTCTTTCATGTATATTCATCTTTTCTGTCCAAGTAGAATATACACCCTTTATGGGCAAGGACTACCTCGTCTAATTTGTATTTATAAACTTTCTTTTTTCTTTCTCAGGGCTTTCAAGGACTGAGAATGCACATATGGATAGAACAAATCTAGAAATTCAAGCTACTTCTATTGCTAAACAAGTATAGAGTTTCATATAAATATAATTCGTAAAAGGTATAAACGGCAAGAGTTTCTACCGAAAGATTTTGTGAAACACCTGGTATTCTGGCTACAGTGGCAGATTATGGCATCCCTTAGCCCTTCAGAAACCTCTGTCCTCAGCAGATGTGACTGCCTTCTTGGATCTCAGCAGTGCAAGGGTCCAGTGTGCCAGCATATCTACCTCTGAGGTCCTGTTGTTCTCTCCAGGCCTTCCAGCTGCTTTGAGAGAGAAGTGACCAAAGTATTCTCACTTTTGAGGGGAGTGAAATAAAACCTGGACAAACCAGGTTCTCAAATTAAAATTCATGGATCTTCCTATTTTCCCAAGAAGAGCCTGTTTTTTTTTTTTTTTTCTTTTTCGTATACTCTATTGAAGGCATTGCTGGTGGACAATTTTCAGTAGCGTTTTCTTCTATTTGTTTTGAAAGGCATTGATTAGTAAGTAGGACATTTCTGTTCAGCAATTGCCCTTTGAGGTTTTATTCAAACGTAGAATTTACTGTAAAACAGACCAGTCTTTATTATTTTAGTGAAAATCATAAGCTCTTAACTCAAGCATATACACAATCATATTTCTGGACCTCGAATCTACCCAGGCACCCCTGTGTGAAGTTAATTCTTAGCGATTGGTGAACTACTTTTAACGAGAGTTAAAAAATGATATTGGGGATAACATATGGGATATATACTATACGGATGTTACTTGCTTTAGTTATTTTACTTAATGATTATCAGGCAGTGGTTCCTGATAATGGAAAGGGATTTTAAAAATGCATGGAAATATTAGATTTGAGCCATACAAAACTGGTGATCCTTGACCTTTTTTGACCTACAAAAATAAATATTTAATGTAATACAACCTAATATGTTAAAGTTTGTTCATAAAACAATACAGTCTATATTATGTCAAATATAAAATTGACATTGGAATAGTGGCATAGTACACTTAAGAAGATAAGCTCAAAACTATTTTAAATACAGCTATAAAACGCCGTAATAAGACCGGGCGCGGTGGCTCAAGCCTGTAATCCCAGCACTTTGGGAGGCCGAGACGGGCGGATCACAAGGTCAGGAGATCGAGACCATCCTGGCTAACCCGGTGAAACCCCGTCTCTACTAAAAAATACAAAAAACTAGCCGAGCGAGGTGGCGGGCGCCTGTAGTCCCAGCTACTCGGGAGGCTGAGGCAGGAGAATGGCGTCAACCCGGGAGACGGAGCTTGCAGTGAGCTGAGATCCGGCCATTGCACTCCAGCCTGGGCGACAGAGTGAGACTCCGTCTCAAAAAAACCAGTCATTGATGACAAAATTATGGCTTTTTGTACCCAGTAATTAAATAGAAGCCTTATAATTATGGTAACTGATATAAACGAATATATTTATACCAGTTTACCATAAGCCTTGGAGTCAATACTATTTTATGAAACAACTCTTAACTGTGTTCTATGAGGTTTAGGAACTCTTCCTTTATCTCCCCAGAGACTGTACGTTTGTCTTAGTTCAGGCTGCTACAGCAAAGTACCATGTACCAGGTGGCTTATAAACTACAGAACTTTATTTCTCACAGTTCTGGAAGCTGGAAATCTGAAGTCAGGGTGCCCACATGCTTCAGCTCTGATGAGAGTCCTCTTTAAAACTGCAGACTAGGACTTTTTGTATCATCATGTGGCAGTAACAGAGCAGGTTAGCTCTCTGGTTTCTTCTTGGAAGGGCACTAATCCCATTCATGAGTCTCCCCCTTCATGACCTATTCTCCTCCTAAATGTTCCATCTCCAAATACCAGCACATTGAGATGAGAGTCTCAACATAAATTTTGGGGAACACAGACATTTAGTCCACTGCAATATTTCAATGAGAAATACTGTAAGAACATTAAAACTACCCTGCACATGAATAAAAAGTACTAACATGTAAAATTAATGAAATATGGCTGATAATAATTTGGGTTGACTGTTATAATAAGAACTCCAAGCAATATATGAAATATTTTTGTTTTGAAAAGGTTCTGGCTAATGTCCAAAAGTAATCCCTCCCCTGTTTATATTTTGGTCCCAGGTATAGTAATAATTTACAACTCTGAATTATCCAAAACAGTGAATGCTCTTCTTCAGTCTGTGTGCATCTCATAGACAGTCTTATTAATAAAGGAACTAATTAGTAGCTGATGGCATGGTGCAGCATAAACATAAGGAGACACCTAACAGGCTCACTAATCTAGGGGTAAATCATATCTTGTGGGAAGCAAGAAAATGCAAAATCATAGAATAACTGCATCTTCATCTGAGAGAAAAATGGATTTCCCCTCTGTCAATCCCAGGGTGCCAGATTGAAACTCCCCAACCCCTTCAAAGACAAATATCTTAAAACGCTTGATTACTTCATTACTAGAGATTTTCCCTCTGGATGCTGCAGTTTTTGTTTTTATTTTTTCAATAGAAGAGTTATACTTTAGCACTTATGAGAAATCTTTATTTTAATCACTGGGGAGTGGTCATTTAGAATTGTTTCCATGGCTGGGAGGGGTGACTCACACCTGTAATCCTAGCACTTTGGGAGGCCAAGGTGGGCAGATCACTTAAGGTCAGGAGTTCAAGACCAGCCTGACCAATATGGGGAAACCCCGTCTCTACTAAAAATACAAAAATTAGCCAGGTTTGGTCATGTACACTTGTAATCCCAGCTACTCAAGAGGCTGAGGCAGGAGAATCACTTGAACCTGGGAGACGGACGTTGCAGCGAACTGAGATCACGCCACTGTATTCCAGACTGGATGACAGAGGGAGACTCCGTCTCAAGAAAAAAACAAAACAGAATTGTTTCCATGTGGAGTTCTGTGTGATGGGATTTGAGCTGTATCAGTTGTCTCAGTGTTTTCCTTGCAGTATTTCTGAGGAACGCAACCAACCTTCCTAGTAGCCTACAGTGTGTTCTCCCTCCATCACATCCAGTCGCCAGACTCGGCCTTCCCACATCCCAGTCCCTAGTGCCACTTAGGACTGCAGGTTACCAGCACTTCTCTTAGCTGGGCCTGCTGACTCCAGGATTCTTGCCCACCTCATTTCCTACTGCTCCATCAATTCTCTCTACTCTGCTCCATGAGACTGTCCTCAAATGCAAGTGGGATCCTATTGTTTCCAATCCCTTAAACATGTCTGTAAATTCCTCTGCAATATCGCCTCCACTCCCTGCCACCTTCTTTTTCCTGACCTTTCCTTCATCCCAGGCATTTGCTTATTCAGGATCCTCTTTCAGGAATGCTATCCCTGAGAGCACTCTCAGTTGCCTGCACCTGTATAGTCCCTGTTTGTTTGTAAAGCTTCTGCTTGGATGCTGCTTCCTCCAAGCTGCCTTCCTAGATCTGGAAAATCTGAGTGTCCCTGGTACCTTTAGCTCCTTCCTCCTAGAGCACTAACTGCACTGTATTTCATTGTCTTTTTGCTTTTCCCAGGGCCTAGCACAGTGCCTAGCTCAGAGTAGTCACTGAATGCAGGCTTGTTGAATGAGCAAATGAATGAATGAATGAATGAATGAATAAGGACAGGCCTAGAAAATACGCAATAGTGCTTTGAGCAGAGCTTCTATTTTTGAAGAGATTACAGTCTGCTTTACTTTCTGTATATTGGATGATTATGTGGAATAATAAAAAGAATAACTTTTTAATTAGACCTAGCTTTACAATTTGCCAGTCCTGTCAATTTGAGTAATTTATCCAAATCTTCCTGATCTCAAAATATAAATCAGTACAGGGATAAAAGATGTCCTCCTGGTGGGGTTCTTGTGAACACCAAAGTAAGCACTGTTAAACGTGTGTCATAATAGGTGCTCCAAGATGCTGGCTCCTCCCCTCTCCGATGCACAGCTCTGCTTCCACTTAACTCACATCCTTGCTCACCATGTCAGTGAGCTTGAGATGCTCCTCCATCATTTATGTGACCACGAGCCTACATAATTTTAAAAATCATATTGAAGAAAAAATTAAGATAATTTATATTTATTAAAAACAATATTCATACCTATAATACATTAAAATTACATGCATAGATCAATAACTTATAAATGTTTAAAGCATTGTGTGTCAAATGTCATATCCTACTGAACAGGATAAGTAAACGTAAAATTAGATTTCAAGTCTGGGTGCGGTGGCTCATGCCTGTAATCTCAGTACTTTGGAAGGTCAAGGCGGGCGGACCACCTGAGGTCAGGAGTTCAAGACCAGCCTGGCTAACGTGGTGAAACCACGTCTCTACTGAAATTACAAAAATTAGCCGAGCATGGTGGCACACACCTGTAATCCCAGCTACTCGGGAAATTAAGGCAGGAGAATCACTTGAACCTGGGGGGTGGAGCGTGCATTGAGCTGAGATTATGTCATTGCACTCCAGCCTGGGCAGCAGAGTAAGACTCAGTCCCTCCCCGCCCTCCCCCCATCAAAAAAAAAAAAAAGATTTCAATACGCAGAGCTCAGTTCTATGATGTAGGGTTCAAATTTTAGGCTGCTACTTAATTTTACAGTGCATTATTTTAAATATCATTATAACTAAAAAGTACTTTTACAATTTTATATTTTCAATGGAAATAAAATATATAAATTGGAGTTGTATTTTTAAACATGGTAACTAATGATATAAATTTTAGACTACATTTTTTCTCTAAATAATGATAGTAACTATCTGCTTTATTTCACTATGTAATGAATTAAGAGACACACAGAAAAAAGATAGAACTTCTTCATTACTATTATTTTCCCAGTGAAACTGTATACCCTAAACCAGGACACAACAGAGTGTACTGAGATAGCTTTATTTCCACAAAATTTACAACCCAATGGCTAGTTTTGCATGCTTTTCTCACTGGCTGGATTGTGGCTAATCATGGCCAAGTGTTTTGATGCTGTTGGTTTGGCTCTTAAATGAAACTGGATCCTGACAACAAAGTTCAAGAATTATTGTCGGCTTCTCTGCATAACTTAGAAGCATCTCCAAAGGCATATGTACTATTGCCCTGGCAGACATATATACACGAGTGCAGTGTAACACCTCTATTCTCCATGCTTGGCAAGTTAATGTGGATGTTCATTTTTATAGCCGCTAACTTATTAGCTGTGGATTACGTTGTCACTTTGTGTGTTACATTTCCAAGCATAAGAAGTGTGAGTGAGTTCTAAGACATGTGAAATGAAGGATCAGCTCGCAAAAGCTGGTCTTGAAGGCATCAGAGAGTAGGGATAAAGACTTCATCATGCAGTTCATAGAGCCTGCCAATTTCTTGATTGACAGCTCTCTGTATGGCAAGTCTTGAGGGATTGGGTATTTAAATCTTAATTACAAAAAAGTGTTACAGAATACTAAAAATCATTCAAGGAAACTGGAAAGCTTATAATGTAGCATTCCTCTATTAATCTCTTATACAGAGTAGATTTGATTGACAAGATCCATACAAATAGTGTAAAGGAATTTAGAAAATCAGTACAAAACTGAAGGGAAAATTTAAAACTATGTGCCATAAACGTGTCCTATTTTATAAATTAAATTGCTCCACAATCATGTATGCAAAAATAAAACAGATTAAAACAAACTTTGTTTTAAGATGTGATTCTAGCTGGCCTAATAACTAAAATCTCATTAACAAGATTTAAACAAATAAAATTACAATATAAACAGCTGCTTTGCTTAGAAAAAAATATCACAAGAACTTAATACAGAAAAAAAAGAATTTGATTTCAACAGATAGAAATAAACCAACTACAAGGAAAAGTCATTATAATAAAAATTGAGCAACATTCAAGGACATGTCTTTGCATATCCATGTCATTCTCTTGCTAATTCATTAACTTAATTCGTTAACTCAACAAACACTAATTAAGAGACCTTAATTTAGGAGCCCTAAATTAAAAGTCCAAACCCATTGCCAAGTGCGGAGAATAGGGAGATAACAATGTCAGGGTCATGGTCCAGTGGAAAATGCTCATGAAAACAGGTCATAGCAATAGAATGTCATTGAAATATGAGTTAAAAGTCTGGATACTTTTTTCTCTCACATCCCTGTATCCACTCTCCATCCTTCTCATCTTTGCACTTTTCCTTGGGGAGGCTGATTTATATGACGGTACCAGTGGGTTCTTGTATTAGTCAGAGTTCTTTAGAGAAACAGAACCAATAGGATATGCAGTTGACCCCTGAATGTAGGGGTTAGGGGCACTGACCCTCTGCACAGTCAAAAATCCGTGTATAACTTTTGACTCCCCAAAACCTTAACTAATAGCCTACTGTTGACTGGAAGACTTCACACAACAGAAACAGTCAATTCACACATGTTGTGTGTTATATGTATTATATACTGCATTCTCATGATAAAGTAAGCCAGAGAAATTGAAGTGTTATTAAGAAAATCATAAGGAAGAAAAAACGTACTTACTATTCAGTAAGTGGAAGTGGATCATCATGAAGGTCTTCATCCTTGTTGCCTTCAGGTTGAGTTGGCTGAGGAGGAAGTGGAAGAAGAAGAGCTGGTCTTGCTGTCTCAGAGGTGGCAGAGGTAGAAGAAGAGGTGGAGGAGGTAGAAGAAAAGGCAGGAAGGCAGACAAACTCAGTGTAACTTTTATGGAAAAAAACCGATGTATAATCTCTCTCTCTCTTTCATACACACATACACACACACACACACACACACACGAAGGCCTGAGAACTCTGGGAGTAAGTCCTAGTCCAAGTTCTGAAGGCCTAAGACCAGGAGTGCAATGTCCAAGGGCAAGAGAAGATGCAAGTCCCAGCTCAAGCAGAAAGCAAATTCTTTCTTCCTCTGCTTTTTTGTTCTATTGTGGCCTTCAACAGAGTGGAAGACGCCCGGCTGCACTGGTGAAGGTGACCTTTTCTATTCAGTTTCCTGATTCAAATACTCATCTGTTCCAGAAACATTCTTATTCTGTTTCTGGTAAAACAGTGAGAAATAATGTTTTACTAGCTATGTGGGCCTCCCTTAGCCCAGTCAAGTTGACACATAAAATTAACCATCACAATTTCTTTGCCCTTTGGCTTCTAGTTGGGTTCAGCCAATGGGGATCCTGGTAGCAGATAAAAGGAAAGGAAAAGTGTGAGGTGGGTTGCTGAGTGTGTCCTCAACTTCTTCCACAGCCTATATCTGTTTCTCAGAAGTCACAACGACTTTCTAGTAATGTCCTTCAATTACTCATTGGAATGTGCCATGTGTTTCCTGCAAGGCCCTGACTGATACATTGTAGGAGCATTAAATCCTGCAGGAATTCCAGAAAGACTTCACAAAGGAAGCAGCACTTGAGCTGGGTCTTTATGGAGGAGTAGGAGTTCCTGAGGGCACAGGGGAGAAGCTCCACGGACTTGAGCAGAGGGCAAGTAGATGAAAGGAAGAAAAAAACTAAGATGATTTTGGGTGTGGATTGGAAGGGCTGTTTGGACTTAATATAAAGAATATATGCAATAGGATATTTTGGTGAATTTTTAAGCAAAAGGTAACTGATAATAGTAAAAATATAATTATTATGCTAACCCTTTCAATGAAAATATTTTCGTGGACATTTTCAGGATTGACTTAAATTGTTTTTATTGTAATGTGTATCCTGTATGTGTCAGTTTTAACTAGTTATATATAAATTCATTTTCCTTATAATTTTTACACAACTGAAGAACCAAAATTAACTTACATAAAAGATAAAAACAAAACCATATAAACTCTAAAATCCAAATTAATGTTAACTTAATGCAAAGGAGGAAGTTTTGCTGAAATAAATGTGTGAAAAAATGATTGAGTTCATTATTCGTAAAGGAGTTTAATATGCCTGTTTTAGGATGATTCACTTCTTCCATGTCTTTTCACTGCTGCAACTTTTGTGTGTCTTCCATCTGTACAATGTGCTGTGATGTCATTTGACCTTCATTTAATTTATTTTCTCCCTCAAAAGTTAGCTGCTGAAACAACGACTGTATTATGCTTATGGATTCTGTGAGTCAGGAATTCAGACTGAGAGCAGTGGGAATGGCTTGTCTTTGCTCCATGATACCTGGGGTTTAGCTGGGAAGACAGGTGCTTTGATCTTGACTGTCACCGGGGACCTCAGCTGCAACTGTTGCAGAAGCCTGTACACTTGCCTTTCCATGCAGCATCAGCTTCCTCAGCATCATACCCTCAGGGTAGCCAGACTTGGCTTCCAAATGTCTCTGTTCACAAAGTAGAAGTCTCCTCATGTCTTCCATTCTTGCTTCAGAAGTCACAGGATGTTACTTGCGCTGTATTCTACTGGTTACAGCAAGCCACAACTACCCGGATTTAGAGTGAGGGGGCACCGACTCCACCTCTCAGTTTCTTGATGAGAAAATGGTCAAAGGCTTTTTTGCTACTTTATAAAACTATCATAGTCTGTGATAATTTATCTTGTTAGACACAAATACAGATTTAGGACACTTAAAAAGCATTTTTTTTTTTTTTTTTGGTAATGTGGTGATCATCTGAATGACCCAGATGCTTATACTCATTAACAGTATCATAGTTGGGATTTTTTCCTTAAACTTTAAAAATGGTCATTAAGACCAAAAGCTGAGGACAAATGTGGTGGTAAGTATTTCCCACTTTAAAGGGCTCATCATTAGGCATTAAGTACACCATTTAGGACATAAGAAGTAGCAAAATGACAGTTTTCTCCTTTCTCATGGAAGAGAGAGTACAATGAGGTCTGCATGGAGAAACATATAGTGCTTGCTACTCTGCAAACCACACTGCATGGTCACGTGACCAAGGTGGCACTCTGCCATCTGGACATCTATCTCCTTCACCAGCCAGTTGCAAACCACTCATTCTGGCCAAGGGCCAATACTGAACAGCACTTGCGAATCACTTCAAATCCCCTCAGTCTACCTCTTCAGCCACTGTTGTGGTGAACAGTTCCACGCAGACTTAGCAGCTTCCCTCAGGTACCACCGGACAGCAGCTTTCCTTGAGACAGCTTTCCTCCCATGTGCCTCTTGCTTTCTGCCCCACACTTCTCAGGTGCCATGGCTTTGGGTTCCAGTGAGGACCAGCTTGGCACTCATGCATGCACAGCCTGGAGGTGTGCGGAAATGAACGCCTACAAAGCCATGTCTGATGCAGGAGGTGGAAACTGACAAATCAATGCTTCCCCTTTTTATTGCGTGGCAGCATTCTAAGACACATTTCAGAAGAATCCCCAGAAGGTCCTGTGGATTGAACATCAGTCACCCATAAAGGCAGCCAGTTTGTAAACACATCATTTGATTGATTTTCCCTTTTTCTTGTTTCACTCTCCCAGGTTCTAACCCCTGCACTCTGGACTCATTTCCCTGATAAACTACCCACATGCAAGCCTTTATTTCAGGGTCTTCTTTCTGAGATCCAGACTATGCTAAAGTCCATGGAGCTGCAGGTGGGAATTCCTATTATAGGTGCTCAAGGAACATTGCTCCAACTCAAGACCAGCAGTGAGGGGAAAGAGAGGGTGCCAGGAGAGCTAGGCTGGGGCTCCTGTGACCTTAAGGCCCCAGTCTCTGTCTTCACCTGTACTGCATATCTGTCCGTTTCTGGCTGATGTGCTCATTAGTGGCTTCGAAACTAGACAAGGTGGCTACTCTGTAAGGCATAAATGTATTCTGTAAACTAGAACTTCAATATGATTTAAAATAATTAATATGTGTGGCAATTTCCTTCCAAGGTGGACTCTAATGGTTCTTGTCTCCTCAAAGTCATGCCCTACAGTCCCCTCCCACAGTGGATAAGGCTCACTGACTAATCAGTAGGATATTGCGGAAACAACATCAAGTGTTCTATTCAAGACTAGGTCATGAAGAATACTGTAGCCTCCACTTTGCTCTCTCGAATCCCTTGCTCTGGAAAAACCAGCTGCTAAGTCATGAGAACATTCAAGAAGCCCTGTGGAGATGTCCATGTGGCAAAAAACCAAGGCCTCTTGCCCACAACAACCCACCAGCTGTGTTAGTTTTCTATTGCTACTATAATGAATTACACAAACTCAGTGGCTTGAAACAACACAGATTTATTATCTTACAGTTTTGGGGATCAGAAGTCTAAAATCAGTCTCATCAGGCTAGTCAAGGGGTTGGCAGGGCTTCTGGAGACTCTGAGGGGAGAATGTGTTTTCTTGCCTTTTTCAGTTTTTTGAGGCCACCTTCATTCCATGGCTCATGAGTCTTCCCTTGTATCACTCCAACCTCTTGCTTCTGTCTTCACATCTTCTACTACTCACCCTACTCCTCTTGCTTCCCTCTTAAAAGGATCCCCATGATTACACTGAGCCCACATGGATAGTTCAGGATAATCTTTCACCTCGAGATCTTAATATAATCACACCTCAAGATCTTAATATAATTACACTTGCAAAAACCCTTTTAACGTATTAACAAATTTTTGGGGATTAGGACAGGGACATCTTTGATGTGGCCGTTATTCAGTCTACCACACCAACTATGAGAGTGAACTACCTTGGAGGCAGACCTACCGTCACCACGCAAGCCTTCAGATGATTTGCAGCCTCTGCTGACAACTGGACTGCAAAAATGCCCAGCTAAGCCATTCCTAAAATTCTGATCCACAGAAACTTTGTGAGATGATATAAAGTTTGTATTCTTTTGTTGTTTGTTATATTGGTTTGTTTTATTATTTTGTTTTTTTGTGATTGTTGCAAGCCATTAAATTGTGGGATGACTTGTTACCCAGCAATAGATAACACAAAATGGAAAAGTTTATTAATATTTAAAAGTCTATTTACATTTTCATAGGAAATTTTAATACTAGATTTATTAAGGAGGAAATGACTTTTAGATTCTTTAGATTCTCAGATTCTACATTATAATTTTAGCTGTTGGAAATATTTGATGAGTTGTAAATAAATGAATTTACATTTTTACCTACTTAAAAGAATAAAGTTTTATTGATGCCAAATTCCAAAAAATATAAAGAGAGATTGTAAAATCTTATTCTGGGCCTGGCATAGTGGTTTACACCTGTAATACCAGTGCTTTGGGATGGTAAAGAGGGAGAATCCCTTAAGGCCAGGAGTTCAAGACCAGTCTAGGAAACATAGTGAGACCCCATCCCCACAAAAAAATTTTTGTTTAAAGTTAGCTAGGCTAGGCATGGTGGTACATACCTGTAGTTCCAGCTATTCATAAGGCTGAGGTGGGAGGATTACTTGAGCTGGGGGTTCAAGGCTGCAGTGAGCTATGAGTGCACCGTTGCTCTCTAGCCTGGGCAACTGAGTGAGACTCTGTCTTAGAAAAAAATAAAAATCTTATTCTGGGCTGATGGAGGGCAGTGAGGGAGAACAGGGAGTGAGTGCCAATAAGTATGGGTTTTCTTTTGGGAATGGTGAAAATGCCCTAAAATTAGATTGTGGTTAGGGCTACATAACTCTGTGATATCAAACTTATATTAAAAACCATTGCATTACACAACTTAAATGGACAAATTATATATCATATGAATTATATCTCAATAAAGCTGTTAAAAAATCTTATTTAGGCATAAATAATCTGAAGTTAGAAGTCAGGAAAATGGTTTCCCTGTGGAGGGGAGAAGTGACTAAGGAAGCACCAAGTGGGCTCTGATGAGAGTTTTATTTTATTTTATTTATTTTATTTTTGAGACAGAGTCTTTGCCTGTCACACAGGCTGGAGGCTGGGGTGCAGTGAGTGGCATGATCTCAGCTCCCTGGGACCTCCGCCTCCTGGGTTGAAGAGATTCTCGTTCCTCAGTCTCCCAAGTAGCGGGGATTACAGGCACATACCTCCATGCCCAGGTAGAGAGTTTTATAATATCTGGCTGCTGGCGACATGGATGTATTCATTCTGTGAAAATTATTAGGTACTTACAATTTGCCTCCTCTTCTGTATGATTATTATACTTCAATAAGTTTTACCTTTAAAAAATACACAAAAAAACCAAAATGGCATTATGCAAATCCTCGTTCTCAGTGATGTGTATAGGAGTACATAAAAATCATTGTTCTATCAAACAATGAAGGATATGCATAGAAATGAAAATTGTGACAGGAACGATGACCTTCAGAGTAGGTTTACTCACCGTTCCTGTATGCACATTATTCTTTCATAACAAAATAATTTATTTTAAAACATTAGTATATTAATGTGGAATGTACAGAAACTTATCATTCTAATAGTTATTATTAGAAAAGCCATGTTTAGAGAGTACATGGAGGCACTTCCTTTCAAAACTCTGGTATAAAGATTCTGTTCAAAGAAGCAAACTCCCTTCACTTCTTACTGCATATTTTGAAAAAATTTCATTTGGAAGTTTTACAAAAATTCAATATTTAGTATCCTCTCTCATGCATTGTATTGTGTTTTATCATAATATAATGGCATAATATAAAAATAATGTAATAAATTTTGTACCAGTCCCCAGAAAACCTTCAGGTTCATTCATGATGTGCCCATGACTAATATCATTTTATATGTTTATGAGATATTGAGAAATCTCTAGGACATGGTTTTCAAAACGTAGATGTCAAGAACTATGAAGTATCTGAGATTTAATCTTACTTCAAGCTAGTAGGTCAGCCTGGCACAGTCATAGATGCTGGCAGAAGTCATGAGATTCCTGTATCAGAGACAACAGTCTATTATTCACAACCATAGCAGTAGCCAGAGTACCATCAGTTTTGCACTAAGTTCATGAAAGCCCATTTCCAACATAGCAACATGAAAAGTATCAGGTGATATCTCCACATGCAATGGACTGTGTTATAAGAGAGGAACCCCAAGTTGTGGGAAACAGAATCTTTTATAACGGGTATTAGTCTTTTTTTAAATAAACTTTGTCACAGAGGGAGACATTATCTTTATTTTTATTTGACAGTAAACAAACCTGCCCTTTGCTCTGGAGGTAAATATTGTCTATATTCCCAAGATTGTTCACTATATAAACATCCTTGAAAAGATAGTCTCCATCAAAAACAGTTGGCGCCTATGCTGAAAGGCACACAGAAACATGAGAGATTAATGGAGAATTGTCTCCCAACAGTTGATGGGGAGCTCTAAAGGTCCAGGAGACCTTTACATGGGGACCCTATTAGGCCAAAACTTTTATAATTATGCTAAAATATTATTTTCAGTTTTCACTTTCATTCTCTCATGAATTTACAGTGGAGATTTTTAGAGGCTTACATGAAATGAGATGATGGCTATGTTTTTAAAGTTTCTGTTTTAATTGCTAATACAGTAGATCTCAATAGACATGGCCCACATAAACAAACACTCTTTGAGATCTTCAGTATTTCTTAGGATGGCAAAGGAGTCCTGAGACCAAAAAGTTTGAGAACTGCTGCCTTGAGACAATCAACGGAGAGAGAAGACCTTGGAGTGCTGTTTGTATGAGACTCTCTCTGAGTGGGAAGGGGCCTCCGAGACAACTGCTTCCAGAGATTGAGGGTACCCTAAAGGGAAGAAGAAGGGGAGGCAGTATTTCTTTCCTGAGCACATGCCTGCTTATGTAGTTGATTGCTGAACTGCTACTATGCTAATCCGTGCAGAAAGAGCAGAAATTCGAAGAGAAATGACAGGGTGGTGTGAAGAGCCAACGATGCAATTGTGGGCACTCCTGTTCATTGGTGTGGGAAGGGTGCATGGTTTTCCTGAGCCACGCAAACGCTTTATGCAATAATCAAGCTTCAGTCATCTTGCCAGCACCCCTTTCCCAAAGGGCTGTCCTCTGGATGAAGCTGCAAGAGACTGTGGGGTAAGTCACTCGGGAAAGGAGGTGAAAGCCATGGACATTCCAGTAAGTGCTAGTATATGTTTAACTGACTTTCCAAGAGAAAAAATAAAGTAGACCAGAGTTGTAATTTTTGCTGATTTCTGTAGCATAAATTCTCTCACCGTGGTCGATTTCAAGCTACCAATGGATTAACAACCAGCTCACAAAATTCCTGAAAATTTAACAATTGGCTGATAGGAGCCAACTTTAGTGTATAACTGGATAAAGAGATTGGAATAAGTGGATCAGGACAGCTATCCTATACCCAAAACAATGTGGTGAGTGGGTTCTCCCACAAGAACACACTGTGCCCTAAAGTGAATTTGCACTGTGTCCCCCCAAAGAGCTAGTGTCTTGACTTCTACCACATCAAGAAAGTGTAGCCCAGAGAGAACCATATGACAGCATTCATTAAGCAGGACTCAATTATCCCTTTACATAACTCCTATTCCTCCACCCACCCAGTCACCTAGACAGTGGGGACACCAAAAGAAAGTAAGGACAACACCTTTTATGTCCTTCAGGTTTCAGCCATGGGTCAAGCAGCATGAGCTCTGGGCAGAGGAGGGAACTCTATGAGAATAATGTTTTAACTGGATTAAAATAAATTAGGCTGGAAGTAACCTAAAAGTAACTGGTAAGGAAGGTTTATCCTAGCACAATTGAATGCAGCAAATTGGAGGAGAAAAAAAAAAAACTGTTTTAGGTTTGAACGCTTCCAGTTCAGACTGCTTGATAAACTAATTATGTGCATATTTTATTATTTTGAAGTTCATCACTGAAATAAACACCAAACAAAAACAATCTCCTAGATAACAGCAAGAAAGACACTCTAAATAGACTGAAATGGAGAGGTGAGTTGTGGAAAAGAACCATGGGACTGGCTGAGGCAGAAGAGGCAGGTTCCTACTGTGTCCTGGGTCAGGTGCTGTGGGGACAAATTTTCAGGCATGGCCATCAAAGTTTTGGTTCTTTGGAATCAGAGAATCCCACTTTTCTAAGTTAGGCAATAAGTAACGTGAAGAGGCCAGCACAGAGCAAAGGTTGAATATATGGTCTTCAGGGGCTTAATTGTTCCAATTATGTTTCTAAGATTTATCTGTACTCAGCTGTGTATAGCTGTAGTTCACTCATTTCCCTGATGTGTCTTCCATTGGGTGAATATATCCCTCCTTCTTCTTCTTTTTCCTCTCCTCCTCCTCCTCCTCCTCCTCCTTCTTCTTCTTCTTCTTCTTCTTCCTCCTCCTCCTTTTTGGACAGAGTTTTACTCTTGTTGCCCAGGCTGGAGTGCAATGGCATGATCTCAGCTCACTGCAATTCTGCCTCCCAGGTTCAAGCAATTCTCCTGCCTCAGCCTCTCGAGTAGCTGGGATTACAGGCATGCGCCACCACGCCCAGCTAATTTTGTATTTTTAGTAGAGACAGAGTTTCTCCATGTTGGTCAGGCTGGTCTCGAACTCCTAATCTCAGGTGATCCACCCACCTTGGCCTCCCAAAGTGCTGGGATTACAGGCATGACCACTGCCCCGGCCCTGACTATTCTTTAGTTGATGGATATTTGTATTGGCTTCAGTTTTGTGTTATAATTGTGCATATCACTGTGAATATTGTCATGGTATGTATGTCACGGATGCTATGAGGAAGAGGACAGGTATTTAAAATCTTTTAATTCTGAAGTTGGTGGTGGACTTCATAAGAGTTTATTTTATTGGTATTCTTTATAGTTTTTATATATAAACACCTATGGTCAGGAGTTTGAGACCAGCCTGACCAATATGGTGAAACCTCATCTCTACTAAAAATACAAAAATTAGCCTGGCTTGGTGGCGGGCACCCGTAGTCCCAGGTACTAGGGAGGCTGAGGCAGGAGAATCACTTGAACCCGGGAGGCGGAGGTTGCAGTGAGCTGAGATCACGCCACTTCCCTCCAGCCTGGTGACAGGGCGAGACTCCATCTCAAAAGAAAAAAAATAAGTTATTTTGTATGTATCAAATATTACATTTTAAAAGATAATAAAATAGGGCTATGGAGAAAACAAGTAGAAAGGCAGAAAACAAAATATGATATTATGATATTATTTATATAAAGCTCTAAAGCAAGCAAAACAATGTTATTATCACTAACTTAGTACATTTCACATGCTAAAACATATTCATCAGCTTTAACTTAGTTTATTGTCCAGATAGGACTCTTCCAACTTCAGCACCAATGTAAATTATGTCTTCTAAATTGAGGACAAGCAGCTAGAATCTACAGTCTACCTTAAAGTCTTCATTTTTACCAAGTATCATACTAGGATTCCATGCTTATTGGACATCTTCCTATAGTAGAGTTTTGGACAGCTTAAGTTCCAGAAATAGGTATAAAGATTAACCCTTCACTTTCCTTTTTTCTCAGGATGTTAGTTATATAATACACCATAATTTTTGTTATAAAAGCAATACATGTTCATTACAGCAAATTTGGAAAAATATAAGGAAGGAAAAATCACCCACATCCCAACCACCTTAACTATGTTCATGGGATTCTTTCTAGTCTTGTTTCTGTGAGTGTATTTATATATGTACCTGTGTGTGTATACGCATGTGTATTTTAACAAAGATTGGGGATGCTCTACATACACTGGCTATGTGGTCTGCTGTTTACTTAACTCGAATACTTTCCATTTACAAAGATTCTTTGAAAGCATAGTTTTCTTTTTGGTTTTTTAGTTTTGTTTTTGTTGTTGATTGTTTTTTAGGTACATGGTCTCACTATTTTGCTCAGGCTGGTCTCGAACCCTTGAGCTCCAGTGTCCCTCTTTCCTTGGCCTCCCAAAGTGCTGGCTTACAGGTGTGAGTCACCATGACTGGCTGAAAGCATAGTTTTTAATTGCTGCCAAGTACTTAGTTGTACACAACATTTATAAATCCTTTTGTTATTTTATTTTTAAATGTGTAATCACTTTGACAATCACATGGCGAAGCCTAAGCTAGTAGTCAGGACTACAGCTCTGAATCCAATGTTTATTTAACTATTATAAATACTTGAGGCTAGGTATGATGCTTGTTTGTCCTGGTTACTCACTAAAGATGGTCCCTTAACTAACCACACTTATATTCATATCCTTGGGTCATCTTCTCCCACAGTGAATCTGTGCTTGTCCTGTGTAGTCGATAGAATTCAGTGGAAGGGAGGCTGCATGACTTTGGGCTAGGTTGTAAGAAGCCTTACAGCTTCTGGCTTGGTCTCTGTGCTCCAGAAAAACTTGGAAGACATCTGACTACCTGAGGTTGCCTTGCTTAAGGAAGCCCACGTTGGCCAGGTGCATAGGCCATATGCACAGAGAGAGAGAGAGAGAGAAAGAGAGAGAGAGGGAGAGAGGGAGGGAGAGAGGAAGGGGGTGGGGAGAGGGAGAGAGAGAGAGAAAGAGAGAGAGAGAATGGTCTAGACAGCTCCAGATGTTCAGATGTTTCTAGCCATCCCAGCTGCGGGCACACAAAACAACTTGGATGTCCAGACCAGTCAGGCCTTCATATGCCTCTAGCTCCAACCGCTATATCTTTGTCACTACCTGAGCAATGCCAAGTGGGAACTGTCCAGCTGAGTCCAGTGAATTCACTGAAAGAGCATAATGAATTGTAGTTTTAAGGCATTGAGTTCTGAGGCAGTTTGTTACACAGAAACAGAAAATCAAAACACTGCTTCACTTCTATGTCTTCAGCACCTGGCATGAGGCTGGTGTAGTTGGTGTATTGTAAACACTTCAAAAACATTTGTTACATGAGTAAATAAGCTTACAAGATTACTTGCACACACAAATAACATGTGTGTAATTATGAAATTTCCTTATAATTAAAATGCTAAGAAAATAACTCACTTTCTATTTTGTTATTTCTTGTTTTTCTCAGTTTCATTTTCCACTGGACTGACTGGGTCAATAAACATTGAGTTGGTGTTTGTACAAACACAGTAGAGCCAAATGTCATAAATGGCTGAAATTTTTCCTTTCTCCAGAGTCCCACTTCTTTGATGAGATAGGCAATGTGTTACAGGACGGCCCAGTGCAGAGCAAAGGCTCAGCGAGTATTACCATTTCTTGTTGTTCAGACTCCTTGTTGCAGGAGCCTCAGTGTTCACACAACCACACTGCACAACTTCCAGGGAGATTTCTGCACATCTGAAGCATCACCTAAAATAAAGAACAATCTATGCCACTCAATATCAAAGTCTCTTTAGATGTTAGCGCAGGCCCTGAGATGGGCTCTGTCATGTATGAGAGGGCACCCCTTCCACTCTGAACTTGTACCATCTTGCCCCAACCATTGAGAAATGTGGCAAGCATAAGCAAACCTTAGAACTCCCACAAACAATTCCCATAAACACAAATCTCATTCTGAGGGAAAATTTTAGTAGAAATTACAAGCACCAACTTGAGACTTCTATAAAAACGACATGAAACACATTGGAAAAGGTGGGCCTACATAGGTTTCTGCCAAATTTCTAATTCACAAAGTTTTGTGCTCTTCTCAGGGTTGTTATGGAGTCCTGGCCACTTGCTGTGTACAATGGGAGATGCCTGGAGAGGCTCCTTCTCACTTTAACTTTTTTTCTAACTAATCTAATTCTGATTTCAGCTTTCAACATTTCAGTGCTCAGATTATTCACTTTAAACGGGCAACCCATGGGCTTTCTTCTCTGTTCTCCCAGAAACTGTGGAAGCTGAGTGGCTTTCCATAATATGCGCTACTTGGTCTCACCCTGAAGCAGAGAAGACTTTGCCTTGTACAACTTCAAAAGGCCCTTTGATAAGTTGTTTTGGCTTCTTACTTAAATATAGAGCAATCCAGCTTATTATCACTTCCAGTTTGTTTTTAAAATAAATTTTTCCTTTATCACATCTTCAAATCCATCTAAAGAATGTTTAAGTTCTCTTTAAACAATTAAGAAAAGTCACCCAAGGTATTAGCTGCAGCAAGGGTGAGACTTGTGGTGTGATGCAATGTCTTACAGTGTCCCCTCTGCTCCAGAGTCTTGTCCCTTAGTCTTAAAATTCAGAATATTCAGTTAACTGGCCACCTACAGGGTCTTACTGCATGCAATAATTCACATTTCCTCATAACATACTTTTATTACTACTTTGTAATACTATAGCAGTATGAACGTCCTGTAGGGAGCCTGAACTGTGAATATTTTGATAACCTTTCTTTATGGTCATGCTTGGTTTAATTTGGACATGATTCAGGAAAAAGAAAAGAGAGAAAAAAAAAAGGGCCAGATCATGACAGGCTTATTCTGAATGGTCAAACCCAGCAGGCCCCTCGGTGGAACAGTGGGCCAACCTGAATCATTTGCAATGAATGACAAACCAGGTCAAAGCCCAGAGCAACTGCTGCTAATAGGCATACTCTATCATCTACAGAATATTTATTGTTATTAAGCCTCATATTAGTGTTCCTTCATGTGTAGTTTGAGAAGTGCTGATTTAGACAAAATGGATTGAAACAATATCTTTAGTCTCTGCTTTAAAGATTCAGCTGAGTGTCCGTTGCTCCAGGGAGCCTTGTCTGACCCAGAGCAGTTTATCTCTATTATACCACTATTGTGCAATGCAGTGCTGTGGTTAGATGTCTGTTCCCCCACTGCATTTCTTTCTCCTGTTCTCCTTGAATACACTAATCACAAGTTTGGCTTTGAAGAGTTCATGAATGGATGGATGGATGAATGAATGAGTGAATGTGGTGTCAGATGTGTAATATTGGAAGAGCAATGACCACAATGGTAGCTGTAGAACTCCAGAATTTCTCCTGAGTAGTAGTGATAATATTATCCTTTTTGCAAGGTTGTTGAGGAGTAAAACAATGAGATAATCTGTATTATTTTATTTAGCAAATGTATAATTGAGTGTCTACTTGAAGGCAAATACTGTAAAAATATTCCAAAGTGCTTTAAAAATGATATCGTTTCTCTTTATTTTATAATAGAATTTGGTTGGCCAATTTCTCTAACTGTACATACACCACTAGGCAGGGTGGCTTTCCATTGTTCTCTAACATCCTGTTTTTAGATTTTCCAGCTAGGAATTCACATTTCCTCATAACATACTTATATTACTACTTTGTAATACTATAGCACTATGAACGGTCCTGTAGGGAGCCAGAACTGTGAGTATTTTGATAACCTTTCTTTATAGTCACGCTTGGTTTAATTTGGACATGATTCAGGAAAAAGAAAAGAGAAAAAAAAAAAACAGAAAAAGCAACACTGCAGATTTTTTTTTTTTTAATAATTCAACATAATCCTTTAAGGATGCAATGCTATTTTATTTTAATTTCTTATTTTAGTTTTTATTATGCTTGGTGTGTTTAATTAGAGTGGTTTGGATACAGAAAACAAGTTTGATAGAAATTTGAATTTAACTTTGTTTGGCAATTGGATACCAAAGACAAATGTAAGAAATATTTTCAAAATTTGAGAACATTTTGGTTCTTAAAAAGTATGTATTATGTAAGTTAATGTTTACATGGCTTTGAAATGGTACAGGCACTAATGTATGACTGAAAGGAAAACTTAGAGAAAAAGGCATCTTCACTTAGGAACAGCTGAATTTGGGAACTAACAAGAGCAAAGCAAATAATTCAGTTAGTTGTTGCATGGAATAAATTTACTATGGTAAAAACACCATTTACTTTGAGAACATTCCTATATTTTTCAAAATAACTCATAACATCATTTTGTATAATGGATGAGTTTCTTTTAGTGGTCATGGTTTCATAATTTGTAAAACCTAAAAAATGTCTAACCTTCTAGTTAGTTTTTATTTTTGTACTTCTTTTAGAAGTACAAAACTCTATGCTATGACATATTAATTTGCTATGGATTGAGTGTTTTAAATTCCAACAGATATGGCTTCCAAAGGCACTCAAATAAGCAGGCAGAAAGGACAGAGTCATTGAATCCCAGCAGTTATTCAAGTCAAATGGAGCGTATGTGATCACAGCTTGGATTGTGGTTCTGAACCAAGGCAAAGGTTGAGTTTCAAAACTATGAAGTTAGAGTCTCAGACTCATTTTCATAGGCACCCTGATGTAAATGACACGTAAATTTCCAATTTAATGGGTATGGTTGCTGGAAGGGTAACTCCAAATCTGAAGCTGGGGACTTGTCTCATTGGTGATGACTGTACTTGAAGCGTTGTTTGTAGTATTGAGTGAGTGGTCTCCGTGGTCCTCATGTCCTGAGGCTGAAGCCCTGTGAAGCGAGCTGCACAGCCTCATGTGGAGGACCATGAAGGTTCGATTCTCGAAATGGTGTCAAAGGCAGCAGATGCTTCAGGCAGCAGACGGCTGCAGAGGGAGAGTTTTGGGTTCCGTTGCTAGGGTGTTGTGGTGGTTGTAGTCCAGAGACTTGGAGCAACACTGGGGAAGACTCAGATGGTATTAGAAGACATGCTTGTGGGAGATGCTGCCATGTCAGAGACAGGGCAGATGTGACTGGGCTGCATATCCTTCATAAGTCCTGTCTCTAAGTCATGCTATTCTAGTTACTCGGCTGAGTAACAAGTGACCCCAAATCTAGAGGTGGAAAACAAACTTTTATCATGTTCATGGATTCTTTGGACAGGGTACTGCGAGGGCAGTTTTTTTCTATGAGGCCAGGAGCCATATCCAGAAGACTCAAAGGTTGGGGCTGGAATCATCTGAATGCTTGCTCACTCACATGTCTGGGGGGATGGTGCTTCTGGCTGTTGCTGAGGGCATTTCTAGAACTATTGCTGTGGACTGAATGTTCGTGTCTCCCACAGATGTGTATGTTCAAGTCTAATCCACAGTGGGATGACATTTGGAGGTGGAGTCCCTGGCATGTCATTAGGTCAGGAGCAAGGAAAACTCATTAATGGGGTTAGTGCCCTTATAAGAAGAGGCCAGAGAGCCAGCTCATTCTCCTTTCACCATCTGAGGACATAGCCAAACGTGCCTGTCAGTAAACCAATAAGAGATCCCTCACTAGAACCTGACCCTGCTAGCACCATGATCTTGGAATTTCAGCCTCCAGAACTGTAGGAATAAATGCTTGTTGTTTGAGATACCCAGTTTATGGTATTTGGTTAGAGCTGTCCAAGTTGACTAAGCAGCTGTCAAGTGGAATGGCTACACATAACTCCTCCATTTGGGATGGGCTTCCTCTCAACATGGTGGCTGGTTTTCAAAGACAAGCATCTTAAACAGGGATGGCTTCATGGGTTTGTGTCCTGTGTAGTTACACAAGGCTAACACACAGAAGAGGGCTCTGTGCTTGCCACTGTTTTGAAAGTCTTAATTTTGAATAAGAGGCTGCTCATTTTCATTTTCTCCTGGGTTCCACAAATTTCATCACTGGTCCAGATTAAGACAGAGAGAGAGAAAGAGAGAGAGAGAGAGAGAGAGAGAGAGAGAGAGGAGAAAGATAGAAGGGGGTGGGGAGAGGAACTAGTCAAAAGCTATATTGCCTTCTTTTACTTCATCTAGGAAGTCAGGCAGCATCATGTCTACTACATTGTATTTGTTAGAAGCAAGTCATTGAGGTGTCCCATATTCAAAGGGGAGATAATAGATTCCACTGCTTGATGGAAGGATGTCAAGGTTCTGGGAGAGTATGTGGGAACATAAATATTGCTATGGCCATTTTTGGAAAATACAATCTGCCACAAATGCTCTGCATATATTTCTGCAGGTGCCACCTACTGGGTTAGTTTTTATTTTGTTTCTTGTGTAATAGAGTGTTAAAATTAAAGTTAGAGACTGAGACACCAAGATAGAATTGATGTGATATTCCAAAGCCAGATCACAGTATGTGAAATTTACATTCCATGACTTGAATCCCCTCAACCACTTTCAGAATGGAAAGAGTTGACTTGGAGGAGAATTTTGAAATGACTTATTTGGAAAGATCAGTTGCTCCATTCAGATTTACCCCATGTTTAGTAAGGGAGACCTCCAGGAGTTCATTTGGAAAGTTCTGAATCACCTTCCTTAAAACTAGAAGCAACTTAAGCTGTAAAAAGTCAAAAAGGGTAAAGGCAGGAGGATAAGGCATTATCTTTATTTTTTATTAAAAATCTTGTATGTTATTAAAAGTTTGTATTTATTTTTTCATTTAAATTCACAGCTTTATTTTATTAAAATTAGCATTTTTTTCTTTCTTTCTTTTTTTTTTTTTTGAGACGGAGTCTCGCTCTGTCACCCAGGCTGGAGTGCAGTGGCGCGATCTCGGCTCACTGCAAGCTCCGCCTCCTGGGTTTACGCCATTCTCCTGCCTCAGCCTCCCGAGTAGCTGGGACTACAGGCGCCCGCCATCTCGCCCGGCTAATTTTTTGTATTTTTTTAGTAGAGACGGGGTTTCACCGTGTTAGCCAGGATGGTCTCGATCTCCTGACCTCGTGATCCACCCGTCTCGGCCTCCCAAAGTGTCTTTCTTTATTTTTTGAGACAGAGTTTTTGCTCTGTTGTCCAGCCTCGAGTGCAGTGGCACGATCTTGGCTCACTGCAACTTCCTTCTCCCGAAAGTGATTGATTCTCCTGCCTCAGCCTCCTGAATAGCTGGGATTACAAGTGAGCACCACTATGCCCAGCTAATTTTTTTTTTTTTTGTATTTTTAGTAAAGACGAGATTGTCACCATGTTGGCCAGGCTGGTCTCGAACTCCTGACCTCAAGTGATCTGCCCATCTTGGCTTCCCAAATTGCTTGGATTATAGGTATGAGCCACTGTGCCCAGCTTAAAATTAGTGTTTTTAAAAGGTGATTTAATCAGTAAGGTATTTATTATCACCATATAAAACAGACCCAGATAGGGGACTCCATGGTTAGGGAAGTTTGTAATTTGTAGGCTCAGCTGATACAACATAAGGGTGATAGCAGATTTGACCACATCTACAAAAAATACTCATCTTTCCAAGAAGCCCAGACTAGGCACCCCTTGAGGTCCCTAGGCCATTGCCAAGCCTTCTCAGAGGTGATGGGAAAGAATCTGTTCTAATGGGCCCAGGACAATCCTGAATCCTCACCAGAAAAGTGGAAGGGAGGCCAGGGAGCTTCTTCGCCTATGCACATGGAGATGACCTTCACAAACGTTGAATCCAGGCAGAATGGAGAGCTTATACCTTCAGATTCCAAAGGGTAAAGGAATATTTTCTGTGGACTAGCTCTGTGTGGGGTGATTGGGCAAGTGAGACAGTGTGGGTTTTTTATGAATTTGTCCACGGGCCCTAGATGGTTGAAGGGCCAGAAGCCAGAAGTTGAAGTTAATATCAGATAATTGAGGGCTACAGAAGGACTCATGAGTAAACTCTGACTAACCATTCTGGTTTGCCCGGATCTCAGAAGTTGCACAAGATGTAGGACTTTTAGGCTAGAATGGGAATATTCCTGGACAAGCTGGGATGGGTGGTCACCCTACCTACCTTGGACCACCCATAATAAGATGCATTAACCCAGGACAGGACTGCAGGGCAGGGGCCCACCAGGGACCCTACAGGATGCCCGTGAAAGTGCCTGTGAAAGAAAGACTCGTCTGCAAACATTTGCCAGGCCTGGAAAGCCCAAAGCCAGCACAAGAGGGACATTTCCTGGCCCTTTACCATGTCTCTCTTCTAGCTCTGGCCTTAACCCAGAAACTGACTAGCAAGCTGCGGGAGGGCTTCAGAAGGGAGGAGGGAAAGCACTAGGTGGAGAATAAAGCATAAACCATCCACAGTGGAGCAGCTGAGGTACAGGGACAGGAAAAGGTTTAGTGCTAAATCAGTTTCAGTTTCTGGTTATGTAAGATGTTCTGATTACTGAATTGCACTCACTTGTTACTAAAGGGATTGTAGGATGTTCTTGTCCTCATATACACATCCAAGAGTATCTAGAAAAGTCCTGGGATGCACCTGAATGTTCAAGTAGGGGCAAGGGAAGGTTAACTCCACTGAACACATGAAGGGGAGTGCTGTGATTTCACGATGGGCTGTCCTTGTTCAACATACTTCTTATACTTGAAATTTCAAAAATCCTGCTCCAATGTGAAGTGACAAATGACAGGTCAAGGAAATAACTTGTTTGTTCCTCTACTTTGTAAAGATTATGCACTTTCCATGGACTGTTTAAAATTTCTCAAATAATGAATTTAAGTTAAAGAGGGAAAAAAATCCATCTTTCCCGTCTCTCGCTCAGTCTCCAACAGCTATCAAACATCAAATATTTTCTTCTTCACTAGGCTGGAGGCCTAACAACTCCAGGAACTAAATATCAGATTTTCCACAGAGAATTGTGGGATCATTTATTCTTTGGGATGATTGTCAGATATTACTTGTTTTCCTCTACCTCCACCGTACCCCCTTAATCAGGTGAACCCACCTGCTGCGGCTACCTGTTTCAGCTCAGCTCAGCTCATCTGCTTCTACTGGGGTCCTGACCCTCATAAGTGCCCCTTTCACAGATACTGGCTTGTCAGTGTTGCTACTTATTTCCACCCAGCCCTGTGCCATCCATACCTGGCATCCACTCTCAAGGTCTGATGCTGATTCTCTGATCTCTCTTGACCAAGCCATCAGATGCTTCTGACTCAGTTGCCCAGGATGTCTGTGTTAGAAAGGAACTGCCTGGGAACTGCTTCTTGATTTTTCTGGATCAGGCTTCTAGTCCCAACTCTGTTAAAATTCCGGAATAATCTTAGACAGTTGTTTTAACCTCTGCAAGCCTCAGTTTCTTCATCTATACAATTAGGATAAAAATAGTTGTATTGCTTAGGGATACTGTGAAGAAATCAATTAATAGATGTGAAAACACTTTGTAAAAGTTGGACAGTAAATATATGCATGGTAGTACATATGTATGCATTAGTACAATCTGGTTACCACTGTGGAGTTGGGATTTTTGATATTATTACCCTTATCTTTACCCTTCCCTGTCATTACTGCATCTCTTGGCTTTTTGCTTAGATCCTTGATCTTCAGGACCTGATATGCTGAATGTCAATATCCATCCGTTCACTGAGATAATCTTACCAGGTTCAATGTCTTCTTATCGCTTCATGCAAAGGTCATTTTCTCACTCTCTTTCAGTCCCAGGTGAAACACCTGAGCCTTCTCTCTTCAACTACTTTTCTTTCTGACCTCACGTCCTAATGAATACGGAGACCTGTGCCATTCCAGTTCAACCAACACTCTGCTCTTTTCTGCCTTCATAGCTGTCACACAGAGAAAACCCAAGACAGCAACACGTTCTGGAAGCCAGGTGAGGAGAGATTTTTAAGAGGGAGAGAGTGAAAAATTCTGTCAAATGTCAAATTCTTTTCAAGGAAGGTGAAGCCTGAGAATTGAGCATTGAATTTAGCAATGTGGAAGTTACTGGTGAGCTTGATAGGAGCAAATTGGGGGAAAAAATGAAACAAATTTCAATTAGAGTAGATTCAACAGAGAGCAGAAAGAACTAAATTAGAGGCAATGATAAACAGCTCTTTCAAAGAGCTGTGTTTTGTTTTGTTACTTTTTTTCTTAAGGTAAGGAAAAGAATGGGCAATAGCTGGAAAGACAATAGGATGATGAAAGGTTTTACCAGACAATACAGACAAAAAAGAGAGGATACATTGATGAGACAGGAGAGAAGAAAACTGCTGAAACAATGACTTAAGTAGGTTAGAGCAGATGGGATCCAGGGCCATACTGGAGGGGCTGGCCTTCAGAAATGCAGATGGCTCAACTACATCGCAGGAAGAGAGCTGGAACATGTGTACACACATGCATCGGGGAGGACATGTAGGGTGTCTTCTGATGGCTTCAGTTTTCTTAGTTACACAGGAAGCAAAGCCATCAGCTGGGAATGAGGATGGAGGAGGTGGTGTTGGAATCTGAGAAGAGAGAAGGTAAGAAATAACCACGTAGGAGAGTAGAACAGTAAATTATCTAGGGATATACAGTACAATTGCTAGGCAGTATTAATCACTCTCATAATGTTAATGATCATTAATCTATATTGATGTCATTAGTGGATTTTACTCTAGATATGTTCATTTGTGTGAGTGTAGTCACAGTGTAGGCAGAATGTCCAATTTAACTAGGGTTTGGCTTTATCCAAGAGAGTTTGAGGAACAGGAGTAAGTAGAGAAACTGGGGGCAAATTTAAGGGAGTGATTATAACGACAGACCATGAAATGTAAGCAAGATAATGAGGAAGTGAGTGAGGTTGCAAGGAAAACCAACAGGATCAATAGACTGAAGATGGCAGGATGGATTTAGCCAAGTGACTAATTAAGGAAGAGAGCTCCAGGCAGATTGGAGATGTTTGTGAGGCTGGCCGACTATTGGAATTGGGGTTCAGGAAATGCGTTGAAAAAAATAGCAGTTATCGACCAGAATAGTAAGCTGCTCATAATTGATATTATGAAGGGTTTGTAGTTATGGTAAAAGCACAAGAATTAATCCATGGGAATCAGTGGCCAAGGTAAAGAGGAGAACGAGATCTCTAGAAGTGGGGAGGCCAAGGAACTGAGAGAACAGACATTGGAAATGATCATCTATAGGGATATTGAACTCACTAATAAGTAGAAGAGAATTAGAGGTAGACAGAATGAATCATTAGTTAATTATCTCCAAAGACTAACAAGGAGTAACCAGGAAGTGCTGGTGATAATGGCGGCATGAGGTTAGAGATGACCTCAACAAACCCAGTCACTTCCAGAATGCATACAGATCTGGCTTAAAACGTTCTGGTCAGGCCGGGCGCTGTGGCTCATGCCTGTAATCCCAGCACTTTGGGAGGCTCAGGCCAGTGGATCACGAGGTCAGGAGATTGAGACCACCCTGGCTAACACGTGAAACCCCGTCTCTACTAAAAATACAAAAGAAATAGTCAGGCATGGTGGCGGGTGCCTGTAGTCCCAGCTACTCGGGAGGCTGAGGCAGGACAATGGTGTGAACCCAGGAGGCGGAGCTTGCAGTGAGCCGAGATCGAGCCACTGTACTCCAGCCTGGGCCACAGAGCGAGACTCCGACTAAAAAAAAAAACATGTTCTGGTCATTCCACACAAGCAAGTGGGTAATGAGTGACCGTTGTTTCATGCTAGTGTTCTTATTCTTGCCATTATTCTTTTTCAGTTTTAATTGAGCTTGTGAATAATAGAGAAGTAAGAAAAAAGGGAAGAATGTGGAGTGATGATAATTCAGTTAGTTTAATCCAGCTCAGTAATTAATTTCAAAGTGTGATTTGGGAACTTCCGGGGTTCCCTAAGACCTTTTTTTCAGGTCATAACTATTCTCCTAATGAAACTAAGATGTCATTTGCTGTTTTTGCTGTTTTTGTCTTGGGAGTGTACAGTGAAGTTTTCCAGAGGCTAGATAACATATGATAGCAAAATATGATAAAAACTGAGTACAGAAGCAAACATGAGACTCTGTCTTCTATTAAGTCAGCAATTAGAGATTTCAAAAAATGAAAACCATGCCATTTTTCTTGTTATTTTTTCTGTTTTGGAAAACACAATCTTTTTCATAAAAATTATTATTTATGTTAACTTGTAATGGAACTTTTCTTTTAACTTAAATGAATAAAATGAATATTTAGGACTTTCTGTTTAATTTTGGATATGTTAAATGTTAATAGATATAACCTGAATAGACAAAAGTCCTTTGGGGATAGCCTATTTTTAAGAGGGGCCTGGAGACCAGAGAGTTTAAGAAACTCTGATTTTTGTCACTTACTAGAAGGCGAAGACTGGGAAGGCTGAGAGGTTGGATGTATCTAGAGAAATGGAGGTGAAGGGGTCCTGCATGAGCACTTCTAACCACTGTGACCTGCAACATGTTATAACATCAACTCCCTGAGGCTCTAGTAGGGGACATGCACAAGTCATAAAGTGTCTCTCCTAGCTATGGAAGTTCTCCTTACTTTGCATATCATTAGACATATTTAATGAATTAGTAATTGTTATGAAAAATTGAGCAATAAATCAATCTGTATAAGACAATGGTATATCTTTGAAATTTAAATAAAGCTCAATTGTTTTAAAGGTTTAGAAGTTTGCTTTTCTTTTTTGATTATGAAAGCAATACAAGTCACTGTATAAAATGTAGAAAATTCTGAAAAGCATTAAGAGAATAGGAGTTAGTTATAATTTTACCTCCCAGAGAGAATGAGAAATTGAGCAATAAATCAATCTGTATAAGAAAATGGTATATCTTTTAAATTTCTATAAAGCTCAACTGTTTTAAAGGTTTAGAAATTTGCTTTTCTTTTTTGATTATGAAAGCATTACATGTCACTATAGCAAATGTAAAAAATTCTGAAAAGCATTAAGTGACTAGGAGTTAGTTATAATTTTACCTCCCAGAGAGAATGAGTTAGCTTACTACCTATTTTCTTCTGTCTCTCTTTTTTAAACAAATATGTTATCATGCTGTATATATCATTTGAAATCATTACGTTTAATGGAGCAAAATATCCCATTTGAATTATATAATAATAAATGTAGTCAATCTACCTAGAGTTAGTTAGATGTGAAAAGGTTTCCCTCCATTTTTTTCATGTGTTATAATGTATGCTTGAATATGCTTCTCTCTATATCTCTATATGTTACTTTATTCTGCACAGGTACACACACACACACACACACACACCAAAAACTATGTATATGCAGTTGTCTACATCACTGGTTCAAAGCATTCATTTTGCTGAAGGAAATAAATATTGCAAAGTTGGAACTTCCTTCCAAATTGACTTATATTTATTGTTATTACTACTGTTAAATTTATTAGCAATTCCAGTACAAGTGCCATTGTAGATTTTTTTAAAAAACTGATTAAATAAACCTAAATTTCATTTGGATAAATTAATGGATAAAAAACATTTTGAAAACGAAGACATAATTGAAGATGAATAGTGGTGACAGCAGGTTTTAGAAGGTATTGCAAAACAAAAATAATTAAAACAGCATGGTTTTATAGTAAGGATTGACAGATAAAGGAAGGAAATTCCTAGGAAATATTGTCTAGCATATTTAAAAATTTAGTATATGATTAAAGGCAGTATCACAAATAAGTAGTGACACTAATGAATATTCAATAGCTAGTGCGAAAATATCATTGACTCTGTGGAAAGCAATAAACAAAAACAAAAACGCAAATCCCGTTTAAGTGACTGAGATAATTAGAATGGAAGATGTATGGTGCCATCTAGTGGTTAAACATGTAATTGCATACATATTGTTCTATGTAGAGTCTAATGGCAGAAATGTAAACCTGATGGAGACTTGAAGGGAGGTAAATTATTCATTAATAAAAAGGTTTACATCTCACACTTCAGCACTAATTTAAGAAAATATTTTTAAATACTGACTGTTTCTGAGAATATTATAAACGGTAGCCTATATAGTGATCCTGCATGAACATACAAGAAATTGCAGTTCCAGACATTCACATAAACAAGCATGCAAACCTGTTAGACTTTTTTTAGTAACACAATGAAACAAAAGAACAATTTGAGTAAAAGTATGCTGACTGGAAATTCATACATAAGAGCAGAGCCTTCCAGCAGTTAGAGTTATGAATAAAGAATACCAGGGGAGCAACCTATCCTCTGGCCCATGGGGACTAATGGAGGGCCAGAGCTTGCCCTGGGCCAGTGGCCAGTGCGGTTGGGTAGTTCCTGGTGTCAGTGGAGACCGCACATCTCCCCTTTGGCCTCAGGCACAAGCTGTACACACGCAACCATCTCCACACTGGGTCTGTGCCTCCAGTCTTCCCATCCGTCAATCCATGGAGGCTGCTGCAAGGACACATGGCTCATCTAGAAAGCAGCCCTGCCTTCCATCGCTGGGAACGTACTCTCCTTCCCATTCAGTGGCTGCAGCACCAGCTGCCCTGTTGGAATGCACAGAGCTTCCTGGCCCCAGCTCCTTGGTCCAGAGATGAGCTCCTAGACTAAAGCTGGGCCTGTAAGTCCTTTTCCTTGGAATTTTGAATTTGGAAGCAAGAGAATTGGGCCAGTCTATCTATGGATTGTCAAGACTGGGAGCTTAAAACTCAGAAGCTTTGGGTGTCCATTAGTGTAAGCTGGAGAAACAGAAAGAGCAAGTGGAGAGGATGAAGCCCAAAGAAGCAGCAGCGGGTGATGAATGAGGCAGCACCACTGTGCTCCCCCTCCCTAGCTCTGTTGCTTCGCTCCTTTTGGATGCTCAGTTTCTCCTTGGATTCCTTGGATTCCCAGTATTCCTCAGATAAGCCTTTCCTTTTGCTGAAGCAAATGTAAATGTTTTTTTCTGTCCTCTACATTGAAAAGTGTGCTAATAAATCTTTTGAAAGGACAAATCTGATCTGTATCATTCAACAGCTGCTCATTTCCTGCACATCAAGTGCAAGTTCTTTAGCATGGCCTTTGAGGCCTCTCATGACCTCTGAAGCCTCATCTCTGACTTGCCCTTGCTTTCTCCCTTCTCCCAGCCCCACTCTCTCCTCCCTGTCCGTTCTCCATGCTCCAGCCATATGCCAATGCCTCTGACCTCCCATACTGCTGCATTCTACCAGCTTCTCACCACACTGTTCCCTCTCCATGAAATACTTTTCCACCACTCCTGCTCCCCCAGAAGCACTGATTCGTCCTTCAGATCCCAGCTTAGGCATTATTTCTTCCCAAAGGTCCCCAAAAACGGGGTTGGTTGCTCTTTATATGTTATCCCATAGCACCTTGTTCGTGACTGTGTTATGGCTTTTATTGCTTGGCATCAAAATGGCCTGTTTATTTGGAGGAGACACTAAGCTCTGTGAGGGAGGGACAGTATTTGCCTCATTATTGAACCCCCCACCCCTGCCGCAATGCTCTGTACTTTACCTAGAATACAGTTTGCACCCAAATATTTGTTCAATAAACAAACAAATATATACAGAGAACCATGTCTGTTACCTAAGTGAGAACAACTGAGGCCCAAGTGTGCTGTAAACTTTTTTTCAGGAAAGTGTCCAATCAGCCTCATTTCTGCTTAGACTAGGGTCTGTAAATCTCTAATAACATTTTTGAGGGCTGCTGTCTCAGGCTTCACAACCAGACAAATGCTTTTAATGTATGCAACTTTCTCTTATGCAAAATCAGAGTGAAATGCACATGAATCGATAGAAGGCTTATCTGCATTTTGTGGACATGGGTGGTCCAGACGCCCACAAGGAGATAAATAAATGTTTGAGGTGGGTCCTTCAATGATTTTTACAACGGATGCCAATTTGGCAAGCTTGACTGGGCCCTACCAGTGTGAGGAACCATGATTTTGGTATGATGTTGGGGAATTTGTGGCTTCCATCTGCTGGTTATCTCACAAAATGTAGAGCTGAGAAAAATCACATACTGATTAAATCATAGAATCCCACACTTGGAAGGGACTTCATGAGATGATCTGGGCCCGCCTCCTGAAGGTCAATGCATAAATCATCTTGTGCAGATGGCTGTTTATACTATTTTTAAAGCTCTTTAGGGATGGAGATTACACAGCTTCCCTTGGTAGTCTGATCTTCATGGTCAAGAACTTCCTTTTTTAAAAGCCCAGCTCCTCACTGCAGTTTGGCTCATTTCCTCTTTTTTTCAGCTCTCTGTGAACATGGAGAACACATGATCAATCTTTCCTGCTAATTACCTCTGGCCCACACCTGTCCCCTTGCAATTAATTATTAGGATTTGTGCTATTTTCTCCCTCCCAAGCTACACAGTTGCAATTCCTTAATTTTTTCACAAGACTTATTTTTTCCTCCTCAATAACTTTTTGTAATTTATACTTTTTCTCCTTAGAGTCTGTCCCATAGCTCATTATATAAAACTAGTAATAGCAGCTCTCCTCAAGTCCTAATCAGCTGTAAGTTAACAGCAAAGCTTGCGTCTTATCTTACTCCAGTATCATATTTGCTGTTTAGATCACAGCACTTCCTTTTTGTTTGTGGTGTAGATTAGGTTCCACAATAAACCTCGAGCCTTTTACTGTCAAACTGCTACTTTCTACATGCCATATCTGCGTAATTTGCCTTTGTTTCCTTGATAGACTGAGTAAGGCTTCCCCACCCCAAAGATGTCCGTGTCCTGGTCCCCAGGACTGTGAATATGTTACCTTGCCTGCCAAAAGGGACTTTGCAGATGTGAGTAAGGATCTTGAGATGGGGAGAGTGTTCAGAATTATTCAGGTGGGCCCAATGCAATCACAGAGGTCCTTATGAAGTGGAGGCCAGGAGGATCTGGGTAGGAGAGAAAAGATGGCGGCAGAGATTAGAGTGATGGGCTTTGAAGATGGAGGAAGGTGGCACAAGCCAAGCAATGCAGCTGCAGGAGCTGGAAAAGGCAAGGAAATGGACTTTCCCCTGGAACTTCCATGGAGAAGCATGGCCCTGACTTGCCCACACCTTGATCGCAGCCCATTGAAACCTGTTTGGGTTTCTGATTTGCGAAGCTGTAAAGCAATACATTTGTGTTGTCTTAAGCAGCTAAGTTTGTGGTGATTTGTTACAACAGCAATAAGAAACATACAATTAACTAATGTAATGATCTGTGCTTGTCTTGAACTTCATGGTCTTACTCAACAGAGCATTTTTTGATTTATAGAGGTTTTCTTGATACTGTGTTCTCATCATCCAAAACCACATCAAAATGAGTGGGTATTTTCTAGATTATTGATAACCTTAACTTCTTATCAACTGTTTTAAAGTAATTTATGTACTAGAGGATTCCATTTATTGAACAGGTTCTATGTACCACGTATTTGAGCTTGGAATGTGCTATCTCACTTAAGCATGACAACAAAACCACAAGGCAGAGATTATTATCCGAGCCCCATTCTCCCGGGGCGTGGAGCGGTGCAGCAGAGCAGCTAGTTGCTGACGGAGTTGACGGTCAAGCTCCAGCCTGCTTGATTTTAAAGTCTATCTTCTCTCTACCATGATGACCTGCCACTGTGCTGTGCTCACTTTCTCTAGTGGAGTACAAAATTGTGAAGAATCTGAAGCATCGAATTTTCAAGGAAGATGTGTTACTATATGTAATTTTCTTGAGGAAAAAAAAACTGGTTTCCTAGAAACGCTATGTAATTATTCCAGATGTCAGATTGAAATGATTTCAAACACCAAAACCAAAATTATAATTGTTGAAAAGTGAGAGGGATCACTCAAAAACATTAGTGGGGAAAGCAAAAGCTCCCTCTGTCTTGGCAGGAATCTATACTTTCCCTGGGGAAATATCATTTCTAAGGAGCAAAACTTCTGAATTAGTTTTCAGCAAAGTATGCTTTAAATTCTTCTGTCCTATGAAAGTTTCTGACATCGTGTTATTCTTCAGTTGAATTTTGTTGCCTACATAATTTGACATGTGAGACAAGGAGGGATGCTATTTTGCTTCCATGATCCTCTTCCTTTTCTCGGTTCTCTCTGTTTGGGAGCGAGGAGAGTGCAACTTTATTTTTAATACTAACCTTTTCCAACGACGCTTTCCATGTGGTCTGCTGAGGCTGGGAGCATATATACATTTGTTTTCAAGTCATCTCATTTTAAACTGACCAGCAAATATTTAATCAGCCAACAACCAACCCTTGGTTCTGCTAATTAGCCTTCTCCCTCTCCCTTTTTACTGACCAATTAGTACATTTTCTTAATATCATAGTAAACACTATGCAGATACAGCTTCAATTTCGGCCTCTCTTCCAACCACACTGCTGCACCTATGTCCCTGATACATAAATCTGACAGCTTCCCTCCCTCTTGTACCTCCTGGCAAATCTTAAAAGACCACAATGATCTCTACTGTTATCTGCATCCCTTACTTCCTTGTCTCTTCTTACTGCACTGTAATTCACTCTGCCCCATCATTCCTTTGTGAGACCATGAAACTAGTCTCACAAAAACTTGGGTTCTTGTGGGTGGCAGTGGGAGTAGATGTCAACTTGGTATCTTTTATGTGTCCCAAGCTAAACCTCCTGTTTCCCCTTCAGCCTCTAAAACTCACTCTTTGACCTGTTTTTACCTTTCAGTGAATGACACAATTTTGAAGTCAAGCCAGAAATCTAGGATGTAACCCTATACTGCTTTCTTTTATCCATGTCATCTTCATTACCTTAAAAGAAGTGATTCTAGATCAGGCACAGGGGCTTATACCTGTAATCCCAGCACTATGGGAGGCTGAGATAGGAGGATTGCTTGAGCCCGGGAGTTCAAGAACAGCCTAGGCAACATAGTGAGACCTTGTCTCTACATTAAATAGAAAAATTAGCTGGGCATGGTGGCGTGCACCCATATTCCCAGCTACTTGGGAGACTGAGGTTGGGGATGGCTTGAGCCTGGGAGGTGGAGGCTGCAGTGAGCCAAGATTGTGCCATTGCACTCCAGCCTGGGCAACAGCAGAGCGAGACCCTGTCTCAAAAAAAAAAAAAGTAATTTCACTTACCTCCTTCTGCTCACTCTTGGTTTTTTAATTCAACCCTTCATCTTTTAAAAAAATTAGTTTTGTGGGTACACTATAGGTGTGTATATTTATGGGGTACATGAGATATTTTGAAACACATTAGGATAAATGAGATATCTGTCACCTCAAGCATTTATCCTTTGAACTGCAAGCAATTCATTTATACTCTTTTAGCTATTTTAAAATGGGGAGTTAAATTATTTTTGACTATAGTAACTCTGTTTCACTCTCAATTACTAGGCCTTATTCATTCTTTCTGTTTTTTTTTTTTTTTGTACCCATTAACCCACTTCCCCTCTCTTTCCTCCACTGCCCTTCCCAGCCTCTAATAACTTTCCTTGTACTCTCTATCTCCATGAGTTCAGTTGTTTCAATTTTTAGCACACACAAATAAGTGAGAACATGTGAAGTTTGTCTTTCTGTGCCTGGTTTATTTCTCTTAACATAATGATCTCCAGTTCTATCCATATTGTTGCAAATGACAGGATCTCATTCATTTCTACAGCCGAATAGTACTCTGTGTACATGTACCACATTTCCTTTATCCATTCATCTGTTGATGGACGCTTAGGTTGCTTCCAAATCTTGGCTATTGTGAACAATGTTGCATTAAACATGGGAGTGCAGAATCTCTTTGATATACTCATTTCCTTTCTTTTGAGTATGTACCCATCAGTGGGATTGCTGGATCATATGGTAGCTCTATTTTTAGTTTTTTGAGGAACCTCCAAACTGTTCTCCATAGTGCTTGTACTAATTTACATTTCCACCACCAGTGTACAAAGGTCTCTTTTCTCTATATCCTCTCTAGCATTTGCTATTGCCTGTCTTTTGGATAAAAGCCATTTTAACTGGGGTGAAATGATATCTCTTTGTAGTTTTGATCTGCATTTCTCTGATGATCAGTGATGTTGGGCACCTTTTCATACACCTGTTTGCCATTTTCATGTCTTCTTTTGAGAAATGTCTATTCAGATCTTTTGCCTGTTTAAAAATCAGATTACTAGACTTTTTTACTAGATAATTGTTTGGGCTCCTCATATATTTTGGTTATTAATCCCTTGTCAGATGGGATTAATATTTACAAATATTTTCTCCTATTCTGTGGGTTATCTCTAAACTTTGTTGATTATTTCCTTTGCTGTGAAGAAACTTTTTAACTTGATGTGATCTCATTTGTCCATTTTTGCTTTGGTTGCCTGTGCTTGTGGAGTATTACTCAGAAAATCATTGCCCAGACCAATGTTTTGAAGAGTTTCCCCAATGTTTTCTTTTAGTATTTTCATAGCTTCTGGTCTTAGATTTAAGTTCTTAATCCATTTTGATTTTGTTTTTGTATATGGTGGGATATAGAAATCTAGTTTCATTCTTTTGCATACAGATATACAGTTTTCCCAGCATCATTTATTGAAAAGACTGTCTTTTCCCAAATGTATGTTCTTGGCACCCTTGCTAAAAATGAGTTCACTGTAGATGCTTGGATTTGTTTCTGGGTTCTCTATTCTGTTCCACTGGTTTATGTGTCTATTTTTAAGCCAATACTATGCTGTTTTGGTTACTACAGTTCTGTAGTATAATTTGAAGTCAGATAATATGATTTTTCTAGTTTTGCTCTTTTTGCTTATTATAGCTTTGGCTATTCTGGGTCTTTTGCAGTTCCATATAAATTTTAGAATTTTTTCTATTTCTGTGAAGAATGTCTTTGGTATTTTGAGAGATTACATTGAATTTGTAGATTGGTTTGGGTAGTATGAAAATTTTAGCAATATTTATTCTTCCAATCCATAAACATGGAATATCTTTCCACTTTTTGGTGTCCTCTTCAATAGTCTTTATCATTTTTCAGCTAAATTACTGAAACACTCCCCAAACTGCTAGTTTCCTTTAATTTTTAAGTTTTTGTTGTTGTTGTTGTTGTTATTGTTGTTGCTGTTGTTGTTTTTATGAAACCAATGGGAACTTCTTAGGTGGAGGTGACATAGATATATATGTTCAAAGCAAAAGGCAGTTATGCTATTAAGATGGCCAAAGGAAGAATTTTATTACTATTATTATTATTATTTTGAGATGGAGTTTCACTTTTGTTGCCCAGGCTGGAGTGCAATGGTGTGCTCTTGGTTCACTGCAACCTCTGCCTCCAGGTTCAAGCAATTCTCCTGCCTCAGCCTTCTGAGTAGCTGGGATTACAGGCGCCCACCGCAATGCCCAGCTAATGTTTTGTGTTTTTAGTAGAGACAGGGTTTCGTCATGTTGGCCAGGCTGGTCTCGGACTTCCAACCTCAGGTGATCCACCCACCTCGGCCTCCCAAAGTGCTGGGATTACAGGTGTGAGCCACCGCGTCCAGCCAATAATTTTATTTTTAATGGTCAGAGAAATTGAAATGAGACTGAAGACATGGAAATGTAGGGGACAGCTTTGAAACATATGTGGACTAGTGGGCTCCTAAACACTCACCTTTCAGAATATTATGCTATAATTGAACACCAGTAGATAAAATGTAGTCTATGTGAGCATATATTATTCCATGAATGTTTGTGGTGGTGAGAAGAGCTGAGTTTTTAGAATTGTAACCGGAATCACCTGCTATGGCTTCAAAATAATGAGTTATTATTACTCAATATTATCATTATTTTGTCTTCATGGGTATTTTATTACTAACTTGGAACATGATAGCTTTTTTACTTTTTATTTTTATTTCATTTGTAATTTATTACGATACACTTATGACACGCAAAAATATATAAAGAACGATTAAGCCAGGCACGGTGCTCATGCCTGTAATCCCTGCACTTTGGGAGGCCAAAGCAGGCAGGTCACTTGAGGTCAGGAGTTCAAGACCAGCCTGGACAACATGGTGAAATCTCATCTCTGCCAAAAAATAGAAAAATTAGCTGGGCATGGTGGTGCATGCCTGTAGTCCCAGTTACCTGGGAGGCTGAGGTGGGAGAATCGCTTGAACCTTGGAGGCGGAGGTTGCAGTGAGCTGAGATCATGCCACTGTATTCCAGCCTGGGCATCAGAGTGACAGAGTGAGACCCTCTCTCAAAAAATTAAATAAATAAAGGTAAAAGAATGATTAAGTGAACACTCATTTACTCACCACCAACCTTAAAATATAAAATTCCAAATATGGTAATGATTGGAGCACCTGTGCCCAGTGACCCCTTCTCCCCTGCACTCCCCCTATTCTGAAATTTGACTTCTTTCTCCTTCTCATGTATATTTACTTTTAATGCCCCTATTTACAAGGGCTCTCACTTACCTAATGTAGGATCTCAGCTACTCTACCCAACCATTGAAAGCAGAAACTTAGGCTAATTCTTGTTTAATCACTTTTTTTTTTTTAAATCCTTGGGTGTGTTGGCACTGAGCTTACCTACTGAGGAGAGGCAGTTGTGCACATCTCTTCCCAAATCCACGTTCAGTTTGAGATCGCCATGGTGGGAGTAGTTACATCATGGAAATTGACAAATACTACAAATCAGGGATCTTCCCTGACCCTCCCAGGAGAAAGGTCTTACCTGCACACACTGCCCACTGCTCGCCTTCCACATCCAATTAGTTCTGTTGGTTATCACCCTGATTGTATTTCAGTTCTGCCCATTGATCTCAAATCTATTGCTACATCCTTGGCCAAACCATTATTGGCTTTTTCTTTTTTGTTTTTCTTAAATTAAGAAGTTTCGGCCGGGCGCGGTGGCTCAAGCCTGTAATCCCAGCACTTTGGGAGGCCGAGATGGGCGGATCACGAGGTCAGGAGATAGAGACCATCCTGGCTAACATGGTGAAACCCCGTCTCTACTAAAAAATACAAAAAAAAACTAGCCGGGCGAGGTGGCGGGCGCCTGTAGTCCCAGCTACTCGGGAGGCTGAGGCAGGAGAATGGCGTAAACCCGGGAGGCGGAGCTTGCAGTGAGCTGAGATCCGGCCACTGCACTCCAGCCTGGGCGACAGAGCAAGACTCCGTCTCAAAAAAAAAGAAGAAGTTTCATATATTAAATAAGACATTTATTGAGAGTAGGTAGTATTGGGCCGGGCGCGGTGGCTCAAGCCTGTAATCCCAGCACTTTGGGAGGCCGAGACGGGCGGATCACGAGGTCAGGAGATCGAGACCATCCTGGCTAACACGGTGGAACCTCGTCTCTACTAAAAACTACAAAAAACTAGCCGGCGAGGTGGCGGGCGCCTGTAGTCCCAGCTACCAGGGAGGCTGAGGCAGGAGAATGGCGTGAACCCGGGAGGCGGAGCTTGCAGTGAGCTGAGATCCGGCCACAGCACTCCAGCCTGGGTGACAGAGCGAGACTCCGTCTCAAAAAAAAAAAAAAAAAAAAAAAAAAATTTCTATATTATTTCGCTCAAATTCTTAATATTCATCCCTAAATTAAGTCTATATCAGGACATTATTACTCATTAAGAAATTAATGATTATTCCATAATATTATTTAACACCCAAATTATTTTCAAATTTCCCAAATTTTAACACAGTGCCTTTCTACACCCTTTGTTTGCTATATTTTTACCGTCTCTTGTTTCTGTAACAGATTCTTTCCTTTTTTCTTTTTTTTTTACAATTATTTGATAAACTCAATAATTTGTCCTATAGAGTATTACACATTTTGCATTTGGCTCACAGCTTCCTTGATATTCTTTATTAACTGATATTTAGATTAAGAGTTTCCATTAGATTCAAGTTCAAGTCTTTAGGCAGCACTAGCTCAGGGTGGTGTGTTCTATCACATTACATCATAATTAGTAGGTTCACATATTGCTATCTTGATCCATGCACTACCCAGTTCCACATCAGTTTTTCACCTAATAGTTTTAGTATCTTCTCATGATAATTGTCTGGATTCAGTAATTTTTTTTTTTTTTGAGATTGCAAAATGGTATTTATGGTATTTTGCTAATTCTATAATTTTATTTTCTATTTTGTAGCTGCATTTCTATACAAAAATCTTTCTCTTGCCAACTTTTTAGTTACTCTGAATAATAACTGGTGCAGAAAAAGTATAACAAATTCCTCTCTCTTTTCCTATATGTATAATTTTTTAGAGTAATGAGTTGGTATCTCAGCAATCATCAATGGTAATAAATAGTTTTTAAAAGAGCTTTTATAGGCCAGTCACGGTGGCTCACACCTGTAATCCCAGCATGTTGGGAGGCCCAGGCTGGTGGATCACCTGAGCTCAGGAGTTCGAGTCCAGCCTGACCAATGTGGCGAAACCCCGTCTCCATTAAAAATACAAATATTAGCTGGGGGTGGTGGTGGGTGCCTGTAAACTCAGCTACTCAGGAGGCTGAGGCAGGAGAATCACTTGAACTTGGGAGACGATGGTTGCAGTGAGCCAAGATCGCACCATTGCACTCGAGCCTGGGCGACAAGAGTGAAACTTCGTCTCAATAAATAAATAAATAAATACAAATATAAAAGTTTTTATAGAAAAAAATTAAACCTGAAGAAAAGTTGAAAGAATAGTATAATGAACATTTATATGCTATTCACATTCCAGGTACACCAATTAGTAGCATTGTCACATTAATACCTCTTCTTCCATTGTCTTTTTGAGCACTTCCGTGTTTTCTGGCACTACAAGATATTCCAAACTCACCTTGCACTTTATACATCTTGGAGGATTGAAGCATTTCTTTAAGGAGCCTTCAATTTTTTAGAGGGTTTTGAAACCAGAATTAGTGTGTGTGTATTCGTGTGTATGTGTATATACACATATGTACATACACAGTTACATATTTATTCATACACACACATCTACAGACATATATTCATGTATATGTATGTATACAAATACAGATATATTCATGAATATACATTTATATTAATATCACCAATTCAAATACACATAGCACTTACTCTCACCTTTTTTATTCCATGTATGCTTCTCCCTTCTCCCTTCCTAACAAACTCAATATATTTACTCATTTGTTCTCTCATTCACCACACATGAAGGAGGAGTTTCAGAATTAGTGTATCAATAACACTGGTAAAACCAAACCTATCTTTATGAACTGATACTCATCCTTTTTTTTTTAATGGTTACATAGTTCCCCATATTATGAACATATCGTGATTCATTCAATTAGTAGCCTATGGATGGCGATTTTGATGGTTTCTCAGTTTTCACAATGAATGATCAATACCCACAAAGAATAACCTTGTGTATATGTAGTTTTGAATGTTTGAATGTGCATCCTTAGGGTGAATTTCTAGAACTGAGGCTGCTGGGTAGTTTTGGCAGATACTGTCAAATTCCCCTCCCTGAGCAATTATTACATTTTGCATGATAGTCTTCACTGTTTGGAAGGCTCTGTGTACTCACAGACTTATCAACAGAAAGTATTGTTAGGTTTTCGAATTAGAAATACTATCTCATTGTAGTTTTATTTCATTTTATTTATATAGGGTTTGCGTATTTAAATTTATTTATTAAGGCATAGTTTAGTTATCTATTGTGAAATGCACAGGTCTTAAGCATTAATTTTGTTGCCTTTTGATAAATGTATGGGGTTGCCCAGGTTATCCACACCCCAATCAAGAAATAGAATGTTTCCATCACTCCAGAAAACTCTTTTATTCTCATTTCTACTTAGTTCCACACTTCCTTCTCCCAGAGGCAACCATTAAACTATTCTACCACCATTGCTTAGTCTGTCCTGTTCTTAAACTTTATATGTACAATCTTTTCTACCCATTCTTCTATTGATGGACATTTGGGTTGTTTCTAATTTTTTGGCTGTTATGAAGGCCACTGAGAACCTTATTCGAATCATTTAATGACTATGTATTCCTCAATTTTGTTGATGTAACTTGATTTATTCAACTAGTATCTATCTTACAGATGGCATTTTAGGATGTTTATATATTTGTATTAGTTTATATATACAGGATAGGTGTATGTTTAACTGTATAAGAAATTGTCAATTTTCCTAAGCAGTTGTCTAATTTTATACCATCACCAGGAGTATATGAGACTTCCAGTTATTCTACATTCTTGACACCATTTAGTCTGGTGCCTTATGCAGATTTGATATAAGTATATAATGCATTAATTCCATTTACTGATGCTTTAATGAGGAATAGGTGTTGATTTTTGTCAGAGGTCTATGCAGTACGTGTGAAGTTCATGATAAAAGGTTTCTGCTTAGATCTCTTAATATGATAGATTACATTAATAGATTTTCTAATATTGAGACATCCTTGACAATTTTAGAATACATTACATTTGGTTACAGTGGATTATTAAAAATTTTAATATGCTATTAAATTCTTTTTTCTGAATTTTAAAAGATTTAAAAATCAATATTCGTAAGTGAAGTTAATCCATTTTTCTTTATCAAGTTTAGGCATCAATGTTATACTCATTTTATAAAAAGAGTTAGGACTTTTTTTGTTCTGGCCTCTGGAACGATTTATATAGCATAATTATCCATTCTTTAAGAGTTCGGTAGAGGTTACATGGAAAACCATCTGGAATTAGTGCCTATTTATGAGATAGCTCTTTGGTACTTTTCTCCATTTCTTCTTTGCAAATTGGTTTACTTTTCACTTTCCACTGGCATCAATTTTTTTTTTTTTTTGAGACGGAGTCTTGCTCTGTCGCCCAGGCTGGAGTGCAGTGGCTGGATCTCAGCTCACTGCAAGCTCCGCCTCCCGGGTTTACGCCATTCTCCTGCCTCAGCCTCCCGAGTAGCTGGGACTATAGGCACCCGCCACCTCGCCCGGCTGGTTTTTGTATTTTTTTTTTTTTAGTAGAGACGGGGTTTCACCATGTTAGCCAGGATGGTCTTGATCTCCTGACCTTGTGATCCGCCCGTCTCAGCCTCCCAAAGTGCTGGGATTACAGGCGTGAGCCACCGCGCCCGGCCCCAAAGTTCAATTTTTAAAAATTACATTTTGTAAAATATTTTACCTATTTCTTCTAGATTTTCAAATACATTTGTTCAACATTTTCAATAGTCTATTTGTTTTGATTTTTTCTGTTTCAATGGTTGCTTCCCAATTCATTTTATTTTAGGTATTGTTGGTTTCTTTTTTACCTGCTTAGGTTGACTAGTAATTTTCTCTTTTATTGTTTCTCTTCACAGAATTATTTGATTTATTAGCGCTATTGTTTTTGTTTTGTTTCCTATCTATTTTTTTACTTTTATTATTTCCTTCTGAAAGTTTTAAAAATCATAAATAGGTTTTGAATTTCAACAAATGTGTTTACTTCATTTATTAAGACAATCATATAATTTCATCGTTTCTATTTCTGTTAATTACATCAATCGCTTTGCAAATTACAAATCAGCCCAGAATTTCTGGAATGTACCTTGTTTGTCTTTACTGTATTATTTCTTTTATATATTGCTGGATTTGATTCTTTGATGTTTATATAGGATTTTTCATTTATTCTCATGAGTTAGATTGGTCTGTTGTTTTTCTTTCTTGTAAAATCTGTCAGATTTTTGTATTAAGGTTATCCTGGTTTTATAAGCTGAGAAGTATTATTCCCTTTCTCCCTCCCATACCTTGAAGAGTTTATGTAATATTGGTATTTTTTTTTTTCTCCAAAATGTTTAGAAGAATTCACCTGGAAAGCCATCTGGCCTTGGAACTCTTTTTGCAGAGATATTTTTTAAATAACAGATACTATTTCCATAATAGATAGAGGACTATTAAAATTTTTCTATTTTTTAATCTGTTTCAGTAACATTTTTAAAATAATTTTTTCATTTCATCTAACTGTCAAATTTATCAGGCATATGGTCGGTATGTAACATATTTTTATTATCCTTTTATTGTCCGTAAGATTTTTAGAGATGCCACCTTTATTACGTAGTGACATTTTTCTTCTTTTTTTTCTTGACTAGTCTTGCTAGGAATTTATTAATTTTGTTAATCTATTCAAAGAACTAACTTACAGTTTTTTATTTTTATGATAGATTTTCCCTACTTTATTATTTTATCCTCTTTTTTATTTTCTTTCTTTTACTTTCTGAGATTTTCTGTCCCTTTTTTTCCAAACTTTTGAGGTAGAAGTTTTGCTATTGATTTTCAAAATTTTTTCTTTCTTACCATTGCATGTAAAGCAATACTTTTCCTTTAAAAACTGTATTAGTTGCATTTCAAGTTTGAATTTTATTGCATCTTCATTAGCAGACAGTACAAAAGTATTTTTTAATATTTTCTTTATGAGTTCTTCTTTGACCCATGGGTTATTTAGAAGTGATTGTCTAATTTTAAGCAGTTGCAAATTTTAAGATATCTTGTTATTGCTTTCTAGCTTAATCCCATGGTGGTTAGAGAGCATAGTCTGAGTGATTTCAGTCTTTGAAATTCATTGAAATTTTAAAATCCAGCATAAAGTCAATCTTGGTAAATATTATTTGTGCACATTGAAAAAAATGTTCATTTTGTTGTTATTGGGTATGATATTTATAAATATTGTTTATCTTGTTGATTGTGTTTATTGAATCTTACAGACTTTTCTGTTTTCTCTGTCAGCTATTAAACAAGTTGTTTAAGTCTTCCACTATAATTACAGATTCGTCAGCTTTAAACAATTCAGTCATTTTAAACCTCATCTATTTTTAAAACTATGTTATTTGTTGCATAAATATTTAGAATGATTATTTATTACTGGTGAATTGATTCTTCTATCATTTTTAAATGCTCCTCTTTATCTGTAGAATGCTAGTTTTTAAAAAGTCTACTTTCTGATATTAATATATCCACATAAACTTTCTTGTGTTAGTATTTGCATGTTATAAATTTTAAAACCCTTTTATTTTAATGAATCAATTTTAATAAAAATCCTTTTATGTTTTTATATATATATTTCTTTTAATTGTTGGTTGAATGTTTGTACTCAGTTGACCTTTGTTTTCAATTTGAGTATTTAATCCTCTTATATTTAGTTTACAACAAAATATGTTTAGTTTTATTGTATTTTGGATTATATCTGCCACCTTGCTCTGGTTTCTGTTTGAACTGCAGTTGATCCTCATTATTTACAGACACCATATTTGCAAACTCACCTACTCTCTAAAATTTATTTGTAACCCCAAATCAATACTCAGAGCACTTTCATGTTTACTCACAGACATGTACAGAGTGGTGAAAACTTAAGTCCCTCCATGCACACAATCCCAGCTGAATTAGAAAAAAGGTGACACTCTGCCTTTTTGTTTCAGCTCTCAGGCAATAAACAAGTGTCCTTTGAGCAGTCAGTTCAGTACCACTTTTTCACATTTTTATACTTTCTTTCGTGATTTCTGTGTTTAAAAATGGCTCCTGGCTGGTTGCTGTGGCTTTCGCCTGTAATCCCAGCACTTTGGAAGGTTGAGGCAGGTAGATCACTTGAACTCAGGAGTTTGAGATGAGCCAGGGCAACATGGCAAAATACAAAAACTACAAAAGTTAGCTGGGCATGGTGGTGCACACCTGTAGTCCCAGCTACTTGAGAGGCTAGGGTGGGAGGATTGCTTGGGCCCAGAAAGTTAAGGCTGCAGTGAGCCATGATTATGCCACTGCACTCCAGCCTGGGTAACAGAGCAAGACCCTCTCTTAAGAAAAAAAATAAAAAGGCTCCCAAATGTAGTGCTGAAGTGCTGTCTAGTGTCTGTAAGTGCAAGAAGGAGCTGAATTTGTGGATTCATAAGATGACTGCTAATTTATAAAAGCATAATGGACAGCACTGCTGTAAGGTTGAAAGCTAAAGAACTGTATAGTCACATTACCCAACGTCAAGAAAATGTTAAATCCTTTTTTTTTTTTTTGAGACGGAGTCTCACTCTATGCCCAGGCTGGGAGTGCAGTGGCACGATCTCGGCTCACTGCAAGCTCCATCTCCTGGGTTCACTCCATTCTCCTGCCTCAGCCTCCCAAGTAGCTGGGACTACAAGCGCCCACCACCGCCCCTGGCTAATTTTTTGTATTCTTAGTAGAGACGGGGTTTCACCGTGTTGACCAGGATGGTCTCAATCTCCTGACCTCGTGATCCGCCCGCCTTGGCCTCCCAAAGTGCTGGGATTACAGGCGTGAGCGACCGCGCCCAGCGTTAAATCCTTTGTAGGTAGTCCTGGCTTGTATATTTCAAAAGGTGATATAGCATGAAAAGTGTTAAACTTGCAGGTGAATGAGGGAGCTTCTGCATATCAGGAGGCTGCAGAAGAATTTTTAAAATACCTATTAAGTGTTATGTGGGGAAAGGTTATGTGGAAGAGCAGGTTTTCTTTTCTTTTCTTTCCTTTTCTTTTTTTAGTGAAAAATCTCTAATTCTTTATTTGAAACAATGCAATCAAAAGAATAAAAACACTCAGATTATAGAACTTAAAAGCAAAAACTTGCAAGATTTGCAATAGAGAAAGTAAAAGTATGACAAAACAGCAAATACTGTATACTCAGTCTCAGCAGAAAGATAATAATTGCAATTTAATTTAAAACTCTTGAGTATTCCTAATTTGACCTATCAAATAATATTTTTTTCATGTGATTATGAGAAATAATCCAAGGATGCCGACCAACGGCCTGCAATGAGCAGGTCACCCCACAGCACAAAAACTATGTAGCAAAAATGTTAACACTGGGGAGGTTGAGAGGAGATACTGTCCAGAATATGTCCAACCTCAATGCGTATATGATTCAACTGGGGATCTTATTCAAATGTCGATTCTGATATGGGGCCTCTAGGATGGGTCCAGACATTCTGGGTTTTGTAACTGTTTCCCTGTGGATATTGATGTATCTGACCTGCTGTGTAGTCCACTCTTTGAGGATCAAGGCTGTGGTCTCATATTAAACTCACATGGAAATACTTTGAGGACATCTCCAGCAAGAATCCTATGACATTTTATATTCAAAAATATATTTTGAATATTTTTGAATGTATCTACCTCCTCATTTTCTATTAACAAAATATTATATGTTCATTCAACTTGATTCCTTTATTCCTTCATGCTCATTATTTCATCTCTGTCTGTAACTAAGGATATAAAATGCTGTAAAAGTTTTATGCTGAATATTCTTCAATAATTTGTTTTGTTTTGTTTTTTGAGACAGAGTTTCTCTCCTGTGGCCCAGGCTGGAGGAGTTCAGTGGGGTGATCTCAGCTCACTGCAACCTCCACCTCCCAGGTTCAAGCGATGCCCCCACCTCCGCCTTCTGAGTAGCTGGGATTACAGGTGCCCACCATCACGCCCAGCTAATTTTTGTATTATCAGTAGAGACAGTGTTTCACCATGTTGGCCAGGCTGTTCTTGAACTCCTGACTTCAAATGATCCACCCACCTCGACCTCCTAAAGTGCTGGGATTATAGGTGTGAGCCACCACACCCCGCCTCTTCAATAATTCTTTGTTGGATGCTTTACTTGTATTCCATTCTGACGGAGTCCAGGGTTCTGGAAACCTGCTTGAACTTAAATCAGGCCAACACATCCCCACACTACAAACATGACAGTAAAGTGAGCCCTGGGTATTTCAACTCTGACTGTGGAAATATACCCTTTAATTTTAATTGTCTGCATAATATTTATTCTTTCCCTTGTTCTTACAATAGAATCCTGAATTTTCTATGGGATCCAATATATCCAGCTGAGAGACATTTCCCAGCCTCCCTTGTAGCCAGGATGGGTCATGGGACACATTTTTGGCCAACAAGACATAATTGAAAATCTGTTGGGTATTTTTTGGGAATGTTTTGCTTTCTCTAAATTGGTACATCACCATCCTGGTTATCAATTATCCTTGCCTACGTTTCTTCTCGTTTTTGTCTTTATCTTCTTCCTCTTTCTCCTTCTTCTCCTTCTCCTTTTCCTTTTGTGTCTTCCCTGGAAGGTAGATAAGAGCTGAAGATGGAGCAGCCACATTTCAATCTGGAGTTACCATGGGAGGAAAGCCATTTGTTAGAGATGGCAGAGCAGAAAGAAAAAGACCACGAGCTATCGCTGACATGTTTACCTTTGATCTTCTTGCCTCTGGGCTTCTGATTTTGCGAAACATATAACGCTTTTATCAGTTTAGTCTCTGTGGTTGGATTTATATTACATACAGTCAAACATAACACCTAACTGATATATTTCATTTAATTTCTACACTTGAATGACTCCTCACTCACTTCCTTAGCTTCCTTTTTCAATGACATCCCTTTGTTTGACTCTTGAACTTCAGGACAGACTTATCTTTTCTATTTTTGACCCTTGGCACTCTTTTGGGCTTGACTCACACTCACTGTCTTATGCTGTCCCTTCCATTTACCTCCACTACGTGCCAGTTTTCTTTGTGGACTACCTCCTCTCATTTGTATGAGTGCATCCTTTTCTGAAGGATGATGCCTCACTGCGTGTATCCTGAGGTGTTCTCAAGATTTTGACTTTGGTTTCATGAAAACACACACATACACACATGCATGCATGCATACACACACACAGAGGTATATATTCAGTTTCCAAATCAAATTTTAGTTATAAATGGGACATTTTAGGTCACCTGTGGATAATTGGTATAGGGGTGGTAAATATAACACTTTGCATAAAAGAAAACATAGTGAACATCTGAAAGTTGCCTTGAGCTCCTTCATTGAGAACTGTGAAAAATACTATACTTTGATCTTACCAATTGAATACTTTAACAATCAATGTAGCCATCTTCTACCTAAAAAATAAGAAAATGAACAAACAAAAGCCCTATGTGTGAATATGCTTTTGTAGCCTGTGAGCCTCCCTCATTGAGGTGTTTTGGAGGAAGATACGATGGTTTGGATTCTGGAGAAGCTGACAGACATAATTTTGACACATATAGTGGTAACTTCTGCCCTGACCTGCTCCATGACCACCATTTTAGGATGAATACTTCAGGATGCTATTTTTACTGAAATCTGATTGTAAGGCAAAAAATCAGTCATAATCAAAGACTTTTTAAAGAAATGATGGTGATTGGACAATTTTAACTTTGTATTTTCACATGAGGAACTTAGTTCCAGAGAGTTTATATGACTTGCTCAGGATCCTACAGCTAGCAGTAGCCTTAATTAGACAATTCTGGTCTTAAGATTTCTATCCATTTCAGGAAAAGCTCATCACTATGTAAACAAATAAGAGTGATCATTACAGGTATTAGTTCAAATTCACTACCGCTGATCAAAGTATAGAAGTAATTTGTAAATGTTAGAATCTTATTGGTGGGTAAGTCCACCCTGTGGGAGCACTATAGAGATAGAGAGTTGGCAATTGCTAAATACAGCAAAGAAAAGTCTCAGGCTTGGCAATCACTGTCAGACTGTCCCAAGATATTGGCCATTGCAGGACAGGGAGAAAAGGGTACAAGGCATGATGGGAAAACTCAAATGCCTGCAGGTGCAGTATGCAAGGAAAGTGGGCCAGAGGTAAGTTCCTTGATGTCTCCATCATGTAGGTGGGGTGTGGGAGCATGCATGGGCAGGTGCTGGGGACCTACAGAATCCCGAGAACACCTGATCCTTTAGTAAGAGGCAGCTGCTACTTAGCTACAGGATAGACTTGCCTTTTGGGTCTAATATTGCCTGATGACCTACTTTTTCAGGAGACGCTACAAATCAATAGTTTTCTATGAAAGATCCTGATTTTTCAATGTTGGCTCAAAATGTTAAAAGTTCTGTGCAGCCATTTGAAGCATGAAGTCACACCTGTGCACCAGATTTGACTTGTGGACTGCAGCTTAGAAAACAGGGGTGCTTGGAAGGAGTGGGGCATGAAAAAGGGGGACATAAAGAGAAAACAGACAATGGTAAAGAAGCTTGAAAATTTTATTTAATTGTATCTTTGATACATTGAAAGCTGATTATTTTTAAGACAAAGGTTTCAAGAAGAAAGTTATCTTTCCAGTTTCACCACTGTGGCTACCAGTTCTTCTCTTCTCCTATTATTATAATGCAGATATGTCATGATTGGAATAATCTACATTTATAAATTATATCATAGAAAAATAATTTTATCACTAAATGTAAACAGGTTGGGGTACTTCATCCAAAATAAGAAGAAAATAACAGAATCTAGCACTTTCATATTTTATAGCTGATATTTTAGCAATATTTTCACAAAACTTTATTCCATTTACAATTTTTGGCTACACAACACTAAAAGAAAATTTATTTATTGGCATGTAAAGCAATATGGCCTCAGAATATACCTCTTAAATTTACAGGACTTAACATTTCAAACATCCCACGTGACTGGCAGGTGATGTTGTGAAGATGATCTTGAATAGTGATATAGTTATTTCCTAGAGATTAAAAAAAGAAAATGATTTAACACAATTACAATGAAAAGATGATATGGTTACCTTATCCAGAAAGTATTTCAATGATTTATCTTGATAAAAGTTGTTTATTAATCCCTTTGTCTGTAAATCTCTCCATCCTTTGGACTCTTAAAATATTTTCATTTAAAGATTCTTTATCCTAAAATCTGCCCATCAAAGCTATCAAACAATTATTAATAATTACTAAAAAATCAAAATTCATCAAGATAAGTATTTTTTAGTGTCCAGTTCTCACTACTCTTCTTATTAAGCATGTAATATTGTATATGCTGCATTTCACCACTGTGCTAAAATTTCAGCATGCATAGCAATTTTTAATGCGACCATATGTGAATGATGTAACATTTCCAATGTTTCATTTCTATCTGTGTTTCTAGCTTCTTGACTCTAATAGACACTCAGTAAATGTCTCTGGAATAAATGAATAAATGTATACAAACTGTAATGATACAAAACAAACATAACGATGTACTCTTATATGACTTAAACATGCATAGTTATTTCTTATATAATGAGAGATTACAGACTTTCCCCCTACATGGGGAATAGCTTGTAGCAGTATGGCAATCAGTACTTGTGAAAGTTTGATGGTTTTCCGAATTAGCTAAAAAGCTATCACCTGTCTGTGATTTTGGTCTGAATCAACCAGTTTATAAAGTCCCTGGTGGCAAGATTATCAAGAACCGTGTTCATCTCATCAGAGAAAGAACCATCAGCATGTCTGCGGCCAAGTTCTTCAACAATGGCGACATCTTCTGGGAAACTAAGAAAATAAGGGGTTAAAATTAGCGTTTGATTAGACATTTTAAATAAATGATCATAGATTGTCTACCACTGGTAACATGCACAAGTGTCTTGAGGAAACAGGAAAGGATTCTGTTTTTAAAGGGCATGTTATGAAACACCTGATAAAAACCCACATGGACCGGTGACTGCCCGAAAGAGAAAGTAGTAGAGCTGGGATCTAATAGCAAGCCTGCATAATTTCATGCCCCTGTCAATCTTCCAGGTTGTTTTGAAGATTTTAGTATATTGACAATACAGGAACTATTGTTGAGATAATTAATTTGTCTGTAGTTCAACAAAATATAACATACCCTATAAAACCAGAGATTGCTGGAACAGCCTTACAAAATGCAGTATTAAGAAGTTAAAGCTTCGTCTATATTAGATTTTTCTCTTTCAGTGGTTTACAATTGCAGAATTTTTGCTATCCCTTTAAAACACTACAAAATATTGTCAAGAGTAAGAAACTATGTTACCATTGGTTTTATAAGTTTAATAATTAATGTTTTAAAAACCAACCATTATGCTGGTTCTCTTTCATCTTGAGATCTCTTTAAATTTCAGTAAGCTTGTTTTAAATCTAATTTAAAAATCAGAGTTGAACCTATATTCTCTGTCTCTCATATTTCATCTCTCCAAAAAAATCAGGAGAAAATGAGATGGTTCACGGGTCTGTTTGGTTGTGTTAAGATCCAAGCAAGTAATGAATGGTCTTGGTTGTTTTTCAACTTTGATTGTTTAATATCTATATGACAGCCCATACAAAATTGGATATGTAGTTAAATGTATGGATGTTTTTATCTATTTGTACTTTGAATATCATTTTATCAACATTTTATGTTTGGTCACTTTCAGTCTTCACCAAATTTTTATCTGAATATTTATTAACATATAAATATATGTTGATCACATATGTAAATATTTAAAGTTAAGCTGTAAATATTACATGTTTTCTTTAAACATTGGAAGTTTTCAGCACCGTTTCTTCTTTTTCCTTATCTCTAGCTCCCCTGGAACAGTCCTAGTTTAAACTTGTCTTGGTGTGTTTATTAAAAACACCCTATTTACTCTCAGAGGTGGCCTGGTTTGGCCAAAGATTTAATACCTAATTATAATGCAACTGTAAGGGGGATAAAAATGTAACTTGTTTGGCTCTATTAATACTTAGTACCAAAAACAAAATGGACTCAACTTTTGTATACTGTTTTTCATCAATAGGAATTATTTCCTTACTTTGCAAGACTACTAATTGCTTCTGTAATCCAGATCCATATATAGATAACTGTAGTCTTAAATTTTCTGCATCAAGGCAAAAAATGTCAAATAAGAATGTACAGACTTACTCTCGCCTTCCTCGGCCTTTCACCAGCCAAGCAATGAATTCCTTGGCAGCTTGGCCTTCCAAATAAGAACTTACATCACTGGTAAAGGTCCCTTCAGCATGTCTCTCAAATTCATCGTGACGTTTGGCAATGTTATTCCTGAAAGAAATGTGAAAGTTAAATTGAAGATCTGTCTCTTTGGCAATATGGTTCTCACCTATAAGCAGTGGCAACTTTGAGTTCAGGATTCTATGTAGAAGGGGCTTAGGTGATGAGAGTTGCTAGGGGATTTGTCATGAAGCTACGTTAACGTTCTGGATTGAAATTGGTGGAAGAGGGCTACTAACAATCGGTGGGCTAAAGCTCCCCCTCCCTTCCCAGCATACCCATCTGCAGTCCCCTGCTTGTGCATGCCATTGGTTATTAAAGCTGCCTTACCTTTGACGTTAGCCTCAATGAATACAGGCTATCCACTGTGCTATGTGACTTGCAAGCAAGGCAGCTGTTTATTATTAGTAAGTATGGGGTCAGAGTTAGTTAATTGATTTGAGGGAAAGCAAAGGACCATCTTGAATTGTCACCAAAAGGACCACTTGATAATGGATTAAAGAAAATGTGTGATCTGCTAGCAACAAGGAAAGCAAAGAAGATGACCCCATATCAACATCAAGTATGTGCAGAGCACCGTGGAGGTGAGCCGTCAGCTGCTGTCAGTCTCCCTGGCACATATTACACCATATCACCTCATCTTAAACACGTAGCCAACACTGCTTGAGTGTGAGGATTGCTTTACATCAATTTACCAAGTTGTGGCATTCCGATTCTAGAAAATGAGGGCAGTTGTTTGCATTTTTATAAATTTGTGATTTCTCACCTTTCACGTAGTCCTTAACAGGGACCTCTCCCAGTGTCTGCTCTGACCATGATAACCATCTTCCTGTGGTTGTACCCTCTATTTTAAGAACCTTTGGTTAGCAACTCTATTTCTCCTATTCCTCCTGCTTGCTTGTTCTCTCTCCCTCTCTCTCTGTCTCTCTCTCTCCCTATCTTACTCTCACTCTCTCTCTTCTCCATTCTATCCAGACAAATCTATGTCCTTTTCCTGATTTTTTTGATTGCTTCAGCTACTTTCTATGCATAACTCCCTTCCCCTTGTGGGCCACCCTCCAAAAAAATTGTGAAATTCCACCATCTCTGTGAAACCCTTGCGGATAATTTCCTCCAGTAGCCTAGATGCAGCAAAAAACCCAACACTCGTCAAAGAAAATCCAACATTAAAATGTATGCCTTCCGATAGGCTTGTGTTCTTATTTGCTGCCTTCTCTCTCTATGCTGTGCAGCTAGGCTGTAATTTTAAATGCATGTCTTGGATTTTATTCTACAAGAAAAAGAATGCATCTGTTTCCATTCCTTACCCTTGGCTGGGGGATAATTTTAATGTTGGGTTTGAACCCCACAAAAGAATGTTACATTTGCTCTATCTTTTGGTAGAAATTAGATTGGTAACCTCGTAGGTCCACAAAAGTAAATTTTCACTTTAAGGGAAAGTGAGTAAGCAAGTAAATATTGCTAGGACTACCATTGGGAAAATAGTTTAAAGTCTATGTCACACTGAGGTTGGGTGAGTGGTTTAGAGGGGTGCGGGTTAAGACATTCGGAGGCATAATACAAAGGAGAGCATCCACAACCCAAAGTATCTTCAAAATGATCAGAGCTTATGGACACTATTTGACGAGCATAAGAACTTTATAATGTCAATAGAAATTTTAGACCTATTTAATACATTTATGTGCAAGTTTGAACCAGGTTTAGACTCTTACCTGTTCCTCTTGGTATTCATCAACCACTGCACAAAATCTTGGGCACGCCTAGAGTCCAGATACTTGCTGTAGTCACTGGTGAATGTGCCCTGTGAATGGCGCTTGTCCTCATTCATCTGATCAGGATCACCGAGTGGGTCTGCCTGGGAAGCTGAGAATGATCTGTGAAGAACAGTGATTGGTACAACATAAATCTCTCTTCAAGAGTAGACTCATTTGAGAAGCATCTTCACTACAAAAATACAAGACCATATAAAACAGTAAGACAGGCATCTAGAGTATTTCAATAGGTAGTTTAGAGAGATCTCCTCAGCTTGTCATGAGATCCCATCGTTTTAGTATAGTTGCATACACTATAATTCTGAATTCTAGTAACATGTTTCTCAACTGACCTCTTTTTTTCTGAAATAGGATTAAACAAATCTTTTTCTACTAATTAATCTACCCATGATTATGCTAATAGTCACAGAAGAGAGTAGTGACTTGAATATTTTAAAAGAGTGAAGAATCCCAAATCATTTCTTTGGGCAGCAGATTTATGTTCCCAGTTTTGTTTTGCATATATTAATATGAAAACAGCACAATTATCTAGTTATATGGTGGCTAATAGTGGAAAGAAGACAATTAAAAGTTCAAAGAAAGGCAAGAAAAAGGACACTTGCTAATTTGAAACTGTATCATGAATAATCCATATGCCACTAATCAACAGTTGGTTGGCATGGTAAATACATGGGGAAATAGTCAATGTAATTAATACTCAGAAATGAGATACTATTTTTACCTATGAAATTAGCAAAGATTGAATGCTGAGGAGGATATTATGAGGAGTATTTCTACACTGTTGATGAGAGTGTGCATGCATATGAACTTTCTGGAAAGCAAGTTGGCAAGATATTATAAAAGGTTTAAACTCATTCAGACCCTTTGATACAGTATTTTTACAACTATAAACCTATGTGCAAAAAATAGTAAGAAATGTAGGAAAGTGTGTATACAAAATGTTGTTTGCAACATTATTCATGGAAGAAATTTGAAGACCTCTTAAGCTTCCCAGATAAATAGCTAAACAAATATTGTACATGTATGAGATGAAATAGTATGCAATCATTAAATATCATATGTTTAATAGATATTTTTAATAATACAATAAAATTGTATAATAATACTACATTAAGATATCAAGCATGATACAAAGCCATATAATGAGCCAAGAGATATTTATGTATGGTTTACATAAAACACAGGGAAGTAATACACCAAATTTGTTTACTTTGAACAGCTTTCTTTGGACAGTGGAATTTTGAGTACTTAGTATTTTTTGCATACTTTTCATACTTTCCATCATGAACATGCATGGCTTTTACATTTAGGAAGAAATAATGTTATTTTTTAAAGGAGGAAAAAAGAGAAAAGAGTTGGTGTGAATAATTGAAATAATCTATTATGCAGTGTGTGAGTAATGAATTGACAGATAGAATCATCTGTAGATTTCAAAGGGCTATAATTTCCCATGTAACATGTTTTTCAACATTTCTGTCTCCTTTGATTATAAAAAAACACATACTCTGATCTACACTCCAACAAAGTCTGCTTTTATCACAAGGATACTTTAAACATTTGATCATTGTGCAGAACATTTACTCTAAATTACTGAGACCCTATTCACTATTCATAGTTTTCACAGGCTTTATTCGAACCATATTGATAGGTTAGTTCGAGACTACCGATTTAATACCTGGATTTCTCCTCTGTGTCTTGAAGGGAACGTTGCCAGCTGCCTTGTACCAGCATTACAAACAATCCAGCCACAAAGTAAATGCTTTTCATTTCTGCTGTCTGTCAGAACACAGAATGGGGGTAGGGTAAGGGGGGCAGGCCAGCATTTTTAAACATGTTAGGCTAAATTAGTTAGATTTGACTAGATAAATATCGTAAGTAGAAAGAAAAAGCTAGTGTTATCAGTTTTATTCTGATTATATTTTCAGCTTAAATAGTGGATTATGTTTCTTCCCCAGATTTTTTGGAGGCAAAAAAGGACACAAAAGATGTGTTCCACCATTAAGCTTTTTCATTAATGTAGGGACACTTCTGTTTAATAATTAGAAGGCTCATTTCCCGACTGGAAATTAAAATGTCCACAATCAACATTTAAAATACCCACTGTAGATGATATGCTACATATGGTTAGCCGGAATGGCACCTTATCCATCATGCCACCCCCCTCACTATCAGTCTGGCTTTCAATTAATAGTCCTTCACTTTCAAGCATTTACATTATACTGCATTTCAACCATCTTAAAGCAGCCTCAGGCTACAACTTGGCATACCAGCTGTCGGTTCAGATGTATTATTCATTTATATTTTAAATAGTGTAACTTGGTCTAGACTTTGTAATTATAAAGCGGCCAACAGATTTGAGGTATTTTAGGGTGCTTTGACCTGTTCTAAATTAAAGGGAAAAAATCATTTTACAGACAAGCAATTTGCAACAAGAACTAATGCTTCTGGCAACGTGAACAATCACAACTAAAAAACTAAGAGATTACTATCTAAAAGAAAATTAGAGCTTACTTCTAAAGTCATAAAAGTCCCCAGGTTGTTTTCTAATTGGACTTAGATGAGGACATGTCATTCACAGCTGGTGACACCATAGACTTGGTTATAGGATGCACCTAATTGCTTGTCCTGTGTGTCACAAGCAGATGCCCTGTGAAGCCATAGTATGTTAAGGACATGATGATGCAGTGTGGATGAGGACTGGGACCAATGTGAATGTGGGACAGAGTGTCCCCACAGAGCAAGCTCTTCAATTTTCTGAGTGGGGACATCAAGTCCAGTATTTGTTATGGATCCCTGCTACTTTGAAACCCAATGGTGTTTCCTTTGAGAAGGGGGCATTTCAATCCAAGTTTGACTATGCTTATCCACAAATAATTTGAATGAGTATTTTTAGCAGATGACATTTGGTTTGGAATAAGGATTTCACAAATATTATCATTTTTAAACTATCAATCTTTTCCTTAACATCTTAGCTGTATTTGCTATCACTGGCAACAAAACATAGACACTGTAATACCTGCAGCAGTAACTTTTTTCTTTGAAATATTAAGTTTTTTTGTAGACTGAATGGACGATTAGACAAAGGAACATAATAGGAATGATATATTCACCCTTCTTCATTCATCAACATCAAATTACCATTTGACATTTTGCTATGCTTCAGTTTCACCAGTTGGCAGACTTTGGAAACCTTGCCATATATTTAGGTAGTGTCTTCTGATTACTTCTGATTATAACTCTCAATTGTTATATCCATGCTTTCAGGAATATTTAAATATTTAAGTAAGCACTTCTTTTTACAATTATACCACTGTTGGAAAGTTTCTTGTAAAAGCTTTCAGTCTTTCACAAGACTGAAAAAATACTCATTCCACCCAAAGTCCTAAGCATTTTGCAATATCTCCTATTATGTTCCATTGAGGCAGATTTAGAGCAGAAGGTATCCTGCCACTTCAGGAGCCGATGGAAGAAAAACAACCATAAACAACATAAAGAAGTGAGCGTTCTGTATCTAATAATATTACCAACATTAAATGACTTCCTCTGAAGAAAGAACTGGCTTTAAAAATCTCACTTATTTGTTTGTGAAAGTCTACCAAATTGTGGGAAAAAATAAGAATAGTGTTAATTGTTTGAATACAATTGCTGAGAAAGTAAATATTTATGTTATTTTAGTATCAAAATCTTATTCAATAAGAAAATAATTTCCAAATTTCCCCCTCTTTAGGTAGTCTAAAGAGAGGCTACAGTTTTGTAAGAACTACAAATTTCCACTTAAATTTAAAGGAAAGTATGATAACAATAATAAGTAGGAAGTCTTAGAGAAAGATTAATCTTAGACCTAAAAAAAGAAGACATTATATTCTATTTCCAAATATGTTGGCATTGTAGTCCACATAAATCCTTTTTTAAACTGGTTAGCTCATTTTATGTAATAGGTCTTCAGCATGTATGGAAAAATACACCACTTAATCATTTACTCCATTGAAGATCTTTGTAAATTTGTGTTTTGTCTTTACGAGCTTAATCTAAAAAGACAAATTAAAATTTTATTCCAGAGGGTAGCTATTTTAGATTTTATTACTATTTGTCCTCAATACATAGTAAATAGTTATTAATCTATGACTTCACTCAGATCCATCCAAAGAAAATCCCCAAATAGATACTTGTTCTCCGCACCAAGTATGCTATGTTTTATTTACAAAGAGTAGATTTCATGGACTTTGACTTTCTGATAGATGTCTGAAATTTGAATATTTGAAAGATGATATTTAATTTGCTCTTTTGGAAAACTAGAGATTTTAATTGGTAAAAAGCAATTTCTGTTATAGGCTCCCTAATGGACACATTTCTGCTCACTTTAAAAGACGCCTTCTGTTCAAAGTAGTGTACACATCTATCAAGTCCAAGAAAAATATTTATTCTTCAAAATGTTACCAATTATTTTAAAATACAATTCTCATAACAGTTAAGTATTATTACAAGTGCATTGATTTGAATCTTTGTTTTTCTTTCTATTTTATATTTTTGCATGGAATTATTTTTCCAACTCGCTTTGCAACTTCGCTATATTAAAGTACACGTAAATGCATTTGATATAACCTTTTCATCTCCGTTCCTCTCTGTCTGCTATTAGTAATAAAATCTAAGATGAAAGAACAACATTTTAATTTATAATACTTTGATCCCTTAAAAATACTTAACTGTACCCCAAACAGGATTTCCAGTTTTATAATCATCTTACCTTCCGGTAGCGTGCTGTAGAGCAGAGCAGGTGAAGAGAGAGCAAGCCCTCTTTGGGAACTTTTGATGTGCTCTGTGTTCTAAGCTCTGCACTTCTGCACCAAGGCGCACTGCTTTTATATACTCTCCAGCTCTGTTTAGCCTCACAGATATTACGCTGACAATATAAATTTCTCATCTGTAAATAATGAGTTTTTGTTACAAATGACTTCCCTCGCCCACTCACTTTGCTCATCTGCATTCAACGCTTACATTGGGTGAGAAACCTCAGAGACCTGGAAACTTTTTATACACTCTTGTGTCTTTTTTTTTTTCGGTTGGGAATGGGAAGAGCAGCTTGGAAATTCACCTTCCACTTTCAGTCACGCATGAAAACCACTTAAGTTCTCTAAAGTGAATTTTGATGTTGAAGACAAAAGACCTTGAAATTACATAGCCCATGGCCAGCCCTGTTTTGTGCATGGCCTCATTTGAGGTTCTTGTAAGTCTTTTGGTTTGCTACCTAGCCATGATGAATTTACCTGAATATAACAATCACTTCAGTCATTCGTCTATCCAAATAATGATCATTCATTCAACACGTAAGTATTAAAAATCCTCTCCCTCACTACATGGAGTTTATTTCTGTTGTGTTTATGGAAAATTTAAGGATATTGATTAAACCCCAATGTGTCCTGTTTTAATAAATGGAATTCAGGTAGAAAGGATGGAGCCAAATGAAGATGAAACATCCAAGATAGCTGATGCTGATAGGAAATTATCTGGCATTTTTTCCCTTCTAACGTACATTTAAAATCTAATTTTACTGATAAGAGAGTGGGGTACTAAGTTACAAAAGAATGAGATGAGGAAAACTGTTGAGATGAGATGCACGTTGTCATGTTTCCTGAGTTTTGTGACCGACCACATAGGCCTTTAATGATCTGTAAGATTTAGCAGAAATTGTTCTGGTCACTGCAGAGAAATAGAAAAATCATAAACAATCTGGACAGACAGCATAAGAAGTAGTGTCAGCATAATTCGATTTTAGTTTTCCTGTTATTGACCAGCTGTGTGACCTTGGTCAAGTCACACATTCTCTGTCTCTGCCTCCTTATTTGTAAAATGAGAGGGGTTGGCAAATGTCTTTTCTAAAATAAAAAATGTTATTCCATACTGCAAACTCATCACAATGTTTCCTAACTAGATTCCAATATTCTAATATAACCAACCGCATGATGTAACTGATGACTTGCGTGAAGGTAAATCACTGAGGCAACTGGAGAAATATTCGAAATGAACTTAACTGTTCAATTTGTGTATGAGACCAACGTTTGAATGTAGAGCTACTTAAAGGCCATAGAGATCAGTTTCAAGTCAGACTGGAAGACCTCATTGAGGGGTTTTTGTGCTGGTGATTATTGATGCTAGAAAGCCTTGCTTTGCAAAGTGTGGTCCAAGGACCAGCATCATTTGGGAGCTTGCTAGTCATGCAGAATCTCACGCCCATCAGAATCTGTATTTTAACAAAATCCTAAGGAAATCTGTGTTCGTATTAAAATTTGAGAAGCACAGCTGTATAAAATATCCGTCTCACTTTATCTCCTCATTGGCACTGCTGGTGTCTTGATCTGAGACCGGCTTCTTGGCACTACCAGCAGAGGGGGTGAAAGAGCAGAGAAAGGTGTCACGCCCCAGGTCGGTCTAGAGAGTAACACTTGTAAATACGGTAATAGCTTGAAAGAGTGGATTGATTTAATGTATGATTACCTTGTCTTTCTGTTTGGCTAAAATCTTCACACAACTATTAGCTATATTTTTAATTGTTTTGGCAGATTCAGTTCTATTTTTCCCGTTGTCTATTTGTCTATTTAAGTAGATGTTTCTTTCTATCTCTCTGTCTCTGTCTCCCTCTTTTCTTTTCAGATTGTACTTGTTTGTGAAGCAGCCCTAAGAAAGAAGATCTGCAGATCATGTATATAAAACTTTCAAGAAAGCACTGGCCTTGCAGTAACTATCCTCTTCCAATATTTAACTACCAAACATTTTTCTTTCCCTCCACTCTACTTGCTTCCATTATTCTAGAAGTGACTATCCCTAGTTGTTTCAGAAAATTTCCTGTGACTTTATCTCCAGCCCACTGACATTCCTTCTTGGGGCTCCCAGTGCCATAAGGGTAAGCATTCTGAAGATGTATAAGCAATAAGAACCCCACTGCACTGTGCCCTTCTCTCCTCTCTAGGAGGGACAATCAGGCTTCTTCATGGACACAGCACTGTCAGAAATTAAGACAGAACTCAAGTGCAATTTGGACTTGCAGATCTTCTTTCGATGACTGTTCCAGCATGAGCCTCTACTTGGCCTGTTCCCATCAATACAGTTATTCATTGATTTAGATGTGAGGCAAGGAAAGTGGCAGCCCTGTATTTCTATGACTAGTGTCATATATGATTTCTTTATGATGTTTAGTCCTAAGGACAATTTCCACAGATTTGCAATCTGTCCAGTTGCATGAGGCTGCATGCAGGACCTCATGCTTTCCTTAATACTTTTACCATCTTGAAATTCTTAATAATTTGCACAAAACCATGCCTTGTGGGGTTATTGTATGTTTGTTTTCTGTAGCTGCTCAGAATACTTAGGAATATTTGAGTATGGTAAAGATCCAGGTTCACAGTGAGCTGTGGTGGGAAGCCTATGGTCAGGGAGAACTCTCAGACGTTGCTGATTGGAGTACAGAATATTAACTCCTTTGAAAGGCAGTTTGGTAATACTTATCAAAGTGACAAATACCTATAGTTCTTGGCCCAGTAAAGCTAAAGCACTATTCTGAACATTTATCCCATACATATTGCTATGTAGATATGTAATGATGTAGGTACAAGGTTGAGTACAATAGTAACAGGTGGGAACTAATCCAAGGGGCCAGCAATAGAGCACTGTTTAGAAAAAAAATGAGGATGCTGTCTATTTACCAATATGGAAAGACTCCAAATATACTGTTAGTTGAAAACAGGAAAGTGCAGAATGGGTATGTAGTAGGCTACCTTTTGTTTTAGAAGGTAGAGGGGCAGAAATACATGTTTATTTTTCGTAATTGCGTCAAAAAATTAGAATAAACAAGAAGCTGATGAAAGTGCTTACCTGTAGGGGGCAGTGTGGATAAGTGAGGTGCATGTGGACAGGGACAGGATGCAAAGAATACTTTATATATACCTACTATGTGGTTTGGATTGTTTGACCATTTGATTGAATTATCCATTCAAAACAAACCAAAAAAATGTAGTTTAAAAAGGAGTGACAGTACAACTACTTTGGAAAAAGGTAAAACTTTATAGCTAAATGTACAATTATGCTTTGACCTAGCAATCCACTCCTGGGTATTTTATCCAAGAGAAATAAAAACATATGTCCACAAAATGACTTGTAAAAAAGTGTTCAAATAAGCTTTATTTACAATACTTAAAAACTGGAAACAACTGAACTATCCATCAACAAGAGAAAGAATAAACAAATTGTGATACGGAATTCATACAGCAACAAAAGTTAAGCAACAGCTGACTCAGGCAGCAATGTGGAAGAATTTTGCAGACATTATGCTGCATAAAAGAAGATGGACATGAACAACTATATACTGTATGAATCCATTTATAGAAGTTCAAGAACAGGCAAAACTGAAGTTAAAAAAACTCAGAACTGTGGTTGTTTCTTGGAAGAGGATGGGAGAGGATTGCCTAAGAGGGAACTTTCTGGGAGATGGAAATATTCTATATTATGGGTATGTGTTACCAGGTTTATCCGATTATCAAAATAGTACAGCTAAGATTCGTGATTTTTAATTTATGTAAATTTTACCTAAAAGGAAAAAAAAAGAATAGTTACAAAAAGAAGAAGTCTGAGGTGTGGGTGGAGGTACAGATGACACAACCATGGCAAAATACTGATAATTGTTGAAGCTGACTGATGGATAAACAGGGTTCATTGTGTGATTCTGCTTACTTTATGTTTGAAATTTCCCACATTAAAAAGTTAAAGCCACAATAGAATGATTGTGGAGATGGAGCATTAGCACTAAGTGGTCATTTATCACTTCGGAAGTCAAACAGTTAGACTTTTCAGTGACTGAGGATTAGCTAGGTAAAATAAGTGAACTTCACAGACCCATGGTGGCAACAGAGCCTGGATGGAAAACAGTAGCATAGGACAGGGCGAAAGTAATGGAAAAACAACTACAATGAAGGAAGAGAGAGGAAGATACCACTCAGAGGTAATGGAATCAAAATCACTGCTCCCTTCTTCTCAATGTTATTCAACACCCATCCCTAGGATTTGCCCAGCTCTGTTTGATAAAACTGCAGTAGCAACCAGTCAAGCTTTCCTGATATGCTTGAGGTTTGTTTTTGATTCTTGGACAGTATTTTAATACCCTGTGCTGTAACCTAGGAAGAGCACAGCGCATGTAGATACCACCCAAGGGTCCATAACAAGGGTCTTCTGAAAATAGATGTGAACCTTCAAAAGATCAAAGAAAAATTATGTATAGCATTTGAGGAAAAAAATTTATTGATTAGTTTTAACTTTGAAGATAAAAGGATCAAGAGCCACTTAACAAGAGCATTTGAAAAGCTAAAAATTAAGTACAGACAATATAATAATCAGATGTCCTTCACATCTCTATGGGTGACTTAATGGGCTCAGGGATCCAGGGGTAATAAAAGAAAAACTTTCAGGGGAAGTTCTGAGTTTGCCAGAGGATGTGAGAAATACCCTTCCTGAGAGATATTTAAAAATCAGTTCATGACCCATCCATCTGGAAGGATTCTGAGGAAGCCTACTGGGGTGGAGGGAAGATTCAGTAATAAGATCAACGGATAGTCTTCCTGCCCTGAGGCTCCGAGACCCTGCAGACAGCCCGCTCACAAGTCTGTGCAGGGGACTTTGTGGCATCATGGCTTTGCATTCGTTGATTTTATCTTTTGCAAGATCTCTGGTATAATGAGATGTTTAAAATTGTTCTAAGTTTCAGTTGTTATTTTTATTCCTAAAGGGAACAAGAAAGAGAAAGAAAACAAAATCATATTTGTACAAAAGAATCTTATCTCATAATTTACAAGCAGAATATATATTTATATGTATAAATACATATATATCATTGAATACATGTGTTATGCTACTATTTTTCGCATATTGTAGCTATAAAAAACAAACCATATGTCATTACATTTATCCAACCTCTTGCTCATCTGGAAAGACTTTTTTTCTTCAAGCTTCTAAGAGTCTTTAATGTGAACCAATTAAAACATTGCAATTTTTTAAAGTCTTCTGTAAAAGGAAGTAACTTCAGCCATTAGAAAATTTAAAATTTGAAGTCTGTATGCTAAGAAAATGCAGAGAATGCAAACCTAAGTTATAAAGACTTTTTCTTGTTCATTATACCTTGTAGTAAGATTTGCTCCCTGCCTGAAACCTACTCAGTATTGCCAATTTGTATTTTATCAGATGTATCATCAAGATACGCCCAGTTTTCTGATGAAATTGAAATGATATAATCATAGAAGGGAGGAAAATTCTTAAAGCCATCTAGGCTATTACCCTATTTTAAAGCAGAGCTTTATTTAATTTATTACAATTCATTGTTTGGCTATTTTATTCTTCAAGCCTGGAGAATAAATTTCTACATTTCCAGTTTGCAATAAATGACCAAGATAATTTATTTCTGCAGTCAGAAACATTTCTATGGCCAGAAGTATTTCATATCTGTGTTCTAGTCCTGGCTCTTACTGAAAGGTAAATCATTTATTTGTTGCCATGTTGTCAGAAGATGAAAAAGCTGACTTTTCACATCCGTTTTAATAAAAATTATTTTCTCCTCATAAAGCGCAGTCGACTAACCACAAGTCCTTTCTAAGGCTGAAGAAAGAATCTCCCTTTGTTTCTTATATGTCTAGTCCATGATTGCCAGCATTCTCCTCCATAAACACTTATCAACAAAACTCTAGAGGCTGAAGACCATGGCATTTACACCTTTGTTTGCATTCTTTTCTTTTTCTTTCTTTCCTTTTTTTTTTTTTTTTTTTTTTGAGACGGAGTCTCGCTCAGTTGCACAGGCTGGAGTGCAGGGGCACGATCTCAGCTCACTGCAAGCTCCGCCTCCTGAGTTCACGTCATTCTCCTCCCTCAGCCTCCGGAGCAGCTGGGACTACAGGCACCCGCCACCATGCCCGGCTAAATTTTTTTTGTACTTTTAGTAGAGGCAGGGTTTCACCATGTTAGCCAGGATGGTCTCCATCTCCTGACCTGGTGATCCGCCCGCCTCGGCCTCCCAATTTGTTTGCATTCTTTCCCCAGAAATAATGGGCAAAACTCATAGTAGAAAAAAAGGTGATGCAAATAATATCTTAAAAAATTATTTGATTTATTAAGCATCAATTTGCCTCTAATGTTTTTATGGACACTTGTTCTAATAAATGTATTGTTGAAGACTGTTGACATTGATGCAAAGAATCAAGTAAAAATTATAAATTCAGAGATACATTTGACTAAACACCGGGGGTAAAGTGTAATAGTCATTCCTTCCATTGGTTAGCACATAACTTCAACCAGCTGATTAGCTTATTACTTTTTTGATTTCTCATCTGGAATTCATATAGAGATTTAACTGTAAGCAACAGATTTAAAAATAATAATATGAGCACCAGTATTTTTTACAATTGAGAAATGAGGATCAAGCCCTCTAAGAATAGAAGTAACTACCATTTCCTGAATATGTACTAAAGGCAAAGTTGAGTATATTATTGTCTAATACTCGAAATACATAACGAGTTTAATATTTTTGGCTTCATTTTACAAATAACAGGACAAGGGCTTAGAACAGGCAACCAAGTTCTTAAAGCCATATCTGGGTCCGGATACAGGACACCACTACTTTGTAACCTTTCTAGAGTAAGGCTTTGCAAAGTAGTCCTGGAAGGACATGCAAAATCTCCTCAAATCAGATTTGACTGCTGTCTAAACCTATTCAGAACTTCCAGATAGCTAAGATAACAAGACAACTAAATGCTAAACAATTGGCGATTGAGGTATTTTTGGGCTTAGTTTTTAAAAAATGTATGATTCAATAGTTTTTAGTATGTTCAGAATGCTGTGTCACCGTTACCATTATCTAATTTCAGAACTTTTTCATCATCCATAAAAGAAACCCCATACTCATCAGCAGTCACTCCCCCTTGCCCTCTTTCCCAGCTCTTGACTACTGATCTACTTTTTCTGTATACACATTTGCCTGTTCTGTGTATTTTATATAAATGGAATCACTCAACATATAATCTTTTTTGTCTGATGTCTTTTATTTAGCATAATATTCTCAAGGTTCATCCATGTTGTAGAAGGAATCAGTACTTCATTCATTTTTATGATTGAAATGATTCCATTGTATGTATTTACCACATCTAGTTTACCCATCTATCAGTAATGGTCATCTGGATGGTTTCCACTTTGGGGCTATTATGCATAATGCTGCTGTGAACATTCATGCACAAATTTTTGTCTGGGCTATGTTTTTAATTCTCTTGGGTAAATACCTAGGAGTAGAATCGCTGGCTTATATGCTAACTCTATGTTTAACTTTTTGAGGAACTGCCAACTGCTTTCCAAAGCGACAGTGGAGATTCTGTTTTTTAAGAATCAGATCCACGAATTTTGGATATGTCAAACGATGGACTTTTTCATCCTTTTCAACAGCTACAGATTTCAATGAGGACAATAAAGGAGCATAAGATCGAGAGGTCAGTGGGGGGGCAGGTCTTGGTAAGGAGGAGAGACTTTGCTTTTTGTTTCCTCTAGACTGAATTGGAGCGTCCATGAGAAGGAGGCAAGATGAGGCTGGATGTTGGAAAAAGTCTCCTTGGAAGAGCTGCTCTGTTGAGTGCTGTTAAGCAGAAAACTGAAAGATGAAAATGTAGGGGTCAGAAAAGGGATTTTCTTATATGACAAGTTTAAGCATTTTGAGTGCTCATGGGCTGTAAAATGTAGATCTGGAATAAGTGGCGGGGGTGGGGTAAATCCTGTGGTTTCCTCTGTGCTTTGTACAGAGACATAGTGGTGTGAGTGGCAACTGGGTAAAACAAGTGTAACTTAAATTTAATTTTTTTCTTTCATTGAGAATAAAAATATTCCTGTTATTGGCAACAACAATGGATCACAATAGATTCTTATAATGCACCTAAGAGCCTAATTTTCTGGACTAGTCTATTCTCTTATAACAGAAGCTTTAGTCTATGATCCAGGAATAATGCAATAATTATTATAGATTACTCATACTGAAAATTATTACAAATAAAATTTTTAAAAGAAGTTTTAAAAAAATTATTGAGGTGACATTTACATAACAAAATAAATCCTTTTAAAGTGAACAATTAAGTAACATTTAGTACATTCATAATGTGTGCAATTGCCACTTCTATTAGATACCAAAACAATTCCGTAATTTCAAAATAAAAACCCATATTCAATAAGAAGTTTCTCCTTACATCTCTCTCCCCACATCCAGTGGCAGCCACCACATTGAATTCTGTCACTATGGGTTTACGTATTCTGAACATGTCGGATAAATTGAATCATACAATAGCTTTTTGTGTCAATGCATTAGAGATTCATCCATGTGGTAGTATATGTCAGTACTTCATTACATGCATGGTGCAATAATATTCTGCTGTATGTATGTACCACAATTTGTTCATCCATTCACCCATTGATGGACATGTGGGCTATTTCCGCTCTTTGAATATGGTGAATAATACTGCTGTGAACATGTTTGTACATGCATTTGTTTGAGTACCTCTTTTCAATTCTTTTGAGTATATATATATATGTGTGTGTGTGTGTGTGTGTGTGTGTATATATATATATGTAGGAGTGGAATTGCTGAGTTATATGGTAATTCTATGTTTAACTTTTTAAGGAGCTGCTAAAGTGTTTCCCACAGTGGCTGAAGCATTTTACATTCCCACCTGCAATGCGCAAGAGTTCCAGTTTCTCCACATTCTTGCCAATATTTATTTTTTGTTTTTTTCCGGAATAGTTATAGCCATTTTTGTTGGCATAAATATACCTCACTGTGGTTTTGATTGGTATTATTCTCATGACCAAGGATGCTGAGCATCTTTTCATGTGCTTGTTGGACGTTTGTATGTTTTGTTTGGAGAGATGTCTCCTCAAATCCTTTGCCCATTTTAAAATTTTGCTGTCTCTTTTCTTATTGTTGAATTGTATGTGTTTTTAATATATTCTGGATACTGAACCCTACAAATAAAGTTATATTTGTATATATGTAAATATGTAAGTATATATAGCTATGAGACATACATACAAATATATATAATGTATAAGTTCTTTATAAAAAATGAATAAAATTTTAATGATAAAAATTATACATTTTAATAAGTACATTCATAGTTTCCATGAGTTTACTTACTTTCTGGAAAATATGACACAAAGATGATTTGAATATTGAGTTGCTATTTATAAAGTTTATTATAAAATTGTAATACTTTGATAGTGATAGATTCCTAATTTTTGTTAAGAGAAAAACACATGCAGAAGGCTCTAAGTGTGCATCAAGAAACTGATAGTAGGATTTCCTCTAGCAGGTTTCACTGAGCACGGCTTTTTCATCAAAGAAGATTATGTCAACAATATTTTATGGCTCCTGATACTGTAACTTGAAAAAGTAAATAGCAAAAGTACTCCGGATATGTTGGGAGTACTTTTGCAACCTGGAGGTACGTGTGTGACCCTTTGAAATCATAAATTGATAGCCACTAACTAAAAATGGCGGGGAGACATAAAAGGCTTTTTTTTTTTTTTTTTTTTTTTGAGACGGAATCTCGCTCTGTGGCCCAGGCTGGAGTGTAATGGAGTGATCTCAGCTTACTACAACCTCTGCCTCTCAGGTTCAAGTGATTCTCCTGCCTCAGTCTCCCAAGTAGCTGGGATTACAGGCACGTGCCACCATGCCCAGCTAATTTTTGTTTTTTTAGTAGAGATGGGGTTTCACCATGTTGTCCAGGCTGGTCTTGAACTCCTGACCTCAAGTGATCCACCTGCCTTGGCCTCCCAAAGTGCTGAGATTACAGGCATGAGCCACTGTGCCTGGCCATAAAAGATATTTTACCTGTAATCTTCTAAATTGTACCTTTTTGTTCTTCTAAAAACTTAATCTAGAGGAATAAAGCCTCAGGTTTATACACTCATTGTTCCTTATTTCTGGAGCCTCTGCTTTGGCGGCCTGGGTGCAGTTGGCATGACACACTCAATGCCAGTTTGGGGACCATCCCTGTGTGATATCTTGCAAGTGTCCCCCACTACCCTGACCCATCTATAGTTCCACAGTCATGGTGTGGAAGTTGGCAGGAGAGCAAGTGTGGGAAGACACAGTGCAGAGGTAACATTGGTGAGAAGACATCAAGAAGCAGCAGCAAAGAGTGGAGGAGAGGCCATGGGAAGACTGAAAAGCCAACGCCATTTAGAGTTCAGTCATGAATTGGATTTGCATATTGATTGACTTGTTTGGACATACACACAATTTTGCTGAGGCCAGAGACAAGATGTAGACCCTGTAGAAGTTATTAAGTTATAGAGGGAGGCACAAAACTTCAGTTTCAAAAGCAACCTTCAAATGTTTGTTTAGCAGTCATTTAATGGTGATTTCATTATGTGTACTTAAATTCTAATAATGGCTTATAAGGGCCTGCTATTAGAGTTGTGTTTGTTTATACTCCATTATATATTCATTATTTGAATAATGACATTAATAGGCAAAAAAGCTATCTGAAAAGGCATTCCACATATTTCTTCTAGAATACCTAAGAAGAGACACTGCCACTGTGGTACAGAAACTGTATGTCAATTCAATTGGCATACAGGGAGTAATTGAATTGACGTGGATCTATGGAATCTTAGGTGAGTACTATAACTTACACCTTATTTTCCTAGTCAGAAATACATATATTTTAATTTCTAATTTACAGAGTTTCAAAAATTAAATGGAAGAATATATACGGAGCACCCGGTATACAATTCACATCCAAAAGAAAGCAATCAAATTATTCCTTAAAATAGAAATTGATACCCAAAGCCCAAATCTGGCACACAGATGAGTTTCCTTTACTCATAAATTGGTTGTCAAGGGTTCAAAATTGAGAGGGAATTTACATTTAAAACTCCAGTTTTCCAGTTTCTCTCGACAAAAATCACAATGTCTGGCAACATCATATTTCCAATGGCAGCAGTTTGAGTCAGTAGTTGCTATCCCTTTAGTGCAGTCACCAGCTCATTAGAGTTCCAGCCTTATTTTACCAGGAACCTCCTTGACTCCTTTCTTGGTTTGCTTCATTCATTCTGATCACCTGCCTGGACTCAGTAGTTCTTGAGATTGGGAACTCTACTCCAAGACTCCTGTTACATTTATCCAATACAAGATTTTCAGCTATCAACTTAACTCATATAAAATAAGTTTTATGAAATAAGATGTTGGATGGTGATGGTGATGGCAATCTCTTTGAAAATGTTATTGCCGGGCATGGTGGCTCACTCCCGTAATCCCAGCACTTTGGAGGCCGAGGCAGGTGGCTCATTTGAGGTCAGGAGATCAAGACCATCCTGGCCAACGTGGTGAAACCCTGTCTTTACTAAAAATACAAAAATTAGCTTGCCGTGGTGGTGGGTGCCTGTAATCCCAGCTATTTCGGAGGCTGAGGCAGGAGAATTGCTTGAACCTGGGAGGTGGAGGTTGAAGTGAGCCGAGATCGTGCCATTTCACTCCAGCCTGGGTGACGAGAGCAAAACTCTGTTTCAAAAATAAAATAAAATAAAATAAAATAAAATAAAATTTTATCATATGACCATCAAACAAGGTGCCATGGTGGGCCCCTGCCCTCACTTTTACTGCCTAAGTAGTTAGAGGCAACACTCCAACCTCAGTGTCTCTAAGGGATCTATGGTTGCCATCCAACCAAATATTTCCCACTCCAACCCCATAAACATGGCCTAAAAAGAGACCCATGAGACCTCCATATTGAGAGAAACCACGGTAATCCCAGCGGATGTTGAGATCCAGGAGAGAAAATAGTAAATGAAAACACAGGACTGACTCCTATTATTTAACTTACAGGCCTCCAATTGTGGAAGATGATTTAGGGATCAGGAATTGTTTTGCAGTATGCCCTAAAGGGACACAGAAGAATTCTTAGGGCTTGCAAAATGTGATTTGAAAGCCATGGATCTAGCCCAGTACCTGTGGTATACAGGGAGTAATTGAATCTCAGGAAGAGAAGGAGCTTGCCCGAATTACAAGAATTAGAACTCAGTTCTCTTGAATCTGTTTGGCAACTTTGCAGGCGCACAGGACTACATTCAGTTGCATCAATGGGATACTAGGAAGTTCAGTTCACCCATCTTGAATGATCAACTAAAAAAATATGATCTAAAATGCACAACCTTTATAAGAGACATTTCACTGATTTATTTTTCATGACTCCAAGTTTACCATCTGAATTTAAAAGAACCAACTTTTCAAACCAACCAGACTTTCAGGGTTTGAACATATAATTTGATCACGAGACAGAAACAGAATAAGCATGGGTCTCCTTGCTTTATAATGTAAAAGAAATCACTAGTACTTGAAACATACTTATTAAGTGAAATATATTTTTAAAAACTAGTGTTGTTTTTAAAATAAAAGCTGCTAGAGTAATCAATCACATTCCAGATATTTATTTGTCATTTCCAGCCTGAACATTTGTGCCAAACTTCCTCAGCCTGCAGTGTCCCGGTGGTGATTCATCTAGAGGCAGCAAGTATCTAAGTTAGGACAGTGAAGTAGGCTGTGTTTCCATTTCCTAATCCAAATTATTTTTGTTTCAAAGACTAACTTCTTTTAGATCTCTGGCTAAAATTCATGTCCTCCCTAACCTTATTCTCCTGACCGGGACACTTGCTGCTCAGGGATTTTTCTTTCTCTTTGCTTTGAGGACAATAGCAAGTTCCTATTACATACTAAGTTCCAGAAAGGGCATGATCTGTACCCACTGTCAGATTGCACGTCAGGATTCCAGTTTCATGGGCTCTCTCATCCACAGAATGTGAGGATACATTCAGCAAATATTGATTGAGGTCCTCCTACGTTATTCCAGGTACTGTCTAGGAGACAGAGAGGTGAAAAACAAACAAACAAACAAACAAGATCTCTGCACAGAGGGGGCTTGTACTTGAATGGAGAATCGGGAACAACCAGCATAAACATAAATCAAAGAATTTCTGATGCTTCTAAGTGCTGTCAAGGAAACAAGATTAAATAATGTGGTTGGAAGTCTCTGACTGTGGCAGAAGCAATATGAAATCCAATGATCAGGGAAATTCCCTCTGAGACAGTGACACCTGAGCTGAAACCAAATGAGAAGGAGACAGCCAAGTGGAAAACTGAGAAAAGATGTTCCAGACCCTGGCGCAGAAATAAGTTTGGCCCACACAAAATCCACAGAGGAGACCAGGGTGACTGGAGTTTTGTAGGTGATGAGAGAGCAGTGGGAGACAGGGCCAGAGAGGAGGGCCACTGTGGTGCTTTGCAGTCTTCACAGGAAGGTGGGTAAATTTACTGCCCATGTGCTTCAACTACACATTACCCTGGCTGTTTGTCTTTCTCAAAGGTGTTTCAATCACTGCTATCAAATATTAGACTCCTTAGACAGGTGTTGAGTGAGATACAAGGATGAACAACTCATTTAAGATAAGTACCAAGGAAGATGAGCTTCCTTGGATATGCACGACTTCAATATTGGTTATTCCTAAAAGGCCACCACCTTGTTTTAGAAATAAAGACTCATTAAAAAAATAAAATAAAGATTCATGTATAAATGATCAAGGACACTTACACTACATTCTCTGGTATGGGAAAGAAACTATTGGCTTCCGACTGAGGCTATTAATTTCTTGAGAATTAGTTCATTGAAAATAACCATTAAAAAGTAGTTCATTTTATGCATCTAACAGACACCTACAAAAGACCTACTATGTGTCAGACACTGCTCTACAAATGATAACTATTTTAAAACAACAATCAATTCCATGGGGTAAGAACTGTTATTATCTCCATTTTACATATAAGGAAACTGAAACAGAGAGAACTTATGAAAATTTATCAAAGTTGTATAGCTTATATATTACTGAACTGGGATTCAAACCAGATAGATTCACTTTAACCTCCATTCCCTTACCCACTACAGTGTTGTCCCTAAAATGCACTGTAGTGAACATGTTCTGTTTACAAGAGTGACAAGTGAGCTATGTGTTTCATTTGAAAGAAAGAAATTTATAACATTGCAAAGTATTGCTTTAATCTTCCGAAGGAAATTAGAGAGCAGCATTGTTTCCTGTGGATGTACAAAGCACTTGTATATATATCAAAGCATCTTCACTTTTTAATGATCATTTCTCAAATTTGGAAATTTTGTGTAGTACTAGTGGGGTATAAGGAAATTTCATCACATATCTAAAATGTTCCATTGTGTTCATGGATATCTAAAAGGGTGTTTCAATAAGAAGCCTAAGTCTCCAAATGGGTAGTAGTTTTTTAACATACAAATCACTTCTTCATATTCTACTGTTTCATTATGACACTTATTTCAAAAATTCACCTTCTGTAGCATTGACAAAAGTTCCTGGCCCTAAAAATTAATGGCTAGCAAAGATGTTCCGATCTTTGCTTGTCAACAAATAGTAAATATGAAAGAAGGCACATGAGTTGTCAAGCCACTGTGGCATGACCTTACCTTGACTGTACCTCTCTCTTGTTCACACAATACTGATCCTCTATAACCACAGAGCAAAGGGTGGAGTTCTATACCGAGCATCTGTTAAAATGTATACTGTCAATACAATGTTTTAAGTAAGTAAAAAATGGAGTATTAATTAGAAACCAATGGAATAGGCCAGGCGCGGTGGCTCAAGCCTGTAATCCCAGCACTTTGGGAGGCCGAGACGGGCGGATCACGAGGTCAGGAGATCGAGACCATCCTGGCTAACACGGTGAAACCCCGTCTCTACTAAAAATACAAAAACTAGCCGGGCGAGGTGGCGGGCGCCTGTAGTCCCAGCTACGCGGGAGGCTGAGGCAGGAGAATGGCGTAAACCCGGGAGGCGGAGCTTGCAGTGAGCTGAGATCCGGCCACCGCACGCCAGTCCGGGCGACAAAGCGAGACTCCGCCTAAAAAAAAAAAAAAAAAAAAAAAAAGAAACCAATGGAATAAAATCAGACTGCTCTAGCTTGCCAAAGATGTTACCTGTGTGTCAAAAGAAGTGTTTATGACCAGCATGTTAGTATTGCATGCCAGTAATCTGAGCAGGTGGTCATTAGAGGCTTATGCTAGAAGCCAGATCGTTTTCCCCATGAATAGCTTGGTAAGGTCTAAGCACTTATTTCTTCCTGAATTAAAAATTATTCCACTTCAAATTGCCAAGGTACCTGTCCATAATGCCAGGGAAGTGTTTTAGCAGTTCCCCTTCACAGACTGAGAATGATTTACTGCGTTCAGAATTTTTCAATCTGTTTTATTGGATAAACTCAAAATATCTGCTTTATTGGATAAATTCAAAATCTCTGTTAGGTGCCTTCTTTCTTCTTTACAAACAGCATAATTGAAAGCATTGTTTTGGTAGAATGTTCTCAGAAGACCACATTATCACCATTTAAATTAGCCCCAATTCATTTTACATTTGCTTATTTTACTGTTAACTTTCCCAGAACTATTTTTTTTTACAATTAGAACATCTGAATTTTAATTACATTACCATCAAGAAGCTCATTAAAGTCACTTAATTGGCAACATTTCCAAAAAAACCTTAGCTGGGTTTAATATATTTTAAAGAGTTACTGTCAAAGTATAATTTCACCATTACAAACAGCTTGGCAACAACATTTGCATAAAGATCTGTCAGTTTCTGAAAAATGCTCAAATGTTGGGAAAATCAGATTCGTTAAGTCGCCTTTACTGAAACAGTCTAGAAATGGAGAAACTGTCATATGTATTCATCTTTGTAACCCCTGAAGTACCCAGAATACTACTGTGCACAGCATAGGTATTCAATAAATGTTTTCTTAAGGAAATAAGTAATGCATCTTATAAATAAGGGTAGGTTTAAAAAAAAAACCAAACATTTAAAACTCCAATAAAAGTTCTCTCATTTGTGTTACATTTAACCAAATACTCGATTGCTTGCTGCTTTTTATCTTATTTACTGTAAGAAATATTAGATGCTCATCTAGAATTTTGAAACCTTTAAAAATAGCTCTCAGGCCAGCCTTATGGGACTAAAATTTGAAATAATGTTTAGAAATTAATTGTGTTATGACTTCTCTCTTGCACTAGATTTTTTTGGGGGGAAGTTCTTACCTACAGTACCTAAAATAGTGGCTTGCAATTGCAGTCACTGAATGAATGAATGAACAAACGAATGAATGAATGAATGAATGAATGAATGAAAATCTTGTTTGTCGAACGTGAAGGATGATTATACTTTGCAGCTTTAATTAGGTTATTGGGATACCCCTTTTCCCATGTCTCATATCCAAGAATAAAATGTGGTAAATGATAATTATTATTATACTCCAGCTTCTTATAGATAGAAATGGCAAGATATTTTTAAATCTTTCTTTTAGTTTGGCATTTTCTACTTAAAATCTCTCCCTTTTGTACTTCATGTACCTTTTATCTTTCTAGCCAAAATAAAAATCTAATAAAGCTGCATGAAAGGTGAACACTTAAAAAATTGCCATGCAAGTTGCTGCCTTGCTCTTACTACATCCTCGAAGTCTTGTACAGTGTTTGATATACAGTCAGACTCAGTAAATGTTTGTTGAATGAATGAATGAATACATAACTGAAAACATATGTTTTGAGGAAGACCTGGGAGATTCTACCTGAGGGGGTCAGGGAAGGCTTCATCAACAGTAATGTAGAAAACCTGAATCTTCCATGAACACAAAGTCTTTCATTAATTCAACAATTGGTGACTTTCGGCCGGGCGCGGTGGCTCAAGCCTGTAATCCCAGCACTTTGGGAGGCCGAGACAGGCGGATCACGCGGTCAGGAGTTCGAGACCATCCTGGCTAACATGATGAAACCCCCGTCTCTACTAAAAAATACAAAAAAAAAAACTAGCCGGGCGAGGTGGCTGGCGCCTGTAGTCCCAGCTACTCGGGAGGCTGAGGCAGGAGAATGGCGTAAACCCGGGAGGCGGAGCTTGCAGTGAGCTGAGATCCGGCCACTGCACTCCAGGCAGGGCGACAGAGCGAGACTCCGTCTCAAAAACAAAACAAAACAAAACAAAACAAAACAAAAAAAAACCATTGGTGACTTTCTGTGATATGCCACATTTCAAGACAACGGCGGTGAAGATTTCTCCAGGGTAGCATTAGGAAGATTTTCTCTAAGGTAGCACTAGGGTGTTCAGCAGCACTTTCTGTGATGATGAAAATGTTCTACATTGACATTGTCCAATATGGTGCTGACTAACCATGTGGCTACTGAGCAGGGGAATGTGGCAAGTGGGACTGAAGAGATGAACTGTAGTTTTATCTAATTTTAATCTAACAGTCTATAGAAGCTGGTATCAGAAGAAGGGTTTGGAAAACATGCATGGGGACAGATTGTCAAGGGCTCTTTCTGTCATGCTGATTTTGAATATTATTTTGTAGACAGTGGAGAATCACCAAAGGGTTCTAAGCGGGAAAATGGCACTATTAATTTTGTCTCAGCAGTTCCCTCTGTGGCAGTGGGAGCAAAGGCCTGAGGCTGGAGACCACTTACTGCACATTGATATTAGAATCTAGTTTTGCAAAGGTCACAAAGGCAGAAAATAAGTTGGAGAAATAGGATTTTTGTTCTTTCTATTTGCAATGACTGTGTAGTATCCCTAGATAGAGTATTAGACAATGACTGGTTGTTTTTCTCTCCCTAGATGGGGAGAGTGAATGATGAGAAAACTATGAGAAAATCTCTTGGGCTTGCTTCAGAGGCTGCTCTGTGCAGAACAGAGAGAGAGGTGGTAGCTTACTCTGATCCTGAGGGCAACAGCCATTGCATGGAGGAAGAAAAGACGGGCTGTGGCCAGTCCTGAATCCGGGAAGGTGTTGTCCAGAATTCCTGACCACCACAAAACGTACCTTCCTGATGTGTGAGGTGGAGCTATGTGGCCTGAGTTGGGGGCAATGGTTTCAGAAAGCTGAAGTGGAAAGAATGCTGGATTGGGAAAAGTCAGAAAACTCTAGAGAAGACTGTGTTTGTGCTCTTTGTGGTCTTCCTGCTGCAATGTTCCAGGCCAGGATTGATTCTTCTGGCTATAAGGCATGAGGGGATTCAACCTGCAACTGGAAAGAAAGTATCAAGCTAGGGATGGGGAGAAATTACCCAGGGCAATCCAGTGCTGGGGATCACACAATGAAAAGTCCCTTAGACAGCAGTATGGTGGATACTTCCAACATTCATTCAATAAATATCTTCTGGTGACCTGGTATGGATCTTTAAATTCTGAGGCAGTCACAGAGATGGCAGGTCACCGGTAGTTTCTAAATGTAGGTGGTAGTAACTGGCGATGCGTTGCTTTAGGACTGTAGGCATTACAGCTATTTTTTTCAATATGAACTTTATAATGTAGAACTAAAACCCCAGAAAAACCTCATAGATATAAAATTTTCCTCTCTAGCTATTGATGTCCATTTTATTTATTGATTTATTTATTTTTGTTTGGTTTAATTTGGTTATGGGTTAGCAATCTGAAAGCAGTTACCATTACTAATTCTAAAAATGGATTCAAAATAGGAACACTTCCAAATTAGAAGCATTTTTTAAAAGGAGCCTGAATTCAAAAGTCTGACTTTATCTTTATCAAATGCTTTTGGCAATGTTGAAGAAATCTTCTGGGAGAAATGAAATAAACATTTCTTGGAGGGACAGCATAGAGTGCAAACATCTCAAACGTGATTCACTTGCATTTTCTGAACAATGCTTTTGCCTACTCTGAGCTGTTGGTTCCAGTATTTGGAGTTCTTATGACAGAAATCCAAAACTGCTTCTAGATTCTTCTCCTCCACGACCACCCTAATATTATTCATGCCCTTGCTTTGTACAAACACTTCTTTCTGTGATAGAACCTGGAACCTGAAATCAGTGAATACAGACAACACAATAGCCCTTGAACTTCTGACTTTATTATTTTTCTTTAAATGAACAGGTGATAAAACACTGTGTTCAAAGCAAAATGCGTGACTCCCTTTTCTCTTCTTTCACAGAATACCAGAAAATGTAAACAATATTTATCTTGAACTTCTTAGTCTTCATCATTTTTTTACCAGCCTTTAGAACAACATTCATTTGTTTATACCAGCATTTTACAACATAAAAAATAAAACAAGCAAACCATCTGAGGGATTTATATAAAGTTTTCAGATTCTGATACACGCTTGCATCTGTATCGTTTTTAGTCTGACAAAGAAAAACACTGCTTTAGAAAGTGGGTCATGTGGGTGTATAAGTGGTTCGTGGACAGGCCGGATAAGCCGTGGTTCTGGTCAGAGTACCACTGAAACACAAAGAAAGAATCTTGTTTTATTCCTGCAGTCACAGAATGCATTTAGCTTGGACTCTTTTGTGTTCTCAGGACCTGATAATCTTTCTATTATGGGGAAATTCTATCTAAGAACACTCGAATAAATAAAATAGCTTACATGTAAATATTTACAGCAGGAAGAGCTTTCGTTAACCTCCACTACTGTTTCACATGCTTTAAACATATTTTAGATCTCAGTGGCTGAGATCTCACATCATCCAGCATCCTGGAAGATCAGGATCAGGAATCAGAGTTACCAGAAGTGATGCATTGAGTCTGTTACTTTGCTTCTTTGGAGTTTGGTTTCTTCATTTGAAAAACAAAGGGGTTGGAGCTGATTTTCCCTAAGATTCCTTGTAGCTCAAAAATTCCATGAGGCTTTCAACTTATGAATCTAATTCGTCTCTGTTGCAGAAAATCCACAATATAATGTATTCATATATAGCCATAAATACCCTTTATAGGAGTTAAAAATAGCATTTTAAAAAAGTGAAAGATAGTATTATAACTTTAAACTTCACTCTTGGAGAGATGCCACTAAGATTATTGCTTTCACTGAAAAAAGGTAGCAGCGGTCACGATGTAATAACATACATATTTACTAAGTTGAATTTACTTTGGGATCACAATAAAAAAGGTCAGAAAAAACTCACCTCACTCTTTGTATATTTTTTAACATTTGATATATAATAGTTGTATTATCTTTTGGGTGTACAGTGATATTTTGATAGCTGAATACAATGTGTAATGATCAAATCAAGATAACTGAAATACCCATCACCTCAAACAAATTTCCTTTATGTTGGGAACATTATAATTCTTCTCTTCCAGCTATTTTGAATTATACAATCAATTATCATTGACCATAATTTCCCTACTGTACTTTCAAATACTAGAACTTATTTTTTTTCTATCTGTCTTTTGTATCCCTCATCCGCCTTCTCCTTATACCCCCTCCCCCATTTCCTTGCCAGCCAGTACACTTTTTAAAACAAATGTTGAAAAGATGGGGGTTTCCTTTTCGGGGTTCTTGTTCAACTCAAGCAACTGAGGGAGCATTTGTGAGAGGAAAAGGTAGCTACCAAGAATGCCCCCTCCCCCAACTTTGGCGCTCACCTTATTTTCTTTTCTGGTTCCATTTTTCATTCCTCATGAAACCTGGATTTTACATTTAGCTCATTCATTCATTCACTCAGTAAGAAGCTGAGCATCTGTGACAGGCCAGGTGTATACCAGGGGATGAGAATACATAGGTGAAAAGTTCTCTAACCCCAAATGGAGCCATATGATTTCAGGGAGCCTTGTAGGTTTATGATGACATTCTGCAGCTGCTTCTTCCTGAACAAACAGCATCTTCTAGCTGCTTAAGGATGCTCAGGTTTTGCAGGGACTCTAAACATATAGCTGCACTTATTCACATAGGATTTCAGAACTACTAGATGTTTGAACTAGAAGATCATTTAATCTTGTGAACTCCTTTATTTTACATGACTCAACTGGGAACACGAGAGGTGATCTGGTTTGCCTTGGGTCCTTCAGGAGTTAAAGATCCAAGATTCATTTGCTAATGTTCTGCCTACTCTATCCTGCAGTCTCTTTGTCAGATTTTACTTTAAAAGTTAAAAAAATAAAAATATGAACCCCATCTTTTAGCTTGAGGGTCTAAGGCCATGAACATGAGTAAAACAAAATTATGTACCATTGCCTGGAAATCCACTTGTGCATTAACCAGAGCTTTAGCAATCTGTGCTGAGTTTTGAAAGTGCACATTATCTGCAACAAAGAGAGAGAGTTAAAGTGCGGCTAAATACCAGAAAGCATAGAGTGACAATGTACTGCCTGGAAATGAACACCAACAATTATCTAGTCATGCATTTGACATTGTCAGCAGTGAGGAATCACACTCAGATATGGAAATGTCCCTGACTCTTAGGTACTGACCCTGAGCATAGGCATAGGAGGATGCTTAATGTTTCTTAAACAAAGTGATGCTGGCTCAGTATTTTTATGTGTAAGAGTCTTGCTTAAACCTCACCATCTGCTGTTCCGTGGATGAGAAGATAGTCTACATTTCTGAAATATTCTGCTCTTGCCATCACAGTTGAATTCTGGAAAAGAGAAAAAAATTAACATTTTAGTTGCTGCAAGTTCTAATAGAAAACTAGCTAAATCATTGTGCAATGGACTTAGCACCAATACTGAAATTATGTATTGCTTTGCTTGATAAATATTTAAGAGTCAGAGCAACACATTTTCATCATCATTTGCATTACTTCCATCTGATTCTTAGTTTGAAAAACTGAAAGTTTATGTGTCATATGTTACATATGAGTGAGACCTTAGGCATAAATGATGCCCGCTCAAGCTGTGTAGGGGTTGGGGGTGGGGAGGAAGATTGAGAAAAGAGAGGTTAGGGAAGGGAGGATGGGAAAAGCAAGAACAGAATCCAAAAGGAGTAAAACCCTTTCTAATGATGTGTTTTGCAATTAACAAAAGATTATATTTGCTTGGGGACCCAGAATTAAAACTCTAAACTCTGAACTACTGCTTTTAAATTATTTAGCATATTAGAAATTAATTAATAACCTAAATAAAATGGAAACACTTACTTTATAGTGCTCAAGATTATCATCCTTTGTGGGAAGACCCATGAATCTTTCTGTGTAGACAGACGCTATAAAATACATAAGAATATACATTATTTGCATGTGATGCATGTCATGTCATTAACCAACAAGACCTTCTAGTTTAATAACTGTTTCTCAATTTTCCCATCTTGAGCTCTTGAGGTAAATTCTTGCTTTACTTTGCTGTAACGGTTGGTCTCAAAGAATATGTGTAATCTCTGCAATTTGCCTCAACAGAGCTAGAGAAGTACGAAGGAAGAGATTATGGAAACAGGAGCATCTAAATATTTTCTTTCTATGACTAGTCTTGATATTTTTCACTTCTACCCTCCTAGGGAAGAATGTTGAAGTAAGAATAACCTGTAGAATGGTCTCAATATATTTTAAAGAAAATCACAAAACAAACTATCTTTAGGACTTTTACTGGTGTCTTATTTCATCTGGAATGAAAATATGTTCCCCAAATCCATTCCCCCTACACACATACATAGATGCACACACTGTTTTCCTTAATCAAGATCCCCTACAACTCACAATTGTTTTATATCTACCCCAATACAGAGGAGAGAATCTGATGAAGTTAATTTTTGTATAATTATTAGAGTTCCTTCCAAATAATCATCCTGCATTGATGTAATGATAAAAAAATAGGCACACACAGGAGTATTTCTCCAACAAACTTTTTGTTTCTTTGATTTCTGGGGCAACGGAGCTGGCAATTGCTAACTGTGGCATGGAGGTGAATTGCTTGGCCTCTGGCCTGACCGTGCAGAAGATGTGCTTAAAAGTCAATTATGCTGTAGCTGTGTGCCTGCAAAAACAGAGTTAGCTCTGATTTTAAAGATTTGGTTCGGCAGGGGCTCAAGGTTTCTGGGAGAAAATAAAATATAGTGGATTATGGAAGAAGAGCCTTTCCTCACTCTTGAGGTTTCTTCGATTGTTACAATATGTTTATACAAATGATATAAACAACTTTGTTTATAAGTTATATTTTCCCCAGTGATGCTGGGGTGAATTTTACTGCATAATCCATTTTTCTAGCAACATCAAATATACAGTAATTATGTGTTAAATGCTTTCACGGTAATATTCATGAATGTTTCCATACCGTAATATTCCCAGCTGGAGACTGGAGCCACTGCTATCCCACATTTGAAAAGACCAGTTCCAGATGCAAGGGCCAGTGATGAAACGTATCCTCCATAGGACTGTAGAGACATTGTTATGAGTCAGACTCAGATTTACTTTCATAAGCTTTCCTCCATGTGTTTATAGCAACTCTACTCACAATCCGGACCGAAGGGAGCTGGAGAATGTGGCTAAGGGTGGATTACATGTCTATCTTACATCCTCAGCAGCAAGCTCCAGATAAATGACCAGACATAATGATCGTTTCATCCCTAATGCATTAAAAATACTTGGTGTGCTGATCAGAACAGACCCTCTTAAAACATGGTAGGAGCAGTTTAAGAGATAGAATTTCAATTTTCTTTTGCAAAAAACTTCTCCTTTTTTTCTCTATATCTTTCCAACTAGGACTGTGCTGGAACAAAAACAGGATTTTACTTGAAAGAGATGACTTGAAAGAGATGCACAGACAAGAAAATTACCAAAATTTAAATGTAAGATACGTTCTTGCAGTTTGCAAAAGTCCTGTGAGGCAGAACATGTATCTATGTATTTACTTATTTATTTTCACAACAGAATACCAAAGGAAGGCCATAAGAACTTTTTGGATAATTTAAGACATGGCCATAGTTTGTGTATGACGTAGTGGTACATGTTCTGTTTTAAGGATTTCTGACACAGCAGCTCAAAGGAGGAAAAGTCATCGGTGTCTTTAAAAACCTTATACTTCTTCCTGCAAATTTAAGGAAAAGGAAATAAATACAAAACAGGATGCAATTTGCAGAGTCAGGAGTAGGTTTAGCTCTCATAGATTTCCTTCTCCAAGGAATCAAAAGGTGATTCAGAAATGGGATCCTGTTAAGAGAAAGAGATCTCTGACCATGTCATTTGGAAATTTGAACTTTTTCTTAAATATGAAGAAATGAACAGGGCATCCAAATAAGGTTGCATTGCCTCGTGAGAAGCAAATTTGCTCTGTACAAACATGCTGTGAGAGAGGTGCTTCTCCTGGGAACGTGGACTAAGCAGTTGTCTGGGACATGGACCAAAAAAAATGTGTGCACTAGATGAGGAAGTGATTCTCTGTGTTTATTCTTGCCCTGATGCAAGAACGTCCCTAAAAATCATAAGGGGACAGCGTGACTCTCCAGCTAAAGCCATACCGCGTTTTTAGGACCTTATAACCACAGATTTCTGGGAATCACTTCCCTCAGATCAGGACAGATCATATCATCTTTACCAGAGAAAGTCATTCTTTAGAGAGGGAGAATGAGTGAGAGTGTATGTGTATGTGAGAGAGAGAGAGAGAGAGAGAGAGATGTAGACAGACATGGTGCTGGTAATAGGTCAGTGGCAGGGGTCTATTTTTGATTCATGAATTGAATGGAATGGGAGAATCAGCTAAACAATCTTGCTGAATCTAACAGTTAAATGAAGAATTCTCAAACTAATTTACAGTTTTATGTTTTTAGCTCTGGGGAATTTTATTGAAGACCTTTAGCTACAAAACACAGAATAAAAGAGGGAGCTCCGATTGTACCATGTCCTCTTTTTATTATACTTGGAGGAGAATTGAACCATGTTTTAACAGGGAAAAAGTATATTTTAAAAAAGAAGATACATTTGGGTTTGAAAATCCTTATTGCAAGTGAAAATTCTCTGTCTGGTTTAAACTTTCACTTATAATTTAAAAAATGACTTGTTTTGATTAGCAGGTTTGCAGCAACTACTGCTGAAATGGGAGGGCTTTCCTTCCTTCTTAATTTCAAGTTCAAATGAGAGCAAAGTAAGCCAGAGACCTTTAGAAAAAAAGTATTATCATTTATGGTTTTATTGGCAAAGTGTGTTTACTGCAAATAAAAATACTGGTTCCTGCTTCTCCTTTCCTATGCCCCAGAGCAGGAAATAAAGTGAGACCTGAGATTAAAATAAAAGCCTTTGCATATCCTGAAAAGGTTTTTGAATATTTCTGTTGAAAATCTTAGGAATTATTAATCTGTATCTATTCAGTGATTGGGTGAGAGTGTTGTATTTAAACAAAACTTTCCTGTTTTCAGAATGAATTTTCTCTGGGAATTTGTAAGAGCAAAAGCGACTGTATTAGCAGCACAACAAAAGAAGGTGTACTTTAAATTCTCGGGCAGCTTGGAAAAGCTATTCCTATTGTAGAAGGGAAGAGGGGGAAAAAAGAAAACCCGAGTTGACTTTTTCCTGCCCCCCCTCCATGAGTGGGGCTCCCAGGCAGAGTGGGTGGCTGTTGCAAGAAAAGAACCCACAGAGCAGATTGGCCATGAGAATTCTGGAATTTTGTCCTTTGCACTTAGACGCCTTGCCATTTTGTTTAAATGAAGGATATCTTTAAAAACATTCTTAGAAGGGCACAGGATTTTGAAGGAGGGTTTACGAAATACTCTTATTTGAGGCATAATGCACACTGGAACATTTTACCTATAGGCAATAATAATAACTCGCTAACATTTATGTGGTCAGGGTTATTGCAATGGCCTTTATGGTCTCACACAATCTGTCTCCCTTCTCCCACTTCATTTCTGCCCTTCCTTTCTCTTCCCCTTGCTCCCTGGCTCTCTTGATGTTCTTTGAACTCTCCAAGCATGATCTGGCCTCAGGACGTTTGCAAATGCTGTGACCTTCTGCCTGGAATGTTCTTTCCACAGACACTGGCATGCCTCACTTCCTCTCCTCTTCAAAGTCAAATGTCACCTCAAATGAGCCTTCTTTGCCGTTTTGATTTAAAATTGTACCAACTTGCACCATTCCTCTTTCTTGTTTTGTCTTTTTCCATAGCACTTAATGTCATTAAACACTGTCTATATTTTACATATTTATCTTGTTTATTGTCTTACTCCCCAACCATTCCCAACTCCGTAAGGGTAGATATTTTCATCTGTCTTGTCAATGAATGTATGCTTGGCACTGAAAATATAGCCTGACACACAATAGGAATGTAATAAATATTTGTTGAGTATATGACTTTGCTATTATTATGTCTAATCCTCACAGTGTCTTGGTGAGGAAATTACTGCTGCATTTCACAATGAGGAAACAGGTTCAGAGTAAACTTATAGTGGCTATGGAGTCAGTAAGCAGCAGAGCTGGGACTCAAACCCAGGACACTTGACTCACCAACCCATGCCCCTTCCTCTGTATCCCTATACTTAGGGCAACCTCTTTTGGGGAAACTGTAAGTTCAGAGTCTAATATAGTCTCATTAGAGGTGCATTTGTCCTACTTTTACATCGTTGATCACACATAGCAATTCAAATTACTTATAATTAGTCACTGGGAGAGAAAGGAACTAAGATTAAATCATGAACTAATGCTTATTCAACACCACCTGGCTAGGCCTATATTAACAAAGCGAAGCCCAGAAATGAGGCTGTTATTCTAATAATTTAGGCAAAACCCTCGCTGCTCTTCAATTGTCAGAATAATTGTGCTGAGTTTTCACTGCATATCAGGGTTTTGCAACTCTGACACTATTGACAGTTTGGGATGGATAATTCTTTGTTATAGGGGGCTGTCCTATGTATTGTGGGATGTTTAACAGCATCCCTGGCCTCTACCCACTAGATGCCAGTAGCACTCCCCCAGCGTGACAATTAAAAATGCCTCCAGACGTTGTCAAATGTCCCAAGGAGCAAAATCGTCCTGGTTAACAACCACTGTCATAAACTGATACTTCTTAGGCACTGTGGTGGGCACATAGTGAATATTTATCAAGGAGCTAAAACCAGGGCTAGTGGGCTTTGTTTTATGTGAGCCAGAAAATGAAAGGGGAAGATAAAAAGGTTTCTTCCCTATTTCTTGAACTTGATAATGGAGAGTAATGTGGGATTTGGAGCTTATTGACCAATTGACTCCAAAAAATATTGTTGGGTATGATGTATTTCCCAAACCACTACACTGTCTAAGACTTCATGGAAACACATATATTCTTCCCTAATACAAAACGCAATAAGAGCTAAGTAACCCTTACGGTAGTTTTCAATGTTTTTCTCTTTTCCATCTCCAATTTGCCATAGGTCCCTGCTTATTATATTGTATAAAAGCACACAGAGATATGACCTCTTCCAACTGCTACTTCACTGACTAATTTAGGCCTTTAATACCTGGCCCTGGTATTACTGCTCTTCTAGCCCCTTGGCCCATCCTCTTCCCACATCTCAGATTATCCTCCACTTTGCAGCCAAGATTATCTTTCTAAGACACCAATACCTTGCCCTATTGACTTCAAGAGCACTTAAAAAATTGATGTCCATAGAAAACATTGTCAATATGTGTTCTGGGATGGTGGAGGAAAAAGGAATTATGGAATCAAATACTTTTTGGTAATACTGTGTTAAACAAAACTTGACAGTATTTTTTACTAGTTTTTCTAGAGCCTATATACACTGTTACATAGAATTCGTGATTTGCCGAAGTATTAGACTATAGAACATTTTCCTGAAAAATCTCCTGGTACTAGTGAGACACATTCGAGGGGAGACATTGATTTATAGGATTAAAGTCAGTTTAAACAACATCATAGATGCTTGATGTGGCCAGGTATTGTGCTAAACAAGCACAGTTCTAACTCTGTGCTCAGAAACAAAGCAAAAATGAGACACAGTCCATTCCTTTGATGAACTTACATTCTTATGGGAGAAACGAACAGACAGACAAGATACAACATGGTAATTCCTGTAAGAGAAATACAAAGAGCTTCTGGAACACAAAGAAAATAATATCTGAGTTGAATCTTAAAGAGCAAGTGTGAGTTATCTATTTGGGAGTGAGGAAAAGGTGGGGAATGGAAGACAAGAATGGACACTACAGATGCGAGAAACAGCATGTACAAAACGTGGGAACAAAGAAGCACGGATATAATTTTTCTTTTTTTTTTTGAAATGGCGTCGTGTTCTGTTGCCCAGGCTGGAGTGCAATGGTACGATCTCGGCTCACTGCAATCTCTACCTCCTGGGTTCAAGTTATTCTCCTGCCTCAGCCTCCTGAGTAGCTGGGACTACAGGCGCATGCTACGACAACTGACTAATTTTTGTATTTTTAGTAGAGACGGGGTTTCACCATGTTTGTCAGGCTGGTCTCGAACTCCTGATCTCATGATCTGCCTGCCTCGGTCTCACAAAGTACTGGGATTACAGGCATGAGCCACCGCTCCCGGCCATAATTTAAATTACTTAAGGTACAGGTAAAAGCAGCAAGAGATGAGATTGGAAAACTAAGCTGGAGTCAGATTGCCAAAGGCCTTGCATGCCATGAAAGGTATCTGGGCTTTGTGTTGTAGGCAATGCAGAGTCCTATAAAATACATAAGCAAAAAAGCCACACAGTAAAAATTATTTTGGAATGATAACTTCATTAACCACATTGGAGCTTGTGAGGCCAAAGCAGGAGGACAGGTAAGAAGCAATTAGAATAGTTAAATTGAAGCATGCAACCTGTGCTCCATGGACCCAAACATCAGCATTATCTGGGGTCTTGTTGGAAATGCAGACTCTCGGACCCCACCCCAGAAGCACAGACTCAGAATCTCTGGTGTCCTAACAAGCTCTCCAGGTGATGTTTGTGCAAGCTAACGTTTGAGAATTTCTGGCTTAAATTACAAATGAAGAAACTCAAACTAAGGCAGTGTCAGTAGGGATGATGAGAACAGACTTTGATGTTTAAAGGTAGAATTGACAGAACTTACTAATCAATGGAATGTTGAAGTCAGGAACAGGGGGAGGTTGAAAGCAGCTCTCAGGCTTCTAATTTGGGCAAATAAGTATGTGGAGAAGCCTTAATGAAGATTAAGACTTGTTTTAAAATAGGCCTTAACAAGTTTATCTTAGGCGTAAGTTGAGGCCCATGTGAGACATGTGGGAGAGATAATCAGCAGGCATTTGAAACATGGAGCACAGACGAGAGGTGTGTGCTGGTGCCAGGGACCTGGAAGTCATCATCATCTTTGACACCACAAGCGTTTGCAGAAGGAAAGGAAGACTAATGATGGTCAAGGTGAGATCCAGACCCAGAAAAACACCAATATTTAAATAATAAATGGAGGCTGGTGCCATAGCTCATGCCTGTAATCAAAGCATTTTGGGAGGCCAAGGTGGGTGAATTGCTTGAGCCTAGGGGTTTAAGACCAGCCTGGGCAACATGACAAAACCTTGTCTCAAAAACGATAAAAGGAGGAGTATTAGCCGGGTGTGGTGGCATGTGCCTGTAATCCCAGCTACTCGGGAGGCTGACGCAGGAGAATCGCTTGAACCTGAGAGGTAGAGGTTGCAGTGAGCAGAGATTGCACCACTGCACTCCAGCCTGGGCAACAGAGAGCAATTCCGTCTCAAAAACGAAAAAAGGAAAAAAAAAAAGGTATAACAATCATAGAGGCACAAAAGAATGAAGAGAAAGGTGTCACAGGCATGCACAAAGCCCCCTCTCCTTTAGGTGGCCTAAGAGACTGTCTATTGTCTGTATACTTACTTATTCAGACTCATTTCCTATAATTTCCTCAAGATACTTTAGACTTTCGAAGTTTCAGGCATCCCTGGCCAGCTCAGTCTCCCCATGTGCACCATGCTCTTTAACTCAGGTCCTGGGCAATGTGGTTTTCACTGCCTGGAATGCTCCGTTCCTCAGCTATCTTCACCAATCTCAAATGCTAACTTATTTTGGAATCCTCCCTTAGCTCCCACAGCCATAATTATCCACTCTTGTCCCCCTGTACTCCACAGCAAGTTGCATCTCTCTTAACACTTGGAACATTGCTGAGCCATTGCTTATTTTGTTGTCTGTTTCCCCCACAAGAGGGCCAGGACTATGACTTACTCATCTTTTCATCCCTTAAGGAACCTAGTACAAGACCTTGTAAAAAATGTACTATGTAGATGAAAGAATGAACAAGTCAGTGATTAGACAGATGGATTAATAAACATGTCTTAAACCTGAAGAGCTGATTTTAAAACCCAGTATAGTATTAATGTCTTTATCCACATACTAGTTCCTTCTGCTCAGATGTTATATCACGTGGCAGCCCATTTCTTACTTTCTTTGCTTAAACTTGCTCTCAGAGTCGACCTCACAGTTATCACCATGTTGGAAAGTAAGCAATTGAGGGGTGGGGGTTTTAATGTACTATTTCAGTGGCATTTGCCCAACTAGATGCAGTGAGAATCTATTATTGAAGAATTTCAGGCTGATAGGGATATATTTTTGGGTGATGAGTGGGTTTTTAGAAAATCATCCCACGTAGATGGTTTTCTACCAAACTAATACCTAGAATGTTCTATAAATAAAATAAAAAGTTCTACTTTATGGTTATTTCAAAGCCTGCAGCAAAAGCAAAGTCCAACTCTTAAGAGAAATGTTAATGATTATATGTACATGTTCAACTTAAAATTAGAATCTTTCAAGGATTTGCTTTAGGAAACTTTATAAAAATGGATGATAGGGAAGGTATTATCTGGAATATTTCACTATAGAAATATTTCATTTATTTCTACTCATTTGAATTTCATTCTGTTTAGATATTTAACATTTGATAGTTTTAAGAAGGACCAAATGGCTTGAAGTAACAACTTTCTTCAAATTCCTAACAGCTCTTCATCTGGTCACTGAGCTGAGTGGAGCTGAATCCTGCAGATTCCCTTCAATATTGGGTTTCATTCCCTTCTTCTTGTGCAGGCCGCTCTCAGAGAAAACAGCCAAGAAAAACAACCCAGGCACAAATGGCTGCAAATTGACTTGCAAATGTACAAATTCAGACCAAAAAGTGAAACAGGAAATCTTCTTTGAAGGGTAATTATCATAATTTATAATGGGCAAATTTAAAGTCTTTCCAATATTTCTCTAAACTTTCCAGTGACTTCATTGCCCATAAATGATAAGTTTTGCCACTTCCTTGAAATGTGTATTTTCAAAATATGCACAGCTCCTCAAATGTGAGAAGTTATCTTCATGACCTATAATTAAGAAACTAAATAGTACTTTTCTCCAGTTAGTACAAATGAGCATTCGGTCTAGTAAAATAATTTGATTGCCAAATAAAAAGAAACAAAATTAAACAGCTAAGATATGACTGCTAGGCTAGGTACTAAGGAATTTATATTCTGAAAGTCCCTGTGATTTCAAATTGTAGCTCCGATTTTTATAAAATAGAAATATAAAATAAAAGATATATATTTAACTTTAAAATAACGAAGGAAATTCACCCTCTGATGGATATGGTTCAGTTCAGTATGCTATAATCTAGTAACAAAGACTTAAGTAAAAATATGTCAATTATGAGTTCACTTACTGTACAGGGAAGAAAAGATTGAAAAAAAGGAAGAAACACTTAAAACCACCATTTTGAAGCCCAGATTATCCAAACTGACTGTTTCCATTGACAGATTAAATTATGTTGCAACATTAATATTTCATGAGAAACCTTCTAAACGAACACTTTAGAAAATGATGACTGCTGAACTGAATAACAGGCATAAAAAAATATAAAACAACTCACCCAGCCCCATATGGCTATTCTTTTTTCATCAATGAAACCCATTTCTATGAATTTTCTAAAGTACAAGAAACAAATTTTTAGAATGTTAAGTGTGTACACATGACATTTACTTCATTACACAAGCATATTTAATCCAAAGATTTAATAGAAACACTACATTTTCTTTGTTTAAACACATGCATAATAAGGCTGCATTTACAAATAATTAAAATAATATTATCATGTTTTCTGCAAAGAGATAAAAGGATTCTCTTACACTCTATTGTACAGTTATTGAGTGGTAATCTCAGAGCGATAAGGCCTTGTATTCTAATCGTGGGGGCATACCTGAGACTCAGAGAGGCCAAGATACGGGGTCATAGTGACACAAGAAGTAGCAGTACCATTGAGCAGGACCAAATTTCCAAATCCCCAGCCATCGGAAAGAAGGATTTTGTTCTTGCTGCTTTAAATTATATTAATTTCTTATCATGTTGTTCGTTGAGCTGTTACTGATAATCACCACTTCATTTTGAGTGACATTTGAGAGAAATACACAACCCTCTTCCATTTCATATTTAGGCATCCTCCATTCATCGTGCATGGGGTCATTACATGTGTCTTTTAGAATATGGAAATAATTCCTTTTTAGCTCCATCACAGAAAAGCATTCATTTGAAAACTATTTTGATAATAACTCTTTCCTTAGGAGCAAGGGGCTACACTGAAGGACAACCTTTACAAAGTCATGGGAAACCCTCAAAATTGAGGGTTTCAAGCTAATTTCTAACATGTTGCCCTGAGAGCTAGTGTTCTAGAGCAATTGTGATTTATCTGCAGGTTGATTTCATAAAAACTCAAGAAAATCTCAGAGAAACAGAAGCCGGAGTGGAATGTAGCAAGCTGGATCAGCCATTGCAGTAAACACTGTATGCAACAGTAACAGGAAGGAGGGGAGAAGACCAAAGGGAGACATACAGTCTCTCCAGAAAAATACTATCTTCTTCTTCCTTTCAATTACTGTTAATGACCTTCCTCATCAGTTCTTCTCTGGAAGTAGAACTGAGTGATTTTCATTACTTGAATAATGTAGTTTCTTAAAGGGATTTCACAGCAACCATTTCGCTCTTGCATTGATTCAACATGCACGTTTCCGATGCACAGAGGAGTTGGGCAAATGCCCGGGACAAACAGATGGGAAGAGGCCCCGTTAGTCACAGCTTACCCGACACTGATTCTGAAGGACACTGAGGAGTCTACAGAGAAGAAATGCAGTAGCAAATGGAAAGTTGCTACCTGTGTGGATGCTGCTCATGGTATAGAAGAGAAAATGTGCAGCAAATTGTGACACTTGAGCAATTCTTGCACAAACTTCAAAAACCAAATGAAAGAAGAGAAGGTTCACTTTCTCGTTAAAAAAAAAATCTTGCTACTAGGGCTTGAAGACAGTTCTGAGAAATAAAGTCAATTGTGATTTTATGATCTCCCAGAAGCTAGCAATCATACTGCCTTACATCTGGGGTAAAAAGCAAACAACAGGTGATACATGGGAACAGGAAACTCTTAACAGCTCTCTTCCTAGGTTTATTCTGAAAGGATGACATTTACAGGAAAGGATGGTGCAATAGTTAACATGGAAATGAAACATTAACACTGAATGTGGCAGGACTAGGTTAAAGGTTAGCTAGATAATCTCAGCACTTCCAGACCAATGAGGCACTATAAAATTCACCTTCAAATTATGAAGGGTTTCCCAGAGGGTTGCAAATTCTGTTGATAATGTGGTTATATCAACAAAATGTCAGTAAACAAATGAAAAGGATGTTTTTCTAATTTTGGAGGCTGGATGGACTTTATAACTTTTCTCTCATAAAGATGGCCAGAGGCCAAGGTAAACTTGGAATCCTAGTGATCAATTATTATCCTATTTTAGAAATATTCTTATTCATACCATCTATAAAAGCATGATAGAAAATTTCGTCTCATGTAATTCTTCCCCACCACTAACCCTCAAGTTATATCAAATTTTAAAGTTGTGGGAATATCAAAAATGCCAAATATACTCCAAATGAGCAAAGTTGCCCTTATAACCACCAAAGTTTTAAGGGTCTCACATATGTACCATTTGAAGAGAAACCTAAAGAAAGCAGGTTCCAGTCTCCCTTATGTCTGTAGTTTCACAAGCATCTCCTCTGAAGCATTTTCTTTCATATAGACAGAAGTTATGAGACGATATGACTTCTTTTTTCCCCCTACTTTGCTTTGTTTAAATCTATTTGCTGGCCTTGAGTAGTATTTACTGTTGTTTCCAAATATGTACGTACGATTTTCTTTTGGTATGTCAAAAGCTTAGCCAGACTGCATTTTATAAAATATTCAGGGGACAAATTTTATTCTCTGAGAGGCAATTTAAGGGCTACAGTAGAAGGATTGTAATCTCAATTCCCCAGGTCAGGCATTCGATGTCTGATTCCTAAAACACTTCCTTAGGAGGTATATTGAATCATCCCCAGGATTATTATTCTAAGTCAATCCTATTTAGCTTTTGTTTTCTCAAAGCATTGGATTATAAGGCTTCCTTTTCACAGTTGCATAAGAATGATTTCAAGCAAAAACCAAGGCCAGCTCTGGCTGTCATCTCCACTGTTGTTTATAGGCTTTGCATGAGGCCACGCAGCTGCCCATATTCTCTGGGGTGTTTAAAAGTTTGATCTAACAACAATGTTGTCCCTTCAGAGTGTAGGTGGCTTATTTACTTTTACCAGATTGTAAGCACATTGAAAACAGAGATTGCAAATTGCACAATTTTATACAGAATGTACTGCAATGGCATGTATTAATATTAATATTTGATATGTTGTTAAATGGCTAAATATATGGGTGAACATATGTTTTCCTACATCAGGAAGACTTTCTCCAGATTCCATCCTAAAAATGGCTCAGAGAAAGTAAAGGTATCCAATTACCACCTCTAGTCCGTCTTCAATTCTACATACCAAAGACAAATTGGTGTTACTGCGAAAATCAGTAGAAGGTAGAATTTATGGTTTTGTGTCCTTTGTGTTGAACATCATGGCTCAGGTTTAAAATTTCATTTCATCCAAGGAAAATATTAAGAAGTTATTTCTTCTTAGGTTCAAATGGTGCATTTGTGGTGGTAAATACACGCATAAAAGTATAATCACATATTTTGTTGTTACTGATGGGTTGTGATGATAATGATGACGAAGACAGTGATTTTTTAACCAATGCCAAGATAAACCACTTTTTAGCTCTTTCAGCTTTGGAAAAGATCTAAATAAATTATAGATGAGGCATATTTTCATCTCTGTTTTCATGTAGTCCCCAGGATTACATGTCCTTGATGTTTATTGCATGGCTTAAATGCAAATAGATGTAAGCCATGGTGCTAAAAATAAGTCCCTCATGGAATTAGGCTATAATTCTGAGGATGGCGTTAATATTCTCATTAAGGCACACTACAGTCTTTATATGAGAAACTGAAACCTCAGTGGGGTTTTTCTTTGAACTATCTCCTCCAAACAAGTGAATAGTTGAAAGGCCAAAGTCTGAATCCCTAAGAAAGAGGGAGCTTCCAGAAATTGAGTGATAGCTACAGATTTTAGTGTTAGTAACCTACTTACTAATTTGTTATATTGTACTCAGATAGACTTGGTTTTTTATTGAACATTTTGTGTGTTCCTAGAATGAAAGAAGCACTTGAAAATGTATGGGTTATGGGCACTTTTTTATTTTCAAAAATAATTACTTGTGAGTCTAAACTCTTCTGCTTTGATTAGAGACAAAATTACAAAAAAGTGTTGTCTAGGCCTGGCTCCTGGCTGTTAAATACAATCTTTGTTCTGCATGTTGCAGTGAAATCATTAAGTATTAAGGACATTAAGGAGATAAAAAATGTACTAAAGAAATTTCTAAATTGCTCTTTGCCTGTGAAACAGTGTTTGACCTTTAGATCCGCACATGCGTATATATTCATGACTGAGAGTGCAAGTAGCCTGCTACCTTTTAGATTTACGAACTATTATTCTCTAGCTTCACCTACTCATAACATAATAACAGAAATTCAACAACTATAGAGACATTGCAAGAATTATTTGCATAGTGTTTCTAAAAAAGCCACAATTTTGGTGCCTATGTAGTCCTGTTTCAGGAAAAGATGATTGAACCATAAATCATGGTTGCAAATACATATAGTTGAGAAGAAGAAATCAGATTATGAATCTGTCTTTCCCCTAAATGTTTCCATAATATAATTTCTGTTGTGTGAAATGACTTTGTTTTTGTCAAGCGAAAATAGGCAAACAATTTCATGCTATAATGGTCAACTGATAGCAACTTTAACCACAAATGAATGCCTAACATCTAAAAGCATGTAGTGCTGATAAAATCTTGAGCTATTTCTAAACTTATGAGGTAGAATCCACAATGCTTGAGCAAATTCAGATGTTTGTTTCCCTGAAGATTATCATTAGAGTTCAAAGTTTTTCTATCAATTGTAAGAAATGGAACTAAATTAAAAGATATTAGAATGAATGACAACACTTCAAAAGAGGGTATTTGTGATTTAGCGCTTGAAATCATTTTTCTACACATTTATCAGCGCTCTTCCATGAAGACTTTTTTTTTCATATTTGGCAAAAATACCCCTGTAAGATTAGTAATAATTTTAGACTAAGTTAGAAAAAGAAAAAAAGAAAAAGAATTAAGTCATGAAGAATGGAGAAACACAATGGTGATTGCATGACTTTTGTTGCATGTTGACATCTGCTTGAATGAGAAGGTGCTCACCTGACAGCTGTAATCTGGTCTTCAACTTCATAAACACCCAGCTTTCGATACACTGCATACAGGAGTTTGTCACCTTGGAAAGCTGTTCCTCGACCATCCACCAAGGCAATGACCATCCCTTCCTTACTTGCAAGATAAGATATCCAATTAACAGCAAATACAGACCTTACACTCTGACTGCAGGGACCACCATACCTAAAGGAAAAAAAAAAAAGAATCTTTGATTTCTTTGTAAAACTCTATTTCCCATCCTGGCCAAGCATTGCTTCTAGTAATTCCAGTACAATTATGTGATAAAATAACAATGGCGTTAGAACTGGCTCAAAATCAAGAGGAGTCCAGGCTTTTCCCAGAGGTTTGCTACAAGGAAGTTGTTTTGGGACACAGCCTCTCCTATTCCCCAAAACGGATACATCTAGGGTTGGCATTTCAAGGAATATGTGTGGGTTTTTCGTCATTTCTGCCACCTGCCACTTGCTAAAAGCAGACATAAGATATACTAAAAAAAATGCATGGTGTTTTAAGCAAATTGTGTGTAGGTCAGCACTGATTTTGGGTGTGATTCCACTAAATGTATTCTATTCCTTTATTTCATTTCTAACTCAATTACATAAGATGTGAAGATGATTTACAATATTTTTTTGGCTGCAATTTCTCTATCTCAAAGGTATTCTGACACATTCGGCAAATTGCCATACAAAGGAAATTTAACACAGCCAATGCAAGCAAGTCCAGCTAAAATCTCAAAACTTCCTCAATCTATTTTAAATAGCCATATTTTATTTACTCTGATTAGTTGAAGAATATATAAAAACAGCATCAATAGGAACTGTTACCAAGGAGGATGGTTCATTCTATTTCATAAATGTGTATTTCATCTAACATATTTTCAGTAAATAGTTTTTACACCAAAGAAAATATTACATACACTTGAATTAGCAAGGGATACTTCTTTGATCTGTCAAATTGAGGAGGAAGAATCATCTTGTACCATAAAGCTTTGAGGAAAAAAAAAGGAGAAAAATCTTCATTCCACAGTACTCATAGCATCATTTATTATCTTTAATAGCAATATATGCCATAAAATCAATTTTCAACTACTAAATTGTTAAGAATTGAGGATATATTGAAAGTAACTTTTATTAAATTTTTGTGTTAAATGTATAAATAACTAGAAATCTTGAATTATTATTTGTTCTAGAAGGACACATTTTAAAATTAAAATTAGATAAGCTCTTTTTGAAAAATGTAAATGTGGAAAGGAAGCTATTGAAAATGTATAAGATCAACCATGTTCACAAACATATTAAAGATATTTAGTAAAACTAAAAATTGTTACCATAAGATTATTTTAAATGAAATCCTGTAATATTAATAGATCACAGAATTTGCGCTGTAACGTTCACCGTATGCTTTTTTAAAAGCAAGAAAATTGCTCAGCTTCATATCTATAAATGAGAAGTTTTTAAAAGATCTTACTAATTTCATCTACTTCAAGTTTCTTAATTTCCTCTTTAGGCAGCTGGATATTTTTCAAAGCATTTTCCAATTCCTTGTTTTCTTCCAGGATTTTAATTTCTGAAAAAAAGTTAAATGGTCATTTTTAATCAATAGTATTTCCGTAAACAATTTTTTCCCTTAAAATTCCTTTGACTTCAATATGGGTGAAACTGAAACTGTGAAAAGCTTGCTTAAGAAGTGAAGTTTCATATTGACAAATGTATTTATAATCAGCCTTTAGAGCATAATCAGCCTTTAGGAAGGACATCACATTTTAATCACTGTGTCTTTAACTAATTCTAATAGCATCAAAACACATTTTGAGCAAGATGACAGGAGCAACAACGTTTATTCAATCACGTTTTCCCATCTAAAACTGTTTTGTTTTTAAGTTTAAAGCCATGACCTAAGCAGGTGATATTTATTTTATCATATACTAAAAAAAAATGTAGTGGAAATACAATCTGGATTACTGGGGCCTCAAATTTAAAATAATTAATTGTGTAATTTCAAAATTTGTTTTTTAATTTTTAATGTGTAAAGTTGAATATCATTTCTGTGATTTTTAAAATCTTTCTTTCTTACACTTTCCTGTTGTACTTGATTAATATAAGATATTCTCCTTTTTTTGGAAATTGAATTATTGTGTATGCTATTCTTTCAGATCCTTTCTCTCAAGGTAGTGATATATCTGAGTAAGACAACAATATATATTGTGTATACACACACACACTATGCTCTTTCTCTGTCTTAAATCTTTAAAAAATCTAAAACCTGCTATTTATACTTCAGCTCAGTTATATTTCACACTTTAATATTTGAAAAGGAAGAAATCCATTGATCTCTTAAATCTGTAGATTGGTAATACATGCAAATAGGTTTCTAGCAATAGAGGGCTTTTTATAGACTTTATTTTGAACTTGGGATTGACATCAGCATTTTCTAGGGAAAAGTTAGTCTTTCAAATAATATGTGGAGTTTTAGCTTTATATTTTAAAAGAGGGGCTGGATGACTTGTGAGGTATATTTATTGCTACAAAAGATGTCCATGGACTTCTTGTTTTTATGCCTTTTTGAAAGAGTGGTCTCTGAAGAGAGAGAGCTGGAGGAGTGCTTGTAACTATACTAAGTTTGCCAAACCACTTCTCTTGTAACTCTCAGTTTTCATATACTCATGGCATTTTGCTCCAACATGTTATATTTAATCTTAGCACAAGTATAGATGTTTTGGGTATGATTTGTATAAGATACATAATGAATTTCACATTAACTTTGGGTAATCCATCAGGGAAGAGATACTTGTGACACCTTAAAAGTTAAAACCAAAAAAGTAAAATGAATACACAATTCTAAGTACAGCAGAGCCAACCCTTCATTCTTGCGTGGATTCTGTGTGTGGAGCTGCCATGGATAAATAGACTCCTGTGTGGATCAAGCACACAGAGTGGCTGATTGATTGACTGATTACTATTTGTATTATTTTACCACAAGCACTGGAAGTGGGAGACAGTATCCGGGTGTTGTCACGTGCTTATGGCTTTGACTCTTTCTCTGTTCTGTTCTTAGCTCCCAAACTTTTCTGATACATGGCTTAATGAAATGCCAAATTTAATCTAAATGCTTTTAGGGTTCAGCATTTAGAGTTGCATTTTTATGGATAGTGAGTGGGCAATTTTTCCACCTCTTGGAGTACAAACAGAATCTCACAGGGGGCAGTGGGGAGAGTGACAGTTGGCAGATGGGCTTCTCACTAAGGCTGTGCATTAAAAACCTATAACCTAGCAAGGGGAGTACAGGCCAGACTACACCTTTTACTTTCTTTCATCCATCACTGTATACTCAGTACCAAGCACACACAGCACCTAGTATCCGGCATGTAGTATCTGCTCCACAAGTATTTGTAGGCTCTTCATTGTGATGAAATTGAGTTATGACAGCGATGGACCTTATACTTGATTTCTGTTTGAATCATTTTAAAATCCCACATTGCTCATTAATTTAATTATGGGAAGAATCCATGGAAAGGCTGATTAATAAGGTCATGTCATGAATTAGTTAATTTTAATGAGCATTTTCTGTGCCGAAAGCAACTAAGCTTTAACTGGGCCCTCCCTGTCAATTCCAGCTCTTCTGGATTCCCACAGAATCTGGTTCAAGTACTACCTGCTATGTTCAAATAACCCTCCCCCTCTTTGCAGGGAAAATGAAGCCATTTCACTGTGTTCCAACTTTCATACAATTATACCAACAATTTCTTTATTCTCTCCCATCACATCACAAGAGATTAATCCTCTTATCTGTCTCTGATCTTCATCCTTTCTCAACTTCTTAGGGACCTCCCTCCTCTATGTTTTCATTCCATTTTTTCTCCTGATTTCCTCTATCAACATTCACTCATACTCAAATGTTTATCCTCTTTCAAAAACAAAATTAAACCTACATCAACTTTTTACAGCCATCATCCCACCAATCCCCTCTTCTCATCACACTCAGGCCAACTGGAAATACTGCTTTTTTTTTTTTTTTTTTTTTTTTAACTTACTTATACAGACCTAATTTTGCTTTAATCTGGCTTCCACCTCCACTGCTCCACTGAAATGGCTCTGACCAAGCTAATGTCAATCTCCCTTTTGCTAAGTCCATTAATTTAGAGCAAGTCTTCCTTCACTCTCTGCAGCATCTGGCACGGCTGATTATTTCCTCCTCCTTGAGTTCTTCTCATCCCCTGCTTTCCACAATACCATACTCTCAAGTTTATTCCCCTCCTTCTGTTGCTTCTTGGTCTCCTCTCCAGGCTCATTTTTCTCCTTCCATTTCTCAAGTGTTGATGATCCACACAGTTTTGTTGTAGGCTCACTCCCCACTAACCCTATCCACTCTTGTATTGTCACTCTGCTCATGCCATCCACTTCCAAGGCCTTAGTTACCACATGCTCCATAAACTAATGACTTTCATCAGTATCTTCAGTCCAAACTGATCTTCTGACATCCAGATCCAAAATAATGTCATTACAGAGCAACTCCACTTAAACATCCCATCAGTGCCTCAAGCTCAACATTTAAAACAAAATTCATCATCCTCCCAAAACCTGATCTCTACAGTGAATCCTCTATCTCAGTGAAAAACCATTATCAAACCAATCATCCAAACAGCATCAACACCTACTTCATATTCATGAGTCTTAGGCTTGTGGTAGCTATCATTAGTAAACATTTCCTAATCCCCCAAACTCAGATGAGCTGCTCTTCCTGTGGGCTTCCAGGCTTTCTGTAGTTCCCCTATCTTAGAACTTACCCCACTGTATTGTAACTGCTCATTTCCATGTTCATATTCCTTACTCATCTATAACCTCCTTGAGAACAAGGACATCATCTAACCCAGTATCTCTTTATTTTATAGATAGACCCAGGACCTAGCGCAGTGTCTGGTTTAATGTGGTAGAAGTTCCATAAATATTTGTTAAATGAGATTGCTGACACCAAATGCGATGTAAATAAGAGACACAGCATCTGCTCCAAAACAGCAGTTGAACATTTACTATTAAAAATACAAACTTCCAAGCATAACTTAAGATGTACCATATTAAAATCTTTGGGGAAGGCCTGGGAATCTGCATTTATAATGAACATAGGAGAATAATTTCACATTAGGTAAGTTGTGGAATTGTGCTCTGAAAGAATTTGAATTCTATTTTTTCAGTTAGCACTTATTTAATTACATCTGATATATCTGAGGATGTACCTATTTTGTAAATAGTGAGTGAAATAAAGGAGCTTCAAAATCAGTAAAGAGATCTGCCAGGAATCTAAGAAGGATCTCAAGAAAGTGGAAATTCATGCTATGGAAAAAGAAAGGCTGGCTATTATTTTGAGTCTTGATAAAATGGGAATTATACACTGATGGTGATTTCTATTAAAACAAAACATTGTCGACTTGAAATCAATCTCACTGACTGAGATGGTCAAATTAAGAAACATAATCTGTTATTCTTACAAGTATTTCCTTATTAGACACAAGGTTTAAAAAAAATCTTAAAATGAAACTAAATTCACAGTCCCATTATCACCATGCCTATCCTGTCCAGAGTTCCCAAATTGATTCTGTTTTTTTTCTCATTATTTTCACCTGTACTTGAGCCATTGAGCTGACAGCCAAACTAATCCCAAGGCAGTCTCCTGACTTGTCACCAAAGCTGTCCAGGAGCAATCGCAGGCATGAGTGCTGAAGACAGTGGCATCTGCCTCATTGTCCCTGGCCTCCAACAACTCCAACCCTATAATGTTGTTTAATAGTAAATCAAAAGATAATGGAGAGCCAGCAGGACAGTATCAGAGCAATTAGACACTCGGACAACTCTGTTGAGAGCAAAACCAGTCGTCTTTGAGATGTGAACTATTTTGAACTAATATCACAAATACAGGATAGAGGAGGACTGTCTTGATAGCAGTTGAAAATGGAAAGAGCCTCCAAATTTCAGGGCGTTCATACGTGGCAACAATGTGATGTAGCTGTTAAAACAAAAAAAGCTGGCATGACAGTCACCCTCTGCTCTGAACTGAAGAAGTTACATGTAGAATTTGTTTCTGGTTTGGGATGTTACCACACACATACACACACACACACAAACAACCCCCTACCCCCAACCCCCTGAGCAAAAAAAACAAACAAAACAAACAAACAAACAAACAAAAAACTAGAAATTCTATTTTGGAAGGAAGATCGTACTGAATGTGTTAAGTTTTTTCCCAATTCTAATCTGTGCTTTTTATAAGGCTGATTGGAGAAGATAGAATTAAACACTCTGATATAACTCATCTGTGTTATGCCAGGTTCTCACTGCAAAGAATTATTAAATTTCATAGGATCATGTTTGACCCAAATAATATCCAAATCTGTGCAATAATAAGTGGTGTGATAACAGGATTCCACCGCAGTTCCCTTGGCGGTGTGGAGAAACTGTCCTGCTTTCTCTTGCGGAGCATCGCAGAGAGTTCAGGATTACTTGAAACAAGATAAATAGCATGCAAGAGAGTACCTTGATCAGTGCGTCCATCATGAAGGGTGGAAATGGGGACACCTGGTCCTGTGTGCAGGATGAAAACAAAATCATGGCTTAGTGTTAAAATAACACTTTGTTTTCAAGACGAGCTGCTGGTAGTATTTGTGATTAGTGTCAAGTGCCAGCACATCTTTTAATTCTGCAGCTATTTTTTTCCCCATAGAGAAGAAAACATCACTTTTAAGTTACATTTAAACAATGCATGAGATCAAAGCCCACTCAAAGAACAGCTGTGAGAGAGGCCTTGCCTGTGCACTTTTCCAAGACTAATCCTGAATCGTTAATATCTAATTACACAAATGCACCTCAGAAGCTGCAGTGACAAATGGCCTTCTGGGAAGATGTCACGCTGTATTGGGCCAGTTTTGGCTGTGTCTTTATTATCAAACAACCTTCACCAGTACCCAGATTGTATTTTCAATCTGGTTTCTTGGTTCAATGTTCAGCTTATTTAGATGGGTAAAATCTAGTATTTCTTCCATGCAGTAATACATGCAGAAATCTATATGGGATATACTTCCTTTTACAATATGCTGTGGCAGGTCCCTGGGAAGCAGTCCTGGAAGGAGGTTTGTGGGGGTGGTATTGGGATGCACACTTGTGGGGGAAGAGGAGGAAGAATGGGGCAGGGGAGGAAGGTAGATGTCACTGCCGTCACATAGAGACCCCTAGATGGCTTGGAGAGTTGTCTCCAATGGGGCAACAAGGCCAGCCTTTATCCCCTAGCATGAAGCAGTCATTGGATGTGGCCTGGGAGAAGAGAAAACTCCAGTGTGTTGTGGGGAGTTAGGGTTAGGGGGCTGTTCAGCTGTAAGCTGTCAGCCACTAGCACTTTCAGCAGCTGAAGAAATGACTGAGTCAGTCCTGAAGATGGCGATGAAGGGATCTGGCTGGCACACCAGTGTCCACTACATATTCCAACATGCATTCAGCTTCTCTATGCAGAAACTGGCCATTTTTAGCAAGATTTACAAATAATTAAAAATGAATTATTCCTTATTTGAAATACAGGATCAAATAATGTCTGGAAATAAATCTTTTAAGCATAAATTTGCTCCGTCAGTATGTTAAAAGCAACAAATGTGGAGGTTGGAGGTACATATTCATTTGCCCCGCCTCCCCAGATAGGGTGAGGATGCTACCTTCTATGTGGAGGGAACCCATTAGCGTAGCATGCTTGGCCCATGCAAAGCAGAGGAGAAATGAATTTTTTGTAGAGTTCTGAGAAGACTTGGGTATGAGTAGCTCCTTCTGTCTTGCTTCTGGCATCTTTCTGCCTGCAGAGAACATGCTTTTGATCTGTTCCTCAGTGCTGTACCTGTGCCAGTGCCAAGCCCCATGGAGGAAGATGGTGGCTGCCCTGTCGTACCCATATTTGTGTAAGTATAATTCTGGGATGCAATATTGGGAAACCACACAGCTTTACCACATTTTCCAACTAGCCTTTACAAGTAATAAAGATAATATTTTGGTTTCCTGCCTGAATCCTAGTCTAATTTGGAAATGAGGAAAAAGGATGGTATTTATTAGGCTCCCTCAAGACCCAAAAGTTCCTGTGTGGAATCTCAGAATTTTATAGAATGTTATTGCAGAGATTTTCATTTTGGCCAGTTTTTCATCAAAGTTACGAAAAAGGACAAACATACATATTATATTTCCAGCCAGAGTGCAAAGAAATGAGACATGAATATAAATTTCTAGAGTCTAATCAACCAGCATCTACCCTGTGGAATTTTCATGAGTGTGTAGTTTCAATAATGGAAACTTGCACATCTTTTTTTTTTTTTTTCGCCTAAAAAATGAGACAAATAAATGACTGACTGCATTTGACACTGGACGGAAGGTGTGATCCTAGTGGCCTAAACATCAGTCCTTGAGAAGCCTACCTTGCATGCTTTTGTTCCATCAGCATCATCGATATGATTTTACCTGTTTTGATCCTATCATCTGGGACTTACTAACCATCCCTAGGGAGAGTTTGAAGTTACATAATGAGGCTTTACTCTTAGTCCCGAAGGGAAAGATTTCAAGGTTTTTCCTATGATGGCGCAGTGACTCATTTTACTGGAGCTTCAAAAACACCAGACGATGTGATGCTTCCCACACAGTATATTTTTTGCTAAATGGGAAATTACCATACTGCCGAGGAAGAGTGAGTGGTGGAAAAGTCAGGCGATTCAAGTTCTAGAAAGGACTCTTCCACCAACTTTTGATGAGAGCTTAGGCTTTTATTCTTCATCTCTTCAGTGGGCACACAGGCTCAAGTATATATTAGGAAGACAAACTAATATAAAATGTGAGATAGTGCCTTCCAAAAACATTAAAGCATTATACAAATGCAGAATGCATACACATACAAATGCATGGATGTAAATGTAGTGTCACTGATGCATTCATCAGCAAATACATCAGCACAAAACCAGTTTTTTGTAGACTTTGCAAAGGACAGCAATATTACCTCATATCTATGTTAATTCCACAAGCATTGAATGTCTATTATGTATTAGACATTCCTCTTAATCTTAGAAATACAAAGATTAAAAGAAAGTAGCCCCTGCCTTCCAGGAGAAAAAGATAGATAAACAGATGACTCAGTATGGTTAGTTCAATGATACTATGTGCCTGGCACGTAAGCTTTCAATCTATGTTGCATAAATACATAGCTTAGGTTGAAAAATGTTGCATACAACTTGAGAGGGACATTTAATGCATACCTTTAAATGCCAGTAACCACAATCAGCACATATGGTCATGAACAACAATCTCTTGACATTTCAAAGATGCCACTGACCAAACATTTATAAAAGTGTTATTTCAAACTGACATCTTTGTGCTATCTTGAAAGGAGCATTTGGGTTAAAATGCTTATTCATGTCCACATAGTCAAATGAGCTGCAGCTTAGGTTCAGGGGCCAGGTGGCTGGACTGAAGGAAGTGGCATGTTAGGGTAGCCTTCATTCTGGTTCCTTTATGGGATCTTCAGGACCTCTGCAACTGAACAGGGATATCAAGCAGCCAAAGATTCCATTTGTTCTTTAAGCCACATACCCCCCACCAGGGGAGCTGATACTAAAGTAGGAGGGTAGTATACATTTTGTAATACCTTTTTCCAAGTACTCTAACTCCCAGCCCCAAATTAGGAATAAGCTGTGGGAGGTGACAGAGATTGGAGAATTAGAGATTCCCAAGTCAGTTTTCCAAATCTCCATAATGACTTAGACCCCAATATATTTCATTGATCTATATTGGCCTCTTAACCTAACCTGTTTTATTGTTTGCCACATGCTCAAGATATAGATAAAAGGTTGTGCATAAAATAAAATTATATGGGTAGAAATTATTCATTAAATGTACGTATATCTTAAACAATCAGGAAATGTTTTGTAGATTTTCTTACTTATGGCTTGTTATATTTGAATGTATTATTCACGATGTTTTCCAAATTTAGAAAGGACATCTTGAGTGACAAAGGTTCATTTTCTATCCCCATTGAAATTACAGTTTGAGGAATGATTGACCTCCGAGGTGGGGATCTCAGGTTTCTAAGCCTTTGTTCATTCCCCTGGCTGTGAGAGTTTGATATTTCTCTGGGAAAAGGGGGCCGAGAGTCCAGCAACCATTTTATCAGAGAACATTTCTTTTATTGCTATTGCTCAAATCCTGTGAAGCCTAGATGATAGGTTGCCTCTGCATGCAATCTTAGTGCTGTGGAATGCGGTGGTTAAGAGCATGGGACTCAGAGGCAACAGACCCTTGCTTCAATCCTGGCTGATGTTTAGTCGCAGTGTGGACCTTTGGCAAGTTACTCTGTTTCCTCGAGCTCTATTTCCTCAGCTGCAAAAAAGTGAAGATAATAATACCATCCTATCTTCCTTTCATTTCTTTTTCTATAAGCACAAGATAAGATTCGTACATATAACAAGTGCTCATTAACTGTAGCTAAGAATTGATCAGATAGAGGTGAGGAGGATGACAACAATGCCCGTGGGGATGGTGTGCTTGTGTGAGGTCCGTTACCTACCATAGCAGACAAGTGCATAGTACTTGGCGTAGTCGCTGAAACTTGCTGTGTAATATTGGCACCTTTCTTTCCTTAGATGGCAAGTAACACACTTCTTGCTTGGAGGATAGCTTCCAATGCTAATTCTAGAGGGAAATGAAAATAAAACTAAGCTGAAATTTTGAGATTGTATTTATCAAAATGTACTACTCCATGTAAAGTGACTAATTTACATATTGACATCAAACCCACTCTATTTTTCTGTTGCCAATATCATTTAAAGTAAAGGGGAATCACAGTATTTTGATGTAGCTTGATTTTTGATCCATCTTTGCCTTAATAGGCACAAACCTTGAGGAAGAAGCCCTATGTGGTTTCCCTGGAGTGGGAGAAATATCTAACACCTCAAATGGCAGTGAGGTAGTCATTTCCCATAACCATTCATCTTTTACACTTTACAAAGTGCTTGGGAATGCATAGTTCTTCATCTTCCTATCTCTCTGTTTCCACCCCATGGCAAAACATAGAAGGAAAATCTGGCAGTATTACCAAGAAAAAGTCCCTGTTCTTACCATATATCAGGAAGGGTAAATTAATAATAGGCAAATTAGAAATAAGAAATGACAATTCTAAGTGCCTTCTGTGCCTTCATTCCTTTCAGCAGGAAATTTGGGCTTGTGGAAGCTCAGGCTGGGAATGCCCCCTCCACACAGTCTACACAAGCCAATCTGTGCTGCCCACATTGCCCCCACACTCACTCTGCAGAGTCATCTGTGTGGTTCCTGAACAGGTTGATTGGCTTTAATGTACAAACTCAGGGACCTTATCCTACACCCTCAGAATCAGAATTCCATGTGGAGGAGTTTCGATGATGTCATGCCAACGTCTGGACAGGTCAGGACCCCATGGTGGCTGTCAGGGTCTTCTGTGCCACCTCTGAGTTTCTTCTGCTGTCCCTGACTTTGCCTTGGGCATGGCAGAGAGTGGCCAGGCCAGAGACATTGCTGGACCCAGAGAGTGATTCTTCTTCACACATAAAGTAAGATCACGATCCAGGAGGGAACAGAGAAATATGACAGAGGGCAAATTTCTTATTTCCTCTGTTAGGGTTAGTATGTTAGCACATGTCCCTATTTGGGTGTGACCTTGGAAACATTAGGGAGGCAGTTAACAGCAAGGGCTCAGAGATCAGCATGTCCAGGTACGAATCCTGGCTCCAACAACATTACCTGCCTCATAGTGCTGTAGGAATTAAATGAAATTACATATGTAAGTCAGATTAAAAGGTACCTGGCATATAATAGACTACCAGCATGTAGTAACTATCGCTTTCCTTTCCACATCCAGAAAGGGCTGTCGAGGGCACCATTTCAGTCATCAAGGGGACAACTGGACTGAATTTAAGCACTAATATAGGGACAGGGATGGGTGGTGCCAAAGTGAGCCAGAGTGAAGGAAATCACATATTATCAGAATAAAAACAATGCCTGGTTCATACTGGGTATTCAACAAATGTGTGTTAAATAAAGAAATGTCCTCAATTTAACTATATGTAGTTAAAGTGTTTAGTACCAAAATAGTATTTAGTATTTATATGAGCATTAGAATTTCTTGTTTTTTCCTTTTGAAAACAAATACTTTGAATTGGCTAACATTTTGAGAGTGTGTGTTTTTTATACTGATGTAATATACAACATTCTCCAAATGTTTTCTCTCAATTCATAAATAATTTTTATGATGTGCCACAATTTAAAAATATTTTCCGTCTCCTGGAGATGATGACTTTTTATATTAAAATATCAATATATAGAAATAACAGAATGAATGGACATAAATTACCTGTAGATGTTTCTTCTTCCAGGGTAATCTTCAAATTCATTGCTAGAATAAAACCTGAAAATATATCCAGAAATTATTAAGTATTGATAAATAAGTGATAATAGAATTGTTAGTATTAATACTAATATAGTATCAATATAGGTAAGCATTCATCTAATGAAACTATTTATTAATTGGTGCTTAGGTACACAAATAACTGCTGTTAATAACTGAACTTTGTGTATTTATTCTGACTTCCAAATCATCAGAGGAAGATTAAATTATGCTGAATACTGTTTTTATTACAGGTACATTATACCCTGATTCATTATGAGCCATGCAAATTAACTAGGAAATTGTATTAATATCATACCTTGCCTTTTCCATGATTAAGAACAGTTTACCTGTTTCTCTGTACTATGTTATTTAATTTTATCTGTGATTCTGAACATATCTTGAATTTATTTTATAGAAACCCTATCAATAGATAGGTTTGCTACAAATTGAGGATATCACACTGGATACCACACACAGGGCATGTAAATTTAGCCAGATGTAAAACAAGTCAGAAGAGAACATGCTTGTTACTTAAGTATCCAGGTTCTGATTCTAACCTGTCTTAAAATAGCCATGAAGTGGAAAATTCAGTTTCGTGATGTGGTTTTCACTCTGCTGTACGTTCATCTGAGTATCAGAAACTGTCACTATTCTCCCCCAACGAATGTGAAAAGTTTGGGATAACCGAAGTTTGGTTGAATTCTCAGGACAATTAGGCAGTCCAGTTCTCACTCTGTCCTAGGTATCTTGAAAATCTTATTAGCACCAAGTAGAAGAAAAAAGCAACGGAATACAACTCGTTTATAGCACTAAATTTATCTCCTAAACTAACACCTCTCTACGCATCTTTACTAACTTTGCATGACTCCCATCATCCCTGTCCCTTGCCCTCCCCGCATAACCTCAAACAATCTGTGAATAAAGGACTCAGGGTCTTTCTCCAACAGCCCCCTGCCACTTCCTTGGTATGTGGAAGCTTCCCTGATTGTCTCCCTCTCTAACCCTTGCAGCTGGGTCCAGTTTGTCTCTTTTCTCTCTCTTTTCCCAGACAGTCTCCCTTCGCCAGTCCTGTTTAGCCTCCATCTGTCTTTACTGTCTATTCTGCTCTCTCTTCCATTTAGATAATGTGTATTGAACTCCTCTGTGTCAGGCGCTGTGCTAAGTGCTAAGGACGCAAACAAAGAAGGAGGTGCAGTTTTGTCCTCAGAGCATCTACTGCATTGCCACTATTCTAGTCCAGGTCTCTTATGACCAGAGCTGGGGCTCTCCGCCTTCAGTTTTTCCCCACCTCCTCAACACATCATGTCTGAAATGAATCTCCCACCAGTTTTGAGCATGTCCCTGCCCTTTACTCTAGTGATTTTAATGGCTGCTCCAAAGAAAGTCCAAACACCTTTGCCCTCCATTCAAAGAATTCCAAAGATTGATAATAGATTTCTGACAGGCTTTTATTCCATGAGCCTGGACTAATGGTCCTCACCTTTTTGCTCCTAGAATTTCAGCTAATAGTGGGCAGATTTTCAGCACTAAGAGAGGATCCCTAGATGCAGATTGTATTAGAAATTGTAGAAATAAAGTATACTTTTGTGATTAGAGCAGTTTTATCATAAATGATTATTTGAAGATGGTTTATTTAAATAGTATGCAGAATGGACTGAAGAGGAAAGAACTGTAAGAAAGCAGTCCTATGTTCAGGTTAACAATAACAGCCTTAGATTTAATGCTTTAGGATTGAATCTTAGTCTGCTACTAACTAACTGTGGCCTTTGGCCAAGTTAATTAAATTTTATGAGTATCCCTTTTCTCATCTGCAAACTTAGGATAACCATTTCTACTTTACAGTATCTGGTACACAGTAATTGCTCCATAAATGATAGCTGTTATAAATAATAATGTTCAACTTATATAACAATGAATCACTACAAAAGATGCTCCATATCTATGGGCTGCCCTCCAGGGTATTTTGAAACTTGCTCATTGCTTCAAGTGCTGAAGGGTAAAATTTGCCTTTAGAACCAGATATTATCTTAAAATTTGTATACTTTTTATATAATTACCTACCAAATATCAGAAGAGAAATTACCACCTACTGAAGACTTTTTTCCAAAAGAAAATCATTTTGACTAGTTATTTAAAATGTACAATGGTAAATGAACTCACAACTGTCTGAATTATAGAGTAACAAAAATCTTCTTAACTAAGAGAGTTGTTACAGTATCATTTACGTCCATCGGTGCCAATTAAAACCTGAATGGTGCATCGCGCTTCGTGCAATACTTACAGTGAATCCTGTGTTACTCTGAATATATTTATGGCCTCCCACTTGCCACTTGTAATTTGAATAGCATTTTCCTATAAAAAGACAAACATTATGTTGTGTGAAACCGAGCGTTATTTGAGCAACCTCAAGTGAATGATCTTTGAGGAGATAAATCTTGGAAGAAACGTACCACAGTGTCTTTGATATAGTGAATATGTTTGTAGCCATCCTTGTCACTAAATATTTTGTAGTATGAAATGGCATCATAGCTGAAAACTGGTGTTGAAACAAAGAACTGAAAAAAATTAACAGAGGTTGTGTTCAAAAGACAAACCAAACTAAAACCATAGATTTTGTTTTAATATATAAAAACGTTGTATGGTCATAGTTAGAGGAATCAGAATGTCTTGCCTCCTCTGTCTTCTGTCATTCACATCTGGAATCTCATTCTTTCAGATAAACAGCTTATGTAGTGATTCTAACAGGCACTTGAACATCCCAACCACTGCTTGGCTGCTACTGCATACCCCTGGATTCACAATGCTTAATTTGATTAAATTTCTAAGTCGAAGGTTATGTGGTTTGAAACGGAGTTGGAAGAATCACAAACGAATGTTGATATTTAACCAAACCAAACTTCAAATGAGGTATCTGACCAAAGTCTGATGCTCGTTAAGACTTATACCTCTTTTAATTCTTGATTTGTCTGATGCCAAGCACCTAATACCAATCATTCAATGAAGACATTTTGAAGATGAAAAGATCATGGCTTGCTAGCCACAGTTTTTAATGGTGAGGAGGGGCTTCTGGACTTGAGAGAAAAAGGTTGCCTACGTTGGGTGAGGTTTACTCCTTGGGCACAAGAAGCAGACTGCAGACTGTCCTCAATGCCCTAGTTTGACCTCTAACAGGTAACCCCACGCAGAACTTGCTGGGAACCACTTAACTACCTAAGGCACGCTAGGCTCTTTAGTGTGCCTTGAAACAGAACAAGTCACACTTCAACATTCTAAATGATAGATATAACTGAAATTCTGCAAATGTTCTTACACTAAATTTTAGAAAATAGTTTCATATATTTCCCATTAAAAAATTAATTGGCTTGTCTTACATTTGCTGACTTTTTTTTCTCCATTGGTCATTGTTTGGTGAAATGATGGCAAATCATTAAAAGAATTAGATGAGGAAAGAACTACTCTACATCACGCAGAGCAGATTTAAAGCCAGCTCTCTCTAGTTGGTATCCCTCCACATGAGAACTACATCAAGCAACAGCAACAAAAAGCTACCAGTATCTTTTAGCTAAAATATCTATCCTGGTGAGACCTAACGTGAGACCCATTGTAGAGCAAGAAGAGAGTGGGGGAAGTCACTGTAGGCTCCTTTAATGATGATCCCATATTTGATGCCTTTTTGATACAACCGATCATTATTTCTCATGAAATAATTATAATCATGTGACATTAAAATGCAACTTATTTGATGTGATGTCTGTAATGGACTAAGTTCCCCCAAAATTCATGTCCACGTGGAGCCACAGAATGTGACCATTTTGGAAATGCGGTCTTTGCAGATGTAATCAAGGTAGAAATTGAAGATGTGCTCATACTGGATTAAAGTGGGCCCTAACTCTAACGACTAGTGTCCTCATAGGAGGGGAAGACACAAAGAGACACTGAGAGATACAGGGAAGAAGGCTATGTGAAGACAGAAGCAGGGATTAAAGTGATACGACTGTGAACCAAAGAATGCCCAGGGATTTCTAGGAGCCATGAGAAGCTGGAAGAGACAGGGAGGATTCTTCTCTTGAGCCTTCCTAGGGAGCATGGCTCTGCTGACACCGTGATTTCTGACTTCCAGCTTTCAGAATGACGAGAGAATAAATTTCTGTTGTTTTAATCCACAAAGTTTGCCATAACTTATAGCAGCCCTAGGAAACAAATACAGTACCCTAAGTCTTACCACATTTACCTAGAATCAATAAATCAGTTAAATCAAATAAGCAAAAGGCCATTAACCTGAGGCTGTCTCTATAATTTGAGTTCCTATATAATGAAACACAGCCTTAGTACGTATACAATCCAAAACCTAACTACAAGTCCAGCAAAAGGGTTTCAGCCAGTCATAGGCAGCCATCATATCACACCACATCCAAATAAGGTAGATGCCTCATTGCTCTATGACCCAATAAGGCTGACTCCTAGTGTAGCCAACCAGTGATTTATCTACCTTGCTTCTGTGTTTGGCCTATAAAAGGTGGCTGCTCACATTGCTGGGCAGAACTCTCAGAACCTCTTCTGGTTCCGAGTGCTGCCTGATTTACGAATTGTTTGTGTTCAGATAAACTCTACTACTTTTAACTTGTCTAAAGTTTTTCTTTAAAATGAAAAAATGGAATAATGAGAAACAGCTGTCTCCTTACATGATTCCTGCATTAGTTTCATTAATAATAAGACCAACCTTGGTAGGCTTTTGCATATTGAGACTAATGCTTCCAAGTGAAATTAATAACCAAGAAGCCCAGGAATAGGAAACTCTGATTAGCAATTTTGTGGGTAGAATTTTATTACTATAAATGTTTGACAAAATCCTTCTTTCATTTCAGAATGAAGTTTCATCCTCTTATCTAAATGATAATATACATACTAGTAACCTCTTACAATGTCTCCTCTTTTTTTTTTTAATGGAGTTTCATTCTTGTTGCCCAGGCTGGAGTGCAAAGAGCATGGTCTTGGCTCATCACAATCTCCATCTCGCGGGTACAAGTGATTCTCCTGCCTCAGCCTCCCAAGTAGCTAGGATTACAGGCATGCACCACCATGCCCAGCTAATTTATAGTTGGTCAGGCTGACCTCAGGTGATCCACCCACCTTGGCCTCCCAAAGTGCTGGGATTACAGGTGTGAGCCGCTGCACCCAGCCTATGTCTCCTTCTTATTCCTCATTGTGAAACACAAAATTTGGTTCTACATTGCCTTAATTACTAAAATAAAACCTGAGTCACAATATTTTTTAAGGTACCACAGTAAAAAGAAAAATTGTCTGCAAGCCTGCAGTCAGTTAGTAAAGGACTTTTGAAGGAGCTTTGTTCTAGATTAAAACTTAACATCTCATTTTTATTGAAAATAAAAAAAAAACAGGGCAGAGCATTATGTTTTAAGATATTAGAATCAGGCAAACAGGAAGAATATTTCTGATAAGCAAGGACTGTTATCTTCTCCCCTTTCATTGCACACATTGAAGACAGCTGCTTTAGATGAACAGGTAACTGGGGTGAGGTAAAGAGAGTGTGAAATATGTCCACATTCATTTTGCTAGAGCTAGGCCCATAAAGTGTTCTGAGTTAAGTGCTTCTTGCAAGTCATACCTGGACCCTAGATAAAAGCACCCACATTAAGTTGTCCTCAGTTTTAATGAGGCCCTTACACTGGTTTCTTTATCATGCTTAGATTTTTTGATAGATTACTCATCTCTATATGAAGTGTAAAGCCATTTAAAATATTTTACCTGGAAGGTGAGATTATTTACTGCCATGTAATATCTTGCCATAGCTGTTAAATGACCTAAAGCGGATGCCCTAAACTAAGTGCACATTCAATCAAAAGCACAAGCTTTCAAGCATCAAGAAGAAAATTCATTTTTTTTTTGAACCAAGGGATTTTGCCAGCTGCCTAAAGAAGGTGTAGTGTGTTGCTTAAATTATTTTAAAATAATTGGTGTGACTTTGCAGTCTAAGCATAATGCCTTCAGTGCTTGTTCTCCAAATTTAAGGAATTAAGCACTAGGTTCCTTTGATTAACTCTTCACTTTTCTGTCTGTTCTCTACAGAGCAAAAAAACAAAACAAAACAAAACAAAAAATGTTTCAAAAGCAAATTTGTTGTTATTTTTTCTGATTAAATACCAAAAAAGGAGTTAGGCTTTTAATCCTAAATAAAGAGACTGGATGTGCCAGTGCTGGAGGGAAAAAGTGATAAGTAAAGTTCTCAGGAAACCTATTTGCTAGTTCTGTGCCTGCAACTAACAGATCAGTTACTTTTAACTAGACATTTAATCTCCCTTTTCTAATTCATTAGGTGATTTCTGAGAGTCTTTTTCCATTTTAAATATCTCTGACAAATTCAAAAGAAACCACATATCAAAAATAGCTCTTAAAATTTATACTAATACGACTAGCATGTATACTTTATCTAAAGACCCTATAAATGTTACTTGAACGAATGTCTGAAATACATACACATTTCTAGTTTTTTCTGGTTAATTTTATTAAGCCACTAGTTTCATTGTAGGTCAAAGGAAGCTATTAAATACACAATATAGTATTACATATGAGTTATGGCTATATAAAATTGTGGCCAGACTTTTTCAAAAGGCATGTCAGAACTCACAAAAGCTAATTAATAATCCATTTAAAGCAGGTGCCTTGGGAGGGTGTAAACTTACTCTTGAAAACAATCATTGCAAATACTTTTTGATAATTTCTCTTCTGGAATTTAGAAGTTTTACTGACTACTGAATACATGTGAAGAGATTGAGATTAGTATATAAAAATAAGTTGCTCCCAATAAAATTATAAAACTATGAATATTAAAATGATCTGGCACAAAAATCACATGTCCCAGATAAGTAACTCATTTACTCTCTAGATTTAGTTGGGAATGACTTTTATTTAATACAAGGACCTCATCTTCTCCCAAAGGAGAGGTATGCGCCTCCACTGAGGGTATTTTTTTTTTAAAGTTCTTCAGCTGGACTGGGCACGGTGGCTCATGCCATTTAGTTGGGAATGACTTTTGATTTAGTGTAAGGACCTCATCTTCTCTCAAAGGAGGCATATGTGCCTCCATTGAGGGTATTTTGTTTGTTTGTTTGTTTGATTTTGAGATGGAGTCTCGCTCAGTCGCTCAGGCTAGAGTGCCGTGGCGCGATCTCCGCTCACTGCAAGCTCCGCCTCTCGGGTTCACGCCATTTTCCTGGCTCAGCCTCCCAAGTAGCTGGGACTACAGGCGCCCGCCACCATGCCCGACTATTTCTTTTGTATTTTTAGTAGAGACGGGGTTTCACCGTGTTAGCCAGGATGGTCTCCATCTCCTGACACTGAGGGTATTTTTTTAAAAAGTTCTACAGCTGGGCCGGAGGCGGTGGCTTATGCCTGTAATCCCAACACTTTGGAAGGCCGAGGAGGGTGGATCACGAGGTCAAGAGGTTGAAACCATCCTGGCTAACACGGTGAAACCCCGTCTCTACTAAAAATACAAAAATTAGCCGGGCGTGGTGGCGGGCGCCTGCAATCCCGGCTACTCGGGAGGCTGAGGCAGGAGAATTACTTGAACCCGGGAGGCGGAGCTTGCAGTGAGCCAAGATCACGCCCCTGCACTCCAGCCTGGCGACAGAGTGAGACTCCATCAGGAAAAAAAAAAAAAAGATTTTAAAGCTTTGCAGGCAATTCATTCATTCATTCAGCTCAATTTGATGAGAATGCAAGGTTAGTGCAATACAGATTTTTTAAATTATTAAGATGCTGAAGATGCTTATAAATATGAGCTTTCAAAAGATGCATTCTAAAGTGTTTCAGAGTGTTTTGAACACTGCAGCATTTTCAAAATAAATGTGTACAGATGCTCAAGATAATGTCTTTGAAAGGGTTGTTGGTATCATTGTTGATATAATTATAAAATTACATTATTCATATACCTGTATAGCAAATCTAGTTATATTATCATCTTGGAGAACATAACTAAAGAATATTTTCAAGCACTATTTATTCTCTTCATTCTTTACTAGAAATATTTGTAATGGGAGTGGATTGGTAGATTAACTTTTTTTCCTCAAAATTTCAAATACCGATCTAAGAATTACCTTTCTGAAAGGTGAGAGTCAGAGATTCAGATTGATTAAGAATCCATAAAATTTAGAGAATACTTTTCTTTCACTGAATACTACTCTTTTTTCCTGTGATATTTAGCACAGTAGGAAAAGTGAGGTCAAATAGGAGTGGTTTTTTTTTTTCTCTGAATTACATAGTTATCTTTATTATCTTTTTACCTCAGAATGTAATTTACATTTACTGTATATAATAAAGTAACTATTCCCTAGTTAATGAATAAAACTGCAGTATCTTTTTTTTTTTTTTTGAGACGGAGTCTCGCTCTGTCGCCCAGGCTGGAGTGCAGTGGCCAGATCTCAGTTCACTGCAAGCTCCGCCTCCCGGGTTCACGCCATTCTCCTGCCTCAGCCTCCCGAGTAGCTGGGACTACAGGCGCCGGCCACCTCGCCCGGCTAGTATTTTTTTTGTATTTTTTTAGTAGAGACGGGGTTTCACCGTGTTAGCCAGGATGGTCTCGATCTCCTGACCTCGTGATCCGCCAGTCTCGGCCTCCCAAAGTGCTGGGATTACAGGCTTGAGCCACAGCGCCCGGCAAAACTGCAGTATCTTTAATTAAAGACAGAGTATAAATTAAACAGCATGTAAGCCAAAATCAACTGGATCCAGAAAAGTGTACAATTAAGAGTTTTTAATATTTGAAGGTTATCACTTTACAATTTATCTTTTTCCCAGCCAATTTAAGTTTAAATTTTTATATAATTTATCCTCTTGTAATTGATTTCTGACTTTTTTTTGTCCTTGGATCATGGGCTAATGTGTTAAACCAGGTCTTAAGAGTTTCCTTTTTCGTTGCATAATGCGTCCAAATCTTAGAGAAGTAGCCTTTCATCTTCAAATACTAATTGAATTGAATTATGTGTTTGTGGTAAGTGGCAGCATCTACCAACGTTCACTTACTCTCTTGTCTTAATTTTTATTCTTCATATATGATATAAAATACAATTGGTATTTACCTCAAGCATCATTTTTACATTAAAAATCCTCCTCAATTATTGAATAAATCTGTCCTAAACTTCCAAATATAAATGATCACAAAAAACAAAACACATGTTTTCCTGTTTGTTACCAAATCATTAAATACTGGAAGGAGTATACATATATGAAATTTAGTACATGTTATATGAAATTTAATAAGAGGCAGATTGTCTTTAAATTACAAGGATACCCAATGTATTTATTTTTTTAGATTCAGACGGCTAGTAATTATTAAGATTATTTTAACAGATCAAGAATTTTGTTTCCTTTTGAAAAATGATCTATATTGTATTTGTTTAAAAAGTAATATTAGTTCTAGATATCAAGGATTCAGTTGACAAACTTAAAACTGGAACATGAGGAGTATTATAAGTTATTTTCAATAGAATTCTAAAAAGATGGACATTGAAATTGTCTGGCACAAAATCACTCAAGAGATCACTACCTATATGTTTTATACCTTGCTATGTTTTCTATGAAAATAAGTAGTGCCAGTTTGGGTACATTGCAGATAGTCCTTTGATAGCTGAGAATCTGTCAAATTTCATTTGAAATTTACATAAGAAAAAGATAGCAAAATCATACTCCACCAGCCCATCCAGTTCTGCTTTCTTCTACATGCTCCTGGGTCTAAAAGACAAAAGATCACATCGAACATAGTATTAGGAGAACATTTTTTTCCTAAACATAATCTGGACATTTGGAAACAGTTAAGCTGCCTGATCAGAGTGTACCATTACTAGTCAACTAACTTAGTTGAGTTTAAAAGGACAATATTAAAACTCTCATATAACAGCACTGTTGTATATACATGGGTAATTTAATTGCAGATCCTTAATAATTATGCCTAAACCTTCCATGAGGCAGTGACTTGGAATTATCACAACATCTATGGAGGCCCAGCACAATCCACTTGATGTAGTGTAGGTAAAACAGTGGAGTTTAGGTTAAATTCTTTCTTTTCTGGGTCCCACGAAGTAGCTAAAATTTTAAAATTTGCACTGAATCTTATTTCGGGTTATATTTTAACATAATGTAATTGATTATTTACTGAACAAACATTTAGTAATCCTAAAAGAATGACTAGACTTTTCTAGACAAATAATTAGAAAAAGAAGAACATTCTAGGAAAAATAAATAGCATAGAGACCAGACCAGCTTAGTCACCCAACAGATGGTTCAGTATGGCTGAGTGGAGAGTGACTACAGGAAAGAGTTAGAAGATGAAGGAGAATGCATGTTTATAAGCAAGATCTTGGAGAAACTTTATGGCACCCTAAAAAGTTTCAACTTCTCCTGTTTGGTAAATCTTTTGAAGGTCTTCCAATTCACAATTTGGAAAATAAAATTATGAACATGATGCAGAGGATAAACTAGAAGTGGGTAAGAGGGAAGGAGGCAGAGAGACCAACTGGAAGACTATTGTAATATTTGGGAAAAGAATGATAAAGACTCTAATCAAGCTCAAGGCAGTGAGGATGGAACAGAGAAAATGAAGCCATACATATTGAAAAGTTCAAATCCTCAGAAATAAGTCTGAGAGTTATTGGCAAGTATACTAGAAAGCTCTGGTATAGATTAAAATTACCCAAAGTGAATAAGTACAGAGTTGAGACAGACAGCAGGATGGATAATCAGCAGACCATTTCCTCTTTTTGCTAGGGATACGGGTTGGAAATGTATTTCTCAGCCTTCCTTCAGTTGACTGTGGTTATTTGATAAGTTCCAGTGTGTGAACAGAAATGGGTTGCTTTTGGGCCTAGCCCATAAAAACCTCTCTTACGTTATCCTTCATTCTTTTCTCCATCCCTCAACTGGATGTTGATGCTCAGGTTTGACCAACTTTGGAATAGTGTTGGAAGCCAGTTAGCAGAAATGCCATCACCTGGGTTCCTGAATGACTATATGGAGCAGAGTACACCAATCCCCAACCCCCACCATACCCCACTTACCTGGACTCACTATTGGATGGTTACATGAATGTGCAATAACTTTCTACTGTATTAACCCACTGAATGATTGGAGGTTTTTATTGTTGTTGTTACAGCAGTTAGCCTACCTTGCAAATACATTAACTTGGAGAATAATAAGATTTCTAGAGAAGTCAGAAGAAGAGCTGGAAAGGAAAAGAACAGTCAATGAAGCAGAAGGAGAACCATGAGAGGGTGTACTGTCATAAAAGGCAAGGGAATAACAAATTTTAAGAACACAGTCTGGATTTTCTCTTATAGGGATAGGCCAGTGCCTCAGAGAGAACAAGTAAGATAAGACTTGGAAAAAATGGTGAAACTTTTTGGATTTATTATTTTTAGCCATAAAAGTAAAATTAATTTTAATTCCCTTTTCAGAGGAGGAAGCATAATATAAAAGATGTTTCTTCCCCTAACTACAAATGTCTTGATAAATCTCGCTATTAGAATTTATTACAAGTCGTTGTTATCAGTTTCCTTTGCCTCTTTGTTTTGGGCGTGACTCTCAGCATGAATTAAATGTTGCTGGGTCACTTAACCTTAAATATTGTTTTCATAGTGCGTGCACACACACACACACACACACACACACACACACACATCAGTCATGAGGATGGTTTCTGGGAAATTCAACACTGTTGTTCTCATATCTCAAAATATGTTGCATGTATTTATCAAACTATTTTGAAACAGAGGTGTTTAGAAATTCTAAGGTTATTCAAACATGATATTCTAAATTTAAGCACTGTTTTCTGGCTGTAAAACTAAAGTTTATATTCCAGGGACTTCCACACCTCATTGAATGAGCATCTTAAATGTTCTGTCAGTTTGGATTAAAGTTGTCTCAGATTTTGATAAATTAGAATTTCAGATTTCAAAGCAATCACAGTTTTAAAATTCCTAGTTTTAGAAGCTAAAAACTGTGTTTAAATTATAAATCTCATCATGTTCAAACTAATAAAATTAAAGCAATAGTCCCTAATACCTAGATTCATTGAAAAGTTTAAAGATATAGTCGCCCAAAGCTGACTAATCAGACCAATTGTTTCTAATTAACTAGCATAATCAAGATTAGTCTATCCTTTCTTTGCCTATGATACTGCATTAAAGCCAAAATCTTCCTGCTTTGTATATCAAAATATATATAAGATAAAAATACGCTTCTAGCATATTCCATCAAAATTAGTCAAGCCTCTCACAGACACAGTAGTGATTTAAAAAAATATTTTTAGCCTGAGTAATGTTGACTATTATAGTCCTGATATATTTCCAAACAGACTCATATGACTTTTTTCTTGCAAAACATAATGTCCTAATTTCTAAATGAAATTTAGTGATTTACTTTGATTGTTCTGTGCTTTTCTTTTTACTTTATAAAATATGATTATTCTATATTTGTTTTAATGAAACATTTCTTCATAATTAGAAGCCTCGTGAAGTATACCCATCAAATATCCTATTTAAAGAAAACATTTTGTATCTCTTAGACTCTAATGTGAGTAATTAAGAACAGACTTATTTTAAAGTTTATACATTGGTTAAGCGGTTTTTCTGACTCATTAATTCAACAGATTACATTTGAATTTGAGCAATAGAAACAATTAAAACTCAACAATAAATCTGTGCTTAGTTTTCAAGGCCTTTTTTGCCCAAAATTAGTAGATATCGGGAACTGTCCTAAGATAACCTGATAACAGAATAATTAGGTCTAATATCTTATGTCACATTCTCAGTAATTCTCATTTGATTTTAAAATCAAAATATTTGGGCGGGGTGTGGTAGCCCACGCCTGTAATCCCAGTACTTTGGGAGGCTGAGGTGGGCGGATCATGAGGCCAAGAGATCGAGACCATCCTGGCCAACATGGTGAAACCCCATGTCTACTAAAAATTAAAAAATTAGCTGGATGTGGTGGTGCATGCTTGTAGTCCCAGCTACTCAGGAGGCTGAGGCAGGAGAATCACTTGAACCTGGAAGACGGAGGTTGCAGTGAGGCCAGATCAACCACTACACTCCAGCCTGGTGACAGAGTGAGACTCCATCTCAAAAAAAAAACCAAAAAAAAAAAAAAACCAGAAATAAGAATATCTGGATTTCCTTTGATAATATCCATTTCCTTTATAATTTTTCATTTTTAATATTGAATAGAACATACATGCCCCATTTGCATTTCTTCTCTGGTTCTTTTGTTTAAAACATATATATTTACCTAGTAGACCCATGTTATGGTTTCATCTGCATTATTTTGCTGTTTATTGGACTGCCAATGTTATAATCTCAAAAGGTTGGTTTACCATCATAATTGAGAACCAGATATCTGATTTTCCCAATGTCATGTTGTCCCATTTTTAATTTTTGGCTATTCAATTTCAAGGTTTAAGTCATTGAAGAAAATAAAAGACATCCTATTTATTTAATAAAATGATGGACCCGTGAATACTGAGTGCTTTTTTGCAAAGCAGTTGGGAGTTGAATGCAGTAATCCTGGCTTTACAACATAAAATGTTAGCTATAGATGAATCCCCACTATTGTGCCTTGATCTTCAGAAATATGTATCTGTGATCTTAATATACCCTACCTTTGGACAATCCCATGTCTGCCAGTCTTCCCTGAAATCACATAAAGACAAGACCGAAACATTCTGGACTCTTTTTAGCCACTGCAAACATACTCGTTCATCAGTAACCCACGTGAGCCAACTGAAATAATAATCACTGCAAATAACATAGAAACAGATAATCACAACCATAAACCAGTTTCACACAAAAAATAATTTCTTAATTTTTGTTTTCTGAAGAATATATGTCATTAAGATACAACACTTATTTAATAGCTAAGGAAGAAGAAACATTCCTTTCTCTGGAGAGAAAGTTTAAATAGCTCTACTTACTTAAAAAGTATCTATGAGAGTTTCTTCATCTAATGAAATCATTTCATATGTGAGTTTTCTCCCCGTTTCTGGATTTTAACATCTTAGAAAAGAATTTAAAACATAATGCCAAAGCTACTGATCAATCTAGAGGGGAAACAAAGCATTAAACTGACATTTTGCAACAAGTAAACTCAATTTTTCACCTTATAATTAGTTGAGAGAGAGACAAGTGTGATAAAAGGATAATCTTTGTTCCCTGGCGGATTCATGTTGGAAGCTGTTTTAGCTGTGACTATGGTCAGGTATTGAAATTCAGGCTTGTGGAATGAATCACAGATGATGTATGCGAAGTAACTCAAATAGTGTTTGGCACATACTAGATGTCAGTGAATGGCAGCAATGATTCCATGACTCTGAGGATGAACTAGTAGGTAGAGAACATCAACATAAGATGAATCACAAACTTCTGGAAAATTGATGTAAAGGAAATCACAGAGCTGCAAGGGGCCTCAGGCTCAAATCCGGGCTTTGTGTCCTAATAGTTACATACCTTTAGGCCAGTTACGGCCAGTTACTTAACTATTCTATTTTTATATAAAATCAGAATAATAATATTACCTATTTTAAAGATTGCTGTAAAGATTGGCTGACAGTGCTTAAACCGCTTAAGAACTATGTCTGCTACATGATGAGTGTTCAGAATATGTTTGCTACTACTATTTTATTGTTAGTATTTTACAGCTGTTCAAACAAGCCTCTGGAATCCTTATGTTATGCTCATTTGCCACCTATGAAGAATGACACTTTTAAAAAAATGATGCATAAAGTTTTCATCCACTCGATCAGGGTGGGGGATAGCAGATAATTCAAAAATGTAAAGTCACGTTTGATTATACATGAGTGGACTCAGCAAGGCCCAGTAGAAGCCTCTCTGGGGTTCTTTTAAACCCTATTAATGATCAGTCACTTGATCTTGGCTATTCTTCATGAGGCAGAAGGAGAAGACCCAAGCTTGGCCCACTAGGCATTGGGAAGTGTTAAGAAAGCCCAACAGGCAGGGCCTTGGGCACCTCTTCCCCTTAGCCACTTCAGCCAGAAAGACCACAGTGGACTGACTGAAGGTTGCTGTAATCTGGACTAATCAGACAACGAGACATAGGGCATCATGCTCGGGAAGTGAGAACGCTTCACGTCTCTGCCTGCCTACAGTTCATCTCTAGACAACTCTAAAACCAGATAAATGAGAATACCCTGTTTCATAGTGAAAAATGCTAATTTTTTGAGAGGGTCAGCTTATCTTCTCTTATTTACCATACACATGTGATCCACATAGATCCCCAAACCCTGGCTTGAGATAAAGTCAGCCAAACTTGAAAGAAGCCAGGGTAAGGGCATGCATCATTTTACTATCTGCCTACTTGTCCCAAGTTCACATCTGTACATCTGAGGAAGGTTTCACTTAGATTGATCACTGAGGTGACATTTATATGTGTAAAAGGGCTAATTTTGAAAAACCAATTAAGGAAACTTATTTGTCAGCTTTAATTTTGTATGTCTTTAACTTTGTGTGCAACTCTTATTTACTTATTTGTTTTTGCTTCTAGCATGCACAGCACAAACTCACTAGAATATAGGATAGAAAGATGGGAGGGATCTGAGATGAATTACCTTGAGGCTATCATTGCTGGAACAGGCACTTCCTGGGGACCTACATATGCAGGGTAAGTGGTATCGATAATAAATATCCGAACAACAGGATTCTTAGCTCCGGCCTGCCAAAAAAATTGAGATATATAACCTCCTAAAATTCCAATTATCACCACCATTTTAAAGAAATTGTAGGAATTTAGATATATTTTTCTAAGTGAATAATCTTATGTATATCACTGTGGAATACATTCTATTTATAACATGACAAGGAATTTCATTTCAATTTTACCTGCAGGGCAATTACAAATGTTGCGTCAACCAGAGTGAAAATAGGTGTTTTAAATGCCTAATGAGAGAGCTTTAATTTATAGGGAAAATCATTTTGGATATGAAAGTGCAGTTCTGTGAACTATATTCTCTTTTCTGATTTCCAAGATGGAGCTCTCTCATTTTTATTGTTGGGATAATTATAATAATAATCATATCTCTGTATACCAAGGAGAGTTCAGAGGGGGATTAATTTGAGAGGAGAAGAGAAAGAAAAAATAAGTGAAAGACACTTTTTGCTTTTGCCATATGATTTGGTCTAGGGCAATCACCAAATGCTCAGTCTCCTACTTGCTTGTATTATTACTGCCACCATCTCCAAAAGATGAGGGAAATTTCACCTCCAAATGAAGTATCCATGAGATTTATACTTTTCTTGTTTTGTGCTTTCTGTACTACTGCATACTTAAAATTTACATGACAGTATAGCTCATACCTAGACAGTTTCTTAGAGTTCCTCTGTTATTTTACTGTAGAAAGAGAGAATCTTGCAGTTGCAATAAAACTTAAATTTATGAAATGTAGGTACACAGTATTTAATGACTCAGTGCTGTTTGAATTCATCCAAAGAACTGTTCAATCTCCCTTAGGACCTCCCTGTTTCACTCCCAAGTTTATCAGGGGCTCCCTTAGTTTTTTGGAATTGTCCCACATCTCCACCTAATGCCAGATGTTTTAGCAACTTTAAGCCTCAAGGAAATATGAGAATGTGGGTCCCAACTTCCCAATGAGTGCCAGTCACTCTTCAGTTCTGGGTTCCCCATCTCTTCCTGCTCCCTTAGGTCCTCCCAAAGATCTGAGTTCTTTTACATCTTGGGTCCCCCCAAAATGCTAGGCCTCTCCTAAACATCTCCAGCTTCTAGAGTTTTTACACAGCTTTTAGACTTTTAACATAAATATTAGATTGTCTGCAATTCTATTTCTTTCTCTATGGCCACTTTGGCTTGCTTAGAATTCATTTGTGTGTATGCCACATCCATCCATCTTTGTCACACAGGGACCCACTGTGTCCAGCCATGACAATGTTCCTCTTGGCAAGTAAAAGGAATAGGATCCAAAGAACAAAGAAGTGAATTCTAAAATCGCATCCGATTCCTTGTGCAAGAGGTGAATTTGTACTTTGATTCCATTTTTCTGATACAATTTTTACATTGAAATTAGGATATAATGCTTCTTCACTGAGACATGACCCATTCTCCTACTGCACACTGAAGTCTCCTCCCTCCAGACGTAAGACTGGATAAAAAGAATGTATAACAACTCTACAATGTTAAATATTCAAAAAATTGTGGGCTCACACCATGTCTAATTCCTCCAAGGGAGAAATTGAGACTTACAAATTTAACCTATCTTGTATATCCTGAAAAGATCATAACCCATGCCTGCTTCTACCTGACAGAAACATCAAATTCAACATTTGTATTTCTTATTCTAGTTTGCATTTACATGAGAATTCAAGAGAGAATTGCAAAACAGAACTTTACCCTGAATTTGGAGCATGAAATATGAAAAAAAATTAAAATTAAGTTAAGCTTGTTTTTCCTCCATGATCAAGACCATATGTTTTTCAAAGATTCTGCAATAGATTTTGCAAAGACTACTTCATCCAGCACAACCAGATGTCCAAAGCAACAGATGTCCACATAAATAATAGAGCACAGTACAATGTTTGCCTTACAATGCACAAGGATAGGAAGCTCTCCAAACTTGTTGATCCCACCTTCACTCATGGTAAATCATTGCTCATTTTGATACCAGGAAAATGAAAGCATCTGCTGAAAGTATTCAACATACCTTTGGGTATGGAATATTTATTGTTCTAGGATATTGTTCATCGCCATAATAGGAATAGGCAATAACTGGTATATCTGTATCATTAAATTCCGCATATGCCAAAAATTTTCCATTAGGAGACCACCAGAGAGCGTATTTTGTAGCAAGCATTTCCTCTGAAAAATAAGTACTAAGATATTAACTATAATTACATCTTACTCTTAAAATCATTGTAAATACTTCTGAATAGCTATTTATCAACTGAAATAATTTATTTAATGTGGATGTGACATATGTCATACTTTGGTTATGAAAAAAATTACATAATCTGAGTTAAGAGGAATAGTTTAACCTTTTACTCTATATCAAACATCAATTAGCCTTGTTAGAAAATGACATTAATCAGAAATGTAATTTTTTAAATGAATAATAAACATGTCGGCAATAATTTTTTTCTTTCAGGGCAGCTTCAGGTTTTTTAGCCACCTAAAACAGCCAAAACAGAAAGAACTGTAATTGTACTAGAGAGTGGCATAAGGCCGGGCGCGGTGGCTCAAGCCTGTAATCCCAGCACTTTGGGAGGCCGAGACGGGCGGATCACGAGGTCAGGAGATCGAGACCATCCTGGCGAACACGGTGAAACCCCGTCTCTACTAAAAATACAAAAAAACTAGCCGGGCGAGGTGGCGGGCGCCTGTAGTCCCAGCTACTCCGGAGGCTGAGGCAGGAGAATGGCGGGAACCCGGGAGGTGGAGCTTGCAGTGAGCTGAGATCCGGCCACTGCACTCCAGCCTGGGCGACAGAGCGAGACTCCGCCTCAAAAAAAAAAAAAAAAAAAAAAAAGAGAGTGGCATAAACATTGAAAGTTACATTTCCCGCCTAGGAATTAAAAAAAAAAAAAAAACAGAGTTAGTTTAGATAGATAGATAGATAGATAGATAGATAGATAGATAGACAGACAGAGACTAGAAGTCTTTTTAAAGTCCAGTTAATTCCTGAATTGTACATTACCAAGAATGAGAACAAAATCAACAGAGTATCAGAAAGTAAAAATATTTTCCCATAAGATAACATAGACAGTTGTTTAGTTTTGAAAAAAAAATTTTTTTTCTAAAGAAAAATAAACATGAGAAAATGTACTAATGCAGCACCTGAGGACCATATACATGTTTTTGGATTATAAATCATAGTAATGTTAATGAAAATCAATTCTACCAGTCTTGTGATAACAAGAATTTGTTCTTTTAAAATACGTATGCCCTATTCGTAACCTACAGACAATTTTCAGCAATGCTACCCTTCATGGAAATAAGATACTACTCATCTAAATCTTACTAAATATATGAAATTATTTTAAACTAAAAGCCTAAAGCATTAACAGTAGAAAAGGAATACAGCTTACCTTCATAAACCCAGTCTGGGATTCCATTAAATATTTTATTTTCTCTTCCATTAAATGTTATTTGAAAAGGTGGATCTCCTGGTCTTTGTTTCAAATATATATTGTTGTGATAGACATATGCCTAGAAGTGGTGGTAAGGGGAAATTCCACAACAAATTAAATGAAGGCTGTATATTTGTTTCAGTTATTCCTCTAATACCTTTAAACAGAGTGGTAATAAAGATACAAAAAAGATTCACAACTAAAATATCATTTTAATAGGTCAAAAAATCCAACCACCTTACATTAACATCAATTATAAATTTTAAAGTCTGAATCAAATAAAAAGTAAAGCCTATTATTTTCTTAGTTGTTTCATTACCCCCAAATAAATAATTATGTATATTGACAGAAAGTTGAATAAATCTCTGAATATTAATAGCTAGCCAGATCTAATCTTTATTTAGAGTCCTTAAATAAGAGCTTGGACCAAATTTCATGTTGTCTGAAGCTAGTCTGGGAAACTTGTGAAAACCATATTTTTCCTGAGCTTTCTGGCACAACGCATTCTGGCTGAGTATAAGGATAAAGTTTTTGACTGCTATATTTAAAGAAGTCTATCCATGAGCTTGAGATTTTGCGGAATTCTCAGATGGGTTTCAATTTATCAAAACTCTTCCCGTTTTTAACCACTAAAATAGTCATGAATGTATTTTTTTTTTCTTTCAGGCAGGGAAATTTAACAAAGGCCAAAATCAAATGGCTCCTCTTTTATTTACATGATTAAACACTTCAAAAATTTAAACACTTACTAATTTACTCCCAACAGGCGACCAGCATAAATACTGAATTGGACGAGGAAGCTCATTTCCTCTTACAAATTCTCTAGAAGGAAAGAAAGAAAGAAAGAAAAACAACAAATCTTGCTGTTTAATGCAAAAAAATTAATAATCTGTATAAGCAGAAAAAATAAACAAACAATTAAAATTAAGGCTCATTCCCTCCGCACCTACAAACCTAATGAAAAGAATGCAGGAATGAAGAACTGGAGACATAGGTGTTGATTTCTGTTCTTCCAGTTGTTACCTAAAAGTCACTTAACTTTTCTGGGTGTCAGTTTTCTGACCTTTATCGTGAGGTGAATAGATTAAATACTTACAGACTGTCAAAGTGGAGAACATCTCTAGAAATTATCTAATACAATCCTCTCATTTTATAGAAAGTAAATATGAAGCTTAGAGAGCTGATAGAACTTTTTAAGACCACATTGCTAGTTCTTGGCAGACCTTGAATTAAACTCAAGTCCTTTTAACCCCTGGGATTGTAAAATTTGCACACACTAGACTGAAATGGTCACTGAAGTGCCTTCCAGCTCTGAAATTCTATAATTGTGCTGAAGTTTAGTATGTGCTCTTCTACATTCTCATTCACAACCCCCATCTCTGTGAATGCATATGCATTTCAAATTTTTGAAAATAAGATGCCATTTGACAATCTCCCCAGGGATCTGACTTGAAATCAGAAAAGGAAAGGAACATCTGATCTCAAGCTAAACTGAAAAACGGATTGTATACTGGGCAGTATGCCTTAAGCTTGTAAAGTCCTCCACCCATGGGGAAATTTCAAATAGTCTATTGGCCAAAACTCTCACTTTGATGCTTAGAGTCACTCTGCAAGTATTCAGTTAAGTGACTTGCATTGTGGAGCTTTTGTAGTTCTTCAGCAAGAATGCATTCAGATTTTTATAACTGTACAGAGTCATAGGATGTCATGCTTACTTTTTGACTTTTGTCATCTTGAAGATTGGATTAACAGTTTCATCAAGACTGCCTTCATGGGAAAGCAAAGCAAGACCTGCAGCCCAAGCACAATTTGAAGAGCCTCAAAAAAGACTCCTGCCCAACTCATCCAAAAAAAGCTCTCCAACCTGGACCTAACATGTGCCTGACACTTCTGCCTTTCCCATTCTTTTAATGTTTGGACAGTTGTGAAGATCTGTAACACACACTGCCTTGATGTAACTTTTTAGGTGCTTGCATGAGACCTAGCAAGTAACGAGGGAACATGGCATAGTTTTGAGTAGGGAAAGTGATTCCCGTGGAAAGTGACCATTGTCGCTGCAATGAGAGTCTTGGCCGCCAGAGGGCAGTACATGAGCACCAGGCCCCTGGGTGATCGGGAACACGTTGAAAGGGATGTGAGATCCCGGTTAAGATTGACCCAGGCCTGGCCGGCTCTCTCACGCCAGTAATCCAGTAATCGCAGCACTTTGGGCGGCGGATTACTTGAGGCCAGGAGTTCGAGACCAGTCTGGCCAATATGGAGAAACCCCGTACCTACAAAAACACAAAAATTAGTAGTGGTGGCACAAGCCTGTAATCCCAGCTACTTAGGAGGCTGAGGCAGGAGAATTGCTTAAACCCGGGAGGAGGAGGTTGCAGTGAGCCGAGATCACACCACTGCACTCCAGCCTGGGAGACAGAGCGAGACCCTGTCTCAAACAAAAGAAGAAGATGTTCTTCACCTGGTTCACAATTTGGTCTCAAGCTCATGTTACCTTTGATACTGTAACATTGTCTCAGTTTTCTGCATGCAGTGGAATCATCTATGCAATCACACAGGCAGCAGTAAGCTAAAAATCTCAGCGCATGTCTCAAGCCACCACAGCTGCCATTTTCTGTTTGCTGAGTCACTAAAGGTATGAGAAAAGGCGAGGGAGGATGCTTTACAAAGGCGTTCATCTCCTCAGTTTTGCCTACCTAGCTTGAAACCAGTACTGTCTTGTTTTCTCTATGCTAGATTTTTATAGAGTCTTCAAAGGCATATAAAGACTTGAAATTAGTGGTATTCAGGGAGGCCTGGAATCTCAAACAAATTTGCCATCCATCCTTCACTTCCTAAGTTATGCTGTATTTACCTGACTGCCCCCTCCCCAACTCTGAAATACTAGATAGTTGTGCAGAAAACAAAGAAACAAACAACAAAAACAGTGGTTTGATTAAATTCACTGCTGAGAAACTATTTAATGCGATTTTAGGCCATAAAGCTTATATAATCCATGATTAAAATATTAGGATTATCATTTTTTTGAATGCTGTTCAATTTGGCGAGCCTCAACAAAAGAATTTCAAAATGATTAAAAGAAAAACAAAGACATGATGAGAGCCTTGAGAAATTGGACTGAAAGACTAAGATTCCCCACTCACTAATCGAAAGATTTCTTAAGAGTAGGGCTGGTGCCCCAAGCTCATTTGCATCTCATTGTTATATGTGTTTCACATAGAAGGGGCTCAATAAATATTTTTAAAATTTGGTGATAATATGGATTCAGAGGCAAGAAGGACTCAGAATGCATTAGATGAATCTTAGATTCTACTTTAAGAAGCACTTGCTATTTCTTAATTTGACAGTTTAAGTAGATCAGAGTAATTCTTTTCTGAACATTTGAAAGAAGTAGATAGATAATTTTTTTTTTTAAATTGTGCTCTTGCTAGACAAAAGGGGAAATAGACCAGAAGTTTTTTTTCAATACCTCTTCAAGCCATATAATTATTTCCCCTTTTATATAACAGCAAAGAGGATATCACATTAAGATGAGTAGCTAAGGCAATTTATTGTCCAAACTTAGCCAGGGTGATTTTTCTAAAGTGCAAATCTGATCATGTCATTTTCCATTTAAAACCCTTGAATGAATCCTTATTGTCATCAGAAAGAAAGATCTAAATTCATTTTAATGATTTCCTCATTATTATTTGGCCTATGCTTCCTGGCTTGGCTGTTCCCCAACCTTACACCACCTCCTGCTAGTCAGCAGGCCCCTCCCTCAATTTCAAACAAATTGACCTACTTTGCATTTCCCAAACGCACAATGCTCTCCCTCCCCCTTTTAGGCCTTTACATATTCTTCCTGTTGCCAGAAATTCTCTTCGTCAATCCTTCGCCTATCTGCACATTCATTTAATTTTTTCTTTTAAATGGTAAATGCTTCAAACAGTTAACATATATATATATATATATATATATATATATATATGGAAAATGGTATTTGTCTGACAATTATCTACCAACTAAATTCAAAAGAACATTTAGTAGTTTACATGTCAAATATTTTTCCATTTTAAAAATAATTTTAACATTTTGTCATTTTTATAATAATTGATTTTAAAACAATTAATGGAGTATGTGTTCAGACACAACTAATGCTGCATCTCTCTCCCTCCCTTCCTCCTCCCATCAGTGAAATAGCCGCTCTCCTAAAAATAGTGTCTCATTCCCAAGAATGTTTTTGTGCTTTCCTATATATGTTTTGTCCATAAATAGCACATGTTTAATTTGATCTTCAAAAACAGAAAATCCAAAACAATATTGTGAATAAAGATACAAAATATTAGTCAAATAAAGAGGTGGGTATCCCATATAAGTATTTTCTTGAATTTTGTAAGCTTTATGGGTACATATATACTGTATTACTGAAAAGTAAGAAACATAGATCAGTAAGAAGATAAAGTCTTCTTAACCCCAAATCAGAGTTTGGAATGAAAACATTCTAGGTATTAGATTTAAGTAGTATTGATAAACAGAGGTGATTTACCCATTGCTAAGGTCATAGATGTAATATGTTGCTGTGTAAGAGTATCTCCAAAGCTGTCAGAAAGAAGAAAGACAAAAAACAAATTGCAATTGTTAGAAAGCTTATATCAATAATGTATAATCATATATCATCCAATTCAAAGTTCAGAATTATAAAAGGACTACTTTCACAAGACACAAGGAAGAATATGTTTCAATTCCAAATGAGTCTTCATTTAAAGAGTCTTACTGTGGACTTTTGTGCCGTTTGTGCAAGTTCCAGAACTAATCTCAGCAGTGATTCAACCCTCACTCCATAAAAAGCATACCCAAAGAAATTTCCTAACATAAAAAGCTTATCTTTGCATACTCTATCCCAGAAATTTTCCCTTCATGTTTTACCTGTATTGAAGCAAAACCACAATGATTTCCACAGTCCATAAGGAATACCCTGCACCTGGGTAATTCATTCTAATTATACCCCTTAAAATTGGGTAAAGAGAATTTCATTCAACATGTATTTTTGCTGCAAAATGCTTGCCTTTCTTTGAGTATAGTTTTAAAAATAATAATTGAAACAAATGAGTAAGAATATTTGGCTTATAATTCTTCGTGAACAAAGCTCTTCGTTTTCTTGTTAAGTATGTTTGTGCTGTTGTTAATGAATGATGCAAGTATTATTTTGGACTCTGTTCCTTAAAGTGCTTTCACACTTAAACAAGCTCCCTAAGATTGAAACATGTCTTGCTGAAGATTATTGGTGACCAGGGCCTGAATATTTAGAGGTAAAGACAGACTCTTGCTTTCTCATTTCTCACTTTTTTAAACCACCTTGTGGATTAGTAGGAGATATAATTGGATATAATCAAATTAAATAGTTGATACCTTTGAATAATCACTTTCTAGATATACAAATTGCCGATCAGGTGATAAGCCGTAATTTGAAGCATTCACACTTTTCTGAAATAATGAAGAGGTTGATTAGAATGCAGAAAAGATAACAAAGAGCCATGTAAATTTGTAGTTTTAAAAGAATATTATATTATTAACATATTCCTACATACATAGACTTTCAATGCAATTGAAAAACATATTTTGTGGAACTAAACTATAATTCAAAGAAATTTGCTAGATACTATGGGAGAAGGATTCAAGAGATAGTATATACTTTGTGATTTCAAGAAACTTATGAACTTGTTAAGGAGTAACATACTACAAATTAGAATGTCCTATAAAAGATTCAATATAGCATTGCAAAATTATTAAGAAAGAAATGATTAAACTCAAATCAGAGGATTATTGATTGCAAAGAGAAAGAGCGTATGATCTAAACTTGGTTTTAAAAGATTAGTAGGTTTTTCAGAGTGGAGAGAGTGGGAGGACTGGCAGCCCAGGGGACGGAACAGTTAAGTGCCCATACTTTATAGCTACCACTTATTAAGGACTTATTCTATGTTAGGCACTGCCCTACGCACTTGTAAATATTATTTCATTTAATTCTTTTATTAAACAAAAGAGGCATTATTATTCCCACTTTACCGAGGAAAACACTGAAGCATAATAAGATTCGTGTAGTGAAATCCTTTACCCAAGGTTTCACGACCAGTAAGGGACTGAGCCAGGATTTGAACCTCAATTGGCCTGACACTAAGGACTGAGTTCTTAACTCCTATCTTATGCTATACTATATTCAAAAAAGAGGAAAGATGTTAGGTGATTTAGAAGAAGCCAAAGACAGTAGTCTAATGGGATTAGCAGACAGAACTGGAAGACTCTAGTGGAGTATGGAGGTGGGAAGGCAAGGTGTGTCCACATCAGGTGCTAAGACTTTGAACTCTGTTTCTTGGTCAATGAAGAGCTGGCAAAGGTTTCTGAGGGGGAAGATGATGTTGGATACATACCATGGTTCTGTTACTCAAAATGGTATATGATTGTCCTGTTTCAATATTATAAAGTACTATATTGTTATCTGCAGATTGATGAAGATATTCTTGTCCTTTAAACAAGAAAGAAAACAAAATTTAAATGGTCTCTGTTAACAGGAAATGCATTCCTAACAGAAGAAACCTCTCCTATTTCACAGACCTACTTTGTTTTTCCTCTCTGTCCAGTACACATTGCTTTGTGAAATGTAAAATAGTAGGTTGGTGGTAGAAGGAAGAAGGTAGAATGCTTTGTTCTACTTCACACAAAGATGCCACATTTGCAAACAGCAGTCCTATTTTAGCTGATTCAGGGTGCTTAGGAACACAATTTGGTTTTCTCTGGGTTACAAAGGGGATAAACTAGTTTCAAATGTACATTTCTTTTGCAATAATAAACATAAATTATATTTAGATTGTGTTTGGTTCAACTTAAAACTCACTTTGCATTAATTTTATTTTCTTAAGAGAAAAAATTAAAATATTCCATTTTGTTCAGTGACACAAGATATGCAACTAAAACTGCATAGACTATTTAGTTGATCTCACTATTTATTTGATTAGATTTACTTTATAACGTCCTATTTTGAAAAGCTGTATGAAAATACCGATTTCATGACCCTTAAAGGGTTCATTGTCAGATTGAGATTTGCCTGTTCTCGAGATTATCCAGATTAATAATGGAATTTCTCTTTTGGTAAAATTTTTGTGACTTCTCCTAAATAAGAATATATCTACCATTCTCAAAAGTGATTACAGACGTTCAAATTATTTCACCAATGCTTTTTCAACGTTTCTTTTTCTATTTAAAACCCTATTGGCCTCATTGCTAAGGAGCAAATCCAGTATGAATGGCTTTGTCAAAATAATGGTTTTTTGAGCACTTGAATCATTCAGATAATTGTTCTTTTGTACATTTCAACTGATACGGCTTCAGTTACTATAGAGATGCATTGGCACTGAAATAAAAACCAAACAAAATACATTAAAAAACCCCTAAAGATAAATAATGCACTTACCTGAAATCCAGTTTGGAAAAAATGTTTTGTAAGAAAATGTCCCATTTAAAATATCCTTCAGTGTGAGTGCTCTCATTGTATTTTCTTCAGAGTTATGAACTTTGGGGGAAGAGCAAACACATCCTTATTAAAAAAAAAGGTTAACAACTCAAATAAATTCTAAGCCTGGCCTTCATCTATTCTTTCTTATATAATAATATCTGGTATTTGCTAAGTGGTTGTTGAACTCCTTTTGTAATAACTATTAGTTATTAATAATAGTATCTCCTTTTTTGTAGATAGGATAAGTAAGAATTAGGGAGGTAGTTTCACTGCCTGGAAGGGAAAACTGGCTGGAAACTGTAGGGGAAGATGAAGATTACAAAGGAAGGCCATGCAGAGCATGGTTCTTCAGGCAGTGAAGAGTTGTCAACGTTTTCCAGAAGGAAGATGAGATGAGGTTCCAACAACTCTAGTCTTTGCAGAGCTGGGATTACAGACCAGGTAGGTTTGGCTAAAATCCCACTCTCTTATGCAATTCACTGTATTTCCTCACATAGGTTTGGTTCAGATTTCAACTGATTTATCAATGATGTATTTTAGCATCCCAGTTGATCAAATGAGAATGGCCAGAACCCTTGCCTTCAGAAATCTCAAGAGAGGCATTATGAATATAGGCTATTTTCTCATACTGACTATGGACTTTGAGAAAAAGAAAGCAGGCCGGGCGCGGTGGCTCAAGCCTGTAATCCCAGCACTTTGGGAGGCCGAGACGGGCGGATCACGAGGTCAGGAGATCGAGACCATCCTGGCTAACACGGTGAAACCCCGTCTCTACTAAAAAATACAAAAAACTAGCCGGGCGAGGTGGCGGGCGCCTATGGTCCCAGCTACTCGGGAGGCTGAGGCAGGAGAATGGCGGGAACCCGGGAGGCGGAGCTTGCAGTGAGCTGAGATCCGGCCACTGCACTCCAGCCTGGGCGACAGAGCGAGACTCCGTCTCAAAAAAAAAAAAAAAAAAAAAGAGAAAAAGAAAGCAGATCGAAAGGAAATAAAACCCCTTGATCTGTATAAATATCTTAGAAGTCCCAAGAGTAGAGGGTTTTCTGTAGAAAAGTTAATCTAATGTAGCTCACAAACCACAAACAAATTCAATCTATATTTGAATCCTTCAAAACCATTGTGTTTTTCAAACGTGATCTTATTCTCAGAACAAATATTCATTACAGAGCCCTGAAGCAGTCAGATACACCAGGCAGATAATAAGGCAACCAAATCCCAATGCCCTTTTATATCCATATTGCCATTCTCCATCTCTCCCACCTTACCCCTTCCACAGGCCACTAAAACTTACAGGAGATCCTATACCTTGAGTGCCATTTATGAATCTGGCATTTGCCCAGGTGAAAACAAAACTGTCAAAGATGGGAGTTGTAACTTTATTCTGCTATAAAACTCTTTTTTTGTAGCCCTCCATGACTCTTCCGGTAAAGATCACAAATGATGATCTGGATGGACTACAGGCACTTGCTGGTGTGGGACAGTCTACTCTGTCAGCTCTTCTTGCTCCTCTCTCATTACTTTCTAGACACTAACAAGCCAGGCTTTCTTCTCCTCAAATACTCTTTCTGTAAGGTGTCTACAGCCTTTTCTAGTCTCTCATCTTTACTACTTAATCCAAAAGCTATATACTTCCTCTGAGAAGCCCTTTCTGACCCTCTGGTTTAGATCAGGTTTCCTTTTACACATTCCCATAGACCATGTTCCTTGCTTTTAGAACACTGGTCTTGGTTTGTAATCGTGTGTATATTTGAGTGATTATTTGATTAATGTTTTCCCACAGTTACCATAAGGCCAGGAATCATGTCTTGTTTTTCTCATAGCACATCCCAAGCGTCTAGCACATACAGGTATCTAATAAATAGTTGTTGAATGAATGAATGCATGAAATGAAGCCTGATTGGATGGCCGGATGGCTGATTGGTTGGCTGGCTGGATGAGATGTGTGCCTTTTCTGAATTCCCTGCATGGTTTTTGGTAAGAAGATCTCTGGTGCTTTGGCTTGCTCACCAATATTATGAGGTACTGGACTAGAAGGTGTTGGCAATCTCTTCCAGCTATGCCATGCTAGATTTTGAAATCTGAAACTCAACCTGTTCTATTAACCTTGTAGTTACATTAATGTTCTGCTATGTATGTAGTAAGAGCAAAATAATAAAGTGGAATAATAACATCTTCTGTTGTTTTAACTGATTTACGCTGATGCATGTATGTGCCACACATTTGATTAGGACCATGAGTTTCTTTCTTTCCTTAATTTGCGGCAACTTATTCCATGGCTGTAAGAATAGTGGCTGGTGAACCCCTTTGCAACTAGACACTGAATACTTAATAGAATTGTTATTCTATTTTTTAAATAATTATCTTTCTGTATTATCTGTGCATCCTAAACAAGGTTGTGTACACTATACATTTATTTGTAATGAAATATCTTCTGTTTAATGAAATGGTCTTATGTAGAATTCGTACCATTGATTTTTTAATTCTCATTCAGTGAATAAAAGACCGTTTACTACAATAGCATTAGAATAATTGCCAAGTATTGTATTTAATGCAATTTTATTTAATTTTCCTAAGAACAAGTTGCAATCCGTTTCTAATGTAATAAAGGGAAAATTATTACACTATTTATAGTGGAACTTATTTTCCATTTGAAACGCACTTAGTTTGTGCCTACACAATGCTGAATATCTAGATGGAAAATTTAAAAATGTATTAAGTCCTTTTACTGTGAATACCAAGATCACCATTTTTTTCAAAGAATGTTTTTGATATTAATTCAATAAATGAATATAACCTTAGTTATTTTTTAAAAAGTATGAATAATGCTTCAGTTATGGCTGGTGACATAGTTTTCCCTATTTAAGTATCTTTGCATATAATTTTCCTTACTTGTATTATGCTTAATTGAAACATTTATAGCTGTAATTAATCTTCGTTTTCATAGAAGGCTAAATTAAGTGAGATAATTCAACTAAAACGTCTACCTCTATGTGTGGCACATGGTAGCAGTCAATACATGTTAACCTTTTAGCATTATTGTAACTCATCAGTATTTTTCAAATAAATATTTTAGATCAGTGTTTCCCAAACAGATTTGTCCACTGGGAATTTTTGCTTCTGAATATCTACTAAAACCACAGTTTGAGAAACACAGTTCCAGACAAGGCTATTAGTATATACAATTAAGCTTTACTTTTATTTTAGTTTAACAAAACTCATCAGTTATGCTTGAACATTTTGTCTATTGCCTAGCTCCATAACTGAACTGTTATAATTAAAATCATAAGTGTAATTAGTACTAATATTGTACAATGAATAAATAAAACATAAAAAACAAGAGTTTCAAATTGCTTTTTAAATATCTACTCATTTTCCTTTTCGTATCATTAAAAAGCATTTTGATCTTATCAGATTTCTCAAAAAGATTCTAAGAATTATTTATTCCTTTAAACCTCTAATTTTGTTTATCCAGGAAGGCTGGACTTGATACTATATTTCATATTACTTCCTAGTTAGCAATTAATTTTATATGAATGCATAGTAGCTATAAATGGCAACAATCAATATAGATAACTTAGCATATGACTCAAAATATCTGTAAAACAATTTTAAACATGTACTAATTGTACTACTAATTGTCATAATGAGACTAATCCTCACCATCCCCCAGGAAGTGATGAGCGGATGTATGAATAACATATCCACATGAGCCAGCTACATGTATGTGGGAATGGATTTCAGGCACAGATTGGGCTGGGATGATTACTCCTAACCTCATGTTAGCTTTGTAAACCATATCATATGTCATGTATCCAGGGCTTAGAAAGTGTAATTATGTTGATGTCAGGCTGGGTACATTAAGTTCATCCCCGATATAATCAGAGAAATTTAAATTAGGCATTCTACTCTTCCGGCTAAACATGACCACGTGTTCATAAACACAGTGCAGTAATGTGTATCCTTTGAGATGGTGCATTAAGTCACATGTTAGAATAAGAATAAAACATAAAGATTACTTAGAATTTTCAATCCAAGCTTTGATTCTTTGTACATATGGGATTTTGCTTTCTCAACATTTATCCAAATTTTATCCAAATTTATTGAACATGAATGTTTTTTCATCTCAGTGTGGCAAAGAATTGTATAAGACATAGGTCTCCACCCACAAAAGTAGAAGTAGTGATTGATTTTTCTCACTATTATATGTTCAGCTGCTAGGACAGTCCTTGACATAGCACGGGGGCTCAATAAATATTTGCTGAATAAAAAAATAAACCAACTTGACAGATTTTGTGTTCACTCGTTTTGGATAATTCCCCCGAGAATATATCTGCCCTTACTTTCCACCCTCTATTACAAGTTATAAATTTCATGTGTAGACTCTTTTGCCTTCATTTAAATATTTATAAAAACTTGGTCCTTGGAGCCCCTTGGAGTGTGCTTATATAAAAAGCAGATTCCTAGTACTTATCTCAAACCTACTGAATCCAGATCTCTGGGGGTGGGATCCTGGTAGTTTTAGTTTTTACCCAGCCTCTTTGATGATTCTTCTGCAAAGGTTCAGAATCTCAGTTTAATGATTTCACTGAATCTATTTTGCTCAATACACTCCTGTGCCTATCAGTAGGAATCATTCCTTGACTACAAACTCATTGTAGGTGGGTGAGGCTGGCCTGCAAAGCAATCCACATGTCATGGAGAAGAGATTCCACATAACTGAGTGTTCACCATGGCTTCCAAGGAATGTAAATGGCCTACGTTAATGTTTGTCCCCCTGTTCAATGACCTTGCTCATTGCCTTCAAATGCACTCCTTTTTAAGTATATTCCCTTTCCCACACCTGGAAAAGTGGACAAAAGGCAAGGGGACTGATTCTGCCCTAGACTAGACTTAAGTAAGATTATAGAAAAAGCATTGGGGTCATTATTTTCTAGTGTTTGGAATGTGTGTATGTGTGTGTCTGTGTGTAAGTCAGTATAAAATATATCTCCACAGCACCAAATACACTAAATGTTCTAGTCACCCAGAAAATATTCCATTAATAATTATTAGATGAATAAATGAATTTTCATGTCCTCTTCCAAATAATGTTGTAATATTAAATGTAATTATTAGATGATTTTGGAAGATTAGCTTTGACATCTATACTTTTTAAATTCTAATTGTTGAACAAAAGTAAACATGAATTCTGAAAGCATATCTCTCCTCTGTATATGTTAACACTTACTTGATTAGCTCTTAAGTTTTACCAGTGCTCTTAACTTCATTTTGGCCCATCTTTAGCATAGTTACTTATACATTGCTTAAACACTCTAATTAACTATGCTTTAATTATTTGCATTTTCAACTTATTAAAGCAAAGCTGAAAATTACTTCAATTATGAATCCAAGAAATTACAATTCACAGAAATGATTCACAAGCAAGTAATGATTTACTATTCTCTTAATTCTTTCTTAAAATGTTGTGCTTCTATTAGGTTTCTGTGTCTGTTTCTGCCATGTGATTTTCTAGTACTGAAAAATTAGGAATGGGTGTCAGAGCAGAGACATTGGATGTTAGTTCTAACGTTCAGCATAAACCAAATGAGAAAATTAAGTGGGCATGCAAATGGCTGGCAGGTCCTTTTGTTCTCACTTTTACACTTGATTTGTAATTGATGCATATGAGGTCATACCAAAGAAAGGAACTAGGGTTCCCAGGGAAAACACACCCATCTTCCTGATGGCTCTGCAGAGGTGCTACCTATGGGGAGGTATCATCTCCAATCATCACACTGGGTTTTGTTTGTTTCTGGAGTGAGTACCACAGGGGCAAGGACAGTAAATATTAGGGCAGGAAAGATACTATTTACAAGCTAATATGATCAAATTGGAACAAGACTGACAACTTTGAAAAACAAGTACATGAGGAGGCTTTAGATGAGTAATAGAAAGTGTTATAATTTATAAGTTATTGTACGTACCAAGCACTCTACATGCATAGTCCTGTTAAATCCTCACAACAACCATCTGAGGTAAATACTTTTGTGGACACCATTTTACAGATTAGGAAATGAAAATTAGCAAGGTGAGCTAACTTGCCTAATACATAGAAAAGCTGGAGTTTAAATTCAGTTGCATCTGGTTTTAGATACTTTGCCACTATACTATAATTAAAATGTAAGTGTACACATACAACAACATACAACAAACACAAAAGTAGGCAAGAACCAAGCAACAAACAAAGGGGTAGAATAATTACACCTCAAAACTTAGGTTAAGAGAAAGTGAGACAATTTGAGCTTTTTCAAAGCAAATAGGTTGCTAGCTATTATAAAGCTACTTACTGCTACTATTATTATTGTCTACTTGAAGAATGTCTCAACTCTAATAGCAATTTTCCATGGTTTTCTCTATGAACAGCACTGAGTTACATAAGTTATTCAAAGGATTTGCCGGGATTTAAAAATAGCCCATTTGTGTGTTATTTTATTGTTGTGTTACATTATTTTAATTAGAGTTCATTTATTTTTCAGGATAACTAAGGCTTTCAAAGATCCTAAGATATAATCAACATAATGTTTAAGAACATGAATGGCAAATGACCCTCTGGTGACCCTGAAGATGAAAGCAAGCCTTGTTTATTTTTGAAGGCCTCAGTCTCCTTTGCCAGCTCATTTTCCTCTAATCTCTATTTGACATTTTGTCATGGCTGTTACTGCTGCTACATGGGGCTGGAGAAAGAGCAACTTTCCCAAGTCATTTCATTCTCCCAGGATTTCTACTATATACCCCTGGGCTGAACCACCCCTAATCCCACTATCACACCTGACTTTCACTGGATTGTCTTTTTATCTCCACACATGTCTATTACACTTCCTCTTTAAAATCCTCGCTATATATCTCACAAGCACTTCAAAATCAATATGTTTAATGCTAAGAAAAAAATTCCATGCTCCTCTTCCAAATTTATCCAAGTAAATGGCACCACCTACCATTCATGTAGTTTCTCAGTACAAATATTTTGGTGTGATCCTTGACCTTCCTCTTCCTTAACCAGCACCCAGGCCTGCCAACCCTGTCTACTGCTTGTCTCTATTTCTACTGCACCCCCAGGGACAAACCATTTCACAATCGGTAGGCTTTAATGGATGCCTAATTGCTCCTCTGCAATTTCATTCCTGGTATTTTGTTGTGGTTTTGTTTTGCATTTTGCAGTGTCTAATGGCATTGTGCCTCATTCATGTGCTTATTAGTCATTTGTATATCTTCCTTAGCAAAATGTCTGTCCTTTGTCCATTTTTTAATGGAGTTATTTATCTTTTTATTATTGAGTTGCCAGAATTCTTTGTATATTCTAGATACATGGCCTTTATTGGATATGTATTTGCAAATATTTTTTCTCATTTTGTAGGTAGTCTTTTCACTCTTTAAATGGTATTCTTGGCCATCCTAAAATGTTAAATTTTGATGAAGTCCAATTTATGTATGTTTTCTTTTGTTTCTTGTATTTTTGGTCATATCTTAGAAAATTTGCCTAACTCAAAAACATAAAAATGTATCCGTATGTTTTAAGAGTTTTATAGTTTTTAGCTCTTACATTTAAGTCTTTGATCCATTTTGAGTTAATTTTTGTGTATGGTGTGAGGAATTGGGTCCAACATCTTTTTTTTTGCACACAGATATCCAATTGTTTCACCATCATTTGTTGGAAAGACTTTTCCTGTTGAATTGTCTTGGCATCCTCATCACAAATCAATTAACTAAGTATAAGGCTTTATTTCTGGACACTCAATTCTATTCCATTGATCTATGTATCTATCTTTATGCCAGTAACACACTGTCTTGATTACGGAGCTTTGTAGTAAGTTTTAAAATAAGGAAGTGTGATTCCTCCAAGTTTATTATTCTTTTTCAATATTGTTTTAGCTATTTTGGGTCCCTTGCATTTTTGTATGAATTTTAGGATCAGCTCATCACTTTCTGCAAAAAAAAGAAAACTATCTAGGATTTGGATAGAGATTACATTTAATCTGTTGATAAATTTAGGCAGTATTGCCATCTTAAAAATATTGAGTTTTATGATCCATAAACATGGGATGTCTTTCCACTTATTTAGATCTTTTTGGATTGCTCATTGGGAGTGTATAGAAATACTATTGGTCCTTATACATGGATCTTGTATCCTGCAACCCTGCTGAACTTTATTGTTAGTTCTAATAGTTTTTTAGTGAATTCCTTAGGATTTCTACAAACAAGATTGTGTTATCTGTTAGTAGAAAGAGTTTTACTTCTTCCTTTCCAATCTGGATACTTTATATATTTTTTTCTTGCCTAATTGCCTTGGCTAGAACCACTGATAAAATGTTGAGTAGAAGTGATGAGAGAGGACATCAAGTCCTGTTAATGATCTTAGCAGGAAAACAGTGTGACATTAGCTTTCATCTGTAAGAGTGATATTAGCTATGATTTTTTATTTTTATTTTTTGTAGGTGTCTCTGATAAGGTTGAGGAATTCTTCCTACTCTTAATCCATTAAGTGATTTTATCATGAAAGGGTGCTGTGTTTCGTCAAATCCTTTTTCTGTATCTATTATAATGACTATGAGGTTTGTGTCCTTTTTTCTATTAATGAAATTTATTATATTAATTGATTTTCAAACGATAAACCTACCTTCTATTCTCGGGCTAAATCCTAATTTGTCATGGTGTGTAATCCTTTTTATATATTGCTGGATTTGGCATGCTAGTATTTTGTGGAAAATTTTTGCATCTATATTCATAAGAGATATCGATTTATAATTTTCTCTTCTTGTGATATCTTTGGTTTGGGCATTATAGCAATGTGGGTAATACTGGCCTTATAGAATGAGTGGGAAAATGTTTTCTTTCATTTTTTGAAAACATTTGTGAAGAATTTGTAATAATTCTTCTTTAAGTGTTTGGTGGAATTTGTCAGTGAAGTCATTTGAGCTTATGAAGTTTTTTTTTTTTTTGGTGGGAAGTTTTAAAATTACTGATTCAATCTTTTTTGGTGTTATAGTACCATTCATGTTTTCTGTTTCTTCTTAAGTATTGGTAGTTAGTATCTTTCTATGTGCCTATTTCTATCTGCCTATTTCATTTGTTATCTGATTTTGTTTTGTTTTTGGTGGGGGGTGGGGAGACAGAGTCTTGCTCTGTTGCCCAGGCTAGAGTGCAATGGCACGATCTCAGCTCACTGTAACCTCTGTCTCGCAGGTTCAAGCACTTCTGCCTCAGCCTCCTGAGTAGCAGAAATTACAGGTGTCTGCCACCACTGCTAATTTTTGTGTTTTTGTAGGGAGGGAGTTTCTCCATGTTGACTAGGCTGGTCTTGAACTCCTGACCTCAAGTGATCCTTCGTCTTGGCCTCCCAAAGTGCTGCAATTACCACCACGCCTGGCCTGTTATCTGATGTTTTCTTTTGTAACATACAATTGTTATATCCTGTTCCTTAAGAAGTCCTAACATATCTGTTTTTCCACCAAGTATAAATCATAACTTGTATTCAAAATTTTAATTTAGATACTAAATGATACTATTTTTATTATTAATGGGAATAAATATTAATAAATATTGTAAGTTATTCTGTTCTTACTGCATAATATTAGTCAATTAAGAAGGATACTGGAAATGAAAAATAAGTTCTTGGTTCTCTATACACGAGAAATAAATTAAAAAGAGACTGATTGGGGGGAGGGGGGAGGGATGGCATTGGGAGTGATACCTGATGTAAATGACCAGTTGATGGGTGCTGATGAGTTGATGAGTGCAGCACACCAACATGGCACAAGTGTACATATGTAACAAACCTGCACGTTGTGCACATGTACCCTAGAACTTAAAATATAATAATAATAAAATAAAATTTAAAAAAAGAGACTGATTAGTATTTGATTAACTGTCCTATGAGAAAATCATTTTATTACATGCCTACTGTATTAATTATTGCTTTTTTAAAATTATACTTCAAGTTCTAGGATATATTTGCAGAACATGCAGGTTTGTTACATAGGTATTATATGTGCCATGGTGGTTTGCTGCACCCATCAACCCGTCATCTACACTAGGTATTTTTCCTAATGCTATCCCTCCCCTAGTCCCCCCACCCCCCAATAGGCCCCTGTGTGTGATGTTCTCCTCTCTGCGTCCATGTGTTCTCATTGTTCAACTCCCACTTATAAGTGAGAACATGCAGTGTTCGGTTTTCTGTTCCTGTGTTAGTTTGCTGAGAATGATGGTTTCCAGCTTCATCCGTGTCCCTGCAAAGGACGTGAACTCATCCTTTTTTACGACTGCATAGTATTCCATGGTGTATATGGGCCACATTTTCTTTATCCAGTCTATCATTGATGGGCATTTGGATTGGTTCCAAGTATTTGCTATTGTGAACAGTGCTGCAATAAACATACATATGCATGTGTCTTTATAGTAGAATAATTTGTAATCCTTTGGGTATATACCCAGTAATGGGATTGCTGGGTCAAATGGTATTTCTGGTTCTGGATCCTTGAGGAATCACCACCCTGTCTTCCACAATGGTTAAACTAATTTACACTCCCACCAACAGTGTAAAAGCATTCCTATTTCTCCACACTCTCTCCAGCATCTGTTGTTTCCTGACTTTTTAATGACTGCCATTCTAACTGGTGTGAGATGGTATCTCATTGTGGTTTGGATTTGCATTTCTCTAATGACCAGTGATGATGAGCTTTTTTTCACATGTTTGTTGATCACATAAATGTCTTCTTTTGAGAAGTGTCTGTTCATGTCCTTTGCCCACTTTTTGATGGGATTGTTGTTTATTTTTTTTTCCTTGTAAATTTGTTTAAGTTCTTTGTAGATTCTGGATATTAGCCCTTTGTCAGGTGGAGAGATTGGAAAAATTTTTCTCCCATTCTGTTGGTTGCCTGTTCACTCTAATGCTAGTTTCTTTTGCTGTGCAGAAGCTCTTTAGTTAAATTAGATTGCATTTGTCAATTATTGCTGTATTTTATGGCTCAGTTTGACTGTCTCTGGTTCTTAAGTCCTGATTCCACACCTCTGGCTCAAACTTTTCAATCTGGTTTTCAAGGTATATCTATGACTGGATGTTCTTGTCGAAGTTGTAACTCAATTTGCTTTGGAAATCTCAGACAGGTAAACGCCTCTCCATTATGAGAATCATACAAAGATTTGGATTTCTTTTTAAATTATTTAGAATTTGGCAAAACTCAAACAGAGTTTGCCAAGATTCATCTGTGATTTTAAAATTCACGTGCAAATTAGAGAACTATAAACTGCAAACTTGATTTCTTTATCTTGACTTAAAAACTCTTTTATATTCATGAACTTTCTGAAACTTCTTAACCTTTTAGACTTTCCCATATTTTCTCCATAAGAATAGTGAAAAAATAAGCTTAAAACTCTTAAGATGTTTGAGGGAATCTGTTTCACAGACTGAATGTTGGTCCTGGGAAAATATTTTAACCTTACAACTTACATATTTAAATCTCCTTTGAAGATGATTTTATCTCACTTATATCTTATTTTACCAAAGATGATTGTTGAAGTTATAGTAGTAACAGAATACTGATGGTAATAATAACAACAACAATGAATTTCTGACTAAAGTTCGGACTTCCCAGATGATATTTCTTCTTAAAAAATATTGATCTCTGTTCTATCCAAATTGTCTGTGGCCTTCACATATTTTCTTCAATGCATTATAAAAGGCAGGACTCAGCTAAATAATCACTACATATTATATATATATATGTGTGTATGTATGTAGAATCACAATTACATATGCATATACATATTCTCTTTGTTCATTTGTTTAAATAATTTTGGCCTCATAGCTCTATCAGTTTCCTTTTGGTTTCCTGAACTTCCCAAACACTTTTCTGATATTCAGCCTCCTAAATAGCTGGGACTACAGGTGCATGCCACCATGCCCAGCCAATTTTTGTATTTTTTTTAATAGAGAAAGGGTTTCACCATGTTGCCCAGCCTGTTCTCAAACTCCTGGGCTCAAGGAATCCTCCCATCTTGGCCTGCTGAAGTGCTGGGATTACAGCCATAAGCCAACACAGCCACCCACCCTTTCCTTTTTTACTCTCACTTAGCCTTATTCTCCAGTCCTCCACCCTTCAACTTCTTATATCTTTCTTCTTTCCTTTTGTTTTGCTTTTGCCCTAGAGCCATCAATGTTCTGTATGAGTTCTTCAGACACAAAAGTTTCTGAAACATTTGTTGTTTTTGGTTAAAAAAAAAAAAGTTGGGGATAGGAACAGGGATGATATTCTGGGATAAAAGCTCTCTACTCTCAGAATTAAGACATTTTTGAAATTGAAATACATCACACAGAATGGAATAGTTGCTATTGTTGAGTGTATAAGTATATATTCTCAACATGGAGAACACAGATGCAAAATGCTAGCTATCATTTACTACATGTTAGAAATTTTAGAAAACATTTGTTTTCTAACATTTGTTGAGTATTTGTTCATCATCATGTGGGGAACTCTATACTGAAAAGAATCTGAAACAAGGTCAAATAGCTCCTACAATTTCTTTCTGTAAGCCATGGAAGAATGGTCCAGGTATTCAGAAAATATAACTCATGAATCAAGTTTGTGTGGAATTTACCTGCAAAATTCCGCAACCTCGGTAACTTTTCACTTCTAGTTTTTTGCTTTTGTAACATCTGTTAAATCTCTTGAAACAAGAAAGTATGTATGTTTGTCTTTGGGGTGAACAAAAATAAGGGGAAGTCAAGGAGCCTTAGTTCCCACTCTCAGCCTTGTTGCATATTCACACAGGAAGAGGAGTGATGCTTGTGAAGAAGAACCTCAAAAGAAAAAGTGATTGGAGGTAAGAGAGAGGAAAGAAGTCAGTTGAAAGGGTGTAAGTTGAAGACAAGGACAACCTGGGAATAAGGGGTAGAAGCTCATGTGTGTTTCACACTTTGGCAAAACCAAAAAGGGAATATTTTACAAGTTTTGAAAAAAGTTTTTCCTTATAGTTAATATTTTGTAAGTGAGCTAAATGGATTTTCTCATTTCACTACTACATTTCATATTTGTTCTTACAGTCCAGTTTGATTATTCCTAAACACTTTTAATCCTGAGGCTGGTTCTCCTGGGATGAAAGAGCCTTTCTCTTTTTTTTTCTTTAGACCTGGTGTGAACTAACAGAAATCCTTCTCAGGTATCTGTGGTGTTGACCATGCATCTTCCGGTGCAGAAAGCACTGGATTCTTACTCCCCAACTTGCAGAGGAAATTCTAGACTGTTGCACCTCCATATCCTCAGCAACTGGCATGATGATGGGCAGGGAGTTAGTAGGACTAATACACTAATATGTAAATGAGTGAATGAATGTTTCCTGAGTGTGACTTTAAGTTTCTCAGAAGACTGTTCATACACTGGTTCATGAAATTCTGGGCTGAGGATACGAGGGCACCTAAGGCAAATCTGAGGTAATGGGATTTCTGATGAAGTGTGAGAAGGAGGCTAAGTAGGAGTTCACTTGGCTTTGAATTCTCTGTTCTTTTTACCCCTTCCTCCTTCCCTTTCCTTCCTTGCCATTCAGATCCTATTCTCATAGGCACTGGGCAGATGTGAGAGTGAGGACTGGTCCTGGCACTCCAGACGGGAGATGATTGACGAGTGAGATGTGAGAAGAAAGGAGGAAAGTCAGGAGGAGGCCACCATGCCTAACTTCAGGGCTGCCCGTGGCACTTACTTGACCAGGTCCTGCTCAGGAAAGTAGGGGAATGACTAGTGCCATTCACAAGCTATTTAGCTGACATTCTAAGAAGTTATTCAGCAAATTTAGAACAGAAGGAGAATGATATAGTGGATCAAAAAACAGTAGTTCTCACCTTAGTTATGATTTTTCTATTTCTGAATGAGTACTCAAATTTCATTGAGTACTCGAGTTTAATTTGATTATTTCACCCTATCAAGAAATCACTTTATTCTTTGAATTTTCCTATTAGTTGAAAACAGAGAATTGTATTATAAATTGCATAGGACTTTTATACTGTATATAGTTTACAACATATATTTATATGTAAGCTATACATAACTAAACTTGGAAAGAGGGTAAGGATTGAGATTATATGTGATCACACAAATATCTGTGTATGTGTATCTCTATACATCACTTGTAAATATGTAAATATAACGTATTTCTTTTTAGAAATTATAGCTTGAATTCCATAGTGAAATTCATCCTTCCCTGTGGACATGGAGGCAAGTGCCCTATAAAATTAACAAACTTTTGTTCCAAGAACATTTATTTCTGAGGGTGCACAGTATCAATTTCAAGGTTGAGTTTCTTTAAAAATCAGGAGCTAATTTTTAATGAATTAACATTCAAAGGATCTATATGACCTAATCCACTACCTGACAACTGCTAGTATGAGGGAAATGTGGCCCCAAGACCACTGAGTTGAGAGACGGGTCTGAAAATAATTTTAACATGAAAATTTATGAAAGATATGTACACGCACTACATACCTCTCAACAGCCTAAGAAGAATCTTGTGCTGGCAGAGAACAGAAACAAAGACTGAAATGAACACTGAAGATATAAGCTGACTTCATCTTATGGGTTCACCTATTCTATTTTGTAATTCTGTGAAAATCTCATGATTATTTTCAATTTTCCAAAACATTTTTCTATGTTCTTTTTAATAGCAATAGTTATTCAGGACTCATACATTCTTTAGCTGAAGTTATTTTATTGATCTTCGTTTACTACCAGTTAACTTTTAACCAAGATATTTCCCACATTTGTTATCATAAACTTTTAGCACTTATTAGTACAAATTTTTTCCTTTTCCTAGACACAAAAGACATAAGATCTGTTATTACTGGATTTTTTTTTCTATTTTAGAAGCTTGAGTTTCTCTTCATAAATATTTTCATAAAAAGCTATTCCCCTAATATCACTGGATTATCTATCAACATAGTCCTACTTTATATTTAAACTAGCTCTGATATCAGCCTACAGTACCTTCCAATTTTTAGCAAAGTGAGATCAATGTCAATCTAAGCCTTTTTTGTAAAAGGATACAATTTATGACTGATCATAATGCTTGCTTAACAATGTTTAGTTTTCTAATTTGATGTGCAGTGCTACTACATCTAAAACAACAACTTTGCTTTTTCTATACAGCTATTCCTGAGATCTGTATTCTCAACTTCCTCCCTAAATTTTTGGAAAGACAATTTAGTAATAAAAAAAGTCCATAGATTCTGTTTTAACTTTTCCATTCTTACTCATTTTTACTTTCCACGAGACAAACCTAATAATGAAAAGCAATGTTAGTTAAAAATGTTGTCTCTAAAGGCCTGTCAAAGCTTGTATTTAGCATATATTTTTGGGGGTTGTGGGGGTGATGCAGCATAGTTCTTAGGTTTTTCTGTTGCTGAAATAACACTGTAAATCTCTTCCTACCCATGCCTTAAATTCCTCAGTATTTCTGGTCTTGCACAACAACATATCTGTGAGCTTATATGTCTTCTTAGAAATAACAGACTTACTTTGGAACATAAGCACTTAGGAAATGTTCAGCCACTTGTGATCTTGCATTAGTACATTTTCCAAGCTATTCTAGGCAGATAGAGCAAATCAGAGAAAGTTCTTACCTCTTGAAGGGCGTAAGACAATGCACATCACCAATAAGGCAAGCACAGCAGAGGTGGCAACTCCAAATACGATTTTTACCCAAGTCTACATAAAATAAAGAGAATTAGGCATACACGTAGTTCCTGCTAAATAGTAGAAATGGCAAGATTTTGTTTACACCTAAATCCTATTTCTCTCGCCCCACAAAGCTTTTGATTGTCTTCCACTGATCCAGCTATAATTGCTGGAATTCTTCCAGCTCTGCAAGGACAAATGTTTCTACAGTATATGTGAACAATTTTCCAATCCCAACCCATTCAGGAAGTAAATACGTATGTACAAATCCTCACCTTTTAAACAATAGAAAACTCTGATCACGTTCAATCCAGCCAACCTTAATTTTTTTAACGATACTTGAGGTTGCTTATACTAACCTTCATTTTTCCAGATGTTTTTGAAAGTTAGCTAATTCTGCTTCAGAGCGTGGGTCACTGGATCTGTGAAAACCGTTGAAAAGGACCAAGTCTGTCTTTGTAGTTGGAAGCTGAAGCCAGGACAAGGTTTTTTTCTTTCCACGGACTTTTGAATACCGTGCCAAGTTTCAAAAGATTTCTGTAAAATTAGAAACAGATTTTGGGGGCGTTCTTGGCCCTCAAATGAACTGTGAGTGACTCAGGGGAGGTTTTATAGCTTTCTCATCCTTGTAAATTCTACACCAACATCTGCTTACGTTGACATACAGAGGTTTTTATTTTTTCTTTTTTACAAGTACAGGTTTATGTTGCATTTTCTTCTAGAATTCACTGAGAGATCGCTTTAGAGAGTCGTTGAGTTTTGTATAACATTTTTATTTGCCACTAAAAGATGAATTTAAAATAATGAAACTTGCAGGTCTGTACATTAAACATATATCTACTTTTTAACAGAGGAAGAACATTGAAGCCACATAAGATTTTGTGAGAAATGCACCATATAACTGCACTTTTTTTTCCTCTGGAAGATTATGAGGTATTGCAGACAGAAATGTTTTTCTTTCAGCACAATTTCTTTGTCCATATAGCACCATATGCACTTTCAGTAAATACAGAAGTTTAAAAATTCAACTGTCTAAACCCACGGCTGCTTTACTTTAAAGAAATAAAATGCCATCTGGTGAAATTTAGTATGGGTTAGGTGTGTATGCACAGGCTAGAAAGATGGAAAGATCAGTAAGAATAATTTACCAGCAGACCTTTGGAAGAATGGAAATGGCTTTACAAGAGTGGTATTTTTGCTTTCCTCTCAGAATATCTTCTGAGAGAGGAGAACATTTAGTAATTATAAAGATTTAAAAATAAATAAAAAAGCATCTGAAAAGAGAAGTAAATCTTATGTACAATTTCATTTTGGCTAAATCTACATAATTCCAAAGAAATTGGTCATCTTGACAGATTAGTAAAATGGTTGACTGAATTAAAAAAAATACACATACAACAGTTTCTTGGAGTGTTCTGTCTGTTTTAATGCAATTCACTTGGATAGATTTTGTGGTTCCACGTAAACACAGTTGTTAAATCTACTGTGTCCTTAATTTTTCCACTAATGGTTTTCTTTTTTGGAAGTTTATAATGTTCCCAACCTGATTAAAACACTTCATGGCAACCTTTCTTGGATTGTGCATGAAAGGTAATGGGGAAATGTTACCAAAACATGTTGCTGTTTGCCTTAGTCAACTTGTCTGGCTACCATGGGACACTTTCTCCAGCAAAGAGCAGGACAGTGGCTTGTGAACTTCCTTTCAGACATTCTCCAGACATCCCTCCCTGAATTCCAGCCTTATGAAACTTCTGTTGAGGAAAATGAGTCATTAGGCACTTACTGGCAGAGAACTGTGTTCCTCGTGGCTTGGGGCTGGGCCCTCTCCTTTGCTGTTGGTGGAGTCACCTCTTTACAAACTGAAGTAATCATTAAGAGTAACATCCAAGGTGTGCTATACACTTGTAGGTATCTCCAAGTGATTGTGAAATCCTCAGATCTGAGATAAAAGCCAGCAGCCAGGTCCTGAATGAAGTGTTTCTCTGTAAGTCCTCTCAGATTGATTATCTTCTCTGGAACACACCGTGTTCTCAGAAGTTCTGCCCTAGCCTGCCAAAGCCCCAGAGTACACAGGTACTTTTTAGTGGGTGATTTCCAAGACTTTACATTGTAGAAAGAAACTATAATAAATTATTAGGGTGTAATTAAAAGACCATGCTGAGAGCATATTAGCTCTAGCAATTAAGAATGCACTGACATGTGACTGGTCTGAGCACCACTTAGGATTCTATGACTGTGCGAGGGTGTCCACAGGATACTTATTTAACAGGCACTATGAAGAAGTTGGAGTGCTTTAAGACACATTTAAGTTGCAACTATTAGTAAGGGGGGGGAAATGATGAGAGTGAAACAGTGTCTGTTTAATATTTTTTGTTTTTTCCTTGGAAGGTTGGGTGAGTCAAGCTGTAACTTCTGGAAAATTCTTACTAGTTTGAAATGTTTTAAGAAAAATGAGACTGACTGCAGAAATAAAGATGTCGAGTTTTTCCATCTGATTTCATGCTTTAGGGAGGTATTGTTTTTATAGAGTCACACATGTTCATTCGTTTGAGACAATGTGAATGTGTTCTAATTTTCATCCAGACAAGAACTCCCATAAAATTTGGATTTTTAAAATATTATAACATCTTTATTAGCTTTTTTAAAATTTTGGAGTCAAAGTGAAAATGCTTTTGTTAACTTTTTAAAAACATTTAGGAAACTGACTCTTATTCCTACTTTATACAATTAGTTAACACCCAATCAACATTTTTGTTGAGAAAAAAAAAAGGAATCAGACACAGTGTGTGCCTTTAAGGAACTTACATTCTAGTACAAGTATGGCAGGTACGTTCTTACATACTTGCTTCCTTTTGCTTCCTAAAGCTCTTGTTCAGAAATAGCCTGAAGCTGAGTTTGTGTTTTGTAGAAAGAGTGTTCTCGCTGGTTGGTGATTTCTACACGGACCTGGGAAGAGGACTGGAAAGGACACATATCACATGCATGTAATTCTCAGTTCAAGTCTAACCTTTGTTAGGACTGAGACTTTTCTCAGAAAGCAATTCTGGGTCTATAAAAATGCTACAAAAGCAGAAAGGATGACGATTTGGCATGTACAAAGGTAAGGCCAGCAATTAGGAGAGTAGAGGCTTATCAACTGAGTTCTTTCCAGAGAGGGACCTTGTAAGACTGACTTTGGAATATGACTGCATTCTAGTAAGCCCGCTGGATAAATGAGCTATAACATAAATCCTTAGGTTATAAGGAGGAGAGCTTACTAGAACTATTTATTAATAGCCAATGTGTATCTGCCAAAAATGATTTTAATTTATATGTTTTCCCAGAAAACTCACTCAGCTGTGTATTTCTAGAGTCTGAAGGTAAGACCACGCTGAGAGCATAAGGATGTTATCTTTTTATTTTATGGTGGGGAGATGAAAGAGAGATGTGTTTATTAACCAAAAGCCATGACAAATTATTTAAAGACAAGTTACAAGTAAGGGGAATAATGATAGAAGTGCAGTAAAAATAAGCCTGATTTTATACTCTAAAGTAAAAATTTGCTTCTAGAAAACCTAAAAGCTCCTAACATCCTACCCATTTGATTCCTCAGATTCAATGAATATTTACTGTTTACTGTTATCTACAAAGTGATTTAATGCATTATTTCATTTGATCCATACCAAAACTCATTTTGCTGATTAGGAAACAGCCTAGAAAAACTATATAACTTGCCCAAGATTTTAACAGGACCCAGTGTTGCTATCTTACATTGCTTCTTTGTGATACTTCCTAAAATTTTATTCCAAAGTGATAAATATATATGTCTTAAAATTATAATTGACATTTCACCAACTTGCTATTGGGGGAAACTTTAAGGTTGTGAGAGTAAAATAATTAAGGCTAAAATATTAATGATCTTCACATCTTGAAAGTACCTTGTTACATATGTCTCAAAAGAACACAATTTCACTCTACAAGGATTGTGTTCAAAATATTAATTTGTTTAGAGTTTTTTTAAATTGGGGTCTAGTAATCAGATAATTATTTATACAGTGCCTGGGTTAAAAGCTCTTCCTCCAGGGACTTGCTTAAATCAAAGGATTGATCAAAATACCCGTCAACAAAGAGATTTTTGAGTTCCAAGCTAGAAAGAGTCCTGAGGTCTTCAAAGCTCAAAATAACTATCACATAGTTATAGATCTGGAAGAAATGGCATAATATAGCATCAGTGGGAAATGATATAGCTCAAACTATTTTTTGAATTTGATCTCTTTTCTAAAACCACAATTGTTACATAAGGGAGAGTATAAAGCCACATGACTCCCAGTTTGTAATTGGTATCTGCTACCTTCATAAAAGTTGTAATTAGATGTCAGTGTTTCATTATCCTATCATAACTAGGGCAAGGGCTCCTTGGAGACCCAAAGGATTAACTATCAAAATGGGATTAGAAAAGAAAGAGAACAGAGACACAACCCATTTCTTTGAGTGCTGAGGGCACAAAGACTCAGAAGAGAAATCAGTGCTTCATTGTCATTTAAACAGGGAAATACTACATCTCTTTAGAAGTGGTTAACCAACAAGAAGACTGTTTAAACAGTATAAATAGAATGTTTAAGCACCTATAGACTTTAACATAACTTATTGACACATATTGCTTTTTCACTAGTATTTTCAGGTTAGAGAATATTACTAATACTAGTTAATGTCTACTGAATACTTTTATTGATCATGACATTTCTTCTCAGCACTTTGCATGTGCTATCTCCTTTCATCCCCAGAACATTCATACTTTTATTATCCTCATTTTACAGATGAGGACATGGATGCACAGAAAATCTAAATAACTTCCCCGAAGTCCCACAACTTATGAGTGGTAGGGATGGGATAAACCCAGATAGTCTCACATTATAACACAATTGGATTGACCCATGCTTAGGGCTCTCAGAGGAGGGTATATATTGGTACAGTGATTGGGATGTATGATCCAGCTGGAACTAGGAGGAGCTGAAGATGGAAGGAAAAAATACATGGGCTAAAATACTGGACATTTTAATGAGTTCAAAGTATGAGTCCTAGTAGTAGCTAACAGTAGGATGGGAAATAAAAGAGATTTTTTATCAGATAGCAGCAGGTTGTATTTAAGATTTCAGCTCAAGTTACAACGAGGCCTAAGGTATGGTCACAGAAGTAAGTAGCTGAGATAGAAGAAAGAAGTGAAGGTCCTTAGAGAGATATAGTTGGCAAAGCAGTGAGAGGCTAAGATATCCTTTGGGATGTTCATCTAGGAACTTAATTCACCTCAAATTATGTCAATAATTAAGGGCAGCAGAGAAATGCCCTGAGTTATATCCCCAATTCTGTATAATATGGATGGAGAGATTTCCAGTTTAAGATGCCATATTGAACATATATATTGATCTCTTTGCCTTTGGAAACTCCATTAAGCTGATTGTAAAGGATGAAAAGGACACTGACATGACAATGAAGAGACTGAAGAAGTATCATCAATGGATAAAGAAATAGCAGCTGCCTGGACCATGCCTAGAAAGGAATCATTTTGCCTGGCAGAAGCATGAAACAGTTCCATATTTGAGATGGTATTTACCACCGAGGGTAAGAAAGGGAGATGGGGGCTGAAAAAAGAGTACCGGTTGGAAATCCATACATGGACTCTTCACCTCTGGGTGAAAAAAAAAAAAAAAAAAAAAAAAATCTGCAGCTAAGCATTTATCCTAGGAGCATGTATAGGAGTCAGTACACCAAAGTCAATCCAGTCCTCCAGTTTAATGGCTTTCTGACCTTTATCCTTAAACCCACCAACTGTATACCAGGATCTCTCCAGTCTCACCTCATTCTTAATCTGCAACAAAAATAAGAATCAGTAGACAAGAATAATATTTTTAAAAAAGAAAAAAGAAAAAGAATCAAAACCCCAAAACATGAAAGAAAAAACAATTTTTTAAGCAAGATGAATAAATTTTGAAAATGACCATAGAGATAATTCTGGGAACAGAGGCCTTTTAAAATGTTTGAATTAGCATTCTCAGTGAGATTCAACAAGATATTGCCACAATTTAGAGACCAAGTTTAAAAAATGCAACATTCAAAAAAACTTCTTGTGATAGATAAGTTTATGTGTCAACTTACTGGGATAATAGATAAGTTTATGTGTCAACTTGCCAGGATAAGGAATGCCCAGATAGCGGGTAAAACATTATTTCTGAGTTTATCTTTGAGGGTGTTCCTCGAAGAAATTAGCATTTGAATCAGTATCGAGAAAAGAAGATCAGTCCTTATCAATGTGGGTGGAAATCACCCAATCTACTGAAGGTCTAGATTGAACAAAAGGGCAAAGGAAAGATGATTCTCTCTGTTCTTGAGCTGGAACATCTATCTTGTCCTGCCCTAAGATCCTGGTTCTCAGACCTTCTGACTCTGAAACTTATACCAGGGCCCTTCCCCACTTTTAACCTCTATAATTGCATAAGGCAACCCATAATAAGTCTCCTCTTATCTACCTATCTAACATCTATCTATCTATCTATCTATCTATCTATCTATCTATCTACCTCCCATTAGTTCATTTCTCTGAAGAATCTTGATGAATATGCTCTAAGGTATTGAAAATATGATCACCAAAATTTATTTAAATCAAAATAGGTTTTGTGAAATAAAATCGAGGAAGCCCCTCAGAACAGAAAGGCAAAGTTGGATAATATAATGGAAAGTTAAGAGACATAAAATATAAACTCAGGAAGTTTGAGGATTAAAGGGCAAAGAAGGCAGAGGGGAGGAGGTTATTACAGAATGAATGCAAGGGAATTTCCCCAAACTGTAAAAGAAAATATGTTTTTCAGGGCCCACAAAATATCCAGCACAAAATATGATAAAAGACTTATACCTAAACACATAACTGTGAAATTCTATGATATTGATTATAAAGATAAAATTTTATATTCTTCCTTAGAAAAAAAATAAGTGTCATGTGAAAGAATCAAGAATTGGACTGACCACACACTTGTCACTGCCAGTCAGATTCTGCAAAACAATGAATCTATTTTTCAAAGTTCTGAAATAAAATGCTAATCAAACTAGAATCTACTTAACTAAGACACTGCTAAATATGAGGACAAAATAAAAGATTTTCAGATGTGTGATAAATCAGAGTTTATACTCCGAGGATTCTTTTGTAGAAAGGAACTCAAGGGTGTATTTCAGCAAAATAAAGAAGTAAAGTACTAGAGCCATCACTCAGAGAGCAAATGACAAGACCAGATGCTAACAACAAACGTTGTGTGACTTCCTATCTCCAGCCACTTCTGAAGTCAGATCTATTTTCTTGAGTAAGTAATTTTTTTCTAAGTTTGTGTTGTTTTTCATACCATTTGGAACCAAGAATCCTGGTAGTCACAATAATGTTTGGAGGTACTAGATGGACTGTAAAAGCAGAATCTCTAAGTAACTTCTTCGCTGAACAGCATGGGAATTGGTGCCATAGAGAAAGAAAAGTGATCCTACCAAACCAGTTAGCTCAAGAGCAATGCTTAAGTAGTCATAGTAATTTAAACTGTTTATTGATTTAAAATTTTTAGAAGTCACTGAGACCTTTATAGTCAGAGAAATTGTCAATCTTAACAAGTATAAAAGTAAATGTATGTGTAACCAAAGTTGGGAAGTGAAAGAGAGTGAAGAAAGGTAGGTAAGGTAGACAGAGGGCAGGAAAGCCCATGTCCTCATCTCCCAAAGCAGATAGTGAAGAGATCTCACCTGTGAAGACAAGAATAAGAATTGGAGGCACACATGACAGTCCCTGCCATGTTATCACCAAATGGTATTGAAAGCACATTGTAGGAAGGGAAATACATTCAGAGAAATATAGAAGCCACATGATTTTTAAATGTATTTCAGAACTTCAAAAATAAGTCTACAAACTCATGTGATGGATATTAGGTCTATTCCTAACTAGTCTCATACTATAGATGAAATTTGTGCTTGGTGTCTTTTTCCCTTTTTAGGAACATTTGCTCCACAGTGCAGTAAAAAAAAAAAAATTAAAATGTGGAAAGGACCAAAGCAGGCAGTTCATGCAGGCAAATCCACATATTCACAAAAGTTGAAAACGTAAAATTAAAAATGTTAAATGTTTCAAAATAGGATCATTTTAATTTGGATTATCAGAGATTAAAAAGACTAGAGAACCCTACTGGTAGCAAGGCTGTAGAGAAGCTGGCACTTTCATACTCAGATGGTGGTAGAAGAAGGACTGAAAACTTTCTGGAGGGAAATTTAGGAGTAAATGTCAAAATTACACGTATTTTTTGGTATAGCAAACCTAACTCTAGGAATGTGCTTTAAGGTTAACATGGATAAGTGTACAAAGATGCAAAGTCAAGAATATTTTTTGAAACTTCATTTACAATATCCAGAAATTAAAACTATTTAAGAATTCATCCAGACAAAATTAGACATATAAATTATGTAACACATAAAAATGAAGGATATAGGTCTAAATTGGTTGGCATGGAAAATGTCTAAAATCTGTTGCTTAGTATATATAATATGACTTTATTTTTGTGGAGGGGAAGAAGGAAATATTTATGTAGCTGTGTACATGGTGGAAACTCTGGAAATATATGTCTCAGAGCCATGAGTACCAAGGTGGGGCTTGGTGCCATGGTGTGTCCTGGAAGCAGGTAAGAAAAGCGGTGCAATGCCTACAGTATATTTATAAATAGTAGTAAATATCACTCAAAGTTGGTTGTCTGTTTATTATCACTATGTCCAGAAATTCTAAACTACTTTCAAGATAGAACACTTTTTCGTGCTGAGGCAGATGACTCTGCTCCTACCATACCCCTTCCTTTGTGTGCTATTCCATCAGAGGTCAAAAATATGGTATCCCAGTGAGAAAATAAAATTAGGTGAGAGGGCGAGCTGATCAAGAAAGTTATAGAACATATTTCTTTGTGTAATTAAAAAATACCAGGTCAAGTTTAGGACCTTCCAGTCCTTGCCTGGTCTGCCATGTGGACTTCCTGGACTCCCTGTCCTCCAGTTTGGCCGCTGGCCCATCAGAGGGAGCCTGGGGTCCACTCTCCGCGAACCTGCTGGCCATGCCATAAATGCAGCCTTTTTCTTTCGTAAGCTTGAATGATTTTTTTAAAAGCCTTATTCCCATGGCAAGTTTGAATTTTAAAAGAGAATCACTAAAAATGCCGTGCTTTAATCTAAAGTAATGAATATCTTAACGATGGTGAATTCAGGCAGCATGGCTGGCTGATGGGAAAGTTATGTAACTATTTCAGGAAGTAGATTTTAAGGCAGTAAAGAGTCTGGGAAAGGAGGAGACAGAAATTTGTGTAGCACATCTTACATCATATCATCATATCATACAGTTACCATGAGTAAGGCCAGGCCTCAGGTTTTCCAGATATAAATGAGATACTATCATAAAAAAATTAACTGGCCCTGACTCAAGGTCTGTGTAGTTTTAAGCCCATACATACATAATGTTTCTTTATTTTTTTTTTTTTTTTGAGACGGAGTCTCGCTCTGTCGCCCAGGCTGGAGTGCAGTGGCCGGATCTCAGCTCACTGCAAGCTCCGCCTCCCGGGTTCCCGCCATTCTCCTGCCTCAGCCTCCCAAGTAGCTGGGACTACAGGCGCCCGCCAACGTGCCCGGCTAGCTTTTTTTTTTGTATTTTTTTTAGTAGAGACGGGGTTTCACCGTATTAGCCAGGATGGTCTCGATCTCCTGACCTCGTGATCCGCCCGTCTCGGCCTCCCAAAGTGCTGGGATTACAGGCTTGAGCCACCGCGCCCGGCCTTTACATAATGTTTCTTACGTGTCTGGTAGAAGGCCCTGGGAAAGAAAAAGAGAATGATAGGAACATAAGATTTATGGATGAAAAAATAATAAAGACATTACCAAAATGGGCTAAGTCCTTGCTCGAATGTTACCTTCTAAATTAGGCCCAATTCCCCATTTAAAATCAGCTCCCCTTAGCTTCCCATTTTTCTGATCTTACTTTTCCCCCCCATAGATCTTACCACCATCCAACATCTTATAACATTTATTATTTTTATTGCTTATTGCCTCTTTTTCCTGCATGGAGCTCCATGAGGGCAAGTACTTTTGTTTATTTTGCTCATATATCCCAAGAGTTGAGGAACAATGGTTGGCATAAAATAAGTATTTAATCAGTATTGTTGCCTGAATGAATGAATGAATGGATGAATGTAGGACAGAGAGGATAGGGAGCTGTCCTGCGACCTTCTGTGGCCCAAGCTAGACGACTTCCAGGTCGTCTGGAAGTCGACTTCCAGATGTGAAGCACTTCCAGGTGTGACCAGGAAAGGGTCAAACTCCTTTTTTTTAATTAAACGATTAGATGTTAACCATTATTATCTAAAAATGGTCATTTAATCCTTGTGCTACTGCTTCAAGGGTGCCTTTCAAGATAAATTGCAGGTTTAAAAAAATTGTAATGTGGAGAACTAGTAATAGGAGAGTTTACTGCAGCTATTCAGTTATTTTTCCTGAGAACTGAGGAAAGATTACCAGCTATTTATGAGAAGTATCTGTTTCATGGATTAGTAAAGTGAGAATTAGTTGAACTCCATGTCTACTTCCTTTTGATGTTTTAATTAGTGAAATTTGAATGAATGTATAATCTAATAATACTGTATCCAATGTGATTCTTTTCAGCAATTTGTAGTTTATATAAAAATATACGGTAGTACTAGAATACTACAATTAATTATAAGAACAATCATTTGATTAAATTCTGGAAATGCTAGAAATCTCAAAAAATCCTTGTCAGGTTCATGTGCCAAAACTGTGGAACTCTTTTTTTAACAAGTGATTTACCAGGCTCTTGGGGGATGACTTGGTATAACATCAATTTTAGTGGCAATGCTAAGCTGATGCAGACAAGGAGTTGTCTGGGGGCCTCTGAGCTCTGCAAAGCCTATGGGGCCATCTGGACCATCAGGCTGCTGAGGGATTGAGCTTTCCCTCCAATTGGCACAAACTCTGATGCAGCAAGTTCTCCCTTTCATGCTGCCTCCTCCTCCAGACTCATCCTCTGGAAGAAAGCGTCACAGGGGAGGGAGTTGTGAAGAAGGATGGAGGAAGCAGTAGGCAGGAGAAAGGAAAGCCGGGGAAGGTGGACTCTCTGGAACTGCACAATCTGTTCAGGCATTAATTTACTGTCCTATTATGTGACTGCCACTACCATGGGCAGGACTTTGTGTAGCAGACAAGCCCAAGTTTTAAGACAAAGAGGATGTGATCTCCCCACACCCCATCTTTTAAAGTGTTAAAAGACTACCAGACGGGACTAGACTACCAGTCTAAGGCAGTGAAGAGAGTGTTTTGGGAAAGCAGGGACCCACAGACACCAGCATGGGGTCTTTATATTATGGGGTCATAAATATAAAGGCTAGAAGGGTGGAATTTCCCTGAGGAAGAAGAAAGAAAATGAAGGCAATGATTGCATTAAAAGATGAAGCTACTAATGTCAATGGCAGAACTGCTCTGCATCTCTACCCATGCAGATCAGCCCTGGAGAGTCAGGAAAAGTAAAGACAAGACAGTATTCTTGTGGTGTCAATACACGTATGGGTTACCATATTGTGCCATTGATATCTTTTTCATTTGGGGATATATTTCTCATGCTTTGACCCAATGCTGTTGCTGAACCTCAGTTTTGACCATGCCCTTTACTCAGTTGTCACTTTGATCTTTGGGAAAAATATAGGAAAAGAAAGGCAATGGGAGTGAACAGACATGAAGAGCCAGAGGGTAAGAGTATGTCCTAGCCTTGCTCGCATGTGGGGAAGTATAAGACACAAAAATGAATCAGAGTCTTGTTCTGCTTTTCCTCCCCTACCTCAAACACTGCTAATGATCTTGCCTTGGTAAAAAAGAGACTACTTTATATTCTCTTTTAAACTGAGTTTCCTGGAAACAGATTTTGAGATGAAGAGATGCAAACAGAGTCAGTTTATTTTTTTGGAAGGAGTAAGGGGGAGTTGCTCTTACAAGAGACACCTGTAGGAAAGTGAAGGAAACAGGATGGGGCAGAGTGAAATGCTGAACTGCAGTACAGTGGCAAAGGAGGCCTCTGTCAACCCTTCAGAGACTTCAGGATTTGGACTGTTCCTTCAGAGTTGTCTCAAGTGGAGTAAATGAAACAGACTCATGCCCCTCATCAGTCATTATTTGGCTTCAGGCTACCCTCCAGAGGGCATAGCCTGAGGGGAAGTAGTTCCCCACAGCCTAGGACAATACCCATCAAGAGAGGCAGCTGTGAACTGTCAGCAGCCATATTCATAGGCCCAGGAAGGTGAGTACCTTAACCCTGAAGAGGGAATCTTCACAAAAAATCTGTCTTAGTCCATTCCTCTGCTATAACAAAATACCTGAGATCTGGTAATTTATAAACAATAGCAATTTATTTCTCACAGTTCCAAAGGATGCAAAGCCCAAGATTAAAGCTTTGGCATTTGGGTGTCTGGTGAGGGCCTTCTTGCTGTGTCTTCATATGACAAAGAGTGGAAGGGCAAAAGAAGTCTAATAGCTCACTCCCGTAAGCCTTTTTATAAGGGTATTAATTCCACTCATAAGGACAGAGCCCTCATAGTCTGATCACCTCCTACAGACCCTTCTTAATGCTATCACATTGGGTCTTAGGTTCCAACATGTAAATCTTTAGGGGACACACACTTTCAAACCATAGCAGGACCACAGTGTCCATTATGTAGTCTTACAATTAATTGTTTTATGATATAAAGATGGGAGCAACCAGAAAGAGAAAACTTCAAGGAGTTAAGAGAAAAATAAGGGACTTTAAAGCCAGGTAATAACCCTCAAGAAGAAAACTGGGACTTCATATTTAAACAAACTGTGTCTATGTCTTTCTTAAAAAAATGAAATATCTAGAACTGCACTATCTGGTACAGTAGCCACTAGCCACATGTATCTATTGAGCACTTGAAATGTGGCATATCCAAATTGAGATGTGCTATAAGTGTAAAATAGCACATCACAATAATTTTTAAAGACTTAGTAAGAAAAAAAGTGAACTATCTTATTAATAATTTTTATATTGGTAGCATGTCTATAATATTTTGACTATATTGAATTAAATGACCTATTAAATTTAATTTTACCTACTTCTTGTGACTTTTTAAAATGTAGCTATTAAAAAATTTTAAATTAGTTATGTGTATCCCACCATAGTTTTATTGGACAGAGCTTGTCCAGGATAATCTTAAAGTCTGATAAAGTTGTTATCTCAGGCCACAGACTATAGCAGAGTAGAAATGGAAAAAGCAACATAATGGACATTCTTGTTACGCAACATTCTCAGTAACACATTTCCCTGGCCTTTCTAAGTTGGTAACCTTTTGGGCTCCTCATTTGGCTATTGAGAGGCTGTATTAGCTCAAGCTGCCATGCAAAATGCCAAAGACTGGGTGGCCTGAACAACAGAAATTAATTTTCTCCTCACAGTTCTGGAGGCTGTAAGTCTGAGATCAGGGTGTCAGCATGGTCAGGTTCTGGTGAGGGCACTGTTCCTGGCCTGCAGATAGCCACCTTCCTACTATATAATCACAAGATAGAAGGATGGGGGAGCAGGAGGAGCTCTCTGGTTTCTTCTTTTGCAAGGGCACTAATCCCATCATAAGGGCCACACCTCATTACCTCATCTAAACCTAATTAACTCTCAAAGGACCCATCTCCAAATACCATCACAGTGGGAGTTAAGACTTCAGTATATGAATTTGGAGTTCATAAAAAAAATTCAGTTCAAAACAGAGACCAAGATAGCACCTAGGTCCTGCCACTAGTTTGCCCTCATTGATAGAGCGGCAGTGAACATAGTAAGTACTCAAGACTCATTATGTCACTCTTCTAGGGAACCAGAATCTCTGGGAAGTAAAAAGATTTGCTCTATTCCTATTCAAAAGAGATTCTGAGTTGCTTTAAACATTTTCCTCAGGACAAGAGAATTATATCTGCCACGGCTCAGTGTGGATAGACTATGAAACAGCTGGAGCCCAGTGAGCAAGTTTTTGGGTACAATAAAATAGTTATTCCATATGCCAGGAATATGACTACATTTAGCACTAGTTGATGACCAAGCAGAACTATGAGTCATATTTAGGGCAAAAATAAGGTGATGCAAATAAATTACTTGCATTTGTTTCTATCACCAACTGTGCTATACTTTCATATTTATTTTATTTATTGCCATCAATGTCATGCTAGCCTCCTTTCCCCAGCTCATGATTTTATTTGAACGTCATCCAGAACCACTCATTCCTCCCATTCCCTCTCCCACTGCCAATGACCAAATCCAGATTTTTGTTAACCTCAGCTAGAATGACTGCAACCAGCTTTTTCCTTGATCCTTTTCCTTCCACTTTTTTTCTTCAATCTTTGATTTAGCCTGTTAACTCCTTGTAGGTCATCTTTTCTAAAACATGCCATTTTCCTGCTCAAGAATAACTTCATACTGGTTACCAATCAAACCCAGATACAGTATAACATTCTAGTACACAAGCAAAATGTGTTAGGCTTTCTTCTTCTTTCTTGCTCTTTATCTCTTTTTGGAAAACACTTCTTACTCCTTTCCTATCTTTAAATTATATTAAATATGGATCTAACACCTCATCATTTGAATTATTTATTTATTCTAATTCAGAATCTTTTCTAAAATAATCTAGAACTTCTCTTGATTGATCCCTGACTTTTATAAACTCTACAGTGCCCATAATTTGTATACCATGTTGTTGTTGTATGCCTATATTTTTTCTAATAATTTTATACCTATAATCATTGGACTCTCAACCAATTTGTTAACTCTCCCAGGTCAGAGATTACATTTTATATCTCAAATCAGAAAAGAAAATTAATATTTGTTGAATGCCTCCTCTGTGCCAGTAACTGTAACATGTTCAACATTTGTTATTCAGAATTCTCTGAGTCCACTTTTGTGTGTGTGTGCATGCTCTCCCTTCATCATTTCCACATTGCCCTGCCAGATAGCCCTGACTACTTATGCCAAATAACACCAACCCAAGTAAGTAGCAAGTTTACTAGTGTTTTAGGACAATGATGCTGGAATTTCCACTAGTTATTTCTTCTACTTGGGTTCCAGACTCCAGCCTGTTCCAGGACTTTGTCTTTCTTCAACATTTTCTTGCTTCCTTTCTATCTCCTTCTAAATGATCCTGTTTTGTGCAAAACAGGTAAGCTATTTCTTTGATTCATTCACAGCAGAGTCACAACAAGGTCTCATCTTAAAAAATAAATTCGCCTGTTAGGGAGTTTCTAAAGCAAAGACAGTTTCTCTTTCTGTCTCTCTCTTTCTCTCCCTAAAACAAAGGCAGTTTAGTTTTTTGCAAGCTATAATTTTTTTTATTTACTATGCAAACATTTTCTCATTTAATCCTCCCAACAATCCATTTCACGGCAGCTAGTGATACACATTTAATGCTTATTATGCACCAGGCACTATTCTAAGTGCATTATTCATATTATTTCATTTAACCTGCACTATAAACACAAGACACAGGTATTGTTATTATTCACATTTTACAGGCTTGGAGTGAAGATAAGCACTTTGTCTAAGAGTAAGCGAAAGAGCTGGAATAAAAACCTAGGCAGTCTGATTCCAGAGCCCAAACCCTCGATGTTGCTGTCCCGGCCCACAGAGAAGGAAGCAGACATAAGAGATTAAGTGATCTTCTGTGGTCACTCAGATGGTGACCAATGTTACTGAAGTCCTTGCTCTGTCTGCCGGGGTCTCATGTTCCATTCTTTGCTTTGTTAGGGAAAGCATTATTGTCCTTCCCTTGTCGCCCTCACTCCATTCTTTGCTTTGTTAGGGAAAGCATTATTGTCCTTCCCTTGTCGCCCTCACTTGGCTTCCCCAACAGGTACTTAATGTAACTTAATTGTGTATATTAAATTCACGGAGATCTGAAGGGGAGGTCAGCACTTTTATAAGACTTACCCTCAATTTCTCCTTTTGTTTGATTTCCTCATATCCTATCTATCAACAAATTTGCCACCAGTATGCCTCTTTTCTAGTCCATTCCATCACGATCACCCTATTCCACACAATAGACTTGCCTAGTACCATCTAACTGCTCTCTCGGCTTCTATTTTGTCCCTTTCAACCAATTTGTCAGAGTAGCTGGAGTGCATATCAGTTCTTGTCACTCTCTGGATGAAAATCTCCACTGGCTTCTGATTATCCTCAGACTGAAATCCAGCTCTAGACAGTGGCCAACGAGGCCCTGTGTGAGCTGGCTCTGCCCTTTTTTCCAACCTCATTTTAGGTCATTCTCGTTACTCATCACTCTTCAACCACCCTGGCCTTTTTGCAGTTCCTTGAACATTCCAGGTTTTCTTCACGTGGGACTCAGCCTATGCAGTTGTTTTTGTCTGGGAAGCCTCTTCCCTCCACCCTTTAAGGTGGTCCTTTTCTTGTTTTCCTCTTCTTGTTTTCCAAGTCACCCTCTAAAATGTCACCTCCATTCCGGGTCCTCCCTTAACCTTTATATTCGTTACATGCCATCTCTGTTTCTTATGTAATAGATGGATAAATAAATGGTGAGTAGATCCACTGGAGAATGGGTATATAAAACAGATGATATTGAACAGATAAATAAGTACAATGACTACTAGATCCATTGGAGACATAAAGCAAAAGTACATACAATGACTAGAAAACAAGTTTAAGGTAATATGTAAAAAATGTTTGTCAGTGTGTACAGATTAAAAGCATGATGTATGAGGGAAGCTAAAATAAAAGAGAGAAGATTAACATGGGGCTTACTCAGAGATGATTTATTGGAGGTTGGGAGACTTTGTTGTGAAATACTGCATGGTTTTGGACTGGAGGAAATTTTTATGCTAGAGGGAAACTGTAAGAAACCTAACTTCATAGGATCAGAGAGGTTATGCTGGAAGGTAATAATAATAACAATGTGGGGTCAATTTTTGATGGACACAAAAAGTGACATGTTCATATAGCAATTGTAAATTTATGTTAGTAATTGATTATTATTATTATTTTTTTTTTTTGATGGAGTCTCTCCCTGTCACCAGGTTGGAGTGCAGTGGCACGATCTCAGCTCACTGCAACCTCCATCTCCCAGGTTCAAGTGATTCTCCTGCCTCAGCTTCCCGAGTAGCTGGGACTACAGGTATGCACCACCATGCCCAGCTAATTTTTGTGTTTTTAGTAGAGACGGGGGTTTCACCATGTTGGCCAGGATGGTCTCGGTCTCTTGACCTCGTGATCTGCCTGCCTCAGCCTCCCAAAGTGCTGGGATTACAGGCGTGAGCCACCACGTCCGGCCTGGTGATTGATTTTTTTTAAAGTGTGGTAGAAATTTCACAGTCTAATACTGTCATTGTTGCTCAAAAGATTTTTGAATATTTCCTATGAAATGGCCCAGAGAGTATGATACGCATTTTTTTCTTCAACTTTTTTTTCTCATTTATTTCCTCCAGCAAATTTCTGCTCTTTTGCATTAATGTCATTTTTGAAAATGGACAAAAGTTATGTAGAGCCAAACCCAGTGAATGAAATGGTGATATGCTATTACTAATATCTAGGGTCAAATGTAATACCTCACTCTAATTATATTAATATCTTTATCTATATCTAGCTAGTTTTCCATCTATCTACCTTTGTATCTAGCTATCTATTCAATATGTTAATCTATTTAATATGTCAATAGTATGCTCAGAAGGGTTTACAACTGAAGACATTCCAAGACTTAGTGAGGAAGTTCAGCATAACTGGAATTTGAATATACTTCCCAAGAGGGAAAAAATTTCATTTACAAATATGGGTTCTGGTGCTTTCTTAAAAAATAAAAATTAAAAAAAAACTCTTCCTGCTTTTTTTAAGCTCCATTTTTTACTTAGCTCATAAGATTCTAAACACTTGTATTGCATGCAAATAGGCAGATTTTATAAAAAGAAAAGTGTCATTTTAAAGAATTGGCTACTTTGGTCAAGTCAGAGCTCCCTAAGGGATTTCTGTCCTCAAAGTCACAATACAGTGATTCTTCACAAGAGACGCAATGCTTGCTTTGGGATTCTAAAGGGAACATTAATATGTCTCGTAAAAATAAGGAATTCTTAAATGAATAATTTGTGTACAACACTATAGATAGTGCCTAGCACATATGGTATATTTAGTAAAAATTGGTTCCTTTTCCACGAATCATGGTTTGAGAATTCAATATCCTCTACAGTTTTATTTTACCTCTATCAGTGGTAACCTGCATGTTTTGAACAGGAGCAGGTACAGAAGTTCGGTAACAGGGGGCCAGGGGAGGGAGAGCGTCCAGATAAGTGGCTAATACATGCTGGGCTTAATACCTAGGTGATGGGTTGACAGGTGCAGCAGACCACCATGGCACACGTTTACCTGTGTAACAAACCTGCACATCCTGTACATGTATCCTGGAACTTTAAAAAAAAGTTAAATACAATTTTTAAAAAAACAAGAAGTTCAGTAATATTGTCTTTTATAGAAGATAGAAATTTTTGTTTCCGTTACTAGTATTGCAAAAGGGGTGTTTGGATTGAGAAAATTAAACTATCTTGTTATAAAATCCATTCTGTGATGTTTCTAAATTATTTGGTTAGAGAATTGGTCAGATGTGCTTGAGTCATTTCCTGTGTGAAACTGAATGCTCATACATAAGAGCAATTGGCTCTTTGGAAATTATAACTTCTTATGAAGTAATTCTCATATTTCGTTAGTTGTGATTGAATCAGTCTGAGTCCAGTCTGAAGGGAGAAACCACATAGTAATAGGAACAGATAAAGTTTGATATAAATAATTATGAACTATATCAGTATTGAAGTAACAGAGGATTACCTAATAAGAAGTAAAAATAATTATAAAGGACATAGAAATAGCAGATGTATGAAGCAGCTACCACCATTAGACCTGAGAGAGAGCATGCAAGGCTGAGATCAAGGCGTTACTGGAGAAGGCAGTTATGAGTGTGGGTCACTGAATGGTGGAGAAGTTGCTGTGGTGCCAATGGAACTTGCTGGAAATATTCCCCCTAGGGTGCTAGGGAAAGCTGTTCATAAGAGGTGTCACTTGAGGCACTCAACACAAAACTGCCCGAGGAGGTGCCAGCAGAGTTGCTGGCCACTGAACACTGCTGGCTGCAGTGCACTGTAAGACCTTGTTGCTGGAGAAAGCCACATAGACTACAGGAACTGGATGCTAGAGAAGCCACCCACACTGCAGGAGCTGGCTAAGCAAGCACACAAGAAGCAGGAAGCAAAACCCAACCCTTTTTTCCTGCAATGTCTCTCCAGTCCCTCCCACTTGCAAAGCCTAATATCTTGCCAGGAGGCAAAGAAAAAATATTTAAAGGGCCCAGATGCATTTTCAGAGACCTGACAAAAAAGTTGAATTTGGAGATAAAAGTCAACAAATTGATAACTGGCACTGTTGTTTTCTGATATTGTAGGGACTAAAAATATTAATATGAATATTCACAGAAATTCCCCCTCCCCCTATTCCCATTTCTAAGATATGAAAACCATTTGTGGTTCAGGCATCTATCAAGTCTGGGATACTGAACAGAGTGAGGCAAAGAAATAAACATAGTAAAACCATATTGATTTACATTATGAAGGAAGCAATCAGGGAGACCTTGGGAGAAAGGGCCAGGGAGATAAAGAGCTACACATGATGATTTTAGGAACATAATTTTAAGGAGAAGTACACTAAGAAGTAGTGTTCATGCTATACTAAATGGTTCTTTGGGAAATACAGAGTTAAAATAATTTTTTAAAATATTGTATAATATATAACTTTTCTTTGGAACTTTTTCATTTGCATGTCAGGAATAAACCTTTAAGTTGGTTTTATATTAATTTAGACACTGTTGTTGAGTTTCTTCTAAATACAACTCCATGCTGAGAGAAACCACAAAGAGGCCCAGCTTCAACTGGGTTACACTGATCACAACATTTTAAAGCATTGCAGATCTACTTGAAGGTGAGATTGGAAAGTGCTGAGCCCTATTTATTAATTCATAACTTTTAAATCCAAGTTAAAGCTCAGATGGTAGATGAGGCTATGGGAAGAAGACTACTTTTGGAAAGTAACACTTATGTGTATATATTGATGATATGTATCTTTTTGTTATGTCCATAGAAGATCTGGACATTAAATTGTCCCCCAGCTACACTGAATAGCATATTCATAGCAACGATGTTTCATTACAGATACTACTTACCTTTTTGGGATGAGTCTTTTGAGCCAATCATTGATGAAAGGGAGAGGGCTCCAATCTTGTTTATATCCTACTTAAATGTTAAACATAGATCTAAAATTCACTATTAGTATGCTATACCGTTATCCTATCCACACAGTAGACTTGCCTAGTGTCATCTAACTGCTCTTTTTGCTTCTATTTTGTACTACTGCAACTTGTGTAGACTGTTTTTGAGGTGTCAACAAATATCAGGTTTTTTCATCTATGTTTTTCATAGTAGTAGCTGAGGCTACTACAATTGCTGGTATTCTTCGGACAACTCCTGCTCCTATATTCTATACATTAATTCCTATGAGGTGACAACACCTAAACATGCTCCATGAAATATCCAAATTTTCATTAGAGTCCCTCAAGGTTGATATTATTATAGTTCCCTATGGTCTCAGAGAGATTAAGTGGCTTGCCCAAGTCACAAAGCCAGTGAGGATCCAAACCCAAGTTTGTCTCACTCTATGCTGTCCCTATAGAAAGGCTGTCCCTATAAAATATATAAAATCATCTATCTAGTAAGACTAAGGAGAAATGCACAAACTGAAGAATGCAGAAGAAGTTTCAAATAAACTTCATAAGTCTTATAAGGAAAAAACTAATTTTCTTATTTCTTTATTGTTATGACTCACATAATTGTTAGCCAGATTTTGGGAGTGAGAGTTTTATCACGCTCAGGAGGAGGGAGAGATACCTTCCATACATTTCTCTCCATTCCAGTTTAGAAAATGTGAACGGGCTAGATTCTGGGAAGTGACATTTGGGTTTTGTGTTTGAAGACCATAAAGGGTATCTGCTGAAGAGTTGGCAAAGAACAACTTCTAACCATGTGCAGAGGCACTCATTTGAGAAAGGATAAGGGAGACCAGAAAAGACTATAGCAGGAGCATTTGGTAGAATGTATCAATAATACCCAATAAGCAATTTATTTTGGAGTTGGACAATGCTAATATTTTATCACTCTCTATTATTCTTCCCCACTGGCACATATGTGTGTTTGAGTCTCTTAAATCTTAAAAGCAACAATGATAAGAGAAACTCCAACCCTCTTTGGCTTTATGGTTAACTGAATTGAAAACACCAGAATTCTTTTCTCTAAGGCATAACACTCTGCTGTAGGGACTATTAGACTGCAGAGAGGAATCTATAGCATTATGCACTTTCACAATTACTTGTGACATGCACTAATTAATCATCCTTTGGAAAATCGTATCTTATTTACGTTTGTGTTGCCATAATCAATGCCTTACATTCAAGATATTTACATAAACTCTAAGTTGCTGTATTTTAATTTCATGTGGTCTGAAATGATATCAAACTTTTAGGATTATGCTTTATATTTCTTATCAACCAGGTCTGTCAATAATCTGTTGGTTTGAAAATACTTGTTCTATAATTTCCTGGCACTTGGGGGCCTTTCGAAACTGCCCTAAGACACGTGACTCCAGACAGGGTACCTGTTCTGTGAGATCTTTACGATGCCTTTTAACATACATGAGCTACATTTCAATATGTATTGTACTGGGCAGGTATTTAGCCATGGTTGATATTACTACAAGTAATATCAAGGTCTTAATGAATGGACAAGGTATGAAACTGAAAGCAGGAAGTGAGCCGAAAGCATGGAACTATGAGGATGCTATAGTTGTAAGGGTCCTTTGATATTATCTAATCCAATCTCTCATTTTCCGGGGGAGAGAACACTGTGAACTAAGGTTGTTCAAAGTTACCCACCGGTTGAAGGTCTTTTTTCTTTTTTTTTTTTTTTTTTTGTGAGGCAGAGTCTCCCTCTTTCGCCCAGGCTGGAGTGCGGTGGCACGATCTTGGCTCACCACCATCTCCGCCTCCTAGGTTCAAGCGATTCCCCTGCCTCAGCCTCCTGATCAGCTGGGTTTACAGGTGCCTGCTACCACTAATTTTTGTATTTTAGTAGAGATGGCTTTTCACCATGTTGGCCAGCTGATGTTGAACTCCCGACCTCAAGTGATCCATTGTCTCGGCCTCCCCAAGTATTGGGATTTTAGGCATGAGCCACTGGACCTGGCCGAAGGTCTTATGGAGACTAAAACTCAGGCATTCTCACAGGCTGATGTCTAACATATTCTGTAAGTGACCCTAAAATATCACGAGTATTGAACTGTTCAGTGACAATCAGCTGAAATGCTACAATAATCATCGGTATTTTTTGAATGAAACATATGCACCATAGTTCAAGTTTTCAGGTACCATCACATATTAAATTTCACACTATTTGAAACATGTATTTTAAAACTTTAAAGTAGAAATAACACTTTTTTAATTGAAAAAAGTTACTGAAAAACATAGATGAAAAAACCTGATATTTGTTGACACCTCAAAAACAGTCTACATATGTTACAGTAGTACATTTAGCTATTTTATGCATTTGGTTTCTTGCATAGTTTCCAAAACATTCTAGAAGACAGCAATACTTTAAATGGAGTCAGCTGGAGTTTTAAAAAGTATTTTAAGAAAACTATCAATTATGTGTGTCTTCTTTTGTCCTCCTGTATACCCAAGACATCTCATTGGTTAATATTGATCTCTGCTTAGGCATTATCAAGGAAAGATTCAAAACTACTGTAATATCAACTCAATTAATCCATCAAAGCTTCAGAGGAATGTTCTTTTCACACCCTCCAACATTTTGTTTCTCCTTAGTCACAGGAGGTAACTGTTCCCTTGGAGCAAGCCATCTGTGAGACTTGTTAAGTTTTGGTTAAAATGGTCAATTGTGGCTTCTGTCTGAATCATGCAGCTCTTCCTTATCAAAAGAGGCTGCTTTTCTACTGGGAGAATTGTCCGCAGTGTTCTGGGAGGGGCAGAGGCAGACATTTTTCTCTTTACTCTCTAATAACACTCAGCATCTGCTCCCTGCTAACTCCAGTGTGAATCCTAGAGTGGGAGGTGAATGGCTGTCCAGGGACACGAGTAATCTTGTTGGCATTAATGATCAGCCTGGATTTAGCCACTACTCTGTTGTTAGGTAGTTCTGCAGCATAGTGCTATGTTCGTGGAAGGGAAGGTCTAGGAAGGAAGCCTTAAGCTACTTGATGCTGCTTCTTAACCGGTCTTTGATGGTATTTCATAGTTTTTAAAGTGCTTTCCTATGATATCATTTAGTTGCAAAAACTGGGCAAGTGATGTAGGAGGCAAAGCTCTAAGATTGTCCCCACAATTCCCACCGGCTGGGGTGATTCCCTGAATAATCCCCTTGCAGTGAGTGTGAGCAGAACCTACGGATATGATGAGACAGTCACTTCAATGTTTACAGTTAACCTATCTAAGACTCCATCTGAGCAGACTTGAAAGAGAGATTCTTCTTCTGACCCTGAAAAAGCAAGTATCTGTGCTGGGAAAGAGCCTTGAGCATGCTGTGTGGTAGGGGCATTGCTGGAGCTGAGAGCGATCCCCAATGGACAGACAGCAAAACAGCCATCCTAATCAGACAGCTGCAAGGAAACAAACTGCCAAAACTCTGAATGAACTTGGAAGTGGATTCTTTCCCCAGTGCCTCCAGATGAGAACACAGTCTGGCTGACACCTCAGTTTCAATTTTGTGAGACCCTGAGCAAAGAACCCTGCCCTTCTGACCAACAGGATATGTGTTATAATTAATGAGTGTTGTTTTAAGCCACTACATTTGTGGCAACCGGTTATAAAGCATACAAAATTAATAAAAAGCAAAACCAGGGAATGTTATGACTATTTCATCGATAAGGAGACTGGTTCCGAAAGATGAACTGATTTTCCTAATTGTATTCTGAAAATTAGTGGCAGACCTGAGACTGATACCTTGAATTCTCATTTGTACTTCAGCATTCTTTCCACAGGACTGTAATACTCTACACTAATGAGAATTATTGGTAGATTTTCCTTACCCCTGCCCACCAACAAGATGGATAATGCATAATATATTGTGTTCTTAAAAAGAGTTCAATGCAGAGTAAAACAATCATTTTATTGATTCTTATGCCAGTTCTGTAGCATAATGAATACATTAATCATAATCATATTAAATGTTTAACTGATAGTATTGTAAAAGAATCTTGAGTCAAGTGTTAATCCTCATCACTAAATAAACAGCATTCCGAATAGTCAAGATTGGGAAATGTGATAGGTAATTCAACCCACTTTTTGTATTGTTTCTTTGTTGAATTATTTTTGAAAACTACTACAAAATTCCTTATTTTGAGACAAGGCAAATCTAAGCCTTTGTGCACCATCATTGTTCCCCAAGCCTGGAAAACAAAAGAGAGAGCAAGAGGAAAATTAAATGCACATGCAATTAAACATTTCTTCTGGCTAAAGTAAAATCAGGCCCACAGCAATTTACTCACCTGGCCACATTTGCAGATGATTTCACCATTTGTTTGATAGTCTGCACACTTCTTTTGCAGGGCTTTGTTTTCTCTTACAATGTAAAGTTCCCTATAAGTATCAAAGGGAAAGAATCAGCACAGAGAACTGACAAAATACCAACGTGTAGTTCATGGGTTTTTGGACCTGGAGCTCAACCACATGCCTGTAGTATTCTACATGGCATTCCTTCCTTCCCTCCTGCTTGCCAGGCTTGTTATGGCAACTAAGGCAATGCTTCTCTTCTACACATACCTCTCAACCGGCATGTTGCCTTTTGTAACTTCTTTCAAGTCTGTTGGTTATATTAACTTGAGTTTAGTTGTTCAAAAATTTGAGAACAAATGATGAGCATACAAAAATACATGCCTTGGATCAAAATGGCTTTGGTTCTTACACTTCTCTTTTCCTGCACCAGTGCAGTTTATTTAAAACATAGACATTTAAAATAGGAATATAATTGAGAGGCTAAAGGAGAGGAAGTTGTAAAATAAATGAATCTCATTTGCACTATTTTGAAAGAACATTTACAATGCAACCTGCTTCACCCCTTGTGGAAAAATTTAAAGATGGGTCTTTCTGGACTCACTTGAATTCTGGGGTCATATTGACATGATGCATTTTCTCAATTACATGGATATCTTCCCCAGAACAGGCTAGCACGCTGCAGTTTTTGCAAAGGAAAGTTATTAGTGATGGGTTATTCTTGTAATGCTTGGCAATACTTCTCTTGGTTTTCATTTTCTTTTCCATTATACTTTGCATCTGTAATTCCAAAATCTGGACAGAGAAAGGAATAGTTAGTGGTTTCAGGTTTGTTTTCTTTTCTCAGTTTCATAGAAGTAAGTCTCCTGAAATTTGGAGGTCTTAGTTGTGAAAATATACAGTTAGCTCATGGTCTAGGAAATAAAAATAATGAGGTAATAACCCTCCCCCCAAAGAACTTGGTATATAATCATCTCCTGTAACCATGAAAATATGCAATCTTTAGGTGTTCAAAAAGTAGCCCATTCCATTTCAGAAAAGTTATATTGTGAGAAAGTCCTTAGCAATATTCAACAAAAATTCTCTGTCTAGCCTACCCATTTGTTTTTTTTATTTATTTATTTATTTATTTATTTATTTATTTAGATGGAGCCTTGCTCTGCTGCCCAGGCTGGAGTGTGGTGGTACTATCTCGGGTCACTGCAACCTCCATCTCCTGGGTTCAAGCGATTCTTCTGCCTTAGCCTCCCTAGTAGCTTGGATTCCAGGCACCTGCCACCATGCTCAGCTAATTTTTGTATTTTTAGTAGAGATGGAGTTTTGCCATGTTGCCCAGGCTGGTCTCAAACTCTTGATCTCAGTGATCCACCTGCCTCAGCCTCCCAAAGTGCTGGGATTACAGGCGTGAGCCACTGTGCCAGCCTATCCATTTGCTTTAATTCTGCTCCATAAAATAGGTCTAAACTTCCTCCCACATGGAATCTCTTTACTAAACACTGTTATTACATTACCAACGTCTTCTCTAATCTATGCTAAGCACCTAAATTCCTTTAATCTTTTTTCATGCTTTATAATTTTCAGACCCTTCACCATCTTAATCAGTCTACTGTTTACACAGTTGTGGCAGAAACTGCTAGTTTTGCCCTCAGTGTCCATTTTCCCTAACAGAGTCATAATTTTATTCTGGGTGGAAATATGCTAGCTAAATGACTACATTTCCAAACCAGCAGTCAATGACATGTAAAAAGCTGTTGAGTGGAATTTTCAGAAAATCTTCTCAAAAAGTAGATAGCTGGCATGTGTACCTTTCGCTCTTTCCATTTTCTTCTTACTTCCTGCCTAGAATGAGGATGTGGCAGCTGAAATTCTAAAAGCCATCTTCGACCATGAGAATGAAAGCCCAATGCTATAATGGCATAAAAGAGAGAGAAAAGGCCTGGATTCCTCATAACTTCATGGAGCCAATACTGCCTAGATTCCTTATGTGAGAGAATATGCCCATAAACATCTTTATTCTAGGCTCTGTGACTAGCAGCAGCACTTATTTTATAACAGAAATAATCTAGTTTATGTAACATATGAAAGTTGACATAGGGACTGACCAGTGTTTATACCAACACAACTTCATGGTAGAAAAATCTGGTTCTTGAATAATTTATCTCCAAACTGACCTCTCATAGATGAAATATTTATATTAAATTATGGAGGAAGTAATTGTTTTCTTTAAGACCGAGGGGAAATTTTCAGTAGAAGTAAGTCATCAGTGCAGATGAACAAAGCCCATCTCTTTGGCTCCTAACTCTACATTTTAGATCTCCCTTCAAGGCAGCCACATATAGCATAGAAAAGAGAATAAAACCTTGCAAGCAAGCTCGGAGGCTATATAATAGGTTAATCAGACAAGTACCAGGATGAATTTCCTATGTAAATTATACCAAAATACATTGAAATATTTTTCCCTAAAAGTTAAAATAGGTTACTTTTATAAGACATTTACAGTTCAGTGAGCTGATAAGGTAATTATAGGATCACATACATGTGAGAATTAAGAAATGTGTATGAATGAGTCAGAAAAAAAATAAAGCCAAGGTAAGTGTATGGATTTGTAATCACGACATCAGAAGCTAAAAGACTAACTCTAAAATAGCAAAGGAATTTGAAGTAACTAGAGGGGCAAACAAACAAACAAACAAAAGAACTCATAATAAATATACAAGAGGCACAGCTACAATCAGCCTAAGTCCAAATAGAGTGTAATAATGTAGCAAAAGTTGAATCAATGCTAGAGAAAAACATTTATGATGATCAACTTGCTCCTAAAAGTCTGATTTAATCTTAAGAAGCTCTGTTATGTATAAACTGTGTTTATAACATGGAAAAAAGATTTCATCTTATCTGTCAATTCTCATTATTCATTAGTGGTTGCCTGCAGATTGTGTTGAGAAGGATGCTCAAATTAGAAGAAAGTAAACATCTTCCCAGTAGCAATGTTTTCTACAGGCTTTGAACAGGTTACTAGTGGCGTGTACCCCTCCTTCCCCATTGCCACTCCTATTTTCAGTTCATCTACCCGAAGTCGTTTTAGGAGGGCAGATTTCTTGGCCAAAGGAAACCTAAAAATATAGTCCATTCTGGGGCCTCCAAAGGGACAGTGCCTTATTCTAAAGAATGTCTGGAAGAGTTTGACCCTTAAACTCCAGAGATTGTCCTAGTGTTGACCTCCAAAACATCAGTCTTTGTAAACATCTACTTGATTAATTCTCTTAGAATATTAACTGGGAGGCAGTAACTTTCCAGTGGCATAATTTGGTGACAAAAGTTTGATTTGATACTCTAAAATGTTTGCTTTGGCTTGTATTTAAAGCAGTTTTAAAATAAAGGTTTGTGCAGAAACCTGGTCAGGAAACCTTGGAGTTGGTAACAGCAATGCACACCAATTTGAAAGCATTCCTTTAGTGAAACTCTATTTAAGGTAGAGCCAATTCCAATGTTAAGAAACTAACATTCACACCCATATGCAAGGGTGTGAATTTTCTTCTAAATGGATTGTTTGCTATTATAGTAGTTACAGTCTTTAATTCAGTGGTATGGGGGATTTCCTGAAATACTATAGAAATACATTCTTTCTTCACTGCATTCCTTTGCACAACTCAAATGACTGTGCGTTAGTAAATTGAGATGTAGCTAGATGACATATTCTGTATTTTCTCATCATTCAGATGCAGCTTCAGTGTCACTCCTAAGAGACCTTCCTCAACCACCCAGTTGAAAGTATCCATCTAGTCTATGTAGCCATAAAAAAGGATGAATTCATGTCCTTTGTAGGGAAATGGATGAAACTGAAAACCATCATTCTGAACAAACTATCACAAGGACAGAAAATCAAACACTGCATGTTCTCACTCATAGGTGGGAATTGAACAATGAGAACACTTGAACACAGGTTGGGGAACATCACACACCAGGGCTTGTCGTGGGGTTGGAGGAGTGGGGAGGGATAGCATTAAGAGAAATACCTAATGTAAATGACGAGTTAATGGGTGCAGCACCCTGACATGGCACATGCATACATATGTAACAAACCTGCACGTTGTGCACATGTACCCTAGAACATAAAACATAATAAAAAAAAGAATTTCAAAAACTACAAAAAAAAAGAAAGTATCCATCTAGTCAGTTGTTTCATATCATCCTATTCTAATTCTCTTTACTTATCTTGATATGTTGTATTTCTTGTTTTTTAATGTTTGTTTACTGTTTCTGTCCTCCAAATCTCACCAGGCTCACACTAGAAATATAAACTTCATGCAGCAGGAGTCTTATGTGTTTTGTTTGCCTGTGTTGGCTATTCCTGTAATGTTACCTGGCACACAGTAAGCATTTCATCTACATTTCTGAAATTAAAAAACGGTGCCTTTACAAACAAATTGGGTCAAACCAAAATCACCATGTTGGATTGAATCAGTGAGTTGCAGCAATCTTTCTGGAACAAGGCAGTATAAATTTATATTATCAAAATTTATGGTTGATTTTACTGGAAGGAGCAATGGCTCCCCGATAATTTTCTGCCCACTATGGATCTCGATTCTCTGCATGTGAATTAGGATTAAGCACAGTTCACTAAACAGAAACTTATAATTCAGCACAATTTTTGTCTGGAGAATGAGTCACAGAGATATCAATGGCAACCACATGCCACCATTTTTAAATGAAAGTCAAATTCAGAGGTAGCCAACAATACCTTATGAGAATACTCCTCTGGTTTCATATTTTGAACACAGTGTATAGCTTTATACATCATCTTCTCTCGGAAATCATTAACTGTCTCACGTTCGATAACTCCTGAACCGCTGTGAGCAACCAGGACGTAGGTGCTCTCATCAGCTCTGGCTCGACCACGGGCCTGAAAACACAAATAAATCAAGTAAATGAATTTGTATCACAGCATACTGTGATACAAATCCTCCTGTTTTTTTCTGGGAATGATATTCATTGCTCAGAATGAAATGATATTGGGTTGTTCAGCATGCCAGCCTTTAAATGGGCAAAGTTAGTTATTAATCCATTCCTTGTAAGTCAGCTCTTTGAAACTTAAAATAGGCTTTAATACAGAAACAGTGTTCTAGAGTGATGATGATTAGGCCTCAATGACATAATATCATCCTGTCCAGCCTTTTTGCTCTCAGAAATTCTCTCTCCAACTATGAGAACCATGATCAATGACATGGACTGAGGAGTCATCTTTCTTGGTAGGAAGCTGGGAGGAATGAATGGAGAGAAGTGTCATCTCTGACCTTGACACCGGGGCTGGTGAGAAGGCAGGTCAGTTTCTGGCATCCTACATTACATTCTTAGCACATTTTCCCATGGGAATATGTTTAACATGTTGATAACTTTCTACAAGCCTCTTTAAGAAAGTGATATTCAGGTATATTTTGACTAATAGAAACTTCTGTGGCCTGGCCCAGGAGCCTATCAACTATAAAATTATCCTCAAGGAAAAATGTATTCTAAGTTTTATTACTAAGTTTATCACTGACTTACAAATAAATCCCTGAAATAAAATTATTTGCTAATTTGATGGCAGTCTGGTTATCTTAGTCTTCTATGACTTGCCTTTTATTCAAGGATGCAATTTAAATTATTTTAAAAACGCTTCAGTTAATTTTATAGGAAGAATAGTATATTAATCAGCATAAACCTATGCCTACTCAACAGAAGGTTACAATAATTCCATTAACACAGGTGGGTAAGAGATAACGTGAAATCTGAATGAAAACAGAACATCTCACTCTTTTATTTATTTTTGCATTTATAAGTCTGCCCCCAACCAACATTTTATCATGAAAACTTCTAAACATACAGGAAATTAGAAAGGATAAGGGAGTAAAATGCAGAAACAGCAAGGCTTCCTCAGGTTTGAGCATGTTACTTCATCAGACAATTGTGGGACAGCGTACTTTAGATTCCTTGTCCAGTCGGGGGCTCACAGACATCCTAGGAATGAGGAGGCTGCTTTTGACTCTTACAAATGGGGCTGGTGTCATGGTCCTGGAAAGCCTTAGGGTACAGAAGTAGCCAAAGAGGAGTTGTTGTTTAAACATACAACAGGTATCTGGTTATCATATGAATTTACAGCAATATGAAAGGCAATAGTGCACAGCATTTTTAAAATGCTCTTTTAACAGGAAAAGGGCTTTGTTTTAAAAACTAAAAAGATGTTTTGTGCTGTTTAACTAAAAGAAAGCAATTAAAATAGGAACACACAAATAAAAATTAACATAATAAGTAAAGATATTTGAATGTACCTGGACCATGGCTATTTCATTGGTGACAAGACCATAACGGATAACAATGTTACATTCTTTAATATCCAGACCTTCTTCTGCCACTGTGGTAGCGATAAGCAGATTTATTTTTCCAGTGCGAAATTTACTAATGACTTCTTTTTGTTCATTCTGTAGAAACATTTTAATAAATTAAATTTTGTGATGCTAAACACATTAAAATCTTCTAATTAGAGGAAGAAATAATAAATTGCAACTGGTCAGTGTAAATCAAAGGATTAGATCATACATGGATTTGTTGCCATCTGTTTTTGGCATTGAACAAAGACATAATGGTGAGACAACATTTGATTTCCAATCTGGGATTACCACACAATAACAAAAATATTTCCATCATCCAGTCTGGAGGTGGGAAGACCATATTTTATGCCAAGGAAATAAACTGATGGGTGACTCCAGAGGAAGAAAGGAGGAGCTGTCGGTTGAGAAGATAATATGACAATCAGAAAATAAAATGGGCTTTTCCCCCACTACATTAACTTCAGAATCTTTAATATTTAGAGGATAAGATGCAGAGATTCTTTGATATATTGTTTTCAGTTACAGACAAAATGCACACTGTATATGCATTTGCTCACTTTAAGAACCATTTGAGTGAGAAGCTATGGAATATTCCTAAAAGGACACAAGAGAAACTGAAAACATTGGCTGCATCTAGGGAGGGGAGCTGGAAGACCAGAGGTCAGTGGTATGCCTTGTGCCTTATTAATTTTGAATGAGGTAAAGATATTCTTGATTCAAACGGATAATATAAATAAAAATAAAAGAAGAGGTTATACAACTGTAATTAAAACTATTTTCAAATGAAAAAAGTCTGAATTTTGAAAGTCAATATAAATAAATTAAAATATGCCCTCTTATCCTTACATGGGAGAAATGAGTGAGCACAAACCTAGCTTGATATGGACGATGTGGTTTTATTTTCATAACCACTCTCATCAAAGCTTTTGGTCCAGTTGGCATTTGATGCACATCCACACTGTGTTTTGCCCCCATACATTAAACAAAAATAAAGCTGCCAGACCAAAACTATGTTCTTCCATCCCCTTCCCTTTCTTCTCAGAGGAGCGTGAGTCCTTATTTGACTCCTAACTGTTGGAGGACCCTGTAGAAAGGCCTCTTTTGAGTCTTCTCCGAAAATTTCTCCCTCCTGCCCTCACATCTCCCGATAAAAACTTACATGTCCTTAGGTTTTAGTAGAAGATGCCTGTGTCTTAATTTGAAGGAGTAACTTTAATAACAAAAATTCCAGACAGTGTCAGATCTTCAGGTCACATCACGTAGATGCCTAACACCATTGCTAAGGAGTTTGTCCACCCCAGTTTACAAGGTGAGGATGCAAGGAGTGGGGAAGGAAGGGAATATGTTCTGAATTTTGGCACATAGCCCCTAGGTTTGAAATGAGTAAGGAGCAGAAAGTAGCTTGAACATAGGCTTTTCATTTGCACTCTACGTCTTTTTAAAGAGAAGCTTAGCTGTCTTACAATGAAAGTCATAAGGCTAAAGCTAATATAAAATAAATTTAAAAACAGAACTCATAAGAATCAACACAGACGCTGTGAGACTGAACTTGAATTTTGCCTGCTAGCTTTCTGGAAGCTAAGACAAAAAGAAAAACATACTAAGCAAACTACGTCTCATCAAAAAGAAGGAAGCAAACTTGTTACCTAAGGAAAATAGTACTTTCTCTGGCATTAATTTTATTGGCAGTGCCTACAGGAGTACACGTAGAGGGTATATAAAGAGTTATAGTAACCATTTCAAGAATTTTTTCCCAGCAAACACTGAAACAGAATTAATTTGCTCCATTGGCTTGAATAGTGATAACTATAATAGAAAGGAAGTATTCATTTGTCCAGAAAGACTCAGGTCAATATGACCTTATCCCTCAGAAGAATATTTTACTCTAACAAGACATCATTGCTTTATGCATGCTTGTTATGTCTACAAGTGCCTTTTTTTCTTACCCAAGTGTTTTTTACTATGCTCACAGTAAGCAGCATGTAAACAAAATAAAACAAAACACCTTAAAAAGGAACAGAAAACCTACTTATCAGAATCCCAAATCTCTAATGTATCAAATTCTTTAATTTTTCCAAGTTTCCCTATAGGTCTCATTCTATGTAAACGTATTTTGCATAGTTCTAGTTATAATGCACACATTTTTGTGGGAGTTTGAATTTTCCACTTGATACAACATGGCAATCATTTCTGAACTTTGTTATTAAGTTTACCTGTCACTCATTTTTGCAAGGGAAACTTAGAAAGTTCTTGCAATTATTATGTGGGAAAAATGACTCCTAAAATAACATGTAACCTTTCAAAAACCACAGATTTGGTTGCTATTAGACTTAGATTTTATTTCAAGAACACATGTTTTATCCTGTAAATGTATTTGTGGATAGTGAGAGGATTGGTAGAAAAAGACTAAAAACAATTTGAGAAGAGTAATAACAGCATAAGAAAAGAAGTTCAGGCTGAGCACAGTGCCTCATGCCTATAATCCCAATACTTTGGAATGCAGAGGCAGAAGGATGGCTTGAGCCCAGGAGTTTAAGACAAGCCAGGGCAAGATAGTGGGACCCTTTTTCTACAAAAAAGATAAAAAAATTAGTTGGGTGTGGTGGTGCACACCTAGAGTCCCAGCTGTTTGGGAGGCTGGGGCTGGAGGATTGCTTAAGCCTAGGAGGTCAAGGGTGCAGTGAGTCTTGATCATGCCACTGCTCCTCAGCCTGAGTGACAGAGGGAGACCTCGTCTGAAAGAAAAGAAGAAGAGGAGAAGAGAAGAGGATAAGAGAAGAGAAGAAGAAAAGAAGAGAAAGAAAGGAAAAGAAGTCCAAAAGGATATTTATACCTGTGTCATGGGTTTGAACTCACTGCTGTGTCCAGCTCCTATCAGATGATGGGCTTTGACTCCTACTTCAGCAAATTTTTCATTTTCGGTAATCCATTGGGAAAGTGCATGTGCACTCTGTCGTGTTTTTGTGAAGATTATTCCTCGTGCTGATTCCTCAGTCCTAGTATATTGCTCCATTATGGTATTTCTTAATTTGGTCAGCTTTTCATTTTCATATTCTGGGTTTTCAGCCAGTTTTTTCAACATTTTATTGTTTTCTTTAAGAAATAATTACAGTTGATATGTTAACAAGCTTTATTTAGCCATTCCACAATGTATAGATATCTCAAACATTTTGTGCACCAAAAAAATCCAGTTTTGTTGATTAAAAATTAATTAATTTTAAAACTACTTGAAAGAAAAGTTTAGTAAAGCATACAACAAATTACACTAGAAGGTTTCATGAATTGTGGCTCATCTACAATCTTGCACTATATCTAATAATTAGGATGGTTTAATAAATAAATTCATTACAATTGTTTTGGCAATAAAACTGAATGACCAAATGACTGACTGTGATCATAGGGTAGTTAATCTGGTCATATAATTAGAAATAGTTCCAATCTGAGTGGGATTTCATCTTTCAAAACATATTTCTCTTTTTGGAGAGCTTATGAGAAGCAGTAACTTCATGTTGAAAAGGTAAATGAATGAGACCAGTATATGCTACTTTGAATCTTACCAAAAAATAAAGTCATGAGAAATCTATCTGTTTCATCCAGTTTCAAAGGTTTCCTGAAATCATCCTCATCTTCATCACCATCACAATACTCATCATCACCACCCTCATCACTATCATCTTCTATGACTGCAAACTTCTTATCTTTCTCTTCATTATAGAAAGTTTCAAGATGATTATATGCATCTATCATTCGAATTGTGTCATTAATCTGTAGGGCCTCATTGTACTTCCTCAAATGTTCTGCACAAACACGGTCTTTGCGATTTCCTTCTTTTGCAGCTGTGAAAAAATATATTATGTAAGTGAAATAATAAGCATATAAACCCCCTAAAATTGTGCCATGGACTTGAATATATTTATGTTACTAACTCCAAAACTGGCTTCGTTTTAAAATGGGCAAGTTAAGGCTCAAAATGTGTCCTGAGCTCTGAAACAGGGCAAGTTTTCCAACTCCTAGACTTGCTGCTTGAGTTCTGCCTGAGCAAAAACATGTAGCTGATGCACAGAGGAATGGCATGAAAATATATTAGTTGAGTTTGCCTTTGGAGACACAGCTATTAATATTTATCTCAATACCTTAAATATATGATAAATATAAGACTCTGGAGACAAAGAGAAAATTGGATAGTATTGGAATCTCTTTTCTTAGAAAAGGAATTAGAACATGTTTATTATACTTGTCCTACACAGAACACAGAAATTCTATTTGGAACTACTTTTGCTTTTAATTTCTTGGGGGAATCTGTGATATAGTCATCTGAAATCTTGGCATAAACATGGGATAAACTACGTGTTAGGTCCAAACCTAAATTACCTTTTTTTTCCATTTGAATGGCCCATTGTTCATAGGGTTGAGTTCCAAAATCTGACATTGGACTCATTTGACAATAAGTCTGAATCCTTGTCATTATTTCTAGAAGTTTCTCTTTAAATGGATCCTAAAAATAAAGTACACACTTATTCTTATATATTCTTATTGTTAAAAGAATAACATTACTTTTGTTAAAATAATGTCTAGGTTATAATAAATCTGATTTGGAATCTTTGTTTAGACAAAGTAACAGGTTAGTGTCCCATCACTTGTCTGTACATTTATTTTTGTCAGCTTCTCTTTTAAGTCTGCCATCAAGCCACACCCACACCAACACCTTGTTACCTCTGCTGTAATCTCCAACTTAAAAAGTAAATGAATGATATAAACCTTGTATGTTAAAGGTAACTTAGAAAACACATATTGCATTAATGCCACAATTACTTAGAAAGCTTACAATGTAATTTAAGAAACATTCCCCCTTTGTAAAACTGGGTTTCAGTATTATTTCGACCAAAATAAAAAGTTGAAGTACAGTCTGAATAAAAGCCAGAGATAAAGGAGTGCATGCTATATGATTCCATTTATATAACGTTCAGAATCAGTGAAAACTCATTTTTGTTTGAGAAGTCAAGATAGTGGTGACTCCTGGGGCATGGTGACTGGAAGGGGGAACCAGGAGCTTTTGGGGTACTGGCAATGTGCCGTCTCTTGATTTGGATTTTGTTTACATATGTGTATTCAGTTTATGAAAATTCAGCAATCAGTACACATATGCATTTGTACTTTTCTGTATGTATGTTATGCTTCAAAGTATATAAAAAATTAAAGTAAGTTTAAAAAATGGCAAATTATTTTAAAAATGTACCTGAGAAATGTAGTTTTGAAAATCTTAATGAGTAGAAATACGCATTTAAAATTATCAGGTAAAACCAAATAAGTAACAAAAAAGGGAAAGTGAATAAAATATATTCAACTGTAATAGTACAGCTGGAATAGATAGCAGTCTTTTTCAGAATTAAAAAAAGAGATATACGGAGGCTAGTTACTAACATTGGTTTAGTGCCTACTATATTTCAATCTTGTTTTATCTACTATTCATATATCATATCATTTGATCCCAACATTCTTATTTTCAATGGTATTATCAAGTACATATGGCCAGAATTTGTAACGCTGTCTAAATTTTACAAAATAAAGTATTGACATAATTTACTGGCCATAATGTTCAAATTGACTCTCAGTTTATTTTTATAATTCCTGAAAAATTCATCAGAAAGGTATCATTAAAGTAAATATTTCACTTCTTTACCATTGCACTGTTTTCCTAAGAAAGTAAATATGCAAGTATGCAAATTAGGTAGGATTCCCATTATCATTGCCAAATGTAATTTGATAGCAAAAAAATGGCTCTGTGGCATATCAGAAAATCAATCCTGGAATTCACCAAGAAAATTAAAAAGGCTAAAACGAACTGTCATAACCCCTCCAGCTTAGTTATACATCCCCCTGCTCATCGCCCCCCACTGTCCCTCATAATTCATATGTAGCAAACAATGAATGAGCTATTCCTCATGTAAATCAGCAAACTAAAAGAGGACTAGAGGGGAGAATTCACTGTAGTGCTTCACTGCCTAACATCAATTAAAAAAAAAAACCTGAAACTTGTTTGCTAAAATTTTTAAATAATATTGTTCAGATGGTCAGTATAATATAGCCTTTGTCATCTTTCAACTGAATGTGGTACTGCCAATCAAATAGATATAAAACATTGAGCACATACTTCTCTGGTGTCATCTGCAATTGCAAACTTCTTGCATGGCTCCTGTATTTGGTTTTTCAGTTGATCAAGGTTTTCTTTAACAGTTTTAATAGTAAATGCATCAAGATTGGCACATAGCTGGAAAAGAGACATTTTTAAATATTTATGCAATTATTTTTCCCATTCACTTTATTCAGTGTAGAATTATTTTTCATATAAAAATATGTAGCATTAAATTGTAGTATAAATATGTAGTATAAAATTTCATGCAAGTAATATGTAGCATTGCTTGCTAAATATAGCATTTTAACATTGTTTTATTATGGATCTCACTAACCAACAATCAGTAACATTTGTCCTAATATAGGAAAAAGGAGCTTCTAAATCAACTTGGTGGATAATTCCAGAGAAAAAGGTGTATTGATATTCATTCCTTAAATTCCATTTTCCAGGTGGAAAACTGACATGGAAAGAGTATAACAATTTACCATCATTGACAGAGAATGATTTTGAGATAACCAAGTTACATGAGGTATGTCAAAAATCATCTTGACATCCAAGGATCATACTACCACCTTCTTCTACACATAAAGCAGGCAATGCAAAGCTGGGAGCATCCTTAGCCTTGTTCCTGGATTATTAGACTGGAATTAGTCCTTAATCCCAGTAATAAATTATATTTTGGAGTCTATAATTGCATCTCTGAATGTTGTGTCTACTCTGCATAATTTGTGTTGAATTCAACTTGAAGTAAGGGACTTAAAATTCAAATGCAATTGCCTTGGTACCAAAATACTTCTTGGGCTACTATGATTTATTTAACACTCAAGTTTAACAGTAGTACTGTACTTGGTGTTACCATTTTGGGGCCGCTGACAAGCTCATCTTTAAAGATCTTCATATCCCTATTTCCCTTTGATTTGAATTACCTCGGTTCCTACAATCACATATGAAACACAGAAAACGTAGTTTTGAAACTCTTGGAGTAAGACTTTATCATGTGTGACAATGAGAAACTTTCACAGTTTATGCGTATTTCCATATCAAGTAGATCATTAAGTTTAACTATAAGAGTAGATGTTCAAAGAAGGCATTCTATTTGTCTCAACTTCGCATTAATTATATCACTCTCCATCATTTTTATGATATTGTTTTGTGTTATTGATATTTATTAAGGCATATTCGTATTTTATAGAAGACTGAGTATATGTATTGTACTAAAGCAAACAGATTTCACTTAACTGATGATCACAACACTTGAACTCAACCTTATTGAACAAGACCAAGAAGTCCTGGCATTTGTTTTAGCTTTGCTTTCATTGGTTATACATAAAATTATGACTTACTTTTAAAATGTGTTCTTCGGCTTTAGCTTGCTTTGTGGCCCCTCCAACACCAGGTGAAGCTGTTAGACCCAGTATCTGAGGAAGAGGAATCACTGGTTTGTTTTCTTTCTTGAGTCTATTGTTTTTCAACTTCTGCATCAAATAACGCCTCATGATGTTATTATACACTGCTTCTTTGTTGGTGTGATGACATTCATCAATGATAATGAGGGAAAAGTCTTCAAAGAAAATTCAAAGAGTTCATTTCTCCATACCAGCACACTACAGTGAGAAAATAACTTTAGACCAGTAATTGAGCTGCCTTGGGGATGCCTTCTCTTGGGTAGGACACAAGAGCAATCCACTTGCAGTTTTCAGGAGGGAGATCCAACTACACTAGCACCTGTACACATAGAAGTTCATATATACTAATCATGAAACTCCCTGTTAGATATTCTCCTTCTTTAATAGATAAGATTCAGAAAGTTTGTGGAGCATTAGATGTGGAATTCACATCCTGGCTTATTATAAAACAAATCTCAGGATTATACTTTTGTTCTTTAATAAAATATTTAATTTTAGGTTGGTGAATTTTATTTTTATTACATCAAGTAAAAACCACACTATTTAAAGAGGGAAAATTTTGCCTTGTTTTAACATTGCATTTAGTTACTATAAATTATTTTTACTTTTTTCCCATTCTTTATCCTACGTTCTCATCCTATACCCCACAAAACACAAGGTTTGTATTTTTATTCTATGTTTCCGGGAAGCAGATCTAACAACATTCACTAGCAAATAAAGGAACTTGTCAGAATAAATGGAAAATCCAGCGAGTGCTTGCCTTAATAATGGTATTCTTATGCAGAATAAAGTGGTCTAATTAAAAACTTACTTTTTTTGTTTCCTCCAGGAAGTAGAAGGATTTTAATAAAACCATAAGCAATAAAAGACAATTTAAACCAAAGTTAATTTTTATAAACATTTAAAAAATTAACAAATATAGACTTGTTATCATTAATATTACTATTAATTTTTTTAAAAAATAAACACTTAAACTGACCTGACAATTGAACACCAGCATCTTCTCCATTTTCCAAGTTTAAGAGGGAATTTTCAAGGATTTGAGCTGTACTAATAATAATATCACACGACTTGACAACTTCTGGAAATGATATTTTCAGTTGGGTATCACCACTTAATCCAATAACACGATACCATTTCTTCAAAAATGGTTTGAACTCCTTGCGGAAGAGCTGTTCAACTAACAGTACCTTAAAAAAAAGCGCGAAGATTTTTTAAAAGAGAGAAAGTTAGTCAAAGCCAAAGGTGTGTTGATCAGAGGCTTGTTTGGCATCCAGCAATAAAAAAGGTATTTACATCATCGGTGAATCAGGCATAACAACTTTCTCATCATTCCTTTCATTCATCTGTCAATAAGTATTTATTATACCCTTGTTAGGTATAGGCATTTATGTCTGGGACATAAAGATGTTTAAGATATGGTTGACAACTTTGAGGAACTCTGTCTAGCTGAGCATACAGACCAAGACTAAACAAAGCAAGACAAATTATTACAACACGATGTAATAATGCACCCCTAGAAACACACACAAAGTGACAGTTAAGAGAAGAAACAACTGATCACTCAAAAAAGGGGAATTTGAAGGAATTTGAATCTAGTAAGCCATGAGTCAGTGAAAAGATAAACTGAAGCTAAGGTTGAATAAGAAATACATTTTTAAATTTGTAGAGCAGGGCAGGTTATAAAGGGCTGCAACCATCAAGCAGAGTATTTTACATGTAGTATAACAGTTTACAGGATCCCTACAAGTTGTACTGTTGAAGTGATTTATTCCTGTTGTTTGTTTTGGATTAGACCAGAAGCACCAGGCCCACAGGACTGGAAGAATGAGGGAACCACAAGTGAGGAGTTAGGACACTGACTAGGAGAACAGATGTGAAGTGAAGAAATGAGCTGCTGAAATAGCTGTGATTCCTTTCATTCATCTGAGCAAGAACAAACCCACAAGTAGACCTGGCAAAAGAAGTGGAAACTTCTGGTCCTTTTCAGCTGATTCTGTACATTGTAACATCTGCTAAAGGTAGCTGGGTTGACACCTCAATGCTACACATTACTAGTCACTCAAAATACCTTCTGGATTAGGGGAAAAAATATAAGGCCATCTTGAAGGTCATACCCTAGAAAGATTTATGCAATGGAAGCCCAGCAGTGTACAATATGGCAAACGGAGAGTTGGCAGGAAGAGTTTCAAGGGCAAGCTTCAAAGAATGCCCATTATATTCTTCACTCTTCATATTTCTACTGGAAATGCAATCAGTGGTTATCTTTCTCCTAGTCTGTAGGGTTTGTGGTATTCATCTTTTTACTTGAGGTAAGCCCCACTTAGGTGTTACATAAGGAATGGTTGATCCCCCTGGCTCAAGGGAACACCTTTTGAAGAAAACTGGTTTACATTGTTATTTAGTGGAAATGATGGAGGCTTCCAAAAGTAGATGTCTGGGGGGCTAGAAGAAGGGGTGGGGAAGAGTTAAAATGAAATCCATAAATTCTAATGACGCAAAGTGGACTTAAAATCAGTAATTAAGTTGGTGAGTGGAAAAGAACATTACCTAACCACAAGGTGGAAAGGGTAGAAAGAGTAAGAAGAAAAACTTTCACTTCGTTCGTTTCTTTCTTTCTTTTTTTTTTCCAAAGTAAAGTCTCTCTGATCTACCTATTACAAAAACACTTGAGAAGTTTGGAAAATGCTGACTCCTAAGTCCCACTCAAGAATTACTGAATCTAGGGACCATCTATGGGGACAGAGGCTTGAAACCTTCACTTTAATGACTTTTAAGCCTTTAAAATTTGAGAGTCATGGTTCTACTCTTCTCTCTCTCTTCCACAAAGCCATTCCTGAATCATTTTCTGGAAGTATTCTTTCCATTCCACTTATGCAAGACAGAAGACTTCTGAGGAAAAGAATGGAAATTAAGTTTAGTGGAAAGAGATAGCATGACGGAGAAGGAAGAAAGCCCTGAAAACAGCTACTTTAGCCACTTACTTCTTGTATACCTTGGACAAGGTCTGAATCATCTCAATGCTCTCATTTTCCAGATTAGTAAAATGAGGATAATGTTAACCTATTATAGGGTTGTGAAAATTAAATGAAATAGAGGGTGCCATATTGTCAGTACTAAAATTTCCCTGATATTTCACCCATCCTTTTATTCTAGAAGGAGGGTGCAGTGGCAAAGGAAGACCAGTCGACTCAGAAGATAAAAGTTCATGTCTCATTTCTGCTGTTTCTTGGCTGGATGATCCCTGAATTGCCAATTAAAGTCTTGAAACTTCAGTTTTCTGATAGGAAAAAATGATAATAATAAAGACTACCTTATGGGGTTGCTGTGTAGATTTAATAAGATAATATATTTGAGAGTGCTTTATAAAGTACAATAAAATATTAATTATCATATTATCAACATATATCTCTCATCTCTCTTCTAGACTATATTCCTTGAGGACAAGATCTGAATCTGATTTGTCTTTAAATACACTCATGCTGAATGATTTAATTAAGAATCTCTGTATTATGGAGTGACATCGCACCACAAAATTCTGCCCATAAAAGGTGAGTCAAAAATCTTCAAAAGAAGCAGCACCTTCTGATGTACAGAACAAAAATAAGTTGTCACAGGAGATAGCAGGTGCTGGAAATCCTGATACTTGCTCTGGGTGGTGTTGACTTCCTACTGAAGTACACAGAGAAAGCCAGATGCAAGTCTGACATGGCTAATTGGGAGGTGTGTGGTCCTCTTGGAGCCTTTTCCTGAGATGTGACAGAGTGCCTGCCAAGACTAATCAAACCCAACTGCTACCCACTTCTGCTGAATCATATGGGGCTGCATTGCAGCATCTGAAGGAACCTGGGATTTATCTCTCATGATGTTGAAGCCCTAGATAGGAAATGGAAAGTCTGGGAACACAGGTGGTGTTTTCATTTCTCTCTGCATTCGAAGGCTATAACTTTGGAAAGGACGGAGGAAGGGAGATGAAAGTAAATGGTTTTAAAGAACAGGATTTCTCTTTTCTAGATCAAGGGTAACAATATCTTGTTGTTGGGCCAAACACAGGATTCAGGTTACATAGACTTATTGGGCCAGAGGTGTTCTGACTCAATCAAAAAGAATTAAAACTGAAATTAATTTAAAATTCAAAAAGATGGTATAGTAAACAATTATGACATAGATGGAAGAATTAGTGGAGGGATTTCTAGTAATTCTAAAGAGAGAAACAATAGAAAAGCGCTAAGGAATTAGAGTCAAGTCCCCAGGTGTCCACACAACAATGCAGTGAATGTGAATAATTAATAAGGATCAATTAACATTTAAACATAGCCATAAATGTGCATTCCTAAGAATCACCTAGATCCAACGCAATGAAAGATTCCTGCCTAGAATATAGCATTGAGAGGAGAAGGGAATATTATAGAAAGAAAGATGCATTAGACACATACAAAAATATGAGACTTGAAAAGATCAATAGTTAAAGAAATAAACCTAAGTATTTGAATTTAGGCTCAAAAACTGACTGCACAAAAATTAAGAATGTTCTACTTTAAGAGATTTTCAAATAAAAAAGAACTGCAGATTTTGAATTTATGACAAGGTCCAGATAAGTCTGTGGATGCCAGAGGCAAACACGGTCATAAGCTGAGTGTCACATCTCATCTGTTCTACGCTCTGTACTGGTAAGATCTTATCTGTAGTATTTTGTGCAACTCTGGACACCGCATTTAAGAGTGTCCTAGAAAAATATCTGAAGGAGTATGAGCACTAGGAATGATGACAGGTTTAGAAACCATGTTATGTGGAAAATAGTTAAAGGAACTGTGGACATTTATTCCAAGGGACAAAAAAAAAAAATGTAACTTAGGAGCCACATGATACTGCCTTCTCGATGTGAAGAGCTGTCATTAGGCTGGAAAATTAAGACTTCGTGTGGTTGCAGAGGAAGGAACTCTAACCGGTGATTGTGGGATTGAGAGAAACAGATTTGGATGAATACAAATAGGGCTTTCTAACAGTGTCAGTTGTTCAAAGAATGGCTGTCTTGTTAGAAGGGGGACCTCCTTGATATTAGAAAGTTACCCTGTAGAAGTGAGAGAACCATTCTGCAAAGGAAGAAAACTGAATCTCAAAGCCCCTTTTCAACTCTAGTAGCCTATGACCCCGTGACCAAATAAGGGAAATAAAAGAAGTAGTTGAATTAAAACTAACTCCTAGGTGTGGGGGCTGCATGCTTTGGAGGAGGTGGTATTACTAACAAAGAGACAGGTAAATGGGGAAGAAGAGCCTTTGGGAGGGTAGATGGTGAGGCTGAGTTTGAGAAAATGGCAGATGCTCAAATGATTTCAAAATTATCAGTTTAAGTAGCTTTGAATCCAGTTAATCTGGTTCTTTTCTCTGGACTTGACACTTAAGAGCCTCTCTGATTATGTTACTCAGTTTCATGAGTTATGAAGGTGAAGAGAAAGGAGCAGGAGAAAGCTAGTATTTCAGAGTGAAAGAAAGAGTCATTACTAGGCCATATATAATCCAACTGAAATTTCAGAGCAGGGTAGTTATTATTTCGTTCATTTTACAGATTAAGAAATTAAAGTTAGAGAAGTCACTAATTTGTCTAATTCAAACTACCAGTAGGTAGAAATAGGATTCAAACCTATTTCATTAAAATAAAAAATAATATCCTGTACAAAGGGAATATATGCAAGGTTATTGGCAAACAAATTTGAATGTGTCACCATTACTAGCAAAAGAAATAAAAGTGTTTTAATAGTGAGTATACAAGTATAAAGGAGAGCTCTTTGGACCTAGCAGATGCACACAAAATGCATTTGGAACTACATGATAGAAATCATTCAAATCATGGATTCTAAGTGCTGAAAAACAGGATGTAACTAAAACTTTTAGCATAATAGAAATAAAAAATAGAATATTTTACAGTCTACTGCTTTTTTAAATAAAGGAATAGATAAGAATAAAAAAAGACTTTCTGATGGAGGAAAAGGATAGTCATTTTTGTTCCATAAAATAGTAAATATTCATATCCCCAATTCATATATTTATAAATTAATAACTCATTTATCTGAATAAAGCTCAAATAACTAGATTTTGTTTTACAGGGAAGCAGACATATTTACTTATAAAGATGGCCTTCAAATACCCTAAGATACAAATTATTGAAGGAAAATTTCAGTTACATTTAATGTAATATGTGTGTGTATATATATATGTATATATGTATATACGTATATGTGTGTGTGTGTGTGTGTGTGTGTGTGTGTGTGTGTGTATACACCTCTTGAGCATTTTAAAATCTATTTAACTTGATTTAGACACCAAACATTCACTTAATTTTATCTCCAAACCGCATTATATGTATTCTGGATAAAGAGGACTTGCCATCTTTGACTAAGGGTCAACAGCTAAAGAGAAAGTAAAAAACAATATTTGATCCTTGATTCCAGTGATATTTTGGGGTCATTCATGTTCATTTGCAATGATAAATTAGCCAGTTAACCTTAAAGTATATCTGGGTTAATATAACCTGTGACCAGATAAGGGAAATAAAGGAAGCAGATGAATCAAAACTAACTCCCAAGTTTTGGGGCTGCATAAGTTATAGCTATTTGGTATAATGTCCTAGTTTTATTGGAAAATTTCTATTTTTAGGTTCATCACTTAGATATTACATATACCTAAAAAAGGATTAAAAATAAAATAAAGAGCTTATTTTGACATTACTCTTAATTAAACTGAACATGTGTGAGTCAATGCCACAAATGCCGTCATGTAAAAGTTTCAGAATAATACAATGAAAATGAACAACTAATGTTATATGTTCTTTGAATACCTTATTGACAAGAACTATAACTTTTCCAGGCTCAGATGCTTTTTTCTTCTTGTCTAAGTGATCCTTGGCAATGTAAACGGCCACTCTGGTTTTTCCACTCCCTGTAGGAAGGCAGATGATGATATTCTTCCCTTCCAAGGCTGGTTGGGCAACTTCCATTTGGTAAGGCCTGAGCTGGAGTTCTGGCTCCGGGGATGCTCTTGCTGCCACATTCTCTTCATCTGAAGAAGATCGAAAAGAAAAATAAGAGAAGGGACAACAAAATAACAGAGCTTAGGAAGCCTGAAACTGAACGTAGGCTTCTTGTGCTTTAAACTCCTTTTCACGTGTGGTCCAAACCAATTCATTTTCTCTTTTCTGTACCAATGAATGTCTGCTCTCTACATTTGCAGAATACAACCCAGGATCCCTCTCACAGAAGGAGTCTTGGGGTGTGGGGGTGCAAAGGGAGTCAACTGATTAGAGGACTGGGAAGGAGCAACATGGGGGAGTGTTTTTGCAGAGTGGGTGAAGCCAAGGCAAATCTGTAGAAAGGGCTGTGGTGCGGACTGGCAGGTATGGTTGTGAAGGCATCAGGCTTCCCATTTCTTTGTGGAGCCATCATGCCCTGCTTGTTTCACTTAGCCCTTCCACCTACAAAATCAAGAGCAGCTGAGAAAGTAGGAATCATTAGTCCTCCCAGTTCCGTATTTCCCCTTATTTTTTACTGCAAAGAAGGTATTACGGCTGATACTACTTTCTTTCATTTGTAGAAACTTTATCTGACAATCAAATACCAAAAAGCACACACACACACAAACACACACACACACACACAGACACCCTATCTATCTCAAATTCCTTTTTCCATCTGAGGCAAGTACGTTGTACATAAGTGATATTTAGAGAGTAGGGAAAAAATCTCTCCCTATGCTAGCCTTTAATTGGTAGGTTTCCCTTAAAAGGTAAAATATAATTTTGTTGGTTTAAACTAAATTATGACTAATTTTGCCATTTAGTTGTGAATTGTGATCTTTATTACTTCCTTATGTTTATGGCTCCAGCTATTCCTACTTTTTCTAAAATCCAAAGTATAATATATTGAAAATATTTTCAATTAACATGGATTTTAAATTTAAAATACTGATAAAGTAAGTTCTAACATAAACTTAATGAATATTAAAATAAAATTATTATAATGTATCTTGTTTCAGATAGAATATATTTTATTTAGAAGTGACCATATTAACCTATATTACCAGGGGAAAAAGATCTAAAAATGCATAGCTTATAACGTGAAATGAAGTAAAATAAATATTACACCAATTTAAAAGCCCATCTTATGCCTTATATAATCACAAGAAAAAAATGAAATAACAGTATTTATCAGTATTTCATCACACATGAAATAACTTCTTTTTCTTATCAATGATTGCAATAAAACTAAACTAACATAGTCCCATTAACTTCAAAAAAACTTGCTGATGGCTCCATTTCAGTCCCTGGATAATTCTATTTGAGTGGGTTTTAACTTGTTGTGATAGTACTATCTGAACAGGTAGGAAAATTCACACCAAATTCCACTTAGGATCATCTACTAACCTGGCAGGAAATTTGCCTTCTGTATGGATGAGTAAAAGCAGATGCAATACATTTAAGCTATCATTGGATCATCTGCTGATTCATTCAATATGATTTTTATGAAAAATTCATTTAAAATCACCAGCATTTAAAATAGACCTTTATAAGTTTCCATGCTTGTTTTGAACTCTACATTATTTACCATAAGTCATCTTGTATTATATTTATATAAGGCTCTGATTTATTTAAGAACAATGTTACCCCTCTGTAGCTTTTATAGACTATCAAAACCCTGATATTTCACCTCTATTAAGATCATTTATCACCTAACTTTTCCAAAAGAGCCAGTATATTTGCAAAGGAAGATGCATTATAAAGTGTCTAAACAAAGACCCAGAAATTTACTACCACTAAATTTTTATTTGATCTAGGAAGTTTGTTAAATATATCAATAAATCCTATGTTTAATTTCATCTGAGGTACATTTTTGCATAGATTTTAAGAATACTAATAAAATGCTGCTTCCTTCATAAGTTGCAGAGTAAACTATTAAAAGAGTACATTTTAATGATTTCTCCCATTTTTCATGCTTACGACTATATCCTTGGATAAGAAATATTAACAAGAGAAACATATAGTGATTTCCCAAGTCTCTTTCCCGAGAATATAGAACCAATGAGTAAAATATTAATATTACTCATGCATTCTAAACATTTATTATGCTGATACATTTAAGAAGAGTTAGAATGTTAAAAGGATTATTGTGTTTACAATTTAACTTCAGAACCGAAGTCGTGGGGTTTTACTGCTACTTAAGTAGGCATGTACCACAAATTTATTCTTCAGTCAACATTGGCTGGACACCTATTATGTGCCACGCACTCCCAATAATATAGTTGTTGTCTTGAAGGACTTCAGAGTCTGGGGCACTCTACCGCTGTTACATACACAAAAATACCTGGTTAGACAGATAGCTCAATAATCTTCCATATTTTTGATTTAAGACTAGGAGATTTGATAGGTGGCCCTAAGTTTAAAAAGAAGCACAGTGTGGATACAGAAAAAAATTAGAGTTGGATTCAATGTGAGACTAGCATCCAAAGAATAAAAGCTGGGTGAGTGCTAAATATTCAGCCTGATTCTTGCCTTACCACATCCTCTGACATAGGGATGGAAGAATTTATCCACAGAAGCAATGAAAAGAGTTTTCTCTGTCACCAGAAGGAGAGAACTGGGCTGGTATCAATGAGCCAGGAGCCAATTTCCTTTATAAAATAAATGTTTGGGTTTTTGTTTGTTTGTTGTTTGTTTGTTTTTGGCTTTCTCTGAAAAGCATAATCAATTAAATGAAAATAGCATTTAAAATATGCACAAGCTTGAATAACACTGTGCCCTCCCTCTACAACAAGTATTGATTAAAGACTTAAAATTATATTATACCATATAAATGGTCAAAAAAGAAAATCAAATAAGGCTTAAATAATAATATTCGATTGGAACTACACCATGTGGCAAATTTCATTCTCACATTGATTTTGACAGCTGAGTTATTCTTGGAGAGAAAAGGTCTGTCACTGCATGTGTTTGAAATCTACAAAGTATTCCTTTACCTATAGTATGTAACCACAGAAAAATACACCATTCCAGCTGGACAAATATTAATAGGCATTATCTTGAAATAGTAAGGAAACACTTTCTACATATCAGGCCAATGCGTATTGCCAAAAACATTGCCACTTTTTGAGAGGCAGTATATCTTTCTGAAAATGGGAAACAGAAAAAAAAAGCCTTTCATAATATAATTAGAAAATTTGTACTTTAAAAGTACCGGTAATTATGTTTACTACGGCATAACACTTCCACAAAGGAATAGAATATGATTGCTTTAGGTCACACCTTATGGCCCATATATGACCTCTGGAGGGTGAGGAAGGACATATAGAATAAAGTCCCTTTTGATGTCAACTTCAAAGATGAAAACACAATTGCAGATTCTGTAATATTTTTCAGTGCCTCAATATGTGTTTAACAGTTCACCAATTTATCCAAACCTCCTTTTGAATTGATTCCTGTTTTAGCTTATACCAGGCACTTGTGGGCAAGGAATTTCATAATTTTACCATTTCAGAAATTGACTACCCACTAGGCAAAGTAATTCTTTGCTCCTAAGTACTGATCCATCTAGAACTTCAAGTGGTGTTCTTTCAAATGTGTTTGTCTTCAAAAATGTATTTGCCTTTGAAAATGTATTTGCTTTTCAATAGTAGATTGCGTTCAGATTTATCATGTATTTCATGCCACATTGAGGACTAAAAATCAGCAAATACATTTGTTAACAGCTCTAAATAGGCAAGATGCCCTGCACATATAAGGTACACATTAAATATTTATTGAATGAATGGATATTGTTGAAAAGCCCTTACTTAGATGAATGAAAATTAGCATGATCTCCAAAAACTTTAAACAACCTATAAAGATGTTAAATATTAGCTAGAGTATCTATTTTGAGTTCTAGCATAGCATGTAATAGAAATGTTAATTATTAAATTGAACAATTTTATGACAAGGATAGAAAAAACAAATATAATCCACAGAAATAAGCACATGGCAAGAACTCAATAAACACTGACTGAATTGAACAGAAAATGAATTCACCCTTTTAAATGAAGATTAAAGTTGTGAATGACATTTGGTGAACTGGGTTTCCTCAAACTAATTTGTTCTAAGGGATTCAGGAGTGTCATTGTGATAAAAGGATATATGAAAAAAGAGGTGCTACAATCTAATTTGGAAAACATTTAGGATTGATGACCATCTTTCTATAAACTATTTTGCCGCCTTAGGCCTCTTGTGGATATCAATTTCTATAATTCTTCTGACAATGCAGGATAATCTGAATTATGTAATATATTCTTAGGGGAAACAACTCAATCACAAATGAAGAATAAAGTAATTTGTTTCTTAATTTATCATTTTTCCAATGCTTCTTAGCTGGCCCCTTGCAAAGTGTTTTCTTTTTGTTTGTGATTTGTTCATTTTAATTGTGAAATACTTCAAACACTTAGACAAATATAGAAAGGTATATAATAGACACTCACTAACCCATCACTACATTTAATAATGTTAACATTTTAGCTTAGTAGTCATCATGGAAATACACACTCAAAGAAAAGAAAGAAACAATTTGAAATCTATCAGACTAACAAATCAGGAAAACTGATAACAGAAAGTACGAATGAAGGTGTGGGGAATTAGGAAGAGGCACTCATCATTTATTGCTGGTAGAATATACAACTGATATGGAGAGTAATTTGAGAAAAACCTGGTAAAATTTTCATTTAGTGACTGAAATATTCTGCCTAATATCAAAAGATATTTATACAAATTTGACTTCTTTTACTTATATACAACTTCTAGTTATAACTTCTAGTTAGTCATACTTCTCATATTGATAGTATCAATTTTTTATTAAAAATGTACTTTAATTTAAAAAGTAGAGTTTGGAAGTAAATAAATGTACCAAATTGAATACAGTCTATTTAAATGCAGTCAAATTAATTGAAACAGATCTCATAAATAAAATAGATGACATGACTCTATGGAATGTGGCATATGCCAGATCAAAAAGATATGTACTGGATCAAAATTACAGAGTTCGGTTCTAAGACTTTTGTAAGTTACACTTTTAAAGAAAGTGAATGGCAAAGTTCCAAAACTATTTCACTGTAGAAAAGAATTGCTTTAATTGCATAAATACATTAGGGAGGGTATGAACAGCCCCCATGCTTCCACTATATGGCGTCTTATTTCACACTTTTTAAGGTTTACACAACAGTTAGGCAGTACCTGAATCACTTCCCATGGTGCCTGAATCACTGCCCATGTTGCTGTTATGTCCAAGACTTTCATCTAAGCAGCTGACACTTCCTTCTGCCAAACTTGTGTCTGATTCTGCAAAGGAAAACATTTTAAAATATTTTTAAAATATTTCTGAGAATAAACGTATTTTAACTGCACACCTCTACAGCACACAGTACATACAGTTCAATTCAAGTGGGGAAGGCACACCCAGACAATTATGAATAAAAGGTAAGCGCTTCTGGCAGGCTACATTAAAAAAAATCCACTATGGATGAGCAGCTGCTGGGTAGTGATTCAAATACATATTACCTACTTAAAGTACTACACATCCAATATGAGAGCTAAAGCAAATTCCTAAGGGTTTGTAACTTTTGTTGTCCTTCTACATGTAAATGTTGCCCAAGAAAACAATATTTAGGTTTGATATGTCTTCTAAACAAAAAGTAATACATAGAAACCTTTGAGCTCTTTTCATTTAAAATGATAGGGAATTAATAAAGTACAAAAAATTAATAAAGTACCTGGATCTACTGATCAGTTACGAAAATGATAGTTTGGCAATAAACATAAATGTAAAATCTCAAAGAGAATTTGTTCAAAAAGAATATCACTAAAGTCTGGCATCACAGTTGTACTAGAAGCTCATGTGAGGTTGGAAATAACTGTTTTTCTTTACTATAATTAGACTAAGCCTCTATCAAACAGTTATGGTTAATATGGATGGATGGCAGTGCACATCCTTCATTTATGAATCCCGACGTTCTGTTTTCAGAACTCAGGATCAATTCTTTTTGAAAACCTTCTTTCCCTCAAGAGAAGAATTCTTTTCTTACAGTTTATTTCCAAACACTTACACAATCTCATCCTTAAGCACCAGAACTATCATTAAACTGGTCAAATAAAGCAATGGTGGTTACTAATATTGGCTTTGGAATCAGAAGGACTTGCAAAATTTGCTATTCACTTTGTTCTGAACCTAACAAGTTCCTCTTATTTTAAAATGAGGCTAATCCCACTTACTTCACAGCCCTTGATAACCTTTGAGTAATATTAGATACAATAAGCTCTTGGCACAGGACTTTAATTGCTGGTGATTAGAAAATGAAATAAAAATCAAGAAATGATATATTCCTAGGATAGGAGTTCCACTAATGTTCTTCTTATAATTAAAAATATTTTATAATATTTATGCTTAAATAATATTTCATCCTAAAGCCCCTTAACAGACCAATGAGGTAGCTCTTAGCTATTTAAAACTAGTTTGAGTGTCATATTTAGGGCTGGAAATAAAAATGGATGAAAAAATAGACGCATAGTGTGTTTTAATAAAATTCTCTGAAAAGAGATGATATAATATTCAAAACTGCAAATATTTCCTTTTTCCTTAACTAGTTAATTTTTCCAAGTCAGCCATATTAAGGTATAATTTACTTACTAAAAAGAGTACTCTTTTTGTGTTTATAGTTTGAGAAGTTTGACAAATGCATACAGTTTTGCAACTTTGAAGAGTTTGACATATGTATACAGTTATGCAACTACCATCACAATTAAGATATTTCTAGCACCCCAAAAGTCTCCTCAAGCCTCTTTGTAGTAAATCCCTCTGGTTATCTGATCTGGTTTCTGTTCCAGATCAGATAACCAGTGGCAACCACTGATCTGGTTTCTGTTCCAATAGTTTTTCCTTTTCCAGAATGTCATATGAATGGATTCACGCAATATGTAGCCTTTATGTCTGTCTTTTTAAACTTAACTTATAATAATTGTGATTTATCTATGTTGTTGTGTGTATTACTAATTTGTTCCTTTTTATTGCTGACTAGTATTCCACTGAGAATCTGTGACATTTACATCTCCCATCCAATTTGGATGAGCCTATTTAGTTTAAGAGCTATAACAGAATTATAGCCAATGCCAATCAAATATGTAAGATATCTTTCTTAAAAATTAAAAGTAAGCTGATAAGAAATTTGTAGAAAAATTCTCAATGGACATACATACTGTTTAAGTATATTAGCACAACATAAATATACTAATGTGAAAATACTGTGCTTATCAGTTGTCACAGATTAGTTCTAAAACTCAGATTTGAGGAATCCCTTATGATCACACGGGAAAACCTGCATATCTCACTGAGAGATTTAAAATATGGCACTTTGCAATTCCCAGAGGTATGTCTTGTTAGAAGCTCAGAGGCGAGTGTAGGATAGAACTGTCAAGTAGAAGAGCGTTTTGGGCAGATGTACTGATGAAAAGAGAGTACGATTTGTAAGGAAAAGGCAAGGTGTAAAATGAGATGGAGAAAATGTCATCGTAAGAATAATTCTATATCTAGAAATATAGGCTAAGATTTTTGAGGCAAAAAAGTGAATTTTGACATGCTTTTCATTTGCTGTTTTAAATGTAATATTGAGAACTGAAGAGAATATCAAAATTACTGAAAAATACTAACAATTATCTAAAGTCTAAGACTGTATCATTAAATTTTCCAAGTATAATAGAAATAAAAATTGTATTTGATTTCCACTTCATTTTCTAATCATTATCAGTCAAACTTTAATCTTAAACCTACTTCATCTACATGTAGAGTCAAGATTTCTCCCAAGCTTTGTTTTAACATCCATAAGTTTTGGGAGGGAGCTATTTATGCAATGTGCATGAATAATTGATGAATTGTTTTAAAAGTTGCTACCCCAAATAGGGTATTATTAACAAAGCCTATTATCTGGAATATTTTGATCTAACAGACCAATCAGCAATGTGTCAGGAAGACACTGAACTCAGATGTAATGTAAATTTCATTTTAATCTCTCAACATTCTATGTGGTAGATACCCATTATCTCCTGTTTCATAGGCGAGAAACCAAGGCTCTTGAGAGGTTAAATGATATATCCAGATCACACAGCTACAGTGGGGCAGAATCCTTATTTCTGCATCTAAGTCCAGTGTTCCAGTGCTTTTTCCCCTAACACTAAGCATGGCTGATGATTTGGGTGAAGTTTTGTCAACACAGTGTTAAGAGCTGTGGTGGTGGTGTTTTTTAACAGCAAGAGACATTTTCATTGTATTGTCACATTTTCTATCCATCTTGAAACAGAGCTTATCTTTCCAAGAAAAGAACTTAGAGAGACGATTTTACTTTGCTAACATTTCTGGTTTCGTTGATAGATTTTCACTAACTTTACATTTAAGCGTCCACACTTCTTTTTAAACTTTTTTCTGCACTCAAATAAAAAGAACACCTCTGTTCTTGTTACATAAAATTAATTGCAGTAGAGATTATTATGAAAATGAAAGCGAATGTATAGAGCTCGATTTCTTTGTCATTTTAAGGGTATATAAATCTTCAGTTTCTCCACATAAAAATAATATTTTTTCCTAGGCAGCAAATTCTTATGCATTTTGATATGTTTTTGCTTTCATAGAAATGTAAGTGAAATTTAATAATAAAAGAAAATATAATGTATTTCTTACAATAGGGAGAACGCCTTCCCCAGAGATTTTCCTCCTGCATTCACTTTAAAAAACATATTACACACAAACATACACACATTCCCAAAAAAGCAAGATCAAGAAAGTGCTTGCGTGAAGCCAAAATTAAACCAACCTATTGAGTTTAAATGCCAAGAATTTCTGAAATTGATTTATTTAGGTTTATCTTGTTTTCTTCTTTGTATTTTTCAAACTATCTCAGTCTGGATTTAAGTCCTAATGAATAAAGTCCTGCGTTTATGATTTTACAAGTAGATCGTATGAAGTCAATTGGAGGCAGGCCTTGCCGTGAAAAGAATTTGTGCTTTGGAGTCCAACAGATCAGTCTCCAGATCTGAACTTAGCCACTACTTACAAGCGAATTAACCTCCTGTTTTAAAAAATATATAGAGAGAGGTAGTAGTCTCTATTTTCTCACTTATTGTGAGAATGATTCGGTTAGACCAAGAAAATGAAACTTGAAGAGAAACAAATTTTAAATTCTCATTAGAGGGGCTTTGAATATTGAAGTTATATTGTATAATAAGTTTAGTTAAGTTTTATATAGGTGTCATTTCCTCTAGGGAAAATATCAAAGCTAGCTATGAAACAGATTAGAAGATGATAGTAATTGAACTGTTAAGGAAAAGCAGTTATTCATATCAAAAGCTATTGGAATGAACAAAAATTGTAACTATCCAGTTAAGAGATAGGATTTTCTTTAGTAATTTTGTAAACAACACAAAAAAGAACAGTTTTGCCTACAATGACAGAAAGTGCCTAAGACCAGTCCAAAAGTCATGGAAAAAAAAAACAAACGCCTTATTTTGCAATCACATCTTGAGTATTTTGCTAATAAGGCAGAAATATTAACTGAAATCCAAGAAATTTCTTATTTAACATACTCTAGACCTTAAATACTTTAAAATGTTTTAAAATAATTTAGAAACCAAAAATACTGAAGTTTAAAAAAATTCAAACCGAAAAAAAAAGAAAAGAAAAACCAAGAGGTTGAAGGCCTTTTTAGATCTATTTCAATGTAAAGTCTGCCCTCTGCTGGAGAAAGCTAACATAGCAAGTAGTGGACAAGTAGGTATTCTTTACTCAACGAGCTAAGCTTCATTAGGTAAAATTCAAATTGATTCTTGCTTCTATTCCTACCAGGTAGTGCCTCTCCTACTTTTGGCCTAGAGGCATTTATCACCCCACAGAATATCTTTCCTTTCTTTCCCCTGGCCTCAGTCTATCACACACTATTTTTCCCGAAAAGTGGTTTTGCATTACAGCAGGAAACGTGAGGGGAAAGGGCCTCTGTGCATATTGAGAAAGACCACCATCAACTGCTCCTGTTCTCTTGCAAGTCAGTGGTGACAAGGTCTTTAGTCCACTTTCGCTTTTCATGGTAATTTCATATTTATTCTAGTTCTGACCTTGTGATGCATTTTAGCTTCACCTTTGCAGCTATCCCCACCTTCCCTCCAGTTTCATAATCCTCATGCCTGGAAGGTCCAAGCTACCCTGAAAGCTTGAAACATGTGTGCACGTTTGGGCACACACACACAAATACTGCATGGGCTTCTCAAGTGGGCTTACACTCATACTGCTAATAATATATATTTCCTTTTCTTTTGAAATAACTTAATCTTTTTTGAGAGGAAATAGATCACTTTTATTTTCAGCTCTATGTATATGGATCTACACACACGCACGCGCGCGCACACACACACACACACTCACATTTTGGTCTGTCAGATTTTCCTCTCCGTGCCAGGGAACATGTGTTCCCGCAGAATGGAGAGAAGCCACCTCCACCCACCTTGCATATTCTCTCCTGGATCCAAGCTTCTAGGAAATGAGTTCCCCAAAGAGAAAAATCACTCTCCTAGAGCCACAGGCCCACATGGCTATCCATGGAGCTCCTCTGCTCCTGTTTATAGAATTTCTACTGCTGAAATGTTTCTAACAGAATTAAATTTGAATTGTGTGTAATGAGGTTGGCTTAGACTGTATCATCTATGCCCTTTAGCCTTTGCACTTAGGTTCTAATAAAGAAAGGTAGTTATTAAAGCACAGGTTTCAAGGATAAAACCCCCCCACCAGAATGACCTATTCATTCACTGCCAGTCAGTAATGGAGGCAGAAAGTCCTAGAGTAGAGTCAGTTAAGAGTGAGGAGCCAGGTAACCACATGGGAAGTAAATCTTGGCAATAACAAGGTTTGGAGACGGCAAGGTAGAATGTGAACTAGAAACCTCTTTGGCCAGTAAGCACCTTTCAGGAAAGGCTACAGGAGTTAAGCAAATTTAAGCAGACATGAAAGGACGGAGGGAGATATGATTACATTAAGGGTGCCCAGGTAAATGTTCAACAACTGGCTCTTTGGTGGGGGGAGATGTGATTTTTAAAAGGTTTGTCAATTTCCATGGTGTAAATATTCGCACTGTGGCCAGTTTCCAACATGATGTCCTGAGTGGAGCTGGAAAGAGATGTGCACGCTGGGCTCTTACAAACCAGTAAGATCCAGTTCCAGCATTCTGCTAGATGTATTCCTCTACCTAAGAACTTACCTACAATCATCATCTAAGATGATGCTTGTACACACATACATCACAATACATTGGTATTTTATAATTATCCAAATGATTAATGGTATACTTTTAAAAGTGTGTATGTGAGGAAAAGTATTGTAAAAATTACTGAGAAATTCATTAACTTCCACTGATCTTAGAAGTCTTAAATCCTACTGCCCTCTCCACAAATGCTCTCTCTCATCAAACTGTTCCTCTGAACACATTTTGAGCTTTCTTGTGCCTGTGCTTTTGCTCATGATGTTTCTGAAACCTGAAATGTTGCCTGCCACCTCTGTTTACAAATCCAGCATAGTGCTCTCAAGGTTCAGATGAAATATCTGATATTCCTCATCTGGTAAGCTTTCTCATCAGTCTTCCTTCTTTCACAGATCTTGCATACAGATCTTGCAAGATCTATAATACAGATCTTGCATCTCTTTTACCATGGCTAGATTACAGTTTCTTTGTGGAGGCATGTCACTTGCTTTCCTGCATTAGAGTATAAACTTTTTGAGCAATTCCTCAGTGCTTGGTTCTCTCAATGAGACTATATTATCTGACCAACTCACCTCCTTCTTCCTATTTCTCTGGCTTCTGACCTCATTTGCATCCTAAAATTGTGAAGGGAAGATCTGATAGTCTAAATTAAAATCACTGCTTTTGTTAAAACTCCGCTAAAAAAAAAAGCTTTACGCTTGTAGTCATAAACGGATATCATGAAAATAAATCCAACACGTATTAACTGCACAGTAGGGAGGTTTCTTTCTGTCTTTCTGTCATAGTATCTATGTCCCCATTCCTGAGGTATGAATGGTAATCCTCCTAGAACTATTATGCAACTGTAAGCCATATAACTGACCCAGATACCTCATGCTAGGTTGCAAATAAAATACAAACTTACATAATCCTTTAACAAGTACCAATATCAGTATCAGCATCAGCATCCCTCTCTTTCTCTCAGCTCAAAGTAATATCTGTCTTTTGGATTGCCTCAGTAGTTCTGCTAGTTCTCAATAATCAATGATAACTAAATTTAGAATAATAAAAAAGTAAAGGAGTGTGCTATCTTACTCCAAACCAGTCCTGATATAGCATGAGTGATTCTGAAACAGTCTTATTGTAAACTACTGTATCAATTATTTTTTTCCACTTAGGTTTCAAATGCTATGGTTTTATTTCTAGAGATTCTAAAAATCTCTAGATTTCTAGAGGTTAGTGCTACAGAACATTATTCTGGTCCTCAAGTGCAAGGATAAATTTTGTGGCACTTTTACAGAAATTAGTATAGACCAAATCTAAGATTGGACTTTAGTCTATAAAAAGGCAAAACAAAACAACAACAAAAAAAGTGCTATAACAGATTGGGCCAGGGAGAAGAAGGCTGTTTTATAAAGGTCAATTTTTAAACCCCTCCTACAGAACATGATCTATGCAAAATATATCCACAATATATTCCAAAGCATAATGTCACCGGATAAACCTAAGGAGTGGAACATATGGGGAAATATGAGAAAGAAGGTATTAAAGTCTGAAAACAAGCAGGTTGGTAAGCTCATTAGCTGGGGTGGAATTTTAAAATCTTCACGTGAACGAATATATAAATCAAAATACACACATGCAATCACAGTCATGCGCACTGTATATTCACACATGGCACACTCTACAGTTACATTATAATCTTTCACGCTGAAACAGTGAAATTCCATTGGCTTTATAAATGTAAAGGCGCCCTCTGCTGACCAATCTGAGGCATTTGCACTTTCTAGTTTTCACAATAGGGCAGCTCTAACACAATGATTAAAGAATTTGGGGGGATTTTCTGCTCCACTCTGCATAAAAGTTTACACCAAATGCAATAAAGTTGATTCAGTTTTAAATGTCAATTAATTTTCTTTGATTTTATTGTAATGCATTAATTCCTAAAATAGTATAATGAAAAAAGGTTAATGTGAAGTAACTGCTCCCTTGTTTTGATAAAGCAACAGTAGCAGACAATTAAAGACTGATTGCACAACTAATTTTACTGTAAACTTATAGAAGTCAAATAACCCAGTAAATTATTTGCTATAATTAAAATGTTTTTAATAGAAAATGAAAGCAGGCTTTGTGTCCCTCTGATGTTTCCTAGGGAAATCTGGTCTAGAGAAACACCCAAGTTTTGCAGTTATCTTCTTGTTATAAGACGACCAGTGACTTCAGAAAGCAGAACTATAGCATCCAGCATTAAATTCCCATTAATAGTCTGAGAACTGTTCAAATGTCGTTTAGAAATTTTGTTAATTTGGAAAAGGGCAAATAAAAAAATGGATATATCTTAATTACTAACCACTTTTGTAATGAGAAGCAATTGATTGTAAACAGAGGTGGGAGGAGGAAAAAGGACACATATCAACCCCCAAGTTTGGAGATATGACGAAATCACTCTCTAGAACAATCCACTAGAGAGCTCTGATATGTCACCTCTAGTGCCAAAGAGATATGTGTTTAAAATTAGTTTCAAGGTGGGCCACTGTTACTGATGGTAGTGTGTCTTATCCATCAGATGTGTTACACACACACACACATAATCTTTGCATTAAAGCTATAAATAATTAACAACATTTGCGTAGCTCTAAGACTACTATGCACTGAGAAAATATTTGAGAAACTAGTTCAGAAATAATAATTATAAATATCTTAATTTAAAATTACAAATAATTTGAGTCTTTTCTTTTTACACATATAAAAAATCATATTTACAGACTGTGTGCAGCTTAAGGGACAAGTTCTTTTCAATGCTATCTTGGAAACTATTTGAAACTTTAACCTAATATAATGGAATTCAAAATAAAGACTAAACATTATCAATATCAAGAAGATACACAAAACAAAACCACAAATGCATATTAGAAGATATGGAGTACCTCCACATTTACCTCGATTGTTACTTCTGTCAGAAAATGCTTATGCAGGCAAAACCCTTCCATAGTAAATTCTGCAAGAAAAACTTCAATCAAAAGAACTCCAATAATTTCTCTGGACTAATGGTACTTTATAAGTTATTAATGTCAGTAATTCTTAGTCCTGAAGATAACAAGGAAACAAACAGACACTTGGAATGCCAGCAGCGGTCTCTAAAGCGAAGGTCTGAAGCAAACATGCTACATTTTCATAAATAAGTGACCCTTTGCTAGTGCTCTGGAAAGGGCCAGAATGGATTAAACTAACCTGCTCTCAAATCCACACGTGAAATCCATATATCATAAGGAACCTAAGGACTAGAAGGCCGTTAAGATGTTTGTGAACTGGATGGTTCGTCAGATTACTGTTCGGTTTACTGTATACTCTTACATGCTCTCAGACTATTATATATTTTAATACTCTGTGCTATTCTTTCATGGCACTTACTGCAAGTGTAGCTCTACAGTTACTACTGCTGGGCCAACACCTCCCTTAGTGGAAAATTCCATGGGGGCTGAAGCCATTTCTTTTTTTTTTTTTTTTTTTGAGACAGAATTTTTTTGCTCTTGTTGCTCAGGCTGGAGTGCAATGACACAATTTTGGCTCACTGCAACCTCTGCTTCCTGGGTTCAAGCAATTCTCTTTCCTCAACCTCCCGAGTAGCTGGGATTACAGGCACCTGCCATCATGCCCAATTAAGTTTTTGTATTTTTAGTAGAGATGGGGCTTCACCATGTTGGTCAGGCTGGTCTTGAACTCCTGACCTCAGGTGATCCACCCACCTTGTCCTCCCAAAGTGCTGGGGTTACAGGCGTGAGCCACCATGCCTGGCCTGACTCATTTACTCTTAATTATCTCTTACCATCACAATCTCCAGATAGAGTCAATTAGGCTCCGTGGCCATGAAGCCATTTCTGATATGTTCCTGAGTTCACAGTACACAACAAGGTGCCTGGCACATGATAGGAGATTGGAAAATAGTTGTTAAATTAAAGAAGTGAAAAGAAGAGAGGGAAGGAAGTTAGAGTGAAAGGAAGGAGGGAGATAGAGAGAAAGGAACCCAAGAGGAAAAAAAAAAACATAAAAACCTTTTCTGTCCCTTTTCTGTCATATATATTCTGATATAATGTCTAATATCATTATTAAGATTTTTTTCACAAGATGCATCTTTAAGTTTTATACTAAGAAGTAAAAATTTTAAAAATTGTAAAACTTTTGCCTTTAATTTTGTTCACTAAAAATTCAGAGTAGATTAACTACAAGCTAATGCAATGCATTAGTCTGTTCATCTTTGATGATAAACCCTCATTTAAGATGCAGCGCCATCTCTCAGCATTAGCTCCATCTTCACTTCTTTCTAGTGTGAATTTACAGAAAATGGCCAGTAACTCATAGAGATGTCGGGTAGCCTGTAAAGGACATTTATTAAAACATGAAAACTCCACACTCGGATAGCGGATTTTGGCATTCCTATAGAATCATGATTTCTAAAGGAAAGTGCAGCTGTTCAAATGAAAAATAAAACAACAACAACAGCAACAAGAACAACAACAGCAACAACAAAACTATCCTGTATAAGCTTTGCTATTAGCAGCAGCAGCATCACCAGAGTTTCTGAGAAAGGTGGAATAGCATTACATTAAAAAACAAACAGCAGCTCAAGTCTATAATCCCAGCACGTTGGGAGGCCAAGGCAGGAGGATTCCTTGAGCCCAGGAGTTTCCGGACAAGCCTGGACAATATAGTGAAACTCCATTCTCCATAAAAAATACAAAAATTAGCCGGGTATGGTGGTGCATGCCCGTGATGCCAGCTGCTTGGGAGACTGAGGTGGGAGGATCACTTGAATCTGGGAGGGCAAGGCTTCAGTGAGCTATGTTCATGCCACTGTACTCCAGCCTGGGCGACAGAGAGACAGCAAGACCCTGTCCCTGCCCGCCCCCCTTCCCCCCCAAAAAAAAGAAAAAGAGAAAAATCCACACTCAGGCTAAAAAGCAAGCTAACCGTGAAAACAATTGGTGCTATTTATGACAATGAATTGATATCTTGCATACTTAGGAAGCTCATATAAGCCAGCAAAAAGAAGATGAATACCCTAATAGAAAAGTGAATTTTAAAAGTATTGATAATTAACAAAACAAAGAGAATGAAGTTGTGAAATTCTTTTTCAGCAGAAATAAGAACATGTAAATTCAAATAACAAAATACCCTATTTAATAGCAGCCAAATTGAAAAAGATTGAACATGATAATATTATTCGTTCTCGTAGAAAAGAATTCAGGGAAATAAGCGCTCATATCGCATACTGTTGGAGAACATGTAAATTGGTACAAGTTCCTGGAGTGAGATTTGACATTAAGTATCAAATGTGTTGAAATTGTATAAATCATTTGACCCAGAAATTCCAATTATATAATATGTTTTTAAGAAGCAAACTGTGACATAAGTACAAAGAGAGCTATCGAGGCATTATTTAAATGTTCAACAATTGGTCAATTAATTATACTGCATCCAAATGGTGGGACCATTATTTAGTCATTAAAAACCAGGCTGTAGAAGAATATTTAATGAACATAAGAGAAATGACACTATATATACACATTCAGGTATTTTAAAAGCCCAGAAGCACACATACTCAAATGTTAAGTGTAATATCCATATTCTGGGAATATTGGTGACTTCTTTGTGTGTTTCTGTGTATTACAGATTTCTTGCAATGCATGCGTATTACTTATCTAAGTACAAAATAACAAGACCAGGCGCAGTGGCCCATACCTGTAATCCCAGCACTTTGGGAGCCCAAGTGGGCGGATCACCTGAGGTCAGGAGTTCGAGACCATCCTGGCCAACATGGTGAAACCCTGTCTCTACTAAAAATACAAAAATTAGCCAGGCATGGTGGCAGGTGCCTGTAGTCCCAGTTACTTGGGAGGCTGAGGCAGGAGAATCGCTTGAACCCGGGAGGTGGAGGATGCAGTGAGCCAAGATCATGCCACTGCACTCCAGCCTGGGTGACAGAGTGAGACTCCAGCTCCAAAAATAAAATAAAATATAAAAATAATAAACTTTGCAGTGGTGTGCTACAGTTAGTTTATATGGGCTCACAGGAGCTAACTGGTAACTTTTCAGGAATTTTCTGAGTTTTTAACCGTAGCCATTACAAAAATCAAATTATATTAAATTATTATTATTAAATTATATAAACTTACAATTAAAGAAATTATTTTCAAGCAAAGGTAATAAGGTATTTAAAACTCATTACTTAATCATTTAACTGTCATCTTTGATCTGGAGGCTATCTCCGTCTTTTGCATCTGTACAGTGGGAAAGCTGTACAATGCCGTGCCACTGCACAGCTCTTCCCAGCTTTGTGTTCAGTGAGCTTATGTTGGAGGCTTGAAATAAACCTGAACGAGAACATTCAAACCACAGAGACTGGCAAATGCTACAAACTAGAGCTTTTTCTTTTCCCCAGAGAGCTACGTGTTACATTTACTAGCACACCACAGGCTTTAAGCAACTATTTATTGTGAAAACAGAATAAGGCCTTTTGGCAGAGAAGGCGAGAGGTGGATTATCCTATTAAGAGCAGATTAGAAAGGGAAAAAATAATTAAGTAATTTATTTCTACCAGGGCTGTTTCAGTGTCAAAAAGGTGGACATGGTGGTCTTCAGTCCTCACCGATTAGTTAAGGCAATTCAAGCCAAACCCTAGTTCAGCATCCATTCATCTTCCTTTTTATAGCTTTGATTTTAATTTTTACAACCCAGTTGAATCTCTCTGAGCCATCCCAGTTTAAACCAGAGAAAAAAAGTAATGGCTCTGTTTTATTTTCAGGATTTTGGGTGAATTAAATTGACTGATCTATTTGAAAGTACTTTGAAACCCATGAAATATAGGGCATTCTTATGATACTTATCTTACAATGACTATGGATTTCTTATAAATTAAAATTAGATGCAATTGTGTTCATATTTATACCACATTGATATTGGATTAGTTTTATAAAGCATTTTGGCCAAGAATTATTTTATTTTAATCTCCTCTAAAAAATATTATTTTAATATAAATGTTTACTAACCTTAGTGCCCACATTTTCTCCCTCTGATTAATAGGTTCTGCCCAGTTGGTTTTCTGGAAGTAGTAATTACTGTATTAAAGTATGTATGCGTTTCAAGTACCTGAAACTGCAGAAAAATCTGCAAAAGATGATTCTGATGAGTTATTCTCCATGCCCCAGACCTCCTTCTCCAGATTTGGCTGAACTGTGGTTGAAAGAAGTTGCTCTTCCACTTGAGGACCATCATCTTGTGATAAATTCTCAATCTCTGTGAATAACAGTATTAGAATGCAAATCATAGGGCAACACAAGTTTTTGTAGAGCATACATAACTGTTACTGTTATTTTGAAAACAAACCGGAGGTTCCTAATAGAGGTTGCCTGAATGTTTTTAAATACTTTGAAGTTCTAAACAGAATGTAAATTGTATTACAATGGAGGATTTTATACAATATAAATCGCTGTTATTGTTATTTTGAAAACAAAATGGAGAGCCCCCAATAGAGATTTGCTTTCATATATTGTAATATGTTGATATTTCGAAAGGCTTTGAACGTGCTTCTGTTATGGTACAGTATTTTTAATTGTAATATGAACACAACGAGTAGTTCTTTGTAATGATTAGACTGTAGCTAAAAAAAAAAAATAAGGATTATGCTAATGACAAGAAAAGTGATTTCCTGTCTGACCATCACGTTTAGGAAGTAAGTTACTTATTCAGTGACACAAAGTTACATTTAAGGCTGAATTAATGAAAATGCAAATTTGGTAGTTTTCTTTAGCTTTGCTCTTGCCATTTTGTTTCCTCACTGTGTGTTCTGCATGAGACGTACATCTGCTTTAATGTCAGCCTATACTCATGTATTCTGAATTTCTGGGGATTTTTAAAACTTAATGAAATATTCTGTGTCCTTCCTTTCTTCTTTCCTCCATTCCTCCCTTCCAGCTTTTGCCACTTCAACTGTATGTAATGGGTATTTTATTAAGGGCTTATGTGGGTTAAAAAGAAAATCAAGAGTTTTTGCCTTTATGAAGCTGCAATCTGTCAGAGAAGACTGATGCCATAAGGAAAAATTTCTAACATATCATTTTTTATTATCTCATCTTAAAGAACACAGGGAAAATGTGCCCCACTTCGTATGGAAAATTTCCTAAAGAAAACTGTTGTGACTTTGGACAAGAAGAAAACTTGGCAATGTTTGCAGTTAGATATTAAGTATGTTAGGGACTATTATAATAGTTAATTTATTTTGAACTCACCATATAAATACTTTACATATATTAAGTTATTTAATTCTCAAAATAAACCTACATGGTAAGTAATATTATTGTCTGCATTTTACTGAGGTGATAAGTAATATTATTATCTCCATTTTATTGAGGAGTAAACTGAGGCACAGAGAAGTCAAGAACCTGGCCAAAGGTCACACATTCAAGGAAGGAGCCAGGATTTGATAAGCATCAGGATCTGATATGTATCAGGACCTAGAGTCTAAGCTCCTACATTAGTCTGTTTGTGCTGCCATAACAACAGGACCCAGAGTCTGAGCTCCTACATTAGTCTGTTTGTGCTGCCATAACAAAACACCATCAACTGAGTGGTTTAAACAACAGACACTTCTTTTCTCACAGTTCTGGGCACTGGAAGTCCAAGATCAAAGTGACAGCAGGGTCAATGTCTGATGAGGGCTCTCTCCTTGATTTGCAGATGGACACGTTCTCCCTGCGTCCTCACATGGTTAAGAAAGAGAGAGAAAGAGATGGATGTTTCTCTTTCTCCCTCTTCTTAAAAGGCCACAATTCTATCAGATTAAGGTCCTGTTCTTATATTCTTATGACTCATTTAATCTTTTTTTTTTTTGAGACAGAGTCTTGCTCTGACACCCAAGCCAGAGTGCAGTGGCACAGTCTTGGCTCACTGCAACCTCCCTATCCTGGCTTCAAGCGATTCTTCTGCCTCAGCCTCCCGAGCAGCTGGGATTACAGCTGCATGCCACCGTGCCTGGCTAATTTTTATATTTTTAGTAGAGATGCGGTTTTGCCAGGTTGGCCAGGCTGGTCTCAAACTCCTGACCTCAGGTGATCCGCCCACCTCGGCCTCCCAAAGTGTTGGGATTACAGGTGTGAGCCACCATGCCTGGTCTGGCTCATTTAATCTTAATTATCTCCTACTATCACTATCTCCAGATAGAGTCATATTAGGCTCCAACATATGAATACCGGGAGGACAAAATTCCATCCATAGCATTTTACCATTGGCTTCCCAAAATTCATATCTTTACTACATGCAAAATACATTCATCTCTTCTCCTCAGCCCAAGTGCCTTAGCTCACTGCAGCATGAACTCTAAGTTTAAAGCCAAAGTCTCACCTAAACATTGTTTAAATCAGACATGGATGAGACTGGAGGTGTGATTCATGATGAGGCAAATTCATCACCAGCTGTGAACCTGTGAAACCAGATGAGCTACATGTTTCTTTTCCATAATACAATGGTGGGACAGGCATAGGATGGACATCCTATTCCAAAAAGGAGATATAGGAAAGAAAGAAAGGGTGACGGGTCCCAAGCAAATCCAAAACTTATTAAGGTAAATTCCATCGTATCTTAAGACTTATAAGGCTTGAGAAAAGCTCTGTTTGGTTTGATGCACTGCCTTCCGGGTCCATGGAATAGCAGGTTCACTTCTAGGGCTCTGCAAGACAGCCTGCTGTCTCTTAAGGGCTCCATCCACACAGCTTTCTGTGAGGGTAGCTCTGCTTCTAAGACACTGGGCAGGGTCATCCTGCCCACTAGGCAGAGCTCACTAAAACCAGAGAGACAGGCTTGCCCTTTGAAACCAAAAAGGAAACTGCCTTGGCCCCTGGGCCTGTGGTGGAAGTAGCAACCCTGATGACTTCTGAATCACTTTTGGGGGCATTCCTTCCTTTCCTTGAAGAACAGTACACATTCACAGCCAAATAGCTCTATGGTCTGGTTCTGTAGAATCCAGAAAGTCCAGTATCCTTTTCTCATTCTGTCCTGCCTTCTCTGTCTCCTTCGGTTCAAACTGGAAATGTATTTGCTGGTATAATGTATCTATTCCTACCTTCTGCTGAAATGACTGATTAAGTCCATGAGTGGCACCCATGATCTTGTTATCAATTGGTTGTTCAGCCACACCCTTGGTGTTCTCTTTATAACACAGTTTCTCATTTTTTGCAATATGAATAGGCTGAGGATTTTCCAGATATTTAAATTTTGGTTCCTTTTTGCATAACAGCTCCTTCAATTAACTTCTCTTATTTTGCATTTTACTATAAGCAGTCAGGAGAAAACAAGATGCTCCTTAAACATTTTACTAAGAAATTTTCTCAGCCAAATATCCAAATCCATCACTTGTGAGATCAAGTTTTATGCCATTTTATAAAAGGATCACCTTTCTTCCAGTTTCCAATGACATTTTTCTCATTTCTTTCTGTGACTTCACCAGAATCACCCTTAACACCCATATTTCTACCATTCACCAAAAACTCTTACAGTCTCTATCAATTACCCAGTTCCAAAGCCACTTCCACATGTTTAGGTATTTGTTACAGCAGCACCCCACTTTTTATACCAAAGTTTTCATTAGTTTGGGTCACCAGAACAAAACTGCAATGATTATAATTAATGAATAGTTAACTTTCAATTTGTCTTTCATACGATATTTTTGGAAACACAGGATGCATACTAGGAAAAGAAAATAAGATAGCAGTTTAAGTGAGGTTTACAAATAATGTATGAGAAGGAGTTATAAAATGTTACGTTATTACTATTGTTGAATGCTTTTTAAAATCTCACATTAGGTAATGTTGAGATATATTGACAAAACAATCCTTTTATCAAATGCTTAATACATTGCTTAAAAATGTATAAAATGTTCAGAAGAATATGCAACAGATTTTTTATAACCACTAAAATACTTTCTTCCAAGGTATTTGTGTATATTCAATGTTAAATAATCTTGATAAAAATTTCTGGTAGTCATATCGTTTCTAAAATAAGGTAGTAGAAAGGGTGTTGGTTGAACTAAAAATGGTCTTTGATCAGTTGATTTTTTCCCAGGCATCAATTTCCTCATTTGTAAAGGTGATAAAATAGATCACCTTTACAATGATGACATATCACATACGTTCCACTCTTAAATTTTTGATTCTAAAAATCTTGGTGTTTAGCATTGTGTCTGTCTGCTTTATTGAACTCTCAATCACTAGGCGGAATAAAAATCTTCCTAAGTAAAATTACAAATACCTGCATTGCTTTCTGAGCAATCAGTGCCTGTTAACTCTTGGACAAGTTCATTGTTTCCTGTTTGACGAAGAACATCCAGAAATGGAGAGAACCAGTTTTCTTTCTGCACAATCCTTTTTAGTAGTTCTCTTACACCTGATTCATTTCCGTTGTTTTCTGCAGCAGCAATCTGTTGTAAGAGAAAATTAGAATTAAGTAAGATCAAACGTCTTCTGAATAACCTTAAACAGGAAATACCATTTAGAAAAACTGAGCAATTAAGCATAAGTATAAATAAAGGCTTACATTGAAACATTGAAGAAAATAGCAATGTTACCTGTAGCAATTCTGAAGTCGGCAGGGAAAAAAAAAATCTCTGGACCAAGTGTCCTTTTAAATATGAACCATTTTTTTAACGCTATTGAATTATTCAAACCTGACACCTAGAAAATAAATTTTACCTCAACCATTCTCGAATAAAGGGTAGAAGAGAAAGTATCTTTAGTTTGTAGCTATGTTATGTCTGTTTTCACCAATTTCTTTCTGTATATCTAGGACTGGCTATATTTTTTCAATCTATGGAGTCTGTAAATGGGAAATCAAACATTTCTTATCTAATTCTTCTTTCTTCATGATTATCATTATGAAATAAGTAATTACTACTGCAGATTTATATTCTTTCCTATTTAATATTTGCGCAGTTGATTATTACTATAATCAATTTTTCTCAAATTTATGTTTATTTAATGTGGGAAATTTGTTTTTATATCTTTTTTTGGAAATATGGGGCAGAATTATTTTTATATCCATTCATTAGAGTCTTTAGCCTTCATTTATTTTCTCTTTTAGGTTAATCTAGTAAATTCCTTTTAAATGTGGATCATTTGTGTAATCATTGTCACAGCTCATTTCCTTAGGTCATAATACAGCATAAGGATTTGAAGGAAAGATGAACTCAGGCCATGTTTAGACATGAAAGAAGTTAGGCAGGACATCATTAGCTTTCTGTGGCATTTGGCAATTTACTTCATCTCCCTTGACTTCGGTTACAATATGTGGAAAACAAGGCAGCTGAAAAGAAATTTTGGAGTTTCTATATCTTAGCTGCACATTAGAAACAACCGTAGAGCTTTAAAAAATACTGATGCCTAGGAAACACCCCTAAAAGATACTGATTTATTTTATCTATGTTAGGAACTCAGATATTAAAGAAAAATTAAAGCATCTCATGTGATTCTATCAACCTCCCAGATAAGAAATATTGCCTTTGATATTATCAAAGGTCCTTCTCAACATTTGCCAATCTTCCACAAGTATAATTTGGATTGTTTAGTTCTTTCCTATAAATTTATGTATTTTCTAGTTCTATAAATATATTCCATAACCTTTTATGTCAGAAATTTGGTAATGTTTTTGGAACAATGTCTGGCACTAGCTCAGTGTAAGAATTATTACGGATGACTGGGAAGAGTCATCGTTACAAATACCTCACCTGCACAAGCACATGCAGCATGGTCTCTACCCAAGGGATATTTCCGTCTTAACATCTAGTAGTTAAGAATGCTGTTCTAGGGGACTTGTATTAACCCAGCAGCCCAGAAGTAGGTACCAATATTAACTCATTTACAGATCAGAAATCCGAGGCACAGAGATGTTTAGTTATCTCTCTGAGGTCACAAAGCCAGTAAGTGGCAGAATTAGAATTCGATCCCAGGGAATTGAATTTAGAGGCTGAATCCTGCCTTCTTGAACTATAATTATAGCTTATAATTTTCTCCAATTTTAAGTTCATTTTCTGGCAAGAAGTGGTTAAAAATAACTATTTGAACTCAGTAAATTTCAAGTGAATTCAGTCCATGTCATCACAACATTTTCTAAGCAGATTTTTGCTCATTTTTTACCATTTTTTTTCTAACTCTCTTAGTCTCCTAGTGGAAATTCTTTGGCTTCCCTGGTGTTGTAACATCTTTATTATCATCTGCTAATTTAACAAGTAATTGCTATAGATGTAAATAAGACTAGTTTCAATGCCTTCTTTTAACTCAGCCATTCTCATATTTTATTACCCCATCCTTTAATCAGCTTTAAATATATTTGAAAGAAGCAATCAGGAAGGATTTCCTTAAAAAGAACCAGAGAGGCACTATAACAAATACTGTTATTAAAAAATCCCTAAGCATGTTCTATCCACAAAAGTTTCTTCAACTACTAATCTATTAAGTCAACTTTTACTGTGGAATCATATTTGTCAAGCTTTCTTTGCCTTTATTGAGTCCAAGCATGTAAGGATCATGATGTCATTATTTCCTAAACATATTCTTACAATTTGAATGTGAACTACATATATCTGTGCAATTTTAGCAGCCTCATCAAGATGCTGAATTTTTAAGAAATCTTCTCAGTTTTGGTGCTGGAAAGTACATCAACTCCCTTTGAAGCAATTATATAATTTTAAAAATTTAATCTGTTCTCCTAAAACATTGTAAAGATATTAGATCCCAATATGTAAACACAATTACAGAAATTCGTGGAAGGCAAATATTTAGATTTGAGACTGCAACAAGTCATAAAACGATTGTTACCCATGCCCCCACTCCACTCGAAGTTTTCTCTATGAAGTTAAAAATGGATGGATGTTTTCATGACTATGTAGTCTATTAATACATTGTTAACTAATTTATGAAATATAAAACAAAATTAATTTGGGGATAATACAACTCAATGTTTTCATATTCTAAATTATTTGATATGTTTTTTCTCTCCAACAGAAATCAGTGAAGAAACCCATGACATTTCCATAAAGCACTGGCTTGCCAACACAATTGTACAGTTTAATGCAAATGTTTTCTTCCCTTTATAATAATCTTAGATAGCTATTTAAATATAACAGTGTTTTTTAACCCAGCAGAGTTCAACTCTCAGATAAAAGTAAATCAAGAAGCAAAACCTGTATGTTAAAAATAAAGAATTTTAAAGAACTAGTTTCCCACAAAAAGTTAATGTCTTAACCCAATGAATATTTATTGTCACATTGACATAGCTAATTTCTCATTCATACTTTTTTTTTTTCAAATGAAATTCTTATCCTTCCTAATTTGCCAGACAACACAATATTCTTGGAGAGATTGACTTGGGTACTCAACTTGATGTTGGGAGAACTGGACTGTTTTTAACTGGACTAGTCATGGCATCTTTGGTTCTCCTGTGTAAAAGAAAGGTGTGTGGAGTCTCCAGGACTACAGATGCTTTGTGTTCTGAACTGGCCAGAGATGAAACATGTACCTCCCTTCAGCTGTTCAGCTTGATTATTAAGACACTATGGAAATGTTTATATGATCACTTCCGTTCCCAGAGTTCATGACTGCCTAAGTTGATGGGTGTGCCAAGTTGTAACAATGCCAAGTTGTAACTTAGCATCCTAAAAGAGGAGCAAAGCAGTACAAGGATCGCTTTATTATAATGATTGATAAAATGGCATATATTTATTGCTGAATCTCTAGTATTTAGAATAGTCCCTTGTATACAGTAGACATTCTTCCTTCTTTCCTTCCTTCCTTCCTTCCTTCCTTCCTTCCTTCCTTCTTTCTTTCTTTCTGACGGAGTCTTGCTCTGTTACCCAGGCTGGAGTGCAGTGGTGTGATCCTGGCTCACTGCAAGCTCTGCCTCCCGGGTTCACACCATTCTCCTGCCTCAGCCTCCCGAGTAGCTGGGACTACAGGCACCCACTACCAAGCCTGGCTAATTTTTTTGTATTTTTAGTAGAGACGGAGTTTTACTGTGTTAGCCAGGATGGTCTGGATCTCCTGACTTCGTGGTCCGCCCTCCTTGGCCTCCCAAAGTGCTGGGATTACAGGTGTGAGCCACCATGCCCGGCCTACAGTAGACGTTCTTTCATCAACACTGATGAACACTACAACACAACTTCAAGAAAGGACAAAATAGTCTCTGTGTTTTTCTCCTATCTTTTCACCACTAGCATGGCATCTGGCACAAAGATGCCACTCAATAAATTCAAACTGAATGAATGAATGAATGAATAAGTTTTTGGGTAATTGCTGGACACAAACCTATGTCTAAAGTCATTTTCAGAAGGCCTGCTGGAATAAGGGGCAGGGGCTAGGAAATGGGGTGGGAATCCTAAATCAAAATAATAGATCAAGTAGAAAATGTCTATGGTAAAACAGAAAAAGAATGAAAATACCAGACCATTTTATGGAAGTCTTGATTACTTATTTTAAACCATCAAGAAAGCAAATTTGGAAATCTTATTTTCATCATTCATCCATTCTCTAATGCCTGGCAACACAATTCAATACATCATGTGTTTTCAACACTTATTCCAGACACTTTCAGAAATAAATTCAATCAGTCTATCAATCAAGTAATCAATGCTTATTAAACACCAACCCTATACCTAATCCTGGTTAGGTTCTGGGATGAAAGAGGTAATTTCTTTTTCAAATCAGTATAATCTACGGACTTTAAGAAGTATATCTCAATTGCAACATGGGGAATTTACCTAAATCTCTCAAACTTAAATTTACAAGAAAATGTAATCAGATGAATAGTGATAAAAGTCAACACCATTATCATATCAAATAGCTCTGATTTATAAGCTTTTTCATAAACACTATTTCTGATTTGATGTTGACTGAAATACTGTGAGAAATTTTATGATGTCCATTTTCATGGGTAAATGTAGCATGAGGGAACCTAAATAATTTGGCCCAAAGTAACACATATAGTAAGAAGCCAAGATAGACCTCAGATCCATGTGTTCCCCTTCTACAGTCTTATCACACTTTGATGCTGTAAGGTAAACATTCATCAATGACCACCACCTCAATATAGATTATTCTTCCAAACATAATGCTTCCTTCTCATTGTCCACCATAGCTTATTTTTGGAACTGATAATACATGTAAAATGATGCACACAAAAATTATTCCAGACTCTCACAGAGATACTATTGCTTCCTAGAGAGCCTCAAATGTATAGCTGCTTAGTCTTTCGGGGCCTCCTTTGAAATGTGAATCAGAGGGAGAATTTGGGTTACATTGGCCTTAACTGCTACTAGTACACGAAAGTCCCTTTACTCTATATCTTCTTTGTGTCAAATCCTTTGCATTACTGCTAGCTGCCTCCAAGCTTGCCAGAATCAAGAACTTGGATAAAATCTAGCTGGCGGAAATTCAATCCAGGCAAGACAAAAGTGATGCTGATAGGCAGAAGTATTTAGAGTAAATAGGGAGAAGTGCTGTTTCGCTGGCAATCGGGACATCATACCCACCAAACATAAACAGCTTTGTGGTGTTACTGGACTCTGTTGCTTCTGGACTTCTAACAGCTACTGTGGCTGGAAATGCCATCTTCCATCTCCAGCTGGCTTGAAGGCTGCATACTTTCTTCCAAATTAAGATTCTGCCACAGTGATGTACACATTTGTCATATCCAGCTGGACTACTATAATGCGTTCTAGCTTGTTCTCAATATACAAAACGACATAAACATTACAGACAACAGTGCAAAGTAATTTACTTGTTGGGAAAACTGGCCATCAAAATTAGATGCATGTTTGGGTCTTTGGACAGGCCCTGTGTCTGTCAAGTCTACAAAAGATCACTAACTTTATTCACTAAAGACTAAATTACATCATAGGCTATAGCCAATCAATCAAATGCCCAGAAGTGTGTAATGAATATACAAACAATGGATGAACCAAAAAGAGAGGAAAAAAATGTGAAAATCATACAGTGGTGTAGACAAAGCCTTTGACTTTTAGCCATGGCTTTATTCATCTACATGTCTTCCAAAACAAGACTTTTGACTTGCGAGCCTGAGTAAGTCAGATTCAAACAGGTCAGCATTTATACACGTCACAGTATATCTTCACTTATCAAAAAACAATTCATATCACATTCAATGTAAAGTCATCAGTAAAATTCGCCCTGTCAAAATGCCACCTTAAGAAAAATCCAGTTTCTTCACTAATATGAAAAACTGAAATTAGCAACACATTCTTTCAATGAATTGTTTCTAAATTTTGATTCTCAGAAAATGTAGAAACTTTGATTAAAGAAAGAGAAAAGGGTGTGTGTGTGTATGTGTGTGTGTGTATGTGTGTGTGAGAGATTGCAATTTACCCATTTGGGCTAAGAACAAATGGCACAATGTGTAATGTGGGGCAAAGATTGGAAAACTTTTTCTCTAAAATGCCAGGTAATACATATTTTCAGCTTTAAGGGCACACAGTCTCCATCCAATTGCCTTTGGAGTAGAAAGGCAGCCACAAACAATATGTAAACAAACGAGCATGACTGTGTTCCAATAAAACTTTATGAACACTGAAAATTAAAAATTGAAAAATCTAAAGACCTTCCTTAGCCTGTGGGCCTGAAAAAAACAGTAGCAGGCTGGATTTAGCCTGTGGGCCATAGTTTGCTGACCCCTGCTCCATGGAGCTACATTAAATAAGAAAAACATTCAACACTTTGGGCAAATTATTCAACCTGTCTCAGGTTTCTCATCTGTAAAATGGAGTTAATAACATTAGGAGCCTCAGTGGGTTACTCGGAACATGAACTGTAGTAATACATTTTGAAAATGATACCAAGTGCATATAGTAAATGTTCAATACATGTTACCTGTTAATATACATTACGATTCTAAAGTTAACTCCTTTTTAGTTCAGTGAAAAGATTAGAAAAGTAGTTATTTTGTGTTTAAATTTTCGAAATTGTCTTAAAGTGCCTAGATGTTGTCTTCTCAAAGGAAGAAACTAGATTTGCCCAAAGATGTCAAGCACATTTGGAAAGGGGCAAACGCACAAGGAAACCTGCTTTGCAAAATCTGCCTAAAAGGCTAGCTCCATCTGAACAGACACCTACCCGGTTTCTGTCTTCAACTGTCAACAGTTCCTCCTCCATGCACTTATCCAAGACGTCTCTAACTAGAAGCTTGTCCACCAGAGTGGGCTGAAGGAGGTTCAGCAGTTGGAGACATTCATCATGAGTGTTCTCAAACGATGGAGAGGGCAAGTCAGTGAGCTCAGGGTTCATGTAGCGGGCGGCCAGAGGGCTGCCCGCTCTTCGGAGGGCCTCCACGAATTCCCGAGTCCAACCAAGGTGCCAGACTCCCTTCTCCAAGGTGCTCAGGAGCAGTTCAACTGCCTGCATGTTCCCGGAGGTGGCGACCGTCCTCTGAATCTGCTCCTTCACCTCTGCAGGCAGAAAGGTCAGGTAGTCCAGCACAGGCTCCACCTGGATGTACATTTTCACCCTAGGCCTGAAGCACGAGATGAGATAGCGGAAATTCTCATCTGTGGAATACCCATTCGACATCTTTCTTTCTCAGAGAAGGGAGAGGGTTCTCCCAAGCAGATGGTGCTGTTCTTTGCGGGACAGGTGAGATGTGAGTGCCGCTGTCCGCTGCCCACTTGGAGGAGCAGGGTCTACCTCTCTGTGCCTGACAACGACAAGGTTGCCCGCAGAGCCCTCGGCCGGCGCGCGGGGCTGCGGTCGCACCTGGGCAGGTGGGCAGGTGGGCAGCGGGGAGGCCTGCGGGGCCGCGGGCGCGGCACTTTGGTCTCTGCAGTGTGCACCCCGGGTCCCGGACCGGCACGATCCGGCTGCACAGACGGGTAGGAGCTTCGAGTCCAGCTTTCTGTCAGGCAGTTCTTATAGAGTTTCCCAGACTTTGGTTTCTGTTTCGATTCTCTTCTCAGGACTTTGCAAACGTAATCGGCCTAGAGGGGAGGGAGTTTCCTTAGGGAGGCGCCACCTTTTGGTCGGGGCGGGTGAAGACGGGAGGCTTTTGGTCAAGGACACCGCGGGAAACAGAAAAGGAAAGCGAATTCTCTCTGGCACCAAGACCAAAGCTCTAGCAAAGCTCCTCCTGCGGGTATTTTGTTTTCCCAGCGGGGTTCTGCCTTAACAATCAGGTCCTTTGTAGGCCAAAATGTGCAGTGCACAAAAGCCTGTGATTTGGGACTTTCCAGTGGGAAGTGAACAGAAACTGCCGCAGACCCGGCCATGAACAGGGGATTACCCTCGGCTGGTGAATGCAGCAAGGTAGGCCTGGCTGAGGTTGGTGAGACTGCGAGGGACAGGTGAGAGATGAAGCTCAGAAGACATCTTTGCAGAGATGCGGAGAAGCCAGGAGGAAGTCACCTCTGTGCCCTCCCTAAAATAAACCTGACCTCCCATGGGTTCCCAAACACTAACTTGTTTCCCTGGGAATTTGCAGGTGGGTACGAAAAAGTCAGTAACAATAAACAGTTAACTTTACTGCCTCATATTTAGATTGGTGGTATTTATGCAGCTTTGACCAGAACCTGGTAACAGATGTGGATGGACTTGAACCACCAACTCAGCTTATACGGAAGTCAAGACTGAAGGCTTCCTAGATTCCAGCTTGTAAGTTCCCTATATTCTTTAATATACAACTTTCCTTTAATAAAACAAAACAAAAAAATCCCCCAACAACTTATTTTTGATATAGCTGCCATTCTTTTCTTGGATTCAATACAGCAAGTTTTGGCTGGATCTGCTAGGAACTTAATTAGCAACTAATGTACCAACTTGTAGTAAACATCAACATTTGTCTATGTCATGAGAGAAAAAAACATATTCACACTGAAAAATGGCAGCTTCATTTTGGTACAGAAGCCACATGAATGTGAGTCCTTAAGGTTACTACTCATTTAGGAGGCATTCTGTAGCCACATGTGACTGTGGGTGGTAGGTACATACACACCATAACTAGAACCTCATGGTCTAGAATTATATAAAGGATGGAGAGATCATTTAGGTTATCAAAGAGACATATTTAGGAAAAATAATCTGTTAGCACAGTACATTCAATAAAGTCTGTGTAGGTCAGGAAAACCTGATAGTGTTTTGAACTGGATAATAGAAGTACAGAGTCTTGGTGAGTGTTTACTAGGGGCATACAAAATATCCAAATGAGCACTTTATGGTAAGATGTCTTATTTTATTCTCTAATTATCTTATGTAGCAAGACTTTTTCTACCCCTGAAGGATTGTAAGCTGCTTGAAGAAGGGATATATTTACACAGTAACTAGTACACTACTCACAGGTAGTGGGACCTTGATGATATCTCTTCTGGGAGTTGTATTTGAGTTGACCCCAGTGGCTGGCAGAATGTCAAATACACTGAAAGTTGAAGTAAATGAAACTTTGGACTTGCAGGTAGGCGTGATTTATACTGTTCTTTTCTGTTTCTTCACAGAACCCTACTCCTTTTTCACTTAATTTTGGGAGTTGACCTTGTGCCCAGATAGAGGATAATCCAATTAGATGTTTCTACAAAAGCACTCAAATTATTAATTTTAAGTATTAGGTCTATGAAAATATCTTTTAGGGCTATTGCAAAAACACACTCCTATCCTCCAGCTGCCAGTGGGTTTTATTCAACAAGTTAAAGCACAAACTAACCAACCAAAAAACATCCTTTTTCCTGGCACTTATCCTTCTGTTTCTTGGTTTCAAACATGGGGGAATGAGAAGGGGTTGCTGATTGAATACAGGGAACCAGTTAATGTTATTTTCTTCATACCACTTAATTGTTGCTCTGGAAGAGAAAGGATCAAATGTTTGGTATTTGACCTTTTCACAAACACCAAACATTTAAACCAAAGATATTTAAATATTTGGCATTCAAATTATATCATTCATTATATCATCCAGTCATTTAAAATATGTTTATTAAGTATCTATTACATGACCAGCACTGATCTAGGTGCAGTTAATAAAATTAACAAAGTTCCTACTTTTATGGAGTTCACATTCTAATGGGAGTGCGAAGATAGATGGTAAGTAATGGCTAAAAAATACACAATGTGCTATGTGAGGATAAATGCCATGAAGACCATAGTAAATCTAGATAATAATGTATATTACAATTTCACAGGTAGATTTCCCTAATAGTCATCCTCATCTAACCCTATGAGCATCACATAATACCCAACAATAGCAATTCATATTTTCTCACAAGTAGGAGTCACTCTGCTGGATGAGGTCTGAGTAATGAGGATTAGGTGTGGGTGGGAGGGACTTCTTTTTTAGGAATCTCCCATGGTCTTGATAGGACCCTTTTTGGAGAAAGGAGGTTAAGGAAACAAAAACCAAGACACAGTCTCTCACAATGTATCCTTTTTTCATCTCTATTTTTTGCATCATGATTTAGTTTATTTTCTGTTTTTCACTTGAGTAATTAATTGTTTTCCTCTGTCAAGTTTCTTCTAAGTGGTTTCATTTTAATCCTCTTCACCAGTTCCCAAATGTAAGTTTCTTTTTCCTTTCTCTTTTGAGGTAGGAGATCCTGCTGAACTATGTATTTTCCCATTGTTATGCAACTTTTCATTTGAGTTTTTAAAAAGTAGTAACAATAATAGCTGCCACTACAATTTAATGACCATGCATAGCACTAATGTCTTTTTCAAAGAAAATGACTATAATTTTAGTTTAGTGAGAAACCCTGGAATTGTTCTGTTCCTTTACTTGTTTGCTCATTTGTATCAATAATGAGCCTGCTTTGTGTAATTTGAAGTGTTAGATTCTCTTAACCTGGCAGTGTGGGGTATGGTTAAGCACAGAGACTCTGAGTTCAGGCTGTCTGGGTTCACATCTCAATACTATTTCTTAATTGCTGTGTTTCGAAAAATCACCTCAAATGCATCAGTTGTAAAATGGAAAGATTCTGGTACCATGTCATAACAATTGGTGCTAGTGTGTTACAGTAGCACCAGTCTGGCATGTTTATGTGCCCAATATGTGATTCCAACACACTATGCTTATATAAAAAACAAAGAAGAGATGGTGCGGTGCTAGTCTTCAAAGAATGCACAATATATAAAGGAAAGAATTTAGTTACATATATAATATATATACATGTACATATTAACACTATATAATAGCTAGTTTTAACTGAGACTTTAAGCAAGACTTTCAGCCATTTAACTGAAACAGATAGGCTGATTTAGCAGGAAAGTTTATTAAAAGGATACTGCCATAGCTTTTTATTTCAAAAATAGTATAGTAATCCTAAAATAGAAAAAAATTCTGGCTAAGTTCACTTAATCTTGATAATAATTTCCTAATCACTTTCCCTAATTCAATTAAAATTCTGGTTTTAAGTTTTTATATATAAAAAGTTTTCTACATAGTAGTTTTGGCAAAAAATGAAAGTCACATATCAATAGATAAGTTTTGGAACATTCATTTTTCAAGTACTCCTTTCATAGCTTAAAGTCTTTTCAAAAACAGTTAACTGCAAATGTTTTTGTTAAAACAGTACTTTTACCTCAAAGGCTAGATTGTAATTGTTTTATTTTAAAATAAATGCTTAAGAGCAAACTACAGTCAAATGTAACTAGACTACCGTTGTCTTTATCTTGCAATCATGGTTGACATTTAGCTAGTAGTGAGGTTTGGGTTAGATGTCCCAGTCTGTGTCCATTTTGAGTTGGGAGTGGCTATTCTAATTGCTTAATATCCACCCCATAGAAATTGTTAAATATTTTTATATCACCTCTGCTCATATTGAAATGAGAAAAGTTCCCTTGTCTCCCTGTCAGGGTGTGTGATGGGGGTGTGGCTCGCTTCTTCAGTGCCGCACTACTCAAACCTCTAGGGGAGCATGCAGACGGGCAGGCTGTGGGGCTCCGACCCATGGCAGCGTCTAGGGGTGGATGTTTATAGCTTCCGAAGCCTCAGTGGGCATGTGTTACAGGGTGATCTTTTAGTTTTGCCATCTATGGGTGGCTTGTCTTAACAAGCTCAATTAGACCCTCTACATTGTCACAAGGACAGAGGGTTTTCTGTATCCCAGGTTCTTGCCTTGGTATACTGGAAGAATTGGATCACACCTGGGCTTGGAGAATGAGTGCAAGCTTTTATTGAGTGGAGGTAGCTCAGGGGAAGTCAGAAGGGGGTGGGTGGGAAGCTTTTCCCCTGGAGTCAGACCACTCAGCAGCCTGGGCTCCCCTCAACTGCCCCAGCCAAACTCTGCGACGTTCTACTTCTGCTAGATAGTGGCCTGCCAGTGTGCTGGTGCCTTTTGGTGTGTTCCTCTCGACGTCCAGCCGCCTATGTGTTCTACTGATGTGCTTCTGTCAAGTCCAGCTGCCTCTGTATCTGTCTGCTGGGGTCTTGGAGGTTTTTATAGACACAGGTTTGGGGCATGGCAGGCTATGGTGGTCTTGGGAAATGCCACATTTGGCGGGAAATGCCATATTTGGCAGGCAATGCTTGTCCTCACCTAGGTCCATGAGGGTAAAACCCTAGCTCTCCATCACACCCTCCTTTACCCAGCACTTCCCTTTCCCCTTTCTGTATCATTTAAAGGGACCATGCTCTTCCCTTTCCAGCACTTCCGTATCATTTATCCCCTCTGAAGAGGTACAACTAACTGCCTTTAGAATATGGATGATGACCAGTTTTAGCTGCTTCCTACTGACAGGGGGCATTGTTTTGGTAAAAATGGCAGTCAGACTCCTCCCAGAGGTCTATCTAAGGGTTCCTAGCAAAGGAGAGCCATCGTCTGAGGCTCCAGTTGCCTGACTGTTTGGAATTTGATGGCTTCTAGGCATGGGAGAGAAAAAAAGACAAATTCTATAAGATTAAGTATGCATGGGTTAAACATGTGTATTACACAGGGAAAGAATTTAGTGCCAAAGACTACAGAGATAAGAAATGAAATATACTAACAACAACAACAGCATTGTACCCTGAGCTGTTTCAGCCTGGTGAAAGAAATTAAACCTTGTATGGGAGCAGTTAAATTTTAGAAGGGAGATAACTGTAGTTGCCGTATCCTTAGCAGTTAACAGGTGCACCTGGGGAATTCTGGGGTTTGTGAGCTTGCCTGGTGGCCACTAAAGCTTCTGTTTTTTTCCTGTATTTCCTTTCTCTTTCCTGGACCTCCTTGTCTCTATTTTATTTTATTTTATTTTTTTTGAGACGGAGTCTCGCTCTGTCGCCCAGGCTGGAGTGCAGTGGCCGGATCTCAGCTCACTGCAAGCTCCGCCTCCCGGGTTTATGCCATTCTCCTGCTTCAGCCTCCCGAGTAGCTGGGACTACAGGCACCTGCCACCTAGCCTGGCTAGTTTTTTTTTGTATTTTTAGTAGAGACGGGGTTTCACCGGGTTAGCCAGGATGGTCTCAATCTCCTGACCTCGTGATCCACCCGTCTCAGCCTCCCAAAGTGCTGGGATTACAGGCTTGAGCCACCGCGCCCGGCCCCTTGTCTCTATTTTAAAAGACCAAGGTGGCCATTTTCAGGAGGTCCTCTAATGTACTATCTGCTCCCAGGGCCCGTTTCTTCAAGTTCCTCCTGATGTGAGGAGCTGCCTGAGTAATAAATTTATCTTTTAGGATTAGTTGCCCCCTGACTGAATCAGGAGATAGAGAGGTGTGCTTTATAAAGGCTTCTCCAGGAAGGCAGTGGGATTTTCATCAAATTCCTGTCCTACATAAGCACTCTATTATGCACACCTGAAAGTGTCTCCTCTTCCAGTTGCCCATCTCATCACTGGGATCCCATTTAGGGTCATCCATTGGTACTGCTTCTCTTCCAGTTGGATAATGTTTGCCCCTTTCCCTGACACTATATGTGATACAAAGCTTATCCCCGAATCTCTCTGCGCTTGCTGAACAGCATGTTTCTCAGTGTCTGTCAGGGTCTGATTCAAAAGTAACATAACATCTCTCCAGGAGAGTTCAAATATTTAGGTGAAATTCTGGAAAGCCTCTATATATCTCCCAGGGTCATCTGAAAACTTGCCAAGGTCCCCCTTCATTTGCTTTAAGTCCTGTAGGGAGAAGGGGACCTGGACCTACTGGACCCAAATTCACTGGGCATCAATTGGAGAGGCAAGAGTAAGACTGAGGTTTGTTTAGGGTGAGGATTTCTAGACGGGGGCAAGTGAGAGGCTGAAGCTGGATAGGGAGGTTGGGGTGGACCCAGAGGAGCAGAGCTTGAGGGAGTTGGCTCCTCTGCTGTGGGTGCCTTTGGGACTCGTATCTTTAATTCGCTGGGCTTGCCCCTTGCAGCCTTCCTGAGACAGGAAACAGAAGGGCTGAAGCAACCCTACATTGTCGGCAAAGGTCTGGATTACCTTGCAAGGTATAGAAAGTTTGCACATATGGGGCCTCAGACTATCTGTCCTCAAGTCTACAGAAAAGTTCAAATTGCCAGATGGTATTTAAATGAATGGTCCCTTCCTGAGGCCAAGCCAGTCCTTCCTGTAAATCATAATTTGCACAAAGCTTTGTGCAGAGGGCTGTGAGGCAATTTTCCTCCAGATTCTGAGGGTCAAAGTAGCCCCAATGGCTTAGGATACACTCCAGAGGAGTATAAGTTGGGGGTCGTGAAGAGAACTGGCTGCCCATTCTGAAAGACAGGGAATAAAGGCATCCCTCATTTCCCTTCTTTTTTTTTTCTTTTCTTCCTTTTTTTTTCTTTTTTCTTTTCTTTTCTTTTTTTTTTTTTTGAGATGGAGCTTTGCTCTATCGCCCAGGCTGGATTGCAATGGCACGATCTTGGTTCACTGCAGCCTCCACCTCCTGTGTTCCAGCAATTCTCCTGCTTCCGCCTCCCAAGTAGCTGGGTCTACAGGCAAGCCCCACCATGCCCAACTAATTTTTTGTATTTTTAGTAGACATGGGGTTTCACCATGTTGGCCAGGCTGGTCTCAAACTCCTGACCTCAGGTGATCTGCCTGCCTCGGCCTCCCAAAATGCTGGGATTACAAGCATGAGTCACCACACCCAGGCTTCCCTTCCTTCTTTCAGTGAAAAACTCAGGGTGTGTTGGAGAGAGAAAGCGAGCATCCTCCCTCCACTCTCCACCCCTTATCCCTGAGCTCCAGAGACCTTGGCAGATGCCAGCCATAGGTACCAATGAGGTATGTACCCATGAGGCAGGAAAAACATGGAGAATGGGAATTAACTGCGCTTACCTATGCCTCCCTTTCTCCCTGCTGTCGGCAAACTTTTGAGTTCCCTGGGCCTGTTTATTCCATGATCCGTGGCTTCCTTCCGTGGGGTGGGTTTTAGTTGTCAGGAATTGGTTCTGCCCATTTACACTGTGCCTGTCACCTGGCTTTGGATTCCTCGGGCCCAGTTTTTCTTTCTTGGGCCTCAGTCTGAAGCTTAAATGGAGTTTGGGACCAAAAAGGTATTTTAAAGGCTGTTTATATCTGTTTAGAGTATCTCCTATGTGCCCTGCTGAATTTGCAGTTATCAGCCAGCAGGGGTCGCTCCTCTGTTAACTTCCCTATCAGAAATATTGTGGGGGGCATGGGGAGCTCTCTCACTCGGAAAAGGAAAAAAAGATAAAAATGGTAAAAGGGGCAAAAAATGGGGAATGCTGAGAGAAGAACCCCCTGCTTAGTGCAAGTGGGCCCTTTTAATCCTTATAACTTTCCCATCCTTCCCCCTGTTCAGACCAGGTTGAATTCCCTGGCAAGGGGAGGTTCTGTTGGCATGGCAGGCAAGAAGCATCCTGTAGGGTCCTGGCTATCACCTGTTTTCTCCTGCCCCTCCCCCAACCCCTGGGGCTGTTGGGCTCAGTCTTTGCCTGCTGCAGGCATGCCTAGGCACCCAAGCTGAGAGGGGAAAGGGTAAGGAGAGGTGCCCTGAGCCACGCATGCCTGTGGCTGTCAAGGCAGAGGCACACCTGGCACCTCTAGGAACAGTTGGTCTGATTTGCACCTTTGGTGGCTGGGCCAAATACTCATTTTACTTAGTAACATTGACACAGCCTGTAGCAAAACACTTAACATTATAAAGAAAGAGATGAGAGCCATTTCAAACTGTGTGAGAGAGAAAAAGTGACAAAAAGACAACAGAGGCTTGCCGGGTGTGGTGGCTCCACCTGTAATCCCAGCACTTTGGGAGGCTAAGGTGGGTGGATCACCTGAGGTCCGGAGTTTGAGATCAGCCTGGCCAACATGGCGAAACCCTGTCTCTACTAAAAAAAAAAAAAAAAAAAAAATTAGCCGAGAATAGTGGCGTGTGCCTGTAAACCCAGCTACTTGGAAGACTGAGGCAGGAGAAGTGCTTGAACCTGGGAGGGGAAGGTTGCAGTGAGCCAAGAGGAGCACTCCAGCCTGGGTGACAGAGCAAGATCCTGTCTCAAAAAAAAAAAGAAAAGAAAAGAAAAGAAAACAGAGCCTCTTACTCATAGGAAAGAAAGAGAGAGACCTGGCAGGGTTTCGGAAGAAAGGCAAACCCGACAGTTTCGCATTCACTCACACTCACCTGAGATCCTGGATGCGTCCCCAGTTGAGATGGGAAAAGTTGCCCTGCTGCTTAAACCTCTAGGGGAGCATTCAGACGGGCGGGCTGTGGGGCTCCGACCTCATGGCAGTATCTAGCAGTGAATATTTACAGCTCCTGAAGCCCCAGTGGGAGTGTATTACAGGATACTCTCTTAGTTTTGCCATCTATAGATGGCTTATGTTACCTAGCTCAGTTAAATCCTCTACCTTGTTGCAAGGACAGAGGGCTTTCTGTATGCTGGGTTCTTGCCTTGGTGAACTGGAAAAATCAGAATCACACCTGGGCTTGGAGAATTGAGTGCAAGGTTTTATTGAGTGGAGGTAGCTTAGGGGAAATCAGAAAGGGATTGAGTAGGAAAGCTTACCCCTGGAGTTGGGACTCTCAGTGGCCTAGGCTCTCCACTGACTATCCCAGCCAAACTCTGCATCATTCTGCTTCTGCTAGTCAGTGGCCTGACAGCATTCTGGTGCCTGTCAGTGCGTTCCTCTCCACATTCAGCTGCCTGTGTATTCTTCTGCTGATGTGCTCCTCTCAATGTCCAGCTCCTTCTATGTCTGCCTGCTAGGGTCTTGGGGTTTTTTTTATAAGCACAGGATGGGGGTGTCGCAGGCCAGGGTGGTCTTGGGAATGCAACATTTGGGCAAGAAATGCCTGTTCTCACCTAGGTTCATGGGGATGGAGCCCTAGCTAGGGATCATGCCCTCCTCTACTTAGCACTTCCCTTCCCCACTTCCATATCATTTAAAGGGACCACATTCTTCCCTTCCCAGCACTTCTGTATCCATATTATAGTTGACAAAGTCTTAAAGTAACAGTAGGAAGGCTGTAGAATTAATTAGTGAAATATTGAAATAAATTGAATCAAATTTTTGAACTGCTAAATCATGAAGGGTTAAACTAAGATTTTAAAATATGAGCATTATCAACTACAAGTTTTTTATTATCAATGCACTGAATTATATAAATTACATTTTAAAATCTTAATTAGTTTATCTCATTCCTTACTTTTTAGTTTTTGTTTTATTTTATGATAAATTATTATAGTTGTACATGTAAAGATTTTCTAAATGAATATACATATATTTACTGGGGTCCATGTTCAAATGTTTTTAAAGATAGTGATCAAAAATTTGTATTTTTATTTTATTATAATAATAATTATCATTATTTTTGACTTTTAAGTTCAGGGGTACATGTGCAGGTTTATTACATAGGTAAACTTGTGTCATGGGGGTTTGTTGTTGTAGGGAGACCCTTTGAAACTATTGCTACATAATAAAAGATGAAATGCTCCTGATTATTGTAAATACAAAACTGCATGCAGGATTGTGTAAAGACAATACCAGGTGGGACTGCCAGAATGAGCCAACAGTCAGGGAGGTTTCACATCACCAAGATTCCTATCCCAGAAAAGCAGATGTTCATAGCTCTGGGAATGGAATGTGACCCTTGTGGAGAGCCTATAAACGGATGCATGAGGGGCACCTGTTCATATGGATAAGATAGAGCTATAAATGCCCTCATCTTGCCATGGCTCTTCTAGGCCTCTTTAGGGTTAAGGCATACTCCTTTCTGAGAATTTCTGGTCTAATCGGTTGTCTAGCTTCACATCCTGTTTCTATTGATTGATTGTAACAAGCTTTTGCTGCAACTGTTACTGCTGATTAATATCTTGCTAATCATAAGTTATAGAAAGATTGTGTTTCTGTTTAAAGGCTCTGTTAGAAATTACTGATGCACATACTATATTGTAAATTATTCTCTCTGTATACTGTACTTCTGCATACAGATGTTATGTTAAAGAATTACTTCATCCCCATGTGACCATGTCACCTCATAATCAAAAAACCCTAAATCCCTCACTAACCTACCCCCGCCCTCACTAAACTTAATAATAAATGCTAGTATATCCAGTGCATTGCAGGATCAGAAGGCAGTGAACCCCCTGAACCCAGGTTTCACTATCTTGTGTGTGTCTATTATTTCTTGACCAGCCGATCCTCTTGAGAACAAAGAAAGAGCCCTGTTGCATTGAGGATTGCTGACCAGATCCTGCAATAGTTGTGCAGATTATTTCCTCACCCACATATTAAGCCTAGTACCCATTAGTTATTTTTCATGATATTTTCACTCCTTGCACCCTTCACTCTCCAACAGGCTACAGCGTGTGTTGTTCCCCAACGTGTTCTCATCATTTAGCTCCCACTTATAAGTGAGAACATGTGGTATTTGGTTTTTTGTTCCTGTGTTAGTTTGCTAAGAATAATGGCCTCTAGCTCCATCCATGTCCCTGCAAAGGACATGATCTAATTATTTTTTACGGCTGCATAGTTTTCAATGGTATATATGTACCATATTTTCTTTATCCAGTCTATCGCTGATGGGCATTTAGGTTGATTCCATGTCTTTGCTATTGTGAACAGTGCTGCAACGAATGCATGCACACAGGTGTCTTTACAATAGAACAATTTCTATTCCTCTGGGTATATACCCAGTAATGGGATTGCTGGGTTGAATGGTATTTCTGTCTTTAGGTCTTTGAGGAATCACCACACTGTTTTCCACAATGGCCGAACTAATTTATACTCCCCCCAAAAGTGTGTAAGCATTCCTTTTTCTCCTTAACCTTGCCAGCATGTGTTATTTTTTGACTTTTTAATAATAGCCAATAATTTTGATTTTTGACAGTAAGGCAATGCTACAGTAGGTCAAACCATTTTGTATGAATATTAAAATAAAAGAATGGCTCAAAGAATGCTACCAACTTGCTTTCCAGTTGTTTTATGTACCTAAATACACACATTGGCCTTGAAGAATATCTCCAATAGGAAGTGCTGACACGGCCCATTCAGTCCCTTTTTGTGGTGGCAAAGTGAGCCAAGTGACCACTTAGAAAGTTGTTCTCAGCCTATGTGCAGATTAGACTTACATGGAAACCTGTATAAAGTTATCCATTGCCTCACAGTCTCCATGGTTAGAACTTTAGTGTCAGTTATTTTTCTTTTCAAACCCATTTGTAATTTCATTCTTCTGTCAGAGGTGAGAACTAGGGATTAGGGCTTCTGCTAGCCTGGGGTAAACTGAGGATACCATCGACTCTCATTTTTGATGGTAGTTATATTCTATAAAGTCACTATAAGCACTGAATTTGTGAATACTGAGCCATTGCTTCTAGAGAAAACACAGGGTTAGGTTCCTGCGAGCCCCAGTCACATTTTTGTCTACTGATCAATACATAACCTTGTTTTGTGTGTATTTCTGTTTATAGACATTTTATTTAGTATATTGTTGATTCATTAACATTGAATTCACAACCAATTGCACTGTGACTCATACATGAACAAAGCTTACCTAACATAATTATTTTCGTTTGTGTTCAGAAGTATTAGACCACACTTCAGCATTGTGCTTGGGGGCCATTTTAAACAGTGAAATCACTAACAAAGAGCACAAAAATGTGAAAAATTGGCACTAAATGTACTACAAAAAGGATACTTACTTAGAGTATAAGAGCTGAAACAAGAAGGCAGAGCACTGCCTTGTTTGACCTCAATTAGGAATCTGAGAGTCAGGTGATTCAAATGTTTCATTGTTCTGCACATGTTTGCAAATGACTGTGAAAGGGCCACAACTATTGATTATTTGGGGGTTACAAATAAGTATTAGCAAGTAGCTGAATTCACACATATGAAACCCATGAATAGTGAGTATCAACTCTTTTGTGGTTTGAATTATTGTCCCCTTCAAAATTTATGTTGAAATATCGTACCCAATGCAACAGTGTTAAGAGGTGGGGCCTTCAGGAGGAGATTAGACCATGAGGGCTGTGGCCTAGTGGGCAGGATTAGCACCCTTTTAAAAGTGAGTGAGTTCAGCACATTTTGTCCTTCTGATCCACCATGTCAAGAAATAGCATTCATGGCACCATCTTGGAAGCAGAGGCTGGGGACCTCACCAGATGCTGAATCTATCTGTGCCCTTGATCTTGGACTTCCCATCCTTCAGAACTGTGAGGAAATAAATTTCTGTTCTTTATAATTACCCAGTCTCAGGTATTTTGTTGTAGCAGAACTAACAGATTGAGACAAACTGTATCTATATAGCTTGTTAGCCTAAGCAGGAGAATTTGGAAACTGGATTATGTTTTTTAGATATCTTCCTGAATCATTCATAATTCATTTTGGCTAAAGCTGTGATATAAGTGGACACATATTTTCAGCAATTTATGAAAGGACATGTAGTCTGGAACATTTGTCTGCTAAATTCATTGGCCTAGGCATTGTCACATATTTGCTTAGAACAAATAAAACCTATTATGCATTATAAAAAATATGCAACTTCGGCTGGGTGTGGTGGCTCACACTTGTAATCCCAGCACTTTGGGAGGCCAAGGCAGGTGGATCATGAGGTCAGGAGATCGAGACCATCCTGGCTAACACTGTGAATCCCTGACTCTACTAAAAATACAAAAAGTTAGCCGAGGGTGGTTGCGGGCGCCTGTAGTCCCAGCTACTTGGTAGTCTGAGGCAGGAGAATGGCATGAACCCTGAGCTTGCAATGAGCCGAGATCATACCACTGCACTCCAGACTGGGCGACAGCAAGACTCCGTCTCAAAAAAAAAAAAAAAAAAAAACACACAAAAAACTGTATATGTAAATACAATATTATATATATATATATATATTTTATATCTATAACCTCATGGCAGTAGACCTGTGGGCACTTTAGAGCATAAATCCTTAGCTAATATTTGGAAGAATCAAATTACATATGAATTCAACTGAAAAGTCCACAATGTCTTTAAACTGGAGACAAAGTAACAAGTGCAGGAAATCTGAATTAGAATTACTTGGAAGGATTTTTGCTTAACTCATGCCTACTAACAAGGCCCATAGCAGTCCTTCAACTTGTGGTTCAGGAAAGAGATTGAGGGACTGAAGGAGGAAGTCCTAGATCATTGAAAAACTGTCTTGCTTATAGTAACTGGAGTTTCCTTTACTTTTACCAAAAATGAGGAGGGAAGTTATAGAGACTATAAGGAAATTCAACTTCCACACAAAAATAATGCACAGTCACTTTTATTGCAAGCTTATCATGGCCTAGGTGATTAATATTTAAACTGAGAAGATTTAATGTGACTTAGTTATACATCCCTAAGATGGCGATGGAGAGAGTCTCAATGGGTGGATCACTGGGCCCCATCTGTACTCCAAAAAGAGTACACTTTTTAAAAAAAGTTCATATTTTGGGATTATGCATTTTTGGAAAGGCGTTTGAAAGTCTCTGCTGGGGGATCAAAACATGACGTACAAAGAATTCTCACAAAAATAGAAATATGGTATCAGGGCTTTCTTAGACTGCCTCACATTTATATACACCCAACAAGTAGCAGGATTAATTCAGCGCCGGCAGCTGCCTTTATCAACAGTTTTTCATTGAATCAAATGCTAAAAAAGTTGAGCAAGCTCTGGAACCTGTATACCATTTTGTTGAAGGTGGGAAAGGGACTTCAAATATATTATGCTACTACTGTTATAAATGAAAGAATGATGGATAAAGCCAGTAAATGAATGAAGAGATGAGACACCTATTTATTAAGATCACAAATTATACCATATTTTATAATGTAAATGTATACTGCATATTAAAATATATTTTCTGATATTCCTAAAATAATTAACTTTTTTTTTCCTCTGAATTCTCAATAAATAAGCTGTGTATTTATCTATCTGAGTATTTGTGTTGAGGGTATATAGATTTAACAGCTTTGGGGAGCTTGCATAGTCCCTCCTCATCCTTAAAACTCATTCAAAATTTTAGAACTTATTTGGCATAGATTATTTCATTTCATTCATCCTTTCTCCCTGAAAGGCAATAAGAGTCTCGAGGGACATACTCATAGTATGTGAGAGATTTTTAAATTATAAAGTGATCCGAATTATTTTGTTACTACAAATAATCTATTTAAAAATACTTCAAGATGAAGGATTTATGATTTTTAATAGACAAAACTAAATAAGGCAGCATGCATGGACTATGAGTGATCTCTGATAGATACCTCCGAAACGCTTCATTCATTTCAGGAACAGACTGCTTATGTGCTCACAAATGTGCTGCATGCTGTTAATTACCAATTAAGCATAATGTTAACATTTAATAATTGTGGAACACCCACAGGGAACCCTAGAGAAAACCTGAAACTTATCTCAAAAAAGGAATTCTGGAGGCTGACCAAAGTTCTCAGATGAGGCCAATTACTGCCTAAGGCTCATCTTATTCCCTGGAACCTTGATGATATGGTGTCTCCTTTGAAGAGGTGGCAGGCACAAAGCAGCCCAGGCCAAATCCTAGACATCGTCTTATCCATGCTTTTCTCAGAAAGGTATAAGTGGGAAAGCCTTCCCTTGCTTCCTTCCTGAGGCTTCTCCACACTGCCACTCACAGATGATGTTTCCTCTGCCGCCACCTAGTGGGGCTTTACGAATGAGATCTCAACTGCATTGGAACAAATTGATTCAGTTAAACAAAACTATAACTATGTACAATTATAGATTTTTTTGCCAGTTAACAGAAAAGGGAGATAACCTATATTTCCTACTATGAAGGTAAAATCATGGCTATAATTTAAACTTAAAATACATGTTATAAAGGCAGAGAAGATAACCTTTCTACTTCATTACCTCTACTGCTAGTGTTCTCTCCAATCTTCAGAAAAAAATCATTTAAAAATTAAGCTGCTCAGGGCCCAAGATACTTCTGCCACAGATTCAGGGGATAAGGGTTTAAATATCTATAGATGAGGGAGAAGGTTACATGTATTGAGGATGTTTACAGGGATTGTTTCCATGACTATGCCTATGTGACACCTCCCTGCACCTTTCTTTTGTGATTCGATGGCATCCTGAGCTTACATCTAGCCACAACACTCATCTCACTTTGTTACAATTGCATTTTTACTTATCTGCCATTCCTAGTAAGTTATAAGCTTCACAAGGACAGGCAACGTGTCATGTCTTCATTATTTTTGAATCCTTAATAGTAGTTTAGAGCTTGGCACACAGGAGGTACTCAATGCATATTTAGTGAATAAATGAACATCAAATGCCTACCATGTGCTAGGAGATGTGAGGAAAACAAAGATCTATACCTATGCTTTTCCTGTGCTTTCTATATGTTACTACATTCAATCTTCACAACTCCATGAGTTTATGAGTGGGCCTGTTGTTTTCTCTTGCTCAGTATTCATTCCTTCTGTTTTTGGTAAAACTGCCCCTAGATTTTCTTCTGGAGAAACCACCCATTTCCTCATCCTCAAACTCTCTTTGGGTAGGATTGACCCCTTTCCCAGCTATTGAGCTGGAGCCTGATTAGTTTAACCTATTCAACATATCCCACTCCCTAGCTATAGTGATTAAGTGTGAACATGGAACCTAATTAAAACCAGAGAAATCCTAGCACTTTGGGAGGCCAAGGTGGTGGATCACTTGAGGTCAGGAGTTCAAGACCACCCTGGCCAACATGGTGAAACCTCGTCTCTACTAAAAATACAAAAAAAAAAAAAAATTAGCCAGATGTGGTGTCACGCACCTATAATCCCAGCTACTGGGGAGGCTGAGGCAGGAGAATCGCTTGAACTCGGGAGGTGAATGTTGCAGTGAGCCAAGATCACACCACTGCGCTCCAGCCTGGATGACAGAGTAAGACTCCGTCTCAAAAAAAAAAAAAAAAAAAAAAGGACCAGAGAAATAAAAGTGGAGATTCCTTGCAGCTATTTGTAACAGTGGGTTATGGTTGTGTTAAGGGTTGGGAGGGGGCCTCCCTCTATGTTCTAAGAATGGAGGCAGAACGGACAGCTAGAGAAATGTGGGTCCTTGGAGAAACTGTCTATATGCCAGATGAAACTTAAAGATGCCCAGGAGTTTGAGTTACATGAGCCAATAAATTCTCTTGTTTAAATATATTGAGTTGGATTTTCTGTCATAATATTAAGAGGACTTATTGATCTTCTAATAGGGAGTATCCCCATTTTGCAAAGGAGGAACTGAGATTTAAAGAAGTTGCATTATATATTCCAGTGTCATACTGTGAACAAATGAACTTGGAGTCAATTGTCAACCCCTTCGTTATTTATTGCACAGTTTCTTCTAGAGTTAGTATGGACGATAATGACTGGAACCAATTAACCTAGTCTCTTAAAAACAGAATGTGTGTGTGAATTAATGAAATCAGTATTTAAAAAGTTAAAAAAGTAAAATGTTAATAAAGAGAAATTGTCCCAACTCTGACATTGGTATTACTTTATTATTTGCATAATGTGCTCAGCTGATAGGTAGTTTCCTACATGGATGTTTCCTAAATATTAATGAGGGAAAATATCAAAATTCAAGATCTGAATATCAGCTGATTTTTTCATTATTGTAACACTATGATAGACTCATAGCCTGAAGCTACATGTTTTGCTTAGTTAACAGTTGAAAGTTGAGTTCAATAATAATTTAATTTTTCAAATTTATACATGAAAAGCTATATTTTAGGCAATGCTTTCCAACAGAAATTAGTTTTGTTTGCTTCTAAACATGTATTTATTGATGTGTAGATTTATTTAAAATAATGTACAGAAAGATATTTCACATAGGATATCAAATACATAATTATTTGATATTTGTTATCTATATACTCAAATAGTTAAATGGTTTCTATGTCCCCAGACTTTTTTTAAATCTTCTTTTCATTTTAGTTTTTTGATATCAATAACTACAATTTTCTTAGACACTTTATGAGCAAACTCTAGCCTAAAGATTCTGTTGCTAGGTAACATCCTCCTCTTCCTCCCCGCCTTTCTTTTCTGCTGGTTACCAAAGAGCCACTCTTAATACGTGGCTCAAGCCCTGACTGTAATCCTGGAAGTTGAATAAAAACCTAAGTATCTCTCTCTCTTTCTTTCTGTCTTCTGTATAGCCTAGTTGCTCAGTGAAATATTTGGATTTAATTAAGTACCAGTTAATCATTCAGTATAATTACTCTATAAATATCTACTTTATGCAATTTATCTGGATTTTTGGTTTACCTTACAGAGCAATTTCATGGGTTGAAACTCTTACTGAAGAGTTGTTTGATTTGGGCAGGGTTGGGAATTTAAGTTCTGGAATTTCATTTTGATTTAATTAAATACAGAGTAATCACTCAATATAATTACTCTATAAATATCTACTTTCTGCAATTTATCTGGATTTTTGGTTTACCTTACAGAACAATTTCATGGGTTGAAACACTAACTGAGACTTGTTTAATTTGAGCAGAGTTGGGAATTTAAGTTCTTGAATTTCTTTTTCTTCAGTGTGCTTGACATTTTCCACCTGCCCATAAAGTTCTACTTTTCACCCTTCTCTGCATTGCTCTGTGCCGGGGGAGGCTAACTTTTGTGGATTGCGTCAATGAGCTCCCTTTTCCTCTAGCTTCTGATCAGATTCAGCCAATGGAAGCACTAGCAGGAAAGCAGAGGTGGGGAGAAGAGTGAGGTTTTGGTATTTATTCCTTAGGCTAATCTTAATGCAGGTCATGGTGCATCCGTGTACTAAAAGTCATGTGTCAGGGGACCCTCTTCATACAATAATTCTACCCAGGTTTTGGTAACTGCTTTCTTGCCTTGCATCTTCTGCCTAAGGGTGGTAATGGGTCCTCAATGCAGTTTGCACTGGGACGCTATATCAGGCCTAATTGGTTTATCTTACCTATGTCAACACTTTCGTAAATAGTGACTTTATTACAATCCATCAATTACTGTGTCTGAATGTGCCATCTGCTTTTTTCTGGTGGAAGTGGCAGCAGCAGCAACTGAGCTTTACGGCTAAAAGACAGGCAACAAGGAAAGTGTTGAAGGTAAGCTGAACTGAGCAGATCTTGGATGGTGCATTAATTGGGCTCATTATACCCACCCATAACTGATTATGGGTCCTCATCTACATAAGTAGCTATCACAGTTCTTACCCCTTTTTGTACCAGGAGAGTACTAAGTTTTTTTCTCTTTCTTTTACTTCAATTTCTAATTTCGGATAACTCAAGCAATGAAGTGTTTTATAGCTTGATTCTTAGGTTTTAAGTAATATTAAAGGCTCTAAGAATGGAACTTCATTTTCTCACATTCATTCAAAACTACACACGCACTGGTGATTGTGTAGTGAAAGGTGACAGCACAACAGTGAACATTATGACCAGGGTCTCCTGTTTGCAACTTTCAGATTTTCTGTGCTATTTCCTGAACATGAAAAATAATCAGTTCATGTTTTGTTTTAAAAATATTTTGCAACTGCTTTGATCTGTGTCTACATCCACAATGCAAGTTATTACTACGTTTCCTCTGAAGATGTAATTGGTGCTACTTATTTCACAAGATTGTTGTGAAAGTCAAATGTGATAATGTGCAAAACAGTTGTGAAAAATATCAAGTGCTATATAAAAGAATAAGTTGTAATTTTTAAATTGTTATTTCCAGATTTTATTTCGACCAATAATTTTACAGAAATATGAAGGGGGCACTCTTATTTTACACATACACAAAACACCTGAGGATTAATGTGGAAATGAGATGATCTCAGCATTTAGTTGGCCAATAATATATTTAAGAATTGGGCCATTTTTATGTTTCTGATGAAACTATTTTTAATTTTTTGTAACAGGACTACTCTAACTTAACTGACATACACAGAAGCGAGTTACTAACCAATGGGATAAGCACCAACATAAAAGAATTTAATTGACATATTTAATTTATATATTTCTAGACAGTCAACTTTGTGGGTATATCATCCCATGTTATTACAGAAGCGAGTTACTAACCAGTGGGATAAACACCAACATAACAGAATTTAATTGACACATTTAATTTATATGTTTCTAGAGAGACAGCTTTGTGGGTATATCATCCCATGTGATCTAGGTAGAATCTAAATGATATTCGTAAGCATGCAACTTGGACTTAAAATTTAAGGCAGGTATTTTTCTGATCTTACCTGAAAAGTAGATGACTTTATTGAGGCTTTTAATCATACTGTTGCTGTTCTTGTTCAGCATTAGTTGTGGACATATATTGTGATCAATATTATCTACATATATATAAAATTTCTTAAGAAGTTTTCATTGAATCCAAATTGCTTAATGGACTTAAT